>NC_081810.1:2027500-3270000 GCF_030704535.1 Vitis vinifera
AAATCAGTTTGTAAGCCTTGTCGGATGATTTTTACTCATCAAAGCACCTATAACCAACATGGGCAAACGAACCAAAATGCCAAAAAGTACAAAGCTCTGCTCTTTTTAGCCTATAGTTTTCACATCATTTCTTCCATTCGAAATGGTCATGTTTGCATAATCTGCCTAAACATGGGACTTAATACATTAAAAACCCTGTAAACTCTAATCTCTGTGCATCCCAAATGATACTCCTCTGGCTCCAATACTGTTTCAAATCCTTCCTGGAAATCAAATAATAATCCACAACATCCATACAGACTTTTTTTTGGGTGTATTTTGGAACATACTTGAGGCACACAAACTTCCTCCAAAACTCTATAAGTTCTAAAGGGCTTTCTTCCAGAATGACCAAGAATCTAGGCTGCCGTTGCAAATGCTGGGCTATGGCAACAAACACATAGCCCTATCACAAACACAAAGCCCTGCCTGAGGCCCATTTCCAACAATAATTGTCATTTTGAATGGCTATGGTTTTGCAAGCTAGCAGACAGGTGGACTTAAGCCTTTTCTTGAGCCAAGCTGGGCCAAAACACATTTCCATCACAGCAGTCCAGTTCTAAAGTTTGAGGCCCATAAAAAGCCTTCTTAATTTTTTATATATTTTTTTTTTGTGGGAAGTCTTAAGGGACTTCAAATTTAAATACTTTGTCTGAATGCAAAAGGTCAAAAAAAAATTTAACTTCTATCTAAAATATGATTTTTGAATGACATGTTTGTATCAATCTCTACTCAGAATGAAGATAAATTCAATCATATTTAGATTTCAAACATCCAAAAACGTCCATCGCAGGTCCCATCAATTAGTTAAAAATAATACAAATAGTACAGAATGAAATTCAAATTTTGGATGAGAAGAGAATAAGGTCATACTAGGATCAAACAACAGCAATCATGTTTCATCATCTATGTCTAATTTTCATTAATTATCATTCTAAATTCTACAGAAGAACATGTAGTTTACCAAAATTCATGCCAAGATAATCATATCAATCCTCTTTATCATAAAAATATTCAATCTCTCAGAAGGCCTGTCTACCCTTCTCACTCCATCTACCCTTTCCTGCAAAAAGGAGAAAAAAAAAATGGAACAGGCACCTTCGTTCACTGCATCCATTAACTTATTCGCTGTTTTATATATAGGACTGTGGTAGGAATTCTGGGAAAACAAAGAAGAAATTAACTAGCAAGAGACCTGTTATATTTTAGGATTTTGTTAAAAAGAATAATGCGGGATTGTAATTGAGAGGAGTAGGAGAGTCTTTACTATCGTGTCATTGAATTCATTTCACTTGAGAGTCTTATACGTTATGAGGCTGACTTGAAGAGAATGTGCACAACAAACGAGTGACGTGAATTCAATAAAGATAGGAGCAGAAAAAGTGTAAGAGATAAGGTATCCAACCTTATCTTAACTGATCAATTTTGGAAGAAGACGGGAGAAGTTCAAACCAGCATGGAACCTCTCGTCAAAGTATTGAAATTGGTTGATCAAGATAAAAAGCCCACACTATCAATCATTTATGAAGCAATGGATAGAGCTAAATTGGCTATCAAGGCATCGGTCAAGCAATGGGAAAAGTATTGGGAAGTCATTGATAGAAAGTGGAAAGGTCAATTGCATAGACATTTGCATGTTGTAGGTAATAAAAAAATTATTTATATATTTTTTATTATTTTTTTCAAGTACAAATTATTATAAATTGATCATTATTTAACTTATGGCAGCATATTTTTTAAATCTAATGTTCCAATATTCAAAGCATTTCTCCAACCATCCAGAAATTAAAGTTGGATTAAAGGAAGTTATCAAGAGATTAGAGCCAGATTTGGATAGACAAGCAAAAGCTATTAACGAGGTATAATAATAGTTTGTGACCTTTATATAATGCATTTTGTATATGTAATGTGCATTAACAAAAAAAAAAATATTAATGATGTAGGTGAAATTATTTGTTGAAGGCCAAGAAGAATTTGGAAGTGCACTCACAAAGAAAGTAATAAATCAATCTCTTCCAGGTACTCAATACATTTATGTCTATTACAAATAAGAAATTATCATCATTGTTAAATATATCATAGTGATTAATAAGTATGCATTTTCTTTATTATAGCTGAATGGTAGAACAACTATGGCGACGAAGGTCCACATCTATAAAAGATTGCTGTTAAAATTTTAAGCCAAACTTGTTCTTCATCAGGTTGTGAAAGAAATTGGAGCACATGGTCATTGATACACAAAGTTGCGCAACCGTTTGGCAATGAAAAAGTTGCATAAGTTAGTTTATGTGTACTACAATATGCGACTTCGAGTTAAGAATTTGATGCAAGAGCGAAGCAATGAAGATTTATACAATCCAATTGATCTGAATCATATCTTTAATGATGATGATATATTAGATGAGTGGATACGAGAAGGAGAGAAGCCTATTTTATCATCTGATAATTTGGATTGGTTGGATAAAGGTCTTCCCACTAATGAAGAAGGTAGAGAAAGAGATGTTGATTCCCGTCATAAAGGTAAGGCTTCTAGAACAATTTCTTCAAGTTCTAGTAGTGATGATGGTGACAATAGGGGCAGTAGACGGGATGGTGGCACTAGTGGGGGCAATAGAGGAGTTGGTGGCACTAGTGAGGGTATTGGAGGAGATGGTAGCACTGGGGGCGGTTATGTTAGTCAAGTAGATCCTGGCATGTCATGGGCACAAGGAGGTGAAAATTACTATGCCACACAAGATACAGATCATGGATATCGACCAGGGATATGGGAACAACGAAAGCATTTGGAAAGACTAACTACATTTCCCAGCGATGATGATTATTCTAGTGGGCATGATTATCATAGATCAAATCATCACCGTATTGATGAGCACTTACAAAATTTGGGTGTAGGATTAAGGCCGTATTTCAGAGGGGTAGATGATAGATCATATCACAACTTTAAAGACCGTGATAGTTCTTCCAGTACTTTTAGTAGAAATGATTTTAATCAATTTCCAATGATGTATCTAGAGGGATATTCAAATACTGGAACATAAGCTTGTGACTCATATGGATATGATCAATCTTCTAGTAACAGTAGCATTGCTTATCGAGGTTTTGGATACTATCAAGCTGGTGTCGATCCCGAACAGTCTTCGAAACCATATTTTCTTGATTATGGATCATCAAGCCAATCATCTCACCCACCATATTCGAGTTACGAACAACTCTTTCAATCATATCCTCACTACGGGAATTGTCACCCCAATTTGTATGCTCGTCGTAGGACTGATGATGATGATTTTGAACCCCCTCGTCATTCAACATGAAATTGATTGTTGTATTGTATGTGTTGTTAGTAAAAAATGTTATTATATTTGAAATAAAATAACTTTTTTTTATTAGCATTATCATAAATAACTTTGAGCAGATACTTTTATAACTATTTAAATAATGTTAAATGTGAGACAATTTTATTTTATTAATTTTTTGAGCTTATTTAATTGTATATATTTTTCTGATGATTTATATAATATTTTTATATTTTTTTGAACTTTCTAATTAGCTTATTTTACGTATCGCCTAATACCAGACCGATACGCCTCAGGACCCTCTGAGTCAGTGACCGATACCGCGACTTTGAACCATGCCATTGGGATGTGGTAGGCTCAATTCAATCGCTAGGGGCTTCAAAGTTCTGTCGTCTTTCAGGAAGAGGAGAGTCCTTGAGGCATAAGTTTTCATGGAAGTTGTGTTTATCCTCCTCCGGTATGGCATGAAAACATCATGGTCATCTAATATGAATAGCCTCTTCTTCTTCATTGCCTAGTACAAAGCACCATTTTTTAGTTACTATGGCTTGTGTTCCAATACAAAAAATTAACATGTGGACGTTGAAAAATTTAGTCTGAAAGAAGGGAACCTAAGAGCGTTACCTTGTTTATAGTAAGGCCATCTAGGTGATTCTCTATGTGTTCTTTGGTTATTGAACTGTTTTGGTTGCCATAAACTTCAAGATCCAGCTTGCTTTTTGGAGGAAACTCCTGCAAACAAAGTAGAAAGAGCCAATAATTATCAGAAAATAGCTAGAACAGTAGATGGAGGGAAAGAAAACAAAGTCTGGAAGCCTTTCCAAATTCCATTTTCTCAGAAAACAAACAGGGCATTTAAAAATATTTGAAAGGAAGCTGTAGTTTACTTGGAGTAGACGGATGACAACAGGGTTGAGTCCAGCCAGCATTTCTCTAGCAAATTCTTCATCAGTCCTCCATGCAGACTTATCCTCTGCTCCAGCATGATAAAAACGTCATCAATTATATGAAAAATAAATATATAAATCTGGCTTGAAAGATTGCAAGATGTTAGATGTATGCAGTACCTTTGATGACTTGGGGCATTGGGAACTTGAAGAGATGTTCCCCATCAGTACGAACAAGTTCCTTGAGCATCTCAAGAGGGATGTTGTCCTTAATTTTGTCAAGTAAAGTGCCCTCTGGGACCTTGATTCCTCCTTCGTAGAGGTCTAATACATCTTGGAAGCTGTCAAACTCATTGGGGGTGCTGTCACATAGAGCCTCAAACTCAGGGAGAAGGAATTGAACTATGGATTTCAGGGCATAAGCCAGGAAGTCTAACATCTTGAGGTGACCAAATCGTTCATCTCTTGGAACATATATGTTTAAGCTCATCAGAAGTGGTAATATGCTCTCGGTGTTGGGATCTGTTAATTAAAAGAAGAGCAGAAATCAATCATATTCATCATTTTCTGATAAAAGCATGAGAAAACAATATAAATTTGTGTATCAAATATCTACCTTTTTCAGATGGTGGTCTACCAGTTCTTCCCCTCCTGGGATAAGGATACTCCGCAGATCCTCCCAGCACAGGGCGGGTGTATTTGAGATCCCTGTCTGGATTCCCCAAATCATTATAGTAAGCATAGTCATACACTCGATCCCATTCCTTAAGCTCTCCGGTTCCATCTCCCCTCAGATTCACCAGTTCACCTTCTCTGTACTTGCGTAGGGGCCCTGGTGTTTCACTTGGAAGATATGTCTGCAGCAGATAAAATAAACACATTCCTTTAGCAGACAATTCTCCTTGCCTAAGCTCAATGAGCCACAATGCCACAGCAGACTCTCCTAGTATCAAGCAAATTAGTCTTACCTGATTAGTGAAGAAAACACGGTCAGTTTTGTAGTGCTCAGCAGGGTATGTTGGAATTTTTATGTGTGGACTTACATAATCAATTTAATAATGTCATAAATCAGTGTTATTTATTTTTGCATTGTGGTCCATAATGGGACTGGACACATATTGTTGCTTGATTTTTTATGGGCTCACCCTAATTCACTTGACTGGCCCATTAAGTCAAGTGGTGGTCCAAATAATGTGTGTGATATATATATGAATATATTTATATATATATATATATATATATATATATATATATATATATATATAAAAGAAAAGGAAGGGCTCAGTGTGGTGGCTTGCTCCCTTGCTCCTTCCTCCTCTGGCTGAAAGAGAGCACGCACTCTCGTTTTGGACTGAATCTGGGTGTAGAAGGGAAGAGCTCATTGACCTGTAATTCTCGCACCATCAAGCACTGGAGGAGTTTCCTGAATACAAGAAAAGAGCAAGAAATGGCCTTTCACGGAATTAACCAAGGTGAACGTTTCCGTTTTTGCCGTTCAATGCATGCTTAAATGTCAACATGTGATCCTATGCTATTTAAATTTTCATCAATTGGTATCAGAGCCAACATGGATGACATTTGAGCTGCAATTTTGGGTTAATTTTTGGGTTTCCCGTTTCCTGTTGTGGAAGCCATTTTTTTTGGAATTTTATTTCTCGTTTGATGTTGATTCTCTGTTTTCAAGCCCGATTTTTGTTGGAAACTTGTAGAGAATATTGTTTGGAGCAAAACCCATCATTTTATTTGATTTTTGGAGCTTGTTTGGTGGGATTTCGAGAATTAGGGCTTGCTTTGGTTCTTCCTATTATGCGTTTTTTGTGCAAATTTTGGGATTAGATTGAAGGTTGGATGTTTGAGGATGGAAATCTAAGCGTTTTTTGTCGGAAAATGCCCAAAATTTTGGCCGAAAAAGAAAAAAAAAAAAAAAATTTCTCCTGCACCAGGCCGTGTTCAGCTGGAGAAGGAGATGAATAGTGACGTGATGACGTCATCATGACGTCATAAAAAAAAAAAAAAAAAAAAAAAAAACCAAATTTTTTTTTTTTTTTTTTTGTTGCCTTGGTATTATTGGATTGATTGTGCATATGCTAGAATTATTATGCATTTGTTAAATTTGACTTTATTGGGACAATTATTATTATTATTGTTCTTTATGGTATAAGTTTTCCTTATATCAATAATGTTGTCCTATGTCAATTTTGTTAAATATTTCGATTTATTGAGGCAATGAAGCACACTTGTGTGATTGCCTATCGCAATTCCAAGTGTGTCAAATTGTGAAAATTAAGATTTTTTGAATTTTATTCATGACAATAGTGAACATATGTGTGGTTGCCTATCGTGATCCTATATGTGTCAAATTGTCTTTGTTGAGATATTTTATCTCCCTCTTTTGATTGTTTTATTATTGTGATAACTAAGGTCCATACGGGTATTGTGATTGTCCTATCGATGATTATAATATTTGGTAGGATGCTTGGATTGGTGAAGGAAATTAATTTTATATTATGAACCGTACTAATTTTCTTTGCCCTTTCGGTAATAAAATTAGTGCATCTTGGTTGTGATATTTAATTAGTTGTCCTTACCGCCGTGGAATTTTCAAAATTCCAAGCTGTTGCTAAATTGAGAAATTCTGGAAACTAGCAAATGCATGATTTTGTAGTAACATGCATATTGCTTAATTTTGCTATTTTCCAGTTACTAGCAATCCTGGTATTACTCTGCAATTGTCTGTCATCAAACCTCTTACTGGAATAATTTTGAGGAATGTTTTGAGTCTTTCAATGTGCATATGACTATGCACATTTTGGACTGGGCTTTGAGAGTTGATAAGCCAAGTAAATTTGAGTTCTTCCATATTGTGGTACAAACGCCTAGGTTATATTTCTAAGCAAAGATTAGAGAGATTGGTTAGAGATGGATATGGTGAGGTGCATGTTGTCTAGTTCCTCCTTACCAGAATTTCTGTGGGGTGAAGCCTTAAGGACTGCGGCATATATTTTGAATCAAGTGCCCAGTAAGTCTGAGCTTAAGACACCTTATGAGCTATGCGCAGCGGAAGCGTGGTTAGGCCCTATAGCCCACAGTCAAAGAAACTTGATCCTAAAACCATTAGTGGTTTATTTGTTGGTTATTGCATTGGATCAAGGGGTTCCAGATTTTATTGTCCATCTCATACCACCAGGATCATTGAGTTAGACAGGGTTGTATATTTTGAAGATGTGAGCTCTGTTGATGAGAGATCTAGTGGTATCTGAAGTTTGATAGTATTATCACCCAAAATGGCTTTAAAGAAAATACAGTTGACAAATGCATATATTTGAGGGTCAATGGGAGTAGTTACATATTTCTTGTTTTATATGTTGATGATATACTACTCGCATCAAATGATTCTGACTTGTTGTTTGAGACAAAGCACATATTGTCAACCCATTTTGACATGAAGGATCTTGGTGAGGCTTCTTATGTCTTGGGCATAAAGATTCTTCGTGATAGGGCTAATGGAGTGCTTAAATTGTCTCAAAGAGCCTATATTGAAAGGATATTGAAGAGGTTCAATATGCACAACTGTAAATTTACTAAAGCACCAATTGTGAAGGGTGATAAATTTTCAAAGGCTCAGTGTCCTCAAAATGATGATGAGAGAGAGGAAATGAAGACCATTCCTTATTCATCTGTGGTGGGCAGCCTTATGTATGCTCAAGTATGTACACGCCCTGATATTGCTTTTGTTGTGGGCATGTTGGGAAGGTACTTGAGCAATCCTGGGAGTCAACATTGGAAAGCAGCTAAGAAGGTCCTTAGGTATTTGCAAGGAACTAAGGACTTAATGTTGACATATCAGCGCACCAGCTTACTTGATGTAGTTGGGTTTTGTGATGCTGATTTTGTAGGTTGCATAGATGATAAGAAATCCACTACGGGCTATATTTTTATGATGACAGGAGGAGCTGTATCTTGGAAAAGTGTCAAGCAGACACTTACAGCATCCTCAACTATGGAGGCAGAGTATGTGGCATGTTATGAGGCTTGTTGTCATGCTATGTGGATGCGGAATTTTATTTCAGCTTTAGGAGTTGTTGGCTCCAATTCTAGACCGCTGAAATTATTTTGTGATAATTCCGCAGCTGTTGCTTTCTCCAAGAACACTAGGAGTATTTCTCGCTCCAAACATATTGATGTAAAGTTCTATTTTGTTAAAGAGAAAGTGACAGAGTCTCTTATTGATATTGAACACATGTCCACAAAAAAAGTATGTTGGCAGATCCATTAACAAAAGGCTTACCCATAATTGCGTTTCAGGAACATGTATCTCAAATGGGGTTATTGGAAGCCTAGATTGTATTAAGTTAGTGGGAGCCATTTTTTGGTATTGTAATACTATGTTATTGTTGAAAGGATTGCTATTATTGTACATTTCCCTATGAATCAAGCAATGAAGCATATATGATTGCTTTTGATTATTTATTTCTGATGAGATTCTATGGGACATTGATTTATGATTATGTGTATGTTGTAATGTTTGATTATGTAGTCCAAGTGGGAGATTGTTGGAATTTTTATGTGTGGACTTACATAATCAATTTAATAATGTCATAAATCAGTGTTATTTATTTTTGCATTGTGGTCCATAATGGGACTGGACACATATTGTTGCTTGATTTTTTATGGGCTCACCCTAATTCACTTGACTGGCCCATTAAGTCAAGTGGTGGTCCAAATAATGTGTGTGATATATATATGAATATATTTATTTATATATATATATATATATATATATATATATATATATATAAAAGAAAAGGAAGGGCTCAGTGTGGTGGCTTGCTCCCTTGCTCCTTCCTCCTCTGGCTGAAAGAGAGCACGCACTCTCGTTTTGGACTGAATCTGGGTGTAGAAGGGAAGAGCTCATTGACCTGTAATTCTCGCACCATCAAGCACTGGAGGAGTTTCCTAAATACAAGAAAAGAGCAAGAAATGGCCTTTCACGGAATTAACCAAGGTGAACGTTTCCGTTTTTGCCGTTCAATGCATGCTTAAATGTCAACATGTGATCCTATGCTATTTAAATTTTCTTTAGGGTAGACCCAGGAATTACAAAGAAAGTGAATTCTGCCACACCCAGGAACATCTTCAAGAGTGAGAGTCCTGAGGTAAAACTCACTGTGGTGATTGTTTCTAATTATGAATGCCCCTGGCTCTCCAATCTCCTCATCCCAGTCGAATGTAACCTTGAATGCAGACTCGCCGGCGGTTAAAGAAGTGATTGTGGTAATCCAGTCTTCCAAGTATGCTGGTTTCCCAAGTTTCCCCTGTAACCCATTTGCTACAAAAGGCACACAAGTTCAATATCATCACTAACAGATGGTCACTGCATTTTTACATACATGTTATTCACAAAAATCACTAGGTTGAAAAGGCTTTTATATTTGAGCTTGGACTTGCTACAAGCAGTAGTGGCTTTGCTGCATGAAATTTCAGAAACTGTGGCTGTTTTGGCAGGTATTTGATGATGAAATTTTGAGAAATATTTCACAACAATTCATCTCCTTTGTTTATGGCAATTCTTTCTCTTTAGCAAGGATTTCACTTCAGTCATAACTATGATATATTGCACAACAGAAGTACATGATTTTCGTTTTATATGCCTTAGCATGCTTTGGGTTTTGGTTACATGGATGACCAGTTCGACAACATATATGTGTTTTAGGTGTTAGTTTGCATGGATTTTTTGTGATGTTGTGTTGTATTTTCCTAGGGAACAAGATATGTATCCAGCAGCTGTCATGGGAGATCAGTACTAACCCAGTTCCCGAAGGTTAGATGTCAATGTTGCTGATCTTGAACTTCAATATTCAGCTCAACGTAGTTTTAGGGTGCCATGGATATCATCAAAATATGCAGTCCAGCATTCTCTTGGGAACCAAAGCAAGCATTAGAGGATAAAATGAAAATCCAGACCATATTCCACAGTTCCAGTGCCTTTATCTGAAAACCCCAAACCATATTCTACCTCCCCAGTGCCTTGATCTAAAAACCCCAAATCGTATTCTAAGAAGATGCCTTGCATGGGCACATGGATATCAAGTGGCTGAATTGCAGATAAACCCTGCATATGAGACCAGTGCACAGTAGGCTCATTCATCGAATTAGTTTCTCCCTTCTTGAACTCAATTATATTCTCCACTTCTTCAAGCTTCTTACATAATTTACCAATAATTGCAATCAGTTCTGCGTATGAAAACTCATCTACTCCACCCTCCAAAGTCCGCCCCTTCGTGTTGGCAATTTCTTCCTGCAACTTTTGCGGCTCAAGGGCTGCCGTCTTCTTCCTGATTTCAAGAACCAAGACCAAGAACATCCGATAAATTCAATGCCCTCTTTCCCCAATCTTCCTACCTCTTTCATATATTTCTCAATAATACATTCAACTTCACTGGGATTTTCTGGCCAAAATTCAGACTGAGAAGAACTGGGGCCATCGCCATCAGGACCATTGACCATCATGCATGCTTTAACAGTAGACAACTCATCAAGCTTTTTCTTCAGACCCTTTTCTCTATTTCGGAAAGTTCTAAAACGAGATTTTTTATCCGCGATCAACTCCATTGTTAACTTGTCACGAACCATTCCTTTGAAAGAGAAAAAAACAATCAAGATTCAATCATTGGGTCTAAAAAGCCATCAAAATTCAATCACTGGGTCATCTTTGAAAAATAATAGAGTAATTAGCCAGAAGAGAATATCAGTGGAAGAGAGAAATCCGAAAAGCGATGAAAGAAAGTAACAAGAAATTCTTGAGATTGTCTCCAATGTAGATAGAGAGAATGACTCCCATTGTGAGAAAGATCAAGAAACTTTTATTACCGTTGTGCCAACGTCGGTTGGGGTGGGCGGGTAGAATCCCGCCTAAAATTTTGAAAATAATAAAAAAGACATATTAATGTCTTTTATAAAACCAATATGTAGTGAAAAGTGAAAACTCAAAGCTAAACAAGAATTCACAAATTTTGTTTTTTTTTAAATAGTTTTTAATTTTAAAAAATGTGTTTTCAAGAAAGGAAAAATAGGAAATAAACATCCATTTTAGAAAATAAAAATAAAAAATATTTAAAAAAAATATATGTTTTCATGAAAAAAATAGGAAATAAAAATTGTTTTTAGAAAAAAAAAATGGAAACTAAAAAACATATTCCAAACTAGAGTAATTTAAAATTTTTATTTTAAATAAAAATTATTTTTAAAAATGAAAAATAATAAAGAATTTATTAAATGTTGATAAATATTAAATTTTGGTAAGTATTAGGTAGAATATATGTCACTATTTTTTATTTTTTATTTTTTTATTTATGGAATTGATGTTTGGAAGGATTTTAATAATTATAAAATTCTATCGAACATCAATATTTTGGGTAATCCGAGTACAATGTGACTCAACCCATTTGATATTTTATAATATTTATAATTTTAATATTTTGTTTATGTTTTTTTATATAACTATAAAATATAAAAAACGTTAAATTTAATTATATTATGAATTATTTTATTTTTTTTTTTTGTTATTTTCTCAAAATATAATATAAATTTTGGTACAAATTTACAAAAGATGAATTTGAAAAAGTGGTGGTTCAACTCAACCCAACGGTCCCAATCTCAACAACCCGTCTATTTACTGCGGGTAATTCTGTTTAGCAGTTCTTCCTCATAGTCAACTCTGGTATTTGGGACGAGGATAATATTTCAAAGGAGGGTGTTTGGGGAGATAGAAAAAACTGATGAGAAAAAAGAATGATTAAATTCGCAATATTCGAGTTCTATGCAAAGAATGCGTTTGGAAAAACGAGTCTCTATTGGCTTTTGGAGTTCTACGGTGTTTGGATTCCAAATTGTTGAACTAAATCAACCTCTGTTTTCCAGGAAAATTGCTTCCACTTCTTTCTGGGATTTCGGAGCCACCCCGCCGATTTCAACTTCCAAACTGAATTTTGGTGGCTTCATCTGTTTCATGGTAAGTTCTGTAACCGAAATGAATGTAATGATTTGCTTATTTTACTGTAAAAAATTTCTCTGCTGTGATGAGATAAATTTGGAATAGGGATTTTGAATTGTTTGTTATGGAATGATAGGAGGAGGGATTGAAATTATCTGAATCGTATTTCATTTGATTGATGTCTTATTTTCCATTGGAATGATTTTAATGAAAGTCAGCAACATAACCTGAGTGAATCTACCTTTCAAATTTCTTATAAGCTGGAAGAAGGGAGTATATAAGGCTTTAACATTCAGTTGATATGTTGCAGAAAGTAGAATCTTCTAGGTCACTGTTCATCTTTTTTTTGTAGGACTAGTAAATCTAATTAGTTGCAAAAACTTTGACAAATTTAAGGGAATTGGAGTCATGATTTAGAGTAGTAGATCAATTCTTTTCAGATTTTTTTGTTTATATCTTTTGCTAAGTTGGCCCTCTAAATTGATTGAGATGATGACTTTTAAAAAGTTACAATTAGGAGCCTTGTTTATATCTTTGGGTGTTTTTTCTTTTTTTTTCTTTTCTATTTTTCATATGTTTTTGTGGTGGACCTTGGGTGAATTGCACTTTTTTTTTTCTCATTTTCCTGTGACCTAAAACTATAATTTCTAAACCAAGTGATTGAGAAGCTCAATAGTAGGCATCAATCTCTTTTCAGCGACACATCTTGTCCACCAACCCCAAACTCCAAAACTCTTCCTGCTCAAACATAGTGCCATGCCATCCTGGATCCGATTATCATTCCAAAATTTGCCAAGCTGAATGTCAGAACTTACACATCTGAACTAGATGAATGAAACTTCCAGATTGCCTAATATGACATCCTAAAACTATGTTGAGCTAAATATTGAAGTTCAAAATCGGCAACATTGACAACCTTTCGGAATTCAGTTAGTACTGATCTCCCATGACTGCTGTTGGATACATACCTTATTCCCTAGGAAAATACAATGCAGCATCACAAAAAATTCATGCAAACTGACACCTAAAACACATATTGAACAAGAAGCCCCTGAAGAAGTACAGGTACCTGAAAATTGTGAGATCTTAGTAAGTTATGTATATACGGGAGAAAAATGGAATCAAAATAATATTATTATTAACAATATTTTCGCTTTTCAAGTGGCCTCTAATATCATAAGAAATGATGAAAATTCTGAACAACGAAATGTGGAAGAATGCCAACATAGAAATAATTGGCCAAAATAGAAAAAAGTTATGCAAGCAGAGTTAAACTCATTAACAAAACGAGAAGTTTTTGGACCTATAGTCCAAACACCTGAAGATGTAAAGTCTGTTGAGTATAAATGGGTATTTGTACGAAAACGCTATGAGAATAATGAGATCATAAGATATAAAGTATCATTAGTAGCACAAGATTTCTCTTAGACTTAGTATTGACTATGAGGAAACATACTCTACCGTCATGGGCACAATCACATTTCATTTCTTAATTAGTTTGGCAATCTCAGAAGAACTAGATATGCGTCTCATGGATATTATTATAACATATTTATACGGGTCCATGGATAATAATAATAATATATACATGAAAATCCATAAATGATTTAAATTACCTAAAGCAAATTGTACAAAGTCTCATAACATGTACTCAATTAAGTTACAACAATCCTTATATGGATAAAACGCATTTTTTAAGTTCTCCAATGGTTGTTCGATTACTTGATGAGAAAAAGGACTCATTTTGTCATTGCGAAAAAGATGAAGAATTACTTGGTCCTGAAGTACCATATCTTAGTACTATTGGTGCACTTATGTATCTTGTCAATTGTATATGTTCAAACATTGCTTTTTCCGTCAATTTATTTACAAGATATAGTTTCACTCCAACTCGAAGACATTGGAATGGTATCAAACATATATTGTATTATCTTTGCGGAACTACTGATATGAGTATGTTTTACTCAAGGGAATCAAAGTAACAATTGCTTGGATATGTAGATGCAGGATATATTTTAGATCCATATAAAGGTAGGTCACAAATAGGGTATGTGTTTAATTACAATGGTATTACTATTTCATGGATCAAGATCTATCAAACAAACAATGGTGGTCACATCATCAAATTATTTAGAAATACTAGCAATTCATGAAACAAGTCGTAAATGTATATGGTTAAGATCTATGATCCAACATATTGGGAAATCATGTGGACTCTCCTCTATCAAAGGTGACCTAACAATATTATTTGAAAATAATGTTGCATGCATTGCACAAATAATAGGGGGTTACATTAAAGAAGATAGAATTAAACACATTTCACCAAAATTCTTTTGTACACATGAACTCTAGAAGAGTGGTGAAATTGATTTGCAACAAATGCGCTTAAGTGATAATCTAGCAAATTTATTCACAAAATTATTATCAACCTCAACATTCAAGAAGTTAATACACAAGATTGGAATGTGTCAACTCAAGGATATCGACATGAGGGGGAGTATGCTCGTAAAAGGGTATTAGTGTACTATACTCTTGTTCTCTTCATCCAGGTTTTGTTTTACTGGGTTTTACTAGCAAGGTTTTTAACGAGACAGTCCTAACATACCAAGAGCAACTTAAAGAATTATAAGAATATTATACTTTTTTCCTTCACTAGGATTTTTCCCATAATGTTTTTCCTAGTAGGGTTTTAATGAGGCATATTTTTATGATTATCCAAGACCCGTATTATAAAATATGAGATTTTATACCACTATGGTAACTTGTGGATGATCATCTATAAATATCTTGTGTAACTCCTTATAAAATGGAAGGACCCCTAATGAAATTCTATAGAGTTTTCCTGTGCATTCTATTCTTTCTTTCTTGTTTTCTTCTTTTCTCACATTACAACATTTCTCAAATTGTTGTATGTTTTGCAAAATCCCAAGTTGGTTAGGTTGATAGGACTTAGACCTCCTTGGCTTAACCAAAAACTTTTCCTTCCATTTTTTTTCCCATCTCTATATATTTCCTAAAATATTAACATACTATGCTAAGTTTTGAATACAATTTAAGATAAAATTCCAATAAACTATCATAGGAGAGAAAATCGATGAACTTACTATTCCCCCAAAAAATAAACTAATAATAATAATAATATTCTTAACAAAAAATACAACATAGGTCTCAAACAAGAGAATCATTTACCTTATTAGATTGTAATGATATATATAGTGTATAACATAAGAGTAGTATGTCATGAACTTAGTTTTTGTCCTACGCTTATGCTGCACTAGATAAGTCAAGACACTTGACCTTGCTAAGTTAGTCTTACTCTCGATGCTTAACTTGCTAGGTGAAGATGTACCCGACTTAGAAGCTTTAGAGGGTGTAGTATGTAACACTTAAAGAATGAAAGTTTTATTGATCAAAGGAAGCTTTACAAGCGCTTTGGAACTCACTTGCTTGGTTAGGAAGTGGTTTGGGTGGTGCCTTGGTCAAATGAAGGTCTCACTTATTTATAGGTACCTTAGGAAGTTTCTAGAACCTTAGAGGATTCCTTACAAATCAAGAATAATCTAGAATATCCTACACAATTCTATGTACAAGCCTAAGTACGATAATATATAAGAGATCCCTAGAATTTTCTAGAAAGCCTTGGACTCCTCTCATACCTTCCACCATGGTATAAAGATGCGTGGACATCTCTAAAACCTTCCACACTCTTCCTACCAATGGCTTAATGTAGATGGCTCCAGGAGTCTCCACAAGCTTCCTGCCCTCTATATAACCCCCATGGGAGGGTCATTTGAAGCATCTTGTGACAAATAGTTATCTACTATTTCATCAATGTACTCTAATATTTATATAAAAAAAAATGAAGATATTCAACATTAACCATGTTGTCACAAAAGAATTAAAAAATAATTTGTCAATGACCACTCTCTTCGAGAGATATCCATAAAAATGGATTGAAGCAGCTATGAAAGTTCTAAATTAACCAACAACTTAATTCCACTATGAATTCTTGTAGCTGTATACCCTCATCCGCCTCCTCCTCCACCACCTCCTTTGTTGAGTAAAATGTTGATACGAAGAAGAACCAACATAGGTTTATCCAAGCCAGGACTGTTATCATCCGGTAATAATTGTCCAAACGACTCTGGTTTAAGGTGTTGCCAAACCACCCTTTGCCTGCTGAAACACAAACTACGCTGAGGAAGCTACCGATCCCAATAGGAATTGTATTGAATACCTCTGATCCGTAGTCCTCCATAGATTTGGAAACATGATAACTGAAGAACTTGTCCAGCCCACTTGTAGCAAGCCCTTCCGCAAGTCCCCACAGGCAGAATTGGGGAGCTAGCCTCAAGTCACTCATGGGCACTTTTGTGCCTTCTGACACGCCATGTAATCCCCTTTCGTGAACTATTTTCAATCTCTGAACTTCAACTTGCCATGCAAAACTAGGGCATAATACAGAAAACGTCATTCCAAGACAAATTATCATTTTGAGAGCAAGATTTTGTTGGCTTCTAGAGATCCTTCTTGAAACCAGGAACTCACACAGACAGGCACTAACTACCTTTAACCCGTCCTTAGCTAAAAGGAAAGAAGTAGTACCGATTTGAACGTCCATGTTGTCATCTTGCACACTAAAGAAAGTCTCTGCAGTTGACATTACCAGACCAAACACGATAAAAGCACTCCACATAGGAATCATTCTTAGAATAATCTTCCCTACATTTTCTATTTGTGTCACAGAACAAAGTGATGGGCTTTTCTGTTGTGCTTCTGCACCAGCAGTAGGTGATGATTCGTGCAGTTGATTACCATCGTTGTTGAAGGGCTGATCAGGAGGTAGAGTTTCATGATCATTTTTTAGGTGATACTCATCAGAAGTATCAGGGTACTTGCGATGCCTTTTGGTGCTCTCAGTTTTTGTGTCGGGATGATGTCTCTGATGGGAGAGGCGGCTGCCACAGAAGGACAAGAAGGAAGCAGCTCCTACCATATACATTGAATTCAAAAACTTTCTTGACCAACGTTCATCGAGATATAAGGGCAAGGGCAACAGAACCAAGAGCCCAGCTAGGGACAACCATATATTTGTTCGCCACTGTGCTCGATTGTAATTGATATCTGATATGTTTTCATGACCAGCTGTTAACTCATCCAAAAGATATGTTTTTAAGAAAGACGCTACTCCAGGTCTAGCAACTGCTATTAGAAAAGAAAGAAACATGTATAGTCCAAAACTGGTGTTTGGAATTCGGTTTGAGGCTGATAGGTAAAACATCACAAGACCCTGTAGCAACAATTTTCGAGTTCTTGTAAGAATAAATTATCAAAGCAAAATTACAAAGCGACATTCTTGACAAAACTAGACACTATAAGAGATAAAAGAAATGGATAGTAATGGGACTGTTTCCAACAGAATGAATGGGTAATCTAATATCTATTTTCTCCAATTAAAACTGTATGATTTCTCTTATATTTGAAACAATCATGTTCAATTCCTAGGGTTTCAAATCCATTACCCTAACACCGATATAGATGGAAGAAGAAAATAAGGAAGAACAAGCTCACTAAACAAAAAAGAAAACACTAAGGGCTTGTTTGGTACGTAAGAATGATGAATAGAAATGAATATTTTGTTTCTATTCCTATTCAAGAGAGAATAAGAATGGACTTGGTAATTTCAATTTTTATGTTTGGATGTATATAAGAATGTAAGGTTAGATGTTTCATTTCAATGTTTAGTAAAATTAGGAATGAAAATGAGAAAAATAAATAATTAAATTATCAATAATATTTATACATATGATTTAAAATAAACTTTTTTATTTTTATTTTTATTAAAAAAAAACTCACAATATACATAGTTTGAAATCATTTTTTTATTTTCATTTTTTAAAAAAATCCTTGGGAGTGTTCTTTTTTTTTTTTTTTTTTTTTGCTAAATAATAAAAACTTATTTGGACATGTAATTTTAAAAACAAAATTGTTTTTAAAAAATTTATACCATTATTGAGTTGTTGTTGTTTAGAAACAATTTGTAAAACAAAGTAAAATAGAGAATTGGTCTTCCCATTTTTTTTATTAGAGAAAATTAATTTCAAATCAAGTGAGACCTTATATTGAATTTATCAATAAGTTTAATAATTTTAAAAATTAATTTAAAACTCAATATATATATAATGATCATAAAAAATAATAGACATAATTAATATTTTAAATTCTTTAATAAATCTTATAATTTTTAAAAATAATTTGAAATTAAAAAAACTGATTAGTGAATCATAGATTAAATTAAAGAATTTAGAATGTCATATTGTAATTAAGCAATAAATGTTTGCAATAACAAGAAGACTCTACTTTTTCCTACAAAATCAATGCGTTTGACTTCACTCCTCCACCAGAAGAAACTTACCAGAAAGTAGGCAGCAGTTGAGAAGATAATGATCTTTCTGATATCAGACCTTCTGTTATAGGCCCACGCTCTCACCAGTATTTGTATCCCCTCCCGCACATTCACAAGTAGTGCTGATCTGCAGATGGTGTCTTTCTTCAAATTAAGAGTGAAGTATGTCACCAAGACACCTAGTACGTTATAATTCACAACATTGTGGCAGTAAACCGCAGCTGAAAGAAAATTTTAGAAAAATTTCAAATTAATGAACTCCCAGGACTTGATTTATGTAATAATCAAAAATTAAATTTCTAGCTGGGAAATACCTGTGATGAATAAGGCCACCTTACAGAAGCAAATGTAATATTTCACCTGACCCTTGATCCATCCACTCACCCTCTTGACAACATCTTTCTCCATTTCTGCAAAGCAGCTGAAGCTTTTTTTCTTTAACTACTGACCACAAAGAAAATTAAGGAAGAAACGGTACTCTGAGAGAGAGAGAGAGAGAGAGAGAGAGAGAGGATGAGATGAATCAGAAGGACTAAGACTAATATTTATAGCAAGGAAATAAATGAGACTACATAGTTGAATATTGACTTAATTATAGTTTCTTCTCTCTAATCCAATCTATGTGCAGTTGGACTAACTTGGAACCCAGTCAAACCAGTTCCTTAACCGCGTAAAATTCGATCATGTTGACCATAGAGACGAGCGCTCATATTAGTAACACTACCAAACAATAGAGGGCAATTTTCCCTGCTTTTTCCCAGTTTCCAGGTTCTATCACGGTTGGGCCCGGGTTCTGTTGTGTATATCCACCATATTTAGGTCAAGTTCATACCCACATAATCCATTTAGCTTATGTTCGGTTGGGGAAAATTTTGATGGAAAATGCGATGGAAAGAGAATAAAGAGGAAATGTAAAATAAAAGAAAATATGAAGGAAAATAAAATATAGATTTAAAATTAATAATTTATTTTTAAATATTACTTCAAAACTTTTTTATCAATTTAACTCTTCTATATATATATAGATTAAATCATTTAAAAATATATAAATTTTTTAATAAATTATTTTTAAATATTAATTCAAACTTTGTCTCTACTGCTTTTCGAAACCAAACATAGCATTAATAAATTGGATTGTTTTAGGGTGAATCTATCTAACACAAATTTGGCTCCAAATTGATCTATTTAATTATCTTGTTTGATTAACCTAAGTGCAACTCTAATCTATTTAACACATATTTTACTTATTTAAAGTTTAATTTTTAATAAATAAATAATTTAAGTTAGACCCTAAAATTTATTCTAATTTTATTTTTATATTAATTTTAAGTTTAATTTTAAATCCCGATTATGTGTACTATTTTAGACTCATTCATCCTTCAATTTTTCGTTTTTATTATTTTATAAATATATTTTTATTTATTTATTTTATTTATTATTATTATATTATATTTTATATATATATATATATATATTTTCTCCTCTCTCCGTATTTTTTTCTCCTCTCTATTTTATATATATATATATATTTTCTCCTCTCTCCTCTCTCCTCTCTCCTCTCTCTCCTCTCTCCTCTCTCCTCTCTCCCCTCTTCCTCCACCTACCCTCACCTCTCACCTAACCCCCATGTTCTCCCACGCCCAAAGCCCCCTCTCTCTCTCTGCTGATTTTTTTCTTTGTTTTTTTTTTTCCTCTTCCCGATTCCCAAAAGAGGAACGAGCGGCCCCCCAATTTTTTTGGACTCCATCATACCCGGATACCCCTCTTTCATCTCATCTTCTTCCTCTCATTTTCCAATTTTATTTCTTTTCACTTTAATTTTTTTATTTTCTTTATTATTATTATTATTATTATTGTTATGTGGAAACCCGCCAATCTCCCACCACCGCTGGCGACGACCTCTTCCTTTTTTTCTCTCATTCTCTCACTTCACCGTATCACTCATTTTCTATTATTATCATTATTATTATTATTATTGTTGTTTTGTTATTATTATTATTATTATTATTATTATTATTATTATTATTGTTATTTTATTTTATTTTATTTTAATAATAATTATTGTTCGTGAAATTTGGATTGTTAAATTAATATAAAATTTGGAGGTTAATTTGTTATTGATAGATTAATACGTAATTTGATTTAATTTATTGTTAGTGAATTAATTTGAAATTTGTTAATTTGAGTTTGTGGGTATATTGTATTTGGTGATTAATTTAAGGATATTTAGATTATATCAATTACATATTGTTTATTTGGATTTGGGCCTATTGTAAGTTGTTATTTGTTTGAACTTATTGGATTGGGTTAGAAATATTATTTCTCTTGACCATGTATTTTTTTTATACGGGTTTGTTAATTGATGTGAATTTTGGGGCTCATAATGTGGGTGAGATTTGTTGGATTATTTGAATATTTGATATGGGCTTGACCAATTTGAATTGTTTAATTTAGACATGGGACAATTGTGGTGTATATTAAACTAGGCTTAGATTATGAGATATTAAATTTAGGTCTAGTAGAATTTATTTTAATTTATCCAATTTTAGGTTTGATTGATTGTGTTTGTATTTTTTGTTATTAATTTGAATGTTCTGGGTTAAGACCTATAGTAATTTGGGCTCACTTTAATTGAGGAAATTTATGGGACTAATTTGAAATTGGAATTTGGGTTTGAATATTTGTTTGAGATTTTATACATCTTTGGATATTTATATTTGTACTATTTTTGTTTTTGCATGGACCCATTCTGCAATCTTATTGGCTGAGTACGAATTGATGACATGTGAAACTTGTTGTAAGTTTATTTGGGTACATATTTTATTTCCCACTTTTATTTGATTTTATTTTAATTAGTTCTTGTAAATATTTGTTCGTATATATTTATTGAATGTGTATAGAATTGAACATCGAATAATTAGAATTTTGTTTGAATGAGAGGAAGAATTCAGTAAATATGTGCTAATAAAATACTAATTTTAAAATCTTCTTTTTAATAAAAGAAAGTTTTTTTATTATTATTTATAAAAATTCAGAAAAATGTATTTAGAAAAATCCAAAAAAAATTGTTTTTAATAGAATTCGAAAAATTGTTTTTAATGACATTGTTCAAAAATTTCTCTGTTTAATAAAAATTGTCCAAAAATTGTTTTGTAAATAATGTTGTTCCAAAAATTAATTTTTAATAAAATTGTCTAAAAATATTTTTTGAAATGAATTCTTTTTCCTTAATTAAAATGGGGTTAAAAGTATTTTTAAGAAATAGAGAATTTAAATATTTGTTTTTCTTTTTAATTAAAATTTCTTTTGCAAATAAAGTTATGTCATTTTAAATAATTTATAAAAATCACTCTTTTAAATGAAAATGAATCTAAATATTTTTGTAAATAAAATTGTAAAAATTCATTATTTTCTAGTAAAAGTAAGTAAAAATAATTTTTGTGTCCAAGTTGAAATTTTGTAATAAATTCTTTTGATACAATAAATATAAATAGCTTTTTTGAAAATTGAATACAAATGAAATTGGTTCTTTTTTATAAGTAAATAAATGGAAATCATTAATTCAAAATCATTTTTAATAAAATCCTTTGAAATTTCTTTTTTTTTAAATTTTAATATCTTTTATTTATTTAATTCAATAAATCATTTTGCATAATTCTCTTATTATTTATTTTGTGTATTTTTGTAATTAGATTTCATCATTGTTTTTGTACATATTAATTTTCACCATGACTTGTATATTGATTATTTTTCTTGGTATCCATAATTAATTAATTAATTGTCACAATTTCCTCAATTCGTTTAGTAGAGGTCGTACGTATACGGGCTTAAAGGGGTGCTACGACTCACCACCGTATCTTCCCAATGAGTAACCTGACCCTCGGGCCCAGACTCGATTTTTCACAGACTCGTTTTTTCCTTCAGGAATCACACTTAGGGTTTTTCTTTCTTATTTTGTTTTTCTCTTTAAAAATAAAACAAAAATAAGTGGGGACTCCAAGTCTTTTTCTAAAAATCAAATTTTCACCAAACAAAATTAAAAAAGCGAGTTTTCGTCATCGAGTGGGAACACATCGAGCAAAATATGGGGTTCACACATATACATGTCAAGTTGAGAGATTAATCACATTGATAGTACAAGACTTAAATTGACCTAATTATTAAACAAAATCTAACTATTAAACGAGTTAAATAGGCATAGATCAGTACACGACATGTTACTTGTTCAATGATTATGTCGTATTTAGGTTCATATTTTTAACCCAATTATTATTTGTCTCATATTTGAATTAACATATTTAGACGAATGTCTAGATTTTAGCACAACACAAACATAACCCACCAACATGAGTAGTCATTCCTAATTTTAACATCTTCTTGTCAATAAATTTACTGCATTTGGGTAATAAGGTTTTGAAGAAAAAAGTATGAAAATAAATAAATGAAATATAGATATAATGAAATTTTTTTGAATCTTTTATAATATATATATATATATATATATATATTCTTTTATATAAAATAATGAAAAAATTAAAAATCTCCCCTGAGGTTTTGGCTAAATATTTCTAACCCTCATATGTTTGAAATTTTATCATACACCTTCCTTATTTTGATTGAAAGGGGAGGAAAGTGAAAATAAGAAATGAAAAGGATGGGGAAGGTATTTGATGAAATTTCAAACCTATAGAATTAGATGTATTTAATTGAAACCTAAGAGGATGTGAATGAAATTAACCTTAATTTTTATTATATTTGAATTTTTTTTTATCTTTATGTGATGAACTAACATGTATATATATTTATATCAAAATAGTTTATTTGATTAATTAAAAATATATTATAATATTTTATTAAATTATTTTAAATTATCTCTTATGATCTCATATCATGATATTTTATATGTTAAAAGAGCATGACATATATTGTGAATCTAAATCCTATAGGCTTAAATATTTAGGAAACATGGTATCATAGTTTTGTTTGGCGAAAAGTCATGTATCATAAACATGGTATCATATGTTGGAATTAAGTCATGGAAAGTATGACGTGATGTAACATATTAAAATTCATTTATAAATTTATTTATTTATGTTTCTTGATTTCTCTTAAATATCTTATTTGTATTAATTGGTTATTTGAACATACATACCCTATATTACTTACATTGTACATGACTTGGGTGCATTAGGAATTGTACAGAAGATCCAAGTCATAGATTCCTTGTAGAGTGATGAGTTATCCACAATTGGTCCATGGATTTGGGTTATCCATCTGAAACTATAGTACATTACCTCATAATTTAAGGGATAACTTGTCTTGGTTTTCGGAATGGTTTTCCCATGGTGAGTGTACTATTGCATGTGGTGCACATTGGACAAGACCTACGATGAATCATGACACAAGGCTATCAATTGTCATGATTCACCAAGTTATTATATTGCATGAACTCTCAACCTTAAGAGGTTATTGAGCTTATATCAAAGTTAACATGAGACTTTGACATATGGGTGAGACCCTAAAATTGTCATATATCCTTATGGATTGGGTAACTGTTGATGTAGACTGGTGGTAATAAGTATTCTTAATAAATGCACCATGATATTTCATGGATTGAGATAGTGTGTTCCATTGGGTGATCCAAATGACATGTGATCTAGAAGACTATGGTCATAGCATTTCCTTTATTGGAAATTTAACGTATGTTCATTAAAGCTAAAATATGTCAATTAATCATATAATAAGTGGAATCTATAACTCAATGATTAGAGAGATAATCTTGATAGGAGATAGCACTATCTTGTTAGATTATGAACATTAGTTCATGGGAAGTCTGCATACAATGGATTACTGGTCACGGACCTCAAGCTTCATCTCATTATTATTTATATAAGATACTAGAGTCCAATTGATTCTCTTTAGTGGAATATTGAATCAACTTCATAATTAGTTTCTGAGGAACTCAGTACTCCTATGGGTCTTAATGGTCCCACTCTAAGCTCATATACCATAATGACACGGTTTATGAAGGTTGAATTGACTTTTGGTTCATTCTTGTGCATAAGGATGTTTTGGTAATTATGCAAGATTGTATAAGAGATAATGAACAAGTTCTTTGGATTTGACTAATTGATTAATTAGATAATCATATGTGGTTAATTAATCAATTATGACCCATTTTGGGTTAGATTAAATGACTCAAACCTTGGTGGGCTCAAATCATTTAAGCCTAGTAAGGAAACCCCATAAATACCCCCATGGAGGTTAAGGTTTCCATAACTTTTAAAGAGATTTTGTCTTCCACCTCTAGAGAAAGAGAGAGATAGTGAGAGCTAAGAGATCATCCGTTCCAAAGTTCACACTTTGGAGTGTCAAGATCGTGGCTCGAGTCATCAAGAGGTGTGGTTTGAGTCATCAAAAGGTGTGTATGAGACTTCCAAATTCATTGTTCTTCATGTTCTCCAAGCAAAATTAATTTGGGAACATCCAAATCAAAGGTAAAGTTCTCTAATGGCTTTCCTTTTGATCCTAGAATTGTAAAAATATGTGTTTTTCTTTGCTTCCATTGTATAGGATCTAGAGGTCTAAAGTAATTTTGCATGCACCTACACGATTCAGGGTAAGGGAATGGAGAAATCCTAGATTCCTAGCAATGTATTTTATAGTATATTTATTTCCCTATTTACATATTTATAAGTCTAAAAAGGGTATTTCCTTATCTTCATATTTATAAGTTGAAGTATGTTTGCATATTTGCATGTTTATAAGTAAAAAAAAAAAGGGGTTATTTATGGTTTAGGAAAATTGGAGTTATATTGATTTTATTTTTAAAAAAACCGTGAAAACTCATAATTAAACAAAAATTCAAAAATTTTATTTTATTTTTAAATTAGTTTTTACTTTAAAAAAAAAGTGTTTTCAAGAAAAGAAAAATAAGAAATAAAAACTGTTTTTAGAAAATTAAATATATATATATATATATATATTAATATGTTTTCAAGAAAAAAAAAAGGAAATATTTTTTTTAGAAAATAAAAATAAAAATTGAAAAATAAAATCATATTCCAAACTAAAGTAATTAAAAGCATTTATTTTAAATAAAAATTATTTTAAAAAATGAAAAATAATAAAGAATTTAGTAAATGTTGTTAGGTATTAAATTTTGGTAAGTATTAGATAGAATATATTTCATTAATTTTATTTTTATTTTTGTTTTTTGTCATTTACCAAATCTATGTTTGGAAGGATTATGACAATTTTTTTTTTTTGGACAATCCGAGCACAACATGAACCAACGGATTTGATGTTTTATAATATTTATAATTTAAATATTTTGTTTATGTCTTTTTAAATAACTTTAAAATAAAAAATGTCAAATATAATTATATTATGCTTCTTCTTTTTTTTTTTTCTTTTTTGTTACTATCTCAAAATAATATGTTACTTAATATTAAATTTTGGTATAAATTTACAAATGATGAATTTGAAAAAGTCAGTACTCAACCCTACGGTCCCAACCTCAACGACCCGTCAATCTATTGCAGGTAATTCTGCTTGGCAGTTCTTCCTCATAGTCAACTCTGTGGAATTTGGGACGAGGGATAATTTTTCAAAGGAGGGTGTTTGGGGGGATAGAAAAAACTGATGAGAAAAAAGAATGATTAAATTCGCAATACTCGAGTTCTATGCAAAGAATGCGTTTGGAAAAACGAGTCTCTATTGGCTTTTGGAGTTCTACGGTGTTTGGATGCCAAATTGTTGAACTAAATCAACCTCTGTTTTCCAGGAAAATTGCTTCCACTTCTTTCTGGGATTTCGGAGCTACCCCGCCGATTTCAACTTCCAAACTGAATTTTGGTGGCTTCATCTGTTTCATGGTAAGTTCTATAACCTAAATGAATGTAATGATTTGCTTATTTTACTGTTAAAATTTTCTCTGCTGTGATGAGATAAATTTGGAATAGGGATTTTGAATTGCTTGTTATGGAATGATAGGAGGAGGGATTGAAATTCTCTGAATCGTATTTCATTTGATTGATGTCTTATTTTCTATTGGAATGATTTTAATGAAAGTCAGCAATATAACCTGAGTGAATCTACCTTTCAAATTTCTTAAAAGCTGGAAGAAGGGAGTATATAAGGCTTTAACATTCAGTTGATATGTTGCAGAATGTAGAATCTTCTAGGTCACTGTTCATCTTTTTTTTTGTAGGACTAGTCAATCTAATTAGTTGCAAAAACTTTGACAAATTTGAGGGAATTGGATTCATGATTTAGAGTAGTAGATCAATTCTTTTCAGATTTTTTTGTTTATATCTTTTGCTAAGTTGGCCCTCTAAATTGATTGAGATAATGACTTTTAAAAAGTTACAATTAGGAGCCTTGTTTATATCTTTGGGTGTTTTTTCTTTTTTTCTTTTTTTTCTTTTTTTTTTATATGTTTTTGTGGTGGACCTTGGGTGCATTGCACTTCTTTTTTTTTCATTTTCCTGTGACCTAAAACTATAATTTCTAAACCAAGTGATTGAGAAGCTCAATAGTAGGCATCAATCTCTTTTCAGTGACACATCTTGTCCACCAACCCCAAACTCCAAAACTCTTCCTGCTCAAACGGAGTGCCATGTCATCCTAGATCCAATTATCATTCCAAAATTTGCCAAGCTGAATGTCAGAACTTACACATCTGAACTAGATGAATGAAACTTCCAGATTGCCTAATGTGACATCCTAAAACTATGTTGAGCCGAATATTGAAGTTCAAAATCGGCAACATTGACAACCTTCCGGAATTGAGTTAGTACTGATCTCCCATGACAGCTGCTGGATACATATCTTATTTCCTAGGAAAATACAATGCAGCATCACAAAAAATCCGTGCAAACTGACACCTAAAACACATATATGTTGTCCAAGTGGTCATCTATGTAACCAAAACCCAAAGCATGCTAAGGTATAAAAGATGAAAAACCAAAAGGAAAAGAAAGCACTCCATTAGAACTCTCATTATATAAAACATGTACTTCTTTTGTGCAATATATTAGTTATGACTAAAATGAAATCCTTGCCGATGAATCAGCAGCTTGAGTTGCCTAACATAATTAAGCTGAATATCTGGTCTTTGCTGATAACCAGGAGCTTGATTTACTTAAAATAATTAAGTTGATGTAAACATATAAGACATAATGGAAAAAAATATATGAAATATACTAAGAAATTAAATAATTTGGGATTCTAAAAGCACAGTCATAGTTCAAGTGCCCTTTTTCATTCCTTCTGTTGATGTGAATAAGAAACTTAAAATGAATAAAATGATTGAGTTTTCAAGTGAAAAAGGATTAATTACAGTGTTTGTTGATCTGATGGAATTTGTTACATGAGAAATTATTTGAAGAAATAAATAAATTCCATCAACCTGTCTAGAAATCATTAAAAAGCATGAAAGTTTATTTTGCAGATAGAAAGTATGGTAAGCATGAAAAGAAATAAATTTTGTTCCATTAAGTCTTATTTTAAAGTGAAAAGCATTTGGGCTATTTAACAGATTGTTTCATATCTAGCTATTAAAAAAACACAGATTTGTTTCGTTAAAACTTATTTTAGGGAAGGAGATTCATGTTTTTCATGACAACAGCAATATGATGTTGATGATAATGAGATGGGCTTTGGTAATCTGGTTGTGAATGGTTGTCAGAGCAGTGTTGTTGGATAGATTAATAGGAATTGTATGAAGTTTGTATTTGTTATGATTCTATTAATGGAAAATTCTCTTCTAGAGTATTTTTTATGATGTGCTATGCATCATATATGCAATCATATCCATCTAAATGCCTGTTCTTAAAATGGATGTGTGGAAACAAGAAGTTTTCCCTTTGCTATAGTTCAAAGTTCTTCTTTGCTATAGTTCAAAGTTCTTCCTCACAATGAAATTCTCTACATTGAAGTTGGTATTCACCATCTTCATCATCTCCATTGTAGTTTCGTACAATCTAAACATTCACCAAAATCTCTTAAACCACTTGTTCAATGAGAACTAACTATATCCACAAGGGAGGAGATCAATTCCACTATGAACCAGTGAATTCATGTTAATTGATTAACAAGTTGAGTTCCCATAAGAAGTAAGTCTTCAAATTCCCAACTTGCTTTCGTTTCCATCCCCTACCCCCCACCCCCCGCACTCCTGCTCTATGATATTCCACATTGGATAGGAGAAAAGTTCCTAACGCTGTATATATATAAGCTCCTCTTAACCTTGTAAACGTATTTTAAAGCAATGAAGGCTCCTTTACACCAAAATAGACAATATTTACATAGTTGGAAGCAGGTTATTACAAATGGTATCAAAGCCAGTCTCCGATCCCGATATGGGGATTTGTTTGGCCTTGTGAAGGGTGTTTGTCTGTTGGGTCCGACAATCCCATGGGACACACATTGGATAAGGGAAAAAGTTCTTGAGGCTACATGTGTATGGGCTCCTCTTCACCTTGTAAATGCGTTTTAAAGTTATGAGGGCCCTTTAAGCCCTCCCTCTCACACACACATTTTTATAATGGGGAATGCACCTCATCAATGAGACAAACCTTGGGTCACATAGGCCCATTCCTCTATTCTATCTATGCCACTTAAGTACTGGGGAAGTTTGATAATATCAAGAGAGCAATAGAGCAGAAGGAAAATTTCCATGTTTTAGACTGTTATCCTCATTGCCAATTCTGCATGTGAGAGATGGGAAAACCGAATTGATCATGGAAAGAAAAAGGTCCAGTCCCCTGACTGTATAGTCACTCAATTTTTGCTAAAATTTATTTTGAGGTGAGTGGAAATAAATCTAACACAAGTGTAATGTCCATGCACAAATACTGGACATATAGACAAATAAATAGACTAAGAAAAAAAAAACAATTGTAAAATTAATACATAGAATAATGAATAAACCAATATGCAGCAAAACAGGTGTCAAAATAGTAATAGGAAAAACTACTCTTTTCAAGGAATACAACAAACTAAAAAATGGATTGAAGCTAAAGCTAAATATCATTTGCTGCACTTTCGGATTTTTCCTTATTGTGCTTTGCTGTAAATGGTAATTGAGATCCACC
This sequence comes from Vitis vinifera, assembly GCF_030704535.1. NCBI lineage: Eukaryota > Viridiplantae > Streptophyta > Magnoliopsida > Vitales > Vitaceae > Vitis > Vitis vinifera. Next base: position 2,057,218 of record NC_081810.1, read on the forward strand.
AATAGTAGCACAGGTTTATAAAAGCGACCACTACTAGCATACGGTAATATTGGTCCAGACGACTGTGGTTTATGGTGTCAGCAAACCACCCTCTAAATGTATAAACACAAAGTCCATTGAGGAAGCTTCCAATCCCTATAACACAGTCATTGATTGCTGATCCATATCCCACCATGGATTCTGAAACGTGATTACTGAAGAACTCGACTAGCCCATCGATAGCAAACCCTTCCATAAGACCCAACAGGAAGAACTGTGGAGCTAGCCATAAGTTACTCATGGGTATTGTGTCTTTTGGCTTGTCTACTAAATCACTCTTGTAAACTATCTTCAACCTGCGAACCTCAACCCGCCATGCAACACTGCAGCAGAATACAGACAGCACCATACCAATCCAAATTCTCAATATTTGACGAAGATTTTGTTGTGCTTTAGGGATCTTTCTGGAGAATGATAGGTTATATAGATATGACATTGTGCCTCTGAATATGTACCTAACCAAAAGAAGAATATAGATGGAGACTGTCTCTTCCATATCATTTCCTTGCTCGGTAAAGAAAGTGTTTGCTGTCGACAGAACCAGACCGAACCCGATGAAGGTACTCCACATAGGAACCATTGTCAAAAGAAGCTTTATTTCCTTTACTTGTGTTACAGTGAAAAGCCGTCCTTCACTTTCTTGTTCTTTTACACTAAGAGAAGAGGATTCTTTAATGGCAGCTTTGTCTAACCATCTGCAATCCAAAGAGTTTATATCTTACATTGACACCAACTTTCCTACTTTTATATTGATAAATATTAAAGGAGTTTACTTGTATGTGTGTGTGTGTTTGTGCATGTAGAGATAGAAATAGATAGATAGATAGATAGATAGATATAAAGAGAGAGACCTGAAGAATTTGATTTGAGGTGCCAAGTAGGGCTGATGTCCATTTTGCTTGAAGAACTAGACTGACAGACAGACAGACAGAGAAAGAGAGAGAGAACTAAAGAATTTGACTTGAGGTGTGAAGTAGAGTTGATCTCTCCATTTTTCTTGAAGAACTGATGAGGGCTAAGAATTTATTTGTACATGTATGTATGTATGTATGTATGTGATGAAGGCTAAGAATATATATATATTTAGAGAGAGAGAGAGAGAGAGACCTGAAGAATTTGACTTGAGGTGCCAAGTAGAGTTGATGTCCATTTTGCTTGATGAACCGATGAGGGCTAAGAATTTCATCATTCATGTGGAACTTATCATGTGTAGAAGGGTAGTCAAGGTGCCTTTTCAATAGGGCAGCCTTAAAGACAAGGAAAACATTGGTAAGATTACTCCCTGTCCGTTCACTGTGATGGTAGAAGGGGATAGCACACAAGAACAGCAAGCCAGCAGCTCCCATCAAAGATGCTGAATAAATGAATTTTCTTGGCCAAGAAGCTCCAAAAAAAATCCAGGGACTGACATATGCACTCAAGCAGGCAATGGACCACCAAAATTTTCTTCGAGCCTCTACACGATCCTCATTAATCTCTGGGTTTGGTTCATGGTTTCTTAACTGATCAACAAGATATCCTTCTAAAATAGGCTGCCCTCCTGCTTTTCCGACTGCTATTAGAACAACAATCATGTAGAATAGTCCAACTTCAGTACTTTGAATTATTAGTTTCAAGGCTGAAAGGTATAACAACACCAGACCCTGCAGGAACAATTTTTGGTTTCTTTTCAGAACAAAAGGTTAACAAAAATAGTATACAATATGCAACAGATGTTGGTATTAATTATTAAGGGAAGAGGCATTGCTATCCATCTTTCCTACATGAAGATAATGAACTAATAGCCTTTTGTATATAGTTTTTTCTAATGAGGACAAACATAATGTTATTACTCATCAATTATTTCTTCTTAGATGTCAGATTATACACATTTAGACAGAATAAACTCACAGTAATATAGGCTGCAGTTGAACAGATGATCACTTTGAGGCGCAATATGTGGGCTTCTGAGATGTAAGTCATGACAATCACCATGGTTGTAGACAGCCCCTCTTGTACATTCACAATGGCTACTGCTTTGAGGAGATTGTCTTCCTTCCAAGTGTCAGTGAAATATGTAATCAGCACAGACACCACTACATATTCTGCAAACTTGTGGCTGTAAACCAAACCTGAAGTAGAGTTTACAAGGTTACATGACAAACTTTAATCCGCTTGGACTCCCTAATTAGAAAAGCCCCTTAACATTTCCTCATTCCAACAATAACAAAAAGGTCTTTGCAGGTGGAAGTGGCTGCTTCCAGAAGGTCATAAAGCTCGTCATTTAATCATTTTGTGTGGACAATAGAGTCATTATTTGGGAGAAGATTACTTTTTACTAGATTTTGTTGATATGATAGGGTCTGATCTTTATTAGATTTTATTAATATGTTGGGATCTTTGTGTTGTGTGGACACTCTTGTTATTCTTCTTTTGTGTAATGGGTATCCATTAAGCCTTTTATTAGCTTCCTATCCATATCTTGTTAATATTTAGAAGGAAAATACCAATTTTAGGTTTTGAAAGTAGTATGCAAATCAAATGGTTGGGTCATAGGATGTGGTTGATGTTGTGAACAATTTTGCAAGTATTTAGAACAAATCAGACTGGGGTTTGGGCTCTGTTTCTCACTCTGCAACCAAGATTTCATGGGATCTTTTGCCTTGATTTCTACTTGACCATTGAAAATATAGAAATGCAGTAGCATACCCAGATATGTTACATATTTTCACATATGGTTTTTGGTAAACATCTAGGCAAAATATCATCCACAAACTAGCTACTGTAGTGCTACTATTCCTTGGTATTTGCATCTCCATAGTCAGTATGAAGCGAGAAAAGGACTTGCATGCAATAGCTTTTTTCTGCTTCCATTTGACAATATTCAACACCAACGATGTCGGTCTTCACCTAGTCAACCCACAAAGTCCAGATTAAGCAACATCTATTTTCATCAAAATGATATAGTAGGTGTTTGAATTTGTCTCGCACTGGAAATTGCAGGGCTCTAGTCAAGATTAAGCAGTATTAGTACCTGATACAAATGGCGCAGCTTTACAGAAGCAAATGTAATAGCCCATCCACGCACGGGTCCTTCTTGTTGTCTCCAGAAAGGGAAAGCAGAAAAGATAGAAACAGGAATCTACCCTGTGACAGAGGTTCAAGAATGAATTTTCCATTATTCTGGGCTGCAGGCTGCTTCTTCTGTCTGTAAACACCCAACTGTTAGGAAACCCTTTGTTTTAATTTCTTAGTAAAAAGAAGCGAAAGTGAGAAGACACCAGTCAGCAGAAGTAGAGAGTAATTCTTACTAGCTTGGAGGTCAAGTTTCTGAGTCCAACAGATACCAGCTTGGAGCTCAAGTTTGAGTCCAGTTTCAGAGTCTAAATAGTTATAGTTTTTTGTCTCGTTTTCAAAGTCACTCTCAAAAATGAAAGCAAAGAAAAAAGCATGGAGTTGGAAGCTACTTGGCTACTTCTTGGATGTCCCTCAACCGCGTAAAATTCCTACATGTTGGGCATCAAATCTGCTGGGCGTTTTCCAGGCTATTCTACATTCATTTTGCTGCACTTTCTGGGCATGTTGTCCCAAGTTCACCCACGGTTGCTGGTAGGGTCAGGCATTGGCAGCAGTAACTGTAGTACAGAGTTACTAGAGTCTTTATCCCTTCAACATTGTCATGTGCAGTTTTTGAAAATTTTGAGAGAAAATAAGACGAGAAGAAAAAAAAAAGTTAAAATAAAATATAGATTTAGGTTATGTTCTGTTCCCATAGGCTATGTTTGGTTCCCGGAAAATTTGAGGGAAAATGCGAGGGAAAGAAAATATAAAGGAAAAGTAGAAGAAAAGAAAAAATGAAGGAAAATGAAAAAATAGATTAAAAGTTGATAAATTATTTTTTTTTGTTACTTCAAACTCATTTTATTTATTTTAACTCATCAATATAAAGATTAAATAATTTAAAAATACATAAGTTTTTAATTAGTTTTAATTATATTTGATTTTCTTTGATATTTTTCATAGGACAACCAAACATGAGAAAATTATTTTCCTTAGCATTTTTTTTCTTTCCTTTGTACTTTCCGGGAACCAAACATAGCCATAAGGTATTAAGGAAAAAAATTGTTTAGAATTTTTTTTTTTTTCATATTTGTTTAAATTTAAGGGTTATTCGATTAAAATGAGTGAAATTATCTCAAGTTTATGAAACTAACCTTCCACTTCTTTCAATCCGATAAAATATTCATTTTTAACACAAATATCTTCATTTTTTTCTTGTAAAAATAATTCTTTATTTTAAAACACGAAACATTAAAAGGTATTTATATCAAAAATAGGTTAAAGGTGATAGTTTTTACAAATTTTGAATCTTTTCATATTTTTAACCAATTAATCCTAAATTAAAATTAATTAAAATTTTATTTATTTTAAAAATATTTAATTTTTATATAAATATAGGAAAAATAAGATGAATGAGTTTCAAGTAGTACATATGAATAATTTATTGATTTTGATTTTATTTCTTTCTTTCTTTTTTATTTTTCTTTTCTTTTTTTTTTTTTTTTGGTCTTTCTTTCTCAAAATTTTGAGGAACCGAACATGGTCTTACTAATTTTTTTTCATATTTTAAAAATTTTATTTTTTTTCTTTTTTTGTATTTTATCTTATAAATTGAAGAATTTCCTTTTCTTTTTTTTCCCTTTGTTTTAATGGGGTATTTAAAAAATATTTTCTTGAAATAATATCATTTTGAGAAGGAAAAAAAAAATCCTTTCTCCTAGGAGGATAAGGATGGAAAAAATGATACTACCGAAAATATCATTGTTGTGGACTTTTCAATGCTTTTAAAACTACTTATTATGGAACCTTTTACTTGTCCAAGTCTAATGTGTCTCAGTTTAAAATCATACAACTAAAATTAAAAAAGTTTGTTTTTTTTTCTTGTAACAAATCATGATGTTGAAACACACTTTGGCATGACATGTGAAATCATTTCAATAATGATTGTTTTGTTTCCAAAAATGATTTCACATGGTATTAAGTTTGACTTCGAGTGTTGCATCTTGGGGATTAGAATTGTCTATTTCAAACGGGATTCAAAAATAAAATATTTTACGAAACCAAAAATAGAAATAATACTTTATATTTCAAGTGTTACGAGATCAAAGTATTTTATATTTCAAATTTAATTATATTAAATTTAAAAGTTAGATTATTAATTAAGAAATGCCTAAATTTCTAACAAGAAAACTTAGACTTTACGAAAAAAAAAAGAAAAAAAATAAGAATAAAATATAAAATTAGCAATTTATTTGCCTTTAATATTTATATTTTTATATTTAAAAAAAAAAAAAAAGTTGTCATCAAATATGTATGTTTTGTGTATAAGTGAATCATAATTATATTATTACCAAGAATGAAAAAGTATCAGTAATCATAAATATATCGATACTTTGATTTTACAGGAATTTTGAAGATATATTGTTGGATATTTTGACTTAAAATATTAATAAGTCAAAAATTAATTAAAAAAAAAACTCATGAAAATATTGTGAAAAATTATAAAAAAAAAATGATATAAAAACTACTAATATAAATATTGAGGTTGTTTTGTTAAAAAAAAAAATTGATATATGTAAAATATAAGTTGTGATATATTGTTTATAACTTGAAAACATACTTCATGTATTTTTATCTTGTATTTAGTTATTATATAAAAGACATAATAACCCAAATTAATTAATTTATAATAATTTTATTCTAATTAATTTATGATATTTGTTGATATACATATGGGTTATATATTTAATGTCGATAATATAGATATATATAAAATATGTTCGATAATGTTAAGAATGATTGGTCAGTTAGTGATAGGGGGTTCTTGTGAGCGTGAGGTTAAGGATTTAAATCCCCTTAGCCTCCAATTATCTTCAAAAAGGTAAAAAATAAAAATAAAAAAACAAACAAAGGTGCATTTAAGTATAGGAGATTCCCAAGAGTGCAAAGTGTGTTAGGCTAGGCTGGGCTAGTTGGTGCGAGAATGTAGGCTGGAGACTTAGCCCATTGTAAGATTTTTGAAAAAAAGAAAAAAAATGGATGACGTGGTATTAAAATATCAACACGTCAATCGAAAAATCAATATATCATCGAAAAATAGTTGATTTTATGGAAATATCATGTCTTCGATATTTCTCCTACATGTACCATGTCAAAGGTTACTGATACACGATATTTCACCGTTATATCGCAATATTTTCATCCTTGATTATTACAAATCATCAATACATTAATGTAATACTTTATCTATTCAATTGTTTTTCATAAGATACAAAGGTTGGATTATGTTATTCATAACCAAAAATATTTCTTTATAACAAACTGGGCCCTAGCTAACCTATACATTCAACTCCCTCATGCTTGAATTTTGTTGCACATGATCTTCTTCTTCACCACAACTAAATGATTGTATCAAACACAATGAGAAGTTTTGAGGAACTATTAAAGTTGTCTCCTTGAATTGCCTTTTCAAGCTTAACACAAGTTCCACTAAAATGTTTGCATGAGAAGTGTCCATTTTTTCTTTCTTCAAGTATAGTGCACACACACCCTTCAAACGTGAGGGGGGATAACATGAAGCTTGTCTTAGAAATGTTGAAAATGGATGACAGAGGGAGGTTTAGTTCAAATATCAGCAACCTAGTTAAGAAAAGAAACATGTTGAATAGAGCTTATGTTGAACAACCTTGTCACAAACAAAATGCATCTCTATCTCAATATATTTTGTTCAAGCATGAAAGACTGGATTATTAGTAAAGGCAATAGAGCTAAAGTTGTTGCACCAAAGTACCAAAGGTTTCAAAGACGGAAAGCACATGATGAATATGCAAAGTGCAAAATGTTTCTCCTATATGAGATATGGACTCTCCATTGCCCATGTATATTTTTTCAAGACCATCATAAGTCGACTTATTCATAAGATTTTCAAGTTCTAGTGTACAATGATTGGTAGCTCCTAAGTCTAGGAACTAACAAGAGTCATTTACTGCTTCAAGAGTTGCAATCATAGCAGTCATGTAATAAGGATCAAAGGTATAATTTTAAGCTTGAAATTCTTGATCAAATATATGGAAGCATTGAACATATGTGTGACTTGTTTATGGAAAATTTGACATTATGGTTTTATGCTTTGATGATATCAACCATTGGCTCGTCCTCTTCCATGTTGAGGTGAATAGTTTGATCGTCTTCCTCCTATATTGTGATAGAGTCTTCTTCCTTGACCAAATTGAAGTGTGATATTAGAGTTTGATGTGGTTGTATTAATATCCAAAGAACTTGTCTCAACTGTGTTGTGACGATGTTATTATAGTCTAGTCTCATATACCTTTAGCAATGTTGCAATATCTTCAAACTTGAATGGTTCACTTCTTGAAGTAATAAAGACAATAAAGGCATCATACTCGAGGCCTAAGCTAGCAAGAACGAGCAATATTTGATCTTCTTTAAAGACAACATGATTGGTGGAGGCTAGGGCATCAACAATACCTTTCATTTTGAGAAGGTACTCAACCATGATCAATCCTCCTTTCTTCATAGTTTGAAGCTACATTCTGTGTTGCATGATTCATGTTTTAGATTGAAAGGTGAAAAGTTTCTCTAACCTCAACCAGATTTCAAAGGAGTTGTTGAATCTATTGAAATTTGAATCAAATTATTTATTTTTTGTTTTTAGGAAAGCCAATAATTATGTAGTTTGTGTCTTAGTAAATTACTTTTTAAAATTTGACTAGGATTAAGATACTATTGGTTTAGGGTTAATCCATAAGACCATAAATATATGGTTTTATGATATATTTAGAGAGATAGAAGAAAAAAGTAAGAAAAGATTTAAGAGATATAGGCAAAGGGTGTATTAGGTTTTGGATAGAGAAAGATTGAGAGAGTTTGAAATGCGTAATCTTAATGTTTATAATAAATTTGATTTCCCTTTTTCTGTGGATGTAGGTATATTGAGCCATTTATTTTATTTTATTTTATTTTTCTGTATTACATTTGGATGTTGTAATCTTTTCTAACAAATGGTATAAGAGCTTCCATATACATGCTAGATCCAACCATATGTGGAAGAATGTTTTCGCTCATCAAGGATAAAAGCCAACAAACAAAGAGTTGGATCTTATTGTTGCCATGTGATGAAAGCATGATTAACTTGGCAACTTTTTTAATCATATTCAATTAGAAATGGTAGAAAATATGATTTTTCTTATAAGATAAAATGTTGCCGACCATGGCCTTAATTGGTTGCCATCACTTGTTGACACCATAACAAAAAATTATTTATATCTAATTTCACGATAAGGGGATGGTTGGATGCTCTTGAGATGAGATTTCCAACCATGGAAAGTTTGATACAAATGATTAGAGGAGATGGATATTTGTAGTGATGTTTTTCCTTTAACCTCTTTGGACTATAGCACTCAACTATGAAAGGGGCACCAAGTGCATTTAGGATATGCTACTCTTATACCATGTGTTAAGAAAGGTAAATAAAAATTTTTAAAGCATATATGGATACATCAATTCTTGTTTTTTATACTTCGCAAAAATAGTAATAACTCTTAATTTCAAAGACTTACCTTAAATAAGATATAGTTTTTTGAAAAATTGCTTCAAAAAATTAAGGTACCAAACAACTTTTACTATCTCAAAATTTTTAAAAATTTTGAAAGTAATTTTTAAAAACACAAGATCAATATGGATTTATATAAAAGTTACTATTATTTTTTATTTTTAAATACAAAAAAAAATGTATCCAAACTAGAATTTCATAAAATAAATAAATGAAAATATCAAGCATGTATTTAGGGTACAACTATGTGAGTAATAATATGAAAATTTTAATTAATGTTTTTTTTAAAAAAAAAAGACCAAAATAATAATGTAAGAAAATTATGACCTAGAAGAATGTGATTGGGGTACGAAAATATAACAAAGGTAAGAAGAATGTTATTCATTCATAAAGAGATGATTAATGTATGAAAATTAAGACCTAGGTATTAAGGTACATCGATTGTAATTAATTAGGATATAAAAATTGTTATTAGGCATGAAGAATGTGATCAAAATACAAAAAATGACTTAGTTACAATAAATACAACAATGTATAAACAAGTATGAAGAATATGATAGGGGTATGAAAAATATAATTAAGTTACAAATAATATAAATTATGATACAAATAATGTGATTAGAATATAAAAAATATGACTATGATACTGAGATATGAAAATTATAAAAAAGTTTAAAAACATAACTGAAGTACGAAAAAATGAGTAATACATGGAGAATGTGAGTATGGTGAAATTAGTATAATCAAAGAACTACACAAATATGATTAATATATGAAAATATATCATCTAAGTATATGTATTGTGATCAAAATACGAAAATTATGACTAAAGTACTAACAATATGACCACTATACAAAAATTACGCTAAGATTTGAAAAATTGACAAGGTACCATATGAAAATTAGACCTATATACAAAAAAATAAAACCTAGATACAATCATAAATCAAGGTGATCACAAAAGATAATAAATTAAGTTGATCACAAAAGATAATAAATCAAGTTGATCACAAAAAGATTTAATAATCATGGATTAATAGGCTATTTGTCTGACATTTATTTATTTTTAATAAATCCTTAGATCTTTAGAAATAGATGTGGCTCTCCCCTCCCCTAGACTAGATGTTTAAGAATCTGTTTGGCAGTGTTTTTTAAAAAAAAAACATTTTTAACCAAAAAAATGTTTTTGAAAAAAAGAAAAGAAGCACTTTTAAAATTTTGAAAAATCACTTGAAATATAGAAAAATTATTTGTAGTATTTTATGAAAAAACATTTGATAGATGATTCTCTTAAAAACAATGTTAAATAAAATATTTTCATTAAAAACGCTTTAAGTAAAACCACCGTAAAACACACTTTCGGGCTAGAAATTATACTTTGATGAGGTATCCAAAGCCATGCAAGACACGTGTCCACCTCTCCGAGCCTAGGGCATAGAGAATATGATTATAATAAGCAAAACGTTAGTAAGGTACAAAGAATATGATCAAAATACAAATAAGGTGTTAAGAATACTATCAACGTACAAAGAATACAGTAAAAATATTAAATTATAAAAATTGTGACTCAAGTAGTAATAATATGATCATTGTATAAAAATGTGATGGAAGGGCAAAAAAAAAAAATACCAAAGTCATAAAGGTAGGAATAATGTGTATAAAATAAATAAAATAAAAAATTATATAATAATATATGGGTTGATATATATATATATATATGTATATATATATATGTATGTATATATGTATGTATATGTATTTGCATAATACATACAGTCTAAACTCATATAAACTTTTTCTTTTAGTTACATTCCTTCCTTCAACGAATTTTTAAAATATTTTTATTATCTTTTAATGTATACGTGGCAATAAATGATGTATATCTTCGGTACCTAAGTTTGGGCCGTATCCCATAAAGAAAATAAATTCAAAGTTGATGAAGCCACTTTCGTCACCTTTTTGTGGCATATTATGTTACATGCATTGAATATAGCCTTTTTGTTGAAAAATGCCCTTGCTACATTGTATTTTATTTTTATTTCTTTCAATAAAAAAATAAATGGCTATATTCAATGAATCTAGGGTTAAAGGTTTTCCTCCTCTTACTTATGGCCTCACTCATCAATTATCCTTGTGACTTTACCTTCTCCTTTTCCTTTAATCTACTAAGAATGTGTGAGGGCTGGTTTAAAAATGCTTTGGAAAATAATTCTTAAAAAAATAAATTTTGAAAATTATTACTAAAAATAAATAACAATTAAAATTATGGAATGAGTTTTTTTTTTTTATTCTTGTTGAAAGTATTGTATATTTTTTATGACTGTAAAAGTTTTTATGATATTCTCTATATTTTTAATTATTTCTTAAAATAATGGATCGTGTTTTTTAAAATAGAAAACTATTTTTTTAGAATTAGAAAATCAAACTTTCTTTCACAACATTTTAAAAAAAAATAGCTTTCTTGTTTTCAAAATAAAAAATAAAAAATAAAAAATAATTTTTACAATTTAAATAACATCTTTTAATTATTTTTAATATTTATTTAAAAAAATAATTATATAAATATAAAAAAAATTAAAAATAAAACATTAAAAATAAAAAGTTATTTTTAAAATATATTTAAAAATATAGAATATTGATAACAATTTGAATGATTAAATGCTCACACTTCATCTTCATAAATATTTTTTATTTTCATTAATAAATTTTAAGGTCATGTTTGACACTCTTTTGGATTATTAAAAAGGTTTTCAAATATGTTTTAATAATAATGTCATGTTTTTATAAAATAGTTTTTTTAAGTAGGAGATTTGTGACTTTCTATATATTAAATAAGATTTTTTTTTCCTTTTCATTGCTATTAGAAGTTTTAACTATCCAAACAAGTCCTAATCGAGAATCTAATTAAAATTAAAATATTATTTTAATTAATAATATTATCCATAGATATACATGAGCTATAAAATAAAATCAATTTTAAAAAAGAAAAAAAATGCAAATATAGAAAAATTGAAAACTAAGGGTCCATCATAACAATACGAAAACTGGCCCGACCGGTTTGGACCAGCCGGATGTGCAGCCTTGTAAATCGGAACACTGGGTCAGCTCTTGTCCATATGTGAACACTATCGGCCGCCTCGCATCTCTCGTTCTTTGCTTTCTTGTTATTTCCTATTTTGTTTTTTAAATTCAGAGTTAATTTTGGTTTTTCAGAAAGAGAGAGGAAAATTGTGAGTAGGGGTTTTGAAGAATTCGATTGCATGCGATAAGATGGGAGAATTTGAAGAGATTGGAGTTGATATGTGGTATGTTTTATGTACTTTTTCGTATACCCTAGGGCTTCAATTTGTAGTCTTTTTTCTCTTTTCATATGTGAGGATTCTGTGTTGTGGGCTGTTGAGTTTTTGATAAAATAAAATAAAATAAAATAAAATTGGTGTGTTTTGTTAAATTTTGTATGCCGTGGAACGATTTTGGTCTAATTTTGTGGAATTCGAGCAGGGTTTATGAAATTTTGTGAATTGTTGAGAAGTCTGGGAACTGGGTTGTGTTTGGTATTTGTTTGGATTTTTCCATCACCCTAGACTTCGATTCTTTGTTTTCTCTCTTCACGCTCATATTTGATAGGAATTTTGTGTTGTTTGGTCATTAAATTCTTTGGGTAAAAACAATGGGTGTGATTGAATTTTTTTTTTTGCCATAGGAAAAATTAAAAGTGAAATCTTGGGAAGCTGGTTGTGTTTGGTCGTGAGGAAATGGAGGGATGGAATTTGAAATTTCATATTTCCATGTTTATGGCAAAGTTGCCCTGGAAAGAAGAAGTGTTGTGGATCCCTCTGATTTAGAATTCCAAGTCAAAGCCAATTCCATGGAACCAAACAGGTCCTAATCATGGTTTCATGGAATTCCGGTTGGGCTTGTGAAGTTATTACGAAATATATATATTTTTTAATATGATAAAATAGATTCATGTTATGAATATTTTGAGAAGTTGGTTTTGATAAAGTTGTACGGGATTGGGATTTGGGGGCTGGAATTGGAGAACTGAGTTCAGTTTTCACTATTTGGTTGCTTTTAGTACCAATAAATTTGGACATGAGTTTGAATTGGCAATGATTCAAAGAGCTTATGTTTGTATAAGTTTGAGATGGCACTGATTGGATTCGCCTTTCTTTCAAATTTCCAGAAACGAATTTAGGTGACAGAATGAAGCAAAAGTTGCATATCCAACTGTTACAAGTTCAATGCTTATGTAAACATGTGCTTTTTTATTTACCACCTATTTGCACAGAAAAAGGATTTTCTAATACTGGTGATTTGAAATTAAAAAGAAAATTTGATTCTGGGTTGCTCAATGGATCCTAAATTCAGTATTATTCTTGAAACTATTAGTGTCTATTAGAAAAGAAGGAATTTTGTGACAAAATGTGTCAGGTGTCTCTGGGTTTCTTTTTCCTAAAGGTAATTTGTTTTGAATGGAGCACCTTTTGATTGTTGACAGCATGTTGGGTGACAGCTCTGATATAGAAGTTGATGAGGTAAGGTGTGAAAATATCGCGGAGAAAGATGTCAGTGATGAAGAGATTGAAGCAGAGGAATTGGAGAGACGAATGTGGAAGGACCGTATTAAACTCAAGAGGATCAAGGAAAGACAAAAGATCACAGCCCAACAGGCTGCCGAGAAGCAGAAGCCCAAACCGAATGCTGATCATGCTCGGAGGAAGAAAATGTCTAGAGCGCAAGATGGGATTCTTAAATACATGCTGAAGCTGATGGAGGTGTGCAAAGCTCGTGGGTTCGTGTATGGGATCATTCCTGAGAAGGGTAAACCAGTAAGTGGTGCATCTGACAATATAAGAGCTTGGTGGAAAGAAAAGGTGAAGTTTGATAAGAATGGGCCAGCAGCCATAGCCAAATATGAGGCAGAATGCCTTGCCATGGTCGAAAATGAGAATAATCGAAATGGAAATTCTCAAAGCACCCTTCAAGACCTGCAGGATGCAACGTTGGGGTCACTTTTGTCTTCCTTGATGCAACACTGTGATCCGCCTCAGAGGAAGTATCCACTAGAGAAGGGTGTTCCGCCACCTTGGTGGCCTTCAGGGAATGAGGATTGGTGGGTTAAATTAGGTTTAGCGAGAAGCCAAAGTCCTCCTTATAAGAAACCACATGATCTGAAAAAGATGTGGAAAGTTGGAGTGTTAACAGCTGTGATCAAGCATATGTCACCTGATATTTCTAAGATCAGGAGGCTTGTTCGGCAGTCGAAATGCTTACAGGATAAGATGACTGCAAAGGAGAGCTCGATTTGGTTGGGGGTTTTGAACCGAGAGGAATCCCTCATCCGGCAGCCTAGCAGTGATAATGGGACATCTGGCATCACTGGAACACCTCCAAATGGTCATGATGGAAAGAACAAAGTCGCTGTTAGCAGTGACAGTGATTATGATGTTGATGGTGTTGATGATGGTGTGGGCTCTGTTTCATCCAAAGATGACAGGAGAAATCAGCAGATGGATATAGCGTCATTTGAAGATGATCGCGATAATAGTGGTGCCCAGCCTGTCCAAGATAAAAAAAAGGGGCGAAAACAACTTAAGAGAAAGAGACCCCATGTGAAATCCAGGCCTGTCAATCAAGAGTCTGCACCATCTCTAGAAGAGAATCTACATGAGGAGTCAAGAAACTCTCTGCAACATCTACATAATGAGCCAAGAAATTCTTTGCCTGATATAAACCACAATGATGCTCAGTTGGCTCCATACGAGATGCTTGGCACCCAACAGGAAAATGATAGAGTCACATCTTTGAGGCCTCTGGAGAAAGATCTTGAGAATCAATCCCAGTTACCAGAACCTGAATTTAACCATTTCTCTGCTTTTCCTTCTGCCAATGCAATCTCCACGCAGAGCATGTATGTGGGTGGCAGGCCTTTGCTTTACCCTGCAGTGCAAAATGCTGAGTTGCATCATGGAACTCCTTATGAATTCTATAATCCACCATCTGATTATGGGCACAATCCTGATGGACAACAATCCCATATGGCAATGAATGAAACCCAGATGAGGCTGGAGGATGGCAGAATTCACGAACCTGAACTAAATAGAAATGGAAATGATATTTCTGGTGGTAACTTGCGTCATTATGTAAAAGACACATTTCATAGTGGGCAAGATAGACCTGTGGAAAGTCATTATGGGTCTCCAATCGAGAGCCTGTCACTAGATTTTGGAGGATTCAATAGTCCGTTTGATCTTGGAATTGATGGGACTTCATTAGGTACCCCTGATATAGACTATTTGCTTGACGATGACTTGATCCAATACTTCGGAGCATAGATTGTGAGATTCGGCAAATTCAATTTCAAGCAAATATTGTGAGTGATGCTTCTTTATAAAACTGCTATTTTTTCCATTCATGTTTTAAGATGTTGTGCTATGAATCTTAAATCAATCATTTTTTATTCAGGCTCCGAAAAAAGTTCTGCATCTTTTGCTGACTGGAGTGAATAACTTCTACCTATATTCTTTGGACATGTTACCATAGCTGGTGTAGTCATTTATGGATCTCACAACGGTAAATCATGTGTTTAAATTTTTCATCACTCATTGTATTTAGAAGAAAATTGGTAGAATGGAGAGCTTTGTGTACAAACTTTTGTTATTTTGCTCACTGTCCTTGGGCAAGATGAAATCCAAACTTTGCCCACTGTTTTCCTCCTTTTTCTTACCAGCATGTGCACATGTATATTACTGCATTTGATCTTTTTTCTTTTCCCCTTTTTAATTCAGTTGTTTCTTTCATCTGCAAAATTTGGGCCCATTTGATGGCATAACTGCCCCCTAATGACATGGACGGGCGGTTTTGTATCATATGACAGTGCGGTTTAGTAATACTGGGATTTGTTTTTTTGGTATTACTGAGATGAATATTGATTTTCTGTTCAAGTTTTTGAGTAGTGGGGGAAAGTGAATGTCATTCCCATTCCCATTTTGCTTCTCTATTGTTCAAGGCAGTGAGTGATGGTAGAAACTGCTAGGTGAAGAAGTGTTTTGAGTGTTAGCTTGTGGGGGGTGTCTCCTAATCTTCTTCTGCTTGCAGAGGAGCTTGTCTTTTGGCTTGGCCGTATTCAAGTAGGGTTTTGGGTTTAGGGTGGAGAAAAATTGGAGAAGATCACAAGGTTAAGCATCTGTGTGGGTATTATGGATCCTAATGATGCAGATTTTGAGGTAAAAGAATGATCAATCTGGAAGCTGGTGAATCAGGAAGATGGATAAAGATGTGAGGGGTTTTGTGAAAATTTTCTGTTTTACATCAAGGAAAATGTTTTCTATCATAAAATACGCGGTCAAAATGCCTTTATTGTAATTTAGGACGTTTAAAGCACGGCGGCACGACATGTCAGGGTGATCAATGTGGGGGCCACGGCAATGATTGGAGCCTTTTGGACGTCGTCTTACAAACAGACAAACTTAGCTGCTCTCTGTCTCTCGATGCATCATTCCCCGCGTGTCCGCAGTCGAGCTACCGACTTGGTGAATGACAATGTTACCCCACTCTAAATTAAGCTCCGATGTTGTTGGTGGTCATTTTAGCTTACTTCGAGGTTAGAACTGTCTTTCTAACCCTAATGAGAAAGAAAAAAAATTCAAAGGCTTCGTCAGGATATGTGATATATGATAATACATGTCACCATTTTCTTCTGTATACTGTGAAGAAATTAAGGAGGAGATGGAAAAGAGGAGGTCTGGGGTTGATTTCCACATTTTTGCTAATTTTAATGGTGATTTCACCTCCATTTTTCCACACTTCTCCTACTAGTAAGCCTCTCTCTCTCAGAAACACCCATTTTCTCTTTTCCCAAACTCTGGTGACTAATATATTCATAGCCCTGGTTTTTGAAGGTGGAAGAAAAATGGCAGGTCAGTACAAGACCAGGCAGGCAGAAATGGTAAAATAAAAAGAGAAAAACCCTCTTCCTTGAATACCCATGTCTATTAATTTCAGCTCTGAAATGGGTTCTCTCCATCTTTCTTTTTAATGGTGTTTTTTGCTTTGCTTTTTCCTTTTTCCTTTTTTTGGGGGAAGAAGGAAGTAGAGAGTAGCAGAGGTAATGGTAATGGCGTAGAAGACTATGAAAGGCAAGTTCCAACTGGACCTGACCCACGTCACCACAACTCCAACCCTTCTCCTTAAATACAACCTCTTCCTATGTATCCTGGGATTCTCACCAGAGCTTTTGTTTTTTTGTTTTTTATTTTTTATTTTTTTTAATTTTATTTATGCAGATTAATTATACAGTCTCCTACTGCTAGCTATGTATTAGGGTTTTGTTTAACATGTGAAAGCAAGTTCCATCAATTTTGTTGTTTCTGATACATACAAGCATGTCACCCCCATGATCTGTATTCATTTATTTTCTTAACGTGCAGTTCAAATGTCATGGAGTGAAAATGATAGTTGGCCCAAACATATTAAAGCTTAAATTGCCACTCGACTCTATTAATTTTTCATGTGGTGTGGTTTTTTCCTTTTATTATTGTTTTTTGTTGGATTTATTCTCTTTTCATTCTAACTTTGTTCACTGACTTAATAATTTAATTTAAATCATTAAATATATTTAGTGAAATAAATTTAAAGTAAAAAATAATTTAAGTAATAAATAAAAATAATTAATTTATTTTATATTTTTATCTATATTTATCTTAATTACTTTTATGATTTTTTTTTTCTTTAATTATAATTTTTAAGCATAAATATATTAATTTGATGATTTAAAATAAATTTTAAGTTAATTTTATGGAATGATCTTAATACTTAAAAATAAAAAATTAAGTAATAAGTTTGAAGTCAATAACTTAAGTATGATTTAATTTAAAACCAACTAAAATTATTAAATAATAAATATTAAGTTTTATCAAACATTCTTGTGTTTTTTTACTTAAACCAATATAATTTTTTTTTTCAAAAAATATTCTATTAAAATAGATTATTTGAAATTTCAAAAAGGTTGGATGTGAAAGAAGTGTTTTATGATTTTTTTTTTAATTAAAAATATTTTTAAATACAGAAAAATAAAATGTTTAGTAGATTCTCACAAATATAAAAGAATCAATTTAATGAACTCTTCAAAATAATAATATTTGAAAAATAGACAAAAACCCATGAAATATAATTGTTTTTGTAAGAAATTTTTTATCATAACATTTTAAAAAAAAAATCAAACCAAAAGAAAATTTACAAATTATTTTCAGTGACAATTAATATAAAATATGGGCGGGGCTGGGCTGGGCTGGGCTGCTAGGTTGGAGTTCGGCCCATATGTTTTCAATTTTTCCTGGTAGCCAAACAGCTTCCAGCCAAATTCAGCTGGGTTTACAACCAAACGGGTCCCTTGTTTTAGTTTCCAAACAGACCTGAAGCAACTTAATATCATGCTCACAACAGTACCCAATCAAAACCCTCCATTCCCTCCCACTCTCTTGTTATCTCTTTGGTCTACCACCCAGCACACTCCACAGTCCGTCGACCATGGCCTCCAACACCGCCGGCGATCTTGCCTACGACGTGCTTGAAACCCCAACCCTAGACTCCGAATCCCCGAACCTCCTCCTCCAAATCTCCGAGCAAGGCGGCTACGCTTACGTCAGCATGTCGGTGCTGGCCGCCGCAGGCGACCTCCGGGCGGCGGAGGCCACCCGCGAGATGGCGTGGGAGCAGCTCCACTCGGGGCCGTGGCACTCGGTCCTGCCGGTGTGGCGCGACGCCTACTCCATGGCCTGCCTCTACGTGGCGAAGCTACACCACCGCGCTGGCGATTTTGGGGAGGCGCTTAAGGTTTTGGACATGGGACTGATCATGGGAGGCACGCTTCTGCGCCAGGATTTGCACGCTGCGGTAGAGAAGGTAACGGCGAAAGCGAGTGAGCTTAGGGTTTCGGAGGAGGAGCAAGGAGAAGTGATTGTTGGAGGGGAAAACGCGTACCATGAAGCGGAGGTGAGGTTTGTTCCTTTTTCTTCATCTTTGTTTGATTTTTCTGGGAAATGGTCGTGAATTTTGGTAATTTGTCTTTGATTGGGAAAAAACAATGGTGAATTCTGCACTTGTTATTGGATCAGATACTCTTGTAGATTTGGTCAATGTATGAATTTGAGTTCTAATTTAATTAAATATTTTATTTCAATCAAAAAGCAGGAATTTTTTTGTCAGGGTTTTTCTTTTGAATTTAAGAATGCATACTAAATTGTACTGATGGAGGCCATATTAAATTTGGGTCAAATCCTAATCACAATACAAAACTTGTTTTCGGACCCAAGTTTAGATACCAAATGGATCATGTCTGAGTGTTTGCCTCATAAAAAGGACATGAGAAAGTCGTCTCATCTAAAATTATAGTCATAAGTCATAGCTTCAAACTGAAAGCAATTATATGAATTTACTTTGCAAAATTGAGTGTGCTGTAAAACACAAAGGGTATAAGTGTTGAAGCTTTCTGGGTGGTCCATGAAGCCGAGGACTTCTTGATCTATTGGGTTGTGTATCTTTGCATGGTGAGAATTGAAATGATTCGTAAACTTTTTCAATATTTGAATTTTAATGTATTGCATTTGAAGTTGTAGGTGCTTGGGGTTTTACCCATGAAGTCCTTGTCTTCTAAGATCATTGGGAAAAGGTCTGCACTTTCTTTGGAAGGATTCCTATGTGATTATTTCATGTCAGGTTCTCCTGTTATTATCAGTGACTGTATGGGTCATTGGCCAGCAAGGACCAGGTGGAATGACATGGATTATTTAAAAAGGGTTGCTGGTGACCGCACAGTTCCAGTTGAGGTGATTAATCTTTGTGTCATTGCAATAAGTTTCCAACAGAACCAAATGAGTCAATGAGAATGCCCCGTGTTTCTTAGATTTCTTGAAACAGACCTATATAATACTTCGTCCCAAAGTGATTTATGATTTATTTTTTAATGTTACTATAACAGATATGCTATATGAGATACCTTCCTTTTTACTGTTCCCTTGGGCACTCCCTTTGTCTCACTTTTTTTCGGACTTAAAGTTCTCTTGATTGTAAATTTGCAAAAAATGTTCAGTACCTTAGTGCCTTCTTGAACTGAAAACTGGTAAAGTTTAAAATGTTTGCAGGTTGGGAAAAACTACCTATCCTCAGATTGGAAGCAAGAGCTTATTACATTTTCCCAGTTTTTGGAGAGGATTCAGTCCAGTGACTGTACTTCTACACTCCCTACATATCTTGCTCAACATCCTTTGTTTGACCAGGCACGCATATTCTTTTGCATCCATTGTATACTAGTAGTATAGATCCTAATTCTTTGATGTTTCATAAGCATCCTCTTAGTTATTGAACTTACTTACATGGCAGATACATGAGCTAAGGAAGGACATTTTCATTCCTGACTACTGTTATGCTGGTGGAGGGGAGCTCAGGTCTCTTAATGCTTGGTTTGGTCCAGCTGGGACTGTGACACCATTACACCATGATCCACACCATAATATACTTGCTCAGGTATTTCTTACACGGTGTTATACATTGCATAATCATAAGATGAAGCTTCCTTCTCAATGTTATTCACTTTCAACCTTCCAATGCCATCCTTGGTGACCTTCTCGTGTTATTTTTGCCTTTAGAATTTTGATTTGTGGCCTTAAATGTATTTTATATCAGTTATATGCCTACATTGATCTTGAGTAGACATTAGATTGAAAAAAAATAGAAATTTATATTTTAGAAAGCATAATCCATGTCACCTTTAAATGGTAAAAATTTACATCATGAGGATGCTGTCCTCCTGAAATAGCAAAATATTATGACTTGACATAAGAAGCTAATAATGGCATTTGACTTCTTGTCTGATGGGTTGGCTTTAGTAACACCATATCACTCACCCAACCACCATAAAGGGAAAAAAATTTGGTTTGATGTATTATTAATTTTTAATATTTGAGCATCTTTTCAGCCTATCAAAGAAATAAAATGAAAAAAAAAAAAAACATGTGGACATCTTTTGGCACAAATGACCTGCTTGACTATTTTTTTTTTCCAGGTTGTTGGCAAAAAGTATATCAGGCTTTACCCTGCTTCATTGTCGGAGGAACTTTACCCATACACTGAAACCATGCTTTGCAATTCCAGCAAGGTAGTGGCCTCTTAGTTTGCTCAGTAGATTGAGTAGATTATTTACAAGAAGATGTTTATTATTTTGGTGAATATGCGAATCTTAAAGTTGCTTACTGGCAAAGCATGTCCAAGTTACCCATCTTATTTATGCTTTTGCAATGTGGTTCTGCAATTCTAAACTTTTAGATTTTCTTCTAATGGAGAATCTTTTTTTTTTTTTTTCCCATATACATGTGCATTGTATCGTTTTTAGGGAATACTAGATCCCTTGGAAGTGGTTCTAGAAAACCCTCATTACCTGCATGAGAAGATTATATTTACAGAAGAAAATTCTATAGTTTTCAAAAATGAAGAAAGCAGATTCCATTCACTTCAGGGATGATTTCCAGTAAAATACTGTTTTGTACTCACATTATGCAGTCACTTCAGAGTCATGGGATACTAATGTTATAATCACAATGATGCTCACGTTGTGAAATTGAGGCCACCTTATGCTGCAACACTGATTTAGAAACATTGGTATTGCTTACCCCTAGGCTTTGGTAGTCATAATTCGTGGTATTTGGCCTAGATTGCATCCTAGTTTCTTATGGGATGACATTTTTCTGCTAACCATTTGCAAATCCAAGGAAATGCGTGTTAAATATGGGGAAATTGACAGGAATCTTCCCTTTTTTATTTTCTTTTTCTTTTTCAGTGAGGTGAGTGGACGGTGTTGATTGCTGTTCTTTTTCATCACAACTATTGCTTTCTACGAGAGTGTACATGGGGTGCAATGAATACATTCATTTTTTAAGAATGCCTGTTTGGTATATAAACCCATGCTCTATAATATCTGTTAGTGAAACCAACAGAAGCTTCTAGTACTAACTTTTTCACCCTTGGATTGGACCATGAACTCAAGCAATCATTGCCATGGTGATTGGTCAAGCACTAATTTCCTTTCCAAGCTAGCTAGGCTTAGCCCATATGCAGTAGGGTTAAGTTTCTCTTGAAGGCAAATTGAAAACTTGCCAAAATCCTGTGAATCAGGAATACTGGTTGATTTTTGTTCCATGCCTTTGTCCAACCTTAGATTTATAGCAGAAGTCATAATCTGCAAGACAAGCTTTTTTGTTCTTTAATTCTTTAGAAGATTAGCATTGATTGGGCTACTTCAACTGGGGTGCTTTAAGAAACCTGCCTGGCATCATTCTTAGAGAATTGCTTTTTCAATTATTATCTGTTTACACATATGTGTGTGTGTGTGACTTTTTTTTTTTCATGCAAATGTCTTTTGTTTGAGTAGTGGTTTTGCTCCCTTCTAATTTTTATTTTTTTTATAGGAAGAATAAGTAGACAAGATGCAGCAGAGTTAACTTTTGATAACCAAGTTAACAGAACTTGTTGCTGAATTAGCTTTGAACTTCCGTAAAAGTTTTAGCAGAAAGCCAGATCATGAACTTAACCTTTTACTAAGAATTGCAAAAGAAGGTAGTGATTAACCCAGTAAATGGAAATTGCTTAAATTGTCAAAACAGTACTTTAAGCCATAAGCCATGTCCTTGTGGCTTTCTTCCCAAATTTATTTTTAAATTTTTGGGCAGTTTGGATAAGTGTTGACTGTTGATGTTACATTTGAAGCTAAATGCAACCTAATGAACAGAAGTTTGGTGAAGAAGAGCTGATCCAAGGGTTTTTGGACTTCTCTTAATTAGTCTAATTCTCATCCCTTCTTCTGTACTTCTGGTAATTTCTGGTCAATTAATTGACTGCTTCTTTGAATGCTCTTTCCTTTCTTGGAGTAGTGAATTCCAGATTGATGCTCCTTTTCATGTTGTAGTGAGTCCAATATCGATTCTCATTGGGCGAGGTTGCTAATGTTTTCTTATAAATGCTCTGGTGTCTTCAATATTAAGTGAAAAAAGTTCTCTTTGAAGGTTGATCTGGACAACATAGACGAGAAAGAGTTTCCAAAGGTGAAGGACCTGGAATTTCAAGACTGCATTTTGGAGGAAGGCGAAATGCTTTACATCCCACCAAAGTGGTGGCACTACGTGCGATCTCTCACAACTAGTTTTTCCGTTAGCTTCTGGTGGAGCAATTGTGGAGGTTCACCTGCATCCTGATTTTGTATTCTTCTTCTTTTTTCCCTTTTTTTTTTTTTTTTTTTGGCTTTATGGAACCAGCATACCTTCGCTGATATTCTCAAAACCTGCAGATGGTATGCTGTTTATGATGACAGTAACATTATAATCTCATGTAGCTGATAGACAAAAGTAAAGGTACTTCTCATGTATATAAGAACCCATCCATTGATTTATCTTAATATTAATGCAGGAAGGTCTCGGACCCCTCTCTCTGAATAGATATGATATTAATTTTACACCCTATTCTTTCTTAGTACATAGAGGTTTTTTCTTAGGTCGTGGAATCAAACTATAGGTCCATCAATGGTTATCAAAATGTGATGAAGACAAATTGTCTATTACCTATATTATTATGTTAGGAGGTGTAGTAATATTTGATTGTGAGCAGTGCTTCCATGTGTTACCCTTTAGAAGGCCTCATGCAACATTCAAGTCACTCTTAGTTAATATGGGTTCTTGGCCTCCTACCAAAGTGGATTTTTTGCTTGGGAAGCAGCCTGGGCCAGATCCTAACTATGGATCAGCTCAAGAGGAGAGAATGGGTTTAGACAGGTTTTTGTTGTATGTGTAAAGATGTAGATGAATCGGTGGAGCATCTCATCCATTGTGGGATAGTTAGAATTATGACACTTTCTCTTCTCTTTCTTTGGCATTTCATTGGTTCTCCCCTCCTGTTAAAGATTTGTTGGGGGATGACATAGTAGCTTTGTGGGTAGGAAAAGTCGGAAGGTTTGAAGAACAGCCCCTCTTTGCCTTAACGATTTGAAAAGAGCAAAATCGAAGCACTTTGAAGGGGAGCAACGCACTATCCAAGCTCTTAAGGATTCCCTCATAACTAATCCATATAAATGGTCTCGAGGGTTCCTTCTAATAGATGGGAAAGAAGGCTCAACTTCTTTGTTCGATTTTATAGAATGGCTGGGCTCTTCTCCTAAAAGACGGGGTGTAGCTATTATAGCTGGTTTTTTTGTTTCTCACTTATACTGAATGCCAGTTTAGTTTGACACCCTTTATATATTTATTAATACACACTCTTGTTTGCCTGTAAGAAAAAAGAAAAAAAAAAGTCACTCTTTACTGAGTTTTCTGGGCTTTCGATAAGAGTTCGCTTGAAATTGTCTATAAAGTCGAGACATGCAAAAGAAGCGAATACACCCATTATTCTCTAAAACGCCTAAAGATGACAAACTAAGTGCTGTCCTTGCTTCAGAACCTGACACCTGAAAGCTTCCAAAGGTTACTTCACCTTCTTTGTCCATATTTGTTTGGTCCTCGTTTTGTCTTCTCCCTCGTTGATGATGCAGCATTGAAGAACTCATCCATGGCTTTCACAGAGGAACCCCTGAAACCTTCCTCATCTCTAATGGCATCCTTCATCATATCTCTCACCTCACTAACCTTCTTTCTCATGTCCTTCCTCTTCTCAGTAGCATTCATAACCAACTCAATCTTCCTCACTATCTCTTCATGTCTAACCTCACACATAGGGCCTCTGGCCACCTCCACGCACACCCCCATCTCTTCCTCTAAGAACTTCGCATTGTAAAACTGCTCAGCGCTCATTGGCCAACCCATGATAGGCACGCCATGGCTGACAGCTTCAAACACCGAGTTCCATCCACAATGGCTTAAAAATGCAGAAATGGATCTGTGGGACAGAATCTCCACTTGGGGTGCCCATTTCTGCTCCAGCAATCCTCGGTTCTGATCTTTAATCCGTTGCCCAAACCCTTCTGGCAACCATTCTTTGGCTTTGAACTCTGACTCTACATCCACCCCCAGTGGTGGCCTGATAACCCAAATGAAACTCTTGCCGCTAACATCCAATGCCATCGCCAACTGCATCATCTGTGAAGCTGAGAGGGTGTTTTGTGACCCGAATGCTATGTAAAGAACCGAATTTGAAGGCTTTGCGTTGAGCCATTCCTTGTAGAACTCTACCATGGTTCCAGGTTCCTGTACAGCACCACCGGCGGACAGAAGAACTGGCCCCACTGGCCAAACCGGCCCGCCAATTTTCCTCCTGAAATATGCCAATCCAAGTGTGTCTAGCTCCTCTATCGTATTGAACAAAACCCCATCAGAATTCATCCATTCTGAAAGTGCTTCTTTATTGAACACTGAATAAGGATCTGTCCCATCGGCAGCTCTGAGGTTCTCCGACATCTGTGTTACATGAATCGTAGAAGCTTCTGGAAAATCCAGGAGGGAGAACTCGCCATTGGAATTGGGCTTAGGATGAGGAACATTCAACCAAAGGGAATAGTAACAAGCCATGCCAAAACCGCCACCGACACAGAAGATTGCATGAAACAAGCCAAACTCATGGGCTATTTCAGCAGTCCACCCTAAGAAAATGTCGGCAATGATGCAGAGTGGTGGGGGGCCATGCTGCACAAGGTTGGAGATGAGGTTTCTGAAGGGACTTTTAAGAGATAAGGAGGCTTCATCGAGGCAGGACATGAGAGATTGAGGAAGGACACTAGTGTTATCTGTATTAGGAGGCAGGCCATGATCAGAGCTGCAAAATGGGATTTCAAGGAGGACAATGGAAGAGTTTGAAGGGATGGAAGATTGGAGTTTCTTCAAGTTGAGAGGTGTGGTGACAAAGGTGATGGTGCAGCCTCTTTTCTTCTCTATTTCAAGAGCTAAAGCCAGGAAGGGGATGATATGGCCTTGTGCCATGTACGGAAACATCACGATATTTTCCTTCTTCTCCATTGCTCTCAGGAGAAGTGGTGGATGAGGCAGGAGGAAAGAACACTGAACAAAGGCTGTGAGGCACAGGACTTCAAAAAGATTACATATATGGATATGTTTCTATTCCGTAAGTTAAAAGAAAGCATCTCATTTATTAGAGCTTTAATTCTTTACTTTGAAGGGTTCCCATATATGACTAAATATTATTTGAAGCTCTTTCTTAATGAAAGTTACTTTTGGACCAATAAAAAAGAACCCACCAAAAGTTGTGGCTTTTTTAACTTGCACGGCTGTTTTAAAAAATAATTCTTAAAATATGATAATTACAAAAATATTAATAAATCTACGGCACACACTTTTTGCCACTTTGAAAGGTGTCTCTTTTCATAAAATTAAATTTATGTTAAAAGTCTCTTCAAAAGACATTTTTTTGTAATTTTTTTATTAGTCATATACGCTAAAAAAAAATGAATTTATATTAAAGAAATATCATTTTCACAATATTGTAAAATCAAATTTATTTTTAAAGGTATCTCTTGAAGAGACATCTTTGATAATTTTCATATCAGTCACATAGTGAAAAAAAATTGAATTTACATTGTAGACGTCTCTATAATTTCATAAAATTGAATTTATATTAAAGGTATCTTTTGAAGAAATATTTTTTTATAATTTTTATATTAGTCACCCATCGAAAAAATTAAATTTATACTAAAAGTGTGAATGAAAATCTTTCAATATAAATTTAATTTTATGAAATTGTGAAAAGTGTCTTTTGAAAATAAACTTTTAATATAAATTCAATTATTTCAATAGATGTAATCGTTGAAAGTGTCTATTCAAGAGACACCTTTAATATAAATTTAGTTTCATAAAATTGTAAAAAGTGTGTCTTAAGAAAATACCTTTAGTATAAATTCATTTTTTTTACTATGCAACTAATATAAAAATTATAAAAAGTGTCTCTTTAAAAAATACTTTTAATATAAATTCGATTTTATAGAATTGTAAAATGTGTTTCTTAAAGAGACACTTTTAATATAAATTCAAAAAAAAAAATTTAACGTGTATTATTGATATAAAAATTATGAAATGTATCTTTTCTAGAGATTTTGAATTCAATTTTTTTGAACGTGTATCATTCATATAAAAATGATGGAAGACGTTTTTTCAAGAGACACCTTTCAAAGTGACAAAAGGTACCGTAAATTTGAAAATATTTTTCATGTATTGTATTTTAAAAAATTAATTTTAAATTCATCGTACAATTATAAAAAATCCCCAAAATTTGCCTAAAGAGTGTTTATGCTCTGCATTGTGAACTCTTCATTTTAGTGGTAGAATCATAATTCATTAAATGTAAGACCAACTGTGGGAAAGTCTCTTATCTTTTTCATTTACTGAATTGGTTTTTGCACTTATGGGTATGGAAATCTGACTGTTGAATTCACTATACAAGTGTATATGTATTTTGATGTGAATCGTGATGAGTGATGTGAGCATTTCGAGGCATGCATTTAAGACATCTGAAAAGAGGGGTCTGGGCTCATTTCTCATTGCCATCTGGTTATGAGTCATATAGCTGACATAGGCATCTGCTTTGACTGTTTCTGGGACTTCCGATCCTTTGGAATATGCCATTTTGGGAAGGTAAAGTTGCAACATTTACTAGATTTCCACCACATTCAAGAGGGCAAAGGCTTTAAATTTTTTGGGTAGGTTTCATTTTGTGTAGTCAAATTCCGTAAGTAATAATCAAATGGTTTTGATTTTGAAAATTTATTTTGATTTCAAAAAGAAATTTGCATTGACATGAATTTTTCTAGTCCCTGTGAAGGTTGTCTCATATTATTTGTTTGAGATTTTTTCTTTTTCTTTTTCTTTTTCTGCATTGATTTTGTGGTTTCTTCAGCTTCTAGGATTTGATTGAAGTTTCGGAAATAATTCAGACCCAGAATATCAGAAAATAATAAGCATATATTTGAATAAAATAGTCTGGCAAATAGCCATTGACAGAATCAAACCTTGTAAATTATTACATGTAACAAGTGCCTACTCTGTTGAAGCTATATGTGTATTCCTAGGATGCGGACCTTAAACCATTTGAAGCTTGGATGTTGAAATACACTGTATAAGATTCATCTCTCAAGCTTAGCAATGGTGCTAGAAGATAATCCCTTCTCAACCCTTTTGCCACAAAGCTGATGGGATGATACTCACTGATGCCATGTTTCAATGTGAAGCTGGTTGCCTGATTAAAAACAACATCAGATGAAGCCAGTTTGCACTTGAGCTTAATGGCTGAACCTGAATCATAGTTCACATCACTGTAGACGAAGCAACCTTTCTGGGTTTTTGACTCTAAGGAAACTGTCCCATCCTTTCCATCCAATCCTGCAACCAAATGGAACAAAGAAGAGCCTACGACACTAGCAGAATTCGTGATGCCAAGGCTTTCATTTGTTCCTCGCTGCACCACTGCCATTCCAGGAAAGTTAATCGGTTCTAGCATGACGAATTTTCCAATGGCATCTTTTGGTGATGAAATTTTTGAAGAAGTTGAGTCTTCTAGGATGAGTCTAAAAGTGGCATTGAGAGAAGCATCAGTACCCGATTCAGGGTACCTCTCCATTGTAAGTGATTGGTTCGAATTTGTGAAGGCAAAACTTGAGTTTCCAGACTCTTGGGATAGCGAAATCAGATGAGAATTGTGAGAGGCAGGAATTGGAGTTATCCAGTCTGAAAGTGAGGCAGCCAAATCGGTTTGGATGTCCCAGTCATTGTTAGTCAAACCCACAAGAAGGTAGGGGCCATAAAGTATAGCCTGAAGACATGCATACTTGGGCCGGTCATCTGAATTTCACCCAAAATAATTTTTCGGTTACACATCATCCATAAAATTCTTGTTACTTTTTGTTAGAGATGCATACCGATTGGAAAGGTATACTGTTATGAACTTACCTTTGATAGCCTCTGTTCTTAATGCAATGGGCAGCTGTAGGGTCAACTTGTCATCAGGGCTCCATTTTCTTCTGAATGATAGGAAACTATCTGCATCAGGAAATTTTATGGTTGGGTCATAAGAAGGTCAAACCTACTGGGAAGCTTGTTGCTTCAAATGAAAATCAATATAATCTAAAAAATAACAAAAGAAATTGATGGTCGTTCGCACTTGGAGCAGGTACAGGCAAAGCCTGGGCATTTACTGCTGCCTTGGCACCACTTGAATATGCCCAAACCGGTATCCGCAAATTTATGGCAGAAGATTGGCCTGCCCCCTGCATCTGAGATGTTAAGCCAAAAATACATCAGTTAGTATTTAAGTGCACGTAGAAACAGAGGACAGCGTAACAGGATCTTGTTTGGTTGGAGAAGAAATATGGAAACAAACGGAAATTATGAAACTTGCAACCACAAGGAATTTTAACAGTGGATCTTGTAGTAATCCAAAATTTTGTTTCCTTTCTCTCCATGTTTTCAACAACCAGATGGAGCATTAAAGAAACAGTGTTGAATATCACTCTCTCTTGGCTTCTTCTGCTGGAAATACCCTTTTCTTTGTAATTGGACTACATCAACTTATGATATCAAAATATTCTCAGTTGTTTATACATAAAGAACCTCAAATATATCACCCTCCTACTTGTTTGCACAGCCCAATCTTAGTTACTTCTTCAAATCCTTTTCACATGTTTTAAGCTATCCCCATTGTTAAATCAAGCCCTCAGAACACAAGGCTTAGCTGGTATTTCAATACAGTACAAGGAGTCATTTAGAAGCTGCCTATTGTATCCTCTCTTCTAAAGATCACTAATTTCAGTCTGCAGGTA
This sequence comes from Vitis vinifera, assembly GCF_030704535.1. Taxonomy (NCBI): domain Eukaryota; kingdom Viridiplantae; phylum Streptophyta; class Magnoliopsida; order Vitales; family Vitaceae; genus Vitis; species Vitis vinifera. Next base: position 2,086,665 of record NC_081810.1, read on the forward strand.
AAATAGTTCAATTCTAAGGGACAACTGCCAAAACTTCAACTCATGGTTCAGAAAAACCTTGATAACATAGAATGTCATCATTACAGCTATAGTAATATTAACTTGTGTTGCTCATAAAAAGAATATCAACTTGTGTAGGCTGATAGGAAAAAAATACCTTCTTTGGAGAAAATGTCAAAGTGATTCGAAGGTAAGGATCCCAAGAAACAACAGTATCTACTTTTTGGTTCAGAACCACCTGTCCAGATTTCCAGTCAAGTGAGCTTGATATGTACTGAATTATGTAAAGCCCAGGAACTTCTCCCTCCTCCTCAAAGTATATGGAGTCTCCTAACTTTGAGAATGACTCAATTCCTACAGAAAGAGCAAGAAGAAAACTATATAACAGACGAAGCCAACATTGATTATGAAATAACTAGGGAAACATCAGGCTAACAGAAAAATGAAGAAGAAATGAAAAACCAAACTCAGACCTGTCCCATAGCAGCACCAGAAAGAGTGAAACTTTGTCCCCCACCCATGGTAGCTTCGGGCCTTGGAATTTCCATGACCTAGCGGGAGCATGTATAGCATCACTCCAGGATCTGTTCCTCTTTGAATGCTTAAAATGCCATTTGTCAGGGCTCGCTCGTAATAATCGGCATATGCCACTTCTTTTGTCCACCTAAAGAGGTTGCGGGAAACCTACAAAATCATATCTCAGCAAAAGTCCTACAGAACCAAATTTCAATGCGTGCATAAAAATGCAGAGCACTAAGAGTTTTATGCTGGTTTGAGTGAAAAACATAGGTCAAAACTAAATTGAAATTGGCCTTCAACATTGGGGGGCCCTCAAGCTCTGAAAAAATTCCCATTTACACTAGGAATTTATAAGCCCACTTTGATGCATTTATCTAAATAGTGAATTAGGAAGGAACTCCTGCTTCATCCTGAAGAACTCACAAATAGCCAACCTTTAGCATGTTATATGTTGTGCATGATTCTGCATTCTCTGTCTGAAGTGTTGTTGCCATCCGCTTGGGATCTGACCTACTCACACATTGAATTAAAAAGATTATGAAGGAAAACAAGCAATGTCAAACTGATATATATATATAAGTTAAATTTCTCACAGCGCTGAAGATTAAGGTAGGAAGAGTTTTCTTATGAATGAAATGGAAGTTCTATGATCAATAGTTAGTATTAGTACCAGAACTCATCGACCGATGTCCCTCCAGTTGCATAGCTATGAGAGGAGTTAACAGTGTCTATGAAGAATGCTCCTATTGTCTGTCACACAATATTATAGAACAATAACTTGTGATCAGGCACAAACATCTTTGTCTTTGTTGACGATTGCAGTCAAGACTGTCCAGAATTTATCCACAGCAATTTACCTTATAAAGTGGATCACCAGTGATTTCATACCGCATTTGAGCTCCAACAACAATTGGGATATGTGTATTGGCATGAAATCCAGATATGTCATCAGCCTACAAGCAGAAAATAGGAACGCTTTGCGAAGTAATGTTTCAGTTGAAGGCAGCTAAACCAACAAGAAAAACAACATATAAAATATGAATATACTATGATCGAATTTGACTCCAAAACATTTAGGAAGAGTAACAGGGTTGGTTTCCCATACATCGTATTCATCCCACCTATAGTGACCAAGCAACCCACAAGAATTTCAATGACAAATAGAAGATAAATCATCAAATTACAATATTGTTTAACTAGACGTAATAGAACAAAATGGAGGCAAATAGTAAACTGCGTTAACTGAACAAAATCCAATCCATCAGCTTCATCTCTCAGTTTTCTCTGTTGTACACAAATCTTAAAATTTAACAATTTTATGCTGCACCATCGAGACTAGAAAAAAGGAACTTAAGAGAGTTTTGTTTTTTCCCTTCCTTGAGCATCCATGCCTATTGCATGTGCAGGCACTTCTAGTTTTCTACAAAATTATCTCAATTTTCATCTTTCTATCTGTTTTTTCAGATATTTCTGCAAAATTATTATGACAAATGGGTTATTATGATAGACTCAAAACATGCTTCCTCAAAAGGGAAAGCACAACTCTTTGGTCCTATTGCTTTCCAGGGGAAAATTGTGAAACCATTAGAAACAATCGGAAACAAACAATTATAATTACCTGCATTGCAAGCAAACCTAAAAAGCATGGTTTGTCAAAAAGGTGAGCCAGCACAAAATGTTTTTGATCTCCCTGCACATAGCAACACAAAGGAAGCTCATGCTAATGACAAACTAAGCAGATATAGTAGTATGGGACAAGGACTTGCTAAACCGAAATGTGATCATTTACAACTTAATTGCTAGGAAGATATCAGATATGTGTTACATACCGTTATGCGGTATAGGTTGTAAAGAAAATCATTCATGCCACCGGTTTCTTCATTAAGTGACAACCAGTGTCTTTCAATACTATAACTTGATATCACATTTTGCACACGGTTGTAGAAGTACTCAACCATCCATGTCACCATTTTCAAAGCTTGGGCATTACCACCCAACGTATATTGATCCAAAAGCCCTGCCAATATCTATATCTCAACAACACAAGACCATCCAAAGGTTATCAACACATAACATTGTTATCATACCTTAAAAGCACTTATACTTGTAGTCTTTTGGTACCTTGTGAATGGTGTAATATGGAGCCCAAACTTCTTCTAGAGCTTCAAAACGATCAAATAGCTCAGATGGGAAAGCAGATAGATAACCAGTGCCCATTTTCTTTTGACATTCACCAAGAGCGCAAACCACTGCCGACATTTTCTCTTTAAGACTCTCATTGTGAGTGCTGGCCCACATTTGCGCCGATGCACTCAGGTAATGCCCTTTAAATTTTCATTTCAAAATGAGATTACAAATTAAATCAACTATTTCCTCAATCTATGTACAGGATTATGAAGAAAACACGATGACTTGGCCTCCATATAAGTACTATTATAAAGTGACCAATTCCTCAACCTATATACATGATTATGAAGCGAACACGATTGCTTAGCCTCTATATAAGTACTATTTTAAAGTGACTAGTTCCTCAATCTGTATACATGATTATGAAGGGAACAAAATGAAGGAGTTCAGTTTTATTGCTAGGCTTCTACATAAGTACTGTCATAAAGTGAAAAGGGTGAGATGAAAAACAAAAATTACCTACAAAATGACCCCGGAGTTCACCATCAGGGGACTCCCAACCTCCATAGGGAGAGCAAGGAGTTGGCAAGCCTGCTGTTCTTCTGAAACTCCACACCAGTCTATCCGCATCCAGCATCAACAAATACTCCAAATTGGTCTGCTGTGCCCTCCAATGTAAAGAATCAGAACCCAATCTCACATCATGTAAAGAAAATTCCTTAAGGAATTTTGAATTTGACCCATCATAACTCTTCATTGTCTGATACTTCATAGCCCTACTGAACTCATCTTCTTCCCTTAAAGCCTTCCTGGGAAGCGAGGTCAACCATCCAGAACCATCAGTGCGAATCAAATTAGAATAGTGGGCCAACGCCTCTGCCTTCCTGGATTCATTCTTGGAGAATAAGAGCTCATATCTGAGGGTGTGTGATGAGAGAGGAGATCCTGAGTTTGTACACTTCTTCCCCAAACCACACCCACATAACACAAAAACAACAACGACAACCAACGCCTGATTCAACACAGTACCCTTCATTTTTCCACACAAATTCACAGGGAAAACCCCCCCTTCTAAGCTCAAATTCAGATAAGAAATATCATCAAGCTGCCTGAATATTTGAAGCACAAGGCCCTGCCAACACCATTTACCTTTATAAAGGAATCAAAGCCCAGTGATTTGTTGATTTTCACCACAAAAGACACACGAATTGGGGGAGGGACTGAAGAAAAAGAAATAGTGAATCCCAAAAAAGTGGAAAACTCAACCAAGAATCATGCCTCGCATGATAAGAATCCTTCATAGAAAATTGACCCATACATGATTTTTTTATTTTTTTTTTATTTTGGTAAATCAGATTGAAAATAGAAAAAGAGAGGGAGAAATCGATAAAGATTCATGGCATTATTATCAAAGAGAATTATCTTTTGGGGATAGATGGGCTATGGTATTTATTACATGCACGTTATATATAGCAATCTAAACAGGATACAACTTTTCAAGATAATCTAGTAAGATTCATATAAATATCCACCATATAAAAAAGTCATATAATCATTTCTTTTAATGGGTATTGTTTCAAATTGTAAAACACCAAATAAAAATAAATAAATTATTACTAAATATAAAATATCAAGTTTTTTTAATTATTTTTTTCCTTTAAATAAATTTCAAAATTTGACTATTTCAAATTCTATTTCCTTTTCAATGTGATACTATTGTTTATTGGTATTTTTCACAAATTAAAACTTAAATAAAAGGAAAAACAAAATGAATGGGAGGAATCAATTGAAGTCATTTAAAAATAGATATAGGAATCTTTTACGTGTGATTATCAATTTCTATCCTTTTAGATGATATAGAAGATTATGGTTTAGGAAAAAAATGGTTAAGCATACCATAAAGGAACTTAAAACTCTCTGTTTCCCTTCCATATTTGAAGTTTTGGTTTATGTCAAATGGGCTATTAAAGGAATTTCCACCATATTTAGAAATTTCTCTGTAACCATAGGGTTTAATAACTTCCAGTCTTCATCCTCACCATCATCTCCAAGCCGTGCAAGAGAAAAATTTGTCATTTGTTTCATAGGAAAAATGACGTGAAGCAAAGACCTTAATGGAAGGACATGTGGTTTTCCAAACATATCCTAAGCATATCAAAAATGAGGTTTCCTCAAGGTGGAGAGAAAAGTAAATATGAGATAGGTGGATTTTTCAAATTTAGAAAGGCAATTTTTAACTGTTCCTTAGTAAAATAATTTACCCTTTTGTTAAATTTTATATATAAATTATAAAAGTAATTATAAACCATTACTAAATGTCTAATGGGCATTTTCCTTAGACTTTGAATTAAATTATAAGAGAAACTTTTATATTAAATGGCTACACATTTGCATGAGTTTTTATATAATATATTTTGATATTTTAAATTTATTTACTTACTAGTCATATGAGTTTTCCATATATATATGATGGAAAATCTTAAACAAATTAGCTTATTAGATATTTGAGCATAATTTATGGTTAATGTGAAAGTGAGTTAATCCAACTTAGTTAACGGGTTGAATTTTTATACTCTAGTCAATATTTCCATAAATCTAAAGAAAATCAAATAAGTCAAATATTAATAATATTTTTTAATTTTACAACATTTGCAAATTAAATATTAATAGTACTTGATTCTCACAAGATATCAAAATATTTTATTCTCACAATATTTGAAAATCAAATATTAACAATTTCTTATTCTCTTCATTTTAAGATACCTTTTAATATGTTAGGAATATTGTTTATTACTTTTCTTCTACAACTCATTTATATTTTTGTATAAAATTGAAAATGAATAATAGAAAATATAGCTTCCATTGCCAAATTATCAAATTTTGCATTAATTTGAGAAAGCTTACTTGTATAGTTTGTTATATGTGAGGTGACACCAAAATCAACAATAAAGAATTGATTAGTCGTTTATTGCAAGAGTAACAAGGCTTGTGGAAAATCTTCAAATTGATAGGAATAATCGAACCTATACCAATAATTAATAGCAAGATGATTTGGCTTTCTATAAATTTGACAAGTTACTTTACTACTATTATTTGAGCCAATAGGACATTGTTGTTGATGTCTTTTCTTTTAGTTGAGTTGTATTATCATTTAACTGTTTGAGAATATTGTCATTGCTTTTGAGTATTATGGTTGTCATTATAGCACACAACAGGTATGAATCCTCTTCCCTTTGAGTTGAAATTTCTTCTACCCCCTTGACTATTTGGACCACGACCTCGTTGTCCAAAGAAAACTTGCGCATGCTTTAAAAACACTTTTTTCTCATTTTAGGTAGTGAATGATTGTTCATGTCCTTGAAGAGCTAACATTTCCTGGCTAAAGGAATAATAAGGTGGTTTAATAAGCATAACAAATCAAAAAATTTTATACTTTCATCCTAAACCATGAGCAATGTGAAACCTGTCTTGATTTGAAATTGTCACATATATTTTTAAAGTCTCTTAAATATTCTTTAAGAGATCGTCACCCCTTTTTGAGAATCATCAACATATTTTTCAAATTCCTTTCTCTATCTACCATAACAAGAAGTAATTGCTCTTCAAGAGACATTCATACTTAATCAAGTATAATCATACCAAATGCATTCATTCATGCACAAAACACTCATTTGAGTTAATTTTATTATTGTAAGGTACCTATTGTATGGACCCCTCCCCTTGGGAAACACGTGGCACGCAGCTCATAGTGACGCGTGGCACGTGTTATCAGCCGGACCATCATTATCCGGATTCCCCTAAGGATATGCATGGTGCAGATATCCTATCCGGACCGCCTCAAGGAAAGGCAAACGACGTTTCATCTTCTCCTATCCAAGGAAGAGCAAACGACGCTGGCAGAGCGTACACATCCGAATAGTCTCCACAACACATCCGGATACGGACCATCATTATCCGAATTCCCCTAAGGATATGCATGGTGCAGATATCCTATCCGGACCGCCTCAAGGAAAGGCAAACGAGTCATCTTCTCCTATCCAAGGAAGAGCAAACGACGCTGGCAGAGCGTACACATCCGGATAGTCTCCACAACACATCCGGATAGTCAGCATGAGCCATCCGGATATAAATCTTCTGGATGGTCAATTAAAGTAAAGCGAGTCTTACACGCAATCACAACAAGCAGCCATGGCCCACATCCCATCACCTGCAGAATGAGAAGACAAGAGGAAGTGACAGCAAGTCACTTCCCACGATCATTCTGCATAATCGCTTCCCACGATCTCTGACGGCCGCATCACCTACCATAGTCTCTGACAGCCATTCATAGGATGATAGTGCTCCTACTAACACCTATTGTCATCATCACAACAGAAAAGATCTCCTCACCATTAATGAGAGGAACAGTACCCCTGAAGCTGGATATATATACCTTCGCACGAAGAAGAAAGGGGATCTCCTGGTAACCTCTTGATACCTAGAAAAAGGCCAACTGATTTATATATCTCTTTCTCACCATGGCTAATAAAACCATCGGAGGGTGCGTCCGGACACCCTGTCCGGATGCCTTTTGCAGGTGCAACCACTGAATCAAGAACCCCTTGTGTGTTGAGAATCACGTGTCCATCCATATAGCAGCAACGTGGACCATCGGATACGCGAGGCGACAACATTGGCGCCGTCTGTGGGAAACTTTTACTTTTTATTTTGATTCAGTCACTAGCAAAGATGGCCACACCTTCCCAAAGTCGATCATCTGGTAGAGAGGAAGAAGATAATCACGAATGGCGTCAAGCCATCGAAAAAAGACAGTTGGCGAGCGAAAAACAGCTAAAAGCTCTCCTCCAGGAGACGGAGAGGTTAAGGGAAGAAAACGTTGTGTTACGCATTCAAGCCTCAACATCAGGACCTCCTCGTCGTCAGCGCTCAAAAGGCCAGGTGGCAAACTCAAAGCCAGAGCCAGAATCAATATATCCTGGGTCAACAGGAGCTATCCCAGGAACGTACAACGCAAGGCCCCATGAGCCACGCACACCCATGCCTCGAGCTCCCCGTGAGGAAAGCTCAGATTCCACTCATTTCTCAACAAAAAGACAGCGTGATAGAAAATCACAGTTGTCAAGTTCTATGCGCGCAAGACTAGGCCCACAAGAGCCTGGGAGATCAAGGCCACCAGCAGCCACAACCCGGGCGCCACGCCCCGATCCTATGATCGCTCCCATGGTGCAGAACGTACCTCCGCATCGTGACCCCATGGTCACCCCAGCGATGCGGAACGTTCACTCACACCTAGCGGAACGACCAGCTGGGAGAAACCTCCCAAACGAGCCACCCATTGGCTCCATCAGCAAAAGGCTGGATGACATGCTCTCCACGCCCTTTTGCTCTCATATCACCCATTACGAGCCCCCAAGAGGATTCCTCGTACCAAAGTTTTCCACATACGATGGGACCAACGATCCCTTCGATCACATCATGCACTATCGACAGCTTATGACGCTCGATATTGGCAACGATGCATTATTATGCAAAGTATTCCCTGCCAGCCTTCAAGGGCAGGCCCTCTCATGGTTTCATCGCCTACCTCCTAACTCTATTGACAATTTCAGGGACCTCTCTGAAGCATTCGTGGGACAGTACTTGTGCTCTGCTCGACACAAGCAGAATATCAGCACCCTCCAGAACATAAAAATGAGAGACAACGAATCCTTGAGGGAATTTGTGAAACGATTTGGCCAAGCCGTACTCCAAATAGAGGTTTGCAGCATGGATGCTGTCCTACAAATCTTCAAGAGAAGCATTTGTCCAAGCACTCCATTTTTTGAATCACTGGCAAAAAAGCCTCCTACAACGATGGACGATTTGTTCAGACGTGCTAACAAATATTCAATGCTCGAAGATGACGTGCGTGCAGCCACTCAGCAAGTTTTGGTTGCCGGACGGGCTTCTAGAGATAACACGGACAGGCATGCCAAGCCTCCGGACCGTCCAAAACCAGTTGACCGGAGACAGGACGGGCCGAGTCGTCCGAATAGGCCGCCCGTCACACCCCTATCCGTATCATACGAAAAACTTCTCCCAATGATCCAAGGGTTGTCCGACTTCAGGTGGCCTAGACCCCTCGAAACGGACCCATCCATAAGAGACCGCAGCAAGAAATGCGCCTTCCACAAAGACCATGGTCATACAACAGAGACGTGTCGGTCCCTCCAGTATCTAGTTGAAAGGCTCATCAAAGCAGGACATTTAAAACAGTACCTCCGCTCAGATACTGGAGGAAGGGACGTATCTCAGCATCATAACTCTGAGGCCCCGACGGCCCCAGTCGCCCCCAAGGCTGTGATAAACTATATCAATGGGGGCCCGTCTGACGAGGAATATGATTCCAGGCGTAAAAGGCAGAAATTGCTGCGGGCCGCGTCAATACGCGAGCGCATTAATTCCATCCGGCCGGGTCTTACTGGAGAGGGCCCTCGCCCCATAGATGGGACAATCATTTTCCCACCAGTAGATCCCACCCGGACGCTACAGCCACATCGCGACGCCCTCATCCTCTCTCTAGAAATATGAGATTTTGATGTAAGACGTATCTTGGTTGATCCAGACAGTTCAGCCGATCTAGTACAAGCATCAGTCATTGGCCATATGGGACATAGTCTCGCGGGTCTCGAAAACCCCGGACGAATCTTATCTGGATTCAACGGATCATCAACAACATCCTTAGGAGACATTATACTGCCGGTTCGAGCTGGACCAGTCACTCTCAACGTGCAATTCTCGGTGGTGCAAGAATTGTCACCCTTCAATATCATCTTGGGACGCACATGGCTTCACTACATGAAAGCCATCCCCTCCACATATCATCAAATGGTGAGTTTCCTCACCAATGAAGGGCAAACTGACTTGTATGGCAGCCAGTTAGCCGCTCGCCAGTGCTACCAAATAGCACGTGAAGCAGTCGCTAACCAGGAGGATGCATCTCCCCCTGAACCTAGCATTGCGCGCGACCAATAGCAATTATTGGGTCCGGTGGACAAGGATCCCCCGGTAGCAGATCCCTTACAAACAATCCAAATCTCAGAAGAGAATGATCACCTCACAAACATCAGTTCCCTCATGACACAAGAAGAAACCCAGAGCATACAGAATATCCTTCGAAGTAACCATGACATCTTCGCATGGACACATTCGGATATGAAGGGAATTCATCCCTCTATCGCCTCTCACAAGCTTAACGTCTTTCCAGCAGCCAGACCCATTCGACAGAAGATTAGACGATTTCACCCGGATAGACAAAGAGTTATCCAAGATGAAATTAACAAATTGTTGGAAGCCGGATTCATCAGAGAGGTATCTTATCCGGATTGGTTGGCAAATGTAGTAGTGGTACCAAAGAAAGAGGGCAAATGGCGAGTCTGTGTTGATTACACCAATCTCAATAATGCATGTCCAAAAGACAGTTTTCCCTTACCGCGGATAGATCAAATTGTGGATTCCACTTATGGGCAAGGGATGCCCTCTTTCTTGGATGCCTTCTCCGGCTATCACCAAATTCCCATGTCTCCAGATGACGAAGAAAAAACAACATTCATAACGCCACACGGCCTCTATTGCTACAAAGTCATGCCATTCGGACTCAAAAACGCTGGCGCCACGTATCAAAGATTGATGACTAAAATCTTCAAACCTCTGATAGGCCGCTCGGTCGAGGTATACATTGACGATATCGTGGTTAAAAGCAAAACTCGAGAGCAGCATATCCTCCATTTACAAGAAGTATTTTACCTCTTGCGAAAGTATGACATGAAGCTAAATCCTTCCAAATGTGCCTTTGGCGTGAGTGCTGGCAAATTTCTGGGATTTATGGTCAGCCAAAGAGGCATAGAAGTCAGCCCGGATCAATTCAAAGCAGTCATGGAGACACCTCCTCCCAGGAACAAAAAGGAGTTACAACGCCTCACAGGCAAGCTCGTTGCGTTAGGACGTTTTATAGCCCGCTTCACTGATGAGTTGCAACCCTTCTTCTTAGCGATACGAAAAGCTGGAACACAGGGATGGACGGACAATTGCCAAAACGCGTTGGAAAGAATTAAACACTGTCTTATGCATCCGCCCATCTTGAGCAGCCCCATCCCAAAGGAGAAGCTATATATGTATTTAGCTGTCTCAGAATGGGCAATCAGCGCTGTTCTATTCCGCTGCCCTTCGCCAAAGGAGCAGAAACCTGTCTACTATGTCAGCAGAGCTTTGGCAGATGTAGAAACCAGGTATTCAAAAATGGAGCTAACAGCCTTAGCTCTTCGAAGTGCTGCTCAAAAGCTCCGCCCCTATTTTCAAGCCCACCCAGTGATTGTACTGACCGACCAGCCCCTTCGTAGCATTCTACACAAGCCAGATTTAACTGGGCGAATGCTACAATGGGCCATCGAATTGAGCGAATTTGGAATCGAGTTCCAACCCAGATTATCCAAAAAAGGCCAAGTAATGGCCGACTTCGTGCTCGAATATTCACGAAGACCCGACCAGCACCACGAATCAGGTGAACAGGAGTGGTGGACTCTACGAGTTGACGGAGCCTCACGCTCATCAGGCTCTGGAGTTGGGCTCTTATTGCAGTCCCCAACTGGGGAACATCTGGAGCAGGCCATCCGGCTGGGATTCTCCGCGTCTAACAATGAAGCAGAATACGAGGCCATCCTGTCCGGATCGGACCTCGCTCTTGCGCTATCCGTCTCCAAACTCCGAATCTACAGCGACTCGCAACTAGTGGTAAGGCATGTCCAGAAAGAATATGAGGCTAAGGACTCACGCATGGCGCGATACTTGGCCAAAGTAAGAAGCACCTTACAGCAATTCACCGAGTGGACAATTGAAAAAATTAAGCGAGCTGACAACGGGCGCGCTGACGCCTTGGCCGGTATAGCTGCTTCCCTCCCCATCAGAGAAGCCATTCTATTGCCTATCCATGTACAAGCCAATCCCTCTGTCGCAGAAAATTCCACTTGCAACTCCATTGAAGCAGACCAAGCAGATGATCAAGAATGGACGCATGATATTGCAGAATATCTCCGGACAGGAACTTTACCCGAAGATCCTAAACGAGCGCACAAAATCCGGGTGCAAGCTGCCCGTTTCACCCTGATTGGGGGGCACCTGTACAAGCGATCCTTCACAGGGCCTTATCTTCGCTGTCTTGGGCATTCAGAGGCCCAGTATGTGTTAGCTGAGTTACATGAAGGAATATGCGGAAATCATACGGGAGGACGATCCCTAGCACATAGAGCTCATTCACAAGGATACTATTGGCCAACAATGAAGAAAGACGCGGCAGCATATGTCCAAAAATGTGATAAATGTCAAAGATACGCTCCCATTCCACATATACCATCAGTCGCATTAAAATCGGTCTCAAGCCCATGGCCTTTCGCGCAGTGGGGCATGGACATAGTGGGACCCCTCCCAGCAGCACCCGCCCAAAAGAAATTCCTTCTTGTCGCCACTGATTACTTCAGTAAATGGGTAGAAGCTGAAGCATATGCAAGCATCAAAGATAAAGATGTTACCAAGTTCGTATGGAAGAACATTGTTTGCCATTTTGGGATTCCCCAAATCATCATAGCTGACAACGGTCCACAATTTGACAGCATTGCATTCAGGAATTTCTGTTCGGAATTGAATATCCGGAATTCATACTCCACGCCACGTTATCCTCAAAGCAATGGCCAGGCGGAAGCCACAAACAAAACTCTAGTCAATGCCTTGAAGAAAAGGCTGGAGCAAGCCAAAGGGAAGTGGGTGGAGGAACTACCCGGCGTCCTGTGGGCCTATCGAACCACACCCGGACGACCAACAGGAAATACTCCTTTTGCCCTCACATATGGAATGGATGCAGTCATTCCCACTGAAATAGGTCTTCCTACTATCCGGACTGATGCAGCAAAGCAAAAAGACGCCGACACGGAACTAGGAAGAAATTTGGACTGGGCAGACGAAGTCAGAGAAAGCGCATCCATCCGGATGGCAGATTATCAACAAAGAGCATCAGCGCATTACAATCGAAAAATCAGGCCCAGAAACTTCAAAAATGGTACGCTAGTACTTAGAAAAGTTTTTGAAAATACTGCTGAAGTAGGCGCAGGAAAATTCCAAGCCAATTGGAAAGGACCCTACATAGTGTCTAAGGCAAATGAAAATGGAGCCTATCATTTACAAAAGCTAGATGGCACTCCGTTACTCAGACCATGGAATGTGTTTAATTTAAAGCAGTATTATCAGTAGAAAGTGTACACAAGTGCAAATGAGAAAGAAGTAAGTTTTATTGATATGAGTAAATGTAAATTACAAAGAGACATCCGGACCACAAAAATATACAGAAGGAAAAATTACAGCAGAAAAATTGCAAGAAGAGATAAACTATCAGGGAGCAGGTTTCTCATGGAGCTTCTTTTCTTCACTTGGAGGAATTGAAGGGGTATCTCGCTTTATACCGTTCTTCTTCATGCAGCAGCGATACCCAAAGATAAATGTATCATCCACTTGTCTCTGGTAATCCGCTGCAAGTTCCTCCCTTTCCACAGCAAACTCCCGTTCAAGTTCCTCTTTTTGCACATCCAGACGCAGCTGCAAGTCTTCCTTCTGTTTCTTTTCATTCAAAACTTCTGTTCGGAGTCGACTCAATTCATCCCTTAGCCGGGCTGCCTCACCCTCCGCCTCATGAAGGCGGCCCGCAGTTGATTCTTCTCGACCCTTTGCCTCAGCCAACTCCACCCGGAGGGCTTCATTTTCCTCTCGCATGGTGGATAGACTGGCCTCAGCCTCCTCCATTCTCAGACGCAGTTGATTTTCAATCTCTTGGTGCCGAGAGGAGAAGGTCCTCATATAGTCTGCGGTCTGCAGCAGCTGAGTAAAAAGAGCGTGTTGTTGAGACATGCTGCGGAGGCCCCTCACCAGCTAACACACAAACAAGAAAAGCAAAAACATAAATCATACTACAACAAACACATCAGTGCAACAAAAAGTCAAAAAGCAAAAACACAAGACAACGGTGTACCGTTTCTATCATATCAAACATCTTAGCAGAGGGCTTGATGGCTTTCCAGTCAGGAGTAATCTGCTTTAACTTAGCTTCCAACTCCGCGTAGCTGAAAGGGCTAGCGGGAGCGGCATCATCAGCAGATTCCTCCTCGGATAAGGAAGGAGAGGGTAGCTCGTGTCCCGGAATCGGAGCCCCCATATTTTCGTCCGGGCACATAGGTCCGGATGCATCCTCAGCCGGAATTATTGCCGGAGCGGCTGAGGTCTCAGTAGCCATCTCCACCTCGCCTCCATCCGGATGAGCGTCATGAGCAGAAGCGCAGCTAATTTCAATCTCTTGCTGCCGCTCTTGAAGCCGCTCAAAGAGTTCGGACTGTAGATCGCGCGTCAAACGCGGCTTCTTGAGGGGAGGCCCTTTCACCAGGACTATAGCCAGGCGATCCGGGTCGTCGGAAGGCTGACTTTGGCTTTCTGCTCCCGCTTCCTCCAACGGGGCCGTTTCAGCTGCATCAGCATCCGGATTAAGGTTGCCCGGACGGTTGATAGATGCAGCTTCCTCAGCCACGTTAGCCAGACGCGCAGCCGCGACCAAGGAAGGACCTGAGTGATTCAACCCCGACATGCGTCCGGGGCCGCTTGAGATAGAGTGCGGAGCAGCATTTACTGGCTCCTCTATCATTACTTCCCCCTCATAGGTAGTTTGGGGAGGAGGGAACTCCTTGGGAGGAGTGGGTTCCTTCACATCCTTCCCATGCTTCTTCACTAGCTTCCCCCTCTTGCCTGGAATTTTCTTTGAAGGAGGGTCCGGCCCCCCTTTCTGTCCGGGAGCCTTCCGGATAGTGCCTTCAGTTTTTTTCTGATCTCTATCCTCCAGGAGCTTTCGCCGCCTTTCAGCGTCAGCCTCTTTAGCTTCCTGATAGAGGGGGAGCTCCTTCACTGTATAATGCTCCCCAGGCACTATCTCATCCTTTGCCAGTTTCCTAGGAAGAATATTGATAACATATTCCTGGGGCTCCCGGACGACCTCTGTCAAATTCCGCGCGGAAAGCAATGTTTTGTAGGCCCTCTCCTTGGGGTCTATTTCAAATAATTTGCAGACGCAGGCAAAGGACGCCTTTTCCACCCAATCCACAAGGTGGCCCCTCAATTCCAAACCTGCATTGTCAGCAACAAAAGGTGAGAATTCTGTCCGGAAAAATCAGAAAAAATCAGCAAAGCAAAATCCGGATAAAAAATCGCAAAACAAGATTACCCGGAATTTTTAAGCTATAATTCGGAGAAAAATGCCTCGACGGATGCTGCGATAGCCCCGCCCATCCACCCCAGACTGCCACCAGCCCCTTCGCCCCTCCCTTTGTCGAATCTGGCAGTTCTGTCACCATTTGAAGGGAGGGCAGGTGAGCGGACACACTGAAGATATCATTCTTTGCTTTCTTCAGGGAATAGACAAAGAACAATTCCAGTAGCGTAAGGTCGAGGCTGTACAGCATGTTGATAATGCTGCATCCCATCAGCACCCGGACAAGGTTGGGATGAATGAAGATGGGTGGAATCTGAGAGAAGTGGAGGAATTCCTTGAACAAGGCTGGCAGAGGGAACCGGAGCCCCGCGTTGAATTGTTCCTTTGTGAAGAGGATAGCGTTTTTTCCACCTTTCTCACTAGGCATAGCCGCCTCCTCGTTCACCAGGTCTATCAATACGTCATGGGGGATGCGGAATCGCTCCCGGAACTCCTTCGCATTTAGTTTATCTATCGCCTTTTCGCCAGCCTCGCTGACCCGGACAGACGAAACAGTCTTTTTTGGAGCCATTTCTTACCACAAAGCCAAAGCAAAATCTACACGCAAAAACAATGCAAACGGTTCAGACCAAGCAATCAGAAAATACACAAACCCTAACTCAAAGCCGTCAGAAAAACCCCTCAAAAACCCCTCCAAACAACAGCAAAGTACCAACATTCAACAACAATTGCAAACGACTCGTCCAAAACAATGCCCAAGCAAGCCAGAAAACAAGTGTAAAGAACCAGCAAACGCAACCAAAGGAACGGCAGTAGCAAAGAGATGCGTACCAAATATAGCACCGAAGAAGAAGAACGGGTACCGCCTTGATACAAAATCACCAGCAGCAAACCAACAAAGTCGCGATGCAAAAGCACTGGTACAAAAGAGCTTTCGGAGTTTTTTTTCTCAGAAAAGCAAAGGGCGTAGAAAAAGCAGTAAGAAGAAAGACTCTCAAGAGAATGCAGTAGGAAAAAATACAAAAAGAGGTACAGTACCCTATTTATAGCAGGACAGCCCCTCGGAAAGCCAAACCAACAGCCATGTTATCATTGAAACGACATATTGTCTGGGGATACGCAGGGTCGGCGGCTCGTCATAAATGCCTTTTTGGCTTCCGCACCCCCACTCTCCACATGGCCCAGTCAGACGAAGGGACTTCTTCAGTTTTCAAAAGCCAGTTATTTTTAACCCGCCCATTTTTTAGGCAAAATAGGCAAGTTAAAAAGGGGGGCAATGTAGGGACCCCTCCCCTTGGGAAACACGTGGCACGCAGCTCATAGTGACGCGTGGCACGTGTTATCAGCCGGACCATCATTATCCGGATTCCCCTAAGGATATGCATGGTGCAGATATCCTATCCGGACCGCCTCAAGGAAAGGCAAACGACGTTTCATCTTCTCCTATCCAAGGAAGAGCAAACGACGCTGGCAGAGCGTACACATCCGGATAGTCTCCACAACACATCCGGATACGGACCATCATTATCCGAATTCCCCTAAGGATATGCATGGTGCAGATATCCTATCCGGACCGCCTCAAGGAAAGGCAAACGAGTCATCTTCTCCTATCCAAGGAAGAGCAAACGACGCTGGCAGAGCGTACACATCCGGATAGTCTCCACAACACATCCGGATAGTCAGCATGAGCCATCCGGATATAAATCTTCTGGATGGTCAATTAAAGTAAAGCGAGTCTTACACGCAATCACAACAAGCAGCCATGGCCCACATCCCATCACCTGCAGAATGAGAAGACAAGAGGAAGTGACAGCAAGTCACTTCCCACGATCATTCTGCATAATCGCTTCCCACGATCTCTGACGGCCGCATCACCTACCATAGTCTCTGACAGCCATTCATAGGATGATAGTGCTCCTACTAACACCTATTGTCATCATCACAACAGAAAAGATCTCCTCACCATTAATGAGAGGAACAGTACCCCTGAAGCTGGATATATATACCTTCGCACGAAGAAGAAAGGGGATCTCCTGGTAACCTCTTGATACTTAAAAAAAGGCCAACTGATTTATATATCTCTTTCTCACCATGGCTAATAAAACCATCGGAGGGTGCGTCCGGACACCCTGTCCGGATGCCTTTTGCAGGTGCAACCACTGAATCAAGAACCCCTTGTGTGTTGAGAATCACGTGTCCATCCATATAGCAGCAACGTGGACCATCGGATACGCGAGGCGACAACACCTATGAGCTTGTGTAAGGTTTCCAAAGAAAACAAGATAGAAAAGTAGTGCGAACAAAGCACTCCAAGACCAATTTTATGTCATATATATATATATATATATATATATATATATATATATATATATATATTTGTGTTATTGGAGCATAGAAAATAAGGGGTTGTTTGGAAAGTATTTTTGAAAACTTTTTTTTTTTTTTTTCGGAATAGAAAACATTTAAGAACATCTTTAACAATTGTTGTCCATGCTTTCAACTCCATATTCTCAAATTAGTATTATTGGAGAATAGCCTAAAGTTGTTTACTATATTTTTTTTATACTTTTAATTGAACAAAAAACACGAAAACAAACACAAAAAATACAAAATAAAAACACAAAGAACAAATCCCCAAGCAATACATCCATATAACAAAATTGAACCGAGCCTCAAATTCATTTAAGTCCATCGCCATTGTTACTAAATTTTTTGTTTTACTTGTTTTATAAAATTGTTTTTATTAATTCAACCATTTAAAAAAAAACTATTTTCAAAATTCATTTTTCAAGCATAATTTTGTTTTGAAAATACTAAAAAAAAATTGTTCTTCATAATTGTTTTTGGAAATACTAGCCAAACAAAATTAAATTCAAGGAGAGTCTTGTCTCCTTTCTCCGCTATTAACTTCATTTTTCTATTTTACTTAGGAAAGGAGGTGAGCGTGGTAGGACCATGTGAAGTGTGTGAGGTGCATGTTGTCCGAGAAGATTAATTGTTGAGCCTCATGTGCAGCTCCAATGCTTAGGTGCCCACATTTGATTACTCACTCCAATCTTTGCCATTAGCAATACAAACATCCTCAATTCCTTAACCTACTTTGCTACCAATTCTAATCTCTGTTTGATCCAAGCCAGCAACTTTTGTCATAGTCAGTCCATAGCTTCATTGAGATACATGTTTTGGGCATCGATGTTCATACCTTTCCATTTTTTAATGTTTTCTTCTCAAAAAAAGTGTTTTGTAAAAACAATTTCAAATAAAGCACTATCGCTGAAAACACCTTAAATAAAAATACTATTAAACATATTATTAAAGTGTATTTAACAATGATTCTGAGAAACGTTTTTAATATTTTTAATATTTGAAAATTTTTATCATCCAAGTGTTAAGAATTACTCTCAAATACACTATTAATCTGAAACTACTTATTTTGCAAGTGTTGTGATAATGATTTTTTGTTTCCTTGTGTATGAAAAAATTATTTTACACGTTGGTTGGTTGCAAATAAAAATATATGATATATTTATTAAATTGATATTATCTATTATGATTTACAAAGTAATTTTAATATCAAATAAATTCACCCATTAACAATTCATTATAATCATTATATTACATTTATTTTAACCATTATAATTTATAGTAATTAATATAAAATTTATGTGAGTTCCATATCATTTTAAAGTATTCTCATTAGCTAGCTCCAGAATCCCACCATGAATTTATTGAAAACCCTAAGAAGCAATTGGATTTATATTCTAACATGAGTGCCAATCAAAAACCATGTGATATAAACATTCTATTAAATTTATGATCTAAAATTTATATTGAGGACTTTGAATTGAATATTAAGTTAAATTGAGTAAAAATCTATATTGAGTACTTTTGGATTGGAAAGGAAATCTTCGTTAATTTCATCTCTACTAGTCAAAATAAATTACTTTCACATATATTTTATTCTTTGGTTATTTAATTGTGAAAATATATATTAAAAAAGTGTTTGATAAAACTTAATACTTATTACTTGATTATTTAAGTTAGCTTTAAGTTAAATTATATTTAAGTTATTGAATCAAAACTTATTACTTAATTTTTATTTTAAGTATTAAGGTTGGTTTGGTAAAATTAATTTATGACTTATTCTAAGTTATTAAATTGGCATATTTATCCTTATAAATTATAACTAGGATAAATGAAGTCAAATAATAATAAATGTTGTGAAACAACAAATGAGATTATGGAGGCAATTAGAGCAAATGAAGATAAAAAAGTAAAATAAAAATGTGAACTTAAGAATAAGTTAATTATTTTTACTTATTACTTAAAATTATTTTTTACTTCAATCATACCATTAAGTTATTTTATCAAATATACTTAATTTACTTAATAACTTAAATAAAGTTATTAAATCACTTTAAGTTATTAAATTGGATTACCGGACACCCACTAAGTCTACACCTTATTTTTTAATTAAAATATTTTTTTTAAAGTTCTTTCTTTTCTTGTAGTTTTTTAACTAAAATATTGATAAGGTAGGACATCATCATCTAATTGTATTTAATACGTATCTTATGGGTTGGTGCAAAAGACTCCAAGGCAATTGATATTGCTTTTGCTAATTTTAAAACGAAGTAGTAGGAGAGAGAGAAATGGTTGAATTGTAGCTTTTTCTTATGTCAAGGGCATGATCTTGTTCTCTTGTTCCAACTTGGTCTTCTCCCTCCTTGACAATGCTGCACTGAAGAATTCATCCATGGCTTTCATTGAGGACCCCTTGAAACCTTCTTCATCTCTAATGGCATCCTTGATGATGTCTCTTACTTCATGTGCCTTTCTTCTCATTTCCTTCCCTTTCTCTGTATCATTCATCACCAACTCAATCTTTTTCACTATGTCTTCATGCTTAACCTCACACCTAGGCCCTCTCGCCACCTCCACACAAACTCCAACTTCTTTCTCCAAAAGCACGACATTGGAGAACTGATCGGCCGCCATCGGCCACCCGATGATTGGTACCCCATGGCTGAGGGCTTCAAGCACTGAGTTCCATCCACAGTGGCTTAAAAATGCAGAAATGGATTTATGGGACAAAATTTCCACCTGGGGTGCCCATTTATGGACAAGTAAACCTCTTTTCTGATCTTGAATTCGTTGTTCGAATCCTTGGGGCAACCACTCTTCAGCCTTGAATTCTGAGTTTATGTCAAACCCTGTTGGTGGTCTGACAACCCAGATGAAGTACTTGCCGCTGACCTCCAACGCGGTGGCCAACTGCATCATTTGGGATTCAGAGATTGTGTTTTGAGAACCAAAACATATGTATAGAACTGAATTCAAAGGCTTTGAATCGAGCCATTTGTTGCAGGGATCTGGTGTGATACCGGGCACTTTTCCTGCACCAGCATGGTTTTCCATGGATAGGAGAACCGGTCCAACCGGCCAAACAGGCCTGCCGATTTTCCGCCTGAAGTACATCAATCCAATTTTGTCAAGCTCCCCCACTGTGTTAACCAATAGTCCATCGGAATTCAACCACTCAGGAAACACCTTTTTCAGAAAAACCGCAAAAGGATCGTTACCATCGGCAAGTCTGAGGTTTTCCGGCAGCTGAGTTACATGAATCTTGGAAGCTTCTGGGAAATCAGGCAGGGTAAATTCATCGGAATCGGCCCCAAGGTGAGGCATGTTCGTCCAGAGAGAGTAGTAACACGCCATGCCAAAACCCCCTCCGCCTACAAAAATGGCATGAGACACCCCAAACTCATGGGCAATCTCAACAGACCAGCCAAAAAACATGTCCACGACTAGGCAGAGTGGGAGGTGGCCATTTTGCTCAGCAATAAGTTCAGAAATGAGTTTTCTGAAAGGGAGTTTGAGAGACAAGGAAGCCTCAATGAAGCGAAAGATGAGAGGGTAAGGAAGAGCATTGGTGTTCTCAGTGTTGGGAGGGAGGCCATGGTCTGAGCTGTTGAATGGGATTTCAACAAGACGAATGGAGGTGTTTGGAGGAAGAGAGGATCTGAGTTTTTTTATGTTGAGAGGTGTGTTAACAAAAGTGATGGTGCAGCCTCTTTTCTTCTGTATTTCAAGAGCTAAAGCAAGGAAAGGGATGATATGACCTTGTGCCATGAATGGAAACATCACTATATTTTCCTTCTTTTCCATTGCTCTTGATCAAGATGTATGGTGGTTGAGGTTGAGGATGAGGCACAAGAGATTGAATATATGCTTTTTTGTAGCATAAATTTTCCTTTTTTGCGAAATTTATGCAATCTTAGCTCTGGGGCAAAAAATTAAGATTTGAGAATTTTACTTTTTACTTTTAAATTTTGATGGTATTTGGGAAAAAAATGTCTTTTCAATAGTGATTTTGAAAGTCTTTTACTAATGCCTTCAATAGTGTAACAATACTTAATAGTTTGGATTACCAACTTGCAAAAGTCTAAGTCAATTGTCCATTTAAACTGATGTCATGGCTTATATACATGTCACCATTGAATTTGACAATCCACATAAATTGGTTTTTTAAAAAATATTTTTTTAAAGAAAAAAAAAATGGATACTGAGATTTACCCTAATTTTCCTTTCAATCAAACCCTAACTTCAAAACCCATTTTTTTTCTCCTTTATTCACAGCTACAACCTCAAATCGATCTATAAAAATTTTGTTAACTCCTCATTTCACCAACAACCATAAACAAACCTTCAAATATGATCCCTTATTTTCTTTCTCCTCCCTCAATATAAGGGATATCAACAACTTCCATCTAACTGGTTACACCTTCGTCATTCTTCATGGATGTATCAGTAATTAAATTTTCTAACATATTCAAGAATTATATAAACTATCTTCAATCACAAAAGCAACCCAACAATATTACATGAGGATGAAGTTAATTACATGCATGGCACATGACATTATCAAAGACATTTCACCAAATTCATGTTATATACATAAATTCAAAAAAAAAAAAAGGATAAAATCGATATTCAACAAATACATTCCAATTTTATAATTTTCTTTTTCTTCGTCCAAGTTTTATCTCCTTGAATTTTTATTTTTATTTAAGGTTTTTAATGACACAATTCTACTAGTCTACACAGTGGGACATTTATAAGAAGAGAAATTGTGATTCTCCTTCATCTAATGAAGGTAATCAATTGACTAAATGATATGTTTTAATATCCTACCAACTAAACCTAATGCATTAGCTGTTTCTAAGGTTCATGCATGATTACTGCAGCACTAGCTAGTTTCTTCGTAATCTGAATATATTATGAATTTTATAAAAGTTTCGTTCAAACTTCAAACGTAAAATAAAGTTAATATCTTTACCTTTTGTATTCAGTGTCTGACATCTGACAAAACTTCAGACAAAAACAAAATAAACACGGCTCTGCCTCAAAAATTAAGAAGCGTGTATTTTAACAAACCCCCGCAATAATTTAGGGAGGAGAATAAAAGCCACCAAGTGATCAACATTAACAATTAAAATTTAAAAGCTAAGTTTAAGTTGTTTAACATTGATTTGCTCCTTCGTTAATCTAATAAAAAAATATTTAGTAAAATTTAATTAAGTGGTGTTTTTTTATTTAATGGCAAATAAAATTTAAAATTAAATAATGCTTAATAATGTTAAGTATTAAATTATTTATTTTTTTAATATTTTATTTTTTTTAAGTATTAAAAAATAAAAATAACCAATGGGTCATTTTTAGTATTAAAAAATAAAATATTTTAATATTTTTTTCTATTCAATAAAAAATTTAAGAAATAAATAATAATAAGTTAATAAATAAATAAATAAAGAACAACAACAACAACCTACATCCAAAAACAAATTACATTTTACAAAAAGTCACCTTACTAACTTAAATTATTTTTAAGTTAAATCATATTTACACTGTGACAAAGAGAGTTTTAACTTAAATAAGATGCAAAAGAACCACAGATTTGCCAACACCCTCTAATGATATTTAATAAAACGCAAAATATTATATATTCCAAAAGTCCATGTGTGGGACGATGCCCCTGCAAGATGCATGAATCTTACAGGGGAAAGAAAAAACAAAGTGGAGGAGAAAACTCACTATTTGTCAAGAAAGATGATTTTGTGAAGATTTAGTCTATGAGGAAAAAAATTTCTATACATGCATTAGCTTTTGGGATGTACTCTTTGTTATTTAATTGATTAATAATATCAAATTTTCTACCATTTGAGCATCACAAGTTAATTAATAATATTTAAGAATGGCTTTGATAGTATTTTTACTCAAAATATTTTTAATAATAATTTTTTTTAAATGTTATTAAAAAATAATCACTTCTCAAGTATTTTTTTTCATAAAACACTATAAGTATTTTTTAATATTATAAGTGATTTTTCAAATTTTTAAAAGCATTTCCTAATTTTTGTTAAATACCTTATTTTTATTCAAAAACCATTTTTTATACTTAAAAAATAACTCTTAATCATACAAAAAATTGTCTTCTTCCATGGCATATCCATATCCCCGCTTCTCAAGATTTTTGGTGACTTATAATTAGGTTATTGTTATAATACCAAATATATATATATGCTAAATAGTGAGATCAATAGCATAGTGTCATATATGTATTTGAGGTCATATTGTGTCACCTAGGTATTTAAGCTCACATTGTGTTGCATCCAAACTTCTTGTATTATTTTGTACTAATATTTTTATTTAAAATGTTTTTAGTAAAAGTGTTTTCATTATACAATTTTGGAAAATAGTTTTTGAGAATAGTTTTCAAAAATCATTTTATGATGTTTTGTTAAATAAAAGTCTATTTAGAAACCTGAAATATTCTTAATATATTTTTAAAATTTTTAAATATATTTTAAAAATAATTTTTATATCTACTATTTTATTTTAATCATTCTATATGTTTATATAATTATTTTTTAAAATAGCCTTCATAAAAAAAGTAAAAACAATTAAAAAATATTATCTTAAAACACTATATTTTCTGTTTTTAAGAATAAAAAATAGAAAACAAATTTTTTATTATCAAATTTATTTTTTATTTTTATTTTTTTGGAGAATATAAAACTGTTCTCGAAAATAATTGTCAAATAGATCCTTAATTTTTCAATCTTTTAAAAGTACTTTTTGAATTTTGATCAACTCCTAATTTTTCTTTAAAAATGTTTTTTATACTAGAAGTACTTTTTAAAAACGCTACAAAATGGACTCCTAATCTCATTCTTTTATACTTTATTCTCATTTATTTGTACTCTTAGTCAATTGACCAAATTGTAGAGGTGTCCAATAGGTTAGACCACCCATTTGGCTCGTGGCTTGGCACGACCCAAAGGAGTGAGTTGTGTTAGGCCTAAGGAAACAGTTCATCGTGTCGGGCCACCCTTACTTTTTTTCTTCTTATTTTTTCATGTAATTTGTTGAATTATTGAATAAAATAATCATTTTTTTATATTTCATTTCCTTACATATTCCATTATTTTAAATTTATTGTTATTTGGATAAAAAAAAAAAACAAATTCAAACATAATTTTTTTTTACTATTTTTAAAAACAAAAAGCTAACATTTTTATCAATTTTACAATTACAATCTCAATAAATATAAATATAAAAAATAAAAAGTATAATTATTAGAGGTGTTTAAAGTAATAAAATGAAATTTTATTTAATAATGAAAAAAACTTTAGACAAAATGGCCTTAAAAAAAATTAAATTAAAATTTTTAACAAAGTGAGTGGTCCATGGGCGGCCGCACGGTACGAAACGGCACAATTAACCCGTGGACTTATAGACCATGTCGGGCCACCTATTTGGCTTGCATGGGTTGACCTAGTCCTACATGATTTTTAAGTGGGCCATGCCGACCCGGCACATTGGCCCATAATGGCCCGGTACCATTGGACACCTCTACCAAATTGAGAGTTTATTTACGATAACATTTTCCTTATTAGTATTCCTTTTTCATAAGACTGAAAAGAATTGTGGACACCAAATCCATTTCCCTTAACAAGGAAATGCATGCATTCAAATAAAATATCAGCACACAAGTCACTCATCTAAGCCATCCAAGCTAGAGTTTGATTTCATGGTAGCCTTTCTAATCAAGAGCCTCGGACACCCTAAGTTTCAGCTCCACCGGATCCCTATGCACATATCTGTATCACAAGACTATTCTATCTTTTTTTTTTTCTTTCACATTCGTTTGTGCTTTTAGGTGAAGCCAGATATAAGATAATGTGTTCCCATTGTGTGGCATTCAACAACTTTTTTTTCCACTTTCTGTAAAATATGTATTTTTCTGGACTGTACCCATTTGTCCTCATGCATAAATATAGATGGCTCCAACGTTTTCTCTGCAGGGATTATCCATTGAATCTGCAGCATGACACTGACTCTTAATTTGGTAAAAAAAATGGAAGCTCTAATTCAATTAAATTATGACTTTCTCCACAAACATAGTAGCATTAATTTCATGTATGCGTGTCTTTAATTATCCTGAGAAAACAGCAGAGGTGAATTTGATGGAAAACGTGGTAATCAAATTTGGATTCCAGTACTGGACACGATCAGCTCAAGATCTAACAGTTGTTGGGCTCATGTTTCATGCTTTCTACCTATAATTTTTGCCCCCATATCAGGGAAGCCCAGTTGACTCAGGAATCAAGGCAGGGAATAGGGCTAGGCAAGTGGTCGTCACAGCTCCACGACTATGCATCCCCAAGTGGGTCATTCCAGCCATTTCTTCCACATCTTGGAAGGAAAATAAAGGTACATAGCAGCTCTTTTTGAAAGAATTTTTGTTTAAGTCAAACATTAAAGTCGATGGCCTTTGTCACTAGGGGACATATTATTATTCCAAGGGGCATGTGAAAGAAACTGATGCAATGCAGGCTTTTGGTGACTAAATGGATTCAACTTTCTCTTCCAAATTTGACTGCCATGGTGTGAAAAGGCCAAAAGTTCCAAGACCAATCCCCTACAAGTGGGTTGTTGAGGACCACCTTTGGGTCACTTTCTGGGTAAGGAAAATTCAGGAGAACAAAGACCAAGAGATAAGAAAAACCATGGAGATGGATCCTAAAAATGCAGCTACCTCTAATAGATTATGAGCTATAGTACAAGCTTTGGCAATTGTAGTTGAGCAATTTGGATATCATATGAATAAATGCTTTTAATAAATTTGGAGACTCTAGAGAAGTGTGGTGGAGTTCACCGGAGAAGCATCTCAGAAAGCAAAACAGTTTTGACTATAAATTAATCTACATAAAGTATAAAGATAATTATGGCTGTTAATACTCATGGTTTTGTCCCAACTTGGTCCTCCCCCACTGTGAAAACGCAGCATGGAAAAACTCGTCCATGACTTTCACAGAGGACCCCTTGAAACCTTCGTCATCTCTAATGGCATCCTTGATCATATCCCTTACCTCACAAGCCTTTCTTCTCATTTCCTTCCTTTTCTCAGTCTCATTCATCACCAACTCAATCTTCTTTGTTATGTCTTCATGCTTTACCTCACAGGTAGGCCCTCTGGCCACCTCCACAGAAACTCCAATCTCTTTCTCCAAAAGCATGGAATTGAAGAACTGCTCGGCCGCCATTGGCCATCCCATCAAGGGTACCCCGTGACTAAGGGCTTCAAGCACTGAGTTCCAACCACAGTGGGTTAAAAACGCAGAAACTGATTTGTGGGACAAAATCTCCAGCTGAGGTGCCCATTTATGAACCAGTAACCCTCTTTTCTGGTCTTGAATCCGTTGTTCGAAGCCTTCAGGGAGCCACTCTCCGGCCTTGAATTCTGAGTTTATGTCAAAGCCCAATGGAGGCCTAACAACCCAGATGAAGTTTGTGCCGCTGTCCTCCAACGCCATCGCCAATTGCTTCATCTGTGAACCCGAAATAGTATTCTGCGATCCAAATGCTATGTATAAGACTGAATTTGCAGGTTTTGCATCAAGCCATTTGTTGCAAAGCTCAGAGGTGATTCCTGATTCTCTTCCCGATCGAGCTCGACCTTCCATGGACAGAAGAATTGGCCCAACTGGCCAAGCCGGACGGCCAAGCTTCCGCCTAAAATACTCCAACCCGATCTTATCAAACTCCCCCGCTGTGTTAAACAAAACCCCGTCAGAATTAAACCATCTAGGAAGATTTTTTCCCTGAAATACTGACCAAGAATCAGTTCCATCAGCATCTAACATATTCTTAGGCAGCTGTGTCACATGAATCCTCGAAGCTTCAGGAAAATCATGCAGCAGAAACTCATCAGAATCGGCATTCCTATGAGGAAGGCTGCCCCAGATAGAGTAGTAGCATGCCAATCCGAACCCCCCAGCTCCACTGAAAATAGCATGAAAGACACCCAACTCCTTGGCAACATCAGCAGTCCAACCAAAGAATATGTCTGCAATGATACACAGCGGCGGACAGCCATGTTGCTCATTGATAAGGTTCAAAATCAGCTCTCTAAAAGCAGGTTTCAGAGACAAAGAAGCATGGAGGAAATCAATGATGCGATAATAAGGGAGGACATCGGTGTTCTCGGTGTTGGGAGGGAAGCCATGATCAGAGCTGCAAAAAGGGATTTCAAGGAGGCGAATGGAGGAGGTTGGAGGGATTGCAGACCGGAGTTTCTTGATGTTGAGAGGCGTGCTGACAAAGGTGATGCTGTAGCCCTTCTTCTTCTCTATATGAAGAGCTAAAGCCAGAAATGGGATTGTATGACCTTGTGCCATGAAGGGAAACATCACTATATTTTCTCTTCCTTCCGCCATAGCTCTCGTCTCCGCCTGTTGAGAGAGAATCATGTGAACTGGTCTATGCTGTTCGAGAAGAGGGATTCTATATGCGACCCCTCGCAAACCCCTATAATACACTGACCTAGAGTTGTTGAAATTACATATATTTAAAGCTATTCATTGGGACATGGGTTTGATCATAGATTGCATAAAATCATATCATATGTTATTAAATATATATGTTAAAAGAAATAAGCGCTTTTTAATTTCAACGGTCGTCTTTGGGGGTTGTCTGCTTGTGAGTTGTAAGTGGGTAGATGAAAGTGAGAGGGTCACAGGAGGCCCAAGAGTTCCACATTTTTTTTTCAAAAGTCGCAGAATACTAATTGAAAGTGGGAGAAAAGAAACAAGAAAGAGACGTGTTCTACGGTCCAAACATCTTGCGAGTCGTTTCGTCATATTTTACCTTGACTGATTAGTTTCACAAGCGAATCCAACGAGTCTTGGTGTTCTGTGATTCCACATTTGGTTATGAAAAATTTTGGGGAAAAGAGTGAGAAAATTAAAGTAGAAAAAAAATATAAAGGGGAAGAAAAAAAAATGTCCGGATATTTAATATTAATAAATTATTTTTATACGTTTTTCAAAATTGTTAAATTTTTATTTGATTTCCTGTATAAAATTTTAAGTATTTTTAATTTTATTTTATTTTATTTTTTTATATTTTTTATAATAAATCAAATACAAGAAAATCACTTTTTTTTAAAAAAAAATTTCCTTTCTGTGGCACCGAACCAAACATAACTTATTTTTGGAGGCATTTCAAAAGTCTTTTCTATAATACTATGTCAAAAACAATAAAATAATGCATATATTGTTATTATTTTATGATATCTTTTCCATATAATTTTTTAATTCTTTTTGCAAACTACAAATTTTTTTTTTTTTAATAGAAATTTTTGTTTTACTTGATGAGTAATATAAAAATTAAAACTAAAAAAATAAAATTAATGAAAAAATAAATTTATGATTCATGTATCCTATGAAAATGATATATAAAAAATATATACATTATTCTATGTTTGATTTAACATGGAAAGTGATAAGTAATATAATAACTTATTTTATCTCATTATTAACTAAATATGAAATGAGACATATTTTATCACCTCTTGCTTTTATCTTATGTTATTTTCAATCAATCAAACATGACTATATTACTTATTAGCATTATTTATGGCATCATCCGTGAACATTGCAAACTTAAAAAATTATAGCATATGTTCCCTCGTTGCTCTTTAGAATAGTTTTTTAATTTAAAAAACACATTTGCCAATTTTTTAATTTAAATAGTTGTAAAAAATATTGTTTTGAAAACTTGTATTTTAGAACAAATTTAGACTCCATTTAACAGTGATTTTAAAAAGTATTTCTAATATTTTTTAATAATTAAAAAATTATATAATTTAAGTATTAAAAAATTAAAAACGCTTTATAAAATCACTATCAAACGCACTCATAAAATAGTTTTAAGTGTTTTTTTTTGTAAAATATGATGAGAAACCATTAAAAACATAGAACATATGAAGAATGTTGTCGAGGTGTAATAATATTGTTCGGATAGGTCACCCAAACGACGATAATTAAATGTCATAAAAGGTTTAATTTACCTTTATTAGATATCAATCGATTTTCAAATAAGATGGCTAAAGTCCAATTTAAGAATTGATATTAGAGTTAAGGTCATGGATTCACTCCACAAGAGCATATATATATATATATATATATGATTTTAAAACGATCACATTTTATAAATATTTTATTACATACAATTAATAAAATACTTTATTTAAATAAAAAAAAGGGTCATGGAGCGTGAATGAGAGAGACATGAACAATTTCATATGCTTTTTATATTTAAAAAGAAGTACATTACGAGTACAATTATTTAGGAATTATTTTTTTAATTTAGGAATCGTTTTATCCCTTTTAATTAAATAATGATTCTTAGATTGAAGTTGAAAGATGGGTGGTATTTGGGGTGAAGGGTCTTTGTATGCTTGTAGCAATTTTGTAATTAAGTACAACATATATAATATTTTAAAATTACAGTTATATTAGGGGCAAAGCAAAACAAATATGGCACCTTCACAAGCTTTCAGCAAAAAGTGAGAATGTAGGACTCCATGGGAAGATTGTTTATATGTTCAAGATTCGTGAAATACCATGTTAAAAGTTACGTTAAGCTACCAATCGACTCAAACCCGAGAATTCTAGTTAATCAGAGCTTTGATATCATCTTACCAATTTACCTAAAAGCTTAAGGCTTGTTTCATAATGCTTTCGAAAGCAATTCTCAAAAATCAGTTTAGGAATCAAATTCTATTTTGAAACTCGAATATGAAAAACAGTTTTATCGACCATTCAGTGGTTACTGAAATCCTGAACGAAGTGATAGAATCTGATATTCAGATATCAATGGATGAAACCCCCCATTGAACCATATGTTGACATAGATTTGAAAGTTACAAGCTTGTTAAGTTGAAATTTTCTTGGGAGAAGAAAATCTTTAAATTAGGCTACAGATTTGTATCTGCATAGAACCTTACACCTTAGAACCCTGTCTTGAACATAGAAACCAGGCATCACCATGATCTTAACCCGGCTCGGACCCTGTGATCTCTGCCTATCCATGAACATATCTTCCATGTAATGAGGATCAAAGCTTCTGTTTTCTTCAACTCTGAGGATTCCCAGAGGGGGGTTGAACGAAAAAGCAAGCAAATGAAGCAACCATATGCATTTGGCTGAAACAAAGAAGGATTGGAGGAGCTGCTCAGGCCATGGCCTCGTCCAATTCAGAGTTGAAATGATGCAACTCATCTTCTGATCACAGAACTTGCTGAACTCTTCACTGTAGTACTTGGTCCCTTTCCTCAGTACCTCATTCCAGCTTAGGTTTCTCAATGCGACAAAGGATGAAAACCGTGCCTGGCGATCTTGATGAGGGTCTAAGAGCTTGGCCGTGCCGTTCTTCTGGAACACACAGTTCTCAAAGTCTTGGTAGAGTGACTGGTTTATGATGGCTTCAAGATGGTACAGCACTGCCTTTGAGTACTTTGATGTCAGAGACAGTTTATATGGTTGAAGAAGAGAATTCAAGTTGTCTGTTAGGGTATTATCGGATTCTTCAATTTGGCCGATAAGGATCTTGCAGAATTGTTTTACTGATAATCTTGCTTCTGATACTATCTGCAAGAAGCCCTCCACCATTACTTCCTCACTGACTGGAATGAAGTTTTCTCCATTCCCATCAATGGATGATTTCCCCCTCTTTGGAAGACTTCTGAGCTTTTCCGGAGCCTGCAAGTCCTTTGCCTGAGCTGTTTGCTTCAGAACTCTCTTGAGCTCTTCACAGTAAGTCTCCAAGTACTCCAGCTTCTGTTTCAGCTCCCCCAGAGAAGATTTCATCTCTGCAACCTCCATTAAGGCTGCATCTCTACTCTCATTTGCATCCATCAGCTCTTTCTTCAATGTCTCAATGGACATTATCCCCAAGTCTTTGAAAATTTGTGATACTTCCTCGGATTCTGTTCGGTTTGGGGAACTCTCATTCTTGTGCTTCTTCTTTAACCTTGGAAACAACCATGAGAGGCTCACTCCCCGGTTCTTAGGCTGTGATTGAACTGAGGAATGGGAATCAGTCAAGGGCACCACAAAACTAGAACCCTTACTGTTCTTGACCGTATTTTCGGCTTCGGTGCTTATGATTGCAGGTCTGCATTTGTTGCAAGATGAGAGGGATTTGAACTCCCCCAGACTGTTTCTCCTACTGGACTTGAAGAAATCGGTTCCAGGCGATGTTTGAAGCACAGTGATGTGGTTTGCACAGGCACTGGTGAGTGACTTCTGATCTTCAGTTGGACAAACATGGGGCTCTAAGCTGACTAAACCAGAAGGCAATCCCTTCCTTGAAGAAATCTCCTTTTTGTAATCCGACATAATGGTTTCATTATCATTTCCTCCTAGCCCTTCCATATCCCAACTTTCGGACAAATTTCGATCATTTTCAACATGAAGTTGATGGTACCCAGGTAATGGTTCATCTCCGTAACTCTGTCAGAGAAATTTCCCATATTATAAGTGGACTTTGCAGATAATGAAGAACCCAGAATTTTCATTTCATTGACCAAAGACTAAGCATAGAACAATGCTTTGAAATGGGCCTAGATTTCTGGGTTTGGTTTTACTGAAGCATATAACAAGCAAAATCCAGCAAAAATGTTGCTGGGGTCAAAGAATTTCTCTGTCATTTTAACCAAAAATTCATGGAAGAAACAGAGGACAGAGGACATAATCATTGAAGCAAAAAAAAAGAAAAAAAAAAAGGAGTAATCTTCTGGAATTAATTTAATCTCAAGCATAACCCTGAAACTCTTCCATTAAAGCAAAACCCAACAACTACAATCATTATATAAGCTTAAAGAGAGAACACAGAACCCATAATCATTGCAACAGATGAGATTCAATTTATGGGTTTCATTCAATTCTAATCATGATGCCTCAATAAAGAAACTTGCATTAAAAGCAAATCGATCAAAAACAATAACGTAACAGGGGAGAAAATGAGAAGATTAGACAAAAATCTAATTCAATAAACTAAATTGATATTGAAAAAATCTCAAAAAAAAAAAAGAAGGAAAGAAATGGAGAACTCACAGGAGTGAAAACAGGGTAATCTTGAGCAGAGAAGTGAGAAGGAGGGCGTGAAACAGGGGAAGCAGTTGGGTACTTGAGATTGGCTGGGCTATTGCCTTGTATCAAAGCAGCATGAAGAGCTCTGAGCTCAACTGCTTTAGCAATGGCGGCCTGAATTTCTTGTCTGCTAACTTCATGATCGCCGTTGCTGTTGTGGCCTTGAAAGACTTGAGTAGCAGGAGTAGCAGCAGCCATGAAATAAAGAAGCAGAAGAGGAAGAAAACAGAGTAGAGATAAAAACAGGGGAGAACATGAAAACCAGAGAAGAGGAATATGGAAATCAGATAAAGTTGGGAGGGAAGAAGAGAACAAAAGAGATGAAGAAGTGGGTATCCAACGGTTGGATTTGATTTACAGAGATGAAGATCATATCCAATGAAGGATCTTGGAGAACCAGAGAAACAAGAGAGAGAGTTGGAGGTATCAAAAATCCAAGGAAGCTTTGTCTTTGTCCTCAATGGCTTGATGAAATGAGGGCATGTGAAGCTGTGTGTGTGTGTGTGAGAGAGAGAGAGAGAGAGAAAGAGAAAGATGAAGCAGAGAAGTATTTTTCACTCCATGTAGGCAAGACTGGGGAAGGCCCAAAATAACCAAAATGCCCATTGGTTTCAAAATAATTTTTAAACCCAATGGTGGGTATTGTCCATATCATCTGTCTTAATTCTAATACCATATCATAGCTTCCAATTTTCTAAAATCACATTGCTTTCAAGTGGTCACATTATTGCTTCACTACAATTGTAATCATTCCCTTATAGTTATTGATAATAATAAATTCAATGAATCCACTACTTCTAAATGTTATGATAAAAATAATAAATATTATTTAATTATTTAAAATCAGGTTTTAATCATCTTATTTGAAAACCAATTAATATCTTTTAGTTAAAATAAGTCAAATCTTTTATGTCATTTGATATTATACCTCGGGATTCCATTTGAAAAGTCATGAACCATTTTGAAACTTAAAAACAATATTGTTGCACCCCAATAAATTATTTTAAAGAAAATGAATATTGAAGATATTATATGTATATAACTTTGAATAATTAAGATGGGAATTTTTTTTGTTCATTTTGGGAAATAGATTATGTGTAATATATTTCATGTTACTTTCAAAAGCATGATTCAAGGAACACACATCACCAAAATGGACAAAGCACCATATGTATGATAGTCCATAAATGTAGTTTTGAAAATAAAGCAACACCATTGAGTGTTTCCCAATAAAAGTCAAGAAATCATTTGTTACATACCATTTCATCCTTCCACTAAGACCTCTTTTCTTCATTGAGAATTCTAACCCTACTTTTCTACCCCTTTGAGTGGGGTTTATGTTTTAACATTGAGCCTAGTCAATTCCTTTAATCCTTAAAGCAAAGTTAAAATCTTCCCCTTTCCTAAAAACATTACCAACCAATGAATGAGATTCAAAATAAATCAAATAATATTAATGGCATAAAATATTTTTCTCACCCATTTTCTTTAAAATAAAATTTGAAAAACCCATATTTTATATAAATATACTTAATTTTATAATATAAATATATATATAAGTATTTTTCAAATTTTATT
Source organism: Vitis vinifera (assembly GCF_030704535.1). Lineage (NCBI taxonomy): Eukaryota > Viridiplantae > Streptophyta > Magnoliopsida > Vitales > Vitaceae > Vitis > Vitis vinifera. Next base: position 2,120,664 of record NC_081810.1, read on the forward strand.
TTCAGAAAGTAATATTATCATATGTACTAAAATTGTTAGGAACCTTGAACAAATAACAAAAATTTGTGCTCCATTTGGGGCACAAGGAGGAAAAATGCAATGTTTTTCTTTGCATCTACCATTATAGGACTTGTACACAATTGGGGTAGTGAGGGCAATTTTTCGTCCAAAAAAATACTTAGCTGGCCAAGGGCAGATTTTGCCCAAAGGGATAGGGGTGGGGGACAGGGGACTGAGAATCCAATACCTTCCAAACACTCATTGTCTTTCTCTTTTCTCTAAACAGTGAATCTTGTAAGGTGGGGACCAAACAGGGCACTATTTTGGTCATCCAAATTACAAAAAAGCCCATCATATACCCTATTTGAGCCACCCCATGTGGAATTTTTGGGGCTTTGTGGACAACATTATGAGGTGTGAAGGGTATTTTGGAGAAAAAAATTATATTTAATTCCATTTGTAATTCTTTATTCCTTCTATGGATGAAATGGAATTCCATGTAGGATTATGGGATTGTTTAAAGTGGTGTTTCATTGCTTCCATAACTACTTTCTTGGGAAAATTATTATTCTATTGAAATCTTTAGAGCCAACCACCCCCCCTCCCCTAAGAAAGCTTGGAAGGTTAGTCAACCTCCACATGCAAAAAAGTGCTTCTCCTTTATTTTCTAATCACATTCTACTTTATCCAAATACCCACCAAATTATTCTAAGAATTAATAGGTTTTTTTAGGTCTACACAAGTTCTGATAAATTAATTTTACTAAATCCAACAACAAAATACAATCAAAATATCCAAAACAATTTCACCTCAAGGGCACCCACCATGTCCAAAGTATCAAACAAGTAGGACAAAGGAAAAACCCTTTTGTAGTACCTTCTACATTCCATCACAATATGAGACACCTTTCTCAACAGTTTTCTATGGATAAGTTCCAATTATTTCATCATCAAGATTTAAAATTTTAGATTGATTTGAATGGGTGGGTCATATCAAAATTTTTGTTTCTATTTTCAATGACATTGTGGAGTAAAGTAGGGTTGACCATCCTGAGGATTGCTGTGAAATCAAAACTATGCAGTTCATACAAACCACACCTTTCAATTTCTTTCCCCCCCCCCCCAAAAAAAAAAAAATCTCCTAAAGTAAAGACTTATTAATTGTTGACACTGATTCCAAGGTTTGTAGGGCAAGTGGACCCAAAATTAGGTGTCTTACCCCTAACCAACTTGGAACTTTTTTTGACTAATAGAATAGGATTACTTACAATTTGCTTTTCCTCTTTTGCTCGCAGCAATGAATTATTTACATTTGCCCATTGTATTTGTTTAAGAAAGTGTACATTTAGGCACATGGAGACCACTATTTTGTATCATTATGTAAATGTTTTAGGATAAGACTTTGACACAAAACCATAAATTAAGGTTAGGGGTATCCCACTTATTGGTTAGCATAAATAAATTAAATTAAGTTGATTATTTTATCAATATTAATAAAATTAACAATTAATTTTTTCATAAAAAAAGTTCAAAAATTTTAAGGAAGTTTAAAATCTTATTTTCTTGGTAAATTAGTTTTTCAAAAATCATTTTTTTTTGGGCCCCACCACCTAAATTTTCTTGTGCGGCTTCACTCATTCCACAACTAGAATCTACCATTTGCCTCTGATTGAAACTAACAAACTAGGTATCCAACATGCCTCAGGGCAACTCCACAAAATTCACTAAGGTTGGTTTGATTTCACTTATCAACCTAAAAATCATTGGTCTAACACTTGAAGCAAGATGTCTAGGACTAATAAAGGCTCGTCCCTACGACCTCAAATGCATGGACCAAATGTGAGTAAGCTCTTGGATTGGCAAAGAGTCATCATCCCTCGAGAGTTTGTCACACCCTATAGTTGAATTATGGATCGATTGACAAGGATTCTTGTCAGAAATTTACATTTGTTACTCTTAGGGAAGGCCAGGGACACATTCCATCAGCCATAAACATCCTCCAATGATTTATTGGTCAGCACCCAACATGGACCTAACCAACTAATAATGCACTCAACATGACACCCAATGTATGCTAAGGGCATTAAATAATATATTACTAACCTTAATTTTTTTTTAAATTTGAGATATTAAATTTTTTTAATGCCACAAAAGTTTTTATGGTTTTTAAAAAATCATTTTACTTTCAACATAATTTTTTAAGAATTCATATATTTTATATAGAATTTGTTACTGTCTTTTATTTTTAAAATGAGAAAATAAGAAGCTTATCCAAATAATCACTACATTACATCTTAATATAAATAGGCTAAGTTATTTTCATGACTAAATAATTTCCAACATCTATTTCTTAGATTATAAAAGAGAAAAAAAGAAAAAAAAATCCATGTCTTTCCAAGAAAAAACTTTTTCTTGTTTAGTATAAATACCCCTCAACTTGACGAAAAATAATGAAACATATCACTCCCAATGATCGCAACCATTGTGTGCATGACACATGTCCTCAATAAAAGCCATAGAACACTGTACTTGAACAACCCTTCTAAGAAAAACCCATTGGCAACTTTTTGTGACCAACGTTCATCCTCCCAATGCTCCCATCATAACCTAGGAACAGTAGTCACCGACCACAGAACAATTGTATGATTAGGGGTGTGTGGTAATGAAGGTGTGGTCACTTTCATTTACACCCAACAGCCATGGGGGTGTGAGGGCAAAACAAAAGACATGGCATTGCTGTAGCTGTCTTTATTCCAGCACAGGGAAGGGAATAAACAGCACAGTGAATGTACAAGCTAGCCCCAGCAAAGCATGGGTGTCCTTTTGGAAAGGAAGTGGCCAAGGCCACAGCCCCTTCATTTCTGTGGTACTAAAACACAACCAGTTTTTTCTTCCCAGAGTGAAAAAGCTGGTTGTCATGGGTGTGTGGAGCTTGTCCTCTTTGATTTGTTTTATTGAAGGGTGAGAGGATTCCAATTAGTTTTTGTGTTTAAATCCAAGTGTTACAATAATGTTCTTGATTGATGATGTTTTTGGCTTCATGGGTGTCCGCAAATGTAGGGTACTCAATGCCCTAAGTAAGCCTATTTTGTTCTTAAATTTTCCTTTTGTTTGGGTACATTGGTCTTGTAGAGGCCTAGGTGAAAAGGACAATATACCATCTTTTTGTATGGAATCTCACCTTTAATGGAAAAAAGAGTTTTTCAGAATGTATGGTTGAAATGGGCAGCAAGAGGATTGAAAAGATAATTGGCTTTGATGAATTCAAGTTATAAATACTATATCGTACTCACCCTAAATTTGGTATAGTTTTGATTTCTTGTATTGTATTTTCAAAGATTGATAAGTAGATGGTGTAAACCCTATGTGATAAATCTTCTCAAAATCTCAAAAATATCTTAAATTATTGCTATAAAGGTAGGTGACCGAGAATATCAATATTATGTTTGATTCCAATACCATCACAAATCTTCTCCAAATCTAAAAAATATCATGAATTATTGATACAAAGGTGGGTGACAAAGAATATTAATATTATGTTCGATTCTAATAAACATGATTTCAAATTAGATCGATTTCTTTTAGTTGATAAAAGGACCTATTAGACATTAAGACAAAATTTAGGATCGACATTATTTTATTTTATTTTTAAAAAAATGTTTAGGAGTTAAATTGAGAGACCGAGAAAAAAAAAATTGTATTGATTTTTCTAATTTACTATATTTATATATATTAAAATTTTCATTGCCTTTTAATGTTACTTATTTTCCTTTTATTATTGAATTATAAAATAAATTTTATTTCATAAACTGCTCTGGCTTGTATCTTACACTCGAATCTCTCTTTAGGTCAAGTTTCTTTACAAATATGGGAAAGTTTTTATTCCCTAGAAGGATCTCTCGTATCAATGGGCTGGCTATTGAATGGGCCCTTACCCAAGTTTGGATAGATATAGGGCCTGAGGTCCAAATATGGACTCTTAACACAATGGCAGTGGCCCATGGACTCGTACGCCCACAACCTAGTCTTAAGTATTCAAGTGGCCAGTTGACAACCAATCCTATTGGTTTATTTGTAGTACGCATGGATAGTGATCCGCGTGACACTACTCAAGAAACTATCAACCGTTGATTACCTCAACAATCCAGCGGTTGATATTTGCTCTCCAGAAACCAAAATTTTCAAAGCTCCCGCGCTTGCCCACCGTTCTTTGCTACAAATACACCCCTCCAAGGCCTGCATTTTCCATCATTCTAGAGCTGTGATTTTCTAGAGAAGCAATCTACATCAGATTTCTGAAGGAGTGAGATGGCTCGTACCAAGCAGACGGCTAGGAAGTCCACCGGAGGGAAGGCCCCGAGAAAGCAGTTAGCCACCAAGGCTGCTCGAAAGTCTGCGCCGGCCACGGGAGGGGTAAAGAAGCCCCACAGGTTCAGGCCAGGAACAGTGGCGTTGAGGGAGATCAGGAAGTACCAAAAGAGCACTGAACTCTTGATCAGAAAGCTACCGTTCCAGAGGCTGGTTAGGGAGATTGCTCAGGACTTCAAAACAGATCTGAGGTTCCAGAGCAGCGCTGTGGCTGCTCTCCAGGAGGCGGCCGAGGCGTACCTGGTTGGTCTCTTTGAGGATACCAACCTCTGCGCCATTCACGCCAAGAGAGTCACCATCATGCCTAAGGACATCCAGCTCGCTCGCAGAATCCGTGGCGAGAGGGCTTAGGCTAGCGTCTCGTGAAATCGAAGTTACCAGATCTAGGTTTTGTTCTCTAGATGTTTCTATTATGTGATCCGGTGATGGAGATGTAAATGTTATTGAAATCTAATGTTGAAATTGATTAAATTATTAATGTGTTTTTTTTTCTTTTCTTTTCTTCTCTGTTGAGGGGTCTGGTATTGCATTCTGGGCACCCATGACAGCTCAATTCTGATGTTATTTTTGAAGGGTGAGAAGTGAGGGAAAGGACTTGCATTTTCTTTCGTTTTCCTGGGAAATTGTTTTCTTAGGAACTAAAATTAAACATTGTGCTTGATAGAGGTACAAAGGTCAAGATAACTCTGGGTTTATGCACTTGAAAATGGTTTATTTGGGTACACGATTGGATAATCCCCTATTTGATCAAATTGAGTGGACGGCTTCATTGGACTCATAAATGCAGACCAGGGTGGCAATGCAAAATGCACTGCAAGGAACTAAGTTCCACTGAAATCTTCCAGGGTGAACCTAGTCCTCAGCTTCATTTCAATCATATTCAAGTTATATAGAAATGAAAAAAGACCCAACTACTGTATGTGTCATGGGGTGATGTTATAGAAAAAGACAGACTTTTTCCAAGTTCATATGATCAATGAAATTATATTTTGACATTGCTTGGAAGTGTTCTTGAAGCACATATATCATTGGACGGTTTCCTTTGTCATGCTGGAGGATTTCATGCCCCCCTTGCACCAAACTCAACAAGCCCATCTGGCCCTAGTTGATTAAAAATCCATGTGTGCAAAGATATTCGGCTAACTCTGGACATCTAGACTTTGCTCTGATCACAAAGGGCCTTCCTCTTTGCTTTGGCAATGGTCTCCTTGGCATGACTTATGCCTTTGGGAAATCACTAGCAGGGATGATTGCTGCACCATATATAATTAATTAGGAATCAGACTTCTGTTCATTCTCAAATGGGACAATCAGTAAAATATATCAATGACATTGGATGAGATTTCCGTGAAATGAATTTAACATGCTATCATCCAAGATCAATGAGGCATGCATTGGTTTATCCTATTCTCTGGAAACTACTTCCCATTTTGAAATAAGCATCTTTCCTCATTTGGCAGTTTTATACTCCAAAAGAAATACCCAATGGGTGGCATTAGTTTTCTCAAACTATTTTACTAGAGCATATCTGCATTCAATTAGAGATTGATTTCTACAAACGTGCACTTAGCTTCTTTATTTTCTACCCGCCCAAAAGAATAACTGGAAGAAAGGTAATGTTTCTTAAATACTATAACAATCCTACAAAAGAAATCTGCAGGCAGTGTCAAAACAGTGACTGGAACATGCTCAAGTGTTGCTAGTGTTTGGAAATACTTTGATTACTTTTAAGGCAAAAGTTGCTTTGTTTTTTCCACATGCATTTTAGTAAACACATTTGAAGAGAAGCAAAATCCAAAAAGCAGCTTATGTGAGTTACGAGGACTGGAAGCAGTTCAAAAAAGGCATGAAATAAAAGCATAACTGCTTTTGGAGAGAGAAGAAATGTACAAACCTTGGTTCCAGCTATGATGGTGCCATTGAGGGGATGAGTGGCACATGCAGTAACACCTTCAGACAAGGGAACAAACATGTTTTGTTTACACTGGTTTTTTACACCAGATAAGCTCTGCATATCCTCGCTATGGCAACAAAAGATGCAAGTAAGCAATAACTTTAAAATAAAAATTAACTATAAAAAACCATATCTCATCCATTCTTTTTTTTTTCTTTAAAGACTTAGACTTGGATCATAACACATATCCATTTAGTGGAATATGATGTGGCTTCCTCAGAACATAAAAGAATTAAACAAGACATAATTTCCAAGTACTCCTAGAGAAACCCAATGACCATTTAACATGTGCTTAAAATTGTAAATTGGGATTTAATGTCCTACCTGTACTCAACATGACAGGGAGAACTGGAGTCTGGATAGAAATCTAAAAGATGAATGCCATTATCTGATGACGATCCAACCGCATAGATCTGTATAAGAAGACATCACAGAGTAGAGTTACACTTTGGCCTCATGAGTGGGCTAATTATTTCGAGTCCTACAGAGTTGACCATGCGATATGAAATGATCTTTAACTTGAAAAGAGAATAAGATTGTGAAAAATATTGAAGCAATTCACCAAAACAATAGCACATGCCTCAGTATATAAGGTGCCTACACGAAATGTAGTTTCTAATGAACTTACAATATGATTCTGTCTCCATTGATCACCTTCTACTGAAACCAAAAGGTTCTCCAAAGAGTGAATTTTCCAACATTCATGAAGATTATAAAGTTTGTTCTTGCATTAGATGGCTTGCCAACTAATTCATTCTATTTCCTTTGTTAATTTTTCTCTGTAGGTCAAGAGTGTAAAGTTCTTTTTACAAGGTTTATAGAGATCTGATAGAGAAGGAAACTTCTAGGAGAACAGGAAAATAGAAGTTTATTTTAGGATTCAAGTTTGTGTGTCAACACTAAAATTAGAGATTTCCAAGCTCAGGATTTCAGACAAAAATATTTTTCCACACACAGAAAAGCATGCATATGCTAATCCACTTTGCCCACTAATTATTTGCATAATAAACATGAAACTACAAATTATGTTTGAAAAAGAATAATTTGTCTTTGTGCACATATTTTTCTAATTATCAATATTGAAAGACAATACACATGAAAGCATGCATAGAACCACATCCACTTTGACCACTCATTAATTGTAGGAACTCCTTGAGTTAGTTCCAAAATTCAACTAAAGTAAACAGATAGAATATTGTTTTACTGTAATGCTTATCATACTGGACAAGCCAAAGTTGAACGTTGCATGCTCTTCTTGGATGACAACCTATTTTTTCCCACTATTGTAGAATATGTGGATAGCCAAATGGACAATTTTCTAAAGTATTTAGGCAATTTTCATAAGCTCAATTGTCAAAGAATTCATGATGTTTAATACAAAAAATAAATAAATACATAAATAACACTAGGGGTTAGATGATGACATAATAAAACTAAGTTGAGTCCAGCCAAATCAAAGAATGAAATTTCTTACTGAATATGTTGGTAACCATGACGGTTTTCTGACATATGATACATCAGCTGAACTATTTGAGCCATTCCTAGTCCCTCAAGATAAACAAGAAATAAATAATTAGAAATTGAATACAAAGTGTTAAAGATTCCAATTACTATAAAATGCCACTTAAAAGGGTATTCAACTTTTCTTACAGCCAAGCTGGGGGAGGGCAATGAATATGTGTCACTTGAAAATTATGAATATCCAAAACACCTGACCTGTATTAAGTAATGAATGGTACATAATCAGAATAACAAGATTGGCAAAAGCACATCGTCTCACATCTGGATTAGGTTAAACACTTGTCAATTAAACAAAACTTAGAATGATCAACTGCTGTTAACTTAACCATACAGCACCTCATTAGTTCATTCTGTAGTCTCTATTGAATGTAACCATTACACTGTCTTCCTGTTTTAATTACACGCATAAAACCATCTCCTCTTCAATGCACAAACCACAGCAATTTAGTTAAATCTTTCCTCATCTTATCACCCACCGATGCTACCTCTAGGTTGCTGGCCAAGCATTCATTCTTAGCAGGTTTTGAATATCAATTTTAAGCATTATGTCTGGATTCAGAACTATGGGTATGCCAATGAATACATTAATACGGCAAGTAAAAAATGACTTCTATAGAAAAATTTTGGAAAAGTGATTTTTTAGTGTAAGTTGAGAAAATTTTTAGAAGATACAATAGCATAAATATAAGATTGAAATATTGCAGAAAAATAAACATATAATTACAAGCATGCAAATTTTAAAGGTTGAAATGTTCGCAGGGTAAATATAAAATATATCCGCAAATTAAAACACCATTTAATTGTTGAAATATCCACAGCTTAAACATCATTTACGTTAAAATATCCAAAAGAATTTACTACATTTTGTACCATCTCATGGGCAAACTCTTTCTAACATTCAAGTTGCAAAAAAGAAACTAAAAAAGCTTTCCAAGTCAATACTATGCTTTCTTTTTCTATTTTTATGAGCAGTAACATTTGTAATACTCCAAAGAATAGCATTACTTATTTACTGTAGGAAGGGAGTTTCTTTTAATTTTTTTCAACCAATCTCTCAATCTTTCATTAAAAAACTGGGTATAAGGATCACAGATATGAGATATGGGTGTCAATTCTCAAGTGGTCTTCAGTAGTTATTTATAATTAGAATCTTCAATTTTATATCATAGACATCCAAGTTTTATTTTAACATTTACACCTCTAGTCTAACTTCAAATAGTGTCCAAAAAGAATTCAAGAGGATGATGCTATTCCACAGAAATGGCATCTAAGTTTATGAACATGGTGAGTGCATAGTATGACCACACAAACCTGACCTTACAATAGACAATAAAAACAAGGACGAAAATGATGCCCGTAACATTGTTAAAGTTTTCAATCAGTAAAATGATGTTAATTAAGCTTATAACATTTCAAACCTGAGCTGTGAAATCAACGTCATGGGATTCATTAGAGAACAAACAATGGAAACCATTACTAGTGCAACAACTATGGCCAGTTTGCAAGAGGGGCAACCATAGTTCAGTCATTTGAAAGTTTCATTGAAGCAGTTTGTTCAAATCAAATGTAACCCATAAAAAGCAACTGAAAACAAATATCTTTGCAGTAATAGTAACAAATATTGTCAGGTTCGTCCCATTGTTGGCATTTGCAATCATGTTCCAATTATATGGAACAAACAAACACCAAAGCATGACTAAAGCATGCCAGTACCATTTTGTCTATTACCAATATTAAATGCCTAACCTTATTGCTTTTTCCATCCAATTTTGATTGAATTAAAGAATCATGCTTCCTTGCAATCAAGGTAACAACCAAAATTTAAGAATCGTGATCAATGCTTTGTACAAATTTTATCTTTCTTATGACGAGTTTTGTAAAAAAACCATGTTTACTATTGGTTTATCTAAACATCACACAACATATGGATCAGTAATGATATCTCAAAAGGAGAAGTGTTGATATTAATTCCCACAAAGAAGCAAGAAGAATCAGTAGATACATGAAAAACAAAGAGGAAGAAAGAAAGAAAAAAGAACACCACTGCATTTCTTTCCAAACCTACCAACCGTCATCAAGATGGAATGCCAATTGATATGGGCAAGATGGATCAAGATCTACTGAGTGTATTTCCTTTGAAATGATATCTGCTTGTGCCTGCAGAATAATGACTTGTCATAAAGTGTAAACCAAGGGTGTGCTAAAGTTGTCTTTATACAGAATGAGGCACTGTATTTGAAGACCCAGATCTTGGCACAGGAAGAAACAATGCAAACAATATAAGCACATAGAAAATTTCCAGAGGGGGATCAAACACCTACAATTCCTGTAAATCTACTGATCTTTTGAATTTGGGAAGTCAGAAGCATCTTTATAACATGACATTAAATAGTAAAGTTTAGCCTGTATACGTGTGCTATTCGCAGAAAAATAATTAACACCAATACGTGGGAATCCCCTCTAAGCAAGTCAAATGATGCTAAATTTTCCCCTGAAGTTAATCATTTATGACAATACCACTCCATTAGTATAAAATTATGTACAACCCACAGAACTTTGTCGTAATGATGCCAGATAATATCAATATATTTGTTCTTAAAAAAGGATTAAGAGAACTGCAAAAGAGTGAGAATTGATAACAATTAATATGACAAAACAACTGAGGCTTCCACTTCCCACCTACAATCCCTTCAGTCAAATTGTTTCACATGTGAAACTTGGGTGCGTATGGAAGTCAGGATGACAGCGAGCATAAAAACTTTGGTCAAATGACATTAACAATGACCAAAAATTTGGATATTTATCATTCCCATTTCACGGAAAACAAAGCCACTGACAAACATTGCATGTAGACTTTGAGAGCAGAAATGAACCTTTCCTTTGTAAATAAAGAAGATAGGCTATCTATGATGGCTAAGATACATTTTTATGATTACAAAGCATCCCCGACCCTATACTCACAAGGGATTGAGGCACAGGATTTATCCTAGTGGATCACATAACTGCTAGCAAACTGCATTATCTGATAAGCCCAAGCAGAGTTAAGCCTGAACCTTTGGTTCCTGAGCCATGGTCCAAAATCACTAAGCAGGGGAATTATAAAAAAGAAAAAAATTTGAAATTCATTTTCTAGAAAGGAACACATTTCAAAAGCCAAAATGGTATGAACATCTGAAGAACCCAATTTGTGTACTTCAAAAGTGATGGTACAAAAAGTGGGGGGCTGTGTTGAATTTGTTGGGGATATCGCTGCAATGCAATACATCAATAGCTAGTGAAGATAACTGAGAACGAAAGAAAATAGCAACAAAATTACTACATACATACACATACCTTCAAGGGCTCAATTTTCTCCAGCATTGATGCTAACTTTATAGATGCTAGAGGAGGATGATATACCTAAATCAACAAAAATTATAGATAACAAGAATAAAAAATTTAGTGCATTTACACAGGTAATTACGGAAAATAAATTCACTAATTATAAATAAGAGAGTATATTTATATATAAAGAAGTAATTTTGTTAATTACATCATATAATTTTTTATATAATCACTAAGTAATAGATTGTAGAAAAGTAAAAACATTCGATATGAGAATATATAATAGATATAATAGAAAGGTTCAGCTCATAACTTGGAATAAATGGACAAATTTAGTGATATGTGTGACTAAGTAACAAGGATGATAATAGGGGAACAGGTGTTCAACATAGCAATCTAAAAACAATGCATAGTAAGAGAAGGGCACTGGTGCCTGACAAAAGTAGTAAACATGACAAACACTTACATGGCTAACAATAACAGGATTCATATATGCTAATAAGGTTGTCATTGTTCTATTTTCAAATAGAAAGGAAAGGAGGCAGAATAATAATATGAAAAGTATAAATTAGCAGCCAATTACTGGACCTCTTTATGGCTTTGAAAAGCAGCAGATGTTCTTCCTCCACGAAGATCCCACATATATATAACCCCGAGTTTGCCAGCTCCAAAAATGATCTACAACAATTATATGAAAAATTTGTGTACTGAGGCTTTTTCAAGAGTGATAACAGAGAATATGCAGGGAAAGTTAGTATCTTAGGGGATAAAACCATGCAATTGCATCTGCATATTTCCATGTAATAAATGAAGTTTCAAAAGGTCACAAAAGAACATTCATTTTTTTCTTTTGTAGGCAAAGTAAAATATCTATTAAAAAAGGGGTGTCAAAAGAGTGACTCAAGGTATACAATACCTATACGCCCACTGCCAAAACGGTCAAAAGAAGAAAGGAAAACAACCAAACAAACGGGACTAAAACAACCTCGATAAGAGCCCAACCAATCAATAAAACTAACTAAAGTTAGAGGATAATCATCTATAAACAACTTTGCCTCTAACCAAGGGGAGTAAACAAAAGAATATTTTAGTCTCTAAATCGAAAGCATGCCATCATCAAAGGCCATTTTATTCCTTGCCTTCCATACCGTCCAAAAGATGTGTAAAGGAGCTGCTCTCCAAACCTTCTTGCAATTTTTCCCTACAAATGAACCATGCCAATTGAGAAGAGTCTCTCTAACCGACGAAGGAAGCACCTAGGACACCCAAACCAAAGAAAATAACATCTCCCACAAGACCATTGTTTTAGCATAGTGAATAAGAAGATGGTCTTGGTCTATAGTCTCTTCATTCTCATGGCACATAAAACATCTATTTACTAAGGCCTACCCTCTTTTTTGAACTAAATCCAAGGTTAAAGCTTTAACCCACATTGCCTCCCAAGCAAAGAAATTAATCTTAGGTTGCACCTACATGTTCCAAATGCGAAGAAGAGTCACCTGACTCTAAGACATTGTAAAGAGATTTGACCGAAAACTAGCCACTCTTCATTTTAGTCCAAAGCACTGTGTCCTCCACATCTCCACACACTCTCTTCCCATGCAACTGTACCAAAAAGCTTTTGACCACCTCCACCTCCCAATCATTAAAGGATCTAAAGAAGCAAGGATTCCATCCCCCCCTCAATCGAGAAGTCCTAAATATCCACCACCCACACCTCTTTAGAATCAAATAAAGCAAACAAGGATGGAAAAGAGACACACAAAGGAAAATCCCCACACCACTTATCCTTCCAAAATCTCACCCTCTGCCCATTACCTATTGAGAAAGAGATCCTAGTACTCATAAGATCCCAATCCTTCCTTATCCATTTCCACAACCCAACACAATACACCTCTGTCACCTCTTGAGAGCACCCCACTTTCTTCCCCATACTTCCCTCTAATCACTTGATTCCACAAAGCCCCTCACTCATTCGTAAACCGCCAATTCCATTTGCAAAGAAAAGCCTTATTGAGAGTGGAAAGACACTTGACCCCCAAACCCCTTTCTTTTTATCGAAGCACACAATCTCCCATCTTACTAAATATGGCTTCCACTCCAAATTCCCACCTCCTCAAAGGAAATCCCTCTGAATTCCCTCTAGCCTATGTCTAACTAAGCTTGGCAAGTGTTCTCCCATCTTACAAAAGAACATTCATATATTCAGGATCATCAGAAGAAAAATATAAAGTCAATATAGGGTGCGAAATCACATAATTAGCAAATTGGTAGACCAAATCTTCTAAAAACATTTTTTCCCCCATTGAGACTTATACCTAGAACATCCCACAAACTCTCCCAACCCTGTACCACTTGAGTCAGGCCTCGAAAACAGAATCGATACCAAAAATTCAAAACATTTGACTGATGTCCAAACGATGAAATATACCTAATGAAATGTTGGATCAAGCTTGTCTACAATCGAATTTGTCCAAACCCAAAGATTGTAGGAAGTGGAGACATGACTTAATTGTCCAATTCTTTTCTTCAATGCCATAGTATGCACAACATGAGCACTTCATTCATTTTGAAAAATTCATGTATACAGATTAAATAAGTACTGAAGGTAGTTTCCAAGACATTAAGAATGTTATTTCTATCGTCTTTCATCTGAGATTGTGTTTGAGTCTGAAAGCAGGAGGATTTGCACAAGTATCCAATGTCCAAGCCTATGTCATGTTGTGTCCAGAACGGTTTTGGAAAGGCTCTAAACATTGTACTACTAAGGTCTCTGATCACACTTCCAATCCCCATCTAACCTAGGTTACCTAAAGCACATCCATCAAAATTTAACTTAAACGAACCTACAAAAGGCAAAATCCATATAAAGTGTAAATCCCTATCTAACCCGTCCAACCTACATACCAAGTTCTAATCAAAGTGTAAAACACTACAAGGAATACACACAAAAGTAGTAGTAATAGAGGTCTAGAAAGAGGAATAAAAATAAATTAGACCCCAAATAGTATTTGAACTCCTCCAATTATTCTAAAGAGCCCTTACATTTCTCTCCCACCAAAATATCTAGATCAATGTGAGACAAGCAACATGTCAAAGTGCTCCGTCTCTGAGAGTACTACAGCTTAAAAAAATAGTCATCCTATCAGACACACTTTTGAAGGAGGCCCAAGGTCATCGGATAGTGTAAAAAAAAAAATGGTTTTGATACACCATTTCCTAAATACATAGTGTAACAGTCTAGACTAAGTGGTTCGTAAGGCCTCCTCACTTGTAGCAAGTTATTGATATTGATCTTGTTAGCCATTAGTCATACAAATAGGTAGGGATTCAGATTTCCAAACACACATGGAAAGAAAGAGATCTAAGTCACAAGTTTATATAGAGCTGAGAAGAAAGATTTTACAACAAATAAATTTGAGGGCGCCCATAACCAAGGTTTTACATCTAGAAAATAAGACAAATACACATGAATAAGAGAGAACATGAGAAATTCAATACCCTCATTTTTAAATTTGTAAGGTTATAAGGAAAATTAAAATTCTAAGATATAATGGAAGAAGAAAAATCGAGAATGGATGAAATAAGAGAGTTTCTAACTTTCACCACTTTGAAAAATTTTGGAAATTGAGAACAAAGTGGTTGGTATCCCCACCACAAGTCTTCCCAAAAAATGAATCTTAACACCATCACCCAATGGAAAGTAGGTGTGATTGGAAAGATCTAAGAAAACATGAGCAATAGCCTTCCTAGGCAACTCTATGACCACCTGATTGCAATTTTGGCACTTGATTGCAAGTAGGTATCCTTTGCTTAATTTACAAAAAGAATGAGGAATTTTGGCATAAACATTAAGTTCAATGTCCTGTAAAGAAGATTCCTAGTTTTCTGAATTACAATGGAATCTCTTTCCAAGTCTTCAACATGGGAAGGGGAATTAAATTTTATGCGTTTTGCTCAACAATATTCTAAGACTCCATCATTTGGCTATCTAGTAGATTGATGACACCCAAAAGCCTAGCTAAATTGATGAGAAACTAGAATTCAATTTCACAAGTTGTGATTTTTATACTCTGAGACTCCATTTTTTCGTTGTTTAGTAGATTGTTGACACTCAAAAGCATAGCCAAACTAGTAAAAACTAATGACTAAATCAAAAGGCAAAGAAAAAAGGTCCACCACTCCAAAGCAATAGGCCAAGAAGAAAAAACTACTCCACTCCAAAGCAATAGGCCAAGAAGAAAAAGGTACTCCACTTCAAAGCAATAGGCTAAGAAGAAAACAAGTACTCCAGTCCAAAACAATAGGCAAGAAGGAAAACAAGTTCCACTACATTGTAATTGGCTACAAAGCAAAAAATGCACAACTCATCAAAGTTTCCTTGCATGGAACATACTAATGAATGATTAGTCATTTTCTATGCTATAGCCAATTGTAGTTTTCAACAAATGCTATGGTAAGTGCATCTAGAAAGGTGTAAGAAAAAAAATATGCAGATTAACAAATAGAGAACATAATCAATACATTATTGTATCCAAGAAATGAACAAAAAGTTCATGCTTCGAGGAAATTCACAGTTAACTTTACATGTAAAAAAAACAGAAGGTTTTGTAGTAGTTGACCTGATTTTCTTCATTTAATTGGATACTATTAAGGGTGGTCCGGGAATTAGTTGTAAGCTCAAGACACGGAAAGTCACTCGCTCTTCTATCCCATAAATGGATTACACCACACATATCAGAAGCAAATAACCTATTAAAATGAGCCAATAAAATAGAAAAAACCAATTAGAAAAACTGACTAATTCAAAGTCAAAACTTAATGAAAGAAACAATAACCAATTTACAAAATAATAAATATAATCATATAATACTAAAAACAGTTTTCAACTATGACAGCAAAACTTTCACATTGTGTACATTAAAGGTTAACTATTTACTTTGGGTTGCATATTTGATTGCCTGCCAACTATGATACATGGCTCCTCCAACTTCACCAAGTGTACCTGTCTCAACATGACACGACTTGGGTGTCGTGAGACCCCTTCCTGGGCCTTCTTGTATTTTGAGTGGTTTTCCTTGCTTCTATCATAACCCTAATTAGTTTGAGGTTATGTATATGTAGACATATAGCCCTAAGAAAGCCATTCTATTTTGAACTGTATTCTTTCACCATAGAGCATAGTACAATTGTCATGACCCATGGACACACCTCAAGCAAGAACATCAAATCTGCGTGATTGTCTCTCTTCTTTTATTCTTTTGCTCCTTGTTGGTTTTCATCAACAATCACTTATTTTCCTACAACACTTTGTGAAGCAAGATGAAAGTTTGTGAATGAACAAATTTCTATTAAAATTCACCCATTCTAAGATCACTACCAAATCATTATGGACTTTCATTGCATTCATGCTCCAGGATTGGTAATTGAACTATGATGTGAGATCCAAAGAAGTTAGCATTCTTAGATTTCTTTTCAGTTCATGTTTTTCCTTTTTTTGAATGAGATATGTTTTCCCCCCACAAACTCCACCATTCTAGCCTAAAAAAAAAATGAGCTTTTCCCTATCAAAGGCTTGCATGTTGTACTAACCTTGAATCATCAGTTGAAGTAAAAGCTATGTCAGATAAGCCTTTATGTGCATTGACAGTATGTCTCTTTTGCAAAACCTACAATAACACCAAGAGATATGTCATAAAGCATTAAAGTGATATTTTTCATAAAATACTAATAAGGAGAAAAGTGCAACAATTAATCTAAAGAAGGTCATCACAAACTCAAGAAACATGTTCATTACTCTTTGGTATGTTGTCCTCTTCCCATTAGATGCAAGATCATGAAATAGTGGCATGAGAACACTAAGAAGTACATTTCATAAAGCATTAACATCATATTTTTCATAGAATACTTTGTCCACTCCTTCCTGTTTGCAAATGTGCTTCTGCCCAAGACTAATGCTACTCTAGGAAGATTTGATAATTAGCAAAAGGGCATTGTATACTTCTTTAGATAAACAATATGCACATTCGATTATGTGCATGCCGGGTGAAAAGTGAAAACAAGAAACAGAAGCGCATTTGTCAAAAATAGGGGATGGATCCAGAGCAAAGGAAATGCCAAAGAAGGTTATTAGAAAGAACTTGAGAAGATCACAAAAAATGCTCAATAAGTGCCCATGAGTTAGGGACTAGGACACTAGAAGCATTTACAATCTAGACAAGGCTTACAAGCTCCAAAATGAAGGCATGGTTTGTGCTGTTCTGAAAGTATCCCTAAAAGTTCCCTAAGATAATGCTTCTTAATTTCTTTAGAAGGCCTCTGCTCATGAGTTGATCAACACATACATATCTGAACAATTCACATTTCCATTCAAGTATAATTGACAAAAAATGCTCAAAATTCAACAACTCATGCTATTTTGGTAGAAAAGAAACAAAATCACACGTCATTTTCGTTAGAAAAAGAGTTAAATGGCATGAATGCAAATATATGATCAAAGGTTGATCTTTGACCAAAAGCAATAAATCAATCACTTCAGTCTACCAAAGTAATGAAGACCTTTTATCCCTAAAAGGGGCACCCGTTAGTGAAATAACAAATTGGCCAGCAGCCCCTCATTCAATTCTATGGTTGAACCCAAGAAATTGGCATATCATCCTAATTCCTAAAATTGCACTCACTACTCTTTTTTCCATAACGAAAACCACTCCACATATCAAATAGCAGACTGTCAAGTGGGATAAAAGAACAGAATTATAGGTGATTAGCAGGGTGTGGGCAGGGCATTACATGATGATGATTTGATAGTAAGTACAAAGGTTTATGCAATAGTTGTGGTGGCTTGGATGGCAGTGTCTGCCTCCATGGTGGTAGTGATTAGATTTAATAATATCACAAAGTACAATTTATTGAAGTAGTAATAACAGTTCTGATACAGCATTATTGTCCATACAATTCCAAGCCTTAACGAAAATATAATTAGGACCAAAATCCTTTGTCATCTTCACATTTCCAACTCTAAATCTAACCTGAACAAAATTATCAGTCGCATAAAAGTAAGGTTTGGTTGATTAACATGCTACTTATGAAACTGACATTTTAGAAAATGTCACTAGGGATGTGGACAATAAAATTACCAACCAACTATTTCCGAGGCTTGATGGAATGATATTAGGTTCAAAAGCCTATGCTATTTTAATCTTTCCATCTATGTTTGAAAGCTGCAATATTATTAGTCATACAAATAAAGTGAGGTTTGGTGGGGTTTGATTGATTAATATAGCTACATATGAAACTGACATTTAAGAAAATGTCACTAGGGATGTGACAATAAAATTATCAACCAACTATTTCCAAGGCTTGATGAATGTTATTAGGTTCAAAAGCCTCTGCTATGTTAATCTTTCCGTCTATGTTTGAAAGCTGCAATATTATTAATCACACAAATAAAGTGAGGTTTGGTCAATGAACGTGCTACAAGTGAAATGCAATTAAGAGTAAATGGCTCCATTTAAAATTGTGTAAATGTGAATTTGGGAGTCTAGAGAAGACAATCACTACATATTACATCGAAAGAGAAACCACTGTGGTAAAGGCATATAAAAAGTGATAAATAGGATAAGAAACTTACTTCAACTGGTTCAGAAGAGATGTAACCAACATCAAAAATCAGTACTTCATTACTTTTCATAGATGTGCACGCAACCTGAAGAAGTAAAGAAAGAAACAATACATTACCCAGATCTGATTAAGATGTTAAAACACCAAGCACATCAAAATATATGAAATCAACCAGAACATGTATTCAAACACATAAGTAAAGGATTCCAAACTAGAAGCGTCAGCAAAGATTAAAAATGCCCAAGTGCATCTCCATGTTTCACTTTATAGAAACTGCTGGATGCAACAAACTCAATTATTGTTATCCAGGTTTTGTAATGGTCCAACATTCCATCTGCTACATTGAAAGTTTCATCCTAAGGCATGATGACAGAAGGGAGTACCCTTCACATCCTTAATAAAAGTTTAGGGGAGAAATGTCAGCTTTTTGCAGAGAGAAATAAATAATATAGGTGGATGTGAGGCAATTATAGACCAGGAATCTTTTCGCCAAGCCAATGCAGATGGCTGTTATCAGATGCGACTTTGGATTAAACATGCCCACACTAAAGGGTGACCTGAATGAAAAATAAATGAAAAGAGAAGAAAACTCTCAATAAGAAACTAGTGTTGTAATGGAAAACCTCTCTGATGATATACAGGTATAACATATATCTCTTTATAATTAAAACATGTTTGTAAAACTCAAGGATCAAAGAAGGTTAAAAGTGTCAAAAACAAGGCCAGCCAACTTTGTCGCAAACTTCTCTATGTTAACTTCTCAAAACATTTCAATTTAAGAAGCTAGATAATAAGAAATGCAATAAGAGAGACACTTGAATCTTTGATAAGGATAGAGATTGAGAATTATAGAAGAGCAGAATCTTATAATTGCTAACCCACAAATAAGAAATTGCTAGCTCAGGGAGTTGTTGATAGTTAGAAGGAAAGCATTCCGATTTCAATTTGCCAATTTTTTACTACCATTCTAACAATTACAAAAAATTTAACATATATTAACCTATTTATGTGAAATTTCAAAGAGAATCCATTTCTTGGTCAAGTAAGGGCTAATCCACTCAAACAATAAAAGTGACAAAATACAGTTTCAAGACTTTATGGTTCATAAAAATGGAACTTTGAGGCCAAAATCCTCCACAACTACTGATGGCAAGCACATATTGAAATTAGAGCAACATATGTCAGAGAAATTATTCTAAGCAATTGTAGACATCAAAAATTTTAGGGGATTAAATTACCACTAAATTGATCATCAAAATTGTGACTATTTAGTTCAACAAAATTTAGGCTTGACAAGTGATGGATCAAACACATTGGACAGATGACATGTATTCAAAATGTGACATGTGGCAAAATTTGGAAGGCTACAAAATTAAGTCTTGTAAATAAAATCAAATCAAACAATTGAAGTCAAAAGAGAATTAGAAATAAATATTCTCTTGTTGGCAAATTTCCAAAGGAAACAAATCTTTCCATTGAAGTCAAAAGAGAATTAAAAATAAATATTCTCTCATTGGAAAATTCCCTTAAGGAATGAAACAAGTTACTAAAATCAAATAATCAAATTCTTTGAATTAAGTAACTAAATCTTGTGGGTTCCAAATTTAATTATCTAATTTCACTTATAAATAATAGTGACTTCCGTCAATGAAAAGGATCAGCAAAACGAATTCATGTGAGAAAAGAAGTTTCACAAAGAGGAAAAGTCTTCACAAAATCTCTCTGCAAGTATGAGAAATGGCAAAAGTACTACATACATGTTCTTCGCCATTCAACAAATTCATTCAGGAAAAAACCACTCTATGCCCTCAATTGATCTTCAACTCCAAGAAAACACTTTCGTTGTTGTGCTTTGAATTGTGATCAAAGTGATTGAATTAGAGGAAATATTCTTTTGTAGAGAATATAACCACAAAGATTGTACCCCACAATTAATCACTTTCATACAAATTTTTATTCGCATTATTTTTCCCATAGTTTTGCTAATTTTGCAGGACCACGAAATTTGTGTGTACAGTAATTATCTTAAGATAGGGAAAAACAAAATGGAAGCGAATCCAACCTCGTCTTGGTTAGCAAGGTTCCAACGAACTACATCAAGTTGATGATCTGTAGAAAGATGCAGCAAATGTCTTGTTTCACCTTCTTCCAAGCCTACAAACACCTAAAACACATCAACCTAGAAAATAGATAGGAGTACTAAATGGATCAATTGAAGAAAGTAAACAATTATTTTGCAGAGATACAGCATAATATAGAAATTAAAAAAATTACCATATTAAAAACTAAAAACCTATTGTTATACTTGATATGCATTTGAACGTGGAGAAGTGAAAAAGCTGCAAATAAGAACCCATTTTTCTGAGTCCCAATATATGAACAGAACTAGAATTCATAGGCAAAGTCATCATTTATGGTTAGGTATTCCACCAGACTTCAGTATGATTAATATCTTAAAATTTGGTCATACATAAGATTCAGTAATTCATCACCATCTAGTTAGTTTGTATTCTTAGACAATATTTTCATTCACTAAGTAGGGTATTCATCCTCATACATTTTAAACACACAGAGTAACTTGTCATAGAGCATAAATCTAACATGGAAAAGAACTTCTGACAGAAAATCTCTAAAGGCCAATTGAATTGACAAAATGTTTTGATTTTTAGTGATGACAAAGTGAGACTAAAACCATAGTGTTTGACAACCCTTTCCAGTGAGAATTTCATGATGCGGTTTCTTATTTTTTTTCTTTCTCCCTTTTTTTCTCCATTTCTTCTTTTTTTCACGAAAAAAGTAAAGTAAAGAAAGAAGAAAAGTTACATATCAGAAACAATGGCTCAATTGTGTGAGAAATTTCAGCCCTGTAATGGTTCCAAAATATCCAGCTGAAGTTAGTCCTTTCGAAAACTAAGAGGATTAGTCTAAGTCACAGCTAAGAAGACAGTTTATGAATCCCCAAGCCTAACTGATGCAGGAGCTGGTACCGCAAGATCCATAAACCTTTGTTTACAAGTTTGTACTCTCAAACCCAGTTTGGGAGAGCTTCTTCAAAACCAAAAGCAGCATTTGAAGGTCAAACGCAACTTAAGGATATTTAGATGATACTGTCAAATGTGGGCATCACACTTCCTAATATGATTTATCTAAGTTTTAGAAAAACAGTGAGTTCTGGCTTTTCCCCAAATCTGATGAGGGAAGCAGACTTTTATGTGGTTAAATTTTTTAGAAAGTCAATATTATCCTTACTTTTTATAAAGGCATATTTAAAATATAGTTCCCAAACACAAAATCAATCACATAGCAAAAATAGGTACTTCTACATTTACTTCAACTACTAAAAACTTAGGTTAAATACTATCCTAATAGGCCCTTAACTTGCCCCCCATGGAGTCATGGGGAGGAATAAGTAGATCCTAAATAGCACATGTATGGGCTGACATCAAAAGCTTCATCTAAGTCTCAATGTTGTAATGACTGGATTTGAAAGCAGAAAGTTACTTATTAGTAGTCCTAAAATATAAATAAGTACTTTGAAATTCAAAAAGGCGTACTATTTCAAATTTCAAAAATACAACTATTTTCATTTTATTTTCTATCATAAATAAACAATTCATTTCATTGAATCACATAAGAATTTTGAAGGATGAATTATCCTTCACCCAAAAAAAAAAAAGGAACAATCACCAAAAAAACCCCTCCCCAGAGAGAGCAACACTGAATGAAAAACCCAGCACACAGAGGTAAAGATATCCTATAAAACCATCGTACTGTGACACCTCATGCTTAGCTAGGCGAATCTATCCCATTAACCGAGCAGGAAATCCCAGTGAAAGAGCACCCAAAAACTGAAGCTATTGACAATTTAGATGCAACCACCCATTAAAGTTTCATAGACCTCATTTTTCCTTTAACACCCAATAAATGACAATAACAGAATCCCCCTTCACCAAGAGATTGGACAGCCAAAAAGATATAGCCTAGAGCAATCACTCCAAAACATAGTACTGTTTACACAGGTCTTGAAGATTTTAAGGATCCCAACACTTATTTGATGATATGATCATAGTGACACAGATGATAACCACAATGATGATGACAGTAAAGGAACCATAATCACAACTTCAGTGTCAAGTGATTATTGAGTAACATTTTACTCAAGGGTTAAAAAGGCCAAATTTTTCAGTAGTCAAATCCAAGTAAACCAAGCATCAATTAAGCATTAGGAAGAATGCCAAGGGACAAAGCATATGAAGGATAATAGTATCAATTGCAAGGAAGGAAATAGAACAGAACATTTACTCCAGTGATGCATATCATCATCCTATATATCAATAAAGACATCAGAAAATAATGATAATTGCTATCTCAAAGTCAATTTTTTTTTTTTTTGCATCTGGATTTTACTTTGAGGAGCAATATTACAGCAGGATCTTTGCATCTGGATTTTGTTTTGCAAGTGGCTTTTCTCAGAATGGAAATGGAAAGAAAGAAAAATGTTTGAAATGCTGATTGCAGGGTCCAAACATGCACAGGCTAGCTCACTTTGTAATGAGTTAGCAGGAGGAGAAAGAGGCCTTCTACAAAACAGTGCAGCGCCACAATGGTACAGCACACAGCAATTTCCACATATGAGAGAAAGTGGTAAACCCAAGCTCTATCACCTCACTTCTCAAATGGCCATTTCAACCTGTTAAAGTTCTCCAAATGAGAAAGGATAAGCATGCTCACTTCTTTTTCTTACTGAAACCAAAACGTGACTGCTTTGGCTTGTGCAAGTCACACTTCACCACTCAAGTTGACCAAATCCAAACCTAAGACATAGCAGGAGATTGCATTAGCTGAATGCATAATCTCCCATGGCCTATTATTCCAGCAGCCAACAGTAAACATCAATATTTGGCTCTGCATAAAACCCCTCGTAGACATGAATGTTGTTTCTCATATGTGTTATATTGAATTACCAATTTTCCTAAAAGCTTAAGCTTGTAGGATTTGGGCCCACAATGTGTATCATGCACTCTAATATCATCCCTCACGTTTAGCCTCCTATTGTTGGGCTTACATGTGGGCTTGATAAATTGGATAAATAAACATGCAAGGGTGAGGTTCAAACACTTGAGCTCCCACTAAACCAGACTTTGATACTATACTGAACTACCAATTTCCCAAAAGCTTAAGCTTGTAAGATTTAGGCTCACAATGCATATCATGCACTCTAATGGTTACCACTAGCTTCCATGCAATGTGGTTGACATTTTGAAATTATCAAGTCAAAAGCATATACATATCAACCCTGCTTACAGCAAATCCTACTAGAGCTTAAATATAATGTACTTGACTTTGTTAGGAACCATGTGCAAACAAACCATATAGACTGCACCAGCATAGAAACTTACATGTTGATATTTCGATAGTCTGACAATAAAGACTTTCAAAGTCATGCACTGTTAAGCACCCCAACTTTGTCACAGAAGCCAAGTATATTCCCTAAAAGAATGTAAAAGACGAGACCAAAATATAAATGGCAGAACCTGAAGCAAAAAATTAAAGCAACAAATAAAATGTCATCTAGAACAACAAGAGGATGACAATGAGAAGGCTTTAAGGAAATAAATATCTGATCCACAGCATCGCTATTGCCTAAAACATTGGCAATGGATTCCAAAAAAAAAAAATACAACACACACGCACAAACACACAATGGCATTTCAATCAGAACTTAGAAGTGCATTCAGCTCCTTTTTTAAATCACAAAAGCTGACCTAACTCAATAGGGAAAACATAACATAAATATACAAAAGTACATGTACATAAAAGGTGCCCAGAAGAAAAAGATATGTGTGTAGTACACGTACATAAAAGGTGCCAAACAGAAAAAGAGGAGTGCGTGCAATCCACATTTTATTTTGCCACACACACTCAATGACATTCCAGTTAGAACTTAGAAGTTCATTTAGCTCCTTTCTTTAATCACAAAAGCCGACCTAATTCAATAGGGAAAACATATAATTTTATTTTTTGGTAGGCCAATAACAAGTACATGCAAATAAAAGGTACCTCACAGAAAAAGAAGGGTACAATCCACATTTTATTTCAACACCCTCCAGTGATTTTAGCACCTTCAACTTGGATCAAATTATTCATCCATACCACTCATGCATTGATCTTCATTGAACACAGCCAAATCATCCTACGTTATCTTTCATCAATGTTGGTGCCACCTCCAACTTCTGACAAATGCATTTGTTCTTTATCATATCTTTTCTTGTATTATCACTCATCCTTCTTAACACCATCATCCCAACTAGAATCACTTTTTGAACATGTGCTAACCACCAACAGTCCCAGGAGTAAATCAGAGCTGGCCTTATAGCAGTCTTATTAATTTTTTTCCTTTCTTCTATAATTGCATGATATTGCAAAAGGATTTAACAATTCTTCACTGCAGCTATCGATTAATGGCATAGCTAAGTACTTATACTCGGTACCCAAATGATACAGAAATATAATAATCAAGCCCCTCGGGTAAGAGGGAAAAAAAAGATAAAAATCATGATTGTAAAGGTCATGATTCTTCAAAAAAATGTTTTGGAACTCACCTTGGAGTCAAATTCTAGTGCAGAGATGCCCTGCCTGAAAAGGAATCATGATGAGAAATTTCTTGTACATCGAACAAATAATATGCTCATAAGAAAAATGGCACATCTGCAAAACAAAAAAAAAAAAGAGGAAAGAAAAGCGAAAACAACACCAAACACACAGAAGTACTAAGCATAGACCTTAAAAAGTCTTGGAAAGTTATGACCAATAATAAGCATTAACCGTTAGACCTTTTTAAGAAACATTCAAAACTCATAGTTCAACACTATTATAACTCCGATGGTAAATGGTGTACACTAAACAGTACAAACCAGAACAGAAGAGGAGTTCAGGAAACAATTCTTCACATTTGCTATCATTTTGCTTCTTCAGCTATTTGCTCTTGGTCTGGGATGCCTATGGTTTTCCTTCTCTTGGGGATTCTTCCAAAGTCTGCAAACTGAGGGTTGGCCCTAAGGGAATTTTTTGTCCTATATGCTGCTTTAAGTAACCTTTGGAAGGAGAGAAACGGGTGCAGATAAATACATGGAGATTATAAAATTCCTTGTGGTAACTGAGTTCCTTTTCTTCCTGCTTTAAGAAAGGTTTCTATAAGATGATTAAATGATGATTATAACCTTTTCCTAGGTGCATTCCTTACTGCTTTGTTGCTTTGCTCATGTTTGGATAGGTTGATAAATTAGTCCATCTAAGGTTCTCTAATAAAATTTTGTAGTAAGCAAAACAAATTATCGGTAAAAAGACAAGTTTCAAAATCAATTTTGATTTCAACCTTCATAAATTTCTATTACTCATACCACAAAAAAAAAAACCCAAGTAAACCTTGAGTGGTGTACTTAAACATGTAAACTTTTATATGGTGTTCGGATGCTGCACCAAATGTATAAAACCTTTCCCATTAGGATCTAAGTGTAATCTAATAACCTGCATGAAGAGCTATACCAAATGCTGGTCCCACCAAGCAGTATCCTAGAAGAGATGAGTTGGTTACAAGTAAACAACTGATATTTTTGCAGAGAGTGGCTTCTCTCACAGCTTCCTGCACATTTACATCCGACTTGAAACTTTTACTATTGCACTGGAGCCCCTAACAATTTCCATGATTAGCTTATGAGCCATTTTATCATTTTCAACCAGAAAATGTCCAAAAGTAAGATACTTCTATTTTTTATCATATTTAGCAACAACAAACTTCCACACAATGACATGGAAACAAAACAAATAAACACATATATACACCATCTCCTTGGAATAACAACATGATCATTATATTTAGCATCTCTTGACCAAAATGCCTGTACTATGAAAAAAAGGATAAAGGAATAAATATATAAAAATCCATTGAAATAGATGGTAACAAAAGGAGAAATTAGCCAATGAATCAAGGTTTATGGAGAGAACACTGACTTTCTAATTGGTACTTGAAGATCCATATACATGCCATTAGCAATCCGATTCATCTGTACAACAGATTTCAAACTTTCAATTCAACTCAATATATAACACAATTAAAATCCTATTTGGTTGATGAGAAATAATAGGACAAGAAAGAAACTATATTAAAATCCTTAAGCTTAGATTTTAATTATTTAGGACTCAGAATTACAAAAATTTCCATAAGATTGAGCCTAATATACGACTTGTTTTCTTGAGTTGAGCTTTTATTTGTTTATATATGTAAGTACACACCTATGCACATGTACATATACAAGTTTGAATTGAATTTATCTTGGTGTCAAGCTCCTGAATCCTTATTGTTCCACCCCTCACTAACATTCTCTACAATCCACATTTTGCAAAGCTCAATGTTAACTTAAATACTATTATCATGTTCTGCATGCTGAATATCAAGCTTATCAGAGATTAAGAGCTTGGAGTTTTATTTTAAATTTTATTTTATTTTTAATAAATTAAATACAAGTTATGGAATCACGCTTCCTAGTACCTGATCAATGAAGTATTTAGCATGCTTGATGAACATGGTAGAGGTATTCAATTAGATGGTTTGAGAAAACATGACTCCAACAAAAGTTATCAAGGCAAATAATAGCATGGAGATCTACATCGAAAGACTCGGTATGTGTGTGTGTGCACATGCTTGCGCAAGTGTATGTACAGATCCCTTTTCCATTTCTTCCAAAAACAAAGCAACAAAAGTGGGTAATGAAATATGCGGAAAAAACAACTTAAGAAATTCACATACATGAGTTTGGCATTGGACTCCGTTGATATGATACAAATGTGCAAACGCCCCAATCTTTCCACAACACAAAAAAAAAAAAAGGTCAGAGTTCAATATTTCATGCATCATAGTTGAAATTTAAACAAGACAGAAACAAAAATAGTATGAATGAATAATTAAACACTTGCCCTTTTGTTTGGTTGCTGAGAAAACATAGAAAATGTTCCATAAACCAATGACCTGTTTAGTGATGAAAACAAGAGCTATTTCTGTTTAAAAAAAAATATGAAAATGACCCAATAAAAAGTTCAATAGGTTGTTTTATAATACAGTTTTTGGAAGAAAAAAATTACTATAAATGGGTTTATTTTCACCAAAAAAACCTCAGATAATCATTTTCAGTGCAAGAATAAGAACAATTTTATATAACTATTTTTATTTCCAGCAATGAAACTGACAGGCACGACCAAATTTTTTGTTAAACTGGCCACATTTTAGAAGACACAACAAATATTTGACCTGTCACAAAAATTTGAGAAATTCTTTCTCAAAAGCAGTTTTTAAAACCACCTAATACAACAAACACATTTCCTGCACCAATTCCCCTTTTTCCATTTTCAAAGACAAAATCATTCCCCTTTATTCTCACCAAACTTTCAAGTCCTCAATGACCTTTCTCATTTTCAGAAACAGGGCATATTTGAAAGCACCAATCTCAAAAACTTCAGTTTCCTTCCCTTCCCTTCCCTTCCCTCACTTTCTCAGCAACCAGATAGAAAATTGTAGAAACAAACAAAAACTCACCTCAGAATAGGATTGCATCAAAAGACCAGAAATGTCGTGCCTGTACCTGGACTCGAACCTTCCATTCAACTCAATAGCGCTTCGCTTCCATCGATGCCTACAGGCAAAACAATCCATCTGGTTCAACCCAAAGCAAAGAACAAAACATAAAAGGCAAAAAAAAAATGGAGAGAATTTTACCTCCGAATCGGTCTAAGGCTATCACGCGATGGCTGAAGAGGAACCACGTATCGATCCATGAACAGTTAACGAGACAGAGGTTTAGGGTTCTTGGGAAGAAGAGAGAGATTGGGAAGTATAGACGATAGAGAGAGCTTGATGGGGCTTCCCGCCTTTTTTCTTGCTAACTTACGCAGGGTTCTTGCGGCGCATAATAGTGGCAAGCCGGTCTTATCTGGCCTTGAAAAGATTAAAATTTTGAAATTCTAATTAAGAATTTTTGTCAATTTAAATGTAACAAATATTAATTGAATTTTAAGCCAAGACAAATATCACATTTGGATTTCATCATTTCAAATCCCAAATTTGATCTATTTGTAACTTCCCCCAAAAACAAACAGTTGTGAATTAATCTTTTTCTAGGCTCGCTTTGCCCAACTTTCCTTCTTTGAATTCCATTTTTTTTTCTATTAGAATAAAATAAAATTCTTTTTCTATTTATATTAATGAATGTTTCTTCTCAAAAAACACATAATTTGTGAAAGCTTCGGCCAAACCAAACCGCCAATCCTCACTTTCAAGGCGTCGCATTATGAAATCGATGACTTTATAATTTCTAATTCGCGTCTAATTTCTTTTCCTCAAGTTTCTAAGGAATCGAACAGAAAATTAATAGCTATATGGCAAAACCAAAATCAGTAGAAACAAAAGCGATCCAATCGAACATTAGATTTCCAAACATTTACATCTCCATTACTGTATCCTGAAAAGAAAGCACGGAGAGAAACACCTAGAGTGGAAAACCTAGATTTGGTCATTTAATGTTATAGTGGAACTAATCTAAGCTCTCTCGCCGCGGATTCTGCGAGCGAGCTGGATGTCCTTGGGCATGATGGTGACTCTCTTGGCGTGAATGGCGCAGAGATTGGTGTCCTCAAAGAGACCAACCAGGTACGCCTCCGCCGCCTCCTGGAGAGCAGCCACAGCGCTGCTCTGAAACCTCAGATCCGTCTTAAAGTCCTGAGCAATCTCCCTAACCAGCCTCTGGAACGGCAGCTTCCTGATCAAAAGCTCAGTGCTCTTCTGGTACTTCCTGATCTCCCTCAGCGCCACCGTTCCGGGCCTGAACCTGTGGGGCTTCTTCACTCCTCCCGTGGCCGGCGCAGACTTCCGAGCAGCCTTGGTGGCCAGCTGCTTTCTCGGAGCCTTCCCTCCCGTGGACTTCCTAGCGGTCTGCTTGGTGCGAGCCATTTCACTCTTTTCAAAATCAGAAATTGGTATGCGTTTGTATAGATGTAGAACGATGGAACATCTTGTTGAGGAGGGGCGTATTTGTAGCGGAGAGTGGTGTGCAAGGGCGGGAGCTTTGAAATTTGTGGTTTTGGAAGGGCGATATCGACCGCTAGATTAGTGAGGTAATCAACGGCTGATATTTTCTCCAGTAGTGTCACGCGGATCACTATCCGTGTGTGCTACAAATAAGGTAATAGGATTAGTCCTTGTTTTTTAAAACTGTTATAAAAAACGTTTTTAGTGTTTTCTGAAATAAAATTGCCTTTGAAAACTGAATTCTCAAAAACTGTTTTTTTTCTTAAAAACAAAAATAAAAAATAATTTTTAGAACAAATAAAATAAAAAACATATTTAAAAGTTTTTTTTAAATTTAATATTTTCTCCGTAACTCTTTTTTATTTATAAAAATATATATAAATAAAAAAGAAATTTAACAAATATAATAATAAGAGTGCGATAGATTTGATGGGAAAATGAAATTATATTTTAAGTTTTTATTTTATTTTAAATTTGGATTATAGTTTTTATTTTATTTTAATTAAAACAAATAAGAAGATAAATTATTTTAGTAATAAACGGTTAAATATCATACTTAATGGGGATTAAGACTCATTAAGGTGATCCCTTCAATAATTGGTTAGACTTTTTAATAAAAAGAAAAAATAAATATAAAATTATAATTCAAATTTAAAACTTTTGTTAGCCCTCTAAACTAATTGTAAAAACATTGCCTATAAATATTTAAAGAAAATATCGATAATTATGCAAAATTAGACAAAGTTTATTATTTTAAATACCAAAAAAAAATATTATTAATTCAATATTTTATAATTTATAAAGATATATTTATTTAAAAATTTCTTAATTATTTGTCCTTTTTATCTCTTATTTTCTACCAAATCTTATCCCTTCAACATCCATTCCAATTATTCTAATTTTTAAAATAAAAATAATAAATATGTGCTTAAACATAAAAATAATTTAACAATTAAATTAGTCTGTAAATATAAATCATTTTCAACATGTTTATTTATTTTTTAAAAATTATATTTTCTTGGATTAACTTAATATTTTAAATACAAATAAATTTATATTAAAAAAAACTTATATCCATTTTTCAAATATTTTTATAAATTTAAAAATTGTATGCATTTTTAATATAAAAAAATTTAATCATTTTTTGTTTCTTTTTTTTATTGCAATAATAATTATAAAAAAAACATCATTTTCACGATATCATCTGCACTTTCTTCTTCATTTGGTATCCCTTACGATCTCTCCCTCTCGTTTCACATAATCCACACTTCTCTCTTCCTCTTTCATCTCAACACCTCCACTTCCCCACTCCTCTTATCTATCTCACACACATATTTGCCCACTTTTGTTGCCCATGTGATGTTCGGGTTGCAGCGTTGCCACCATCACTAACACTATTTGCGATTTGGTTCAATTTGTTGTAGGATACATTTTTTGAGAGTTTGAGTGTTTGTGGTTTGTTATTTGCAAATGTTTTTTTTTTTTCTAGGAGTGGAAATTTTAAATTTTAAAAAAGAAAGTAGAAAAATATTAATTTAAATTTTATTCATTTTGTAAACTTCAATCAAATTTAATATAATTTAGTGATTTGGAAAAAAAAAAATACACCATTTTCCAAAAAAATGAAAATATAAATTATTATTATTTAAAAATCAAACATCTTGAAAAATATATATATTTAAAATTATGTATGTAAAAAATAACTAAAAATATGTCAAAGTTATTTTTTTTTTTTTAAATTATATATTTTTAGAATGTATTTTTTTTTAAATAGTTTTCTAAAAATAATAAATTTTTAGAATAATTATTAAAAAAATTAAGATAAAAAATTTTGTCAAACATTATGATAGAAAATACTCAAAATAATTTTAAAGGTATATTGGTCTCTTCATATTTTATATTTTTTCCATTAATTATGGGTCAAATCTTAATTTTTGGGCCTAATTGGGTCCAAAACACAATTATCCCATTTGAACAATTATGAAATGTGTTTTTGAGTGTTTTATGTTCTAAAAAAGGGAAAATAGTTTTTGGAAACAACAACCAAATAGGCCTTAGTGTCTCAGCGCACTTGCATATTCGGCCCTTCAACCTTGGAGGTTTCTTTGGCCATTGAATTATGTTTGGAGCGCGGAACACTAATTGTCTTTAGGAACAAAATATTGTTTTAAAAGGCAAATATTAAAAACAGTTTTTTAATTTATTCTTTATATACAATGTAAACGTTTTCAAAAAAAAAATTATATTTAAAAAAACAAATAAAATTGAATACAACATTATTCTTTTTATCTCTCCACAATCTAGTACCAATACGGAAAATCTTCAAATATGATTTTTCTTTAAATTATATGTATTTTTATAAATTTGTTTTAATTTATCTGAAATTTTTCATTATAAAAATAAATTATAATTAATAAATAAAATTTATTAATTTTCAAAAATAATTTGAAACTTTAAAATCGATTTAATTAGTTGTAAAAAGTGATACAATTCAAAAACATTAAAAAGTAATAGATGAAAATTATTTTAAATGACTTTGTTAGTTTTTTTTTACATATATCATATTTTTATAAATTTTTTAATTAAATAAATAATTCTTAAATTAAGTGAGATTCAATGTTTTTGATTTACTAACGAAATGAGTAGTTTTAAAAAACAGCTTAAAACTTAAATAGTGACCCTACTAATACTAAAAAAATTTATACAAAAATTAGTTTAGAAAAACTTTATTGTTTATTTTTTTACATATAATCATTATTTTTCAGTTTTTTTAACTAGATAAAATAAATTCCAAATAAAACACGATTTAATGCATTAGATTCATTAACGAGTCTAAATTTTTTAAAGTAAAGCTCAAGTAATAAATCAATTAATATCATAAAATTATGAATAATAATTAGTTTATAATGACTTTATTATTTCTTTTTTGTACATAGTTACATTTTTTATAAAATTTCTCATTAAGAAAATAAACTTTAAATCAAACTACAATTTGCATTGAATTTATTATTAGGTTTAACAATTTTTTTAAATAATTTAGAATTCAAAAAACAAATATAACTGCTAAAAGTAATCTGAGTCATGATTTTATTGTTTCTACCATACACAAAGCCATATATAATTTTTAAAATATTTTTATTAGGGAAATGGATCATAAATTAAATAAGACATAACTAATAATTTAAATTCTTGAGTGAATCTATTAATTTTCAAGAATAACTTGGAATTCAAAAAATCAATTCAATCAATTTTAAATCAAAACATTTTAGAATATTATTTTGGTACTTGAGTACCAAATATGTAAATGGAATGAAAACCTTAGCTCATTTACATGTTAAAAAACACTTAAATTTACTCATTATTCATTTTAAATAAAATATTATTAATAAAATTATTATTATTATTTAAAAAATTAATGAAAATATTAATATCCTTTTTCTTTAAATGTTTTTTGTTCTCTTAAAAACAAGTAAGGAAAACACAAGATCTAACGAGCCATAAGACAGTGGTTATACGGATGACTTATTAAGATTATGTTTCATTCCTAGAAATTTTAAAGAAAGGAAAAACTCTAAAGAAAATTTATAAATATTTTATCTAATTTAGTTTTCTATGAAAAAGGGAAAGAAAATTAATTGTTAAAAATGTACTTTCTTCACATTTTTAGAACATTTACTTAAAAAAAAAAGAATAAAATATTTTTAATATTTTTCTCCCTCATTTCCTTTATGTGTTTTTTCTCAAAAAATTTCATAATATCACAAACCCTTTTCCCTTTTTTTTTTTTTTTTTTTATTTCTTTGCTCAAAAACTAAACATGGTCCGAATTGAGAACTTCAAGAAAAATCCAAAATATATAGACTTTAAAACTATAAAGTTTCAAATCAAACTACATTTGTTTGCATACAATTAATGTACATATTTAGATTTTGTTATTTTATATCACTATTTTATAGTTTGACCTCCTTCCACTGTATAGCTTAGTATTATTTTTTTCTCTTTTTTATGTCTTATTTTGTACTTGGTCTCCAAAGACCTAAATTTTTTGGTAAGCATTAATCAAATGGGTGGGTAGAGATGGGTAATTCGGTGGTCACTGAATCTAGTTTTCTCGAGAAGCTTTATACCAACTCAAGTTGACATATTAGGCCTACTAATAGGGGTTATGGACCTTGTGAAAGATGCATAAGTCAATGAGGTAGCACCACATTGCCAGCCACTTATCTCTGTCAACAGCAAATGCGATGGCAACAACTCCTGCTATTCAATTTCATCCTCCGCATTCACAAAGCCAAGCTCATGGACCTATCCCTTATAATAGATTTCACTTTCGACCCACCTAGCCAAAATCATGGACCTATCCCATATGGCCATAATATTCAAGGTGGTCTCTCTCTCTCTCTCTCTCTCTGTATAGTTATAAGTCCTAAACTTGCGGAAAGATCCAGTTTTCAAACTTCCACGAGAAAAAAAAGGGTAAATATGGCTCTGAATACTCGAAATTGAGAATTATTCTTGGCTAGAAACGAATATTTGTTGTTGAGATAAAACAATCACCTGGAAAAGTCTTACTCCTCAGATATATCAAACTGGTAAGATTGATCTTGTACCTACCTGCAACTTATATTAGAAACCAAGCCTTTTGACCACTTACTGGTTACAGAGGAAAAAGGAAGAAGATGAGTGGCACTTGCTATCTCAAAAGTTCTTACATCCTAAAACCCATATGACTAAAGGGAACAATGATACGTCGTTCGGCACAATACACTCTATTCTGTGAATACTTCTATACCCTTTTTATCTTCTTTCCAGCTAACCATGAAAAACCAGCTTCAACCTATAGTAGTGTTACAAGATTTTTTTCTATGTACAACAACCAAATGAAGAAAATACGGTACAGACCAAAAATCATACCCAGTTGTTTGGAAGTGCAAAATCGTGGAATCTGAAGGAAACGTCCCCAGCTGTGTCTCTACCCGGCCTCAGATCACGCCCATCACTTAAAGATATACTGTCATCAGGAGCTTCAGGGGGCAGAGGCATTATTTGATTCTCATTTGGTTGACGAGCCAATTGAATTTCAGGGGGCAATGCCATGACAGGTGGGGTGGAGATGGCCCCAGACCTGGTGCTGCATCCACTGGTAGAAGCCAATGCTTGGTTCCACAAGAAAACATGAATGAGGATAGGCACCTTGGCATGCCGATGCAGTGACAGCTTCTGGCTGAGAGAGACTGTGTCGAAGCATCGGATTGCTCCTGTTGAAGAAACCATCCATGGAAGAACTTTCTGGTTTGATACTCTTGAGACTACAAGCAACTTAGATGCAGCCATTGCTTCTTTGTAAAGGTTGCTAAGACCCGACCGGGTTGAAGGTGCATTGTCATCACCATCAATGACTGATGATATGTATATAAAGCCCTGTCGATTACAGAGGAATCTTTAAGCAAAATACTTGTAATATAGAGTACCATCTACTTCTGAATAAAATTTTAAGACCTGAAGTGTGATAACAAACCTCTTCTGTGCGACTAATGGCAAACCCGAGCTTTGTATCACTTTCTTTGATTTTGATCTCCATTGGAAACTCACACCCTAGAGGTGCATACCAGAGACGAACAGCCCTAACCACTCCAATGTCCACACCATGGTAATCCTCAAAACCATACAGGCTAGCATTTGCCAGATTAGCTAAATCTGACAATGAACCAGCAATATTCACAGTGGAAGAAGCTGTCTCTCCAGATATCTATCAAAAAGAAAAAATATAGTGAAGGATTAGTTTTGCTGAGTCTATTAGGACGAGGCTCTCAAACTTGAATGCTTCTATGATCATGTTTCCTGATTTTGTTATCTGTTGACAGGATCACATTCATTAAACTAAACCTACAGAACCCCTTCTGTTGCACTACATAATGATCCTTCAATGTGAAAATTTTCTTCTGTGATTTCTATAGTCAAGGTTTATACTATGTGCTTGAACATGTCATTCCTACAGACACTTATCTTCATTCCTCACATGTGGTCGCCCAATAAATAATGGTGATCACTGCCTTCCTTTGGAAAATTACTAAAATTATAAGACCATTGGTGTTTAAATTTAGTCATTCATCGTGCTATCAATCCGTTTCCCAACACAAAATGAAGGTAAATGTAGGCAGTTGTTTTTGTATTAAGGTTTTCTGCAAGATTGTGAACAAACCTGCTGACCCTTTACTCGTATATGATGAACCTAAAACCTTATTTCTAATGTTTATTGGCCATGTCAAACTACAAAGAAATAGCGGAGGATCAATCATAATGCCTATCAGGAGTTGGGAACTTACCTTGGTAAGGAGGGACTCAGTGTGGATGTTCATGAAGACAACGGGAACCCCAGCAGACTGAGATGCAGTGAGCCATGCATTTGCTCTAGCAAGGGTGTCCTCTAGGTCATTGTAACGAGAGGCAGCTCGATCCGAAGACTTTGGAAGGAGGAGTATAGAAAGAAAGCAACTTGAATTGGGAACTGATAGAAACTCCTGCATTTTTCTCCCCCATGGATATGCGACGTATCCGTCTTGAAGCTGAGTCCTGGTTAGTGCACTAACCATCCTGGAGTTCCTTGAAGCTGCAGAAAATAACTTATTATTTCACATGAAAAAGGAAGAAACTTCTGAGCTGATTGAGTTCAATTCTCATGCAGAGCTATGAACAATAACAAATCTGAGATGTTTAGGGGGTCATAAAATTAGTCATATACCATCATTGCTAGTTGAGAACTATTTGTTAAATATCAGATGATGACAAAAAACAAAACATAAAGCTTGGCTGATTGATTAACATGAAAAACAACCAACATAAACTTAGTTATGAAAAATAACCAACATTGATGATTAGACTAGATCACTTAAGTTTGAGTTCACAAACTTCACATGTTCTCACCTACCATTATGGTGTAAATAACAGGCAAAATGAACTACTCTAATACTCGGCCAAATACAAAGTGTCCATGCATACAGCTCCATGGCCAAATGCTCTCACCACATTTTTGCTTAGTCATTACTTACAAAATCTAAATCATTTCAGATCATTCAAAATTCATACTTAATTCAGTACAAAAACAGCACTTTTTTTCACTGGCCTAGACTCATATTAAACATATGTCTTCATTTTCAGGCCGGTACATGGTTATCACACCCAGATCTAGAAAGCAAAACCCCATTTGGACAGAACCATGTTAGGTAGAAAAATGTCGGTGAACTAATTCAGGTAGAAGAATCAAGCTAGAATTGAAGTCAACTTATGGAAAAGGAGTTCACGAGGGTCACGCGATTGAGTCAAAAGAAGGGCAACGCTACCTTTCAGACGGGACAATTGCACCTAAAAGAGCGGAATCCTCCAAAAGTAAAGTGGCTGTTTGACAAAACAAATGAAAACAACAAACAACCCAAAATCTGTTTAAGGGCCAATGTAGGGTTCAAACTTCAAAGCCACTCGAGTCATTAAACATGGCAGTTGGCAAGTTGTCCAAGTGGAGGAGAGGGTCAATCATTTTCAGTCTGACATGGTTTGGTAATATCCCAGTTCCTGAATAATTCGATACTCTGGTCAAAAAACTGACACCTATAACCTCACCTAGCTTCTGCCAGATGCCCACACGCGGTTCGAATCCATTGCTTCCGACCAGAAGAATTCAAACTACCAAACAATTGAAAGACCCCATCCATGAAAAAACACCCAATTGTTCATACTACCAAACCAAAAACCATATCTACTAGAAAACCGACCTGCTTCCTACTTAATGGAGAGAAAACTTTAAATCTCCATAAACTAAAACCATATTCTTCCAATATACACACACAGATATTCCAGTACATGTCATTGACTTTGTAAGATGACAATTTGGAGAAATCAATTTTCATTAACCATGTGTAAAAATTTAAGTTTAAAAATAATAGCCTAATTTCATAAGTTTTTCCTGGAAATTAGCCTAATTACCTTTTTCTGAGCGCCCACATTCAATATGTCTCAGAGAAATAATTCAAAAATTACATAAATATGAAAATTTTGTAATGAAAAAAAAAAAAAAATCAATCTCCGGTGAAATTTGTAGTGTATGTATAATAATAACGATGATAAAATCAGTTTCTAACACAATGATTTGAAGAGTTATGACAAAAATTGATAAAAAATTTCAAATGTGAGATTGGTCGAAAATTGAAACTCAAGCGTGTGAACCAGTGGCTTCACGCGTACGAACAACAATGAGAAAACGGAGAAACCAAAGTCAAATCAATGGCGGCTAACCTTGCAAAGCGAAGCACTCCGACTCCGTCCGATCACAGAATCCGACGGCGTAGTTCGGATCATCAATCGCTCTCAACATGTACTGCTTTTTCCCAGCCGACTCGTTCGGCACAATACACGCCTGCAACTCAGCGAGCTCGTCATCTCCCCGCCGAACTCGGACCTGGATCGAGGTATCCCTGGACTTGAAGGAGCTGTGCAGAAGCCTCTGGACTCCGACCTTGCCGTTCTTGAACGGCGCCCGTACGGACACGGAGTTTCCGATCTTTATCTCCTCCACTATGTCGCCTGTCTGAAGCATGTCGCCGGTCCACTCGTCGCCCTTGGAGCTCCCCTTCAAGCACTCGATCGACAGCACTACGGTAACTCTCTCCGATGCTTGCCCTCGATCCATTGTCATTTTCTTCTCCAATTTTCACCCTTTTTTTTTTTTTTTTGAAAAATTCAACCACAAAAACTCATCAAAACTCGAAATTCATCGTCATTGAGAAGTGAATTACCGAATTATATAATTGTTGAATCGGGTTTTGGCTTGGGGAGAAGAGGAGAGATAGAAAGGAAAATAGGAGAGAAAATTCACATGTTCCATGAATCTTTATAAAAAAATAATACTAGGTTTCTGACTTCCTCAAAATTCCCAGCAACCAGTAATAATTATAATTATAATAATTGGGGAAAAAAATAGTAACGTCTGACATAAGGTATATCGCATTCAGAAGTTATAGATTGATTTTCTGTAGATATTTAATTTAAAAA
Source organism: Vitis vinifera (assembly GCF_030704535.1). NCBI lineage: Eukaryota > Viridiplantae > Streptophyta > Magnoliopsida > Vitales > Vitaceae > Vitis > Vitis vinifera. The sequence goes on from NC_081810.1 coordinate 2,159,572, forward strand.
TAATACTTAATTTTAAAAATAAAAAAGATTTTGATCTACCTTAAAACAAAAAAAATTCTAAAAACTAATAACTTTTGGAAAATTTTAAATTTGAGAAACTCTCCTTAATTGATTGTTAAGATTTTTTAAGTACAAAAAAAACTATTTTATTATAAATTTTAAAACCAATAATTAATATTCTCTTGGCACTGGTTTGGTAATTATTTTTAAAAATAATTCTAAAACACATTCTTTAAAAACCGTTTTGTGAAACCATTTTTTGATGTTTTGTAAAAAAAATATATATATTTTAAAAATTATTTTTATATCTAATGTTTTATTTTTAATTATTTTATATGTTTATATAATTATTTTTTAAAACATAAGAAAAATATATTTTCACAATTATTTGAAGGGAGGGGCGAAATATTATAAGAAGAAGACTTAGAAAAGGCCAAATGTGTTGATTCGGTGGTATCGCCTCTTTTGAAAAGTTTTTGGAGTGGAAAATATTTTAAAGTTATCCAAATCCTAGTGGGCATTTTTTTTTCCTATCTATTTTATTTATTTTTAATGATAAAGTCTAGAAGGTCTTGAGTGCTTTTCACCTTCTAGAATGTGGCATGAATATAATTATGTAAGAATTGTTGGGTTAGTTTGTAAATATAAAGCTGTTGAAAATTTTTAAAATCTTTTCGTTACCGAGTGCGAAGTATTTTAAAATTGGTTTCATTATATTTATTTTATTAAATCAAACATACTTATTCAATCATGATTTAAAGTAGAATAATTACGTAGGGGTGTTGACTCGCATATAATAATTAGCACAAGATAAATTAGGAATATCATCAGTGATAGGATTCGAACTTAAAACTATATATCATATACTAAAATTACACTTTTCAAGATCTTAATATTCGTCGTAGACAATTGAACTACCTTAATTGGTATTTACGTAAAATAATTTTATATATCAAATTTTTATTTTTAAAATTAGCATAAACATAAATAATAACTTCTTAAGAGTAATAACGTGGCTCTTAATTCAGCTAATAAGTCTCCAACTCTTACAAGAGTTTTATAATATTGATGATTATAGAAAAAATATATTTATATTTATATTTATTAGACATTCATTATTGTTTGGATGGGCCGACAAGTCATCCAATTAAAAAATTTGGAAATTACCAAATTTTAATGAAAATTTCACATGGACACAATTTGATTTCACTTTCATAGGATTCAATAAATAAAAAATAAACAGACCAAATCCAATAAATAAATAATAAATTTTTAAATCATCATTGCTTCACGTAGTAGCAATTCCAAACATGAGTAAAACTAAATATGAAAAATTAATATTAAGATGAAAAAAGAAATTAGAAATAATATTTTAATTTTAAATAATTTAATAAAAATAAAATCTTAATAATAATACTTTCTTTTTCATAGTAGGTGGGAATTTGGAAAGTTGTAATTAATGTGAAGAAATAAAGGCATCAGCCTTGTAAAAACTTTATATTAATTTATGCTATTAATTATTGTAAATTGATTTTTATTTTATTTGTTAGCGGAGAAGAAAATGAAAAATGAAAGTGACATTTTTCCATAAAATGAAGGTGGGGTTGGAGTTGAGGGTGCAATCAAATCAGAGGTTCACGTGCGTTGATATTTTGGATTCTAAAATGTGAAACGATCTCATGGTTCTCTTGAGTACCTCCTCCCTCCTCCAAAACCAATGCCAAGCAAATTTGATTTCTTTACTGAAAATTCGTTAAAATTTTGCATTTTAGTAAAATAGATATAAGGGATGTTTTTGAAAAATTCTTTAAAATTGGATTAAGAGTTAGCAGGAGACACTGTTGGATTTGGGTTTGGGTGTCCAAGTGGACTAACCCGACCCAACCCAACCCAATAAATGAGATAAATAAGGGGATCAATTTATTGAGAATTTTTATTTTTTAAAATACTCATTTTATATATTTTTTTATTATAAATTAAATTTATGATTAAAAAGAAAAATTAAAAAAATATTTATAAAATAATATTAATATATAATATATAAATTATTTTTATATATTAAATAACATAATATAAAAAATTTTATTTGTAAAGTTTAAATAATTTAATCATAAATATTATTAAACATAACAAAAATTTCATTTTTTTAAAATTGAAAAAAATAAATATGATATAATTTTTATTTTAAATATTAAAAATAATATATATTTAAAATTTGTATTTATTTTATAAATTAAATATAAATGTAATATGATATAAAATATACTACTTTAAAATATTATATCTGTAAAACATTTATATGGGATATGTTTTAGTGGGATATGAAATCATTGTATATGCATATTCTATTCTATTTTATACCACCACTAAATTTACCTAAAAACGTTTAATTGGATGCCACTTTTGGGCTTTGGGTATTGAAAACCCAAATCATTTCAGGGAATGTGTGAAAAGCTAGCTTGAAAAAAATGTGGGAAAATGGAAGAGGTGGTAGGACACTTGAAGTACGGACTACCTTTTGACTAAGATGAAGGATATTTATAGGTTAAATATAGAATATTTGGAGGTGGAGCAATGTTGATCCAACAATCTCACTTCACCTTTGACTTCAAATTCATCCTTGTGTATTTCATTTTACCTTTCCCGTTATTTGCTAACACCTTAATCACATTCTCTTTGGTGCAACCCAACTAACCTAATTCAAGTTTTGATTGGGTGAATTCATATAACCAATCCAACATGATGAATTCGGGTTATCAATTATATCGAGTTAGATTTTAAGCAAATATAAATTATTTTTTATTTGAATTTAAGTCAACGATTAATTCAATATATGCTATTGAGATTGCACCCCTAATTTATAAAATATGATGGACATATGTAATTTTAATTTAATTTATACCATTAAATAATAAGACGAGAGGACTTTCAATAGCCATTTTTTGTATTTTTCTATTTTAAATTCTTTGGAAAAATTTAGAATTTTTATAAAATTTTTAAAATCAATTTAAAAAAATATAGAGAATAATTTGATGTGATTTTTAGGGTAACATTTTGCACATTTTGTTTCTAAAAACATTTTTTTTTTCATATAACACATTACTAAAAGTACTTTATTTATATCAAAATCTGAAAAACAATATTATGAAGGTGACGTGGGCGGAGAAATGAGAATGAAGAGTGGGTGACGTGTATGATGATTAGGTCAACAATTGTAGCACATGGTGGGTCCAATTGGTGGACCAATGAGCCCTCAATCTTAGGTCCTATTTCAATTGTATTCCTTTACTTTGGAGATAAGGTAAGACTTTCATTAATGAAATGGATGCCACATTACGACCACAAACCTTTTGTCTTCTTATGAGAAAAATAAACAAAAATTTATTTTTTAAAAATAAAAAAATATTTGTTATGAAATGAAAAGTTTGTTAAGAACATTTATTAATATGATTGAATAGTCATTTATTTTTCCATACATCTCAAATATATATATTTAATTTATTTTCCTCTTTCTATAAAAAAAAAATCTATTAATAAAAATCACAATATTTTAGCAGGCTTATTCATATGCGCTTTTTTTTTCTTTATTTAGGTTTTGTCTCAATAAGTTTTTACTAACAAGGATTTTAACAACCTTTTTTTATATATATATTTATTCTAATTTTCAACTCCTTCGTATGTAAAATTATATATTTTTTTAAGAATTTTGAAAATTACACATTTTTTTTAATTTTCTTTAAATTCTTAAAAACTTTTCATTATTCAGAATTCAAATAAAATATAATATCCCCAAAAGAAGCAATAAATCAATTAAAATATTTTTAACAATGAAAATTAAAAGCTATGAATAATAAGAAACAAATTCATTTGAATTCAATGCATAATCATTTGAATTATCACTTATTAATTATTTCATTCAACCAAGTCAAATATTCTCAAGATACAAAACCAAAAATATAAGAGCCTTTAATAGGAAGTCAAAAAGCCTCAATCATTTCCCTCAATAGTTGATTTGTTGATAGTTGATACAAAGTCAAAAATGGAGGATGCTAAGTCATCTAAGGCAGAAAACCACAATTTTATGGGATATAGCATAGCAGTTGACATATCATAAATGTCTATTAAATCACTACTACCATATTTTATTTACTTAGGTCTTGATCAATCAACCATCATAAACCCCACAACCTTATATCACACCTCTTATGGGGGCATTCACCTACCAACCAGGCTACCAGTCAGAAAGAAAACCATTCAAACTCATTAGCAATACCTTGACCATAAGACATGGAAGACCAGACCACTCCTTTGATTCCTATATCAACATGATATAACATATTTTCCAAAAATATTTATTTTTTTATTTAAAAAAAAAAAAAAAAAAACCAGTAGAAGTAAGCAGACCTCAAAACATAGCTACGAAAAGTTAAGATCATACATGTTCTCTAGCATCCATGGTTGATTTTAGAGGCTTCTCAACCATTCCATTTCTAGATGATGCCACATCAATGGTGAAATTAAAAGAAGATTTGTTCAGAGAGATTATACTATTTTAAATAGTAATGTTATATCAAAAGACAAGATTTATTCTCAGAAATTGTTCATCTTAAATAGCAATACTACCATAGAATCTACCTGGATCAGAGTATTGTAGTTCTGAAATTGTTTAAGGTCAACAACAAGAACAACAATACCACCTGAATAAAATGCTCTTCACCTATAAATATGTCATGGGGCATGCCCATGGCTTCCATGGCTTTCCAGCACAACCTTTTGGTGAAGAGAAGGCGGGATTTGCAGCAAGTTTTTGGTACCATGAATCCACTTCTACATGTTAGAAGTTGTCCCTTCACCTACAAATAGCAGAAAAACCAGAGCCATATCATAAGAGCACTATATATCAATTCTTAATCCATTCCCTGTAATAATGATTAAAAGTTGCTTGTGCATAATCAGGGAAATGTCAACAACTTTCAGAGTTAAGTTTATGGAAATTCCTTTTGAAAAATAAATTTAGAACATTGTTGTGATGGCATCATTAAGGATACTTACTAAACCCATTTCTTCTGTGGTACCACATCATTGGATCTGATTTGAGCTCGCCTTCTACTCTTTGTGACACCTCCATTAGGTGGTAACAACTGTTTTGGCTTAAAAGAAGAAACTGCATCAGATGTCTGATTCATCATTTTTTCTTGAAGAGGACTTGATGGACGGGACTTTGTATGCCAGTCGGTTGGCATCACCAAGGAACCTGATGTTTTTGCCCGTGCTGATTTCTGGATTCTTCTGGAAACAAAGTCACTATTATGAGCTGGGATTTCCTGAATTTTAGCAACAGGAGGTTGTCTACTATTCTCTGGAGCACAATCTGAATCTGAGGAGGAAGAAGGGCTAGTAGTACTATCCATATCATAAAGAAGGTTATCTGCCAAAAGTGGGATTTGCCTAGATTTTGGGCTTGTGGCAGAAAAAGAGGGTCGCCGAAGTCTACTAAGTTGAACAACCTGCAAAATTATTTAGTAATTCTGTACATAAGTTCAAAATGGTGTGATCAAATTGTCAAGACAGATCAATTATCACACATGAAAATTTCTTGAATTATCCACAAATCATTTGCCAGTTTCTTTTGTAGGTGATTTTCTTTAATCTTTGGTATAGTTGCAAAATGACAGCAAATGCCTTTTTTCTCAACATGCAAGTCCACATCAAAACATTGGGATGATTGTTTCAATCATGTAAATACAAGGGAAAACAGCGACAGGAACAAGGAATGACAAGAATCAAAAGAATACTATTAACCCCATCATTCCTAGCACCAAATTTCAAATTCTGAAAGTTTTCTTAATTGAGAGTCATCAGAAAATCACATTAAATATATAATTATCACCCAAACTAATGCAACATGCTTGCACCTTTTGTTCTAGAGTTACCAAGTCCTTCTTAAGTTTAATAATCGTTGAGTTCTTCCTCCTTATGATGTCTTCCAACTCTGAAATCCTCTGTTACGAGGGAAAATGCAGTTCAGATTAATAATAAAAAATTGGAAAAGACAAAATGCAAACGATACATAGTAGAATAGTACCTTGGAACCAGCAATATTAGATGAGTGGACAAAAGCAGATAACTCCTTTATGGTGGCATCCCTTTCTTCACACTGCCTCTTGAGGTTGCAGATATCTTGCTCTGAGGTGCTCTACAATTATACAGCACATGATATTACCAAAAAACAGAAACTTCATCTGGCCATTAACAATTCATTATCATTTTAATGGTTCTTTCTTGTTCAACCACTGCCTCAGTAGGTTGTTGAATTCTGAGGTACTACCACAGGAAGAAGTGTTCTTTGTGTGCCTGTTTCCTTCTAAACGTTGCTGCAAATCTAACCAAGTATGAACAAAAAAGAATACATTTCCTTCACCAGTGGTGATGAGTCTTGACACAAGATTTGATCCCAAACTTAGGAGTAATCAGAAAACTAAAAAGCAATAGGTATTCCAGGGAAGACCAAAAAAGTTCGCAGCACCAACCTAAGACTTTATAAGGTCATCCAGGAAAAAAATATGTAATGCGAAGAGCAAGGAACTGAAATTGTCTCCATAATTACCAATTATGTAAAAGACTCTCCATGGCTACTGCAGGGGCAGTAAATTCCATATAAAATTAGTGCTCATTAAAGCTAACCTAAAGCGAACTAGTCATTCTCTAGCAAATAAGAGATAGACTTCGAGGCAAAATGCCACACCAATTAAAGTTTTACACCAAAACAGAACTCATCTGAACAAACTCTCAAGCTCCAAACCGAACCAAGACAACATCTAAAGAGAAAGGAAGCAGCAGGGGAAAAAAATTTATACACATTAGCAAGACACTTAATTCCAATCCAACAAGAGCAAGAACTTTGAGACCAACATACCCCTCCAGGGGCCATGTGTGGTTTTGACCATTCACTCCTAGGCCTTTATGCAAATTCCAAAATATTAAAGCTTTGGTAGGTTTTGTTCCATTAACACTATGTAATGGATTTCTTGGAGAGAAGAAGTGCTTAACAAGGAAGAATGCAAATGTGGATAATCCAAACAAGAAACTATTCCTTTGGCTTAACTCAAGATTTCAATTTTGTCAGATTCAAGAACTGAAAACATTAAACATCACTGAAAAAATCAACCTTGATGGTCATGTAACACCATGTAAAATGCAAATGTTTATGGGAAATCAAAAAGCTAAAAAAAATTACCTGAATTTCTATGGAAGATGTGACACTGGAAATCCAAGACAAATCCGACATTCGGCGCTCCTCCTGTTCTGCCTCCATTTTATACTTAAATATCTCATCCTCACTTGATGTTTTGCTAACCAAGTTATCCTGACATCAGACAGGATTCGGGTTTTTAGTCAAACAATCAAAACTGAACTCACGGCTACCATTACCGAAACCCCCAACATAAGATAAAGAACCCAATTTTGCAACAACATAATTAGATTTCTCACCATCAAATCATTTGAAAGACCCAGATGTTGATCACATAGCCGACAGCCACAACCAACAAGTTTGAGTTTATCAGAGGCAAAAACTTCACTTGATGGCAGTAGTACATTCTTGATGAGCAACATATCAGGCTGATCCTTAATGCTATTCACCTGCTCACATAGACTATCAAGCTTCTGCTGCATACTTAACAGCACCTGGTCCTGAAATAAAGCATTTGGAGAGAAGATAGAATTAAATATACCACAACTGGTGCTTCACACAAATGGTCACTTGCATAGATTTTAAATTTTCCCGAGAATTACTTTCCACACGAACAATCACTTGGATGGACTTAAAAATCTTTGATGGTTAAATTTAAGATAAATTATTCATGAATATAGAAAATTTCAATTTAATTTTGGAGCTTCTTCTTATCAATTGCATAGATATAAAATACTTGAATTTAGAGAAATTTCCAATTGAAAAATTTAGAATGTCTTCTCCCAAATGATAAATTGTGTCAAAACCTCAAATAAATATAGGAAACTATACATAGAAAAAAAAAATTAATTGATTAAAATAATCTCAGCAATTGGGAAGCAAAATCGATTGAAGAAAAATCAGAAAGGAAATAAGCTGTCAAGCGAAACCCTAATCTATGAAGCTAGGGTATCATCAATTAACATTAAAGAAGAATCAATTATTGAAATAACGCAATTAATTATTAAAAACTTAATATCAAAGCTGAAAATGTGGAACGAAAAACAAGCCCTAATCATTAAAATAGAATCTTAAAGTGCATATTTACGCAAAAATATACTCATTTATTAAAACAAACAATAATAACTAACCCTGGTCTGTACGGACTTATTGAGCTGCATTATCCTATGATTCTTCTTCGACTCAGTGGCGGCGACGGCGATGACGGCGACAATGAGGATGCGGTGAATGGGGCTGAACAGCTCCCAAGCCACGGCCTCCTCCCGTCTCAAGCCGCTGCCAATGGCCCGAGCCGAGCTGCATTCCTCGGCGCCAACGAGGCGTCCCCGGAGGTCCACCCAGGCGAGCTGCCGCGCCGCCCGGACAGGGCGGCTGGGCTGAGTGAAGTTGCTGGAGAGGCGGCGGGGGGAGGGGGAGACAGAAGGAGAAAACGGCAACAGCGAGACGAGAGCGGGAGCCGGCGCTGTAGGAGCCAAGCCGAAGTCGTCTTCTTCCATTTGCGACAAGAGAGGAGCGTGATTGTAGCCCCCCGTCGTAAATCTCTCCCTCCTGTATTTGTATTTCAAATTTCTTTGATTTGGGAGGGAAATTGAACGTTATACCACCATTGAGATTTTGCCACGTGTAATTTTCATATTTAGATTCATCTTTTTAGCCGTTAAGTCTTACCTATCGTATAAAATCAGCAATTTGAAATTAATATATTTTATATACAATTCCTTATTTGTAGAATTTTCAAAGATTTTGTGAAGGACTGGATTTGGGAACTCGATTTATGGTAAAATAAAGCCTGGCCCTATGATGATCTGATTGGGCTCTTATTGGGCCAGGTCAAGCCTGGTTAGGTGCTAGCCCAAAACTTTGGGCACGGAAGCAATTTAACGGGATGGGTCGAGTTGCGAACAATCCGAATGTAACTCGAATTATTAAAGGTTTTAACATAAATTTAATTCAATTTAATATGATTAGGTATGGGATAACAATAAGACGGGTTTTTTCGTACTTTACTCTCTGATTCACTCTCATTTTATATATATATAATTTATTATATTTTTTCCTTTTATTTTTTCTTTTTTTAATACACATAAAAAAAGTTATTTCCACTAAAAATAAGTAATAAACATTTTTAAATTTGTTTAAAAATGGAGCACTCCTCCATTTGTCTATGCTTGAACGGGATGATAATTAATTTAAATAATTGGGATATCACATTCCTAAATTTGACTTTGTTAAGACTTAAGAGGTGTGTTAAATTTGAGGTTGATTTAGTAAGTATTTGGTAAACTAACTTAATAATTTAAAGTAGTTTAATGGTTTAATTTAAGTAATTAAATAAATTAAATATGTTTAATAAAAACCACTTAATGAAATGATTTAAAATAAAAAAAACTTTAAATAAGAAGTAAAAACAATTAATTTATCATCAAGTATACGTATTTATTTTACATTTTTACCTTCATTTGCTTAATTACCTCTATCATCTTTTTTGTTATTTTACGACCTCCACTATTAGTCGACCTCTTTTGTCCTAGTTATAATTTATGAGAATAAAAATGTTAATTTGATGATTTAGAATAAGTTTTAAGTTAATTTTATCAAACAACTTTAATATTTATAATAAGAATTAAATAATAAGTTTTAAATTAACAATTTAAATGTAATTTAAAACTGAAATCATTAAATAATAAATATCAAATTTTACCAAACACCATTTAATCTTATTCTTACATATTGGAAATAGGGTTAGGATATATGGATAAAGTTGGATTGAATTAAATTCGCTAATATATATATATTTTGAGTGTGTTTGAGAGTGTTTCTATTTAAATTATTTTTAACAGAAGTGTTTTCTCATGCAATGTTTTTAACATAATTACCTGTACAAAATATATTGGACAAAGATTTTAAGAACTCTTTTATCATAAAAAGTGTTTTTTAAAAAACATATGAGTTTGATAAAATTAGAAAATACTTTTAAAAATTTAAGAAATCAGTTTTAGCATTAAAAAAATATGATTTTAAATTTATTCTAAAGTTATAGTTATGGTTTCTTAAATAGTATTAAAAGTTTATTTGGTAGTGATTTTAAGGAACACTTTTAATTTTTTTAATACTTAAAATTTTTTATCATTCAAGTGTTAGAAATGTTAGAAACATTTTTTCGAATCATTCCCAAATGCACTCTAAGAGTCCGTTTGACAGTAATTATAGGAAACGCTTTTAATTTTTCTAATATTTGAAATTTTTTATCATTCAAATGTTAGAAATACTAGAAACATTTTTTAAAAACAATTCTAAACGTACTTTAAGAGTGTGTTTGATAATAATTTTAGAAAATATTTTTAATATTTATAATACTTGAAAAATAAAAAAAATTAATGTTAAAAAATCGAAAAACACTCTAAAATCATCACCAAACGCACTCTAAAACTTGTAGTTTTTAAATCCAATTTATTTGTTTTTACTAATCACATTTTAAAAATATGGCTTTAACTTGATTTTTTTTAAAATAAAAATTATATAACATAATACAAACTGTATTAAGCATCCGTTTCAAAAAACATGGTATGTTTTGTTTTGGCCCAAAAGGGACATTGTGACTAGAAAACTCCCATTTTCACCACCCCACCACTACCATGTCCTTGGTTTGAAAAGGGTACCAAACCAACCTTGACCTCCACTTTGATTGCAGGCCGCTTTAAGCCATGACAATGACTACACCTGTTGTCTGTGCAGTTGGGGTGTGTAATGGCTTCCAGGGGGTGAATTAAAAGATTTGGTACTCCCTACTCTCTCCTCCATACAAATATCACTGTCTCTATAGGGGAAAAGAAAATGTAATTCAAAAACAATATCATTGAAACACAACCCCAGACCCCCATGCATTATCAACAACAACTAAAAAGGTGAAAATTTAGTAGGAAGAATCATTTTTGAGCTTCCATAAATGTGGGTTTGAATTAAAATATCAGCATCATCACTGTGGGGAGAAGGTTCATGAAGCTGGGAGGTCCCCCACATGAAATCTTAGAAAAAGAGAAGGTTCTGTGCCCAAGTAGTACAGCTGTGGATACCCTAAAGACCCCACAAACACCCACATCCCCGTTACCCCAAGAAAGAGAATTGGGAAAAAATAAAAAGGAAAGACCCAAAAATGAATTGGGTTCTTGTGGGTTTCCATAACACAAAACATCTTGTAGGAGGGTGATGACTTCATGTGTGAGGTGGGATTCACTTCCAATGGTTCTGTGCTCAACTGGACAGTGATTTTTCATCCATTTGCATTCCAGCTCTATATGTGCTCCTCTCATCTCTTCACCAACACCTTCTTTTCAAGAAAGGCATCTCATCTCCAAAGTTGCCCAACTCCTCTCTCTTAGCTTTCTCTGCATTTTCAAGTTTGTTGATGGGCTTCAACCTTATACAAACTTTTTTCTCATTTAGTGAAAAATGTTAGAAATATTTGGTTAAAAGGGATGAAATAATCCTTAAATTGAAAATCTAACCCTTCTCATAATTTTTCTGAAAAAGTAAATCATTTTTGACATAAATATCATTTTCCATTTTAAGTATTTATATCTAGGTTTTAAAAGAAAAAGTTATTTTTACAAGAAAATGATGAGGACATTTTTGTCCAAATGATGCCAAAAAAGGGTGGAAGGTTAAATTTCAAAAATTGGGTTTTGAGAGGCCCTTTTAATTAAATAACCCAAAATGTTAATCTTTTACATTATTACCATGGTACAAGACATTCTCTCTTACATAAATATTATTCTTTTTCTAACCATTATGATACATCACATTTATCTTCGATGTGACCATTCAAATAAATAAATACCCTTTATGAATATGATAAAATTTTAGTAAAATTCAACTTCCATTTATAACGATTCATTCTCAAACAATATCTATATAGGAGAAGACAAGTAATTAGTAACTATTTAAATTAAAAAAATAATAATAATTTAACATGATATTATATGATTATTTAGAAATGTCTCGAGTTTGAGGAACTTATTGTTTATTTTTTAGTCTATTTAAACATGACCATCACTTCGTAATAGGTAAATATTCTTTATTTTGGCAAAATTATGTAGAATAAAAAATATTTGTGGATTGAATCTTATGCTAAAAGAATAAGACAAATATTGAAAACATAAAATGGACCCTCATGAAATAGGTAGGTTTTATACTATTCTTGTAAAAGAGAGCTCAATTAGCAATATGAAAGAAGTGAGAGTACTGCAATGTACACTTGAGAATCTAAAGATCCTTTCAAGTCACTTCAATTTGAGAGATTCCAGACTCATAACATCAATGGTAGCTGTTCAATTGTGATCCTATGTACTGAAGCTCTTGGCATATATAGCCAGTCCCAAGACAACTGGTATATGTGAAATTGTAGGGCACCCCTTTGAAATTTGGGGGACAATGTGAGACCAAAGTTACAAACTTCACCATTTGAAAACCCCATTTTCCAAAACCCCCACTTCATTGTTTGATTGCTTAACCTTAATCATCAATCAACCCAAAAGTTCCAATGAACCAATAAAGAGTAGGGAAAATTCTTTTCATGGTGGTGAATTCTATTCTTTTTATCTGAAGTCTGAATAAATTTGAATTTGTCTTAAATCTGAATTTTGCCAAAGATAGAAAAGGGTTTTGGAAAGTTTCTTTTCATCTTAATGCATTGAAAGATGAAGCAATTTGCATGAGAAGTACAGCAGTTTGTATGAAATAAGACACGGAGATGAAGAGAAAAGAGGATGAGAAAGTTTGAGAAAGTGATGCAGCTGCCATTAGGGTCTATGTAATAGGAGTGAGCTTTGATTTCAGTGAGAGGTTTTTTGATTTGCTCAAGTCAATCTTCTTCAATATACCAATTATACCGATTAGTCCTGTGGAGAAATGGTAGCCCCCACATGTTTCCCACCCTCTTTAATGGGACAACCCATTCATCACATCCATCTTTACTTGAAAATATAGAAAAAGTATACAAGGGAGGGCTAGCTAAGCTACATATAGACCCATCTCCTTCAATCTCTCTTTCAGACTCTCAAAAGACAATATGAGGGTTTCTCCAAGTTGGTTGTGGCTCATCAACTAGAAAATCACTGGTTTACATTCAACCTGGGAAATTTGCTATACAGTTGGCTTTGTTGGATCAATAGGGTCTAAAATCTTACACTTTATAGCAGCCTTCTTTCGGTTTCTCTTTCACACCCACATGGTAAAGTGAAAAAGATGAATTGGGTGTTGCTTTCATTCTCCTTTCCCAAATCTTTGTGGTTCTGTACAGAAGCATTTGTTGCTCACCTACAGGCCTTTTGTCCTATGGCTTCTGCTTGTTTGAACACGTACACTTTGCCCGATTATCTGAGAGGGTCTGAAATTTATAGAAACAACTAAGAATGAATGAATGAATGAATGAAGGAATGAAGAAGGAATTGTTTGGAGTGTGTGGTTTTCTTTGTGTGTCACATACCTTGACCTGTTTCTGAAGGTCTTTAATATAGTCAACAGCCAAATCTAACATGTCTGATGTGTTTGTTTGCTGCTAAGAAGGAAAGCAGGAAGATGAGCTTTTACAGACTAGTTTTCAGAAGAAATGCAAGTGAAGATTCTACCTTGTCCATGTTAGGGACAAGCTCTTGTAGTTTCCTCATCCTTTCGCTGATTCGGGTTCTTCTCACCTGGAAACAATTCACATAAACCAATCATGTAAAACATATTCAACACCAAGTATTAGGCTTAGGCTTAGGCTTAGGCCTTTTGACACTGGGGACAAGTCCAAGAACTGAATCTTTTTCCAATCGTGGTTCCTATCAGAGCAATATTCTCCACATATGCAGCCATCAGTGAGGAATTGAAATGGTTGGGAATCAAACAATCTTTACCCTCTCAGCGATGCTTCGTGGATGAGTGGCACATCCCCGTTTGGCTCGAATCTTACAAGGTACAGAATCTTGGAACTGCAAATACTTTTCAATGGTCGTCAAATCTGCAGAAGTCTTTGTTGGCAAACTCAAGTGATGAGCCAAAACAGGAGGGCGGTTTGCAGGCTCGCCCTTCTGATCAAACAGGGATTATGGTCAGATCAGATCATAGACATGTTCAAAGACAAGATAATCTAATTAGCTGAATAGGCTACCTGAGCTTCAGATGCATTCAAACCAGAAAAAGTCTTTGCCTCATCATCTCTAACACTTTTCAAGCTACTAAAACTTTCAGACATGATTGCAGAATCATCCCAAGAGCCTATTGGGAAGCCTGTGATGAAACCTCCACTGTTACTATGACCTTCACCAAAACTTCCATTGTCTGGACTACCTGTTCCCATGCTTTTGTTCCCCATTTCAGAGATGGGAGTCACTAGGCCTGAGGAAGAAGGTGGCCCTGACGAGAAGTTTATTTGACCCTTCAATCTGCTTGCAGAAGAAAAAGATGGTTCTCCATTAGTCCCACTTCCAGACCCGAAATTTCCCATGCCTCTCATTATAGCATAGCCTGTCATTTGCTAAGAATCATTTAGTATCATTCACAGATTCTCACTCTCCACTGTCATGCAAGAGTATAAGCTGCAGAAGGGTAAAGGAAAACTATCCTACATACATACGAATATTTTCAAAACCAGAACTTTCCCACTCAGTGTTTGAATCTAAGATCATAGCTAAGACAAATTACTCTACTGGAAGGACTGTATGAACTCAATTGGTAAATGATTTTGTTGCAAGAGAAATCAAAATCTTCAGAATCAATTCAAGTTTTTAGATTAAAAATGAAGCATTTAAACCCTCTTTGGATATAGGATTAAGAAACAAAAATGGGAACAAGGGCTTCCTTGTCTCTGGAATTTTCTTTTCTTTTCTTTTCTGTGAGGCTTCCCAAGAACCAAACAGAAGATTCCACAACAAAGAAGAATGAAATTCTTATAGGAAGATGAAAAAAAGTATACCATTTTCAACATTTAGGTGGGAGAACAGTCCTGCAGGTGAGCTACTATGTCGAATAAGATTCGAATTGTTGCCTCCACCAATCTTTATCTGCTGCGACTGATCCATCCCCATTGAAGAAACCGCACTGTAAGAATTCTCCACTGTACCAGGAGCTGCTGAATTATGATGTGGCATAGGTGATGAAGTCTGATACATCATCTGCGAACCAGAAGCATAACCATTCTGCTGCTGCTGAAGAACCTCCGCTCCGTGCTTCATCGACGCCATAAACTGATTCTGCTGGCTCACAACTACCACTGATTCTGGCGCCATTGCCTGAGAATTCTGCCTCATATTCATAACAGTATGAGACGATGAATCTTCTGTCCCGC
Organism: Vitis vinifera; assembly: GCF_030704535.1. Lineage (NCBI taxonomy): Eukaryota > Viridiplantae > Streptophyta > Magnoliopsida > Vitales > Vitaceae > Vitis > Vitis vinifera. The sequence goes on from NC_081810.1 coordinate 2,175,090, forward strand.
CACTGGCCATGAACCTAGAGAAAATTCTCTCAGTTTCAGGACTTGAAGGCCTGCTAGAGAAAATTCTCTCAGTTTCAGGACTTGAAGGCCTGTGTTGTAGGAACTCTTCACAGTCTTCTCCATCAATGAAATTGGAAAAGTATGAGCTGGGTGCAGATCTGTAGCGCATCAAGCTGGAGTTCATCTGCTGCTGTTGATGCTGATGATGCTGAAGATTTGACTCCATTACTTCTATGCAGTTCTCCAATTCTCTTTCCCTATGCTTGAAAACAAAAGAGTCTTTCCTTTTGAGAATTGTTGTTTGCTGGGGCAGAAAGTTTTTACTTTCCTGGAAAATTTGTTCTATACACAAAGCATTCAACACAAAAACTTCACCTTCTCGATATGGATCTAACAAAATACATCAAATAAATCTATAGCTGAGAATACTCCTCCAAAAAGTAGCTTCATAAACAGAGAATTACAGAGGAGAAGATGAAGTCTCCATCACAAGCCAGAATCGTATCTTCACGGAACTCCCAATCTGAGCACGACCCAATTCCCTAGACCTGAATCTGGAGTAACCCAACTCAAGAACACAACAACAGCCACCCGAAAACAATATCAGATTGAAACGGAACAAAACGAAGAAAAGAGAACAACCCAGCTCAAAATTCTTGAAATTACACTATTTGATCTCAACAATCTCCAATCTGACAACAACCCAATTTTCTGTTCTTGAATCTGAATCACCGAGCCCAATAACCAGTGGAAGAAAAATGAAATAAAAAGAAGAATACCGGATTACAACACAAAAGAGGAACAGAGCAACAACAAAAGACCCAATCACTCTCCCAGACTCCCACTACTTTCTCTCTCTCCTCTTCCCAACAAAAATCTCTGCTCTTTCTCTCTCTAGAGAAGCTGGTGGTGACAGTGGTGGTGGTGGTGATGCAAGCGAGAGAAGAAGAAGAAGAAGAAGAAAAAGAGAGAGGAACTCAAACCAAAAACCATTTTCTTTCCTCTTCTGTGAATTCAACCAATGAGAAGTAATAGAAGCCAGAAGATTTAGTATACTTTTTCGGAAATTTTACCACTTTGCCCCTCATGTCCCTCTGTTATTACCCAATTATTCCCTGAATTCACGAAGGTGAAGCAAGCATAACTCTAAGCCTATTTTTAGAACTAAGCTAGGTTTTTGTACAATTTGGGGCAACCCACTTGGTAAAAAGACCATTTTGCCCTTCCTATAGGGCCACTGTCCTTGATTATATGGCACTAGGCGCAGTTGTACCCCCACATTGCCTTGCCTTCACCTTTTTTTAACCCGAATTAGGAAAGTCTTGCCTTATTTCACAAATGTCTCCATGGTGAAGCAATTTTTCTTTATTCTAATAGAATTATACCTACCGTTAGGTTTCAATTATGGATCCCACTTCATTCCTTACTTTCCAAAAGACTTTGATCTACGTCAATAATTATCTAGCATTAAATTTTGATACCCTTTTCTCTATCCTTCTTCAAATTTTGTTTTAAAAAAAAAAAGAGTTCTTAGACTAGCATCATGAGTTGGGTTAACTACTTTTTATTAATTTATTAGTTTAAAAAAAATTCATGGTATTATACTAGTAAATAATGATTAGTTGTGAGGCATAAAGGGCATTTTTGTCCTATAAATGGTATTGATTAAGAGTGGTTGCTGTCTGTTGGGTTTTATTAAAGAGGGGGGCCTTGACTTCTCCTATGATATATATATATATATATATATATATATATATATATATATATATATATATATATATATATATATATGGAAATGTTAAATATTAAAGTAACTTGGATGGGCTTAGTAAGATTAAAGTAGGATTTTGATCTCCCATTTTTATGGATTTGTGATTAGCCTACAAGATTTGAACTCATAAGAGAAGAAGTTATGTTAAAGATAGTAAATGACTACTATTTTTATTTTTTACTGCTATGTTTGGTGACGGTTTATGATAACAGTTTTCTCTTCTTTAGAACAAAAAAAATTGGAAAATCATTTGATAATAAAAAACTATTAAAAACATAAAATAAAATATTTTTAAATAACTATCTTTTAGTTATTTTCTTATTTTTTGAGGATTATTTTAAAAAATAATTATATGAATATATAGAATGATTAAAAATAAAATATAAAAATTATTTTTAAATATTAAAAATATATTAAAAATATTTTAGGTTTCAAACATATTTTTGGTTTATAAAATATTAGAGAACAGTTTTCTAAAATTGTTTTCGAAAATAGTTATCTAACAAGCCCTATATATTTTTTAAATAGTTTTTAAGAGGTAGAATGATGCATGCTAATTATATTTTTATAAAATTAAAAATATTTATGTGATATATTTTGTGAAGGATTTAGAAACAAGGTTATAATTTCGAAAGAAGTATCAATGTTAAAAAAGTAACTTTTACAAACCCTCTTTTTTAATTCTAAATGTTCCTCTCACAAAATGGTCAAATTCATTCTAATCATTTGACGAGGAGAACTTTTATAGCTTCCAAGTCTATAGAAGAATAAGTAGAACCAAAAGTAACTATTATTGACTTAAAATTGATTTTATGTTCGAGAATTATATTTTAATCACGATTTTAAATAATTTAATTAAATAAAAGTTCACTTACTGTCTGGTATTTATTGTAAGGTTCGATTTTTTTAATTTATTCAAAAAGTACATAAATCATATAAGAAACCCGAGACTTGCCATTAAAAGTTTTTTCTAAACATCGATATTTTCTTAATATCGTCATTATTAAAAGTTGCTTTGAATTTCAAATAATGATTTTTAGTATCTACAAATTTTTCTCAAATGTTCAAGAGAGCTTTTAGTTTTCAAAACAACTAATTAGTTAATATTTTTATTTTTAAAATTTTAATTGATTTCTAAAATATTTTTATATAGATAGATAGATGTTGGCCAAAGATTGCATGTGACTTTACTACTAAGATGCAAGTAAATACTAATAAATAAATAAATAAATAGTAGGGTACCGACTACTAAGAACAATACACTTCCTTTTAGTAAACTTTGTTACTTTGATTTTCTTAAGGTTAAATATTTCTCAAAGTGCTTATTGCACATAAATCTAGTAAGAAATTACTGATATCATTTAACTTGAATTAACTAGACTTAAAACAACTAATTAGTTAATTTTTTTTATTTTTCAAATTTTAATTAATTTCTAAAATATTTTTATATAGATAGATAGATGTCGGTGAAAGATTGCACATGACTTTCCTGCTAAGATGCAAGTAAATACTAATAAATAAATAAATAAATAAATAATAAGGTACCGCCTACCAAGAACAATACACTTCCTTTTAGTAAACTTCGTTACTTTGATTTTCTTAAGGTTAAATCTTTCTGAAAGTGCTTATGCACGTGTCTTCTCATTAATCACCACTTGATTTGAACATAAACAAACATGGATTGCCAACTAATTACAACTATTATAATCTATAGTCTATGATATTAGAATCTCCAAATGTGATGGGAGAACTTTAATTAATTAATTAACTTTATTTAAGACCTTGATTCAATTAATTAAATCAGTAGAGGACAAAACTCAATTGAGTGGAGGTTAAGCACTTTCCCTTTCATTAGATTATTAGATTATTCAAAGCCTAAAAAATCTTTATTACCAAGATTTTTCTACTCATTCTATATTAGTCGTCCCATTTCTTGACATGCCACATATTTGGCGTGCTGTCATGATTAAAAAAATGAATAAATAAAATAAAAAATAATAGAGGTGTCGCTTTGGAGCGACGTTACTGTGCTATGTATTTTGTCGTATTACGGTCACTCTTATTAATTAAATACTTTAAATTGAGTCATTATAATTGATGTAGTTTGAAGATTAAATCTGATATTAAAATTTTCAATGTTATTAGGTATGTTGATACATCTAACTATATGATATGCTTGAAAACTTAGCTAAAAATTTCAATGTTATTAGGTATGTTGTTTACTTTCCTCAATCTAGGTCTAATCTAATTATGTGACATATTTGAGAACTTTGAGAATTATTTTTCATATTTTTCGTTGTAGACTTTATTTTAATAATTAAAATGGCAATAAAGAATGGGTTAAGTAAAAAGTTGAAAGAAAAATAAAATACAAGTTTGAGACTAATAAAATATAGGGTAATTATTTTAGAAAATATTTTTTTATTTCAGTTTTTGAAAATTGGTATATGATTTTTGTAGAACAAAAGTTTTTTTGGAAACTTAAAATATTTTTAACATGTTTTTAATGTTTTTAAAAATAATTTTTTATATATAATATTTTATTTTTAATCATTCCATAGATTTGCATAATTATTTATTAAAACAATCATTAGAAAACAAGTGAAAACAATAAAAAATAACTAAAAGACATTATGTTAAAATATTCAGTTTTCTGTTTTTAAGAAAAAAAAAACAGTTTTTGGTTGTTAAACATATTTTATGTGTTTTTCATTTTAGAGAATAAAAAATTATGCTAAAAAACAGTTCCAAACGGGTTCACAATTTTTTTTATTTTTTTTTTAATTTGGAGAAATTAGTTTTTTTTTTTTTTTTTTATCATATTCATCCATTTTGAGAATTTGAATGGCATGTATTTTGATTTATCCACTAGAAATATAAAGAAATTATTAAAAAAGAAAAAAAGAAAATGTAATTACTAGCACATTTGATTTAGTTTGGTTAAAAAATTAGATCTAGATTCCTCAAATCAATTTGATAATTAACACAGTTAATAGCATAGCTGGTGGTGGTTTAGGAGATCTTCTCCATGACACCTTGCATGATTCTTAAGAACCTAACCATTTAACCCTAGCGAGTTCATCATGTAATTTGAATACTAGCATCATTAGATTATCATTTTAAAAAACAAAAAATAATTTATAGTGGTTGTTTAGATCTCGGGATATTTAAACTATATTTGGTTTTCAACAAATTTAAAGGAAATAAAATAAAATAAATAATATATGAGCAGCCTACATCTTCTCCATAAACTTTCCTTGACTTAATTCATCTATATTTATATTTTTTATTATTATTTTCTAATAGTAAAATAAAACATAACAAAATTATTTGTGCTTTAATATTTAAAAATATAGCTGATTTAAGATTGACAAAAATTTCTTGTATATAAACTGAGTTAATAAAAATATCATTTTTATAATAAAATAATTCATATTATTAAAGTATTAATATATGATTTAAATTGATAAAAGCAAAAATGTGTTACCTTGATAAAATTAATTTAAAATAATATTACATATGTTTTACTTAGATTATACGCGGTAACAATACTTGAAAATTTAAATTAAAAATAAAAATCTAGAATATTATAAAATAATAATGTATTTAAATATTATTATTTCCACTGAAAGGCCCATTTTCACCGAGCTGTTCTCCACTACCAAAAGCCGCATTTTTCACTCGTGTTCTCCACCGTTTACCTCTTTCACGTGCCCTTGTCACGTGCGTCGTGTTGTCCTTCTCTTATTTTTAATTGACCTTTTTATCCTCCCCTTTTTTCGGCCGCGTGCACTATGAACCGACTCATAAAGTAGGACGTGAGCAAATAACGGCGAAACTGATTCCGTTAACGGCGCCGTCAAAACACGTGAGCATCGGATTCGGTTCGGGAAATTTCGGATTCTGCGAGTTTCGGAGCCGACAAAACCCCTTCCCCTCGGCTGCTTTTGTTTTCCCGTGTCACGTAACGCTGTCTAGCCGTCAATCCTCTTTTGTATTTCCAAAAATACCCTCCTTTGGTATTGTATTTACTGCTTTGCCATTGTAGGTATAAATTGGACGTGGACAGGCATTAGCTATTATTTTAAATGTAGTTATTTTTGTACTATAAAATCTTAAATCAATATTTTTAGTGAAGCATTTTTATGAAATTATAAATATTATAAATTGCTATTATGTTTTATATTATTGATAAATCAAAATATTAAAAATTAATTATTATTTCCATTAATATTTTCAATTTAAATTAGCATATTTTCTTTCGTTTTATACTTGCTCACTTAGCTATTTTTTACTTTATTATGATTTTTTTTTATTTTTTATCGTAACAAACCAAAATGCTTGAAATTTGAGATAACTAATTTTTTTATTTCTTATTCTATTAATAAGCTAAATTAATTAATTTAGATTGACGATTTTATTTCAATTTATTTTACACATGAAAATGAAAATTGTTATTATGTATTTATTATTATTTTAATATCCATTATCATATGGGATAAATCACATGAAAATTAACATTTTTATTGTATATTTATTATTAATTTGCTCTTCTACAAAAAAAATCTATATTTATTTTTTACTCAATGATGAATTCAAACATTTAGACAACCCCAATGAGTGGGAGGGGAGCTCCAAAAGGTTGAGCAAGTGGTATTACAATAATGGCCATAGTATCTTAGTTAAGGAAACATTATCCATTATCCACTTCAATAATGATTAAAATGCAAAGTTATAAGAAGAATTTAGTGTTAAAGGAGGATTGGTGGGACCCCTTTTATTTTATTTTATTTATTTGAGACCTTACATCAACCTTTTAAAACATGCTATCATATTTGTCTTTTTAATAATATCCATGACTAAAGTTTGTGTAAAATATTTTTTTTATTTTTTGTTTTTAGCTCTACTTTTAGAAGTTAAAGCCATTATCTTAAAAAGGAAAGAATTAATATTATAAATTTGTATTCAATAAAAAATTAAAAATGACAATTGTGAGAGGTAATTTTTTTTAATAAAATTTTAAAGTATTCCTAAAAATTCTACTTTCAAATTATTTAATTATATCTGACAATCTGATGGCTTAGTCATGTCTCCATAATTCTTTTATTTAACACTATTTATTTGAAATTCGAAATTAGCTATTTTGACATTTTGTTTTTGCCTAATAGAAACTTATTTTAAGTGATAAATAGAACGATGATGTAAAATTAACAAAAATATTCACTCTTAAGATAAGGAAAACAAAACCATGAAAGTAGCTCAAGACGATATAGAAAATGACATTTAGAGATATTAATATATATAAATGATATTAAAATAGGGTAACAATCTTCAATTATTTGAAACTGAAAAATCATTATGAGTAATTTTGTAATATTTTAAAATTTTATCAAATACTTTTTTTTTTTTCCAATTAGAAAAACTTTTAAAAGTGGGTTCAAATTTGATGAAATAGTTGTATTGTAACATAGAATGATAAAAACTATCGAGTGTGAGGATATGGTAAACAAGTATAAATGGGAAAATCCAAGGGAGATAAATACCAAGGAAATGTACCACAAAATGTACGAAGAGGCACATCAAATCATGGGAATGGATAGAGATTCCTAGAAGGGTGACGTGGAAGGCAACATAGGTCCAATCCTTGTAGGTTTGGAGGGGTACTTTCTAAGATAATTGGACCAAATTTCAGGAATAGATTCTTCCCCAATATGTGTAACCCAACAAACCACCCCCCATATTTTTTCTTCTTCTGGCATCAAATCTATAAAATTCCATTTGACAATTGCTATGTCTATTATCTTTATTTTAAATAAATATAAATATATTAAATTTTTTTATTTCTCTCAATTATTTTCTCCTACCCATGTGTGGTATATTAGGACACAAGGAGGCCCATCTACTTTTAAACGTCATAATCAAGTTTTTCACGCCCTTTTTTTCCTTGTCCATGCCTGCCCCATTACCAGTGAAAATGACTTACCTGATTTTGATGACCTTTTTCACATGTCAAATTCAAACCCAGTTGAAAATTGCAGATGGGTTTTCCAAAATAAGGTCAAAAATCATAATACAAAAGTGAATTCTAGGCCAGTTAAGGGCAAATTTTCCATGAAAATTTGGAAAATCCATTTACCCATGTAAGAAAAATCCTTAGTCCTTCTTCAAAACTTTCTTGGTGATGAGAAACGAGAACTTGTGGATACAACTAAAGTCATGTTAGTGTTCAAATATGTAGTCTACGAGTCATAGGTGGGATGGTAAAACCTATGCTGAATAGTCATTTTCATTTCTCAAAGAAAGAGATTTCGCAATCAGAGTGTAAACACATATAGGGTTGGATGTGTGGAGGAAAACAAATTCACGTGAGGATGCGATTGGGTGGTTTTTTTATCATTAGACTTGAACAAGAAGATTCTAGGGGAAAATGTAGGGATAAGTATTGTATTGTGTCCAAACAAAGGCATCAAATTCAAGTCTTGGAGAAAAGTCACAATTGCTTCTGAGATATTTGGAGGGCAAAGCTTGTCTTTTTGACTTAGAGGAAAACATGTTGGGTTTGAGGAACAAAAGATTAAAAGTGGTTGTGTAGTCTAGATTCAAAATATCATGTCACATGACTTTTGGTTCGGTTGATTCTCCCTTTTTTAACTCTTTGCTTTTTAGAGGGCTCATGAATGGTGTGTATTCTAAAAATATTTTAGGAAGAAGAATTCTATTGTTGTTAATTATATTTTTACCATTAAAAGCAGAAGTTAAAAATAGGGATGATAATGGGTCAAATTGTAAGCCTTCACGAGTGTAGTAGGGGAAACCTTGAGATAGAGGCCAACTGGTTGGCTTCTAGAGTGGTCAAGTGGTAAGCCTTCTGGAGAGCTATAAAGTGAAACCTTTACCATAGGGGTTCTTCACCCCTAGATGCATGTGATATGCCCACTCCTATGCAATAGGCCTCTTGGAATTGGGCTTTGTAAAGGATAGTAGTTCATGGATGTCTCACTTTTGGGACTTGGGCTTAAACCAACCAAATTGTCCAATTGGGTTTGGGTTTGGGTTTGGGCCGGACATAGACCAACCCAATATCGTAACAAAAGAGACGACCCCATGATGCCCCCTTCCCGAACCAAACGACAAACTTGGATATAGAGAGATTTGATGGAATAAAGTCTATATGAATTTTTAAAATTATGGTGAACTAATTACCTATAAGCTTTATCTTTGTGTTCTTTATCAAGGGTAAATGCTAGAATTCAATATGAACTCAAGTAAAAAAGAATTAGAATCATTTTGTGATCAAACTGGATGTGAAACTTTGTGCAACAATCCACACCCAATTATATACAAATTGTCCACTTTGAGTCCAAAATAGGCTTTCATGGTTTTAAAATACATTTATAAGTTTAAGAGGAGTTCATGCATATAAAGTGTTAAGAATTTTCTCTCCTATTCGATATGGGACATCACAATCATCTCTCATGTAGATATAATAAGGACGTTGTGTTTCACAGGATTGCAAAGCCAAATAAATAGACATTTCTCATGAAACCAAACAAATCTCTACATCGAAGTCAGGGATCGACTTTGATACCATTTATATGACTTACACCAAATCGTATACATATTATTTGCTTCGAGCCCAAAAAATATATAGTAATATATTAAAATTTGTATTTGAGAAATAAATTTATTCAATAAAAGATGCAGTAAAAATAATATTTAGTCTACAATGGGAAATAATATAGAGATAGGGAATAAATTTACAAGTCGGAATAGGGATAGGGGAGCCTTCTGTAACTTTGTCATATACCGTTTGTATTCCTATACCTTAATTTCTATTTTTAGTAGAACAAGAAAGAATTAAGACTAGAATTAGCTATGAAGAAATATGTTTTGAATTTATTAGACCAATGAAGATAAAAAGAGATAAATTTATTATTTCTAATATTATATTTTGGTCATTTGTTAAAACATTAATAGTTTTTTGAGGTACGAAATATTGGAATGGACCCATTGGAAGTATTGATATTGGGCACATAGTGCAAACCGCTTGGGATCATCGACCTCGATCGACTTGAGTTGTTCCAAACACTCCATGAGCCTAGGAACTCAAGGTCAAGAAGGGATGCTTTGGTAGAGAATTTGAACCTGTTAACATAGTTGGTAGTTGTCACTTAGTAGTCCTCACAAAAAACTTTTGGCACTCAAGAAGTTCTTCTTGACCTCCGGACTGAACTACTAGGGTTCATTGGCACAGGTACCAAGGGCTACAGTGGGATATGTACGAGGAATGAATCCCATTGGTAGAAGGGGGGCTTCTATTTGGTCAGCCATATGCCATCCAACACAGATCTGGCCAACCAATAGTAAGCTCAACGAGATCCCTAACGTTTGACTTCTTGACATGCCACTTCCCAAGGAAAAGATTGATTCATTCAATCAATCAAAATCTAGTAAGAGAAACTTATAAAAAGGGGTCAAAGAGCGTTGAAAAGGGATGAATTCTTTATTCTTTTCTTCCACAATCTACATAATCTCTAGTCTTGAAAATGATTATTAGTTTATTGAAAACTTGATAACTTGTGGATATCACTTACGAAAGATTGTGCAATAATAATTTTAATGTTACAAAGACAAATCACAATTAGTGTTAGTATCATATTCATCATCTATTAAAGATTTCTGACATAAATTGTTTAAGCCTTTGATTTCTAATTTTGAATTTGATGAAAATCTTGATTGCTTACTAATATTATCATATTAAGCATTGAAGTCTTTAATTCTTCGCTTATATCTAATTCTTGAATTTATTGTCTTACATTTAGACTTAAAATGTCTCTGTTTACCATATTTATAACAAAGATGACATTGTTTTGGATTTGAATTTTTTTTCTAGTCTTCAGGTTCGTCTATCTTCTCTTTGTCTTGTCTTTAAGAATGAAAAGGCCGGTGGTACATGGACATCGTACTTTGGGGAGTTGGGCTTAGCCCAACTAAATAGTCCAATTGGGTTTGGGCCAAAAACAGACCAATTCAACATCATAACAAGATAAAACCTTGTTACCCAAGCCCAACCCAACAACAAACTTGGCCTAGTTGAGTACCAACTTTGCTTGGGCTGGCTGGCACATGGCCAGCCACTCAAACATTCAGCCTCAAGTCACAAACCTACTTTTGTCATCCCCTACAAATTACCTTTTAGCTTGAAATCAAATGCACCATAAAGCCATTTAACATTTTTTTTAAAAAAAAAGGTAAATTACTAAAAAGGGGTTATGTCAAATGGGGTCTAAACCTAATTGCATGGATGCATTATTCAAAATCATGCCATGCATAGTCACATGGCACCTCCAAATGATTCATATAGTTTCCCTTAGAATATGTTTTCAAATACATATCTTGGATTTTAAATAATGCACCTCAAATCCTACAAAAGACAAAAAAAAAAAAAAGGGTAGTAGTGTGGTTTTTGATTAGGTGTCATATAATTCTCAATTTAAATAATAGAAATATTAGGCACATGAAATGGCATATATATAAAAAAAGAAAAAATTCAAAGATTTAGTCACAAAATCTTGCATGAATTAAGGCAGGGTTCAATCAGACCATCAACAGAAATACAGGTAACTGCCCCTTGTTCACAGCCATGTCTTTCGCTCTCCACATGCTTCCCTATCACATTTATTTATTTATTTCTTGTTTTAATAATAAAAAATTATAAATAAATATTAACAAGCTACACGTGGAAGTGGGTTTGATTGATTTATTTATTTATTTAAAGTATCTCTTTTTTACTAAGTTTAAAATGCTTTACCAGGCTTTACAATTTTGGTTCAAGAAAAAGTGATACTTATGGATCAATTTGGATCACAGACATTATTGTGAAAAGAAAAAACTTGTTTAATTTATGATGAAATTATAGAAAAAAAAAATTGTATATAATATAAATTATTTAAAGATTTATATATTTTAAAATTTCTTGATATTTTAAATAGAAGAGAAAAGAATCAAAACATATGTAAAATAATAATAATAGTATTATTGTTATTTTTTAATTACTTTTCACATTGAAACACGGGGTTACTCTTTTTAGGAAAAAGGTTATTTTCCTTTCCCGTAGATTTTCTCTTAATTCTTCTCATCTAAACCACAACCAAAATAATTTGATATTAACATTTATTTTATATTCCATTTGGTGCTTTTAAATGGAAAAAAGAAAAAGAAAATTGGTTTGGTTTATATTTTCCCTCTTACTTTAACTTTTTTATATTGTTTGAATGAAAAGATCTTTGAGATTAAACAGATGTTTGGTAAATTAATTTAATAATTTGAAATGACTTAATAACTTAAGTTATTAAATAAATTAAGTATAGTTGGTAAAATAACTTAATAATATGACTTGAAATAAAAAATAATTTTAAATAATAAGTAAAAATAATTAACATATTATTAAGTCCACATTTTCATTTTACATTTTTAATCCTTATTTACTTTAATTACTTTCATAATCTCTTTTATTATTCCACCACCTTCATTGCTACTTAAACTCCTTTATTCTATTTATAATTTATGAAAAAAAAAATATCAATTTAATATTTTAAAATAAATTTTAAATTAATTTTATCTAACCACCTTAATACTTAAAACAATAATTAAATAATAAGTTTAAAGTTAAAAACTTAAATATAATTTAACTTAAATTATTAAGTAATAAATATTAAATTTTACCCGATAACCCCTAAATTTGTTTTTTTTTTCTCTCTCTTTTATTTTTATTATTTTTTATTATAGTTTTCTTTGTTGTTATATATTCATTGATCTAAAATACACCTAAAACAATTTGATATTGGTATTTATTACATATTCAATTTCTTAATATATTTTGACTTTTAGGCTTGAAAAAAATATCTTACCTCATTTTTTCCAAAAAGAACACTTTACGAGGGTGAAATGTCTCTTCTTCTTAAAGTATATTTGAAAAGTAGAACCCAAAAGTCATTTTAGTTTTTGGAAGTATCCGAAAAATAGCTGTTAAAGCCCTCTTTCACGTGCATCACAAGTTTAATGCAATTCATAGTATTGAAGAAACAAATGTCTTCATCATTTTGGTTTATCATAAGCTTTCAATTCATTCCCTTTTTGCATGCCAGCTGTTAGTCTACATCTTGGTTAAATTTTACCCCATTTTTAATCATTTTCTCTTTCCAAATACAACAAATAATAAACAAAGTCTTGTTTGTCATTATTGGTTCTGAGACCTAATCGGCTAATCTTTTGAGAATCACATCACTTTAGTCGTTTTCTTTCTCCCAAATTCAATCCGAATTCTGTCGGTTTGGATCTTGTAATCTCTCTCCATAGCTGGGGTTTGTTGGATGGATGATAGTTTTCAATTTTTATTTTTTTAAAAATCAAGTGGTGTGGTTGTTTGTCAAGTTTTGAACTTAAGTCAGGGTCAAATCGCCTTCTTGGTTGGCTCCTGAAGATGGGATTCACTAGAAAATGACTTTCTTGTAGAGAGTAGAAAGAATCCAAGAAATCCTAGTTGTAATTTGACACATACATGGGCAAATTAATTAATTAATTAACATTATTATTATTTGTTTCTTTTACATTTTTAAGATCAAAGTGCTTCATTAAGTAGCCATTTTAAGGTGAGAAATGATTTTATTTTTTATTTTTTTTGGTTTCATTCCCATTTAATTTGTTTTCTAGTAGATTATCAAGTCTGCTTACTTGAAACATCTAATTATTACTTAATACTTAAATCGTAGGGGTGTTCATGGTTCCATTGGTTTGATGTTGAGTATTAAAATCAAACTTTTCGGATAAATATTATTCATTTTGAATCCAATAGACTCAAAGTTTTGAAATGCATCTAATTAATTATGGGAAACTAACACATCTAATATTAAAAACTTCTTTTTTTAATTGATGTAAAATATCCCAATCATTCTCTATACAAATAAAACAAAATGTTCTCGTTGTATTTTACATGATTATGGGGTCTCTTAGAATACTTTTTACTAAAAGTCCCATCAGTTCCCATGTAGAAATTATTCGCGCTAAGTTTAATAGGTTTTTAAGGTTTTAAAACACATTTATATAATTAAAATGACTTCATTAGATATATAATGTCATGAGTTTTTTTCTTCAACTAAAGTGAGGTATCATACATTGTAATGATTTGTTCCTTTCATATAAATATCGTACAAACCTAATGAGCCCCGAGGACTTAAAAACATATTTACTCAATTAAAACAAATCCATTATATGTAGTGTTAGGTATTTCTCCACTTCACTGCTTAATAGATTGTGATATGTACTCACACCTATTTAGGAAGAAGTTTTTAACATTATATATATAGTGGAAACTTCTTAATAATATGGACATGTTTTAAAATTGTGAAGGACGATCGAGTTTAAACCCAAAAATATCCATGTTGATCGAGATTTTAGGAAGGTTTTTCATAGTTGTTACTGTACGTATTCCAATGGAATTTACATGAAGAATGGGTGGCAGCCAAAGATCCAGCACAGCCAAAGAGATCAGGGAAAGAATGCATGGGCCTGAAGATTTTGCAATTCACTATGTTTGAAATCCTGAGAACAATGACATATGATGGCTTGTCCTGACTCCATTTATGTGGACCAGTTTCCAGGGAAAGATGAGAATCCAGATCACTACTTTCTCAATGAATGGACAAAATGGCTCCATTTGCATTCAATAGGAAATAGACCACTTCCTGAATCACCCAACTGTGTGTGGGAAGCAGAGATTCGGGCACACGTCTGAACATTTTGGAGTACTATAGTCACAATCTGTGGACCTATATCTCAGAGAGATGGACCTCTATCCTATATCCCAACCCATCTTTTTCCTGCTTTTATTGTCTGAATTATTGGTTTTTCTTACTACTATTGGCCCTCCATTTTCATACCTTTACTCTCCTCCATTTTTTTCTAACTTTTATAAACAAATTTAATCAATTATACTTTTTCTTTGATAAAAATAATTTGGCAAGTTTCCTAAACTATTCCATCCAAGCTCAAAGTAGATAAACAATACAAAAGGAATAAAGGATAAAAAAGAATAGATAAGAAAATAAAAAATTTAAATATATACCATCGTTGAATAAAGGTAAAAACATATGAAATCAAATTATAAACAAATAAGATCAAAGTGCTGAGATGTTAGTTCAAATCCAATTCATGAGATAACAATGATGCTATGATCGGTAATATATTTAGAATACGACTTGGGAAAAAAATATTATTTGGTAATAAGTGTACCATGTTAAAATTATTGGTTCTAAGTTAAAATTATAATAAGATATGCCAAAGTGAGGTATTTACTTATGCTTTGCAATAATTATGGTAATTAATGAAATATTTATTCAATTATACTCAAAATATGAATAAATATTTCAATTATATATGATGCTTAAAATATGTAAAATGACACTCACAATAAAAAAAAAAAAAAAGGGAATGGAAGAACACACCTAAGTGTATGAATTTATTGAATGTAGAGAGCCAAAGTCATATGTAAACCAAGCAATACTAACTGCATTCAAGGTTGGAATGATGAATATACTCGAAGGACATTAATTTTGCAATCCTAAAGACATGTTTGTACTACCAGCAATTAATTTCCCCCACGACCCCCCACCTTCTTCTATTTGTAGGTAAATTTTACCACTATCTTGTAATTTTATTACCCCGCCACCCCACCTAGTGACCTTCTTCTAGGTTTCCACATCTGGGATTTTTTTTTACTCCATGGTATTTGTACTTACAAAAAATATCACGTATTAATACAAGGAAAATGACTGGCATATCAAAATTTATCCATAATTTTGGCCCATTATCCAACAAAACAGGGGCTTGAGATGACTTAATTCTCCATGTGCTATCATTTCTTCGATAATGATTTTATTTATTGTTTTCTTATTAATTTGCTGTCATGCAGAAACAATAATTTTTCACATAAAGTGGAAGGGCAGCTCCATACCTAGAACCTGGACCAAAAATTAGCCACGTGGCAGCGCTGGTGAGACCGTCGCCGCATTTATTGCCAAGCTTATCCCCTCCCCAGGTGAGCCCTACGTCAACAGTTGAAAACCACGTCAAGGGCAGAATTGTCCAAACAATAAAAACATCGCCCCTATATTAAAACGTGCCCAGTCGCCATGCTTCATTCCCCAATGCAAAGGACGATGCGTCACTCGCTCTAGACTCTAGAGAGAGAGAAATTATAGTAAGAAAATTCAAAACTGTACACAGTAAGTAGTAGTACACAAAGGCATGGCTCTGAAGCTCTTCATCATCGCCACCGTCGTGCTCGCCGGCGCTGTTACCGTTGCATCTTGCCCACCGACTGACCGAGAGGCGCTGCTCGCCTTCAGGTCAGCCCTCCACGAGCCTTACCTTGGTATTTTCAACTCGTGGAGTGGCTATGACTGTTGCCACAACTGGTATGGAGTGAGTTGCGACCCGGAGACTCGCCGAGTCGCCGACATCAACCTCCGCGGCGAGTCAGAGGACCCGATCTTCGAGCGGGCCGGCCGGACTGGTTACATGACAGGGACTATCTCGCCGGCGATCTGTAAACTGAGGCGGCTCTCCAGCATCATTATCGCCGATTGGAAAGGCATCTCCGGCGAGATTCCTACTTGCATTACGTCGCTGCCGTTCCTCCGAATCTTGGACCTGATCGGGAACAAGCTCTCCGGTCCGATTCCAGCTGGCATCGGGAGACTCCAGAGGCTGACAGTGCTGAACGTAGCCGACAACCTCATCTCCGCAACAATCCCATCGTCGCTCACCAGGATATCCACTTTAACGCACTTGGATCTCCGAAACAACCGAATCTCCGGCGAGCTTCCGCGCGACTTCGGCAGACTCGGAATGCTGAGTCGCGCCTTACTGAGCCGGAACCAGTTCAGCGGCACGATTCCGAGCTCAATCTCCAACATATACCGGTTAGCCGATTTGGATCTCTCTCTGAACCGGTTCTCAGGTCAAATACCGGCATCACTGGGCAAAATGGCGGTTCTCTCAACACTAAACCTGGACGGAAACCTAATCTCGGGTCAAATACCGATAACTCTAATTAACTCGGCGGTGAGCATACTGAACTTGAGCCGGAATGCTCTGGATGGCGAAATACCGGATGCTTTCGGGCAGGGATCGTACTTCACATCTTTAGATTTGTCATATAATAAACTGAGAGGTCCGATACCGAAATCGATGGCGGGGGCGGCGTATATCGGGCACTTGGACCTGAGCCACAACCACCTGTGCGGGAGGATTCCGGGGGGGTCTCCGTTCGACCACCTGGAAGCGTCGTCGTTTGTGTACAACGATTGCTTGTGTGGGAAGCCACTGAGGGCATGCTGAGTGGAAAAAGAAAAAAGAAAAAAGAAAAAACTGGATATTGGAATAGTAATGAGTTTGGTGAGTAGTAAATGGTTTGGCCAAAATGCCAACGGTATGTACTGAATAGTTTTAAATATTGTCAATATTTTCAGTTTTCCTTATGTTTTCTATTCAATAAATTTGTCTATTCGGGAGATTTACCTTTTATTTTATTTTATTTTTTACATATTTGGCTGATAATATTGTACATGAATGAAAAGTAAGATTGTTTGCCAGAAAATTTTGATAGAAAAAAAAGATGGATCTATAGTAAAATAGACAAAAATTTCTTCATATCAAAAACCGGTGTGAGTGAAAATCGAAAAAGCAGTAAATTCGATCAAACTCAATCGATTCAACAACTATAAAGGTTAATTTTTTTAAATCTATTTTCTTGATTTGGTTTTCGATTACCTCATCGCTTCCATTGAAATTAATGATTAGGGGCGGGTGATTAAGAAATACCCTAAAGTAAATAAAAGTGAATTCCATGCATGCACGTAATTTGCAAATGCATGGGAGCCCCACAATGGGCATGCGAAGATTGAACAATAATTGGTGACAAGCGACAGACCCATGAGTGGTCCTAAAGTGCAACACACATATTAATTTTACTAGTGTCTTCATGTAATGAAATTTCCCCCTTTTTGGTTCTTAAATTAAGTTCTTAATGACTTTGATTCCCGTCTTTAGATTTGGCTGTTTTGATGTGTTACGATCATCAAATCACTCGATTGATAACACCACTGCCGACTTCAAGCTTTGTTATAGAGTTGAGAAGTACCACCATTAAAGAGGAGTCTATCACAAGGTGGGACTTATACATCGTGTGTGGAGTTGGAGTCAATGGTGAGAAATGGTCCTCCTCACCACCCAACACTCTTGGGCCACTATTGATTTTCTTTACTTTTAATTAACTCCATGATTTGTCTGAACTTAAAAGGCTAGATCTGTTTCCAAATAATTTAAGAAGAAAAAAATACAATAAATTATTTTACATGTTTTTAAAATTCATTTAGCTTATATTTTCTTTTAATATAAGGATTTAAATAATTTTTTTTCAAGCCACATTTTCAACGATGTCACCCAAACAAGTTCCAAAATTAATTTGAGCAAGATGTTACTTCTCAACACTACATCAAATATGATTTCAATCAAGTACTAAAATAAGTAATAAGCACTACAAAAGCCTTTAAGTAATCGCATTCCAAACAAAATTTTTAAGTGATGATCAGATTCTTACTCAAGAAGTCTTTTGGGTTTAATTTGAAGATTTTACTGAATCATCTTTGTTTTAATATGAATCTAAGGTTTCAATCAATTCACAGGGTCTTAACAAGATAATTCCAATCAATGATAAAGAAAACAATATAATAATCAAATCACATTATACAAATCAAAAGAATAGGAAAAGAAAAAAATTCAAGAGACCTATAATAATAAAATATGATAAAATAGCTCGGAAAGTAATATTTTAGAGATTTATAATTTTTTTGTTTTATTGAATTAGCTCCATAAAAATCACAAAGTCCTAGCTTTTCAATACAAAGTGAGTCCGCTCGGATTTCTAGCCCATTCTATTTTAGTAGTTTGATCAAAGAATTTCTTTCTTTTTGTATTTTTGGGATATGAGTGGGTGAAACTTTAAATTTAAACTTTGAGAGTAGTTGGTAGTGTAAAATGTCATAGAACAACAAATTAGTGGGACCTTCCAAGTCAAAGCAGAAGCAATAATAGGAGAGATGAAGAGAAATGATGAAAGTCATGAGTGATGGCAAAGAACATTAATGGATACAGTTGGTTTTATATTATTAGTGTTTGATTGTTGCAGGTTCATGGTCCCAAATCCCTACTCTGCCTGTGCCAACTCTAAACCTGGGAAGGCAGCACACGTGATGAACTGTTCTGATTTTGACTCATCATCGCTCCACTTTCAAAGCAACAACACCTCCCACATCACACCACTCATTTTACCATCACAATCATGTGATTAGGAAAACAAATAAACAAGTTTGAATCACAGATTTTTCTTTAAAATCTAGATCATTTAATAAAGGAAAATAAGACCATGGATCAAATCAAAATTGAAAAGAATTGGACCAATTTTACATATCAATAATAATCAATGAGACATAAATGGGGTATCAAGCACTAAGATTAAATTATAGATATGACATGTTCTGATTGATCTCACTTTCTGATGGGTACCTATATCAGGACTCTTCAAACATTTTAAAAAATATATCACTTCGAAAATGTTTTTCAAAGATAAATTTTGGAAATTCTTCTCTCAGTTTTTCTGTTGGCAAACAGGGAGAAGAGTAACACAACCAAACATGTTCTTGAAAGAGATAGCCAGACCGCAAACTCAGTTGTTCAGAAGAAAAAGCTCAAATAAGTTTTACCCATTTGCAAAAGAAGAAGGGACATGTGTGGACAATATTAAAAGATCAACTCTACCGACTCTTTGAACATTTAAAAAACATGTGACCTTGAAAATGTTTTTCCAAGATAAATTTTGGAAATTCTTCTTTCACTTCTATTGGCAAACATGGAGCACAGTAATACAACCAAACCTGTTCTTCAAAGAAATAGTGAAACCGCAAACTCAGTGGTTCAGAAGAAAAAGGCTCAAACAAGTTTTACCCATTTGCAAAAGAAGGGGACATTTGGGACAATATCATAAGATCAACTGTACTGGTGTCTCATGTGCATAACTCAAAAAAAAAAAAAAAGGGTAAAGTTAAAGGCCCCTACTATAAGATGAGTTATACCAAAAGATCTTTTCCAAACAATGTTGCAAATAATGAACACAGCAAAAAAAAAGAAGGCATCAAACAGCTCACTGAAAGAAACACCAGAATCATAACTCATAACTCACCCATTTCAAACTGCATAAGACTGGTCCCAGGTTCAGTACTGATGAATTCAAACTGCCAAGGGTATGATTGATTGCAAAAATTTCAGTGGCACTCAAGCTCAGGGATTTACCATACCTGAAATTGAAATCCATCAGTGAGAGAAAGAAGCCAACCGACAGGGGGCTGAAAAGAAAAGCACACAAGTAGGGACTGAAAGAAACCAAAGTAGCACTTGAAATTCATCCCCTGGAGTCAAGTTTGGCATTAAGTGAGTAAAAAGAAAAAATTAGAAGAAAGAGAGCATGTTTTTTATCAGATCAAATGGTTAAGCTCTGATCATGAAAGACCAACAACAACAACAGATTCCATAATTAAACCATCGCATTATACAGGGGTTTTGTCATCATTTGCATCTTTTGTACAAGAAAACTTTATAAATCCAAAGATTCGAAACATCTAAAGATGGCAGTTCCATGTGACAAACCATCACTACATACACACAGGAAAATGTGATATAATTAGAAGTAGAAATTATCCACGGCAATAAAAATCATTGAGATTGAATTCCAACCCAAGTTACATCTATTTCACTGACTTCTGCTTACATGTCAAATTCTCCTGAAAATCTAAGAGCATAACCAGTTCTCTTGATTTTTCTCTTTCACCCCTACAGCAAATATGGTATAGAAAGTTACCAAAGAGCTCCTCCTGGGCATCTTCAGGAAGGAATTCTGAAACAGATTCTCCACAGCACATGTTCAATCCCAAGGTGGTTCCAGATGAGCTCATTCAGAGTTTTGCATCTACCTTTCCTGTGGACCTTCTATTTCACCAATGGCAACTAGTTTTGAGCTTCTACAATATTTTTATCATCTTGGGACAAGGATTATAATTAAGAACTACAAACATTCCAAGTTTAAAGGAAACATCACTTACATGTGAGTCTACAGTAACCCTGAATTTGAAGCATTTGATATTTAAAGAGAATCTAAGGTTGTATATGCAATTTATGACTTTTCTCTCCTGACCTAGTAAGATTTGAATGTAAAAATACCCTCTCAAAAGTGTTGGAATATGAACTATTGTAATATAAAGCTTAACAAAGAATCATAGAAGTATAAATAAGAACCTATCAACCAATGCAAACATCAAGTGGGAAGATAAGAATTGAATAAAAATAATTTCAATTAACTCTAGGCCCATTTGGTTAACAACCTAGTCCAAACACATGCAGATTTTCAGATATTCATACAGAATAAAACATGAAAAACCTGTTCTTAGAGATGAGAGACAATCACATCAAGTCGAACAGCCAATGAAAAGATATGAAAGCACATCATTAGTAGGTTGGTGAGAAAATTTCGATGAAAGGTAAATGGTAAGACTACATTTCGTGGCACAAATTGGATTTGATCTTGAATTTCCAATTCTTGGAATTCAACCATCTTGTGAGAATAGCTTGAGCTGATTACAGGTCTTCCTGTATTTTAAATATGAAAAACTCCTCATTTTTATTTACCAAAGTCATGGTTATCCAAGGCACCAAGCACATTGAGGCACAAAGGAGCCCTGGAGCCTGGATGCAAGGACTGCTCCCCAGTGAAGAGGCAACTAAATGTATAATGTGTTCATTTCAATGTATCAGTGAATGCAGTCATATAGAATTTAGCATGCTTGTCACATTTTATCACAAAAACTCATCGGAATTGAAGCACTATTGCACAAGACATAAGAAAGTAACTAGTAATACAACAATATATAGATTCCAAACATGAAAAATCTCCATGCATTAAAAAGTTAAAAGGGCAGCAAAACTTGAAAGTAAAAATATCATCATCAACAAACATAAAACCATCATCATCTTCTTCACCTGTATATGATTCACAGCCTTCATCATCTTCCCCTTCTATCTCCTCCAAACTGGCGGCCGGCTTCTTCATCATCTGGATTTAGTGCTAATCTTGATTGAATTCCAGTATCAAATTTGGCCACAGCTGTAGTGACACGATTACATGTCTAAGTATCATCCTCAAAGACAAATTCATCTTCACATTCTTCAGGCACTTCATCATCCATCCTCCCAACCAACCATTCATTGTTTTCATCTATTTCTCTCAAGGAAAGTGGGTCATTGGTGTTACGCCCATTATATCATCTCCTGAAGGCTTGATTGTTTTTTATGAACACCAAATCATTCAGACAATCTTGTGCTAGCTTGTTTCTCTTTTTGCTATAAACCTACAAGAATTCATACACAACTCGTTAACTGATGAACATGAAAAGCTAAGAATTACAATCTCAAGCAAGATTTTTTTCCCTTTTTCTAACTTGCTTGTTCAAAGATACTTGGATTGCATTCAGAGTGAGATCTGCTACAAAGCTGAGAGCTTTTATAGCAAATCATTGCAAATTTGGAGCAGAGCATCCATATGCACCCCATCAGTCAAATATTAATAATTATTAGTTAAAGAAACATTTTATCTAGTCATATCAAATATGACAATTTTATTTTATTTGATAAGTAAAGAAAATTTCATATAAAAAGAGACGCCAAAAAAGCGACTCAAGGTATACAAACCTATACACCCACCACCAAAAAGGCCAATGAAAAAGAAAAAGGAGAAAAACATCCAATTGGCCCAAAAAACAACCTTAATAGGATACCAACCAATCAATAAAATTAACCATAGTTAGAGGACATTCAACTATAAACAACTTAACCTCAGACCAAAGAGAATAAACAAGAGAGTATTTCAAACTCTAGATTGACAACACATCATCCTTGAAAGCCAATCTATTTCTCGCCTTCCAAACCGTCCAAAATATATAAAGAGGAGCAGCTCTCCACACCCTCCTAGGCTTTTTGCCCACAAAGGAACCATGCCAGTTAAGGAGAGTCTCTCTAACTGAAGAGGGCAGCACCCAAGACACCTCAAACAAAGTAAAGAGTAACTCCTATAGGACCCTTGTTTTTGAATAGTGAAGAAGAAGATGGTCTATGGTCTATGGTCTCCTCATTCTCAAGACACATAAAACATCTATTTACCAAGGCCCATCCTCTTTTTTGAACAAGATCTAGGGTTAAGGCTTTACCCCACGTAGCCTCCCATGCAAAGAAACAAATTTTGGGTTGTACCCACACATTCCAAATACAGCTAGAAGGAAACAAATAAGGGCAGTCCGCTTCTAGAGCAAGGTAGAAAGACTTGGCCGAGAACTTGCCACTCTTTGTTTCGGTCCAAACCACCATATCGTCCACATCTCCAAGCACTCTCTTCCCGTGAAGATGCTCCAAAAATCTTTCCGCCTCCTCCACCTCCCAATCATTTAGGGCTCTTGAAAAACAGGGATTCCATATCAAATATGACAATTTAAAGGGCCTAAACGAGTAAAGAAAATAATTAACCTGGTATTTTTGTCTCTCTTGTTTTGATAGCCAAGTCTATCCCGAAAAGGCCTTGAGCTCTCTTATACAAAAGAAACTCTTTCCTTAATTGCTCATTGCTTGGAAATGTTAGGAACCAACCTTTCTATGCATTTTTGTAGACCCCTCATAATCTTTTCATCTTGCTCAATGATTGGGGGGTTTGCATAAAAAAAATCCTGGGTTCAAGAAGTACCCAGCTGCATGCAAAGGGTGATGGAGTTGAATTTCCCACCTCCGATCAATGATTTCAAAGATCTCTTTATATTTATATTTATTGTCATTAAAACTCTTTGCAATGGCCTTGTAAATGTATCCCATGGGTTTTTTTTTTTCTTACCATTGACCATTTGAAGAAGATCAGCAAGAACACCTGTTACCTTAAGGCTATCTTTTTTTTTTTGATAAGTAAAGAAAATTCATTTATAAAGAGACGCCAAAAGAGCGACTCAAGGTATACAACCTATGTAAGGTATACAAACCTATACACCCACCACCAAAAGAGGCCAAAGACAAAAGAGACCCACCAACCAAAAGACCCAAAACCTTACAATGATCCCAACCAATCTATAAAATTCACCAAAGTTTGAGGGCATTCTACTATAAACAGCTTTGCCTCAGACTAAAGCGAGCATAAAAATGAATATTTCAACCTCTGTATTGATATTTCATCATCCTTGAAGGCTAATCGATTTCTCGCCTTCCAAACCGTCCAAAAAATATGCAGGGGAGCCGCTTTCCACACTTTCCTGTGTTTCTTGCCCACAGAAGAAGTCTGCCAACTAAGCAAAGTCTCTCTAACTGAACACGGCAACACCCAAGACACCCCAAACAAAGAAAAAAGCAACTCCCATAAGATCCTTGTTTTTGAGCAATGAAGAAGCAGATGATCTATGGTCTCCTCCTTTTCAATACACATGTAACATCTATTTTCCAATGACCATCCTCTTCTCTGAACAAGATCTAGGGTAAGCGCCTTACCCCATGCGGCCTCCCACGCAAAAAAACTGATTTTGGGTTGTACCCACACCTTCCAAATACAGCTAGATGGGAAAGAACTAGGGCAGTCCGCTTCTAGGGCAAGGTAAAGGGACTTAGCCGAGAAAATGCCACTCTTTGTTTCAGTCCAAACAGCCTTATCATCTACGTCTCCAAGGACTCTCTTCCCGTGAAGACACCCCAAAAATAATTCTGCCTCCTCCACCTCCCAATCGTTTAGGGCTCTTGAAAAACAAGGGTTCCAACCCCCCCTTCCCCCTTGCACCAAGGGATCCCAAACATCCGCCACCCAAGCTTCCTTTTCAATCGATAAGGCATAGAGGGAAGGAAATGACTCGCACAGAGGGGCATCCCCACACCATCT
This sequence comes from Vitis vinifera, assembly GCF_030704535.1. Classification (NCBI taxonomy): domain Eukaryota; kingdom Viridiplantae; phylum Streptophyta; class Magnoliopsida; order Vitales; family Vitaceae; genus Vitis; species Vitis vinifera. The sequence continues at coordinate 2,199,926 of NC_081810.1, forward strand.
ATCCCTCCAAAAACTCACCCTCCTTCCATTGCCAACACTAAAAGAAATCCGCGCACCCACCAAGTCCCAGTCCATTCTTATTCCTTTCCAGAGCCCCACTCCATGTGCCTCTCTCACTTCCCGAGTGCACCAACCCCCTCTATCTTCCCCATACTTCCCTCTAATCACTTGATTCCACAAAGCCTCTCTCTCGTTTGCAAAACGCCAATTCCATTTAGAAAGGAGTACCTTATTGAGAATGGAAAGGCATTTGATCCCTAAACCCCCTTTCTTCTTGCTTAAACACACCACCTTCCATCTTACTAAATGTGGTTTTCGCTCCAAACTGCCACCGCCCCAAAGAAAATCCCTTTGGATTTGTTCTAGTCTTCTTCTAACTGAACTTGGTAATCTCAGAACAGACATATAGTAAATGGGAAGGTTTGACAAAGTACTTCGGATCAAGGTTGCTCTTCCTCCCTTGGATAAGTATTGTCTTTTCCACATAGTCAATCTTTTGCGGAACCGCTCTTCCACTCCATCCCACACTGCCACTGACTTAAACGGAGCACCCAATGGAAGACCCAAATAAGTGGACGGGAGACTACCCACTTTACATCCAAAGTCCAAGGCAAGGTCGTCAATATCCACTACCCTCCCTACTGGAATGAGTTCACTCTTGTCCAAATTAATTCTCATTCCCGAAGCGGCCTCAAACCACATTAGCAGCCAACTTAGGTAAGTCAGCTGATCTTGGGAGGCTTGGCAAAACACCAAAGTGTCATCGGCAAACAACAAGTGTGAAATCTGAGTCCCGCCTTCATTCCTTCCCTTCACCTGACAACCCGAAATATAACCATTGTCCACAGCCCTTTTAAGGAACGAGCTGAAAACCTCCATGGCAATCACAAATAGATAAGGCGAGAGAGGATCACCTTGCCTTAAGCCCCTTGAGCTTTGGAAAAAACTCTTAGGCGTTCCATTGATCAACACAGAGAAACTTGCAGTGGATATGCACCACCCTAACCAATTCTCCCCAAAACCCATTTTCTTCATTACTGTAAGAAGAAAGGACCAATCCACATTGTCATATGCCTTCTCTATGTCAAGTTTGCACAAGATCCCATTTTCATTGTTCTTTAGAATCGAGTCAATGGCTTCATTAGCTATTAACACCGCGTCTAGAATTTGTCTTCCCTCCACAAAAGCCCCTTGAGCCTTAGAAACCACCTTTCCAACCGCTCTTTTAAGTCTATTGGCTAAGACCTTAGCTAACCACTTGTATAGGCTTCCCACTAAACTTATGGGCCTGAAATCCCTCAAATCCTCAGCCCCCATTTTTTTTGGGATTAAAACCAAAAAAGTAGTGTTTAGCCCCTTAACAAATTTACCATGTTTATGAAACTCCCTAAAGAATCTCAACACATCTTCCTTCACAAAATCCCACGCAAACTGCCAAAAAGACATTGTAAATCCATCAGGACCCGGGGCTTTGTCCCCACTACAGCCTTCTAGCGCACCATGTACCTCTTCTTCCGTGAACGGCACCTCTAAAGCATCAGCATCCAGGTTCTGTAGCTGTTCACACTGCAGTCCAGCCAAAGAAGGGCGCCATTCCCCCGGATTGGACAGCAGGGTTCTAAAGGCACTCATCCCATTCTCCTCCGACTTCCACACACCATTAATTCTTATTCGTTCCATGTTGTTTCTTCTCCTGTGAGCATTGGCCATCCTGTGGAAAAAGCTCGTATTTCTGTCCCCTTCTTTCAACCACACTTCCCTAGATTTTTGTCTCCAAGTAACCTCTTCTAAAAGAACCCATTTTTTGTATTCTTCCCTCGCCTCTCTTCTAGCCTCCATCTCTTCCAATGTCAATCGGTTTGTCTTCTCCTTTTCATCCCAGAACTGCATCTGGTCCAAAGCAACATTTTTCCTATACTCCACCCTGCCAAAAACGTCTCTGTTCCACTCCTTCAGTTTAGTCTTCACCACCTTTAGTTTTTCAGCCAAAACAAAGCTTGCAGTACCATTAAAATTTTCCCCTTCCCACCAGACTTTCAATAGATCCTTAAACCCCTCCACCTTAAGCCACATGTTCTCAAATCTGAAAGAGGATGGACCATTTCTCAAGCCCCCTCCTTCTAACAGAATTGGGAAGTGGTCTGACACTGGTCTCGGTAGAACGCTTTGCCTTGAATGGCTAAAACGGCAATCCCACCCCTCATTGACCAGGAATCTATCTAATCTTAACAGGGTCTGGTTGTTCGCCCCTCCACTCCAGGTGAACGGACCCCCAAACAGGGGTAAGTCCTTTAACTGTAATTCTTCTATTACATCTGCGAATCTTCTCATATCTGAATTAAAGCTCCCTCCTCTACTGCGCTCTTCAGGACTTAGAATAGCATTAAAATCCCCAGCAACACACCACGACCCATTCCAAAGGCCATGGATGGCCCCCAGCTCATTCCAGAGACTTTCCCTCTCTCTCCTCTTAGTCGGACCATAAACCCCTGTGAAGGTCCACGTAAAGCCATCCTCACAATTTTTAAAATGGCAGGATATTGAACATTCTCCCTTTTCTAGCTTGATCATCTCCAGCACCCTATTATCCCAAAACACCACTATGCCGCCCGTTGAACCCCTTGAGTCCACAGTTCCCCAATCTAGGAATCTTCCCACCCCTATACTCCGAATAATCCCTCTTGTCATCTCCTGTATTTTTGTTTCCTGCAGACAGACCAAGTCTACCTTATTCTTCTTAATCAAGGCTTTAATCACCTTTCTCTTGTCACAGTTATTTGCCCCTCTAACATTCCAAGATAGAATTCGGATCTTCATTTAATATTGGAAGAACTCCCCCCCCCCCCCCCCTTCTCCTCCAATGTAATTCACGGTCCATTCCAACTTCCTCAATTCCCTTTCGAATTTGGAGGATTCTATTTTTCTCTTTTTCCTACCAACCAGGTTCCCCTTCTGAAGTTTTCTTTCTTTCATTCTTTTGAGCAGGAGCAGAATCTCTCCTTCAAAGCCCTCCGTCGGCATCCCGAGGCATCGGCTAAACCTAGCCAAGCAACTGGACTGCCAACACTGCTCACCCACTTCGTTTCTCTCTTCCGTAATATCCCATCCCACCACTTTCTCTACCTCCTTTCCAACAGTCCCGAGAGCCATCCCCGGCGACCCTAGGACCTCTGCCTCCCTTCCATCCGCCATAATCATCCTTAGAGGGTCCATGCCTATTCCCCCAAAATCACTGCCCCCAATTGGATCGACAATCATCCCATCCCACCCAGAACGAGAAGAAGAAGAATAGAGAACCCGCTCCCCAAACGAAAAAACGTCCCAAGGACAAGAAGATGTGTACCTGGCCACCTCCTCCTTTAGAGCTTCGTCGGTAAGCTCTTTGAAGTTACAACCCGGGAAAGACGAGCCCTGAAAGGCGCCGACCAAGACCCCGTCAAGCCACCCATATGCCTCCTCCCGGCAAGCCTCGCGAGCCCTAACACCAGCGGGGTCTGCAGTATAAGATATGGGATGCTCGATCCCAGCTGAGCCCTTATGTGGAGCCAACTGGGGGCGGCCCATTTCTCTTGCAGAAGTATTTGGTATTGGGCCTAAAAGGGGCGGCCCACATACCTCAAATCGGTCCTCCTCAGTTGGCCCCTTCTGGGCTTTTGGCTTTATCACTTTTGAAAGTGGGCCTAAGAGATCCAGCCCACTAACTTCTTTAATGGCCACCGGGATCTCCTCACTGGGCCTCCTCTCCACTTCTGAATCTAGGACCCAGCCCGACCTACCATTAGCTTTGATTGCAGGCCCATCTTTTTGCAAATACTCCCCACCATCCTTCTGCCTCTCTGCCACTGCCCCTCTTGTCTGTATCATGGCAGAAGAAGTAGCCTCCAAGGCTGGTCTGCAGCTACTTTCTCCATCTTCAGACGGCACTGCCATCTTTGCAGGTTGTCTTTTTGCTTGCACCATTTCCACCGCACACTCGACGCGTGTCTTCCCCCCTTCTTCTTCCCTAACCTCCATCTTCTTCCCCGTCCCAGAACTGCCAGCTGGAATCACCTCAGTCACCCTTGGCAACATCTCCCACCAAAGTTGAATAGCGTAACAGGTAGTGCCGATTACCACTTGCAGAGAGCTTGACCCTCCTATCCCCTCCAATTTCACCAATATTCTGGCCCATTGTAGCTCCTTCATTGCACCGGTACTTTCATCCACTGCAATAAATCCCCCACAACAGTCTCCAATCTTTTTAAACACTTCCCGACTCCAAAAATGCAGTGGTAATCCCCTCACTCTCACCCAGACTTCCTTAACTTGTTCGCGCCTCTGAGAACATCCCACACTTGGGTCCCATCTTTCCAGATGTATAATCGATTCCTTAAAGCGCCGGAAGCCTCGTTGTAACACATTATTTGCCTCTGCTTTTAACTCAAACACAATTAGAAAACAAGAGCCCCCCATCCTTGCTATCCTCATTTCTCCTTGGAGTTTCCAATGATGTTTTCCCCACTTTTCCATATCACTCAAGTCAGAATCCGTAACCCCCATCTCTCCCCAACTCCCAACCAAGCAGCGGTCTAAAAACTCCCTTCCTTTCATCACATCTTCTTCTCCCAATTGAATCCACACTGCCTCCCCTAGCCTTTTTTCTCTTGGAGCTTCTCTTGTATTCACTACTTCAACGTAGGATTTCTCTTTCTTCCCCTTTGGAGCCCCAACTTTGCTCTCAGTCTTCTGGGATAAATCTGCTTCCCTAGTCTCATCTGTTGACAAAATTCCTATTGAACGAAGTTTTTCAGCCAGTAAGGCCCATCCTCCCAAAAAACCTTTACCTTCCGGGAACACCAAGCAATGTCTCTTTGCTTCCGAGTCAACCACAAAACATAATAAAAACCTACCGGCATCATTTGTTCAGCATTCTAGTCTGAACTTCCTACCTCCATCCTCCCACCTTTTAACAAACCTCTGCCCACCCTCACCCCTACAGCTAGTCTCCACTCCCTCCAACAGCCAGCCCAAACTGGATTCCCCAAATCTGATCCACGAAGTGAAGCCTCTGCTTCTTTCCACAATAATCCCCCTTTGTTTCTTCCCAAACACCTCCACAGAGATTTCAAACGTCTTAGAGTCTACTGCAAACCAGCAGCTCCCCCCTCTTCTCCCCCCCCTTACCATGGCTTCTGTTCAATTCATAATGATGGATATCGCAATGCTACTGATGGATTGTTTGTGGGCTATGATCAATTGTATTCCAAAATGATGGCATTAAAACAATTTGAGGGAACCTTTTTACCCTTCTTCTCCTTCGTCGATTTACTGTTAGTCTAATTTTTGGAAGCAAACATTTTCTGGAAGTTGTTCTTTTGTTTATATATACTTGATAGTGTGAGAAAGGCTGCTGCATACCAAGTCTTAGTGTGCCTAAGCAATTCCTTTTGTCCTATAAAGCATCTCATCATGTTCAACAGTCCTGGATGACTATAAATATAACCATTCATTTCAATAGCCCTTCATAATGTTCTCTAGATATTGGGTATTTTTCCAATATCCTCCAACATCAAGTCTAAGCAATGTGCAGCACATGGTGTCCAGTATAAATTTTATCACTTCACTTTCAACAAGCTTCCTATAATAATGTAATTAAAATTTAATTAATAAAACTATAAATAAAGTAATAACCTAATCAATAATAATATTTAAACAAAAGTAAAGCAATACTAAAAGAAACAATAATACTTACCTACCAATGCATAACTTGAATGACCATATGATATAACTTGAACCACATTTGCTTCTCGAATACGCTCCACCCAGCTATCAAGCAGTATAAACATTTTTTTCACCAGTTTTGATAATTGAGGAAGCAACAATTGATTCAATAAATAAGGTGCCTCAGGAACAATTTACCAGAAACTTTGCAAAAGTTTTTTCTTTCTTCTCAGTCCACCCGTCAAACATTATGGAACATCCATTTCTTGCCCATTCCTCCTCATGCCTGTTCATTAATTTTTGTGTGAGAGTCACCTCTTTCCTCAGGAAAGGAACCCTTACCTCATAATAAGTTGGGGGCTTCACACCTACACCATATTGCCCAATGGCATTAATCATGCCTTGAAAACTAGGGTAAGTGACTGCATCGAGTGGTACTCCAGCATCACACATCCACATCAATATACTTGCGCACACCTAGTCTCTTGCCTTTTTCTTGTTGGAATTGTTGATTGTCAGTTGCTTCATCTCACCATCATTTCTAATTTGCAACACCGTATATGTATGATATGCATTAGGACTTTCTTGCTTTGGTCTTTTCATGGTAAGAGTGAGTTGACTTACTATTTTTCCCTCCCCTTCCACTTCCACATGAACTTGAACTGGAACTTTTTCTTACAATTCTTAACAAATTCCTTTACATTTTCCTCTTCCCCTTCAAATTCATCATCATCAGTATGCCATGACCTCTTCCTATTGACCTTATGTATCCATCCTTTCGTTTCTTCGCCACAAAGTTTGCAAGAATGAAACATCTCTTTCAATGTAAAACCGCTCCCATTCCTCTGATTTGGCCATCAATTTCTAAACGATCACAAAATTACTACCAATACAAGCACTATAATCAATTGAACAACACATTCTCCAAAGCATTGAAAATGCAGTACATTTTGGAGGCACTATTCCACTTTCGAGAGGAAAAAAAAATGCTTGCAAGAGAAGTATTTCCAAAAAGTGACTTTCCCTTCTCCACAAACCCTCTGTTTGGTTCTCGAGAAAGCAAAGGAAACTGCTTCATAACGGAAGCTACTCCTACATTAAGCATTTTCCCCTTTTTCTCGAGAAACAAACCGAATATTTTTCAGTAAGACCAATCTATGCCATTCAGGAGAGATGAAAAAGCAAAAGTGGAAAAGACGAGTTGGAGTACCGGCCACGGCGGAGTTTGCTGAGATCGGCGGTGTACTGTCCGGCGACAGCTTCTTTTTTTCGTCGTTTGTCAGAGTTTTCGGCCATTGTTGCAGACAAATGAGAGGCCTAACACGATCCCAGGGCTAGGTTCGATGAAAAAAGAACGCCGAGTTTCAATTTTGAGGAGCAATTCATATACAGAGAGCGCGAGCTTAGGGTGTGAAGTTGTGGAAACGGCGTCGTTTGCTGTTGTAAAACATAACGTTCTAATGTAAACAACAAAATGTAATGAAATGTTTCGATCTCTAATTAGCGATGTATATGAATGAATTAACGAAATTCCCCATATCCCCGTTTACTATCCAATAAAACCACAATAAAGGGAATTTGGATGCCACATGAAGATGCTAAAATTATGAATAACCGAGAATTTTATTCTTCCACTTAGTGAATACTTAGAAGGAATTTTTGTAGGGAGGTGATCTTATTGAGAATTTTTACAAGAGCCTTTTGTAAATACCAGAGCCCTCCCCCTATTGTAGCATGGTGAGGGCTTTATATATGCCAATGCTCTACTATTGTTGTAGGTTGCTATAAGCTTTTCTGCATGCTTTGTCGACTTTTGGGTATTTGGAAATAAGAGTAACATGGCTCTATTTTTTAGGTGTAGGTCAGCAATCAAGTCAACTTGTCGTGGTTACTATAAACTACAAGAAGTTTTGTTGATTTTTAAGTATATGATGACAAAGCAGTTGGACTCGTCTTCTTAGGCATAGTTTGACTAGTTTGACCAACTTATAAAGAAGTTTTCCCTTTTTATGTTCCTTATTTTGAGATGAGGTGAATTCATGAGGGTTTAAGGTAAACCATTCTCCTAGTGGTTTATTCTCTTGGTGGTTCGACTTTTAGTACCTCCACCATGGAATTGTTTCTATGGATTATATGGGATGAAGTCAATTCTAAAACCCTCATGCATAAAAATTGAAGCATATAATTAAATAGTACTATGAATTATAGGTAGATGAACAAGTTTTCTCCATTGATTAAGATCTAAATGAGGGATTTGGTCATCTTCAAACAAGAAAAACAAAAGGCATGCAAAGGAGCAGACATGATGAAAGGGGATGTGAAAAATTGAGAGAGTAAAAGATGGAAATGGCACTTGGCATGGTGTTTGGAAGCCCGGAAAACAATGAACAGACAGATTTGGAAGGAGGCAGCTAGAAAACTAATGCATTGAGCTTAGGAGGAGCCAGGGAGCTCATATGGTTATATGTTGCCCATTCAAGTTGGCCCAAAAGATGAAAAGAGGTCCAAGATCTATGTGAAGTTGTGCTCCTAGGAAGATCATAAATCACCCGCCCAACCAGGTTGATGCAACTAATAAGAATAATACTATCTCCTATTTGTTAACGTTTTCAAAAATATTTTTAGAAAAGAGTTTTTAAAAACAATTTTCAACTATTTTCATAAACAAAATTATGTTTATGAACTCAAATATGAAAATAGTTTTCCAAATTTATTTTCCAACAGTTATTGTTCTAAAAAATATGAAATAGTTATATTTGTTCTAAAAAAAAATATTTTTTTATATATTTATAATAGATAGATCATATAAATATTTTTTAACTATGAAAATCATGATTTTTCAGGAAGTGGAATTCTCTTGGAAACCCACTAAAGTAGGAAAGTTATGATCTTTTAAAAAATAGATTCCACAATATGTTTCCTTTAGTAATTGGGTTCATGAATTGTAGTCCAACTATGTTATATTTATTTTAAAATATAATCTATTTTTATAATAAACAGATCATATAAATACTTTTGTAGTCCAACTATGTTATATTTATTTTAAAATATAATCTATTTTTATAATAAACATATCATATAAATACTTTTTCAACACAATATGGGTCATCGAAAGGATTTTGGAGACCCACTAAAGCATGAAAGTAATGATTTATCAAAAAATGGAATCCTCTCGCAGACTCATTAAAGTAAGGAAGTCATGATCTTTTTGAAAAATGGATTCCACTAAGGAAGACAACGAGACGGGTTTAGGACGGGTCGCCCTCATCCTAACCTTACCTCGTTTATTCAAAATAATTCTCATACCCGTTCCATTTAAAAAATTAAATGGGACAGGGCCGGACGAGATGGGTATGAGAAATTCTCATACCCATCCCATTTAACTTTTTTTTTTTTTTTTGAAAATTTGATTTTTTTAAAATTACTTTTAAAATTTTTAATTACATTAAAATAAATATATTTTATAAATAATTAAATAATTATATTTTTTTATAACTTATTTTATTAAAAAATATTTTATTATTATTTATATATTAAAAATAATAAAATAAAAATTAATTTAATTTTATTTTAAAAATTAATTTTATATATAATTTGGGGAACGGGACAAGACAATACCTAAACTTACTTCGAACCTGTCCTGGGTTTTAAAAAAAATTCCCAAATCCATTTAATTAAAATTCAAACTCATCCCATTAAGGGCGGAGAAGGATAAGTACTTGAAAAAACTCATCCCATTGTCATTCCTAGATTCCACCATATGTTTCTTATGGTAATTGGATTCATGAATTGTGGTCGAAATATGATAATCTATTTTTATAATAAACGAATCATATAAATATTTCTTCAACATAGGTTCGAAAGGATTTTTGAGACCCACTAAAACAAGAAAAATCATAATCTTTTAAAAAGTGGAATATTATGAGAGACCCATTAAAGCATGCAAGTCATGATCTTTCAGAAAATGGATTCCACAATATGTTCCCTATGATAATTGAGCTCATGAATTGTGGTCGAACTATGCTATATTTGTTCTAAAAAATAATCTATTTTTATAATAGAGATCATATAAATATTCCTTCAACACATATAGGTTATCGACAAGATCTCAAAGACCCACTAAAACATGAAAAATCATGATCTTTTAAAAAGTAGGATCCTCTTAGAGATCCACTAAAGCATGCAAGTCATGATTTTTCAGAAAATGAATTCCACAATATGTTCCTTATGGTTATTGAGTTCATGAATTGTGGTCAAACCATGTTATATTTGTTCTAAAAAATAATATATTTTTATAATAGACAGATCATATAAATATTCTTTCAACACAATATAGGTTATTGAAAGGATCTCAAAGACCCACTAAAACATGAAAAATCATAATGTTTTAAAAAGTAGATCATCTTAGAGACGCACTAAAGCATGTGAGTCATGATCTTTTAGAAAATGGATTCCACAAGATGTTACCTATGGTAATTGAGTTCATGAATTGTAGTCGAACTATGTTATAGATCCATTAAAGCATGCAAGTCATGATCTTTCAGAAAATGGATTCCACAATATGTTCCTTATGGTGATTGAGTTCATGAATTGTGGTTGAACTATGTTATATTTGTTCTAAAAAATAATATATTTTTTTATAATAGACAGATCATATAAATATTCCTTCAACACAATATAGGTTATCGACAGGATCTCAAAGACCCGCTAAGACATGAAAAATCATGATCTTTTAAAATGTAGAATCCTCTTAGAGATCCATTAAAGCATGCAAGTCATGATATTTCAGAACATGGATTCCACAATATGTTCCTTATGGTAATTGAGTTCATGAATTGTGGTTGAACTATGTTATATTTGTTCTAAAAAATAATATATTTTTATAATAGACAGATCATATAAATATTCTTTCAACACAATATAGGTCATCGAAAGGATCTTAGAGACCCACTAAAACATGAAAAATCATAATGTTTTAAAAAGTGGAATCCTCTTAGAGACACACTAAAGCATGCGAGTCATGATCTTTTAGAAAATGGATTCCACAAGATGTTACCTATGGTAATTGAGTTCATGAATTGTGGTCGAACTATGTTATATTTGTTCTAAAAAATAATATATTTTTATAATAGACAAATCATATAAATATTCCTTCAACACAATATAGGTTATCAGAAGGATCTCAGAGACCCACTAAAACATGAAAAATCATGATCTTTTAAAAAGTAGAATCATCTTAGAGACCCACTAAAGCATGCAAGTCATGATATTTCAGAAAATGGATTCCACAAGATGTTCCCTATGGTAATTGAGTTCATGAATTGTAGTCGAACTATGTTATATTTGTTCTAAAAAATAATCTATTATTATAATAAACAAATCATATAAATATTCCTTTAACACAATATAGGTTATCATTAGGATCTCGACGACCCACTAAAACATTAAAAATCATGATATTTTAAAAAGTAGAATCCTCTTAGAGATCCACTAAAGCATGCGAGTCATGATCTTTTAGAAAATGGATTCCACAAGATGTTACCTATGGTAATTGAGTTCATGAATTATGGTCAAACTATGTTATATTTGTTCTAAAAATTAATCTATTTTTATAATAGACAATCATATAAATATTCCTTCAACACATATAGGTTATTGACAGGATCTCAAAGACCCACTAAAACATGAAAAATCATGATCTTTTAAAAAGTAGAATCCTCTTAGAGATCCACTAAAGCATGCAAGTCATGATCTTTCAGAAAATGGATTCCACAAGATGTTCCTTATGGTAATTGAGTTCATGAATTGTGGTCAAACTATGTTATATTTGTTCTAAAAATTAATATATTTTTATAATAGACAGATCATATAAATATTCCTTCAACACAATATAAGTTATCAAAAGGGTCTCAAAGACCCACTAAAACATGAAAAATCATAATGTTTTAAAAAGTGGAATCTTCTTAGAGACGCACTAAAGCATGCGAGTCATGATCTTTTAGAAAATGGATTCCACAAGATGTTACCTATGGTAATTGAGTTCATGAATTGTGATCGAACTATGTTGTATTTGTTCTAAAAAATAATCTATTTTTATAATAGACAAATCATATAAATATTCCTTTAACACATATAGGTTATTGACAGGATCTCAAAGACCCACTAAAACATGAAAAATCATGATATTTTAAAAAGTAGAATCCTCTTAGAGATCCACTAAAGCATGCAAGTCATGATCTTTCAGAAAATTGATTCCACAATATGTTCCTTATGGTAATTGAGTTCATGAATTGTGGTCAAACTATGTTATATTTGTTCTAAAAAATAATATATTTTTATAATAAACAGATCATATAAATATTCCTTCAACACAATATAGGTTATCACTCAGAGACCCACTAAAACATGAAAAATCATAATCTTTTAAAAAGTGGAATACTCTGAGAGACCCATTAAAGCATGCGAGTCATGATCTTTCAGAAAATGAATTCCACAATATGTTCCCTATGATAATTGAGTTCATAAATTGTGGTCGAACTATGTTATATTTGTTCTAAAAAATAATATATTTTTATAATAGACAAATCATATAAATATTCCTTCAACACAATATAGGTTATCAGAAAGATCTCATAGACCCACTAAAACATGAAAAATCATGATCTTTTAAAAAGTAGAATCCTCTTAGAGACCCACTAAAGCATGCAAGTCATGATATTTCAGAAAATGGATTCCACAAGATGTTCCCTATGGTAATTGAGTTCATGAATTGTGGTCCAACTATGTTATATTTGTTCAAAAAAATAATATATTATTATAATAAACAAATCATATAAATATTCCTTTAACACAATATAGGTTATCATTAGGATATCGAAGACCCACTAAAACATTAAAAATCATGATATTTTAAAAAGTAGAATCCTCTTAGAGATCCACTAAAGCATGCAAGTCATGATCTTTTAGAAAATGGATTTCATAATGTGTTCCGTGTGGTCATTGAGTTCATGAATTGTGGTTGAACTATGTTATATTTGTTCTAAAAGATAACAAATTTTTATAATAGACAAATTATATAAATATTCTTTCAACACAACATAGGTCATTGAAAAGATCTCAAAGACCCATTAAAGTATGAAAATCATGATATTTTAGAAAGTGGAATCCTTTAGAAGACCCACTAAACCATGAAAGTTATGATCTTTCATAAAATGAATTCCACAATGTATTGTCTATGGTAATTGGGTTCATGAATTGTGGTCAAATTATATTATATTATAGTTTAAAAAATAATCTATTTTTATAATAGACAAATCATATAAATATTCCTTCAATAAAATATAGGTCATCGAAATGATCTCAAAAACCCATTAAAGTATGAAAATCACGATTTTTTAATAAGTGTAATTCTCTAAAAGACCTATTAAAGCATGAAAATCATGATCATTTAGAAAATGGACTCCACAATGTGCCGTCTATGTAATTGATTATATTTTTTTCTAAAAAATAATATATTTTTATAATAGATAGATCATATAAATATTTCTTCAACACAACATAAGTCATCAAAATGATCTCCGACACCCGTCAAAACATGAAAATCATGATCTTTTAAAAAGTAGAATCCTCTCAGGGACCTACTAAACCATGGAAGTCATGATCTTTCAAAAAAATGGATTCCACTATATGTTCCTATAGTAACTAGATTCTTGAATTGTGGTCGAACTGTTATATGTCCACCCTCCAATATTAAAATAATTTCTAGGGCTTTCCTTGAAACTTTTCCTGTGTCGATAAAAAATACTTTTTTCCGTCATAGATGTACCCTAAATATTTTGCAAGTACGAAAACTTTTTTATGTTTTCTCGAAAACAGAAGACGGTACTCAAAAATGAAATTACCGAACAGTTCCTGGACTCTATTTTGAAAATGACCATTTGGCTGGTGAAGAGAAGAGAGTAGATAAGCAAGCAGGAGAACTAGATCAACATTATCAGGCCTTTCCGTGGAGTGTGGATTAATACTTCAAAACCTTTAACTGAAAGGCTTGCAGGGTGAGCATGCTGTTGCTATCGGATATCATTAAACATGTCGTATAAACTACTTGTACATTGTCCACGTCAAGTGTGGAAGAGTTTGGAAAAACAATAGATCATTCACAACTCATGATTATAAGCCAGAGTAGAACACATACACAATAAGTTACTTTGAAGCACTTTTCCAACCCCCTCAAAATGGTTATCTCCACGAGTTCTCTTCAGCTAGGGAGGGTTTATACTTTTTCCATATCATTCCTTGGGGGATGGCTTCCATTTTTTTTTTTTTTTAAATTTATATATACACACATATATAGTAAAACATCCTAAGAAACTCTTCAATTGAAAGAGATAACGAAAAAAAAAAACCGTCTCCTTTGTATTAGAAATGTGTATGACGATATATTTTTTAAACGTGTTCTTAAAGAATCACATATTAAGAGTGCGTTTGGGAGTGATTTTAGAAAACGTTTATAATATTTCTGACATTTGAATGATAAAATTTTTTAAGTATTAAAAATATTAAAAACGCTTCCTAGAATCACTACCAAACTGGTTTTAAATATTTTTTGAAAAAATATTACAAGTGATTTTTCAATTTTTTGTAAGTGTTCGTCAAATTTTATCAAACGTTTAAGAGCTCGTTTGATAGTGATTTTAGGAAGTGTTTATAATCTTTTTAGTATTTGAAAAATTTTATCATTCAAGTATTACAAAGACTAGAAACATTTTTTAAAGTCACTATAAAAAACACTCTAATTTTTCTTTAAAAACACTTTTTAGGTTAGAAATGTTTTTCAAAACCACTATTTAGGTTTGAAATACTTTTTAAAAATACTATCAAATGGACTTTAAGAACCTATTTAAAAGTGATTTTAATTAAAGTATTTTTTGAATCTAGTGCTTCTATTATTAGTACTTTTAACATAAACGCTTTTAAAAAAATAATCATTTAAGTAATTACATATGAATCAATAGACTATGACAATGTGTTATATGATAAAAAAAAAATGATTTTTGAAGTAATAACTTATCGAGCATTTCTCAAGATTTTTAAAAGTAATTTTCGAAAAAACATGCCCCTAACATCCAATTTTCTAGAAGAAATACTTCTCAACATTAGAAAGCTAGCTCTAACCATCTCAAAATCACTCACAAACTAACTAGCCATTTCTGCACCTTCTGATCCACCTGAACAGACATTTAGGATCCCCTCAACCCCCTTTTTCATTACTGGACTGTTCTGCTGAAAGAGACCAAGCATGCCTCCCTCCACCGAGACATCTAACATATATACAACATGGCATGCTCAACTTGCCCAGCGAATCCACAAACCATTGAACTCAAATTGAGAGCTTATATCAAAGCTCAGCCCAATAATATAGTTCTTCTCGTAGTGTATTATCTTCATTAATTCCTCTTCTCGACATAGCATGCCATATCCTATACACATAACTGCACCCCACATGGAATGTTAGGACTCATACAAGAATCATATGTTCCTTCAGATACATACAGATAGATTTTGATTGGGGAAAAAAAAAACAAAAGAGTTTGGTTGGCATTACGAATGTTTTAGGATCTTCTAGTACTATTATTTCAAATTTTCCAGTATTTCTAAAAACAATTCGATCGGTTAGTGGGTCATGGTAGTTTTTGTTGTTGTCGTCGTCATCGTTATCATTATCGCTATCACTTTCAGAAGGAATGAGGGCGAAGTTGGAGGCCACTGCAGTTGAGAATGGACGGTAGAAGTAGAAAGAGATATATGAACTACCATAGATGTATGGTTCTTGCGTGGAAGTTTTTGTTTCTTCTTTCCTTCTTGTTGGTGATAATGCAGGTATATGCAACGCTAACATGGGCCTACATTGAGTAATGAATCCTCCACTTGCATATAGGTCCACAATGCCTATTTATGAGTGTGAATACAACAGAAGCCAAAACTTCTCTTCCTCTTTCGATTTCTTTTTACTCATGATTTTGCCATTTTTGTCTTCATTGTTAAGTTGAAAGCTCTCTGATAAATGAGATGACAGTGATTTATTGCCCAGGAAAAGGAAGAACTTTTAGGAGGAAATTCTAAATCGGGGTTTGGTTAAAAATTGATATAATAGAAAAAAGAGGCAAAAATAAATAAATAATTTAAATAAAGGGTTAATTTCATTTATATTTGGACAGTTTAGTGTAATTATTGTTAATTATGATAAATCTAATAAAAATCTTTTTTGGTTCTATCTTTTAGTTTTTATGAAGAGAATGAATCTTGTTATGAAAGGATTAAAAAAAAATGGATCTGAATTTCCTATATAAATGATTTGCTAGCAACAATATGACGGGACTGTCATTCAATATATATTGATGCGAAATTTGATTCAAATTCAATATAACACCTTTGGATATATAATAAATGTATTGAATCGATTCTTTTTAACGAATAGATCCAATTGCAACTTCGATTAAGTCATTGTTATTTTGAAACTTTATTAGTCATCGGTCTTATAAATGTATTTTATGTATAATTTTTTTTAAAAAAATAATTATTAAACATATCTACCTAAATCCTTTCATACGTGCCATCTTTCAAACAAAAAAAAAAAAAATATTGACGGACTGAACGGCCACGAATTTTTTGATAAATACATTTTTAGAACAACTTCAAGTGGGTCCAAAACTTTATGTGTTGTTGTTCTAGTTAATGCTTTTAAGTGATAGGATGCTAACAACATTTTAACTCTTAGCAAAAATATCAGTCATTTCATGATGAGACAAGACTTTACATTTGATGTTTATGTGTTGAGTGACATGATTATCAAGTGAAAGGAGAAAAACCTCAGGGTGGCCCCTTTTTCTATTCTAGGTCTTTCTGGACATTGATTTATAGCTGAAAATATTAAGTTGCAATTATATGACTGAGAGAAAGTATTACTAAAGATTCCGATTGGTTTTAGAAACATTTATAAAATCAATTTAATATTTTAGTGCGGGTTTTGTAGTGATTTTACAAAGTATTTTTAGAGTCTATTTTAAAGCGTTTATGATATTTTTAACACTTGAAATTTTTTATCATTCAAGTGTTAAAAAGACTAAAAAAATTTCCTAAAATCATAATCGAATACTTTATTAAAATGTATTTTATAGTGATTTTTAATTTTCAAGTGTTAAAAATGCTTTCTAAAATTACTGTCAAATATATTTTTAGTCTAAAAAATATTTTTTAAAAAAACTTAAGTGTTTGATAAAATTTAAGAAACACTTTTAAAAATCTAAAAATTACTTATGGTATTGAAAAATCAATCACTTATAGTGTCATTTTGGAGAAACACATAATAAGTGATTCTCTTAAAAACATTTTTAGAAAAAATATTTTCATTAAAAATATTTTAAGTAGAAATACTATCAAACACAGTCTTAATATAATTTAATATTTGTTTGAATACATTTTGTGGTTTTTGTTTTTAAAATTTAAAAAATATATACAATTAAAAAGTTAATTCTTTATTTGGTTATATTTTTCTTTTTCTTGTGTTAAAATAATTTCTTTTTACGTAAAAGTAAAATATTTTATACAAGAAGTATAAATTTATTTTATTTTTAAAAATTATTTCCAAAAATTTCAAAAATTGAAGTCATAAAATTCTGTTTGATATCTTAAATTTTTTAAACTATTTTTAAAATTATTGTATTTTTAATGTAAGCCTTTATCTAGGTAACAGTTATAATTATTTTCTAGTTTAATATATATATCCAAATGTACATTAATTTAAAATGTGTTTGTATTCCTTACAATATTACTTTAAGTGAAAATTAATTCAAACGGTTGTAAATGAGTGATGATTGATCACATTGAATTTCATGAAACATTAAAGTTCATTTATGAACTTCCATTTAAGATGAGTAAGTCATACTATATTATTGAAAGTAATATATACTTCTATCTACTTTTTTTGTGTTGAGTATATTTTGAATTTATAACACAAGCTAATAAGTTAAAGGAAATTATTTTTCTAGATCTAGAATGTGTTAATCTTCTAAACTTTTTAGAAAGTTGATATTCTCATCAACTTTCTATCAACACCATTAGTTAACTCCTTTTTTTTTTTTTTCCTTATTTCCCTTTTTGTCAACTTATTCCTTAAAATTGATGAGGACGAGTATGCCCTATTTAATATTTTTTAAAAATTAAGCCGATATTACTAAATTAACTTACTGGACCTTGTTTAGGAGTGATTCTAATGAAAATGCTTTTATTTATAATAATTATATTAATATTATTTTTGTTAAAGATATTTTTAAAGATAATCACTTAATATTTGGATATAAACTGAGATAATACTTTTGATAATATTATATAATACAAAGTGAATTTTTGCAAAGTTACACATGAAGTGATTATCTATGAACTTATACTTTAGATTTTTAAAAGTTAATTTGAAAAATTTGTTTAACACTTAATTTTTGTAAAAAAAAAAAACACATTTGTAAATCACTTTTAAACCTTTTAAAATCACTTTCAAATAAACTATTAATGTTTAAATGATTATCTGCTCTAAGCTAAAACTCTATAATTGTGGGATATACCTATTAAATTTACTCCAAAGATATAGAATGATTATCTTTCACATTTTATTGAAAGGAAAATAAGATAGATATGTGAAACTAGTGACGATATTTGCATTAAGATTAAAAGAGTAATATTGAACTTACAAAATGATTTATTTGCAAAGAATATAAAATAAGAATAAATTATCATCTGTAAGAATTATAGAGAGATTATTTTTCATAGATTGTTGAGTAGGAAAGATAGTTGTAATACGAGTGGGTTAAGGTCGACCCAAATCGAGAAAATGCAAGCTTGGATTAAGAAATCCCAACTCAACCTTAACCTTGGTTAAGGTTGAAACCCCTTAACCCCACCACCACATCTTTCATCCTTCTACTTTAAAAACTAGTTTACTTTTTTAGCCACTTTATAAGATAACTAATGCATTTCCCTTCTCATTTTTCGAATGCACTTAAAAAGGGTTGGATCTAGCTTGGGATAATGCTCTATCAAGTCACCATCAACTTGAAGCCCCACTACTATATCTTTCAATCTTTCTTCTTCAAAAATTGTCTACTTTTTTAAGCTACATGGAAACGTAAATAATTTCTAGATACGAGACATCAAATCGAACCAACCACTCTTGGCTTATTAGCTTTATATATATGTGTGTGTGATTGATTTGTTATATAATTATTTATACTTTTGAATAAAACCATTAACTTAATACAATACCATAATCTACTTTAGGATTGAAATCTACTTTTTGTGACTCACATGCAAATCTAGAGAACACTACCCCTACCATAATGGGAGGCATTAGATTACCTAAATTGTTGACTTCTTCCAATAGCTTAAATTTTGGGCATATCAAATTAGTTCTTAACACTCTCCTCAACCATATTAACAAATGGGGAAATGAAAAGTACTACAAAATGGTATGACACATTGAGCTGCAAACTTACAGAAATGGCAATGCAGTATGAGGCATGGGGGTCAGGATGGAAAGGGGAGGCCACCAAATACTTACATATATAGACAACTAAGAAGTAATAAATGCAGAAAACAAAATGACTAGAATTTAGTGTGATGACAGAAAGAGTGAGGTTGGACAAAACCCAGAGGGTAGAGGCTTAATGTGATGGGTGTACAAGTATTTTGGACCCATGCATCCCCTACTGACACATCACATGATACCACATAGGCCAATAGCCATCTACTTTTTCCCTCTCTTTATTTGATAATTGAAACTTCTGTATGGTACTCTTGGATGGGTGAGCCATAACTTCTGGTCCCACTGGCTTAAACTCGCTGAATAATTTTGATGGTGCCTGCACCTTTCCAACTAGGCAACCCCATTCCCACAGTTGGAGGCAAATTGGGCAGATTCTATTTTCAATTCATAATGGAGCTGACATTACTTTTGCTAACTAACAAGTAAAATGGTTCATCAAGTTGAATTTCTTTGTAATAAATGTTACCTATAAGTATAACTATATATATCAACTCTTATATATACCTTTCTGTTTAGGCTATATGGGCGAAGTTGAAGTTGTCACGTGAAAGTCATAATATTTAAAGGATAATATAGATATTATAATATTTTTATATAAGTCAAAATAATGCTTTTGTAAAAAATAACATTTTTATTATTTATATATTGATTTTAAAAATTATAAATTCCTTGAACAAAATTTATTATTAAATTTAAAAAAGGTTTTTAATTTTTCAAAAGTTCATCCAAATAAGCCAGTAGAATAGAGTTTGAGAATTAAAATGTATAGGATTTATTTGAAAACTATTTTTCGAAATATCTTCTCTTTTTTAGAATAGAAAAAAGTTTTTTAATTGAAAAAGCACATTTAAAAAAAAAGTTTCCAATTTTTTTTTTTGGAGAATTTGTTATAAAAATATATTATTTTTTAATGCAAATTTGGGTTATTTTTAGATATATTGAGTGTTTTGAAAAACAAAAGATTGAAGATTTTAAAAGCATTTTGAAAACTTTTTGCATTGGATATAATCTTTTTAAAAAAATCATTTTTAATCATTTATGAACATTTATATCATATATTCATTTGAAGAAATAATATCATTAAAAATTCCAAAGTTAGGTTGTCTTAAACATCTAAATGACAAAGTGGCTTACCTTACATATCTCCACATAGTGGGGATATGTTTATTTATATTTTATTTATAAATAATTATCAAAAGTACCATCCCCATATTAAAAATATTATCCTTTGGAAAAAAAAAATTGTCATGGGATTTTGATTATTAAAATGAACTCCATAAAGTTGTCAAATCTTAACTTAGGATGTTTCTAAGTTAAAAATTGGCCTTTAGAAAGTGTGGGGGTTCCTTTTAGGTACGTATTGTACTATATTTTATATTCTATTTTGGCTTGGGATAAAATTGAAATTTTAATATTTTAGTGATTTTTTAAAAAATTTGTTTGTTAATTTAAATTATTAATTTTAGATATTAATATATTTTTATAAAATAAACTTATTTGTATTCAACAAAACTCATTTTGTATAATTTTTTCTTTAAATTTCTATGGGCTTGTATTGAAAAAACGTGAGCATGTTGCTAATTGTTTTTTAAAATAATTTTGAACTATGGTTTTAAATTTTTTTTTTTGAAAATTGTTCTCTAATTTTTTAGAATATAAATCTATTTGAAATGTTTTTAACATATTTTTAATATTTTAAAAATAGTTTTTATATGTAATATTTTATTTTTATTTATTGTACATGTTTATATAATTATTTCTTAAAACAACTTTTATGAAACAAGTAAAAACAATTAAAATATATTTTTTTTAAAATTGATTTCCAAATAGGTCCTATGCATAAATTAACACTTATTGGATTATATTTATTAGGTATAATTCAAAAACCACTTTATTTTTATTTTTTAGTAAACTTTTTAGATTAATAACTTTATTTAATGTCTTTTAATTATACAATATTAACATGTCAATATACCTTTCAAATTTAGTCATCTCATCAAAAATTAATTAAGGATAAAAATATATAAAATAATAAATTATTTTTTTAAAACAAATTTTAAAATTTATTTCTTCAATAATTAAAAATTTTATATTAATTATTTTCAAATCTAAATCACTTTTTTTGTAAAAAAAATAATAATTTTGAGACAAGAGAATATGATTGTGATAACTATTAATATAAGGAAAATTCTACGGTGCCGGGAAAATTCCACAATTAATATAAATATAATTGTGATAATGGAAAGGATAATATTTTAAATATTTATTATTCAAATATTTTAGAAAGAAATATTCGTCACGAGAGCACTTCAGCTGTGACAGAAACACTAACAATCGCCATTCACGGCTACCTCCATTCAAGAAGAAGATGGAGAAGTCTCTCAAATTTCCCATTACCCATTTGCCCAAAACCCCTTCTCAGTTCCGTAAAAGAAAAAAAACAAAATTTTTCTCTGAAATTTTTACAGCTTTCATTGTCACCTCTCAGTCAAACCCAACAAAACGACACCCAATCCGTGAATCTCCTTAGCATAATACAGTACCCCAAAAAATATTTTATGTATTCAAATGGGTCAATTCTCTTTTGGATGATTTTACTTTACACCAGAACAATTATTCTTAGTTTTCACGGGACTTGCTAATTCTTGCTTGAAAGTTTTGGACTCGGTGCTTTGCTTGTGTATATTATACTCTACACTCACATGCCTTTCATACTTTTTCGTTTCTTTGGATCTTTCTCCATCTGTTTGTGCGTATTTTTGGGGAGAAATCAGTGAATTATTGGGTTCTCATTGCTATATATTTTGCCTCTTGCTTAAAAGTTCAAGCACTTCTTCATTCTTCTTAGCTAAACAGCCTGAGTTTGAAACTTAAGATTCTTCTTTTCTCTCATAATGTCGGTGGAATTTGGAAGGTTTTCTGTGTGATTTCGATTCGAAAAAAGATGGGGATTGTGTTAAATCAAGTGTTGGTCAATTGTTGAATCTTCTTATCAGAATTTGAACTTAAAATCTCTGTTTCTCTCATTTTTGTTGAAATTTGGGGAGGTTCTGTGTGTTTTTTATTGGAAAAGATGAAGGTTTTTGTGTTGAGTGAAGTGTTGATTGTTGTTTTTGCGTTTGTGTTATGTGGGTGTGTTTTGGGGAAGGAGTGCACTAACGTTCCTACTCAGCTCTCATCACACTCTTTTCGATATGAGCTCTTGGCTTCCAACAATGAATCATGGAAGGCAGAGATGTTTCAACATTATCATTTGATCCATACAGATGATTCGGCTTGGTCGAATTTGCTTCCCAGGAAGCTTTTAAGGGAAGAGGATGAGTTCAGTTGGGCTATGATGTATCGAAACATGAAGAATTATGATGGGTCAAATTCAAATTTCCTCAAGGAAATGTCTTTACATGATGTGAGATTGGACTCTGATTCTTTACATGGGAGGGCTCAGCAGACCAATTTGGATTATTTATTGATATTGGATGTGGATAGACTTGTGTGGAGTTTCCGGAAAACAGCGGGTTTGTCGACTCCTGGATTGCCCTATGGAGGTTGGGAGGCCCCTAATGTTGAACTTCGGGGTCATTTTGTAGGTCAGTTTTGTTTGTTACTTGTTAGTCCTGTTCTATTACGGGTTTAATACTTCTGTTGCAATCTTTATGTCCTTACTGGTTTTAATTCTAAACATAGTGTGATACTTTTAGATTATCAGTAGCAAGAGTGGGATTTTGTAGGATTTTTTGTTTCCTAGATGCAAAACTTATTAGTTTTGCTGGAATGCTGATGGAATTGGAATCAAAGATGCAACATGCCCAAGAAGAATTGAGAAAATATGATTACTCAAACACCATACTATTGCCGCTGCCCATTTTACTTTACCTTCCTTTTTCGGAAAAAAAAAAAGAAAAGTTCTTTGGTAAAATAACTAATGCTTTCTACTTGATTTTTTTTTTGGAAGTTTTAACAGTATAGTTATCTCTGCTGATTGCCACCTTTTTAGTTTATGAGAAATGGTTTTTAGCTGCTTGAGTTGCAGGGGAATAAATGGATGTACAATACATGATAGTGTATTTTCTTCTTTCATATTTGTTTTAACATGCATTTTCAGCAAAAAATATTCATTTTGTTTTCTTTATTAGGGGTGAGATGATACTTAATATCAAATCTTTACTATATCTGCTTCCAAGCATTCAATTTTTCAAGTCTAATCTTTAATATTTTTGGTTTGGAATATTTGCATGTTGTGCTTATTTGAAATATTATATAATGCTGGTTTTTAAATTAAGAACCCCACTACACCCTTTCCCATTGAAATGATTATTTTTTTGTTTCCCCATCCTTTATATATTGGGTCTTGCATGCAGCTACCATTGGCATAAAGCTTTCCTTTGAGCTCTGGTGGTAGTGATTTTTGTCCCACATATTGGTCACCTTATATGAATTTCCAAGTTTATGTTACCATGGAAATGTCTCCTCAGACTTCAAGTGTCATTGCTGATATTACATCTGTGGCTTCTGTGCGTGACTTACTTCCCCAAAGTCCATTCATCTTGAAACTTAGATTCATATCCTTTACTCTAAAACTTAAGTAGTCCTTCAGTTGAAACGGTCAATCCTTTTTCTTTTAATTTCCTTTTCTGGGGCTGGGTCAGCAATAATCTGAGTCTTCATTTGCTTTTTGGTCCTAAACCTTGGAGTAGTTGTATCACCTTCATCGGCATTTCTAGGTAATGGAATTTTAGTCCAGATATTTTTTTGGCTAATAAGTTGCTTTTCTCATCTTGAAGGTCACTACATGAGTGCATCAGCGCAAATGTGGGCCAGCACTCACAATGATACTCTCAAAGAGAAAATGTCTGCAGTGGTTTCTGCTCTTGCAACCTGTCAAGAAAAAATGGGTACGGGATACCTATCTGCTTTCCCATCAGAGCTGTTTGACCGTTTTGAAGCCATAAAGCCGGTCTGGGCTCCTTATTACACCATACACAAGGTAGCTCTACTTTTGAAGTGTTTTTTTGTAAATGCAATCAATTCATAGTTTCAGAATATAAGAAGTAAAATCATCAATCTCCGGTCTTGTATTTTTGACAGATCTTGGCAGGTCTTTTAGATCAATATACATTTGCTGGTAACTCCCAAGCTTTAAAAATGATGACATGGATGGTTGAGCACTTCTACAAGCGTGTACAAAATGTGATAACGATGTACAGTCTTGAAAGACACTGGTTGTCTCTTAATGAAGAAACTGGTGGCATGAATGATGTTCTTTACAGATTATACAGCATAACGGTATGCAATTCATGTCTGATATCGTTCTAGTAATTAAATTGTAAATGATCAGGTGTTGATTTACTAAATCCCTGTAGCATATGGTTATATCTGCCAAATTTTATTGATTTTTGGGTTTTGCATGAGCTTCTTTTGTGTCACTATGTGCAGGGAGATCAGAAACATTTGGTGTTGGCTCACCTTTTTGACAAACCGTGCTTCCTAGGTTTGCTTGCAGTACAGGTAATTTTACTTTTCATTTCTGTTTATGGCATGTGGGTGTGTTTTCATTACTTTTCATTTCTTCCTTTTGGGAATCAAGATGTATTATGATGTGTACTGTTTTAGGTCTATCAAGGTGCATAAGCTCCTGTAATAGATTTTCTAAATAATCTGTTTGTCAGAATAATTATTCCTGAATATTCAAGATAAGAAAAAGTACAAGAAAAGAAATTGGAGATCATTTTTAGTAAACTAGAGATGTTTCCACATGCAATATGTGTGGATGCTCAAGGGGGATATGGGAGAGTTGACAGAAGAAATTCTAGGATTTTCATTTATATCTTGTAAGTTATTCTACTTCATCCTGTCTATTTCTTTTATTGCATATATTATTAATGATATGACTATGTTAGGTATTTGAGTTGAAAATTTTAAGAGATAAAAGAGAAACCAAAAGATGCCTTTATTTTATATGATAATATGTCTAGATATTTACATGAAAGAAATGTTTTTTAAAGCGAGTGCTCTAGCCGAAAGTAATCAGTACAGTTAATCAGTCATATATATTTGGCAACATGTTTACTTTCGGTTTATCTGTAGCATATTGATTGTGCATATAACCATGGAAGGTAACAATGGTGGGTCATTTTAATCAATAATTAACAGAGGATGTTTTCCTGACCAAGAAAAATTGCTGGTTTATTATAAGCAGTAGTTTACTTGAGTAGAGATGATTTTTTAATTTCTTTTGATGGAATGTAGTTTGTCTCAGCTGGACTTCACAGTTAATAAGTTTATGATTTTCAAGAATATAGATTGATGGCATTCTTTTCTTGCAAAAATACACTAGTCTGTGGTACTGTTTTAGGATTGAGGGGGAATACTAGATGTTTCACTATAATATGTTCAAGAAGAAGATGAGTCTATCAGGCAAGCAACAGACCTTAGTGAGTCTATTGTGTGTTGTGCTGGGCAGGGGCAATCTATATTGATAATTTGGCAGCTTCTTCTTCTCTTTTTGGGATGGTCTCAACTTGAAGGGTTATGAGGCAGGTATGGAAGTTGCTCCCTTGGGAGAGGGTTGTGAGCCTTTAAGAATGGTTTTGGTGGGTGAAACCTTGGTGGAGTTTGAAGAGGTTGAGGCATGGCCAAAAGATGCTGTGGAGAGTGGGACGGCTAGGGAAGAGGGAGCAGGTCTTGGTTTGATTCCAAGGGAGGAGATGCCTCTGGAGGATTGGTCTTCAAGCTACTTAGCAGCCTTTAGCAACTGGTTGGGCATGCCGGCAGTAGGTTTTGAGGCCAAGATTTTGGCTTTCCTCTGTAAAATGAAGGCTAGAAAAGAGGTGAGGGTCTAGGAGGGTGGGAAGAGGAGGAAGAACGCTCCTTCAAAATTTGGAAGGGAACTAAGGAAGTTGGAATGTTTTGTAAATACAAGAGGGCAGAAGGTAAATGATTAGCAAGTTTGGAAATTACTGCAATTGGTAAATGATGCTAATTTTCTTCTCCTGTATTGTTAGGAGGGTGAGGAAAATTACCTGTGCTTTGTTGGACTGTGGAAAGTGACTTGGTATGCCCGTTAGAAGATCGACTAGGGTGTGCTTTGTTTCAGAGGGTGCTTTGTTGTTGCTCTTTTCCCTTTGCTTGCCTTTTGGCGCTATTTATATTCTCCATATATACTTTGATGCGCTTGTTTTTGGTCTATGTGCTTATTTACCTATCAAAAACAAACAAAGAAGATGAAAAGCGAGTTCTAAAGAATGAGTGGATAAAATTGAATAACTACTATTTGAGGACCCAAAATCTTGTAAACTCACAACTGGCTTCTAAATTTAAATAAATATTCTTGGGATAATTGAGAAAACAGATTATACTTGCAGGAAAAAAATAGTAAAACAATTTTGTTTAGAAGTTGCAGACTTGCAGTTAAAAGATATGTAAGAAGTGGAAAAAATTTCTCTAACTTACTAAACAGTGAACGCATCATCAATCTTGGAATATGAAAGAAGCAGCTTCTTAGGAAGCTGGGAATAAAGAGTTTTGAGGTTACAGGGCTTGAAGATTACTTCTATGAGTGAAAAATATCAAAATAACAAATAAATAACTTCGATCTTAGAATGGGACAACTTAATGCTAAAATATTAGCATTAAAACTCTTGTACTGTGGTCATTCCTCTTTATAAATTTGGAACTAGCTAAAAAGAAAACAAGAATATATGAAGCAACACCATAAAAGACTTCCAAAATCATCATTAAGTTGGTAATTTGAGAGACTTTTGCCAAATTGTTCTTTATGACTCCTTGCCTTTTGTTAATTTAACCTAGTATAGAGCTTCCAAATCAGAATGTCATAGATCATATTCTGTCATTCAATGGTCAAGGATTAGAAAGGGCATGTGTCTCATTATTTTTATGGTTTTATGTTTCACTACCCAAGTAACTGGCCTCAGGAATGGGAATCCTGAATACAGTTGGAGCCTATCAAAAGGCTCAATAAGGAGAGTTGGAATTCATGCTGGAAGAAAGATTTAGTTGGGTTTTAAAAATTAACTTCACGAAAAGCTCTGTTTTTCTGCTCCTTGAACTGATGGTGTAGCGTAAAATTGTTAAATTTTGAAGTTGTAGGCAACGCCAAAACAGAGAGCCAAAGCTGATGGATTGAGTTTTGTTCAGTTAAGATAGTTCACTATTCATCACCTTTTTTTCCAACAAATTTAATTGAGAAGTGTCCTAATGTGTAGGGTAAGTAAACTGTATGTGAAGCTCTGTTGCTGTTCTTACATGTTTTGTAGCTAATACTTTTTTTTTTTAAATAATAATAATAATAAAATTCATTAACATGTTCTAGATCATCTTCAAACAGGGTTTATGAATTGATTGGTTGATTCATTTTTGCAGTTATTGAATTTAAACCACAAATCAAGATATGGTCATAGTATATCCACATTTGATATATTTTTTCTTGTTTTTTTAGCTTCCTTCCATTTCAGCATTACATCACAAAATATTTTTATTTTTGCTTGTAGGCTGATAGCATATCTGGTTTTCATGCCAATACACATATCCCAGTTGTTATTGGATCCCAAATGCGGTATGAAGTCACTGGTGATCCACTTTACAAGGTGAGTTGCTGTAAATAAATTATGGATCATTTCAAATATACTGAACAAAATCAAATGTGTTCTAAACTGCTAATGTGTGTGCCTAATAATTATGTGATTCCTCTCCTTTAGTTTATGTGGTATTGAGTTTATACTCAATGGTAAAATAGTAGTTAGACCTTTTGTTGAGAATTCAATTTTGTTGTTGTTAACTTGCCACCTTGTCTGATTCCTTTAGAATAAGTAATGGCATAGGCTTCGCTTTTCGATTTTCAAGTTCTAAGTTTTGATTAATTAATTGTATAACTTCTGTTTGAAAATTTGAATGTGTAATTCATCAAAGAAAAAAAAAGTTGAAATTCTATTTGTTCTATAATTGTGTGCCAGGCAATAGGGACATTCTTCATGGACATTGTTAACTCCTCTCATAGCTATGCAACCGGAGGGACATCAGTTGGAGAGTTCTGGTATTAATACTAATCTGTAATTTGATTGGGTAGTAAATAAAAATAATGTGAAAAATTATCGCGTGTTTGTCTAAGTAATTGTTGGTTTTCCTTCACACTCTTATGATCCTGCATTGTTTTGATCATTCTGATTGATCTTACGAGTAGGTCAGATCCAAAGAGGTTGGCAAGCACACTTCAGCGGGAGAATGAAGAATCATGCACAACTTATAACATGCTAAAGGTGAATATTCTTAAGTGCTTTAGGAAGGGCATGTAGACACAGTTTTGATTGTTTTGTGGAAGATTATTTTTGGATTCAATGCACGGATAAATGCGTTGAAGTGGGCTTATCCTTCTACATTTGGCTTTTCTAAGATGACTTCTCACGATAACTAAAAATCTTTTCAGAACTTGAGAAATCATGATGTTGAAGCCCAATTTCAAGTTCAGTTTCAGTAGATATTTACCATGATTTATTTATTTGTTTTTATTATGAACGTGTAGCTCAAGGCGTGATTTTTATTTATATCACCATAAAAGTCTTCTCTTCATTTTCAAGGACAAACTGACATTTGATTTTGTAGGTTTCGCGCCACCTCTTTAGATGGACCAAAGAAGTGGTATATGCAGATTATTATGAGCGCGCCCTGACAAATGGTGTTTTGAGCATCCAAAGAGGAACAGATCCTGGAGTAATGATTTACATGCTCCCTCTAGGTCGTGGAGATTCCAAGGCCCGAAGCTATCATGGATGGGGGACGAAGTTTGACTCTTTCTGGTGCTGCTATGGGACAGGTCTGGACTTATATATATATTATGTTCTCAAATATGAGGATTTGCTTTCTCAATTTCCTTTTGATTCTAAATGAATTCAGACAGCCTGATATTCTCTGCATGTTATCTCTGTTGGCTTATGGTCTCTGATATTATTTCTTTTCAGGGTTTCATACATCTTATAGTTTCTTCTTGCTACCCCTGTAGGAATTGAATCATTCTCGAAGTTAGGAGATTCCATATACTTTGAAGAAGAGGGAAAAAGTCCCGAAGTTTACATCATCCAATACATATCAAGCTCACTTGACTGGAAATCTGGACAGATTGTGCTGAATCAAAAAGTAGATCCTGTTGTTTCATGGGATCCTTACCTTCGAACCACATTGACATTTACTCCAAAGGAGGTATTATATAGCAACTAATATATCTTATGAGCTACACAGACTTTAATTTTATGTATGAGCAACATAGCAGTTGATATAATCTTTTTTTTTTTTTTGAAGTAATTAGTTCTTGCATCTCTTAATCTCATCACATACTAAGACAAGGAACATGCAAACTGATAAAAGATTAGAGTAAAACCGTTCTTCTTTTACAACCAAATGGAATGTTATGTACAGAATCGTGTTATGTGACTGGTTTTGGCTGCACATCTGCGATGCAGGGGGCAGGCCAATCATCTACCATAAATTTGCGGATACCAGTTTGGGCTTCTTCAAGTGGTGCCAAAGCCTCAATTAATGCTCAGGATCTGCCTGTACCAGCTCCAAGTGTGAACTTGAACTACCATCATTTCTATTCCTTTTTCTTTACATTTATACATTGTTTAGCATGTTCTTTCTTTGTACCATAGTAATCTTTTTTTCAATTTGGTTATATATTTTTTGAGTAAATCATGAGATTTCTTGATGCAGGTAGTTTCCTATCATTGACAAGAAACTGGAGCCCTGGTGATAAATTGACCCTTCAGCTGCCCATTAGACTAAGAACAGAGGCTATTAAAGGTAACATCCTGGGACAATCTCCTATGCTGATCCACATTAAATCTTCCATATCAGTATAGATTTCTAATAAAAAGCAAATGAATTTTTATGCATATTTATAACTCACAAATCCTATTGAATGAAATTCAGATGATCGACCTAAGTATGCTTCTATTCAGGCTATACTATACGGCCCGTACCTTCTTGCTGGTTTAACTAGTGATGACTGGGACATCAAAACTGGTTCAGCTACCTCCCTTTCGGACTGGATAACTCCAATTCCCGCCTCTGACAATTCTCGCTTGGTTTCTCTGTCCCAAGAATCTGGGAACTCAAGTTTTGTCTTCTCCAACTCTAACCAGTCGATAACAATGGAGAAGTTTCCAGAAGAGGGCACGGATGCCTCTCTACACGCAACTTTCAGACTCGTCCTAAAAGATGCAACTTCTCTGAAAGTTTTGTCACCAAAAGATGCTATTGGCAAATCAGTGATGCTAGAACCAATTGATTTGCCGGGAATGGTGGTAGTGCAACAAGGAACAAATCAAAACCTTGGAATTGCGAATTCTGCGGCTGGTAAGGGCTCTTTGTTCCATTTGGTTGCAGGATTGGATGGAAAGGATGGAACGGTTTCTTTGGAGTCGGAAAGCCAGAAGGATTGCTATGTGTACAGTGGTATCGATTATAATTCAGGTACAAGCATTAAGCTCAAGTCCTTATCTGAGTCTGGGTCATCTGATGAAGATTTTAATAAAGCAACCAGTTTTATACTGAAAGAGGGTATCAGTCAGTATCATCCTATCAGTTTCGTAGCAAAAGGGATGAAGAGGAATTTTCTTCTGACACCATTACTGGGTCTGAGAGATGAATCTTATACAGTGTATTTTAATATCCAAGATTAAAATTTTTTAGTACTAGTCCAATAATACAATAATTTTCCTTTTTCTAGTAAGTTCAACCACTTGAAAAATCCTTTCTTCTGAACTTGACTCTGCATATTGGCTGAACTAGCTCGTTAGATTAAGGTGGGAGTTATGGAAGAAGGCATTGTGACTCTTAAGAGATGGTATATTTATTAAATGATTATACTAATAGATAAAATCATATTTATTTTCTTAGAGAGAAGATATCATGTAAATTATATTATTTATTTGTATAAAAATAACTTATCAAATGTTTTATAAATTTGAATTTCATTGCTTTTAAAAAAAACGATAATGAAAATTATAATTTAATAATACACCATCTATATCAAAATTAACATCAAGTCTTATAATAAATTAATAAATTATTCATTTATTTTTATGTTTATTCTTATCAATATTTAAGTTTGCTCTGAAATAAAGTCTTATAATAATTTAATAAATTTATTATTCATTTCTTATATTTATTCTTATTAATTCAAATACAATTTCCTTTATTTTAATTTCATAAGAGTTAAAAATCTCATCCAAATAAAATTATTATTTTAATTTCCTAAAAACCTTGGAAACATTGTGTCTAAAAAATCCTATTTAAGATTAATAGTTTGTTTTTCAAATGGTAATCTTATTATTATTACTATCATTATCATCATATTTCATTTTTCTTTCTTTTATGCATGGGAAAATATTATAATATCTTCCACAAGAAAATAATTTTCCTCCAAACCAAGCAACACCTAAAGAGAAAGATGATAAGTAGTAGCCATGCATTATTATCAAAGGCATTAGAAAATAAGACCACCATCACACATCATGTTTCATTTCCTCTTCTTATGAATGGACATTTTATTTTTTTTTCCAATTTTTTTCCCTCCATTGCTGGCATCATCCTTCACAACAACAAGTCACCACGTTGAGGCAGAAGCTGCCAACAACAGAGCCGGTCTTTGCTGCACACAAGCTCTTGCAATGAGAAGCAATACACTCGAAAACAGGGATTCGTTGGATGCATTCTTTATGCTCACTTATCGCATAACCTGTTTTCAAAAATATAATAAGATAAAAATTTAAACATTATCAAGATGCAGTTTTGGATAGGTAAATCTTACCGAAAGGGCTCACTAGGAGAAGCACTAGAAGTAGAGAGCAAAGTGATGAACCCTTCATGTTCAAAATTGAGTGTCAACCCTTCCAATAAAAACAAAGTTAGTTGTGAAAAATAAAAATGTTTCATGATATTTATGACCCTAAGTCAACATTTTGTTTAAGAGAAAATAGGATTTAATGTTCTTTGAACAATTTTCCTATTTGTTAAGAAAATATAAAAGGTATGTAACGGTGTTTAAAGAAAAAAAAATAACGAAAAGAAGAAATATTTAATGCATTTATTGTATTTATAAAGAAAATATTATATTTAAAAAAAAAAAGGAAAAAAAGGAAAGAATTATTTAATTATATTGTCGTATGTGATTTACGATAAAATAAGATAAGTTGCGAAAAAGGACAATAAGCTATTTGATTATGTTGTCGTAAAAGGAAAATATTGTCAAAAGAATTTTGTTATAATGGAAGAAGTTCTCAAGTGCTGGTTGGTCTCAATCTTCAATAGAAAAAATAAAAAATCAGTCATACTACAAGATAGTCATTTTTTTTTTCTTTCGATCTCATATTTTTTGAATAAATTATCAACAAATTTAGTAAAAGGGAGCAAAAAGTGAAAATAAACATCTTATTCATTTTATCATTAATTTCTATATTTGGATAACTTAAATAAAAATGAAATAGTACTCAGAAATAGGATTTTAATTGATCTTTAATAAGAAGTATTTTGTTTTTCTTAGTGAAGGAAATGAACTAGAACATTTGAACATTATAATGCATTAAGTTCAATGACATTTTATAATTCATTTTTATTTATTAAGTGAATATTATCAAAAAAAATTATTTTAAAATAAAAATATATATTTTAAAGTATGTGCAAGCATATTATCATCAATTTATTTTTATTCACATTCCTAATGTTATCATTTATCAACATTAAAATTGAAACAAACAATCTTATATTCTTAGGATGATAAGGACATTTTAGGAAGAAAAAAATCCATACCAAAATGAGATGAAAAGGATATTTTAGGGAAAAAAAAGTCCATAAATAACCTTTTATATATAGTGTAGATATTTTGAAAAAGTATGAGGAGAAATATGGATGGATATTCATACTTTTCCTCAAATGCCATGGAGAATAAAATTTTATTTATTTATATTACTTATTATTATTATTATTTTAAAAAAAAAACCTTGATTGAAAAAGTTATATTTGTGGTTAAAGATATTTAACATATATGAATTATTATATATTGAATATTCAACATAATATGACTTTTTATTTAGAAACTTTAAAAATTTTAATCATATATATTATTAATAAATAAATATAACATTTTTTATTATAAATTTTAAATATTTAATCATGAATATTATTAACAAATAAATAATAATTTCCTTACTAAATTCTAAATTGTAGAACAATTTTGAAGATATATATATATATATTTTAAAAAAGTAAATATTAAAGTAAAATATAATTTTTATTTTAAACAATATCATATCTTATAATGTACTATGATATTAGGACATAGAACATATATGTATTATCTCATGTTTAATCGATCATGAACTAAAAAATATACATTTTATCTCGTGTTCGATTGACCATGGGATACAAATGCATACCTTTAGGTAGGATTCATATTTTATTATGAGATAGATGGACAGCTTCATAAATAAATATCACTTTAGGAAAGAGAATTTATTTCCCAATTTTTTTTTTTCTTGAACACAAATGGATGGGAAAATAAATTTACGGTCTTCTAATTTTTTTTTTTTCTTTGTAAGAGTTTCTTTCTAACAAGGATACGTTTGTTGCATTCTTTAACCTCACTTATTGCATAACCTGTTTCAAATATATAGTAAGATAAAAATGAGAACATTATCAACATCCTCTAAGAAGCATTTCATGTGATTTAGCATTATTATGAATATTTCGATAAGGGTAAAGAAACAAGTTTTGGATAGGTAAATCATACTCAAAGAGCTCACTAGGAGAAGCACTAGAAGCATAGAGCAAAGAGAAGTTGAATATTAACCCTCTCAAGAAAAATCGAATTACTTGTGAAAATTAATAATATTTTATGATATTTATAATAGTAAGTCAAAGGGAAAATAGGATTTAACGCTTAAATTTTAAATAATTTTCCTATTTATTAAGGAAATATAAAATGTATTTGACGACTATTCGTAAGAAAAAAATGAAAGAAATATTTAATACATTCCTCGTATTAGTAAATAAAATATTATATTTAAAAAAGACATGAAAAAAAGAAGAAATTAATTATCTGATTAGGCCTATTTCCATATTTTATTTATTTCATATAACATGAAATAAGATAAAAATGTGATAGTATATTTTATTTTATATTTGATTTATCACGAAATAAGATAAATTATTAAAAAAGAAAAAAAATTGCTTTGATCATGTTATTGTATGAGTTGTCCTTATCATTCCCACACCTTAAAGGCCATATTTTTTTGGTAGCATATATTTTTTTATTTTCTATTTTTATCACATCACCTATTTTTAGAAATACAATTTGGTAAAAATAACAACATTATTCTAGTTTTTTTGCACCATTTTGAATAATAATAATAAAAAGTGGGGGAACATTTTATTTTATTTAGCATCTTTCATAAATAAATAAATAAATAAATTTGGAGAGATTATTTACGTTAAAAAACATTATATTTGTTTATTTTTTATCATCCATCATCCAAAATGATAAAAAAAAAAACTTGAATTATGATTAAGGATGAAAATATCAGTAATCATAAATATATCGAAACTTTGATTTTATGGATATATCATATAAATTAAAAATATATCGGTGGATATTTTGACGCAAATATCGGTGGACCTAAAGTTGATTAAAACTTATATAAATGTAAGAAAAAAACTCTTAAAAATGAAATTATAAGTATAATAAATATTTTAAAGTTGTTTTGTTGAAGAAATTGATATATGTATGATATAATTTATCATATTTGATAATAATATTATGCACATCAATTAAAAAAATATGAATTTTATAAGTGTATATTTGTTATTAAATTATATTAAATATTATTTAACAATAATATTATGATCTTTGATTATAATATATCTAATTGTAAAATATATTTAATATTAAAATTATGATCCATTGAATCCAACTATATTAAACGGTATAAAATAAATGATGATATATATATATATATATATATATATATATATCAGGTTTTGATGATAACAAACCATTGTTAAGTTACTAATTGATTTGAATTATAAAGAATTTCATGTATTAATTTGGAAATTCATCAAAAAACCAAATTATGCAAGATCAAGACCTTAAGAAGATCTTTAATCATAGGAAACATATATAAGGTGAATGCATGAGTGCACTTAGGATTTACATATCATTTCATGTATTTTTGAAAAACTCGGTTTTTTCTCTAAAGTTACAATTTCATCAAAACTTGAGTTTTATCAAATGAACTTTAGACAAATCACTTCAAAATTGGCATATTAATTTACCTAAAAATCTTACCTAAGTGTTAGAAGAGAAAAAATCAGAAAAAGATAGGTTTTCGGGCTTAAAATGGTGAATCGATTGAGGTACTGGCCAACCAGCTTAACTGGCTAAGAATACTAGTCGACCGATTCCCTCTTCCTGGTCGAGGTTCGGTCGAAGAGTGCAAAAAACACACTCTTTCTTTCAGTAGTTTTTCCTTCCTTATCGAGGCATTTGTCTTTCCTGTCGACCTCTGATCGAGGTCCAGTTAAGGGTAACGGTCACCTACCAAACATTAAATGCTTCAACGGCTAGTGAATCAGTCGACCCGCAACTTGATCGATTAAGGCTGCTTTTTGGTTTTTTTGACTCCTGAGGTTAGAAACCTATAAATAGATAGCTCTATTTCATTTATGAGCATAAGAACACCTACTTTTATTTGTTTACCCACTTGTTCTTACCTTAAAAGCTCTCATTTCTTTTCTTGGTGCATTAAATTCCCATTTGCATATCATTTAGTACACCTTTGTGATTCATCCTAGCCTTAAGTTGTACTTGAGCATTTGTTGAGTTAGGTTGAGAGATTCATACCTATTAATTGAGGGTTAAAGCCTTAAAGTGAGTTGAAACTTGAAGAGATTGTGTAAGAGCCCATTGGAGCCAAAATCCAAGTGTAAATGTGATTAGAAGGTTGGTTGAAACTTCAAGTTAGTGGAACCCTTACTCGGTTAGGAGCTTGAGGAGAGTAGACGTAAACAAAGAAGTGTCGAACCACTATAAAATCTGAGTTTGATTTCTCTAACTCTATCTCTTTATATGTGCTTTTCTTGTGTTTAAATTTGTTGTGTTTAATTTTTTTAAAAAAAAAAATCCAATTCACTCCCCTCTTTGGTGTTTTTCTCATTTAAGATTAACTTTTATTTTCTCATATATTAATGATATTAAAAACAAAGAAAATTATCAAGATAATTTTTATATTTTTGGTAATCAATTAAATGATTTTTTTATTTAATTATAAAATAATTGTAATTAATTTGTTTTTTAAAATATTCTTTCAATATTTTGTTTATATGATGACTTTTAGTATATATACATTTGATGTAATATATTTAATAAAGGGTGAACTTGTCCCAATGGTCGGCTAAAGTTGGTGGTCAACTTTTTGTTTGGGATTCAAGTGAGCTTTGATCACTATCGACCCGTTTTGACCATGTTGATTACCTTGAAATATCGGGAAATATATACAAAAATCTTGATAAATGATTGAAATATCGATACCTCCATTTTTCTGCCCTATATATCGAGGTTGATCGAAACTCAATATCAATATTTGGACTATATATTACCGAAATATTGCCATATTTTAATCCTAATTATGATTTTGAATATTACTACTTATTGTTGTTTTGAAAAAAGGAATTTAATATGAAGAAACTCTCAAGTGTTCGCTGGTCTCAATCTTTATAGGAATAAGAAAGAAAGAAAAAAAAACAATGTTTTATTTCTTAGGAATTTATCTATGAATTTGGGACTAATTTAAAATGGAATTTCTCCCGAATTAAGAATACAAATTATAAGATAAGTTAGTACTACAAGGCAATCAAAATTTTATTTTCTTTTTCTAATTCTCTTAATAAATATAATAAGGACATGTTTGGTATGAGAGAATAAAAAATGGAAATGGACTTGCCATTCATTTACTTAAATGATAACAGAAAAATAATTAAAAATAATTCCAATAATATATATATACTCAAAAGATATTCATTTAAAATGAAATAAAAATATGCAAGAATATTTTATAAAATTTACATGTACTATGAATCATAATTTCCTTTCATATTTATTTTCATCCATTTTTACAATTCCAAAGTTATTTTAACCCATGTATCCAAATGGCCCGTAAAACAAAAAAAGACAAAATGAAGAAGAGAATTATGCAATGAACTTAACATATCATATTCAATTGAAAATACAAACTTATATCTTATGATCCAATTCCTTTTAATTAGGCATGGCATGAGATAAGTCCTTTATCTTTGGAAAGTGACCAATCATGTACCCTCAACTTGGAAATTCTATTTTATACCTCTTCATCTAGCCTTATTTTTAGAACTTTTAATTGCCTAAAATTATTTTCTTGTAAGAGTTTTAATGTCAAAAACATTTTAGTTATATTTAATCCTTAGAAAATTTGAATGAAAATGTAAATGAAAGAAACTAAAGAGGAAAAATATATTAAAAAAGAAATAAAAAATGAATTTAAAATTAATAAATTATATTTATATGCTCTTTTAAATTTATTTTATTTATTTTAATTCTTTTATATAAAGATTAACAATATAAAAATATATAACTTTTTAATTAATTTTATTTTTATTTGACTTATTTATTTATTTTTATAATAAAATCAAACATAAAAAAAATCATTTTCTTTATTATTTTTTGTTTCTTTCTCTAGTATATTTTAGGAATTAAACAAAGCTGCGGTATATTTCATAGACAAATAATTTTCTTTTATGCCAAACACTACAAAGAAAAAAAAGAAGAAAAGAAAAGATAATAAATTATGATGATATTAATATATATCGTTATTACCCAAAGCATTACAACATGTCTCCATCATCACACATCATATTCACTTTTCACCGTTATTTTCCTGTATAGGCAAATATTAGAATATCTTCAGCAAGAAAATAATTTTCCTCCAAACCAAACAACACCAAAAGAGAAAGATAATAAGTAGAAGTCATATATTATTATCAAAGGCATTA
Organism: Vitis vinifera; assembly: GCF_030704535.1. Lineage (NCBI taxonomy): Eukaryota > Viridiplantae > Streptophyta > Magnoliopsida > Vitales > Vitaceae > Vitis > Vitis vinifera. Next base: position 2,238,309 of record NC_081810.1, read on the forward strand.
GAAAATAGGTCCACCATCACACATCATGTTTCATTTCCTCAAATTATGGATGGGTATTTTATTTTTTCCATCCTTTTTCCCTCTATTGCTGGCATCATCCTTCACAGCAACAAGTCACCTCGTTGAGGCAGTGTCCGCCAACAGCGCCACACAAACTGCTGCATACGAAACCAATACACTCAGGAACAAGGTGTCGTTTCTTGCATTCTTGCTGCTGACTTATCGCATAATCTGTCCTAAAAAATATAACAAGATCAAAATGAAAACATTTTCAACATCAAAATACAAGTTTTTTCGTCTATTTTGATAAGGGTAAAGAAACAAGTATTGGATAGGTAAATCATACCGATAGAGCTCACTAGGAGAAGCACTAGAAGTAGAGAGCAAAGAGATGAACCCTTCATGTTCAAAATTGAATATTAACCCTCTCAAGAAAATCCAAATTACTTGTGAAAAATATAAATATTTCGTGATATTTATAATCGTATGTCAACATTTTTTTAACGAAAAATAGGATTTAATGTTCAAATTTTGAATAAGGAAAGCCAAAAAAAGAATTATTTGATTTTGTTGCCAAATAAGAAAGTAAATATTGTAATATGATCTACGAATGAATACTTTTCTTCTAAATCAAACACTACAAGAAGAAGAAGAAAGACACTATAATCAAGATCCATTAGAATCCCATTAATCTCTCAAAAACAAAATGATTTTTTTTTTTAGGATAATATTTTACCTCAAATAAATTATCAATTTCAGGGAATATTGGATTTGGTATTCAAAATTTGAACATTAAAAATATTTGATACAATATTCATTTTGTTTGTAAATAAAATATGAAAAAAGGAAAAATAAAAAAAATAAATATTTGATTGTCTTGCTGAGTTATCTAATTAGCCATTTGTGATTTACTTTCCTAATTGGTATCATATTTACGGGCAAAATTCTAAAACTATTATTATTATTATTGTAAGGAAATAGGGCCTTAGGTAACTTTCGAAATGTGCAAAATTAAATTGGTTGTTTAATTGATAAATTTCTTATTTCAAATCGTAAATGAAATTACAAAAATTGATAATCACTCTATTTTCACGTTACAAATATCTTAATCTTTGTTTTCAAATGAATTAAAAAGAAATGACTTTTTTGTAAGAACGTGTTCTTTCGGGTTTTCTGAGAGAGAGAAGAAGGATTTTATTTTTTATGATTTATACCGCGACAGTTTTAACTTTTAGAAACTATTCCTCCCATTTCTCATTTTGTTAGATCAAGTTGGATTAACCTTCTTAAGCAACCAAACCCAACTCCAACATTTTTATTTCTAAGAAGATTGAGACCAATTGGTAATAATAAAAATAGCAAGTACTTTTGTTCATTATAGGCTAAGATTCTATAAAAGCCCCATTTGTCAAAGCAATAATAAGTAGTAATATTCAAAATTTGTACTCAATGGAGTTTACCAAACCTGGGACCAAATGTTCAGCCTAGATGAATCATTTCACTGGCCCTCACAAGTCGTCACTAGAAGCTGCTTCAAAAACAACTGAAAAAGGGAAAACTAGGTCTATAATGTAGGCTCAAGTGCCATTGAAGTTTGGACGGACGCCTCAATGAAACATATGGCGTAGAAGGGGATATGCATGGTCGCATGGTCATCGTATAAAAAGATGGGAAAACACACTCATTCTCATGGGGTTCTCTTTTCCTTCGTGGTTGGCATTATGTGAACATCACAACCCACAGCCCACAACCATCCTCGATGGTGCAAAAAGGTTGACACACGTGAGTTATAGTTCATTTCATTGTTTGAAACTAAACTAGTAAACAATGAAATTAATCCTTATCTTCACAAACAAATTTATCTATAAATATTACTATTATTGGTGGGTTCAATAATCTTTTTCTTCTGCTGCGATCAAGTTCTTTCTGGTGTCCATATGACATAGGCTCAAGGTTACCTTCACAACTATTTATCTGAATTGTAATTTTATTTTTATCCCACATGATAGAATAGAGAGGGACTAGCTAAAAATTTAGAAAAATGGATGCTGAATGATGGTGGGTTTTTGTGAGTTTCATGCACAAACCAACACATGCACATGCCTGCAGCTTTCAAATACCGCATTTCCATCATTTTCCCCCATCTTCTGCAGGGGATTTTGTTGAAACATCTTGGACTGTGGTCACAAGTGAAAGGAAAAAGTGACCCACATGGGCTCTTTTCCGCTCTCTTTGAGTATATTTTAATGGGAATGGGGACAGACAAGGAGGAGAAAGAAGAGACCAGAGGCAAGAGAAAAAGGATACACGTGCTGAAACAATAGTGATGGGGCCTTTTGGTAGCTAAGAAAGGGTTAGGGCAATGAATTCAGCCATCTCTTCCTAGCATTTTCACATGCAGACCAAGTTCTTGTGTTGATGAGGGCCAGAGCCGATAAATAGCTATGGGCCAAGAAATAGAAGTAGAAGACTGTAGAGTTTTTGGTATTTAGTGTAGGTGGGGCTGCAGACCTTAGTCTCTTTTTACAAATTTTCAACAGGCAGCCTAAAGATTGGCCGACAATGGGAATAATTTCAAGTACTGTTACTATCCGATGGAAAACTGTTAGGGGTTGTGGGTGGCTTCAGAACCTGATATGCTGAAAATTAGAGCTCAAACAAGCAATCAAATTCATGAAAACTAGTAGCTATTCTACATAGTTTCACAATGCTTTTGAAAATCATGCAGGCTCTGCAGAGATCTTCAAGGTAGCTAGAATACTTCTTTCTAATCTCTGCGAGAATGAAGGGTGGCCATGAATCGATAAACTATTACTTGGAAACCTTGCTATTTTTGCCCTGATGGGCTCCACTCCCATGACTACAAGTGAAACAGAGCCCATATCTCTGCAATACTTCTTACTAGTTCAAGATGAACATATTTCATGACTTGTTCTTTATGACATGTTCCTGTTTGGTTCCCTTTCATGGGATTATGTGTTTAAGTACTTCATTCATTTTCAATGAATTTCCAGCATTACCTACAAGGGAAAACTAATAATTAGTCTCCCATCTGACCTTTTGGAGTTTGAAAGAGAAGTACTCAATTGTATTGACTCACAAAAGGGGAAAATATATTTGTCATAGAAGCTCAAAATGCAAGAGTAATGTAAGGAAAGACCATGATCTTTTCCCATGGCATTGTAAAGATTGATGCCTCATCGGCGAAAGGTTGATGCCAATATGAAATAGGTGGCACGAAAGGGATACCAATGCATGGTCATGGTCAAACAAGAGAGGGAACACACTCATTATCAAGGGCTTTTTATTTTTATTTTTTTATTGTTCTCTTTTGTGATTTCCATGATGATTAGCACAATGCGATCATGACAACCATCCTTGATGGACCGAGACCTTCGACACGTGAACGTCATAGTATAGACCACTCCAAGTTTCAACATTCAGAACAAAGGGTAAGCCAATGTTAGACAGTGTCAAGTTCCATGGATTTCAAGCACCCAGCATGGCACATGGCTGCAGCTTTCAACAAACCACATTTGGACATCATTTTTTTTCCATCTTCTGCAGGGCATGTTGTTGGATCGATTGATGACCGTTGTGGACTGGTTACAAGTGATGGGAAGTGCCCCACATGAACACTTTTCTGCCCTCTTTAGGTACACTCACTAGAAGAATTGGGACAGATAAGGTTGTAAAAGAAGAGACCAGAGACAAAAAAAAAGAAATTCATCCACTGAAACAATGGTGATGGGACCTTTTGTTGGCATGGAAAGGGAGTGTAAGGGCCATGCTTTTAGCTTATCTCTCCCCCTATCGATAGGCAGGCCAAGTTGTTGTGTTGCTGAGGGCCAGAGCGGATAAATTGCTATGAGCCAAGACTAGGTAGAAGACACAAAGTCTTCTTTGGTTTTTAGTATATGTGGGGCTGAAGATCAGAATCACTTATACAAATTTCCTAAAGTTTGGCCAAAAAGTAGAATAATTTCAAGTCCTGTTACTGTCCAATGGAGGAACCCAGTTTGAGTTGTGGGTGCTTCATCACCTGAAGATGTAATAGATCAAATTCAAGTGTAGTCATCTCAGCTTCAATGGTATACCCTTTTTTTATCTTTGATATTTTTCAGAAGTTATAGGGAAGAGACAGGAAAATGCCCTGCAATTTAACAATGTTGTCCCCAATGCTGCAAGGAAGTTGAATTTGTCACCCTGCTTTTGCAATTCATGCCCAAAAACCATGCCCATGAGTGTCGAAAGAAGTCTTTCCCATACAATGAAGCAAGGGATGAGACTCAGCCCACGTCTCAGGAAGACATTTTGCTTGATTTTCAAGATGTTTTAAGAACATGTTCCGGTCGGTCCCCTGCTCAGGGATCGATTATGCTGTTCCTTTACCTTGTTCTGAAGTAATTTCATTCATTAAGCTGAGTCTTCAGCACAATTTCAGAGTCAACCGCAAGGAAACATTCATTGTAGGTCCCCCAAAACACACTTTTTTATTTTTAGAGTAAAAGCAAGGCATTTGACGCTTGAAAGAGAAGTACCCAATTTACCTCACCCAAAATCCATCCTGAGGTTTTTCCTTTGGGAAAAAGCATCTAGCTATCTCAGTGTAAATCATTGTAGTCTCCTAGAATTTCTTCAAAAGCACATCACATTGGCACACAGAAAGGGAAAGATCAGTTCAACATAGGAGCTCAAAATCCCCGATTAAGTAAAAGGAAAGCCGATGTTTTAGGATCATGGCATAGTAGAGACTGATTCCAATACAAAATAGGCGACAAGAAAAGGGAAATAAATGCATGGTCATGGTCAAACAAAAGAAGCAACACACTCATTCTCAAGGGTGTTTTTCCCTTCTTCCTTTGTGATTGGCATCATGATTAGCTTGATGTGATCACGACAACCCAATCCTTCATCGACCCGTTTCCCAGATCATATCGATCGATGTAACATCCGACAGAATCGACAGGTGTGGATCAAACCTCAGAAGAATCAAAGCCTAGCCATGCTAAACAACACCAAGCCCCATGCGCTAGAAGTACCCAGCATTGGCACATGCCTGAAGCTTTCACCAATCTCTTTTCCCATTTGAATTTTCCCCTCTTCTGCTGGGCATTTTCTTGAATGGCCATGGACTGTTACAAGCGATAGGGAGTGACCCACATAGGACACTTCCTTTTCCCCTCTAAGGGTTATAGTCAGTAGAGGGGAAAAACAATGATGGGACCTGTTTGTTTGCTAAGAAAGGCAGAGTAAGGGCCATGGATTGCTTCAACCACGGCTTATCTCTCACTGTCAATAGGCAGGCCAAGCTGTTTTCTTGGTGAGGGCCAGGTGAGGGCCAGAGCAGATAAAATGGGCATGAACCATGACCAGAGGTAGAAGACAAAGGGTCCATTTGGATTTAAGAGTATGTGGGGTTAGAGATCAAAGTGTGACTGGAAATTTCCAAGAGCTATTCTATAGATTAGCAGACAAATGGAATAATTTGAAGTCATATTAGTGCTTGCTGGGGGACATTAGAGATCAAACAAAGAAGTAGGTATTGACCACAACCAGTTATATTTCATGACTTACAATTTTAGTAGTTATGCAGAGCAGGTTCCTGATGCCATAGAAGCAAATTAGGAGTTCTAGTAATGGCAATGGTGTTTTGTGGTGGCGTTACATGATTTTTTTCACATAAACATGGGGATAATTTATTGTTTTTTAAGCAAAATTAAGAGTATTTTATTTAAGAAACAATTAAAAATTTGAAATCAATTCCGAGAAAAACAACTTGTTTTCATCCAATTTTTTAAAAACAAAAGAAAACATAGACTTATTTAATTATGTTTTTTGAAACTTATTTTTAAAAATTATTTTTAAGTTAAAAAATAAAAAATATTTAAAAAAAAAAAACATAGTAAAATAAGTCCTAATTGTTTAGGGCTAAAAGTGCTGCTTAGGCCTCATTTTCCTTTTTTTTTTTTAAAGGCTTTTTTAATTTTTTAAAAAAAATTAACTTTCTAAACATTTATTTAGTTAAATTATTCTTTAAAAACGAAAAAAAAAACCTCTTCTTTGAATTATAGCATATCATCCAAAAATGGTTTCAAAATACTAGTAAAAATATCGCAGAAACAAAAAATTTTAAATATTAAGAATATGTTTGTTTTTTAAAAATATGAAGAAAAAAATATTAAGAAAAATAATTTTCTTATATTTAGTTTCAGAATAAAAATTATAAAAAAGTTATGTATAATTAAAATTTATAAATTTATGAATTTAAAATTATTTAATTTTTATATAATATAGAAAAATAAATTTAAAAAAATATATAAGAATAATTTATTGACTTCAAATTTAATTTTTTATTTTTTTTTCGTTTTTTTTCTTTTCTTTCCCCTTTTCACCCTATTTTCTTCCCCCTTTTAATTATTTTCATAAAAATATTTCTATTTTCCAAGAAAAAAATTATAATTAAGAAAAATAGATTACAATAACTTTTTAGATATTTCTAACGGTATCAAAATGACATCATTTATGACGTATATTATTAAATCAAAATCAAAATATGGCCACAACACAAAAGCTGACCACTCCCACTCAAGCACAAGATTTTGAAAAAAAAAAAAAAAAAAAACAACCACTCAATTTTCGCGGGAAAAATGGGGCCCACGCTGTTAAAGGCCACAGCTCCTCATCCATTTTGCCGTAAAAAGTAAGTCCTAATTTGCTTTTTGCACACGGGTACCCCTACGTTATCTAATAATTACGCTACCCCTTTCTCTAATATATATATATATATATAATTTTTTTTTTTAAATTTTCCCCATCTCCCCCGAATTTCCCAGATTCTCTGCAGCTGCACCCTTGATTGAAATGAAATCATTACATCCTTCAACTCTTGATCAATATTTTGCCAAAAAATCAGGCGAGTAACACTGATTCAGATCATGATTTACGGAAGGAATATGAAAAAGATATACTTAAAAAAAAAAAAAGGGTCTATAATGTTATAATAAAAGGGATAGGTTGATAAAGTGAAAAATTAGGCCATTAGGCTCCATTCAAGCCCGTAATTTTAGAAACTTTTTGTCCTTGTAATCATATAAGCTTCTCTTCCTTGTATTATAATATTTGTCAATTTTATATATCATTACAACTTTGAAAAAATAAAAATAATTAAATTAGAAGAGCCGCTCTTTTATGGAAATAGCATTTGCTAACCTTTATTTTGCTATGATGGAGTGGTTGAGCAAATTCATGGAATTTTAAGGTCTGATTAATAATTAATTTGAAATAAAATAAAAAATGCAACATATATAATTGGAAAAACAAAATTCTTACTTCTTTAACCACTTTCGAACTAAATTGGAAAATATCGTGGAAAACATCTAACAAGAGAATGGAGGGATAATTTTGTCCAAAATGTACAACTCATGGACCAGGAATACACCAGCAGCAATTCTTACATTTTTAAGAGGCCCTTGCACCACGCGCTACCTGGCGAGCGTGTGCGAGGCCTCTCGTGGAGGCATAACCGTATTAACAATACAAGAGACAACTAATCCTTTATAGTTTATACTACCCGCCGCTTTTCACGTTCTAGCCTTATTTTATATACACCAAACTAAAAAAATTACCCAAAAAAGGGAAAAATCTTACACGTGTGTCAGAACTCCGTTAAGGAGACGCTTCTGGATGACGTTGACGGCGTAAGTGAGGGTTTTACCTTTGTTTTCTGAAAGTATTCTCTTATATCGAACTCATCTGCCGTTATATTCTCCGTTAAAAGTTCATCGTCCATTGACGGCAGAAACGGCGGCCTTAATACCTCTGTTAGCTTGTCCCACTGTAATCCTCGGAAGAACACGTGCTGTTTGATCTCCGACGCGCCTCTGTTGTATCCCAATCGTTTTGTGGGGTCCTTCTCTAACAGCCGTCCGATCAAGTCAGTGAGGGCCGTCCGTTTTCCGATGAACTCTGGGGTTTTCATTAAAACATTTCGAAATGTTTCTTTTCGATTTTTCCCTTTAAACGGCGTCGTTCCGTAGAGCATCTCGTACGTGAGAATCCCCAAAGCCCACCAATCAACGGCGAACTCGTGTCCGTCGCCGCGGACCACCTCCGGCGACACATACTCTTCCGTCCCCACGAACGAGTTCGACCGTTCCCCGTTCGAGAAGCTCTGTTTCCGGCGGCTCACAGGCGAGACACGCGCGGACTTAGCTTTCTTCAGCCCGCCCTTGTCGGACACAATGGTGACGAGTCGCGTCAGGTTCCGGCGATGCCTCTGACGGATCTCCGGAGGGTCGAGCTCAATTGGGTCGGAGGTGATGAGTGTCTTCACCGTTCTCGGCTTCAGGCTTCGGGAAAGATCGAAGTCCGTGAGCGTCACGTGACCTGACTGCTGTATCAACACGTTCTCTGGCTTGAGATCACGGTACGCAATGCCCATGCTATGTAAGTGCTCGAGCGCGCAGATGATCTCGGCCACGTAGAACCGTATCACCGACGGCGAGAAGACGCGGTCTGTCTGATGATACCGGAGAACATTGAGGTCCCCACCGGGGCAAAACGGAACGGCCCAGGCAAGGAATTCGGGAGTCTCCAAAGATCCGATTAGGGTGGGAAGAAACGGGTGTTCTGGATTCGATAAACGTTTCAGAACGGAGATCTCCCAGCGGGCACGACGGTCGGCGTCGAGTTTGGTGTGGTGAGAAAATTTATCGACAACTTTGAGAGCGAAAGGACTGAGAGCAGAAGGGTCAGCTAGGCGGTCATGGACGAGGAAAACGGTGCCCATGGCGCCTTTTCCGAGCACTTGGATGGCCGGAAGGTCGTCCAGATGTAGCTCCGGCGAGGCATTCTCCATCTTGAGAGAGAGAGAGCAAACAGAAGAGAAGAGAAGAGGAGAAAGAAAGAGAGATGGTTTGGGGTGTTGGGTTTTGGATTTTATACTTTCTTTTTTCTTTTTTCTTTTTGTATTTTGTATTTTTGTTTTATTCGAAGTATTTTGTTTGTTAGTGGGAGTGACTATTGTGTATATCTATTCGTACCACAACACTGTATTAGAAGTTGACACGTGTCCTATCTTCAAGCATGATGACATGAAAGGAGACTGCTCAAGTACCCAAATTTTTTGTCATATAAGATATTTCTTTTTAATTTTGCCAATTTTTACTATTTTTTGTCAAATGGCTTTAATTTAATCTTATCTATTTGATTCTCATTAATTTGCAACCAATTTTTTGAACCATCATTAAATTAACTTTAATAGAACTTGACTTTAAGTGAATTAAAACCCCCCACATAATTAAAAAGTTGTACAAAATATCTTATAAAATAAATTATTCTCATAAATTATTTAAACATAATATTTAGTGAGTGTTTGATAAATTAATTTAATAAATGAATTTAATAATTTAATTTAAGTCATTAAATAAATTAAATATAAAATAACTTAAAATAATAAATAAAATTAACTAACTTATTTTGTAGTTCATGTATTTCTTTTATTTATTTTTATCTTTATTTGTCTTACTTATTTTACAATATTTTTATACCTTAGTTATAATTTATAAAAATAAATATATCAATTTAATGATTTAAAATAAATTTTAAGTTAATTTTATTAAATAATTTTAATACTTAAAAACAAAAATCAAATAATAAGTTTTAAGTTATCAATTAAGTATAATTTAATTTAAAATCAACTTAAATTATTAAGTAATAAATATTAATTATTGAATGCTCTCTAATTAAAAAAAATTAATACCATATATTTAGTACGATACATTCATGCAATATTTTTAGAGTGCAACCTGTATAAATCCATCAATTAATCAATCTCTCAAAGACAGTACAAGAAAAAAAGAAAGAATTGAAACGGCTGATCATCATTATAAATGATTTAAATGGCAGCAATCATTCAAATTTGGGTACGATTTTTTAAATTTTGATGTTCATGTAATGAATAAAAATAATGTTATCAAAAGTACTTGATTAATGCTATTTGGCTTTATATATTGAGTGGTTTAGTACATGATGTAGTGTCAAGTGAGTTGGCTTTAAAGTGGGTGTTTGGTAGGAGAGAAAATAAATGGGTCACACGAGTGAGTGAGTGAAGGGTTAAGAAAAAGATGAACCGCGAGGGTTGTACGGTCTATCACATGGGCATTCCATAATCTAAGGAGAATGTGGACATTGTGCTTTGATGCCTTCTTAAATGAATGATTTTTTTGTTGTTGGAATGTTGCTAGCCTCTCTTCCTTTTATTCTTTTTAAATAATTTAATTAAAAATAAAATTTATAATAAAATAATGTTTGTTTTAAATATTAATAGCTAGGACTAATGATTTGACATCACGTAACGTATTCGTAGTTCATAATTCATGGTTGGTGTAACAAATTTTTAGAAATATCAGGAAGTTTTCTCCTAAATCACTTACTTTTAAGATAATATATCTAATATTTATTTGAGATTCAATAATAAATTAAAAAGGGTATTATTTAAGAATTAAGAAATATTTTTTTTTAAAAAAATCATTGAAATAGGGACCAGGAACTATTTTTTAAAATAGTTTTCAATTCTTTAAAATAAAAAATATAAAAAATATGTTTGACAATTAAAAATTATTTTATATTTTATATTTTTTGTTTTTAAAAATAGAAAATAAAATGTTTTTAGATAATATTTTAGTTAATTTATATTATTTTTAATTATTTTTTAAGTGTTGTTTTAAGAAATAATTATACAAATATGTAAAATGATAAAAAAAAACATTCCATATAAAAATTATTTTTAAAAATATTAAAATTAGAATAAAAACATTTTAGATTTTCAAACAAATTTTTATTTTATAAAAAAATTTTGAAGATAATTATCAAATAGACCCTAAATTTAAGATAAAATTAAGTTATATTATATTTATAAAAAATGTAAAATTTAATGAAAAAGACCTTAATGTAAAAAATAATATCCAAAATCAATGAGGCACCCAAATTTGGTAAGACCATGGAACACAAGTTCCGAATTTGTGTATTAAATGTTTTGGCCAAACCCATTGACGGGTGGAAAGAACAACTTATAAAAATATTTTTATTTTTATTTTATTTAATTGGTCACAAATGTAATTTTTAAAAAAATTATTCCAAATTATTCATCATGAAAATGTGACTTTTCATTTAAAATAATAATAATAATAATTTCAACCATATTTCATAATACTTTATTTCTTACTAAATAATTTATTAAAAAAATTTATGAATAAAAAAAGTAATTTAAACAATAAAAAAGTGTGTACAATGAGTGGAGGAATGGGTAGAGTTTTGATTCTTCAAAAGATATAAAATTGAGCAATATATTACAAAAGCTAATCAATATTACTTCTTTGATTAATGAGTCATTAAGATGGATACACATTTAGATCTAAATCATTTAAGTAAGATTTGACCAAATTAAGTGGGATTAGTTTCACATTTAGCATAATTAATTAATAATAAAAAGCAATTAAATTTTAAAAAAATGAATGAAATTGGGGATTTGCCTCATTGTTTGGTGGTAGTGGTGGATCAAACCCTCAATCACAATACCTACCAAAAGTTTATAAATGGGAATACATTGATGCTTGAGGTCATATGATTACTACTCCTATTCCCTTGTGGGTTTTATGATTGAGATGGGATATGTTTCCTTTATTGGGTTATCAAATCTTTTTTCTTGGTTTCAAATATTAACAAGATCACTGGATTTAGAGGGACTACACCCATTGCATTTCATATTAATAATCAATCATCTTTAGAGATTCTCCACCAAATTTTGTTCTTCCCCTTTTCTAAAACCCTTCAAAAACAATGCCAAAATAATGGAAAACCCTCAACCAAAATGAGGGTTTCACTATGCCTATATTATGGTATTTGTCTTTCCCATTGGCATTGTCTCTTCAAATCATCTGCATGGATCACATCATATGAGAAATATGATACTGATTTTACCATCTTGCCCATGTTAATTTTCATTTTTTTTCCTTTTTCTTTTTGGTGTTACATTATAAAAATTTGATGTACAAAATTTTTAAACAAATTTTAAAAATCATTATCTTTTTAAGGTAAAATTTAAACCAATCTTACATCTTATTTAAAATTTTTATATTTTTTATTTTTTAAAATTAAAAAAAAATGCATCCAAACTAGCACTCATATAATATTTTTTTTTTCATGACTTCTATGCAGTATACGTACTTTGCTAGAAGGAACAATAATAATTTCCTATGAAGAATCCTATAATTTTAATTTTTGTATCAATCAAATATTGCTTTTAATATTTGGGGTTGAGACTATATTTGATTCTCAAAAAGTTTGAGAGAAAATAAAAATGAAAAAAAATAAATAAAAAGTAAAATGAATGAAAAAATAATAGAAAATTAAAAAAATTTAAAAAATTAAAATTAATAAATTGTTTTTATATCATACTTCAAATTCATTTCACTTATTTAATTTTTATATATAAAGACTAAATAATTTAAAAATATATATAAATTTTATTAATTTTAATTATATTTTATTTCCTTTCATATTTTTTCATAATAAAATTAAACATAAAAAAATTATTTTCTTTAATATTTTATGGAACCAAATATGAAATAAAATGTTAACGGGAGAAACTAGATTTCTTATAGAAACCTTTTTTTTTTTTAATGATAATTGTGATATAATACGAATGACTTTTGAATTTGTTTCTGAATAAAATAATGGGAGCCTAAGCCAATTAAACTAATTTTAAGTTTTAGTGTTCTAATAAGTACAATATATAAAAGAAAAAGGAAAAAAAAATTTCTCCCATTTGGGTTGTGATAAGATAAATCAAAAGAGGATACACAAATTACTCAAATTGTTATATCACATGTGGCATTCAATGTAGATTGCTACTACTCACCAACATGGATTAAAGCATGGGTCCTTCTTGTAGCATTGTTACAAAATGACTATACCTATATGATCCATGCCACATGAGGGACAAGTCCCATCTATGATAAATCCTTAGTACAAATTTGTTTTGGTGATTGTGAATATCTTGCTAGGATATGGTCCATACATGTAATTTTATTTTATTTTAATTTTCTTGAGGATGGAAATATATGCCTATAACCCATAGACCTACCTTTAATCAAATTTGGATTTAGCATATGGTCACAATCAATCATCTACTAAACCTATTTTTTAATGTTTTAAATATTTTTTATAATAAGTCAGATCAATTGAGTAGATCGGAATCTACCCTAGTTTAATCTAATCTATTGGTTGAAACCTACAAAATAAAGCTAACTTATTCGATATGGATATAGTAATTAGGCTTGGCACACCCGAAAACCAAGAAGCATTAATGAAGAGAATTTAGACCTAAAATATTTCCTATAGCTAGATGCTATAGTCCATCTAGGTAAAGATAAAAGTACCAAAATACAGTGTGTCAAGACTCAAGATATGTAAGTTCATGACCAATTAGGTAGTAGGCAGCCATGTCCTATAGAAGGTTGGAAATGTTCTTCTAGCTTTTGGCTTTCTTCTAAATTCTAACATGCCTACTATTCCTAGTAGCTTTGCCCTAGGGCGCTTTTCCTTGTCTGCTTTCCCTAGAGGATGATTCCATTACTCATACAAATGCTAGCCACATGTGCTAAGTGAGTGATTTGCATCTTTAATATTACTCAAAACAAGGTCCAAGATTCTTAGACTAATCTCACTTGATCATCACTTGTATTGGCATATACATAAAATATTTCTTAATCATGGTTTTAGTTGGATTTTAACAGTAGTTGGCTGATTATTTTACATGACAAAATCAACTACCAATCTCATTTGGTAAGATGGGAACCTCGATTAATTATCACTTTTCGAGTTTTCTTAGCCTAAAAGGCCTTCAATCATCAATTAAACCAACTTTACTTCATCTATAATTCCAGCAAGATAACCATGGAGTACTGTCTGTACAATTATTAATATCCATGCCTTCCACTATTGTATGCATTTCAAAATTATCTAGGAGAAATGAAGGGCTAGCATACATACATACATGCATGGGATTGTGTGAAATATAGTTCCTTAGATTGAAGTTTTTGAGTTTGAAAAATGATGTTGATGGTTACCCTTTTGCAAAGCTTTAATTATCAACTTTAAACAAGATTAATCAATGCTTAACGGTCTCGGCAGGGATCACTGTTTAGGTGCAAATCAAATCTCTTTCTGATTACATTTTTTGTTAGCTTTTAGAGGTTTGATCTAAGCACACTCATGGAATAGACTAAAGTGAAACAGATAATTTTCTGTTTCTGTTTGTTTAGTAGGAAAAACCCATGTGCCAACAAGATAAAGAAAGGGAAAATGGCAATGGGGTGCTGTTGTAGGCCATGTTTGGTCTTGGTTTTTAGGCACTATGCTCAACCAACCTCTTAATATTAATGTTATTAGGGTAAAGTTAGAGGGGCACCACCATGGGTTTTAGGTCTATTTTTTCAATTGATTCTTTGGAAAAGGATCCTCACACCTAAAACCCTAATCCTTTTTTTTTTTTTTTCCAACTTTATGCTACACAAAATCTTTGGCACTCTCTTCTTTTTGGCCATCTTTGGAGCCAGTGTTGGGACATAACAACCCCACTGAAAATGTATTAAAACCCTGAAATAAACTTTTCAAGTTTCATAAATTGTTTTCCTGTCCGGCATCATTTGGTGGGAGAAAATGCAAGCTTCCACCTAAGTTCAAAGTAAAAGGAAAGAAAGAAAGAAAAAAAAAACTGTTAACTATATTCCTCCACCCATGTCAAAGTTAAGAACATCCAAGTACTTTAAAGAAAAAGCTATCCATACTTTGATCATGCCCTTGTCGGCCATGATTCCACCATCCAAAAGAATTCCTTTCTTTATTCATTTTAAATTGTTTTTGCACCATTTCAAGGGGAACACCAATGTATGCATATACAATATTTTTTATAAAATAATTATTTAAAAAAAAATCAAATCTTTTCTTAGCTTGAAAAAGGAAAAGGATTTAATGTTAGCTTTTTTGTCTTTTTAAATTCAACAAAAGCTTATTTATATATATATATATATATTTGAGTAAGCTTATTAAAAAAACTTTTATAATACTATTTTTGGTTCCTGGAAAATACTAATAAAAGAAAAAAAATATTGAAAAAAATGATTTTCTTATATATGATTTTATAATAAAAAATATAAAAGAAAATTTAAATATTTGTAAAAAAATTAAATATTTTTAATGCAAATGTAAGTACCCATTTTGTATTGATTAGATCATTAATTTTTTTTATTATTATTATATTCCATGCTATCCCAATTTGATTGATGTGCCTTTACAACTAATGAAGCACTTTCAGAACCCTAATTCTAAGAGCAAGCAATGCGTATTAGTCAAACAAATGGGGGTGCTTTTTTCCCCCTTGGTACCGCAATATCGCATGTGTGACCAAAGATTGCACAAACTAGGGGATTTCAATGGTGGACACCCTTTAAAATTATACAAAAAAATAAAAATAAAAATAAAAATGCCCACCCTTTTGAATAAGACCAAAGACCAAGATGATACATTCATCCATGATGGGAGAAAATAATTTTTGTATAATATGTTGTTTTTTGGCTTACTTGAAAGGCTAGGGTTGAAGTGGCCAACACCCACATTGCATTACTTTTATATTGTGCTCAAACGGATGCAGAAGGACCCACCAAACACCTCAAAAAGAAAGATCCTTCGTGTGTTCGGCCTTCTAGCCAACTGATGGACTTTTTCAGAGGTTATCCCGTCGGTTGGCTGAAAGCCTGGAAACTAGAAGGAATCACTTGTAAATGGGTTGCGCAACAACAATTTGTATATATGTTAACGTGGGAGAATCACATACTAATTAACTTCTTATGAGTTCAAAATATATAATTTAAAATTGTAAAAATTAATTATGATATGTTTGATAACTGTTTTAAAAAAATATTTTTTCAAAACTGTTCTCTAATTTTTATCGAACAAAAGTTTATTTAGAAATGTAAAATGTTTTTAATTTATTTTTAATATTTTAAAAATAATTTTTATATCTAATGTTTCATTTTTAATCATTTTACTTGTTTGTATAATTATATCTTAAAACAACCTTGAAAAAATAAGTGAAAATAATAATAAAAATGACTAAAAGATGTTCTCTAAAGACATTTTGTTTTCTGTTATTAAAAATAAAATTCAACAGTTTTTTATTATTAAATATGTTTTTTAAAGAACAAAAAAATGTTCTAAAAAACAGTTTTAAAACAGACCCTGAATTTTTTCTTTTATATGATGGTGCATAATTCCCCTATCATAAACTAAATACCTTGACTTTGAAATTTTATTATATGGGTCATTGTTATGTTAAGAAATATAATTTCAAATTTTGAAAAATATTAGAATACTAGAATCATTTTTCTATGATATAACGGTTCATAAATTAATGATCACCTGTTTCATTGCCTTCCAAAGTTGGTGGATAATACTCCTATATATGTGTATGATCATTTTCATGGGGGGGCCATGGGCATTATTGCTCTTCCAACTGTAAAATTTCTGCAATTTGAAGGTTGATGATGGGGGAGAAGACAAGTTTGTACCCTCTTGCAGATGTCACTAAGGGTGGGAAAAGTGTAGAACTGGGCTTTTCTTTAGTGTTATATATATTTGATTATCTATTTATTTATATATTTGAATTATTACTGTTGTTATCATGGACATTGATGGCATAGTGGAAGTCTAGTATAGTATCATTGCAAAAGGTAACAAGCAATATATGCTAATGGTATGGGAATAATGAGGTGATAAATATTCTTATGATTTTATTCTTTCCTTTTTGTTATGCTATTCATTGGGATACTCATTCTCAGCCAAGTCGGCAATCCCTCTTGATTGGTGGCCCAAAATATTCTAAAATTCTTGTATGAGATTGCATTAGTTTTGTTCCCTAATTATTGTTTGAGTTTAACAAGCTTAGATTTAATGATTTGATTGATTTTTGTTGTGGAAACACTTAACAAAGAATGATACAGGGAAAAAGAAAATAAAAAACACAAAAACATATAACGATTTTTATAGTTCAGCTTAAAACTCACATTCAAAGGCGAATATATGAAAATAGTTTTAACTATTGTTTTAGGAAATTATAATATTCGAGTTCTTGAATATCAAAACCCTAATTATACTAAAAAAATAATTTTTTAAAATTAAAAAAAAAAACCCGACCTTTAGTCAAATATATGATACTTTATTTATTATAGTTACAACAGTAAGCCTAAATCACTTTAGTAAAATATATATACTTTAAACAAATTTGTACCTCTTACAGATGTCACTAAGGGTGCAATATCAAAACCCTAATAATTTGAAATCAATATATTTGGTTTGTTTATAAATTATTTTATTTTTAGTCAAATATATGATATTTTATCTACTGTAGTTATAACAAGAAGTCTAAACCACTAATTAATATATATGTAGATCTTTTTAGAATAGTCATGAATGAAAGTTAATATATATTTTCCACCGTCACGTGATATAACCTAAGAAGGGTTCCAAAAATTTAAATGGACATAATTCAATCTATCTTTATCATTATATTGTTTTTGTAACATATAATGCTCACAAAAATCTAATTCATGTTTTCTATCTACCAAGCTAACCTTATTTTCTTAATATTGTCATCATTTTCTTAGTCATACACCTAAGCCACATATGTCACAATTTGATAGTCTTTGAAATTAATTTCAGGGTTGAAACCACAACTGCATGCATTGTAACTATGTTACCCTAAAATGTATAAAAATCGTCAATTTTTTATCATTTTATCGCAACAAGAGCATCTTTTGAGATTTTCAACTTCACTTCCAACTTTACACGTGCATCCATTGGAGTCAAGTGTACCTATTAAAACCAAAATTTTCTTCGACTCTAAGAGAGAGAGAGAGAGAGAGAGAGAGAGAGAGAGAGAGAGATGTGAAAATGGTGATCATGCCCTTGAAGATCTTGACCATAAAACTCATGTGTGCTTGGTAAACATAACCATGGAAATGATAGACCCATTAACACATGAACTAGAAACTTACCACAATCGGTCATGGCCGAGCATGACTGAACTTACTCCACCATAATAGAATCACCACCTATAGTGGGGAAGTAAAATACCCCACATCAACAATTACCAATCCTCCTCTAATCATTTACTCTTTTTCAAGCAATAAGTATCGAACCGAGTATATTCCTTTTATCACACTAATTTAAATAAATTTGGGCATGAAAAAAAAATCATTTCATACAAATAATATCTATATTTTTTCGATATACAAATACTTTTAATTTTATAAAATAATTTAATTATTTAAAAATATAATTTAATAAATTTTTATCGATTTTTGCTTTTTTCAAATATCGAGGTTATGAGCCTATTCATCATGTCAAGCTCTTCCACCCATAAAAAGGTGGTAATTAACATTTAGAAATATTTATACTATATATTAACCCCCTTCATGTAAGTTGAATGTGGATGAAAGGAATTATTTCACTGAATCATATAGAGCAATGGAAAGGGACACATGAAAGGGACTAAAGGCAAGGGAGGAGAAAAAAACAAAATCTAATGCAAAAAAAAAAAGAAAAAAAAAGTCATGTGGGAAAAGTAATACTTTTATTTCTTCTTTTGTCCCCCTCTTTCGGTATAAAGGAAGCTTTATAAAAAGCAAACTTTGATGGTTCATCGTGGGAAAGGTCTAATCAAACCTCATCATCCAATCCAATCCAATCCAAGGTTTTGTTTCCAAACTCAAACAACCCTCTCACCTACCATTCACATGCTACATAGTACAACGTTCAAATTTTATTTTTTTTTTTAAAAAAGGAAAAGACAAAGAGAGGGTTGGTGTGGGGATTGATACAAAGAAGTCTATACTATAAATATTTTTCTCCAATTTCTTTTGCTTTAAGGTCATTTTCATTAATTATAACATTTGGGGAAAAAAAATATACTTTTTGGGTGGTTGGAAATTTTTAACAAAGTAATATTTCTTGACTTTTGTATTAAGGTTTTATTTTCAAGTCATAAGATCTTTAAGCAAAATCGACAAAAGAGATAAAAAGCTCTTATTAAGTTTTAAAAGGAAAAAAGAAAATTTTTTAGGTTATATTTGGTTTTTAAAAAAAAAATTGAGGGAAAATATAAAAGAAAAATAATATAAAGAAAAAATAAAAAAATAAAAAAAGATTTAAAGTCAATAAATATTTTTTTATACGGTATTTCAAACTCATTTTCCTTATTTTAATTCTTTGATTTAAAAATTAAATAATTTAAAAAAACATAAAATTTAAACTAATTTTAATTATATTTTATTTTCTTTAATATTTTTCATATTATAACCAAATATAAGAAAATAAATTTTTTAATATATATTTTTTTTAGTGCTTTTTGAAATCAAATATAAATTAAAAGAACAATTTTAATATGTGTATTATTATTTGTTTTTATTGATTTTTTAAGTTATTTTAAAATATTTTTATGAGTTTTGATTAATTCCTATTTTCATAAATAAATAAATAAAATTCAAAATTTTCATTCTAGATTACCAACTATCAATATTTTGTGAATTTCCGAACGTCTTCATCATTCTTTATAAGTGCAGACATTGGGTGAACATCCTGTTGGGCCTCATTCTTTAGCAAAAGTAATACTGGGCTTTGAGCCCACAGCGTAGGGTTTCTCACGTGTGTTGTTGGTCTAGGCCCACAACAACAAAAATTCTTCCCAGGACTGGAATTCATTCATATGATAGTGTATCCCTATTTCAAAGGTTATAATTTCAATTTTGTTAATTTTATTGATAAATTAATTTTTCAAATTTGATTTTATTTTGAGATATAACTTCATTTGCTTCAAATTTGTAAATCATTCACCAAAATTAAATTATTCTAATTATAGCATAAATTTGTATAATTTTGTGATGTATCCTAGAAGGCTAGAAGGCTAGAACTAGAAAATGGGCTGGGCCTCCCTCGAAAGGCCCAATTAATTTTTTAATCCAATGAGACTCATGAACTGGGCCCAAACATTTCTATTTCTTCTATTGTTACTTTCTAATTTTATTCAAAACATAAGGTTTATGGGTTTTAGACACGAGAAAAAAAATCACTAAATTGACCCGTTGGAAAGTATTGAGTCAGTTTAAATTATTATTATTTTTTTTTCCAAATTTATTAGTTCAACTTATATAAAAAAAACTATTATCAATTTGGTTTTCAAAATTGAACTAAAGTAAATTAACTCATTTTTCTCATCTTCTTTTTCATCTTTTTTTTTTCAACATCAAATATAAATCTAAAATATTTTTGTTATTGCAAATTGTTTTAGGTTCGAGTCATATGTTTTTTAAGTGTATTATATAACTTGTATAAACTCATTTAATGTAAATAAAATAAAATAAAAAATTCTACACTATTTTTTTTTTGTTTGGAACAGTGTGTTTTGATACATGGAAAAAACCACAAAAAATGTAAATTTGGAAAATCAAAATTTAATATTTTACCTAAAAATAATTAAGATTTTGTATACTTTTCAATCAAATATACTGAGTTTGATCATATAGGTTCTATCTTTTAATGACATATGTATTATTTTTATCATAAGAAGAACTACTTTTGACTTTAGAATGCATGAAATTTGAATTATTTTTTTTTTTAAAATATATGTATGAAAACAAAAGGTTTGTTTAACAATTTTTATCGAATCAGTTGTTTAAAATAGTTTTTGAGAACAAATTTTAAACACTATTTTTTAATGTTTTACATAACAAAAGTTTGTTTAAAAACTTGAAATATTTTAAATTTATTTTTAATCATTCTACATATTTGTATAATTATTTTTTAAAATAGTCATCAGAAAACAAGTGAAAATAATATAAAACAACTAAAAAAATATTATATCAAAACATCTATTTTTAAGAACAAAAAATAGAAAATAGTTTTTAATTATGTTTTCTTAATTTTTTTTGTTCTGAAAAAACAAAAAAAACTATTCTAAAAAATAATTGCTAAATAAACCTGATATTTTTTTTAACAACAGTATAATAGACTTAATTTTGACTCAAATCAAATTGATGCTAATTGATTTGGTTCAATACCTAAATCAATCTAATTAATTTCAAATTTAATAAAAAATTTCAGTTAATTCCAATTTAATTAAAATCTATTATGGATTACATTTACAATACAACCCTCAATTGTTGATAGGCAAAAGGGAAAATTATGTTTTCAGCCTAGTTAGACTTGGTAATTGAGATAAGGTCCTCCTATCATTCATAATTAAACTCAAAACACAATGAAATAGTAGAAATTGAGAGGAAAGATATTGTCTTTAAAAAATCCCTAAAATACCCTTGACTATTTAATGAAAAAACTAACCGACCACCCTACCTTTTTCATTCTTATTTTTTTGGCTCTTTCACCCTTCTCTCACCTATTTATTAATGGGACCAAGTTGAATTATTTTCTAATCATTTTTCTCCATCAAATTGAATATAAAAGATAAATGATTAAAAATTATTATTATTAAATACATTTTTGAAGTAATATAATTTTTAAATACCCCATCAAATATTATTCTTTTTTTCGAACTTATATAATATATAATAAATATTTTTTAAATACCTTGGAAACTTAGATAATATACAATAAATATTATTCTTTATTTCAAACTTATATTATTTCTCATATATATTAAACAATTTTTGAACACCTCATAAAATATTAATATTCTTTGTTTGTTCTAACTTGCAAATTAGACACCATCAATTTATTTTTTCAAACTTATAGAATATATAATAAATACTTTTTAAATACCTTAAAAAATATTTTTTTTTGTTTCTTACTTACAAAATAATAAATATGCTGTACATTATTTCTTATATATATTAAATAATTTTTAAATACCTCATAAATTTTTTTTTTTCTAACTTGCAAATTGGATACATAGTATTTATTATTTCCCGTATTATTTTGGAAATAATTAAACACTCACATGTATATATATATATATAATATTAATCAAGAAAACAATATTTCTAAGATTAATTTACCAACCTTTCAATAATTTTGAAAGTGTAAATAGGGTAATTGATAAAATTAAAGTCTTTAAGATATTCAAAATTTCTTCATTCCAAAATTACCCAATTGCTCCCCACACTAATACTAAATATTTTTAAATAAAGATTTAAATATTTAAAACTATTAAAATAAATATTTTCTTATTAAAGCATTTTTTTAAAAGTAATAAGATAAAAATCATGAAATCTTCAAAACTATAATTACAAAAAAATATTTTTAATTTTAAAACTAATTTCATAATTTAAATTAATGATTTTAAAAAATAAAAATGTTACAAAAATAATTTTTGTTTATTTTTAATTCCATTTAAATATGATTTTTTAATCTCTATTGATAACAATAAAATTATGTTTATAACGGTAAAATAGTAAAAATATATATCTTTCATTTAGCTTATAGTGAACAATTCAAACATGATTGATTTTAATTTTATTTCCTATGTGTTAATTTTCGTAAGGAATGTATTAATGAAATAATTTGGTAAAAAAAAAAAAAAAACTATCAATAATGGTCTTAATGTCAAGCTCAAGTTGTTTAAAAATCGTACAAAACCTATTAGGAGTCTTATACACCCTTGTGCACTTAACACATTTTCATTGTATAATTAGTATAATACCCTTGTACAATAGCGCAAATTTTATATCCCTATTAAGTTTTGTGTTCATGTAGGTGTGTTAACCATGTTTTCAATGATTTAGTTGAGAAAATTCTAGATGACTTAAGGTTAATTTTTTTCCCCAAATATCATTATTGAGAAAAGTATTGAAATTTTTATGTGGGAGTTAAATAAAGTTCATGACATAGGTGTATAACCCTTGGGTGACAAGGAAAATAAAAGAGTGGTTTGATTGAATCTTTCATAAAGGATAGTTTTATACACCCTTGTACAGTTAGTATAATACATTTGTACAATGATACAAATTTCATATCCTTCATAAGTTATGTATTCACATAAGTATGTTAAATCATATTTTCAATGGTGTGGTTGATAAAATAGTGAATGACTTCGGGTTAAATTTTTTTCCCCAAATATCATTACTGGGAAAGTATTGAAATTTTCATGTGAGAATTAAATAAAATGCATGACATAAATGTACAATTCGTGGGTGATAAGAAAAATAAAGGAATGATTTGGAATAAATTGAAATCTTTCACAAAATATAGCCTTGTACATTCTTATACACTTAGTACATTTCTTTTGTATAGTTAGTGTAATATTATTGTACAATGACACAATAAATGCAATTTAATTCTTTTTATTATTTTTCATATAAAAAAAATAATACTAAACAAGAATTTCAATTTTCATTTTTAAAAATAGTTTTCATTTTTTAAGTAAACGTATTTTCAAAAGAGACAAATATAGAAAATAAAAATTATTTAAAAAAAAAAACTAGAAAAATATTTTAAACCAAACTTAAAGATTTTTAATTACTTGTTTTTATCTAAAATGAGCAAATATACTTTTTAAACCCTTTTATATAAAAAAAATTCAATCTCTACCATAAATTGATATAATCTACTTCTAAAATTAGGTCATAAAAAAATATTTTAATTGAATATTTAAAATAAAAATTCTTCATCCATAATCTTTCTTTCTTTTTCTTTTTCTTATTTTAATAAATTTTCAGATAATTCAAATTATTAAAAAAAAAATCTTAGTAAACAAATTTGCAATATTTCATAAAATTTATTATTAAAAGTCATGTTCAAAAAGTTATTAAAATAAGGAAGGAAGAAAATTAAAAGAAAAAAAATTCAACTTTTCATTTTATAATAATAATAAAAAATTTAAAATACTTTTTAGTATAAAAGAAAAGAAAATAGTAAATATATTTATTTTAAATAGTATTTTAATCATTAAATTATTTTCTTCTAAAATGTAAAAGATAATATTTATTTATTTAAATTCGTATTTTTTAGAAAGTATTTTTCAAAATAGTCTTTAAATCATTAATATAATTTTTTTATTTATAATTTAAAAATAGAAAATAAAGTTGATTTTTCAATTATTTATATAAGAGTTTTGAAAAATAATAATAATAATCCAAAAATGATTAAATAAGAGAGAATTTGATGGTAGTGGGCCTAGTGGCATATGAAAAATAGTAAAATAAAGATAAAAACGAGTCAAAATGGTATTTTTATCGATTACTATTTTATAAATCTTTATAATCAATTCGACATGGACACCGTTTTGATTCATTTGACATCAAGTGATTACACGCGTAACTCATTCCTTTGGTATAACAATTTTTATAGTTTAGTCACATTTGGAATATTTGATCACATTTATTTTTACTTATTATTTTGTGAAAAGTAATTAATAATTAGAATAATTTTATTCTTTCCTTTTATAAATATATTTCTTTATGTTTTATTAATAAGTAGTAATTAGATAAATTAAAGATTAGTTAATATACAATAAATGCAAAAATCTGTTTTTCCGTCGAGTCTGGTGAGGAAAGCCTTTTAATATTCCTTGATTGGGCAGTGGACCACCAAAAGTTAAACAACGACAATAAATTCAAACTTTTATCACAATTTTACATAAATACCCCTATATTCCCCCACACGATCAAAACCTATCATTATCATCGCCAGATCCCACATTTGTCTTTTCCCATTGAAAAATAATATTCCCAGAAAAAACCACTTTCCCGGGAAAAGTGAAGCTTCGCGCGAAATTACCACTTTACATCTCAAATCCCTTACCCTTTTTCTCGAGAAAAATTTTCTTTTCCCCGAAACCCATTTTCCATCCAAACAAACAGACCCCGTCGGTCAAACTTTGAGAATCTTCGCCGGCCTCACCACCGGATTCTCCTTCGCGATCATCTCCCGTCCCGCCGCCTTGTAATCGAACCTGCACTCATGCCGATCGGAGTACCGATGCTTCGAGCAGAACATCTCGCCGCACCGGCACCGAAAGCCGATCAGTCCTAGCTTCCTCTTGCAGCCGGAGCACCGGTTCACCTCCCTCCTTCTCACAGCGCCTTGATCTGAATTCTCGAGGGTCGAATCGGGGTCGTCCGGCGGCGAGGGAGATCTGGATCTGGGCTTATCGGATGCAGAGAAGCCGCAGGTTTGGACGCATAGGGTTAGAGTTTCGGGGACTTTGAGCTCGGTTTCGGTGGCCTGTTCGTTTTCTCTCTTCTGTGCCATTCGAGATTTGAGGGTTGAGATTTGTGGCTGAAGAGCGAGAAAATGGAATTTTCTCGAGAAAGTGAGGGATTTGAGGGGTTGGTAATGGAGTATGGGGCTATAATGGAGAGCGAATCAATGGCATGTGAAAGTGGGTTTACTGTAATACCCTTATGACTTTTTTAATTGGTGGAAATGGCTTCTGTATTTAGTGGTATAGATCAGCCATGACGTGGAATTTGGGATGAGAGATGATTGGACGCTTTTGTCCCCTAAAGGAGTTTTGAGCCCGCCAGTGGGGACCTTACACCTGTCCCTCTAGCTTGTGTCTAAAGTTCTACTACTTTCAAATCTCGACACATGTTTTTCAATTTCCATATTTTCTTTTAAAAATAATTATTTTAGAAAAAGACTAATGAACGAATTCTTACTGCTCTTTGAACTTGAGCCGTTCAAAATTTGAATTATCGAATAAAATTATAAAAAATTAAAATAAAGTATTTAAAAGGGTGAGAGTGAAGTTAAATAAATAAATTTTATTTTTTTCCTTTTTTACACACATATATATAATAAAAAAATTAAAATCAAGTAAAATAAGGGGTACGAGAAATTCCCTTATTCACTTTGTTTAAACTTTTCTTTGTGATAGAAATGAAAATTTATTTATATAAAGGTACGAGATTCGAGTTATATAAATAATATTCGATGATTTATGGCTATGAGAAAAAGTATGTCTAGTGATGGTGCCGCTTTGATACCTATCCAAAGAAAAAGTTTCTTTTTGATAAGAGTAAAAATCATTTTATAAGTAAAAATGTACTTACTTGAGAGCACATGAATGTCACTTCTTCCACTTTAATAGGTTTTATTTTTATTTTTTTAAAGAAAAAAAAATTAATCAAAGGAAAGATTGAAAAGAAAAATTCAAATAATTTTCCCATTTAAACCTTGGCTGTCACCACGGACAAAATAGGATGAATGCATGTGTTCAAATGAGGCGGCCCAAAGTCTTTATGCAAAAGTAAAAGTCAATTGCATGGTACCATGTTTTTCATTCCAAGTTCCAGACTTCTAGTTGCCCAAACAGACTAACAAAGCTAGACTTCCCTGTAATAAAATTTTAAAAATGGTTTTTTATTTTTATTTTTATTCTGCCATTTATATGAAAGCTACCGATTTGACTTAAGATGGCAATTTGTAGAGACTGACTCACTCGAAATCAATTATATTTTAAGTACTCAAATAACTTAATTTGTAAGTTAAGTTAGATTGGGGCAAAAATGTCAACTCTCAACTAGTTTGAGGTTGAAGACCGAGTGATCTGAACTAATACATAGAGATATTTTTTTTATTACAAAATTTGAACTGCCTAGAGGCCTTACCGTAAAAAGAAATTCATGGTGTTTAGTTTCACTAAAATCAAATAAGAATATTGATAGAAGGATAAGAAGTTGAGTTTAGGTTCTTTTAGGTTTAAAGAGGAAGACATGGTTTCTCGACTTGCAGGTATTGACTTTGATAGTTTGTAATAAAAGCATTAAGTTTTATTGCTTATTTTGAAGATTTATACTATGAAGTATAGCAGACCAATGGTGTACACTCAAAAGGAGGGGTGAATTAGGTATTGATATATTTTTAAAATATTTTATTGAATTAGATGGAAATGATAACAAAAAAACTAATCGCAAGTAAAATAAAAAGAGAAAGGAATAGAGAAATGCAAACTTGATTTGTTTATAGTGCTTCAACACAATCCATTTACATCCACTTTCCTTTGACTTTAATCTCAAGTTGAAGTTTCCATTATCTTGGAAAGTTTTTTACTAAAGCTTAAACTTGTATACTTGGATTCTTGGTTACAAGGGGCCTTCAATGCCAATCCTCGAGTGATACCTTACACTTAAATATAATCTCTCAAGTGATAATTCACATTTGATACAAACTCTTTCAAGATTATAGGATTTGATCTCTCAACATAAACTCATAGTTTACAATTTTAAGTTCAAGATTTCAAGATAAATTAGGATTGTTAAGAGGCAGTAGATAAATATGCAAGTTGTTAAAGCAAGGTGGACTCAAATGCTCTCTACAATGAATACTGTTCGAGAGTCTTTTATATATAATTTTTACTCAAACGAACTCACACACATTTTCCCATTGAAATGGTTGATCCTTAGATCAACCACCCAATTAGCTATTGTGCATTTATTGCACTACAAGTTACCTTTGAGACTTAGATTGCTTAACCCGTTGATTAAAGACCTAGTTGATCGCTTTCTCAATTGCATCCCAAGTTGATTGCTAGACACTACCAAAACATGTTTTTTTTGGAAGATTAGGAATAGTGTGCAACTAGTCGATCATCCAATAGATTGCCTAAGGATACATGACTAAAACACACAAACTTGAAGGTCCTATGTTGAATGCACTTGATGCCTTAATGCCCAAGTCATTTTTAAAAGCCTTTCCAACTCAAAATATATTAATCAAGGGTAGTTTTCATTTGAAAGATACTTCATCCAACGTTGGAAAATATTTAAGATAATTTTAATTGTAATTGGATGAGTTTTGATATGTTAAATGTTTTAATGACAATATGCATGCAATCCTAACTCACTATACCTAGTCTGACCTAAGATTAACCTAAAATTAATTTTGAATATAATTTTCTTTTAATTTCTTCTTTACCTCTAATGAGATATGTAGGTTTATGCAGTTATTTTATTTTATTTTAATTATATTGTTCCAAAGAGATCTTCTTGTCTATCACACTTAAAAAGTAAGTCTCAAATCTAAACCTTTCCTTTATTATCATCAAAACTTGCGTTGAACCAAAATTTAAGTTCAACTAGATTAACCTTGATCTAACAATTTCTCTCTTTTTAATGATAATAAACCAAGGTTATTAAAAAGCTCATATTCAAAGTACACTCTTTTTTACTTAACAAACTATCAAGCCTAAGAACTAAGGGTGCTCAAAATAATATAATTAAAGAAAGTAATATAATGAGCAATTAGTAATAAGCTATAATAATTGGGAGAGGTTAATATTATATATATGTATATGTATGTATGTATGTTTATTTTTGTACATAACATTGATATTCATAAGATTGCTAAAACAATAGTATCAATTTAATACTTAATTATTTTATCATAAATAACAACCTAATATCACTTCTCCTTTTTTTGTCATCAACAAAAAAATCTCTAAGTAAAAATGATAAGGGAGTAATTGGTATTAAAACTAAACTAAACAAAGAGTTTGCTTTACTAATGCAAACAAGATTTTATCCATTTTTCTCATTTGAAACCATTTTCCAAAAGATTTGCTCAAACTTTTATATCAATCTCAATGAAGCTACTTTAAATCATAAAAGTCCTTTTCAATTTAAATATATTATTTGGAAAATTGTTCCAATTAAAATTGAGATGTTTTTCAATATATGCATCTTCATTAAGAAACATTTTTAACATTCATTTGGTGCAAGATAATAGTTTAAAGCATGTAAAGATACGTACCATTCTATTTTATTTAACCCTTGGGCTATTAATCTAACCTTATTTCAACAAATTAACCATTTTATTTAGTTCTTATCAAATGATTTAATACATATTTTTTCTTTGCATAACCATAATCCAAAAATCATCATTTTTTTTCTCATGAAGATTTTAGATTCAAATAAAAATTATTGTAAATATGTTTAAGTTGAGAATGAATTCTTACCCTTCTTGTTATGCTATCAATAAGTTGATATTTTGGATTATGAGCGGCATTGCCTCCATTATTTTGGAACATTTTTTCTTATTCACTTTGTTGTGGAGTTTCTTCAAGTTTATTTGGCTTTACATCCTTCTTTATTACTACTTCTCTTTGTTGTTGAGTCAAACCATGATCATCAATTTTTAACTTATCAAAGCCATCTTCAATTATTATCTCTTCATCACTTTGAGCACATTTCTAACAAATAGGGTTAGATTGATCACATATAATATACACAAACACCTTTATTACAAGAATTCTTTTGTTGAAAACTGTATATGCCTTTCTAGAAGAGCACATGACCAAGAAATACTTCACAATTGTTTTGAATCAAGTTTTCCCAAAATTTTATTTTGTATTGAGAGTAAAAATTTTGCATATAAAATACTTCGAAATAACTTATGATGGGTTAAAAAGATACTTTAAAGTTTTAGTTTTTTTTAATTACAAAATCACTGATTTATGCTTAACAAAACGATATACAAAACATTTTTAATTATGGAAGATTGACCGTTTAAAATGTTAAGCCTTGTACACAACAATTTTAGTTAAGAAAAACCAAAGAAAAAGTTATTACAACTTTTGTAGTATTCCAAGTATCATCTTAAGAGATTGATTAATGAAATTTGTCAAACTAGGTAAACTTTAAACAAATTCTTTATTCAAATGTTCAAGATTGTGTTTTCCACAATCCAAATTCGGGCTTAGGACTTTAGGACTTTAGGTG
This sequence comes from Vitis vinifera, assembly GCF_030704535.1. NCBI lineage: Eukaryota > Viridiplantae > Streptophyta > Magnoliopsida > Vitales > Vitaceae > Vitis > Vitis vinifera. The sequence continues at coordinate 2,268,101 of NC_081810.1, forward strand.
AAACAAGGATATTTATTTGTATAAATCTGGTGCTATTCAAAATGTGGCTAATCCAGATCAACCTAAATTCAATAACTTAGGGTTAATTGCATATGTCTCCTTAGGTGTGATATTTTATTTTATTTTGAATAATCTATTAGATGCATAGAGTTGAAATCTTGGTTTGGGTCTAAGATTTGTAAGCATTTACCATTGCATATGGATTTGCCTTATGGAAGATGACAATGGCTAAACCCTAAATAGCTAAGGATTAAGAATTACCAAGAATCCCTAATATCAAAGAATGGATAATTGTATCATCCCCTAATTCAAACAAATCTTAGAGAGTATCTCCATTCTTATTAGTTATGTTTTTCATCAATTATTCATTCTATTATTGAATTTAATTTATCATTATTTTCTTTCGAGCCTTTACTCTAAGTTTTCATATTTTTCACCCCAATAAAGCTCTTTGGCCTCTCATGAGTGTTTTGTCACATGTACAATCCATTAAAGAAAGATAAAAAATCACTCTTGAACGTTAAAGAAATAAATATATATATATATATATATATATATATATATATATATACTAATAATGGAGAAGAAAAAAAACCAAGATCCAGACTCTGTTTTCTTCCCTCTAACAAAAAAAAAAAAATCGAAATCCTTTAAAAACCTAAAAGTTGAGTGTTTTTTTTTTTGGAAAAAAAAACCTACGCATGACATGTTCCTATTGACAACTTATTTCCTAAATAATTACCTAAGAATGAAAAAAAAAATAAAAAATAAAATCTTGATTTCCAATCATATAGGGCCTACTTAGGATGGATGGAGTGTCAAAGACATTATTCCTAAGGTAGAAAAGCAAAACCTTAAAGTGGTAGCGAGTGATTTCAAAATTAGGGTGATTTCAAAATTGATTTTGAGATCATAAGTTAAAATTTCAAAAGGGCTCTTCAATTATACCTAGTTATTTTCAAACGACCATAACTTCTTTGTTTCAACTCTAATTTGCACATTGTTGAAAATGTTGGACTCTTGACATTTTGAAGTTTGAAATGATATATAATTTGCTCAAAATTAACCTTAGAAAGTCTTTCACGAATTAAGTCAAAGTTAGACTATATGCCATTGTCGGGTTTGAGTTTCAATTCTCATGTTGAACATTAAGTTATGACCTCTAATCTTCTTTCTTATGTTTTCTTGCTCTCCATATCTCTCTATAATATTCATACTCATCTTTCATTCCATGCATTTCTCCATTTGCAATTGTTGCATCTCTCATCATGCTTCAAAACTGTTAGAGCTCTTTGTATGCACATTAAGCTCTTTCACTATCATGGATGAAAAAAGTTCTTACATTAACTTGCATCATTTTCATTTCTTAAACTTGGATTTTAGCTAAGAAATATGTTAGATTCATGATTAGGGTCTAAGTAACAATTTGAGTTAAGTGGGATGAGTTAAGCTTTTTTATCACATAGTTCACTCTCTAATTGTGCTATTAGAGCACAATATGTGAATATATTAAGAGATTCCATTACCAACATTTCTAATGCTAATACTTTTGCATTGTCTCAATGAAGAACATATCCTAATTTTTTCTTAGATGGTTCTTTACAAATTAAACAATTTTATGTGACTTTTGGTACTAATACCTTCTTGGGTCCTTCAAGATTAGTCTTTCTTTTCTTTAGAAAGTAAGTAGATTTACAAGTAGATGGAACATGCACGGGTATTTTCTCAATAGACAAGTACTATTAATATGATTCTTTCTCCCATAAAAATTGCACATGATTGCTAGGCTAGTATTAGAAATCTTTTTTATAAAATGATTCTTACAATATTTTTTATTTTTATGAAACTTGTAACTCAATCCTTTTTTTTTTTTTTTTATCAAAAATACATTTTTAGCTGGTTAAGATCATATTAAAAATCTTTTGCCCATTTGAGAATTTTGAGAAGCAAATGGTTAGTCATTCATTTTTCTTTTTAAACCCTCATTTTCTTTTTCAAGAATAACTTTGAAGTTTTCAATAAGATCATACTTGTCTTTCAATTCTTTAAGTTCATTTGAAAAAGAGGATTTTATTTAATTTTGAGCAAAGTAGTTTTTAAACCAAGATTCTCTAGATTAGCATATAATTCTTGAAAAGAATCTTAGAGTTCATAATACCTAAAGTTAGGATTTACGTCATTCTCATTTTCCTTAAAACCATGAAACACATTCTTCACCTCTTCATGTTTCTTCATTATAATTAATTTCATAGGTGACAAGAAAACTCATTAATTCTTTTAAGAGGTTGATTAAAAAGATCTTTAACTTCTTGAATAGAGGTCATCTTTGCTTTCCATTACTTGGAAATCTTCTTCATTTTTTTGGTGTTGGAGAAGGTCTTTCCTAGAGCATGAAGGTCATTTATGATATTCATAAATCTAGTAACCATATTAACAATTAATTCATATTCTTCCATTTTAATAAGTTCATAATTAGAAACAAATATGTTGATTTTAGATTCTTCTACTTTATTTGTACCCTCACGTGTAATTTTTAAAATTCTTCATATTTTTGTAGTTGATTTATAATTTAAAATTCTATTATATTCATTTCTATCTATGCATGGAATAAAAAATTAACAAACATAACATTGAGTTGCATTTTCTTCCTATCAAGTTCATCTTACTCTTGTTTGAGTTTTGGAATGCCAAACGCATTAAGAATTCTTAAAAGAACGTGTGGTCCGTTTTCAATGATATCCTATAGCTCATAGTCCAAAGATTTTATATATGAGAGTTGGAGACGCTAACCTCATCCCACTCTTGTTCAGGAACTATAATGAAAACATTGGAAAAAAAATTAAAAAGGGTTTATTCATGAAATATCCTTCCATGGTAGATAAGTAGGATAAATTTACTATTATTCTTTTAGATGATGAACTCCTAGACAAGATGTCTAACTTTAACATTGATTGTGAAGTTGATCTAAATAATAAACCCGGATGAATTGACTCTTGATCATCTTTTTTTAAAAACTTGTTACTAAATTAGATGAAAATGGTAACAATTAAAATAATTGCAAGTAAAATAAAAAGGAAAGGGGACAAAGAGACGTAAACTTTGTTTATAATGGTTTGAAATAACCCACTTACATCCATTCTCCTTTATCTTCAATCTAAACCAAGGTTTCACTATCTTCCAATGCTTTCAACTAAAGCTTTAAACTTGTACACTTGAATTTCCAATTCCAAGGGATCTTCAACATTAATTCTCAAGTGATAACTCACACTTATGCTAACTCTCTCAAGATTATAAAAATTAATCTCTTAACTCAAACTCCTACTTTACCATTTTAACCTCAAGATTTGAAGATAAATCAAGATTAATAAGATACACTAGATTGAGAAGCAAGTCTTTAACGTACAAGGTGCATGCAACCCATTTTTTAATGTTTAAAGGTGTGATACATAATCTTTTAGGACACTTATCTCCACACTAGATAGGGTAGTTGAAAAGACTTTTTTTTTTCTTTAATACTTTCCGAAAATCAAACATGGTTTTAAAATTTAGATTGATGAGAGAAGAAAAACGTGGGTACTAAAATTGGGGGAAAAAAAAGGCTTAAAGTTGCAAGGTGAAGTGATTTATAAAAAAAAAAAAAAAAAAAAAAAACCTTTTGATTTTATTAAAAATGCCCAATCTAAGAATTACCTTTTGGTGTTCTTAATCGTAGGGCTTTGAGATTACGCGCATTGGTTGTGAAAAAGGAGCCTTACTCAGCTACAGGTCATTTTTCTACTAAAAAAAACTTAGGGGGATCTTTTAATATCCTGTCATTAAATAATCCTCCTTCAACAACAAATTAAAGAAAAAATTAGTACCTACTTTTAGAAGCAGTTCACTTCATACTTTTCATCTCCCCTGCTACTTTATGATGCACCATCAAGGATATGATACTTGGTTCACTGGATTCTTTGCTTGCAAAGACCATACGCTTGTGCAATTGTTTTAATGTTTGGTTTGTACAGAAGAAGAATAAAAATAAATAAAAATTAGAAACTTGTTTATTTTGAAATTCTTACTTCTTATTTAAAAGAGAAAATAAGATAAATAAATTTAAAGAGGTTTATATCAATTTTAAACTTTTTTTTAAAAAAAAATTTTCAAATTTTGTCGTCTTCTTTTTTTCTTGCTTATTTCCCCCCTCATAATTGCCCTCAAAATTCTCAAAATCCAAATGGAATCTTGGTGATATATCTTGATCTTCTAGTCTTACATTGGACTTAAACTTGAGTAATTTAGAACAATGGGCTTTGAGTTCGGCTTGACAAAATCAGCTCCATATATGTTGGGTTGAGCTCCAGTATAATGGCAAACCGACCTCCTAAATTAAACCTCCAATTTGACCAAAATGCTTAAATCGATTTGCATTAGTCTCAATGCCCCATCTCATGGACAACCTTTGTAAAGTGGCTTAATGGACAACCATTTTTCGACATGCATACGGCCTTAATATATGTTAGAAAAAAACAAAAGAGAGAGAGAGAGAGAGAGAGAGAGAGAGAGAGATTCATGTGATCCCTTCAAAGTTTGATAAAAAAGTTTAAACTTTTCAATTAAATTGGTGACTTTAACATTCCCCTCTTAAAAATGTAAAATTTGAGACATATTTTATTGAAAGAATAATTTGACCAATCAATGATCTGATCAGAAGATGTAATAATACTCATGAAACGCTACCTTATACAATAAAAGCACGTCTCGTTTGATTAATAACCATAAATCAGACCAAGATCCAAATTCTTACTAATCTAGGTCTTATGCATACATGAATTCAGTTAGGAACCAACAATCTTGAATAAAATACAGAAGAGTACGTAATAGGGAGTTAGTTTTGAAGAAGTAGTACATGACTTTGTTAGCAACAGAGCCTTAAGAACAGTAAGCAAAAATTGGAAGGAAAACACAAAACACAGATGCTTCTCTATAAGAGAAAATTTCCTACCTCTTCAAGGGTTTTTCTTTCACTGAAAACAAACTCCTTTTGAATAAAACATATATAATAAAGATAGTAAAATTGTTCCCTCAGTCGGACGCTGATTAATTTCCTCCTCCATGCTTCAATATCTCAGTCATTCCACATTGTAAAAACTCCAGCATTCTGTCCCTGAACTGAGTCACCTGACCAGCTGCCATAGCCTGCGGCCGGCATATCGTAATCAACCTTGATGAGGGGAAGCTCCTCTGCTGATCCTACTGCACTAGCCACCGTAGAATTCGAAGCAACCCCAAGTCCATTATTGAAGTATCCTCCATTGTAACTCCCACTAGAACTCCCATTATTCTCCATGACAGATGAAGAAGAGCCCATACTCATCAGCCCATGAAGAAGAGCCGGGTTGTTGTGGAGGTAACTGTTGTAGAACTGAGGACTTTGGCTTGAATGGTTCAGGTACGACCCAGATTGCTGGTGCAACTGCAACTGAGTTTGGATGTAGTTTTGGTGAAACTGGGAGTCTTGGGGGTACTGAGAAATTTCAGGGTTTTGCAAAGTTAGTAATGGTTCTTGGTTCTGTAATGTTAGTAAAGGCTGAGGTTGCTCAAACTGCTGCTGCATTAGAGGATATGTCTGTAACCTGCTGGAGCTCGAGCTCCCATATTGGAAGCTTGAACCTAGGGCTATCATTTCTTCCCGTTTTCTCGATGATTCAATTGCTTGAGCCTCCTTTAGCCGCTTGGCCGCTCCCCCACCTATCGGAAGAGTGTTGCTTTCAAGAATGCTCTTCACATCGTATCGATTCATGTCAAAGTTGGTCACTGCATTAAGGCCTCTGAACTTTATTGCTGCAATATCATAGGCTTCTGCAGCTTCCTCCTCAGTACCTACACAGTCAGTTTTGGGATTTATCAAGAATAATTGCACCTTGTTCTTGTAAATTATCCTGTAATTCGGTTAAATTGGTGCCAATATCTAGATGTTTGCAAGTAGAAGACTTAAAAGAAATGGTCCTTGTTCAAACTACTTACTAAAAGTTCCCAAATAGAGGTCTTTGTTTCCGGCAACTCTTCCAATCCTTGCCTGCCATCTTCCATGTTGATGATGCCTGCTCAAAGCATCTTGGGTAAGTGAGCCAAATAGAGAAGAGACAAAGATCTATATATTCAATTCCATACCTTGTAACTCCACGATACATTGATGCACCTCTAGAAAACCCACTACTCTTCCTGAAATTCATTTCCAAAAAGAGATTAATTAATAACTAATAACAGGTTTGTAAGGTAAGGTATTTTTAATTAATGACTACAAGTTCTTGGGTGGAGATCTGTCCCTTACCTTCTAATGGAGGCCACAAATTCTTGTCTGGTCATGTGCTTCATCTCCTCCAGTTCCCTCTCATAGTTACTGATCTGCAACGACAAAGGCATTAGTCATTGTGCCCTAACCAGTTTTTTCTTTTATAATTAAGTACACTGATGAGAAAGCTCCTTGTTAATATCTAAATTGCAATTTGTATATAAAAGAAACTATATATGTATAGAAAGATACCGGGAAATTGGTAGTTGTGGATGTTCCCCAGTACTTCAAGGCGGCAAGATCATAAGCCCTAGCAGCTTTCTCTTCTTTGTCATACCCACCTGCTCAACAAAATAATGGTGCATTAAACACTATTTTTTTTTAATGGTTATTTGCTATAAACGAAGCTACAAGAAATCTGCACTCACCCAAATAGACTGCAACCGAGAAAGGAAACACATATAAACCAGCGATATGACAAAGGAAAATAGTCAGCAACTGTCTGAGTTTATGTTAAGGAGATTGAAGGGAGAAACTATATAGAACAGCTATAAGCTTTACCTTGGCGACCTTTTCTTGATTGTCCTTCCCTTCTACAACTATTATCCCAAAGGTGAGCTTCATACCTTCCTGTCCATCTATGCCTACATTCCCACCACATACCCTTTTCAAATTCCAGATTGAAAAAATTAAAATTTTGAATTAGAAATCTATACAAATATCAACATCCACCTGGTTACACCCCGGTATATTGATGTTCTTTGCCCAAATGTATCCAATGTCCTTCTGGGGGCAGCTTCCACAATGCTAGTACTGCTGTTGCCACTGGTTTCACATGTTGAACCTTTACCACTACCCATGGACAATGTCAGTGACTGCAAATTGTTATTGTTTTCTTGAAACTCATAGCTATTGGGACTGGCTACTACTGCTGCTGCTGCTACGGGGTTTGGAACCGGCAGGAGGCTGTTGTTTGGGAAAAAGTAATCAGAATCATTCGCCTGAATTTCATTAAAAGCCTCAAGATCTGCCTGGTTTTCAGATTTGCTCACACCAAGAAAATCTGCAATCTTTGGGACTTCGCTGCTGCCGTGTGAGTTGATTAAATTCCACTCTGTTGATTTGCAGAAAGGGTTGTAGATGTAAAACAACATTCACTAAACCGAGAAGAGAAGGGATATATGTGTGTGCGTTTGTTTGTTGTGTGTATACCTTGGTTTTGGAATGGGCTTTCCATATTATCATTCACTAACCCTAGAGAAAACTGCTGAGCCTGGGATGCATGTAGATTTAGTGGCAAAGAGGAATGAGTGGGAGAAAGAGGAAAAGATAGCCAGTTGTTTGAGTTCATGGATCCCATATTCTTCGATCAATCAGAAATGATCTCCTATATATGAATTAAAACACAAAAATATGAGTAGATGCTATGGAAAAAGTACATAAAAGAAGAATCATGAAAGATCATGAACTCTTGCCATTTACCCAACTAGAGGAGAAAGGTTTGCAGCAGAACTGAGACAGACTCTCTCTCTCTCTCACAGACACACACTCTCTCCCTCTAAAATTTTATGTTTGGTGAAGAATGCATTTCACAAAACATGAAGAGGAGAGGGAGGAGGAGAGGTGGAAAAGAAAAACTTTGAGAATGATACAAGGTACTTATAATATTGCTCTCTTTCTCCCTCTCACTCAACATACAAAATTCCAACATTTCAACTCCCAAATCATATAATAATATTTCCCATACCAGTCCCTTTAGGGTCCAATAGTGTCTTACTATACTGAGATATGGGGTCCATCCTTAGCCTTTTTACTAGGACAAACCCCAAAATTCCAACTGAGAAGACCCCATCTATACTCTTTATTTCTACTCTCTCTCTCTCTTTCCACACCCACTTGGTTTATTGGAACTCTCGTCCTCGTTCTCTGCAATAAATGACTCCCCAAAGCTCAGCATTCCCACACTCTGCAAATCATCTCAGTCTAAGGATAGACACCCCTACGTAAAGAGCTCTCTCTTTCTCTCTCCGACCCTCCCTCTCTCTCTCTCTCTCTCACACACACACACACGCACACACATCCACATGAAGCAAAGAGATAACACCATCAAACCAAGAACCATAGAAGATTTCATAAATGGGGCACCCACCAAAATTAAAACCCAATTTGTAGATCCCCGAGTGCTGCATGTGTTAAAGATGTATGTGTACGGACATGCAATTGTTTATGGGTAAAATCCGACATATTAAATTATAAAAGTACTGGAAAAAGAGTAAGGATTACTCTTTATTCTAGTCACACCAAACATTGTTCAATAAACTATAGATTTGAAGAGAGATCATTAAGAGGTATTGAAGGATTTCATTTGGTTCCCCAAGTAAAAATGTGTTGACCACCCAGTTGGAATCCACACTCTGTAAAAAGTAAGAAAAACAGATTTATAAAAAAAGATTTCCAATGCATGTCTTATGCACATACGCTACTAGAAGCTTGTATTCTACTATAGTGGCTTGTAGAAGAAATCAAATTGAACATGTGTCTCATTCCAAACCATCCCATCATGGTGTCTCTTCATGTACATGCATAGATGGTCATGATGACCATGCCCATGTGCTTGATCTTCTCCTTCTTCATGGGGTGCTTTTGTGTCTTCATAAATACCCATGTGCATGCATACATACATGTTTTCATATACGCATGGAAGTGGAACTTACAAAGAGAAATCTTTGAAGGGTTTCAGGTTCAAATCATCTCCACACACTTGAATTGAACAAGTAAATGTACTGCGAATCTGAAGGGAAAATAATAAACAAAATGTTGAAAAACAATAAAAAATAAAAAACCACCTGCCATTGATGAAGACTGACACAGTTTCCCCCAAATTCTTGTAGAATATATAAGGTTTGGTTGACTGAATTGCACCACAATAAGGAAGCAGGACCCACGTCTCTCGCTTTCTCCAACCTTTTCAACCCCGAAAGCCTCCAAAACGATAAAAAAATATTCAAACCCTAAAACAGGAAAAAAAAAATAAAAATAATTAACCAATAAAAAAAACTGAAGAAAAGCATAAACCCTTTTTGTCCATATCCATTAGAAATACTCCAGAACAATTGCAGGATAAGGCATTTATGAACTTACTCTTCTTCCACTGTCCAACCATCAAACCTTCACTTCCTAAAACCCTAAATTTTCTCTCTCTAAAATCTTGTGTTTTCTTGTTATAGTTTCTCTCTCTGTATTTATTACATTTATATATATGTTTTTGGAATTTGTGAAGCAATGGTAGAAGAAGAAAGAGGGCAAACAAGAGGGGAGGGTGGTGGGGTTTTTACGATAAAAACTTCATATATTAATCAGACCGCCACGCCGTTTCAGCTTTTGCGGTCAAGTTCGAAGGAATGTGACTGACACGTGTCCGTTTTCTTGACTTTTTAATATTTTTTTACACTTAAAAATATTCATCTCTAATTTTAAAATTTAAAAAAAAATTCAATTAGGACTTTCGTGTCGTCTAATTTGGAAATTTCTAATATAATTTTGTATCCAAAATTTCAATTTAAAGAAAAAAAATATAATGATAGAAAGATCTAATGGTTGACATAATTCAATTTTTAACAAAATAATTAGTAAATTATATTATCATATAATATACTAGAAAAGAATTAATAAATAAAAAATTGTTATAAATTGAAAATTTTCAAAGATAACTATTTTGAATATTTTTTTTTTCATCTTACTATTATTAAGTCCATAATTTTTCCATTTTTAACTTGAAGTGAAAGCCGATATTAAAATTATAATTTTAAAGACGAAATAACAGTAATATTATAAAAATATTATCAAATATGAGATAACTTCTTGTGTTTTTTTTTCAACTTTCACACTGTTTTTCTTTTATGTTATTAACTCTTAACAAAATTATCAAACAATATAAACAAACTCGAAAAATCTCATAATTTCTTGAAAGTCAAATCAAATTAGCCTAAATTTAAAGAAAATATAGAAAGAAGAGAATGGTCATCATCATTCTACTAACATGGAAATGGTTAACATATTAAGGATTAATTTTAATAATTTTGATGTATATTGATTTTTGCATCTATGCACTTCAATATTAGCCTTAATTCTAAGAATTAAAATTCAACTATATATATCAGTGTGGGGATCCCACCCCTTGGGATCATATATGAAAGTTGTCAAGTCCAAGCTCAATGGTCCCCTCTCAGTGTGTGTAGGCTATAATAGAATAAGTCCATTTTCATGCTCCATACTCTTCACTGCATTCATCACCAGCATTCTTCATATATTTAGGGATTATTTTATGTCTTAATTAACTAGCAAACAAGCCCAAATTTCAAAAAAGAATCCTCCAATCAATTGTTCTATTTATGAGATCTTATTGTAGATCATAAGAATATATTGATTGAAGTCTTTTATTGTAACGAATCGTATCCAATTGTGTAAATATTGTCTACTATGAGTGTAAGGGGTCTATACGACTTTAAAATACGTTTACATGATTAAGATGAGATATAAACGTTATCGTTGTATCCTATGAGATTATGAGGTTATGAGGTGAAACAGACACATACTTTTCACGGGATCAAACAAACCCCTACACTAAGGTCAAAGATCGATTTTGATAACATTCAATAATGACTCGTATCAAATGGTGTAATATTATTTGCTTTGGTCCCATAGGATCCGTACAACTTTAAAATGTGTTTACAAGATTAAAAGGAACTTATACTTCTAATATCAGAAATTTTTTCCTTATCTAATATGGGATATCACATTTATCATTTTGGTATTCATTTTACCACATCTTTTATTGAAATCATAAGAAATGGACTCTATATTGAGTTGCAGTGGGGGAGCATTAATATTAATGCAAGATCTCCATGTAAAATGAAGTTGATGTTGAGGACGCAACAACGGGAACCAGAGGGGCATGTTGGCAGATTATGTGAAGGAAGGAGGGCATTTCCAGACATATGAAGGCCACTAAAATCCACAGAAGAGTTGAGAGTTTCCAAGATATCATGGGAGAGAACGCCGGGAAAATGCTCGTGTCGCCTCGATTTATGAAGCATTTAAAAGCCAGCTTCATCTTTCAAACCCTTGTTTTCTTGCATACTTTAATAAAATTAATCTATTAGGGTTAGGTTTAGGGTTAGAGCTAGGGTTAGGGTTTTAGAACAACTGCCAATATTAATAGGGATCCAAAGAAGATCGAGAAAGACATAAAATAAAATAGTAACCTCAATTATTTGCACTGTGGCCTCTGCCTCCTCTATATGTATATATATACTACTAGGCAGCAAGTGATAATTGATCGATGATGGTAGCTAGCTTGTTATATATCCATATGGAAAGTTCAATGCAAATTAATGACTAGCTTAATTCTCAAATTTCTTCATGAAGACTTTATTTCAATACCATTTTACAATATAAGTGTGATGACAAACTTGAATAGAATCGAAAATTTAAAGTTGAAAGAAAAGAGAAACATGCATTTTGGTTTTTCAAACCTTAACAAGTTCAACCATCCTCGTAAATAATTTGTAATTTCTTTCACATATTGCCTTAATTATAATTAACAAATTAACGTAGAATAAGGTCTAATATTCATAAGAGATAACTTATTAATTTGATATATACAAATACTTTTACATAAATTGTCTCATGAACCAGGATGAAAATCTCATATCTTTTTAGAATTTAGAAGCAAAAGACTTTGTATTTCTTTGTTAAATTCTCGATTTTAGAAATGAGTAATTTATAGACCATGCAGAGTTTATAAGACAAAGAAATTGCTAATAGTAAAGAATAAGAGATAAATTTGTGATAACTAACAAAAACTGAGAAGAGAAAGGCCTATGAAAAGATGGAATCTTGAATTTATTTTTAATTTTAATTTTAATTTTAATGGTTGATTATGTTGCTGGAATATAAAGGCAGGTAAACTAGTAGTTAACTACGTGACATTTTGATTAATTTTTAAATAATGAATAATCTTAAACTCAACCTATATAAGGTTCACTTCAGAATATTATGAAGAAACATCATAAAAAAAAATTGATGCCGAATAAAACTAAGGTTAGGGACCCCAAGAAAACATTGAGTTTCATAAGTGGAATGATTTTTTTTTAGCAATTATAGATAATAATCTTTATATTAAACCAATAATAATGTTAAAGTGAGAAGGAAAAAGAAGAAGCATGAAGACCAAGTTAGACCCAAGAAGGCTATTGGAACCAGAAACTCATCAATTGATCAATAAAGAATAAATGAGATAAGTTGGTTCAATAAGTTGACTCTTTGACAATGTGATATCCTAAATTGTTTGAGAGAAAAGTTTATCATATTTATAATAATTAAATTATTAATTTTTTTAAAATTAAGTTTAATTTTATAAATTAGTATTTCAACATAATATCAAAGTCTTGTTTAGTGAAAGGTCAAGTATTTGACTCTCACCATTACATATTTATTTACCGTCATTTGCAACCCAAGAAAGATTTATGTACTTTCTTTTTGCATAGTGTGCTTAGCTAATTAAGGGTGTTAGTAAAGCTTTGGTCAAAATGCTAGCTTATTCTAGTGAGTGAGAATGCTCTTGACCCTCCAATTTTCTTACTTTAATCCTTGAAATGCTGCAACATATATTAAGTCGGTCGTGGAGCCTCTTCCTTTGCAAAATCATCTGTTTGAATTTAGTGTTTTTGAAATGGCAAAAATTAACGAACCCAAGGTGGTAATGTCAGGCTTGTCAGCATCATCTACAGTTCAAAAAAGTTGCAGATCCTTCTAGGTAGCCAAGACGGTAGGCATTGCTCAAGAACTATAATTTGGACATTCTTGATGTAAGTATTTATTAAACATAAGACTTATAATAATCACTTAAAAAAATATACATCTTTTTTATATATCCAAGAAGTATGAGAGTTCAAACAAGCATTCACTCAAGTGTTGCTAACTATTTTCAAAAACAGTTTTTTTTTTTTAAAATAATTTTTTTGTTCTTTATAATAAAAAAGATTACATTTGACAACAAATAATTTTTTAAAAAAAACTTAGAAACAAAAAATATAGTATTTTTTAGAGAATATTTTTAATTATTTTTATTTATTTTCTAAGATTATTTTTTAAAATAATTATATAAATATAAGGAATAATTAACAATAAAGCAACACATATTAAAGTTTTTTTAAAAAAATATATATATTTAAAAATATAAAAAATAAATTTAAAATACTTTCAATTCTCAAATATGTTTTTGTTTTACAAAACATTACAGAATAGTTCTAAAAAATTATTCTATAAATCTATTAATTTTTAGAGCTGTTTTTTTTTTTTTTAAACACTTCCTAAAATTAAGTACTTAATTTTCTAATGAATTTAAGCTATACAACATGATACTTTCTATGTTACAGGCTTAAATGTATATAGTTAATGGACCTTTTAATTATAGATGTTTAATAGGGCTAGACAACATAAAAAAATTATACTGAAGGTGAAGGTGAAGGTGAAGTTGGGTTGGTAGTGAGATATTCTTTGTATACTTTTGTGCATTTAATCTCTAATCCATGGTTTTCTATTGGCAAATTTAGAGTGGGTTGGACATTTTTTTTTTTTTTTTGAATATTTTTAGTAAAAGTACTTTCTTTAAAAGTATTTTTGAAAGATTCAACTATCAAGTATTTATGGGAAGCACTATAAATAATTTTTAATATTTTATCAAACATCAATTTGTTTTTTTTTCAAAAGGTCTTTTACATTACGAGTGTGCTGATATGATTGTCAAATAAGCTATAAATATCCTAATCAATTAGGCTATAAATATCCTAATTAATTTTTTTTTACTTATAAAAAAATTGAAATAAGAAAGGAGATGATTACTATTAACAATCGATGTTACACCGATCATGAGCTTTGAAAAGAGCACTTATAGTCATAACCTTGGCTTTAATTAATATTATTTTGATCAATTAGGATATCATCATCTCATGTAAAAATGGATTAGCGTTCAACGAAAAAGGTTAAACCTTTTACAACATTCAATATTAAAACTAATTCAAAGGTTTTTTTTTTTTTTTTTTGCTTAAGCATCATTTAAGTAAGGTGACATTTTTTTCCCATTACATGCACATATTAATGAGCATGTACAAATGGAAAGAATTAAATGGAAAATAATAATAATGAAAACATGTCTGATTATGTACCTTTAAAAACTATTTTAGAAGATAAATCACATTGTATTGAGATTTGTTAACCAAATCACATATATATGAACAAAAATATAAAAAAGAACATAAGATTTTTAACATAATTCTATGATAAATGTGATTCATACATTAATAAAAAAAATAAAAAATAAAAAGGCGCTTAAATACTATCCATTTCAACCCCTGCGAGCTGATCGAATAACTCGACCCCCAATATTCCAAACAAAATGTAACAAAATTGATTCAAACTTTATAATTCAACAAGATTTTAGATGGATGGTTTGATCTAACTAGACTTCAAATTGGTATATATGGAAATAATTACTCAATTAAAATTAAGAAAGAAATGAGATATTGATCTGTGGGCAATCTAGCTACTTGGAAACAGCTCCAAATTTTACTAACAAAATCATCATTGGTGTGTTGCAAAGGCATGCAAGTTTGTAGGATCCATAATTACAAATCTTCAACTTAGCTTCTTCATCTTCCAAATAACAATGTCCATGCGCATGTGCCCTCTCTCTACGCAAAATCCTCATTCCACAAACCAAGATACATATTAAAAGTGATTCACCATTCAAAAATATATATTATTATTATTTAATTTGTAGAAATTAATAATTATTTTAATAATCATCCTCTTTGCTTTTTTTTCTAAACATTATGTTTTATATTTTTAAATTATTATTTTTCTTTTTATAAGTTATGTAATCCTAGTGGTCACCAGGGACATTTTCAAAGACAATTACCTCAAGAATACAAATATAATCTATGGAAAACATGAATGCAAGTTGGGCTAGAATAGAGAAAGCTTGTGTACAACTTCCATGTATCTCAACTGTATCTTATTCATGATATATATACCAATTGAATGCCTGTATTGTTAAAATAATTAATGGAGTATGTCTAAGGCATGTGCATGGCATTGTCTTGATTTATGCAAAATAACCAATTAAAATAAACAAAAATGCATTTGAGAATGATCATATTATATACATATATGGATCCTAGATTGGAGGAAGTAAGAAAATATCTTCTAATTTGAATTCATTCATTGACTCACTACAATTTCTACTCATCTTAACACATCAAGATCTTAGTGGAAAATAGTATCTTAATGGCCAATGACCTTAATCATTTAAATATGTTCATATGGAATGTGTAACAAGGCAAATGTCTCTTCGTTCAGCTCATGCTTCAAGTTTGGCCTTCCACTGCACCGGTGGCCTTGGGCTTGCCCAAGATGGGTTAGCCCAATAGCAAATCCATTTTTGTATTGAGGTAGAGGCTAGGCCTTATTTAAGATGATACATGCATGTTGATAATGCTGATGAAATTACTTCTCAAATATTCATTGACTATTTTATGTTAATTGGAATTAATATTAAGCATTTTATTGCTAGCATTTATACCCAAAATAGTTTGACAGAATCCCTTATTAAATACCTTCAATCACTCAATCCTTATTAATAAAAACCAAATTACCCACTTCTATTTAGAGACATCTTATTAGTATTAAGATAAAGTCTTGGCCTTGTTTAAGATTACTTGTTATTTTTTACTTTGGTTATAAGGTGAGAATATAAATGAAATTACCATTTAGTAAGGGCATGTAGAAAAATCATCAAATCAATCAAAAAAAAAAAAAATGAACTGAATATATGTAAGTTGGGTTTTTTTTCAATTTTTTTTTTTTTAAATTTATTGGTTCTATTTGATCAAATACCAAAATATATATTTGGTTTTTGAGTAAAGAAAAAAACAAGTAATTTAATAGAACCAACCAAAACATAGTATCCCTTTTTCTTACCTTGGTTTGTCCTTAAACTCACCATAACCCATTTTTCTCTTCTTTCTCACTCTTTTAACAACAAAAAGCTTTTTTGAATTATGAATATCTATTTAAAATATTTTTATTATTTAGTAAGATTTTAAGTTGAATTATGATATTTTTGAATTGTATTATACAACTTGTATTTAGTCATTTAGAGTGAAAACATTGTTTTTTGGTTTTCATATATATATATATATCCAAAACAATCTCACTATACAATTTTGTTTCTTTTTGTATCCAACAAAAAATTGTAGCTTGTACTACTTAGATGAAACCTGTTCTTATGATGTACATAGGATTTTAATACTATTCTTTTACTATTTTCGACATTCAATAAAATAATGAGATCTCAATAAGTTATGTATAAATAAATAAATAAAAAGGCAGGAAAAAATATTGTTATTAACAATTTTGCTTTTCAAGTGACCTTTGAAATTATAAGAAATAGTCAGGATTTCAAACCATAAAATATGAAAGAATGATAACATGAAATGATTGGTTGAAATGAAAAAAAGCCATGCAAGTAGCTCGTTAATAAAATGAAAAGTATTTAGAAGTATAGCCTAAACACCTAAAAACGTAAAACATGCTAGATACAAATGAATTGATGTATGAAAGCACAATGAGAAAATGAGATCATAAGATCTAAAGAGTGATTAGTAACTTAGGGTTTCTCATAAAGACCTAATATTACTCATGAAGAAACATATTTTCTTAGCATGGACACAATCACATTGTAAGTTTTTAACTAGTTTGGAAATCTCAAAAAGACCGAAGATGCATTTCATAAATGTTTATATGGATATATGAAAATCCTTGGGATTTAAATTGTCTAAAGCTAATAATGGAAAGTCTCATAGCATGTATTCAATCAAGTTACCATGATCCTTAAAAATGAATAAAACAATTTGGATGAATGTAGTCCAATCACTTTAATCAATGTTTATTAAAAGAAGGATATGTGAATATTAATCCTATATGTTCAAGAGTTTTCATTGAGAAATCATAAATTGTATTTACAATTATTGTAGTATATATTGATGACTTAAATCTTGTTTGAACTTTTGAATAACTTACAATAACAACAAATTATTTGAAAAAGAAATTTGGAGCAAAAGATTTTAGGAAAAAAAAAATCTTAACTATTCGATCAAACATTTTTTAAATGGAATTTTAGTACATTAATCAATATGTATAGAGAAAATCATAGAGTATTTTTATATGGATAAAACACATCATTTAAAGTTTTCCAATAATTGTCTGATAACTTGAAGTGAGAAAAAGAGAAAAAGACTTATTTTACCCTCACAAAGGTGGTGAAGAATTACTTGGTTTTAAAGTATTATATCTTAGTATTATTGGCACACTTATGTATCTTGCCAATTGTATGTGCCTAGACATTGCTTTTTTTTTTTTTATCAATTTACTAACAAGATATAGTTGCGCTCCAACCTAAAAACATTGAAATGATATCAAATATATATTGTGTTATCTTGGTGTTAGAACTAATATAAGTCTACTTTACTCAAGAAAATCGAAGGTTCAATTGCTTGGGGATGTAGACATTAGATACCTTTCAAAACTAAAGTTAGGTCATAAACATGATATGTATTAGTTGTGATGGTATTGTTATTTCATGAAAATTTATTAAACAAATAATGATGACCATATTTTCAAATTAATAAAAAATATTTGCAATTCATGAAACAAATTATAAATGTATATGACTAAGATGTATAATTCAATATATGCAAGAATCATGTGGACTATCTTTGATCAAAGACAACCCAATAATATTATATGAAAATAATGTTGTATGTACTGCACAAATAAAAGGGTGTCATATTAAAGGAGATATAACCAAATACATTTTATCAAAGTTCTTCTATATACTTGAATTCCAAAAAAGTGGTGAAATTAATGTTTAAAAAATAAGTTCAAATAATAGTCTAACATATTTATTCATAAAGTCATTATCAACCTCAACATTTAAAAGGTAAATACACAAACTTGGAATCAGTTCAAGGATCTTTCATAATAAATTAATATAAGAATATATATCAATACGAGGAAGTTTATAAAATGATATTAATGTATTGTACTTTCTTTTTTCTTTATCCGGGTTTTATCCACTGCGTCTTATTGCCATAATTTTTAATGAAATATTCATAATAGTTTTAAAGCATTAAAATAATTTTGTAATATTTTTTCTTTGGTTTTTTTATTAAAGTTTTAATGAAGCATATTCATTAATAAATATTATAAATGATGAATAGTCATAATATTGGGAAAATATTATAAATGCATTAATAAATATATTTAATATAATGATGAATGACCTCCACCGTCTCCTCTCTTTCCTTCTCTTTCGTTTGCACATTTATCACATTTATTCTTTCATTTAAGCTTAATTTATGGTCTCATTAAATAAAATATCAATTAATATGCTTTTGTATTTCTAATTCTTTTCTTTTCTCTATTTTATTTTTGTTGCATTTATAACACTTGCTTTTAATAAATTAATCTCTCCCTCTGTCCACCATCTCTATATGTGGCTATCTAACAGATTATAAAAATATCTTGATTTTACAAAATTATGGTCCGAATATACGAAGCTGGCCCAAGTTTAGTGCCAAATTCTCGGTCCAGACCCGGGCCCAAAAATATGATGGGCCGGTGGAACTCTAGGGTTTACAAAATTATGGTCCGAATATACGAAGCTGGCCCAAATTTAGTGCCAAATTCTCGGCCCAGACCCGGGCCCAAAAATATGATGGGCCGGTGGAACTCTAGGGTTCATTGGCCGACTTAAAGAGGACAATTCGGTCTTAAGAGTACAATTACAATACAGCATAAATTGCAGAAATAGTTAGCACGACGTACATCGGCAAACAGCACCAACGTCTTTGACCATAAAATCGCTCCTCCTTGTTTCTCAGTCTTTCTCCGTGATCAAAGGCGTTTCAATCTCTGCAAGAAGGTATGTTTACGCCTAACCTTCTTCTTTCTCGTGTATGTAATCTGCTTTAATCTTCAAACCTTGTGTTTGGTTGCTGAGAAAATCAAAGAATATGAAAGAAAAGAGAGAAATTGTGAATGAATTACATGCTTTTATGTTCGCTTCAAGAACCTAAAAAGCTTGCCCCAGCTAACCCAAATTGAAATGGATCATAACGAAATGGTAAATCTATGATTCAGAATTTTAGTTTCTTGTTTCTCTTTCTGACCTTTTAAATCTAATTAAATTTGCAGTTGCTGTGGATTTGATTTGATTCTTTCTTTTTCTTGAAAATAATGATGGGATTTAAGGTTTCTATCGGACCCATCACTGGTTTTGGGTGTCCGGAGCAATATTGTTTATTGTAGGAAGCTTGAAGTTTCTGTAACACATATTTGGGGTCTAAAAAATGCTTTTGGAACCTGGTTTTAGTGTCTTTCTTAATGGAGTCATTCGATTTAGATTTCTCTGTGACACATTTCATGTTTTGGAAGCTTTTTTGTTGTATGTTTGTTGGAGGTGTCCAATGAAGATTTTCCCTTTTAGCAGTCTCGTTTCTATGGTTCTGAATCAAGGGAATCTAGAGGATAAAGTCATGATTTCTGGTTCCATTTGTACAACCATTGCGAATCATGGGTGGCATTTTGTCCTGATCTCTTGTAACTCCTTATTTGGAATGTTTTATGGTGAGCTATACAACAAGGTACTAATTGGAACCGGTTCAACTTTCAGTATAGGAGTCAAAATATTTTGAATGGTCTGCAAAATCTTGTTAGAAGCTAACGAATATATTCCTGGTTGTTTGTAGATTTCATTCGGGTTTGGAAAGAAAACGAAACTGTATCTTATTATTTATGTTTAATTTATTCCTCTTGTGAACATACTCTGGTATTTCATTCTCAAGGAAGAGAGCATTGGAAGAACATAATGGTTAAAGCGTATACACAAGAGCATGTCTACAAGCACCCGTGGGAGCGGGTGACATCTGCATCTTGGCGAAAGTTTACTGATCCTGAGAACAAGCGCATATTGTCTCATATTGTTGAAGTTGACACTCTGAACCGCAAGCTTGACTCTGCGTCTGGGAAGCTTTATACCACTCGTGTTATCACTGTCCATGCTCCAGGGCCATGGTTCATTCGCAAAATCATTGGGCAGGATATTTGCCATTGTGTTGAATCGACCATTGTTGACGCTCAATCACGATCCATGCAACTCACCACCCGCAACAGTAGTCTCCAGAAGTTTGTGGAAGTGGAGGAGAAGATCAGATATGAACCCCACCCAGATAATCCAAATGGGTGGACAATTTGCCAACAGGAGACTAGTATTCGGATAAAGCCATTGTCAGCACTAGCATCAATGGCAGAGAAGGTGGAGCAACGATGCGCTGAGAAGTTCTTGCAGAATAGCGTCAAGGGTAGAGAAGTTATGGAAAGGATCTGTAAGTATCTTGAGGCTGAATCTCGTGGTATTTCTATCTAAATTAATTTTTGAGTTTCTACAATCCTAGCTCTCAAAGCATGTAAGCCCTTTCTGAGCAGAACATAACAGAAGGATGTAAAACAACGGAGGTTTGATCTTGGATCTTTCCTCTGGATTCACTACAATTTTGATGTAGTAAAAATGTGATTTTTAGGCTTTGTATTTGTTGCCTTTATTTCTTATCTAATTTTGAGATTTGGGTGACTCTGGTTTATAGTGGAATATTGGCTTATGTTTGATTGTTGTGACACTAACTTATGAACATATAGAATGAATCACCAAAGGTGAATTACATTTTCAAGGTTAACATACTTTAAATGTTTGAATTGTTGATGCATGCTCGCTATCTTGTAATTGAACCTCCTGCTGTTGGGGGAAAAGGCGCATTTCTTGTTTTATGTCATAACTTGGAAGAGAGGTGTGCCTCTGCAGTTGGTAAAAACTGTACAAGTATATATAGATATGATCAGACCCTGTTAATTTTTTAAACTTTCTCCTACTCATCAAAGGGAAGAAAGAGGGGAAAAACCAAATCTTCTAACAAGGTATTCCTTATATGAGCTAGTGCAGCTGCTTTTCTTTTATCTTTCATGTGGAAAATGTAGTCATTTTTTTGTATATTCAGAACTACAAGAAAAAAAAAAAGATCCTTTGGATACTGTTATATCATGGTTTTTCTGTTGGGATTTCATCAGAAGTAGGCATTGGTGGTGCAGTTCGATTCTAAAGGATACCTATAACTGGGCATACATCAGGTATCTGACCCTGACCAAGTTTACCTCTACTAGATATTTCAACATTGAACATTCTATGTTATAATAGAGATTTAAGTGCAAAATTTTGATGGAAGCAGATATAGTTAACTTTCTTTGTGATGAAGCATTAAGTGGCTCATTGTTCTTGAAAGCTATGCTTAGGATGGTTCTATGCTGAGGGCCTTGGACGGTATGGGTTGCAGAGAGCTCTTTAGAATTTGTATCTGTAATGAGTCGGAACTCTTAAAACTTCAATTGACTTGAGATATCTATTCTATTGTAGCCTCCATGGATGAAGATACACCAAAAACAAAGAGAAGACACCCCAATAGCTTGGTGGTTTGATCCTCTATGAAGCATCAGTTAAAAATAGTGGCTGTACTGCAAAGCAGGCCTGTAACACAGAGGTCCCTATTGTGGGAAAAGTGGTGAAAAATGGGTTAGCCAAATTCACAACCATATATTGCTTTCTTTATGCTCTATGTAGCAATACTCTGGTCAGTTATGCAAACTTTGAGTTTAAGTTATTAAATGGATTTAACACATTTAGTAAAATAACTTAATATTATAATTTAAATTCAAAACTGACTTTAAATAATAAGTCAAAATAATTAATTTATTCTTAATATTTAATTTTTTTTTTGTGTTATTTATTTATATCTAATGAGAATATATTTAATAATTATGATTATATATTTATGACATATTTTTTATAAGTATTTTAAAATTACCTTTTATATCTACAATAATTTAAATGTAAATATTTAATAAATAAATTTATTACTTAAAATTAATAAAAATAAATATTACAACTAATAAGGGTAAATATGTTAATTTAATAACTTAAAATAAATTTTAAACTAATTTTATCAAACAATCTTAATATTTAAAATAAAAAATAAAAAATAATTTTTAAGTTAATAATTTAAAATCAATTTAATTTAAAGTCAACTTAACTTATTATTATTATTAAGTTTTACCAAAGACCGAAGCCAACAATTGCTAACTTTCTTTCAAATGAGATCGGTCCGGTGGCCAATCTCATCCACTGACATTATTCTTTCTTCAAACCACCTTCTCGTAGAAAATTGTTTTTGAGGGAAATTCAGAATTAGCTCTATCTTATCCAATGGGAAACTTCAAGTTCATCTTTAAGCTTGATAGTTGAAGTTGTAATGGCGGTTTCCTGTTTGTGGTAGTCAAGCATGTTGTTTACTTTAGTTAGCTGTCCTCTTTGAGAGTGTCTAGTCTACTTTAGTCTGTTAGGCGATAACTGCCAGATTTGAGTATGGAAAACTTTTGTTGACCTCAGAAAAGCTATTTTGGGAACTAAATTATTGTTGCATGTAAGAAAAAGTGCTACAAGTGGCCAAAAAAAAGGTACAGGCTTCATAACTTCATAGCACTCGGTACAAATGTTTCTTTAGCCTAGTAAATATTTGTATAGCATATGCTTCAGTCTTGACTCTTTTGGAAAGGCGTATCACAGTCTAAAGCATTTCCCTAATGACAGTGCTGCCTCTGTGTCCTTCCTTCCTGTATAAATTTTAGGAAATATTTCCACCCAATTAGGCTGCGTGTTTCTGTAATGGCCCCACACCCTCGTGTATGGCTTTAAACACGATTACGTGATTAAAAGGAATCATCATTACATAACAAAAGCTTTTAAAGTAACCCCTTTCCTCTCTCGCTTCCTGAGGTATGAGCCGTTTCCAAAGCTGGTCTTAGAGCTCCTTTAAGGCGTGTGCAGCGCCTTCAGAGGAGATTGTAATGTATGGTGAAGCAGT
The DNA here is from genome assembly GCF_030704535.1 of Vitis vinifera. Classification (NCBI taxonomy): domain Eukaryota; kingdom Viridiplantae; phylum Streptophyta; class Magnoliopsida; order Vitales; family Vitaceae; genus Vitis; species Vitis vinifera. The sequence continues at coordinate 2,291,465 of NC_081810.1, forward strand.
GTTGGAATAGAGAAGGGCCTTCACCAGAGGAGGAAATCACCCATCATCTTTCCTGTATCTGAAGGTTAACCTTTTCCAACCGTGGCCTGATGCAACCAGTGGGGTGATATCTGACTCCAATCGTCAAAGCTCAGCTTGGAACCTTTGTGGGAGTTCTTTTTAGCCAAAGGAAGTGGCTCAATTTGACTTGAGCACTTCTGTTTCTTGACCATATGTTTATATATGAAAGACCCTACATGGGCTTAGCTCTACACAAAGTCCACTTGGGAGGGATATTATACCTGCAACCCCCTGTAAGAACTGCTTCTGCAACACTTTGGAACTTCATTCAGTTTGGGTTTCATTTCAACATTTTATCGCATCACTGAAGACCGATGAAAACAGAGAGAGCATTAACAAGTGAAAACAGAGTCCAGCAAGAGCAGTTGCTAAGGGTAACACAAGCCATAAACACTGGAATGAAATTCCATGACATTAATAATCAAGCATCAGCAAGAAGACCTTCATTGCTAGTAGGCAATTTACATGGGTAATTTCAGGTTTGATACAGAAAGTGGGCAAAGCCTTTTAGGTTCATAATTGGCTTCTAAGGATAGCGAGGCATTAACAAATATGTTATTATTTTAGAAGGCTTATTAATGGTGGGTCAGAGGTGACTGACATTTGGTATTCATCACAAATCAGCCAGCAGAACAAGCAATTTCCTAAAGTAGAATGTCATTAAAAAAAGAGTTATCTTAATAATTGAAGGCCGATATGCTCTGGCATACAAATACAAAATTACAAAGGGAAAAGAAGGGCAACAAACTAAATAGTGACGTCCAGTTCCAGAACATCAGCATAGGAATTCAAAGAGAGCATGAGCAGCATGGAATTCAAAGGTGATAGTGATATGGAAACTAAACAAATGCTCAATTTACTGCAAATTCAGTCGTGAATCATGCAAGACTTCATGCAACTAAACATTATCTGCAGCTTAAGGCAGAGAGTCGTTCTCTAAGTCACTTTCCTTTTTCTGGAGGCCCTAAAAACATATCCTGAGAAAATAGTTCCTTTTCAAGTTGGACCCGCAATCTCAAAATTCATAATACATGTGGGATTTATTCAACTTTCTACAAAAATGCTAGATATTTTCTAAAACCATGAGGCTACATAATAATACAACCAAAACAGGTGAAATATCCTCTTCACTGTGCTGAATGTAGCAGTCCAATAACTGACCATCCCTATCGAGCAAACCCCACATAAAATGGTGGGTTTCTGAATATGTTAAGCCACTGCATCACAGAGGATCTTGCTGCAATACAGTAGCTAAATTTTGCAGTATCTAGGAAATTTACTGCTCTATACAAGTAATTCTCAATACATAGAAGCAACAGCTCAACAAACCTGCACAGAACCAACCCACACTTCCTACTTCAAATGCCTAACTGATTAAGACCCCCACCTACGCTACCATATCATACAAAACTGATATTTATGATAACTGATTATGACCACCTATACTACAATATAATACAAAACTGATATTTATGGAAAGGTTCACAACTTTCCCACTCTCGTAATCACTACTCTCCTCCAATGCCTAACAACAAAAACCTCAGAGAACAGGCACCAAGTTGGACTTGTCTTAGAACTTAAAGCAAATTTAGATTGGCTAAAATTCACATCTATATAACTGAGCTCCTATACTATCCAAACTACTGGACACCAACCAACTCTCAAGAAAGAAAAAATAGCAGTGGAATGCATACACACCCTCCATGAAGAGGTGCAATAAATACCAGATGCTATAATGAGAAGATCCTAACCTACCACACACCTGAACACAACAGCAACTAGCAACAATACTACAGGACATGAAATAAGCAAAATGTTCTACTCTTTAAAACCTTGTTCTTGTCCAAATACAACTATGGAATATCCTATAATAAATATGTAAATGCTAACAAGAAAATTATATTGGTGATATTCAACACATTAGAGTACTGCATGGTGCAATTTGATATGTATTACTAGAAAGATACCATGAGAGCAGAAACATAATTTACAAAGATAGCCATGATGATATCCATGGATGTCTTCCATATCATTTGGGAATTGCACATACCATTTTGAGATTTACTACTAAATAGAAATGCCATTTGAACCAGAATGACATATTACAAACCTAACCATGATGATGTCCACCAAACCAGCACAGACAAAGACTTAAGAAACAGGTAGCCAATAAACAAATCTCGCCAATCACATGGAATATAAAGTTCTTCAAACTGCAGAGATGTCGGGACTGTCAGGCCTCCAAGGAAATACATCAATATAAAAGAACACCTGATAAGATATGCAGCCAAATCATCAGAAATCTCAGGGATGAAAAGACATCATATTCAGTTCATGCACTTCATCCCATCAGATTTAGATTTTATCCAGCTTTTCTGCCTTGACAACAGGGTTGGCTTTAGCTATCGCATCCCGTGCAGCAGTGCGATAATCAAAAGGGCAGTCATGTTTGTCTGAGTAGCGGTGTGTTGCACAGAAAAGGTGACCGCATCGACAATTGAATCCTGTCAAACCAACTCGTTTCTTGCAGGTGCTGCACCGGTTTGGACCCTCCTTTGGCTTGGCCTCGCCACTCCCCTCAGAGCCAAAAGAAAAGGATGACTGCACAGAAATGATCTTTGGCTCCTTTGCATCAACTTGCACATCCACAGTGGATGCAATAGCAGGTTCCTTTCCATTGTTGCTTGACGATCCATTAACAATGCTGTCTATGGATGATGCAGCAAGTTTAGCCTGCTCTTGTTTCAACATCATATCTTTGTGGCACTTGGAACACATGTTCATAGTTGCCGGGCTTCCAAAGAACCCACAATTGTTTATGCACAAAATGGGACCCTCTGGATGAGCTTGGCATCCAGTCTCATCATGATCCATTTTACCAACTCTCCTGCATCGGAATCACTTGAAATTCCATAACTCCAAAGAATAAAAATAGATTAATAAATCAACAATGACAGAAAAAAAAAAAAATTGATAGGAAACAATGACAGAAAAATTCCCAAGCCTCCGTAAGTTCTTTTTTTAGGTGAAACTTTTCTACTTTATTTTATTTTATTTTATTTATTTATTTATTTTATTTTTTCATTTTTTTTGCCTTTTTGTTCCCAATGGGACTTGAGCCTAGAACCTCCCAACTCCTCACTAAAACTCCTAACCCACTTGAGCCAGACCTCAAGGGCATTCAGCCCTTCATAAACATGAATTTGACATCAAATCATCTGTAGGAACTGATGTTGAAGAACTAGATACAGGGAAATAAGGATCTACAAGTGAAAAGCTAATGCAAACCTAAAAAAGAATCGCACTATACATTTGCACCACAGATTCTCCATAGAGATATGAAGTAATCAAAGAGAAATTGGGTGGTTATGGTGAGGTAGATTTACATGAATACATTCATACTAATAAGCAAGCAAAATTTTTGGATGACCAGATCCTCCATAGAGAGAAATGAGGTAATCAAAGGGAAATTGGGTAGACAATGTAAGATAGAAATTCTTCTTTGTTCCAGCCTCCAGACATATTTTAAGAATAGAAGAATCAGGTAGCTCTGACTCTGTTTATGTAAATAAACAACCATCCCTGACCAGGTATAATTGAGTTGAGAGACAGGCTTACCACTCAACTTTGGTAAACCAACCAAGAGATGGAAATTAGTATATACTTTAAAAACAAAATTAAACTTACATGCCTAATTACTAGAAAATCTAAATCAAATGCAACAAAATTAATGAATCAAACTGCAAGGAAAACCTAACATTCCATCATATAAGGGAAAAAAATATATGCAACTGTGAGTCCTATTTTTTCGCCATTCTAACTTTGCTCAACCATGCTAAATGATTGTGTTAAGCCCAACTCGGTAGACAAACTTGTCCCTCTAGGTATTAAGTTGTTCTGGCTGTCAATAATCTAAACCAAGTTCAGATAAATGTCATCTTCTCATCAGCCCACAAAATAATAAGGAATCAACTTTAATATCAATTCTTTTCCTTATATCTTGTCACCAACCAAACAAAGCACAGAAATGAACACTTAACAAACACCACCTATACCCAGTACCAGTATAAATTGCACCATCTACAGTAAGACAACCTTACCAAGCAATTCTCCCATAATTTAATGTGAAATCAATGAACCAGACAGACAAAAAGGGTCCCAAACAGAATCATCACATCAAAACATCCCAAACTTCTTCTCCGCAAAATGTTTTCCAACCATGAATAACTTAAGGACCATTTCATTCCACATATGAACTACAAGAAGACCCAAAACTCTCTACTTAAACCCATTAAACTATACTCAAACTTCCAAACAAAAACCATGGAAAAATAATTAAATTTCGAGATATTACAGCAGAACATCCATACGCTAACCAAAAAGCCCCCAAAATTTACCCACAAATACGTGAAACCCGAAAACCCTAACCTGTTTGGCAGAGAAAGATCCGTTCAAAAAATCGGTGCTTTACACCGATCTCCAACCCTAAAATCGCCTTGGAGGAGCCCTGAAACAAAACCAAAACGCAATCAACCAATCAATCCCGAAAACCACCCAAAGTCAAAAGCAAATGCAAAAAAGAGAGATTGAACCCCTAAATCAAAGAAAAGGAGGGACAAAAACCCTAACCCAAGAGAGAGAAAGAGAGAGTTATAGAGAGAAGAGTTTATTCTCTCTCTATCAGAGGGTGTTTGGAAAATATATAGAGGGGAGAAGAAGGAAATAGAGGTAAAGAGAGACGTTCTTTCTCTGCCAAACAACGCTCTTTACTGATTAGGAGGTCATCGTGGGCAATGAAATTTTTTTCTCTTTTTGCCCTCGTTTTTATCTTCTCATTTCGGTTTTGCCATTAGCCGATGGAGGAGGCTCCATATATACAAAAATGTTTGTTCCCATATCGGTTTGAACACCTGTATTATAATTAATAATTAGATTGATTTTATTTTTTTAGTTATGTTTGGCGAAAAATATTAAAAGAAAAAATCATTTTCTTAAATTCTTGTGATGAAAATAAAGGTTATTTTTTAAAAAATTTAAATATTTTAAATATTACTTTAAATATATTTCTGAAAATGCTCCTTTTTAGGTGAGTGGTTGCAAGTGGAGTTGAATGGAAGATTTCCTTTTATCTTTATAAGATGATGATATGTGTAACTAATTTTTAAATTTATGATTTGAATTTTTTTTTTATTCAAAAATATAACATTTTTTTTTTTTTATTTACAATTTAAATCATGAATAAAAAGAAGAGAAAATGTTTCATTGAATGTCAAAACAAGTTGTAAACTTAAATTTCTAAGTCCTAAATCAAGTGGATAAGAAATTTTCAAATAAAATTAAATTTGAATTAAATTCAAAGAATGATGTGGGTACAATCTTTTGTAGTATTCTTTATGCCGAAGAATACAAATCCCCTAATATGATCACTTGAGCTAATATTGATTCAAGGGTGACAAATAGCTATTCGTGAATCGAAATATATGATCAATAACCAATGAATATTTGATCTTGAACAATTTTTGACATGTAGAACTTGGTCTTTGGCCTTGAAAAATGAAGAAAGACAATGTTTGTTTGTGCTTCAAGCATCCTCTAGAAGCTTGCAAAGAATTTTGTTAATTTTGATAGAGTTTTATTCATTTTCTATTTTAGATTTTTTCTTCTTTTTAGAGTAGAGGAAATATTCAATATGAATTGGGATGGTGTGATTTATCTCTAAAAGTTTATTTTAATTTAAATGTAGTATCCTTTTTTACAAGGATATGCATTTGCATTTGAAAGTTAACAGTTAAAAGACTTCACTAATGTATAGATACACGCCTTGGATGACTTTTGATATGATTTGAATCCATCAAATTTTGGGTGTTTAAACTATGCTAAAGTGAACTTAGCATAATATGCGGTATGTCACATGCTCCTAGATAATTTTAGAGAAGATGAATAGAAGATCATGTAATCCATTGATCATATGATCGATTATTTACAATTATAATGCATTCTATATTAAGAGGCTAGCCAAGAAGGATGGTAAGGTGTCAAAGGTATGAGGGGAGAATAGAATTTAGGGAGAGGCATGAGAGAATTATAAAGAGTAGTAATGATCAATGAAAGAACCTAGGAAGGCGTGAAATTCTTTTTTATTTTGTTTGGTGGGAAATAAAGTCTTTTTTATAGTAATCTAGAATGTAATACTCTTATAACAATGAAATAAAGATAATGTGGAAGCTTTATATTGACAAAACATAATGGTCCCCCCCTTTTTTCTCTCTCTCTCTCTCTCTCTCTCATTTTGATCAAGATGGATTTGATGTATGTTAATCTCATTTCAATGAACCCTCAAATTTAGCCTTTAAGTCAAACTAGTCTCAAACTCTATGATCGTAATGATTCAATTCTATTCCAGATGATTTACCCCATTTTCAAAGGTATCACCATTTTCAAAGTTAATGATTGAAGACATATATTCAAAAATGGTGTAGATCATTTAGCTATAGGTTTCCTATAGAAAACATCCTTTGATAATAGGAGTGAAACAATCAAGTTGGTCACATTTACTAAGAGGTAGAGTAGGAGAGATCCCTTGAGCATCCATTGTAGGTGTGTCATTGTTCATTAGGTATCTAAGTAACTCAAAAATATGTTTGAAGACACAGATATCCGTGTCTCAATAAAGCAATACTATTGCATAGGAGCAATATGATAAGATCATGGATATGTCTAAGCATAGAGTTTAAGGACAAGATTCACAATATGTCATGTTAGCAAAAAGTGGTTTTGAGAATGTACTACTATTTACCAAGGTACATGACATTTTGTAATTAATCATATCATGATATAGCTCATATGACATATTTTAAACACGTGGTACACTATTATTCATCCACACAAATTTCGCAAGATGGGACATCAACATTTTATGTTATTACTGCAATCATAGAATCCTAAATTAAAATGATTTATTGTTGTTGACATGTACTATAAACAATTATGTGGTCCAACATGGAGCACTAAAAGGAGGGAGACCCCATAATCCACAACATAGTGCAACTACAAAATCAAATGGGTGAAACTTAATGCAAATTAACCTATGGGCATGTTTGGATAAATGACTTCATAGGTTAGATTAAGCTTGAATTAAACAATATCAATCAAGCTTCAACCTAATTTCAAAAAAAAAAAGTCTAACCTAAGCCTAATCCTGTTAATTAGTTAATAATATTACTATTATCTAATCAATATAGTTTAAATGTATGTTTTCAGGAAAGAACTTGAAGGAGGTCATCTTTGTCCTTGTCAACATTCCTCACCAGAAGAGGTTGCCTTCTATCCTTGTCATTGTCTCAAAAACTCTCACGGTGATTGTTATTTTTACAAAGATGTTAATAGTTGATGTTATTGTGACAATTAGCTTCATGATTGTCATTATTCTTATTGTTGCCAAATGTCTTGCATTAAATCTCTCATGTCTCTTGAATGAAATTTATTTTCACAAATTTTTAAATATTTAAAATTTTATGCACTCTTAAATTATGTTTCCAAAGTATGTTTTTTTTTGTTGGGTAATAACAATTTGTAAACTTTGTTGTATATTTTTTTTCTCTTAAATTAATTGTATTATATTTAACTTTTTCAAAAAATTGAACTTAAAAAAAAAATTGTTATGGATTTTATTTCATTTTGAATTGTTTATTCTCATGTGTATTCATAATAAAAAGTTGAAATACTAATTTCTTTTATTTGTTTATATAAAAATTAATTGCATGGAATTATTTATTAAATAAACTTTAAAATGTATAAATAAAATAAAAAATAATAAGTATTTTCTCTTTATATTAAATTTTAATGCTTTAATTTATTAATTTGAAAAAAAAATCTTAACAAAAATAGAAAATAGAAAAATAAATTATTTTTTTATTTTTTAAAATAATTATATAAATTATTTTTCAAGATAAAATTCAAAATTAAGAGAAACATAATTTTGTTATTGCTTATTTGATTCATATAAAATAATATTATTGGCTCATAGCTTACAATCTATTTGACATGATTTGCTTCCTTCTTCATCACATCATTATCATGAGGTTCCCATGGTTTATTTCCTCATTTTAGTAATGTGATTTATCCTAGGTTCCCATTGTTTATTTTCCATGTTTTAGTAATGTGATTTTGTAAGCATAGGAAAAAAAATGTGATTTGATTTGTTTCCTTCTTTATCACATCATTAGTGATTTATAATGAGGTTTCCATGATTTATTTTCCTCGTTTTAGTATCGTGGTTTTAGTAATATGATTTTGTAGGCATGAGAGAAGAGTGTTTGTGTGTGTGTGTGAGAGAGAGAGAGAGTTTCACCATCATTTGTGATATTCAATCAATGTATAGTTCATGTGTTCGATCATACATCTTAGTTAAAGTTTCATCATTCATCCTAATCATTTCCATATTTTTGCGTTCATTTATAACATTATCACCTATCATCTCAATTTATTTACCTATGAACACAAAGTTACCCTTATAATTTTTCATGTTCCATCACATTTTTTTAATCCAAGTCTCATTGTTCATCCTTCCCACTCAGCTATTGCTTTATTCATTGATATCATGTTTGTCTGGTACTTATTAGTCTTTCCTACATAATTATGTTCTTATTCATTATCAGAGTATTTGTGTGGTCCATGACCCCAAGTTTTTCTTATTTATCACATTATGTATACCAAACGCATGAGGTTTATCATTGGGTTTTTGAGCCTAGTTTCCCTTAATTTCTTTCCCTATTATCTTAATGGTTTAGCTTAAGGAAAAAGGTCTAATCAAGTTTTCCTAAGAGCAATGCCAATTTTTTATTCCACTCCGAGGTAAGCTGCCATAACTAAGAATAAAGATAGGGAAGTTGAGTTCAAAGGGTTTCCTGGTAATGACACTACTTCTCTCCCTTAGGGTAGTTTTTGGTTTAAAAAAATATGGGAAAAGTGTTTGCAATGAAGTTTTCAAGTTCAAAACTTTAAACCAAGGTGGTTGTTGAAACTCCTAGTCCTTGAACAAAAAATAAAAAAGAACTAAAATTGGATAACGTTAGGTCGTATCCACAAGGACAACTTTGCATCAACTTAGTCAAATGTACAATTAGGGAGTTATGAGTGGAACAAAGGAATAAACAAAATAAAACAATATATGTTAAGATTTTTAGGAGGGAAATAAAACCTAAAAATAAAAGCAAAGTTAAAAAAAACATAAGCTTTGCCAAAAGAAGAGGGTTAAAGTATCAACTCTTGAGTTTACCCACTCGCAAGGCCCTGACCTAACACTTGTGGCGCATGGCTCAAACCAAGAGTTTACACCCATGAAAATGGGTTCCAGCTAACATGAGGATCAACCACTCAATAATGACTCAATTTGGTTCAATTGTTGATTTGTGAGTCCTCGCAATAAGATGATTTAGATAGGTTATTCTTCATGTCAAAAGGTATGTTTATGGTCTATTAGGCTAATGATGGAGAAGTAAGGGTACATAACTCCGGTTGCGTGATTCGCGTTACAACCTAAACTACATGTCCTTATTTCTCCTCAAGGATACTTCTTTTAGTCATCATAGCCTTGGCCTCGTTGAGTGGAAACTCATTTTAGTTCTCGTGACCACTCACTTAAAAGAGATCAATGTAGGACCTCAAGTGTTACCAACTCTCTTAAAAGCAATTACTGTTAAGAAATACATATATCATAACCTTATAGTGTATTCACCCAAGTGCTTACGATGAACACAAGGGAAGTTGATAGACTCGGTCAACCCTCCGATCTACCAATAATCTTCTCCCCTCCCCCAATGACACCTTTAGGGTTTGAACCCTTAACCTCATTTCTGATACCACTTGTAGGACCTCAAATGCTACCAACTCTCTTAAAAATAATTATTATTAGGAAAGACGCACATCCTAACCTTATAGTGCATTCATCTAAGCGTCCATGACGAACACAAAGGAAGTTAATGGATGTGGTCAACCCTTCGATCTGCCAACAACCATGTTCAACAATAAGCAATTAAACTAAGGATAAGACAACCTATGAATTGATGGTTGCAACTCTCCTTGCTACTAGTGGAGCAAACAAACACAAATGAAAATAAACAAATAAATGTAAAAACTTTATAAAATAAAATAATATTACAAAAGAAATAAATAAAAACCTAAATCTAACTTATTGCTTTCATCTTATTAATCCCCTTAGAGGGAGCTCATTTTTTATTTACAATTTTCCTATTTATAAACGAAAATCTCTCTCTTTCCCTACTGCTATAAAGTTTTCCCTGCTAATTGTGATTGAGGGACGCTATTATTGATCAAAATTACACACCTCAAACTATTGTTGTAAGTTGCACTTTATTATTACAATAACACACTTATGGGTCATGATGCACTTTTGCAAGTCCCTACAAGCTTGGAATGGTTTGGTGCACTAACTTCCATTGTGTGTTTTATGATTGTGCACATGTAACCACATAAAGGAAATGAGTTATCCACTTATTCAATCATGTCCAATTTAGACTGCCTTTTTAGTGCACTTGGTGAAACATTTAGTTTAAATTAAGCTCTAGGGTGTGCAATCCAAACGGGTGCTAGAAGGTACGTACCTTAAGTGCACTTTTCTCAATATGCAATTTGGGTTGGTGTTCTCGAGGTGCACAATTTAGGCTTGGTCTTCTTTAATGTGCAAGCAATAACACACTCCACTCGAGTGTTCTTTTCGTCTATGAAGTACTAAAATTGCACTAAACATACTTCAATTTTACAAAAGAAATCTCACAAAACACGTTAAACGAATCTTTATTAAGGTTTTAACAACCTGGAACTAGGCATATAATAAGTGCCTCAAATATACAGAAATTGTTTCTCGAAGAGTCATCTCAATATACAATTTGAGTTCTCATCACTTAATCTATGTTTCATCTCATATATTTGGACTACCTTAAATGACATCACACATTGTACTTAATAGTTTCTGCTTGCTTGGTGGTGTTTCAAATTAGTTAGAGTTATAAGAGTTTTCTCAAGGGGTATGTCGCTATTATGGAGTTATTAGCATATGTTAGGCCATAACCATATGATATTGGATGTTCATACTAGGGTATATCCATGTTGTTGATGCTCCAAAGGATTCACCTAATACCAAGGCATAACTACATTGTTGATGCTCAAACAAATTTGCCTTATTCTTGGCCATAACCATTGTAGAGAGTATATTTCACATTGGTGCATGACCATTTATTATTAATACAAATGTTAATAAAATTTATCCATCAAAATCTAACTTATGATGGGAAGAAGCTAGAAATGAATAAAAGAATCTTTGAGATGATGTTATAATGATACATTAGATTTTAAAATGTTTATTTAAGTAAATAATATATATATATATATATATATATATATTTATTTATAAATATACATTTTCTTTGACAACAAACTTTCTACTCAAGGTACCAAGCAATTTGTTTCAAACATGTTGACATAGATGGGATGTGAATGGAATAAGCCCAAAGATCAAGGGTGGAGTATGGTGTTCCCATTTTAAATTTGTACCACTCAACCCAATCCCATCCATCATTTCCAAGAAGAAAACTAAAAATGGAACCAAAATTGGAAAGCAAATTTCGAATTTGTATCCACCATGTGTCAATTTCATTCATAGGCTGTATTTTTTTTTTATTATTATTATTTATTCCATCCATCGCCTCTTTCTTTATTTATTCCATCCACCACCTCTTTCTTTGAAAATGACAGATTGTCAATTTTTTTTTCAGTCAACTAGCAAAAACACCCATTTCCTTCTTTTTCTATATTTAAACTCGTCCGTTGCTTATTATTGAAAATTGAAATTATTTTACTGCATATATTTAGTACAAATGACTAGGAATAAAATAATAATAATAATAATTATTATTATTATTATTATTATTTAATTACTTGTTAAAAATAAAAATCAGAGTTTTTTCCACTTTTCTTACTAAACTTTCCATAAAATATATATATATATTTTAAATTTACTCTAAAAATAAGTTACTTTTAAGAGTAAAGTTGAATCATTTTTTATTGTTTTTTTATCAAAATGACAATTAAAAAGATATAGAATAATTAAAAAACTATTGCATTGTAAAGAAAATATATCATAATTTCATGGAGAATAAGTGTTTTTCATTTTTGAATTTTGAAACATAATTTTATTCCTAAATGCTTAATAACAAGTCTTAGAAAAAAATTTTGGAGAATTATTTTTGAAAAACTTTTCAACAAACCCTTAGGGTTTGTTGATAACTATTTTCAAAAATAGTTTAAAAATTTTTTTTTTGAGAATATTGTTGGAAAACTATTTTGTAATGTTTTGTAGAATAAAAGTTTGTTTTGAAATCGAAAATGTTTTTAACTATTTTTAATATTTTTAAATATGTTTTGAAAATAAAATTTGTATCTAATGTTTTTTTTAATCATTCTACATGTATGTAAAATTATTTTTTAAAATAGTCATAAAAAAATAAATAAAAATAATAGAAAACAATTAAAAGATGTTATCTCAAAACACTTATTTTCTATTTTTAAGAACATGAAATAGTATTTTATTATTCAACATGTTTTTCTAGTTTTTTATTCTAAAAAATAGAAAGTTATTCTAAAAAACAATTACCAAACAAATCCTTATTCTCCGATTTATAAATAACAACATATACACAATGATGTCAGTTCTAATGCTTCTGCAAAAGATAATAAGAGAAAATGGCACTTTATGATAAGGGAAATGACCATTTTCCAATGAAAAGGATACTGTTTAATTGCTTTCACTTCATTGAAGATGACCATTGAAAAATTTTGAGGTGAACAAACAAAGATCTGATTCAGAAAAAGAAATGTAAAAGGATCTTTGCAGTATGGTATCCTGAACAGGTTATGCAATGTGATAAATTTTCATCCTTCAAATTGTACCCATTACTTTCAATGCTCTCCTCATACCCTAAGTCGGATTATATTGATCTATGAGCAATCCCAACCACTCTCTAACCAACTATACAAAATTTTCACCTACTCTTCACAAACTTGCAGGTTTGTTCCAAGAGTCATCATTCAAGTGACCTATCATTAGGTTTAAGAGCGGGGAGGTCTCATGATTTGAGCCTATGATCCTTAACCCTGACACTATTTACTGAGTTAGGGTTTTGATCATCTTATCTGAAATAAATTTGTATTCATTAAGAATATGTCAAACTTTTTGTGACTTCCACCGTCACACTACGGGTCTTTTCGTATTTAAGGGTGACATTATTGCATCCCATGAAAGGTCATAACTGCAACTCTATTAGAATGACCGAAGAATTTGAAGCTACGGATGAGTGTAAAGCAGGGTGAAAAGACATTACTTTGCTTTACTAAAAAGAATGAAGACGAAGATCATATTCTTGTTGAAATAACTAGTGACTTGTCCCCCATTACACGCTTGTGCTGCCCCTTTTTATGATTTTGTATGCCCCAGTTCACGTATGGTACTTTCTCTTTTGGAGCAGAAAGCCAACTTCAGCTGGCCTAGGCCGTGGAATTTCATTCAAGACGTGGGGACCAAACCATGCTCACCAGCTTAGACTTCCTCCACCATTCTCCAATCAGCCCCAGCAAACACTGTGAAGCAGTCAAAGAACCGATTAATACAAGTTTCTGTTCACATATTCATACCAACCCCACAGGATTTTCCATGTCCTTTTTCCATTCTTTGTATTCCTTTTCGCGTATCTCCCAACAAATCTTCTACAGATTCACGAGAAAATGAATAATTTTCTGGGAAACCAACCAGCCCACCAGAACTGGAAATCAGCCAAATGAATCTCTAGCTGTTGAGAGGTCAAAAATAGGAGAGATTTTCAGTTGGGGGATAGTGACATTTCAACAACATGGTAGTAATTATATACCCGGAATCTGGAAATACAAGCAAAGCATGTCTTTTTTTCCCCTTTTCCTTTTTAATATTTTAAACTATTCTTTTGCATACCTGTCAATGAGGCCTTTTGCCTTCTTTTCTCCTTTGCTTTTGTCACAAAACTCTCCCCCTTTTTCACTTCAAAAAAAAAAAGGAAGAATTCATTTCTGGTTTCTTTCCTTCAATTCTCATCTTCCCACACATCACAGTTTTCTCTAGCTTCTGCAGCAGTGATCCCTGCAGAGAAATTTCCATCAGAATATATTTTCCGGGTAAATATTTTCTTTCTATAGCATCTATCTGTCCCTGTCAAATTTAATGCTCTTTGTAGCTCATGACTCTTGCATGATTCCTATTTTATTGTCCCTGCTCCACCCCTCAGTTTTACTGTGATATTGCTACCTTGAGACAGTTGAGGTTTCTGAAATAGTATTAAATTCAATTTAATGATGTGTGACATGCCTTTGGATTTAAGAGCAAAAGCTTGAGAGGAGCCATTGAGCATACCTTCTGCTTCTACCATGGAGATGAACAACGACGAAATGATATCGAAGATGGAAGATTATGAGGTGATAGAGCAGATTGGGAGAGGAGCTTTTGGAGCTGCCTTTCTTGTTCTTCATAAAACCGAGAAAAAGAAGTAAGAAAATTGTTCCTCTGCTCTTTCTCATGTTCACAACCAACCAAGTCTTATTCTCTGTGGTTTGGAATCTAGAATTTAGGAATTTCCCATACAATTCACTGAATTCAGCAATAGGGGTAGAAGAACTCAGGAAGAATTTTCGAGATATCTAATAATATGGATAATTTTCTGTTGTTTTTGTTCTTGATGGACGGAAAAATTCAAAAATCATGTAGAATTTTGAGAGTACTAGAAGAGTTTTTCCAATGAATTCTACTCAGTATGCTGTATGTAGTCATAATTTGATGTTGTACTGAGTACTTAACTAAGCTGCTTCTAAGGTAAATGTCTTTGGGGTCTTCAAAATGAAAATTAACATCTTTGTGAAATTAGCAGTTTATAATCTCAATTTCAAACCTTCTTCATTTCCCTATCAAATTTTTCTTGTAGGTATGTGCTGAAGAAGATTCGGTTGGCCAAACAAACAGAGAAGTTCAAGCGCACAGCCCATCAGGAGGTTACTTGCCAAAAACCCGATATTAAATAATTAATCAGGAACTAATTTAGTTGGCACAACCACTGCTATATATATAAAAATACACACACACACACACACACACACACATACTATTCACTAGCATCAATCTCATTTTTATTCCTTATTCCACATTCCTTGTTCATTATTTCAGTGAAATTTTCATTTTTAGACCAAAGCTTTAGTACATTAACTAATGGAGCCTAAGAATCAGGCTTGGGTCAGGCTTCAGGGATAATTTCTAATGCCTACTGGAATGTTATTTCATGGCCTAATAGCTAGAAGTTACCGGAAAAGATTACAGATGACATTGATCTGATTGACTTTAACATTTGTTTCTTCTTGCAGATGAATCTGATATCAAAGCTAAACAACCCTTACATTGTGGGGTATAAAGAAGCATGGGTGGAGAAGGTAGTCTGTTGTTTTGGTATAATCACATCTTCCCCCAACTCCCAAGCCATGGGGGAAAGAAAAAGGGAAAATGAAAAACAGAACCGATGTATTCTGACAATGTTTGTATGGTGGTGTAACTAACTAGTGTGTGTGAATGGATGTTTTGCAGGGATGTTGTGTATGCATTGTGACAAGTTACTGTGAAGGAGGTGACATGTATGTCTGGGCTGTATTTTTCAGCAAGTTCTTTTGATTTTTATGGTGTTTGAATTGTTAAGTCTAAAAGCATTATGTGATACTTACAGAAGCGAATTGCTGATAAATTTCTATCAATCTCTAATACTCATCTTTCAGGGCTGAAATGATAAAGAAGGCAAGAGGAACCCTTCTTCCTGAGGAGGTAATAGACCTGAAAGATATGCAAGAAACCTCTTTGACATGGAAATGAAACTAACTTGAACCTAATATGTTGGATTCTTCTTCCATTGTTGCCTCCAGAAGCTCTGCAAGTGGATGGCCCAGCTATTGTTAGCTGTGGATTACCTTCATTCCAACCGCGTCCTACACAGGGATCTTAAGGTATATATCTGCACCACCAGCTACTTTCAGTGAGAAAGAGTTTAGCCTTGATATCAGCAGGAAGTAACTTTATGGTTTGATTTCAGTGCTCCAACATATTCCTTACAAAAAACAATGACATCCGGCTAGGTGAGGAGGCAACATACATGGATCTTTCCCTTATTTGATCTTGCTTTGTCTCTTTTCTAAATGGAGTTTGTCATACATTGGGTTCACAGGTGACTTTGGACTTGCCAAACTGCTAAGCACAGATGATCTAGCTTCCTCGGTAATGACTATCGCCTCTTCTTTTTCCTGTCCATTCAATGTAGTATTATATCATAAAGACTAAAGAGGAAAGTTGTGTAGATGAAAGATACTTGCATACAGAGAATTAGCTAAAACAGAGGACTGAAAAACCCCACTTTGATCAGCCTATTTATGGTGATCATTTTTTTTATAGATTGTAGGCACTCCAAACTACATGTGTCCAGAGCTCCTTGCTGATATACCATATGGCTACAAATCAGATATATGGTCCCTAGGTAAAGAAACCACCCCCATCTCATGCTTTTCTTTTACTCAATGGCATTGATTTCATAGAAATGATGTTTTGCTACTCTCTCAGGCTGCTGTATGTTTGAAATGGCTGCACATCATCCTGCATTCAGAGCTCCTGTAAGTATCATCTCTACCATATCTATATACTTGCGTACTTTTTGAGAAAAAAGCTACGAGTTTCAAAGTATAAATTTGTTAACAACCCAACAGGATATGGCTGGACTCATCAACAAAATCAACCGATCCTCCATGTCTTTGCTCCCAACTGTATATTCCTCTACACTGTAAGTGAATGATGTCCAAATCCAAAACATAATTCTCAGTGAACACCCAATGAATATAGAAGACAAAAGTATTCACATGGTTGTTCAATCTGCAGGAAACAACTGATCAAGAGCATGCTAAGAAAAAACCCGGAACACAGGCCAACTGTAAGTTCAGTGTCAGTTTGGTAACATCTATGTTATTTTGTAATTACTTATTCTAACAGTAGAAGTTTTTTCTCCGTATCTTAGGCTGCTGAACTACTGAGGCATCCACATTTACAACCATACGTTGCTCAGTGCCAGAACATACCTCCTGTCTTTCTTCCAATAAAGTCTGAATACAACTCCAATGACAAAACCTCAGGAACGCGATCATCTAACAAGTCTAGCATTGACAAAGACAGCAAAGGTGGAAAGTCAAGACTGAGGAAGGAGTTGGAAAATGTTCAGTTAGTTAAAGGAAATACTGATGTGCATAAACAAAATCCGGCTTATAATCAAATGCCCACTTCTTCTGATTCCCTGGAAGCTAGAGTCCACACCAAAAGGGTTGATCCTACCAGCTGCTATGACCAAATGCCTAAAGCCAACAAGGGTTTGGTAGTTGACCCCAACTTCACTGAACAAACTGAAAATTCCAATGCAGAAACCGCCTCAGTAAGAACATCAAGCACCCATCAGGAAGATGTGGAACCGGATGAGCTCATTTCTGAGTGTGCCCAGAAAGTGAAGAAAGAAGGGCAAGTTACTGATGAAGCAGACACAGAAGAGGAGAGATTGGAAACACTGTATGCAGGGCCAATACCACCATCAGAAGCCATGAAAATTGCCAAACAAGAGCGTGAAATAGTACCGTCATGCTGCTTACACACAATGGAGAACCTCAGTTCATATCCAGCAAATACTTCCATGGGAAACTCATCAATGGAAAGTACAGTGACACTTCCCTCTGAAAATGAACAGGAAGCCAAAACAGACACTCTCATCATCCCTTTCCAAACACCCAAAAAAGGGGCTCGTGAGCTGAACCGGGCGGTCAGTGACATCTCATCAATAATAACTCCAAGTATGCTGAACAGCAACAACAGAAGTATTGATTTGGACCATCTGAACCAGCAGAGAGCAGAAGCTCTTGAGTCACTGCTTGAGCTTTGTGCACGTTTACTCCGACAAGAAAGGCTGGAGGAACTTGCAGGAGTGTTAAAACCATTTGGGGAAGAAGCAGTTTCATCAAGAGAAACTGCAATTTGGTTGACAAAGAGCATAGCAAGTTTAGGAAAACATAATGGGGGAAGCTAGCAACACTTGATAGATGGTGTAGGGAATTTTTCGGGTTTCTGCAGAGTGCCTTCAGGATAGCCTATCTTCATCTCAGATCATCGGCATAGTTCAGCTAGGAAGTAACTCTCTTGTTTATTCTTCTGCTTGCTTTTGAATTCTTGATTGTTGATAAGGTGGTGTTAGGTGTTATTTTTGAAACAGTTGTTGAGATCAAAAGGGCATGATTTATACTTGTTTCTCAAGCTGTAAATCACAATTCCCAAAATTTGCACACCTGGAAGGGGGAGGATAAAAAAAGGAAAAAAAGAAAAAAAGGAGTTGGTCATGATCACAGCACACAGTTTAATCTTTTACAAATCTCATTCCTCCTTGCTCTTATGTTTATTCTTTGATTTAATCGTAGAATGATATCGTTTCTGACAAATTCAGTTTCGGGTTTAGTCCTAATGATGATCCAACTTAAAATTAATAACCACCTGTTTGGTTGCTGAGAAACCCCAGTCAAACAAGCATAACCAAAATTTCAATATTCCGTTCTAATGTTGAATTAGCCTGATTCGGTGGAGTGGAGGCTTTTTCTCAGCCCAAATTCAAATTCTCAAGTTCTTTCTTCTTTTTTTCCAACGTTTTCTCGGTAACCAAACAACACATGAGCGGGGTAAGAGAAACACAACAGTTGATCTACAAGATTATGAGCAGAGAAAATGAAACGATGTCGTTTGGACCAGGGTCCAACGCGGTCTCGTTCTAAGTTTATAGAGGAAGAAACGGAGAAAATCCGCAGGAAGCAAAGAACAAAACGGGGAAAAAGCGACGGTGTCGTTTTAACGTAAGAGAGTAAGAAACGGAGAAATCAAGAGGCGTGGGTTTTTTTACTAGAAGGAAGAAGAAACGGAGGAGTGTGTCTCCCAAGTTAAAACAAATGGTGTGTGCTTCAGGGCATACCATGTATGTTAGAGGAATAGGTTTTCTAAATATAATCATTTTTATATTAAGTTATAAATATATTAGAGCCTAAAAAGGACTAGTATTTTCCTTAACAAAAAAACATGTTGATTTCATTCATCTATCTAGAGGTTTTGATTATACACAATTAACCCCATTATTTAAAATTTCACCAAATATCTCTTTTATTTTGAGTGAGAATAAAGTGAGCGATATTCTGTGAAATTTAATAATAATAGAAGACCAAAATTCTTTTATTAAAAATCTATTTTATAAGAATTCTAAAAAGCACTTTTAGCACTTGAAAACATTTTCTTGGTAAAAATTTTGAAGTGATAAAAAGTTAAAAATGCTTCCTAAACTCATAGACAAACAGACTCTTAAGAGAAAAGTCCAAAAACCACACTATATGGTAACCTAGTTCATCTTTAGATTACATAGTAGTCGGAATTAGAGTCTATCAACTATCCTATCACTCACACACACAAAGGATAACAATTTTTTTTAGCCCACATGCCCTTGAAGCTTAATTTTAGGCCGACATGTATGTTTGTATAATTGTTCTTAGAGCCTTGTATAAATACCAAACCCATGAATGAGAAAGATGCTTTTTGAACTCCTAAAATTTTGTGTGGTATATGAGAAGAAAATGTAATTAGCAAGAGGAGAAAATGTTAAGTGGTATAATGGAAGAGTAGAATGGTGTGGGGGATCCATTGAAATGCTTGGAGGACTGGTTTCAACAACACTATGAGAATTTTGAGAAGAGGAATTGTTCTCTAATGCATCGTGATAAAACACTAGCCTACGATGATGGATGCAATTACATTCTCAATGTTGACCCTCACCCATAACCATGGCTATCCATTCTGCAAGGTGTTAAATGATACGATAATTTGAAAATATAACAAAAATATATAATAAAAAATAAATAAAATAATAAAAGTACTTACATGGTAAAACCCTCTTTATATGAGGGAAACTTTTATGGGGTAAGATTGAAAAAATTTTAGTAAGGATACGAAATTACAATATATCTCTCAATTATTAGGAAAGAATATTTTGTGAATGAGGAAATAAGATAAAAGCTTATAAAATGATGAAAACTTTGGGATGAATAGGGAGGAG
Organism: Vitis vinifera; assembly: GCF_030704535.1. NCBI lineage: Eukaryota > Viridiplantae > Streptophyta > Magnoliopsida > Vitales > Vitaceae > Vitis > Vitis vinifera. Next base: position 2,311,765 of record NC_081810.1, read on the forward strand.
GCCTTCTTATATGGCCCTAGGAAGTTCCCTCCCTTTGTCTCCTAATAGATGTGAAATGACTTCAATCTTAACATAGGGACCCTTAGATATGCAAATAAATGAACTAAAGGTGCAAATGGATTCAATTAAAGGAAAAGTGTCCCATAATTGATAACCTAAATAGTGTGGGGCTTGATTACCAACCCATTTGTTGCTAATGTATTGAAGGCGAAAGTCCCCCGTGGGTTTGTGTTTTCTAAGTTCCAAGCTTATGATGAAACAAGAAACATAATTGATCACTTAATACACTTTCGTCAATTAATTACTTTGGTGTACGACAATGATGTCTTGACAAATAAGGCGTTTCTATCAAGTCTACAGCATACTAGGAATGACAATTCTTGTTTGTGGGTCATTTTTCTATCATGTCAAAATATATGCATTCTATTGTACAAGTCAACCCATATCCAACATGAAAAATAATCATGTTAAAAATATAAACTCGATTACTATATAAATATTAAATAGGTAACACGTCATATAACTCAATTAATAATCGAATTCTCCTATTTAATAACCAAGTTGATTTAAGTCTTATATAAATTTATATGATTAATGTTTCAATTAAATATGTTGGCAACTCAATCGACCTACTTATTTAAAAACAAATTTAAAATGAGCGTTAAAAGTTATTATTAGATTAATCATAAGGATTATCAAATGAGTTAAATCAAATCATATTATGCAAATTGACCCAAAAATGACCTATTTATTAAACAAGTTATGTAGGTTTATAAGAATTTGACCAAAACCTAATTATACTCGACCTAAATCCTATTGGCTTATCAACCTTTGCCACCCCTAATATGGGCCGTATTTATTTTATAATATATATATATATATATATATATATATATGTACATATATATATATGTACATTCCTTTTATTCATCATGTCAAATATTGTGAGTAGAGAAGATTAATTTTATTATTTTTATTTGACATGCATTTTATTTAAAGAAAAATACAAGGGAAGAAAAAAAAGTAGAAGGAAATAATAAAATGATAAAAAAATAAAAAATTATTTTAAAATTAATAAATTATTTTTATATGTTAATTCAAACTCATTTCATTTATTTTAATTTTTGAATATAAAAATTAAATAATTTGAAATATATAAATTTCTACTTGGTTTTAAATATTATATTTAATTTTTTTACATTTTTTATAATACAACATATATAAGGAAATCATTTTATTTAATTTTTTTTTTCTTAGCAATTTTTAAAAATTAAACATAGTCTTAAATTACTTATAGTTCAATGCTAATTAACGACAAAATCAAATATTTAAGTTAATTTTTTTAAATAAAAAAAAAACCCACATGAACACAACAACTACTTCTAACATAATCATGTATCCACATGACAACTAGTAAAATTTCATGAGAGATTACCCCAAAAGTGATATATAGGAAATTAATTAAACTCCAACAAGATATACCAAATATTTCCTTTTATTACATTATGTCACCAAAAAAAGCAACAAAATCCACACAAAGGCATGAGACAAAAAGGATGATCTCACACATTCAAACACAAACATTGAGGAAACTGAGGAGTTGAAGCTCAAGACTCCAAACCAGAAGCTACACACATAAATTAATCTATCCACCATTCTCTTCTGTCCTTCATCTTCCTCTAGTCCTCGCCTTCTCTTCTTTGAAGGTTTCTCTTCCTTCAATTCTAAGAGATTTTTACTGCAAGTAAAAGGCCAAGAACGACAAGACCGAGGCCCCCACCAATGTTCCAGCAGCGGGCAAGGTTTCGATGGAGCCACTAGAGGGTCCGGGTGCAGGAGACAGGGTGTCGGTTGAGGCCAAAACAGCAGTCATGGAGGCGGCGGCAATGAGAACAGCACAGGAGATCTTCTTCATGTCCATGGCGGCAAAAGATCGGTGAAAAAATTCCTGAGAAGAAAAGAGAATCGACACCGAAAAAACCGCCCTGGAGATGTGGAATGATATTATTTGGGGTGAGTTTCTTCTATGCAGCCCTGGTGAGGACTATTGAGATGGAGGAAGAGGATACATATAGGGAGAGAAAGGTTTATTTTTGGAAAAATATTAGTTAATTAGGGTTTTAGTGGGCATGGCTTATTCATTCTGTTTTTACGTGTGTGGTTTTGCATGGGAAGAGGGTGGCTGAGCTTTGTGGGTGATATTAATTAGGTCAGAGTTTTAGGCGGGTTTTGGGTGGACATAATTGCATGTAGGGGCAAAGATAAAGAGATCGATTAATTCTAAGGAGAGATTGAACTCAAAGAATATGGTTTAATTAGCTTTGTAATTGCTGACATTATGTTTGGTTTGCGAGAAATAGTAAGGAATGAAAGAAAAATGGTTAAGGAAAATGATTTTTGTTTCATGTAACAAATAAAATAAAATATAATTAAAATTTATTAAAAGAGTAAATATTTTTTAATTATATAATTATTACATCAAAAATAAAAAAAATAAATTAAATAAGTTTAAAATAAATTTTTTTCTTTCTTTTATTTTCTTACTCTCATATTTTTTTCTCAAATTTCACAAAAACCAAACATAACTCAATTTCTTATTTCCATTTATATTTTGTGACTTTTTATGTTGATTTTCTAAGTGAAACCATTGTAAGGGATGTTATATGGTCAATGGGCTTTTTAGTCCATGACTTCATCATTTGCTAGCATTTGATAATTTCATTATGTTTTGGTATGTTTAGAACAATAAAAAATAAAAAATAGAGAATGAAAATGAAAATGAAAAATCAATTCCATATGCATTAATCATTATTTTCAACATATCTACAGCTATTTTGGCAAGATTTGGGTTAGGAAGATTGGAGACACCAGGAAAATGACCGTTGGAAACGTAACGGCTAGTTTTCATGAAATTGCAAAAAGTAGGAGTGTTACCACCCTAAAAACCCTCGTTCATTAAATTTCCACTCTTTTTATCACCACTTAAGACTACGCAACACCCTCCGTGTCGCCACGTGGCAATATCAACGTCTCCTGTTTCCCTTACGTCACTCACCCTTTCTCTCCTATACTTCTCACGAGTACGTTTTCCTCAGTTTTCGACCGTTGGATGATCATCATAAAGTCATTTGACACTCACAATTTTAGACCTATAAGGTTGAAGTGGACGTACTCTTTAGTAGCGGTGAGTATCTTCTCCACCTGCAAGAGAGCCGTTGCTGGACCCACTGGGTAGAAGCTGACCAGTCACTTTCTTTTTGCCAAAATTTAAATCAGATTAACGTTCAAAAACACCAAACCAACGGCTATAAATTTGGCCTCTCCAGTTCTTGCTCTCACAACTCTAAATCTTACGGAGAGAGCACGAATCTCACACACTCTCCAACATTTTCTCTCTGCTCTGTCTCTCTCTCTAGAAATGGCGCACGCTAGCATCGCCAGAGCTACTTATCTCGTTGTCTTCGTCGTGGCGTGCTTCCTCTCTGGGGCGGTTGTCAAGGCACAGGAGCAGGACACTGTGCCTGCGCCGGCGCCGTCGCCGACGATAGAGCACGGATCTGGATTTGCGGTGCCGGTGTCCGGCGCCGTGGTTTGCTGCTCTGTGTTGATTTCCATGGTGGCGCTTCTTCGGCAGTAGAATTTGGGAGGTTTGGGAAGGAAAATTTCTACATTTGTGGTTTGAGATGAGGAGAGTGAATATCGATGTTTCTGTTATTCATTTGCCCTAATTTTTGGTTAGGGTTGTGATATTATATATGCCTTTTACCATATTAATAAAATCATATTATGCTATTAAATCTTTGTCTTCAAATTTATTTATTTTTCTGTGTTTTAAATTTATGGTAATTGATCTTGATGCAACTGAACCAAATTCAATTACAAAATCAGTTGGCCCCACTTTTGGACTGATAAAAAGAGGGATTTTCTTTTCTTCCTTTTTGAATCAGTTTCCTTTTCTATTAATTTTTACAAAAAGTTAAACCGTTTAAAAATTCAAATGCAAAAAGTGACATCTTATTATACTTGCTACCATCATCCTTTTGGATGGAGCCTTGATTTCACATGGATGGTGATTTTTTTTTTTTTAAATTAGAATTTTGGTTCAATTTCATCCTTTTATTGAAATTAGAAGCCAAATATCAAAATATGATTTTTAGACAAACTTTTAAAAAATAAAAAAATAAAAAGAAGTTTGTGTTTTGATTGTGAGACGAGATAATAACATAATATTTGTTTGATTTGAAATAAAATAAAAATCCATTTATCATTCTTATTTTTATCAAATTTTTTATTTTTTATATTTACTTATTTTTATAAAATAAAAATTTTGATTAAAAATTAAATCTATAGTTAAAAAAGATCAATCTTAATATATATATATATATACCAAATATAATTCTAATGAAACATCAAATATTATACCAAGCAACCATATTCATATATCTCATTAGAGTTTAATGATATGATATTTTAAAATATACATCATAATGATATTTACCTCTGATATTATATCATATCCTGTTAGAAATGAAATCAGAATATCCAAATAGAAATGAAATAGGTTCGTTGAGGCATCCAATGGAATCAGCATTTATGATCCACTCAACGGTGCAGATGAAATCAAAACATCCAATTTCAAGAGGCACGGGTGTACTTAATGGCAGCTCTGGTCGGCGAAAGCAGACCAACATGAACCCACGTGGACAGCAAATATATTCGGTGCCGTCCACCAACCATGTTGGCACAATCTCCACTCACCATGCTCATGGTTGAGCTGTTCCTTCCACGTGGCACAACCCCCATTGGTTTCACCAAGCACCCATGAACCCTTGCCCCCACATAAATATCGACGCCCCACCCCCTCTCAAACCATAATAGAGCCATTCACATCAATTTTACATAACATCTCACTCCCTACTAATTTTCCCTTAAAATGGCTCGTTTCACCTTCTCTAATGCTCTGTTTTCCTTGGTTGTGATTTCGGCATTCGCTGTTCTAGCATCAGGGCAAGGTGGTGAGATGGCGCCGGCGCCAACTCCGACCATGGACAAAGGATCGGCAGTCAACTTCCCGGTGGCCGGAACACTCCTGGGGTGTTCTCTTGTCTTCTCCATGCTTGGCCTGTTGAAGCGTTAGGGTGGTGGCTCCTGAGTGTGAGTGCTTTTGAGTGTTGCAGCGGTGGTGATTTTATGTTTCCGTGATTCTTCCATTGATTGTATTGTTAAGACCAAATGCTCAATAAAGTTCTTTCTTTTGTTTTCCTTTTTCTTTCTTTTTAGCCTTTGTTATTATATTTTTCTTTATTTTATTGTATATAAAAAAAAATGATTACCTTTCTTTAAGATGAATACACTTGATCATCATTAATTCAAAATTTCATTAAATAATATCTTAAAGGTATTAAAGTCTAATCTCAATGGAGGTTGATGAAATTAACCCGAGGTATGTATGAAAAGATTGAGGCATACTTGAAAAAGGGAAGCAAAGCGTGTAAGGTAAGAGCATAAAAGACACTAATTGTTTAAGCACAAAGCCAGTTGCTTTTGACATACAAACATACAAACAAAAGAAGGCAAGTTGGGAAAATTGCTCGTTGTACAAGTATGTGAGCCACATGCCTCGAATCTAATTATGCTTTCTTCACCAAATAATGAGTAGGAGTGCAACATTGGATTCTTATTCTTGGTATGCCAAACCCCCCAAGTGGGGTATTGATTTTGGTACAGAAAACCACAGGTGAACAGTTCTGCAAAGAATCCAATTCATATAGAGATCATAAATGGGGTGGCTGACAGTTGACTCTTAACACATCTCAATCTTTTATCATTCTCATGCTACACCTCTATTTTCGTCTTCTCTTAATTTCTTCTTCTCATTCAATTTTTGTTTTTGTTTTTTGTCCTGTTTCGGTTTTTCAGCCCCATCTTTGGCTCCTTTAACATCCATAAAGGCGTTCTCTATGAACTATATATCCAACATATTCATTATGACTTGGCTAAACACAACAAAATATCAGTGTCTAGTGCCAACTCTAAATTCTGGAATAATTCATAGTAGGACCTCACTGAAACAATCAAATAAAAGCCTAGTCAGGTTTTGTGATGTGCACTCCACACTTTCTTCAAATAAAAGATCAAATCTAATCAGATCCTACAAATATTTTACATGAGCCACAAACTAAGATGACTGGGAAGCCATCTGATTTCTGCACTATCTGCATAAACAGTAGTTATCATGATCATTTTCTTCAATGCCTTTCTGCAAAACAATTGGGACAGGCTATCAATAAGCCTTTTATATCCTCTTGCGATATATGAAAGGAATAACTATGACTAAATTGGCAAGTAGCCTTCAAGTGTTTTTATGGTTTGTAAAAGAATTGGTATGTGCCACAAATCCTCTAAAATTCTTAAGGTAACATATTCCCTCAAAATCCTACTAGTCCACAATCCCCACATACCCAAGCTAAGCATAAAAGAGTCATCCTCCAAACCCACCTTCGCTTTTTAACAAATTTTCATACCAGCTAGCCGATACGTCCTTGAAGTGCCTTAGAAGCAATATTAGATAGAAGACCTAACAACCATTTAGTGGTTTACATAAACTAGTGCCCAATCATATAATTCTTGAAAAACTAACATATTTTTCTATGCTTTTATAATATTGTGGGCATGTACCTATAATGGATACTTATTTTTTTAATGGGTAAACTTTTGTTCCTATTGGGACTTGAAACTAGAACTTCCTATAAATCCTCCCTAACCCTTTACCACTTGAGTTAGGTTTCCTAGAACTTCCTATTGGGTAAACTTTTGTTCCTATGATGGATACTTATATTAGCCTTATTCTTTATCATATGATGACGGACACCCGTACTTTGTTATGGACGTTTTTTTGATTCTATCCTCTTCTTTTTTTTTTATAGATAAATAAGCAAATAAAGTAAAAGCCTTGTAAAAGGTACCAAAGTACACATGAAGCATACAAATAACAACAATAGGCAAGCAAAAGGAAAAGACAACAACAAACCATCCTTTGAAACAAAATCAACACCCCAAAAGACCTAGAAAAGCATAATGCCTCCATTTTTTTTTTTTTTTTTTTTTGATAGGTAAATAACAATTGTATTAAAAACGCCTTCAAAAGGGTGCACAAAAGTATACACAATGCATACAATAAGCCAAAGGCTAAAAAAGACAAAAAGAGCACAAAAACACCACCCTTAGGAAATTCTGTTTGGGCTTCTGTGTCGGGGTGCAAATGAAGATAAGAATATCATTCTGGAATGTTAGAGGGGGAAACGACAGGGATAAAAGGAAGATAATAAAGTTAGTGATAAAATCTCAAATGGTGGACGAGGTTTGTTTGCAAGAAACCAAAATTAAAGAAATGACTACTGGCCTTGTGCGTAGCCTTGGGGTGGGAAGACATTTAGACTGAAGTGCAGTCAATTCAAGAGGAGCAGCTGGTGGCATTCTGGTGTTTTGGGATAATAGGGTGCTCGATTTGGTTGACTTGGAAAGAGGGGAATACTCAATTTCATGTCGTTTCAAGAACCGTGAGGATGGGGTTTTGTGGGTATTTATTGGTGTGTATGGTCCGGTGTGCCAGAAGGAAAGAGAGGACTTTTGGGAAGAGCTTGGGGCAATAGGAGGTTTATGGAACAACCCTTAGTGTGTAGATGGGGATTTTAATATGATAAGATTTCCTGGGGAACGTAGTAAGAGAGGAGGGTTATCTTCAACAATGAGGAGATTTTCAAAATTGTTAAAGAATTTGGAGCTAAGGGACATTCCTTTGTAGGGGAGCCCATTTACTTGGAGGGGTAGGTTGAATAACCAATCCCAATCTAGGCTTGACCGGTTTTTAATGACTAATAATTGAGACAACCTGTTTAATGGGTCTGTGCAGGGTGTTTTACCCAGACCGGTTTCTGATCATTTTCCTATTTTGCTAAATGGAGGAGGTATGAGGAGGGGACCATGTCTTTTCAGATTTGAGAACATATGATTGGAGGAGGAAGGGTTCAAAGATCACGTTAAAAATTGGTGGGTGAGCTTTAATTTTACTAGGACTTTCAGCTTTGTTTTAGATGAAAAATTGAGAGCCTTAAAAACAATCTTGAAGACTTGGAATACAGAAGTGTTCGGTTTCATCAAGGCTAAAAAGGGCGAAGCTCTCAACCAGGTTGTGTATTGGGGTGAGAAAGAGAAAGTTTCAGCCCTAAATATGGAAGAGTGTGAAGCCAGAAATGAGGCTAGGGAGTCTTATAAGACTTGGGTTCTGAGGGAGCAAATCTCTTGGAGACAAAAGTCAAGGGAAGTGTGGTTGAAGAAGGGAGACAATAACACCAGATTCTTCCACATGATGGCAAATACTCACAATAGAAGAAACTGGTTGTCCAAGATGAAAGTGAATGGTTGTTGATACACCGAGGAGAATGATTTAAAAGATAGTGTGGTTGGGGCATTTCATAACCTCTATTCAGAAGAAGGAGAGTGGTTTCCCTATATTGACGGGTTGTCCTTTATGGAGTTAGATAGCAATGAGGTTGAGAGGCTAAGCTTCCTTTTTTCGGAAGAAGAGGTATTTACAGCTGTCTTAGATCTAGGCAAGGACAAAGCTCTAGGTCTGGTCGGCTACACCATGGCGTTTTGGCTATTTTGTTAGGATATCATGTAGGAAGAGGTTTTGGGTTTTTTCAGAGACCTCGATGAAGGGGGCAAATTTGTTAAGTCTTTGAATGCTACTTTCTTGGATCTTGTTCCTAAGAAGGGAGGTGCAAAAGACCTGGAAGATTTTAGGCCGATTAGTGTTGTGGGCAGCCTTTATAAGTTGTTGGCCAAGGTGTTGGCTAATAAACTTAAAAAGGTAATGGGCAAAGTGATTTCGGAGTCCCAAAATGTCTTTGTAGAGGGTAGACATATTTTAGATGCAGTTTTGATTGCAAATGAGGTCGTGGACTCAAGGTTGAAAAACAATGAAGGTGATATGTTGTGCAAGTTGAATATAGAGAAGGTGTATGATCATGTGAATTAGAAGTTCTTGTTTGTAGTGCTTATAAAGATGGGCTTTGGAGAGAAATGGATTAAATGGGTAGTATGGTGCATCTCTACTGCGAAATTTTCTGTTTTAGAAAATGGATCTTCTTCTGGTTTTATCCAAAGTTCAAGGAAATTGAGACAGAGAGATCCGCTTTCCACTTACTTATTCGTGATAGTCATGGAGGTGTCTAGTTGTCTCTTACGGAGGGCTATTAGTGGGGGCTACTTATCTGATTGGAGGGTAAGAGATAAGAGTAGTGAGGGGATTTGATCTAGCACTTGTTATTTGCTTATTATACTTTGGTGTTTTGTGAGGCGTCTCAAGACCATATGTCTTATCTAAGCTGACTGTGATTTGAGGCTTGCTCAAGTTTGAAAATCAATCTAGAGAAAAATGAGCTAATTCTGGTGGGCAGGGTGCATAATATAGAGGATTTGGCCTTGGAGTTAGGGTGTAAAGTGGGCAGTCTCCCTTCCCGCTATTTGGGTCTTCCTTTGGGGTGGGCCTTCAAATCAATGGCAGTATGAGATGGTGTTGAAGAGAGATTTCGAAAAAGACTAGCCATGTGGAAGAGACAATATATCTCAAAAAAAAAAAGACTCACTCTAATTCGAAACACTTTGTCTAGTATGTCTATATATTTCATGTCCCTTTTTTGCATGTTAAGATAAGTGAGGTTGAGATTGGAGAAGATTCAGAGGGATTTTCTCTGGGGTGGTTGAGCTCTTGTGCAAAAACTACATCTTGTTAAGTGGAACATGGTTTGCTTATAGAAAAGGAAAGGTGGTTTAGGTGTGAGAAATCCCTCTATGGTAAATATAGCTCTCTTAAGCAAGTGGAATTGGTAGTATGCCAATGAAATAGAGGCCCTTTGAAAGCAAGTCATTAGTCAAAAGTATGGTGAAGAGGATGGGGGTCGTGTTCTCGCGAGGTGAGTGAGAGATATAGTGTGGGATTGTGGAAAGCTATTAGGAAGGAGTGGAATTATTTGAATGACAGATTGGCTTACCAAGTGGGTAATGGGCAGAGAGTTAGATTTCGGATGGACAAGTGGTATGGAGATGAGCCACTTTGTGAGTCCTTCCTTTCTTTGTTTACCCTTTCTTCATCCAAGGAAGCTTGGGTGGTGGATGTTTGGAACCTTGAAGGTGATGGGGGTGGATGGACCCCTCTTTTCTCAAGGGCCTTTAATGATTGGGAGTTAGAGTTGGTGGAGCGTTTTCTACAAAAGATCAAAGCTTTTAGGGTGCACAGGGATGTGGAAGATAAAGTGATTTGGACAGTTTCGAGGTATGGGACCTTTTCGGTTAAATCTCTTTATTCTATCTTGGAGCCTGAAGATTCTCCTTTGTTCCCTAGTGGTAGTATTTGGAAATCGAGCACGCCTCCTAAGGTGGCTTTCTTTGCTTGAGAGGCTTCTTGGGGGAAAGTCTTAACTCTGGACCAACTTCAAAGGAGGGGACACTTCTTGGCAAATAAGTATTTTTTTTGCCTCTTTGAAGAAGAGACAGTTGATCACCTTCTTCTTCACTGTGCAAAGACTCGGGTGCTTTGGAATCTTCTTTTCTCTCTCTCTGGTGTGTCTTGAATTCTTTCTTGTTCAATGAAGGAAACTCTTCTTGTGTGCCATGGGTCGTTTGTGGGTAAAGCTCATAAAAATGCTTGGAAAATGACCCCCTTGTGTATTTTGGACAATATGGAAGGAAATGAATTTGTTAGTGTTTGACAATGAGGAGCTTTCATTCCAAAGATTGAAAAATTCTTTGTATGTAACCTGTGGTCTTGGGTTAGGGTGTCTGTAAATTTGAGTCATTTGTTGCTTGTAAGCTTCATTGACTGCTTAAGACTCTAAGTAAGGGCAGGTGATGTTTTTTGTTTTTATCCCTCCTCCTCTAGTTTGAGCTTTTTGGCTTCTTTTATATACTTCCTGTATACTCTAAGGGCACTATATTTTGTGTCCCCTCTTTACTTTATATATGACTTTTCTTTACCTATAAAAAAAAGACCACCCTTGCCTTACTTAGAGTGCAACCAATCAATAAAATCCAACAAAGACAAAGAGCAGTCTCCTATGTGCACCCTAACCCATTCCTAAAAAATGTACAGAAAGGATTGTTTAATTACTTGATCCGTATTTTGGATGTTTTCAAAGGCTCTTCTTTTTCTCTTCTTCCATCTGGTTTAAAATAAACATAAAAGAACTGCTCTCTACACTTTCTTCCTCTTCTTCCTTGCAAATGAACCATGCCAGCTCAAAAGAGCATCCCTGCATTATCCATTGAACCCTAAATAAAGCATAAAAGCATGGCTGCTTTGGAACGCCCCCAATCAATCATCTTATAGGCAACCAAGTTCGCTTTCTGCAATCTAAACAAAGCTTAGATGATCTTCCTCACCCCTCTAACATTATAAAGGATGAAATAAACATCATCTACCAACCACAACAATGTCTCAACTTCCAAATTGTTTACCTTCTACACTTTAAAATTCACAAAACATTTCAACTTCTTTAATTCCCTTTCAAATTTTGAAGGAGAATTTTTCTTCCTCTTCCCACCCTCCTTGTCTTTTTCCTAACCTTCATTTTATTTACAAAAGCCAAAATCTCAACCTTGAAACCTACTATTGAGATGCTAAACCAATTACTAAAAGCTACCAAGTTCCTTGAGGACCAATCCTTTAGAGGCGCCTTCTCCCTTGGAACCAAAACCCACCCCCTCTTCCCTAGCCATCTCACTCATTGTGGCATCTCTTGGCCTAGCCTCAACCTCTTCAAACTCTATCAAGGTTTCACCTACTAAAACCATTCTAATTACCCTCCCCCAAGGAAACAACTCCAATGCCCACCTCAAAACCCTTCAAATTGAGACCATTCCTTAAAAGAAGAGAAGGAAAAGTTGTCTGAATTCTAAAAGAAGAAGTAGAAAGCAATGGAGAACCAGGGTACCTTGCCGCTTCAACCATGAGGACCTTGTCAATGTTTGTGAGGCAAACCACTAACCGCTAAAGCATCAATGCATTGTTTGCAAAGGCTTCAAACTCCTTCTCGAAGCATGACATGTTGCTAAGGATGAGCGCTTTAGAGTCAAAAGGAGCGTTGAAGCGCCTTAAGCCCAATTGAGCTTGGCCCACCTACACCCCTAGCTCACCATCAAACTCACTAGGGCCTAGAAAATGGCCTAATCTAGAATTTGCTTGCCCAATGGGATTACCCCTGCTCAGCCCACACAAAGGGCCTAACTTGGCCTAACCCTCACACACCTTGATCACCTTGCCATGGGCCTCCTTCCATAGCTTGTGATCCACTCCTTTAGTCCCCCTTTCTTAGCCCATCATCTTTTAGAATCCTGCCATTATTTTCTAAAGGCTCTGAATGGGCCAAAATGACCCACCTTAAATCCCTGGCATCCTCATCAAGCCTACACCCACCAACAATGCCTACACCTGTCCAGCCCAAAAGGGCCTTCTCAAAGTCATACAAACACACCACCTTCTTGCTCTCAATAGGAGAACAAGATGGCGTATCAGAAAAAGTTGTCTCACCACTCTTGCAACAAACAACCCACACTCTTTGATAGACACGTCTTCAGCCGCCCTAACACACAACTCCTAATCTTTCCCTACACTCCCACCAGCACATGAAAGCAGCCCCCCCCCCCCCCCCCCCAACTCCTTCCCTAACCTCCCGTTCTCTGCTATTGGGCCTTGTTTCAACCTCAATTAGCCATGATTGTTCATATCCTCTTGATCATTACTTCGTATTTGTACTTAATGGTTATTCCCTTGCTATACATGTTAGTTTTGTTTAAGAGATTATTTTCTATGGGATGCATGTATCAAAGGGAAGATTTATATATATATATAGATATAGATATATATCTATAAAGAGTATAATAAAAATAGGGCCCCCCAAAAGAGCACACCAAAGTATATAGGACGTACAATAGTAGCTAAAAGACAAGCAAAAAGAATGGGGTACAACAAAAAATTTCTCCTTAACCCAACCAATCAATAAAGTCAATTAAGGACATTGAATCATCTACACACAACTTAGTCCAAGGTGAAAGAATACAAATAGAAATCTTTGATTTGAAAAGTCATCGTTTTCAAACGATCCTCTGTTATTTTCTTTTCTAATTGTCCAAAAAATGCACAAAGTAACTACTTGCCAAGCCTTTCTTTTTTTACTTTTACCAACAAAAGAACCGTGTCATCCTAAGAAGGTTTCTCTAACCAAGGAAGATAGTACCTAAGACACTCCAATAAGAGAAAACAACAACTACCATAAAAACCTTTTTCTTGCCACAATGAAGGAGGATGTGGCAATAGATTCTTCCTAGAAAAGACAAACAAACATTTGTTTGCTTATGTATCAAGGGGGAGATTTTCTTGTGTCCTTGGTTTTATTATCATCAGAAAGGGTAAGATTGTTAGGCAAAGGTTTCTTAATTGATTTTTATGATAACAAAACAAAGAATTAGTGTTTAGCCCTTTTCTTGAAGTGTTGAGCCCATATAATTGCAACATTAAGAGCTTCAAGAAGAAAGCATGTGCAATAGACTTAAATTTAGAAGGCCCCTCAAGATCATTTTAGAATCAGGTTGCTTAAAGTTAGGTCAAGTTGCTAATAAAGCATGCCCTAAAAATAAGTTTTAGATTTTGAAGTACAAAGAATCACATTTTTAGAAGACCTTAAAAGAACTCATGTGTTTTATTTTTATTTTTATTTTCATAAAAAAAAATGAGTGTGATTTGAACAAGGATTAACAAGCTTTTATTGTTAGAAGGGTTCTTTTTCAAGTTTAAGGATCAAACCTAAACCAACCTAGGCTGTTGTTATAGGACACTGCATTTTCTTTGGAGTTTCCAGCACAGGCAGTTGATGAGTTCCTTGTGGGCTGGTTCCAATTTTTTGACATGTTTTGACAGTAGCTAACAGATGACCAACTGGCTGAGCACCACCCCCTGTCATCCAATTAGTTAAACTGTTTTATAATGCATTTAGTGCCAATGACTAGTTGGATGGTTAATTGAGTAGTCAACTGGTTTAATGGAAAAATGTGCCTAATAACCATATTTTGCAAGAAAATCATATAAAAGCTTCTTCTTCATTTATAGATTACCTACCACAAGCAAATCATTATAGTAATAAAAACTTGAATTTTTAAGATACTTTAAGTGCAATTAGACTTCATTGCACCTTTGAAGACTAGCTACATTTTAACTTGTAATCAATTTTGTAAATATTGTTCTTGTACTTTATTCAAGTTATGTTTATTGCTCTAGTGTGACTATGTGAGCGAGAGTTTAAGTGTTGGAAGAACACTAGTGGCCTAGTGGGATTGTAAAGTCAATTGGTACCCTAGAAACAAAGTGTACATAGAAGGAATCTTGGTTTTAAGGATCCTTGCTTAGATGAATACTTCAAGGCCTGGATTGAAGCTTGAGGACCGTGGACATAGTTGTGTTGGTGCCAAACCACATACACTGTTAAGACAACTTTGAACAAGAAAACTTTGAAAAAATATCTTGTAATTATATTATCATTATTATTAAAATATCTTGTAATTAAGAAAACTTTGAAAAAGTAACCATAGCTCAATTCAAGCTTCCCCTCCCCCTCTCTTAGTGATTACCTTAAGTTTTCTATGAACAAGACTTCAAAAACATAAGAAATCAAAAAAAGAGGGAATAGAAAATCTAGTATCTACATACAAAGCAGTCCTCCAAAATACAAGATATTGCCCAATTTGTTTTAGTTAACTTTTCACAGATATAATGAAGCAGACAGGAACAAAAGGTGAAATCAAATGGTGTCACCTTGGCAAAGGAGATGAACAGACAGAGAAAATGCCTCTTACCTAAAACTATCACAGGAAATATCAATATGAAGCATGGGAAAACACAAATTTCTGTTCTTTTCTTTTCTGTTTTATCTGCAACTTCTATTGGATCATAAGAAAGCAACTTAACAGATAATCCAATTGAAACCAAAGTAATGTATAAGCGTAGAACACCTTCAACAATTATAATACAATATCTATTGTGAATTGTATTTATTCATCACTCCATCACAGTACATTTGCCAAAAAAAGAATAATGAATGAGGGATTACAACAACAAAATCTTTAGTTAGAGCCTCGAGTAATATAATTCAAATCTCTTTCTCAGTACAGATTCCAGTAAGGTTAACTAATAGTGGTAGAAACAGTAACCAATTTATAGAACCCTTGGCCCTATCCCAATAATATTAAAATTGGATATGGCTCAGAAACACGAAAATTGAATCATACCCATTAATCTATGTGCTCTTAGCTCTCTCCCCATCTTCAGGCATCTCTGCGAGTTTCTTTTTATTCCTCTCTATAGCCTCTGCTACTTCTTTAGGCATATACTTCTCATCATGCTTTGCAAGTACCTCAATTCCTGAAAAATAATAATCTCCACTTCTTGCCTTCCCAGAGACACTCCTCGCGGACACCTCCTTACGGATTTCATCCGTGAACGGCTTCACAAATCCTTCCACCACCACCGAATGTCCCTCTCGAAACAAGTCCGGCAAGGCGCCTTGGTACCGTACCAAGATGTCAGTGATCAGATCGGTGACCACGAACTCCATATCCGGCGAGTGCGCCTGGCTGCATCACGCTGCCTTCGAGCACCAAACCGCCCAACCTGAACTTGTTTTTGGAAGGATTTGCCGCGTAATCCTCCAGAGCCTCAGTCGGAGTCACGCAGAACACCATTTGATCTTGAAATTGGTACAAGACGATGACTATAATCGCCGCGCTGCCGCTGAAGGATAGTGCATAGGTCCAGAGTCGCCGGTTCTGGAGCTGACGAGCTCGAGCTCCGATGTCGATAGTTTTCGACCGGACCGGTAGCGGCGGCCGCCGGCAGAGAAGAACCGGAGACCGGATTCGATGAACTGAAAATCAAGTACACGAGCATCGGAGGAAATCAACGTCTGAGATTCGATCACGGAGATAACCGGATGTTGGCGGCAGAGAGAGGATTGGGATAGGATGGTGGGCGTAAAAGACGAGATCCGAGACGGAACCCAAGCCGAGACGCCATTGAAGAAACTTTCGCGGGAAATTTTACGAGAAAGAGTGGGAAAATTAGAACCGAGAAAGTCAGGGATTTTTAAGGGTTTGGTGTGAGGCAGCACGCAGAGGATTGGAGCTCGTCAGCAGTTGCAATCCGCTACGAGCAACCCTATTTTATCTAAGCACGTGGCAAGTAATGATTAGCAAAAAGTTAATTTTATAATAGCTTTTCCTTTCCAAACCTCCTGCCATGTGGTAAATGGAAATAGAAACATTTTCTATTCTGTGCGATGCAGTCCACCCATTTCGGTGTTCTGAACAATAATACGTCGTCATGTCAGCATGTGAATCCAAGTCTTGCGTGGACCACCCAATCAAACCATCTCTTCCTTCCACTGTATGTATCCAAAAGATTCTCTTTCTCACATATTTAAACCCTAAACCTCATCTAAATAGTATGCCTTCTGCATCTCCCTCAACCTGCTCTCAAAACCCTGGATTTTTTTCTTCAAATTTGTGAGATTTTTATCTTTTCTTTTCGGATTTTTAGAGGCGGAGAGCATCAATGGATTCTCAGGTCATGGTTGCTCTTGGTCTGTCACTTGTGGGCGGAGCGAGTACTTCTATAGGTATGGGAAACTTGTTTTCTTGTACTTCAGTGAAAATTGAAAAATGGGTTTTGTTCAATATGGTTGTGATTTTCAATTTACAGCAAATTATTCTTTGAGTTGGTTCACTTACTGTGTTATTTTTTGGTTTGTTTACTAATTGGTTAGTGATTTTTGAAACGTCTTTTTGGGTAGTTGTTGAGTTTGGATTTTTGGTAATTCTGATGAGAAGAAATGTGATGTATGTTGAAATCGCATAATGGGTTTGGGTAAATTTTGCTTGTAGTTTTAAATTCCTAGCGTTTCAGCGTTTGAGTTGGCTTTTTAGTGACGCAATTTGGTGATTTGGTTAGATTTTGTTTGAAATAACTTCCTTTCACAGAAGAAAATTAGAACAGTCCGGATATTTTCCTCTAGCCAGAGAGGGCAGAGAGGTGCAGAGGCTATGTTTGGTTCCCATAAAATTTGAGGGCAAAAGAGAATAGAGAGGAAAATGAGAAGGAAAGAAAAAAATGAAAGAAGAATAAAAAAGAGATTTAAAGTTAATAAATTATTTTTACATATTATTTTCCTCTATTGTACAAAGATCATACAATTTAAAAACTTATAAATTTCTAATTAATTTTAATTATAGTTGATTTTCTTTCATATTTTTCATAGAGAAACCAAACATAAGAAAATCATTTTTCTTAACATTTTTTTTCTTTCCTTAGTGCTTTCTGGAACCAAACATAGCCCAGCATATTATTCTTTACTCAGAGAGTACCAGAAGAAATTGGGAGGGAGGAAAGTAGAGGTTAATTGAAAGTGAGTCATATAATTATTGACTCACAGTTGAGTTCATTGACTCATCCAGTAATAGAAAGCTCTATCACCTGCTCATGTTAAATACATCCTCTGTTGAAATTTTATGATTTGCAGCTGTTTGGCACTATATCTTTTGGGCATTATTCTTGATTTTTCTGATTGCTTCATGGGCCTTGATGATTAGATAACATTGATCCCAGATGAGGTTTAGTTCCATAATTTAACCATGGTTCCTGGGATGTGGACAGGTGCACTTTTTGTAATTCTTAATGAGACTCCCAACCTGAAGATGCTTGGGCTTTTACAGGTAATGTTCAGAGGGTAAACCCTCCAGTTCTCAAGTAAAAAGTTGTTTGTCTATTCTCAGAATACTAATCACTGGGGTATCACTAGTCCCTTTTTTTTTTTTTTTTTTTTTTAAACTTTACCCAAAAAAAAAAAAAAATGCTTGTCCGAATGATGAAATAAAGTGTTTGCTGAGCTTCATTGTTTATATTCTCTTCTCTATCTTTTTGTCATTATTAATGGATTACCAAACATCTCATTCACCAAGATGATTTTCTAGTTTGTATTATACCTAGTTTAATGAAATTTTTTGGAACAATTAATACATTTATATCATCTATGATTTTTTTCCTGATAGGTAACCTTTTTGTGTGTGCGTGTGTGTATATGCATTACATGGAATCAAGCCTAGAACCTTCTCATCCCCACTCCAACCCCTTACTGCCTAAGCCAGGGTTCTGGAGCATCATCTAAGTTTAAGCTGTCAGAGGCATTCCAGATTTATTATGCAGTAAAATTGTTTGGATATCTGGATTTCTTCATGTAGGGATTTGCTGCAGGCCTCATGCTGAGCATATCTTTCCTAGATTTGGCTCATAATGCTTTGAACTCCATCGGCTTCTTAAAAGGAAACCTTTGGGTGAGCTTTCTTCTTTGTCAGTGTTTAACTTCAAATCCATCATTTTGTTAACATAACTCCATTTTGATTTTGAAATCAATTGCCTATTCATTGACCATGCAGTTCTTTGCGGGTGTCGTTTTCTTTGCTGTTGTGGTTGGTTTTATCCCAGAGCCAACACTTGCTCCCAGTTCAGATGTGAAAAATAAGAAGGTTCGGATGATCTATTCTCCCAATAAAGGGACATTCACTAATTATGCTTGCATATGTATATCGACATTGGGTACTTCCATAATTTGGGCCAAGTATCTAAAGGTTAGTTGGAATGGTGCTTGATGCTGGAGAACAGAAAAATGGGGTTGAAGGGCCACAGGACACTATGAAAAAACATCGGCGCCAAGTTTTATTCAGTGGAATTATCACAGCAGTAGGTATGTCTACCTTGCCAATTTGTTGCAGTCTTCTCTTGGCCTGTTATTTGAATTGCTCCAGATTTATGTGAGCTCTTTCATCGAAATGATTGGAAATTATAGTTGGCTGATAAACTGCATTTTTTATAGATTTTTGGCTAGGCATAACTGCCTATTTGATTGATATGGCTGCTGCTAGGGATTTATATAGAACTGAATTGATGGATTATCTTAGGATATGTCAGAAGGTTGTTCTTTGGGTGCATGATTTTGATCCTCTTGGGATTTTTTTTCTCTTGATACTACTTGATGACAAAATTTTATGTTTCTGTAGTGGTTGTTATTATGGCCTTCTTCATTTGGTCAACTTGGAAAAGGACTCTAACAATTGATTAGTGTATGTATAGAAGGGGTTCGGCAAATTGGTGCATTCTGTGTAAAAGGACTTGGGGACTTGACAAACCATTTGTAGTTCATTGTTTGGTGGCACAAAGAATTTCATCATTATTGTTTGTAGCTTTTTTGTCATTTATGTCTTTCCTCACTCTTTGGGGTAAGTGCTTTCTAGTTGGCACAGTTATTTTGTTGGTAGTAATAGGAGGCAGGTGCGGAAGTCAGCCTCCCTCTATCTGTTATGTTGCATTTGAAAAGAATTGAACAGGAGTGAAGGCCTCCCTTTGTCTGTGTTGATAAATTTGAAAGGAACATAGTAGTGGGGTTTTTGAAGGGTTGAAATGTTGGAGATAGAGGAAGTTGTCCTGGACTTCTTGTATTCATGAATAGTTGATCTGTTTGAGAAGTAGAAGATGCTTCCTTCACTTTATTTGAAAGCCTAGGCTCTCAATGACATTATGTAGCTCTTGGTTGTAAACTTCTAATCTCTTTCCTTCTTCCCCCTTGACTCCCTGGTTGCTTGAGGGACTTCCTTCTTTACTCCCACTATAGTTGGGTCATGGCCTCTTTTTGGCACACGCGCACACACACATATATGTATGTATGTGTGTATATATATATATATATATATAGAGAGAGAGAGAGAGAGAGGGAGGGAGATGTTGAAAATATTTTTGGCATAGCATGCTTCAAGGTACATAATGTTGTAATTGGAATTTGAAATTTGAGATGAAGGTCTATGCTGCAGATCAGGGAAATTACATGATAACTAAGTTGCTTTTGACATTTATTATTAAATACATTTGAAGATCATTTTCTTGCATCTCCTTCAAGGGCATAGAGGTTCTTGGTTGATTGTTAACTCTTTATGTGGTTTGAATAATATTATAAACAAGAAACCGAGGTGCTAAGATAGCATGGATAAATATAGGCCAATTATTAGTATGATTCTACATGCAGAAAGGTCATTGGTTTAGTCACTTAAATGAGTTAACTTATGCCAGTTTTTGGATGCATGATACACTCGGCATTGACTTGCATGTGCATGTGAGAACTCCTGTTGAAGCTAACAATCCAATGTAATTATTTTACTTAGTAATGTAATTAATTAACTTTGTGTGCATAGTTAGATCAGAACCCAAAATGTGAGATGTGATTGTGCTTTAGAGAGCAATTTTGATTCCACACCCCCACCTCTTCTGGCCATTTGGCAGTCCTTTTGTACTGTAAACTGGACATATTGGTTAGCAGATGATGTCCTTGAGAGGTTATGAATAGTGCACAACGAATCAGACACCCTATTTTGTCAAATATCTAGATGAAATATCCTAATCAAGTTTTATCCTTAAATTCTCAGTGGGTTTCATTCCCCTTTCTTTGTTCTATAAGTTAAACTGTTTTAGGTCAGTGTTGGCAATGGAAAGAGGATGAGATTTTGGAGGGATAGATGGTGTGGGGATTCCCCTCTGTGTGAGTCTTTTCCCTTCCTCTTTGCTTTGTCCGCTGAAAAGGAAGCCTGGGTGGTGGATGCATGGGATCCCCTGGCTAAGGGGGGTTGGGGGGGTTGGAACCCTTGCTTTTCAAGAGCTCTGAATGATTGGGAGGTGGAGGAGGCGGAAATTTTTTTGGAGCGTCTTCATGGGAAGAGAGTGCTTGAAGATGTAGATGATATGGTGGTTTGGAACGAATCAAAGAGCGGAAAATTCTCGGCCAAGTCTCTATACCTTGCGCTAGAAGCGGACTGCCCTGTTTTGTTTCCATCTAGCTGCATATGGGATGTGTGGGTACAACCCAAAATTAGCTTCTTTGCGTGGGAGGCTGCTTGGGGTAAGACTTTAACCCTAAATCTTGTTCAGAAAAGAGGATGGTCCTTGGCAAATAGATGCTTTATGTGTCTTGAGAATGAGGAGACCATAGACCATTTGCTTCTTCATTGTTCAAAAACAAGGGTCTTGTGGGAGTTACTTTTCACCTTGGTTGGGGTGTCTTGGGTGTTGCCCTCTTCAGTTAGAGAGACTCTTCTTAGCTGACATGGTTCATTTGTGGGCAAAAAGCGCAGGAAGGTATGGAGAGCTGCTCCTCTTCATATATTTTGGACGGTTTGGAAGGCGAGGAATAGATTGGCTTTCAAGGATGATGAGTTGTCAATCCAAAGATTGAAATATTCCTTTATCCTCTCTCTTTGGTCTGAGGCTAAGTTGTTTATAGTTGAATGCCCTCAATCTATGGTTAATTTTATTGATTGGTTGGGATCCTTTTAAGGCTGTTTTTTGGGCCAGTTGGTCTTTGGGTCTTTTTCTTTTTCTTTGGCCTTTTTGGTGGTGGGTGTATAGGTTTGTATACCTTGCATAGGTTTGTATACTTTGAGTCGCTTTTGTGGCATCTCTTTATAAATGAATTTTTCTTTACTTATCAAAAAAAAAAAAAAAATTAACAGGGAACCTTATCCTCTGAGTTGCAGGCATAAGCTTGCACAATTTTCCCGAGGGAATGGCTGTGTTCCTTGGATCAATGAAGGTAATATCTGATCTTTTACATTATTCTGGGAGTCTTGAGATGTGCTATAAACCTTTTTCCTTCACTGTCAGAATACAATCTCTTATCTGTTTTAGCTGTTCAACTGAAAAATCAATTGTCTTATGGGTATTTCCAATTAATAAAGTACGTACTACCTGGCTATGCATTGCTTTCTTTCATAATTGACAACTTTTGGACGCTTCAGTTCAGTGTATAGCTTTAGCCCAAGGGACATTAGTAAAGATTATTCTTGAGTTGGAATTAGTTCGATGCTTATATAACCCAACTTTATCTGCATTTGAAAAATGACTGTCTTCCAGCCTTGAAGGAATTCATGAATTGATACTCTATTTTTCCAGTGGATTCAAATTTTAATGCACATAGTCCCAATGATAGGGAATTAGTTATCTAGAAGCCACTATTTGTATTCTGAACTTCTAGCCTTGAGGAACAATAAATCACTTATATTGATGCCTCTCAAAATTTTCATTTGTTACATGCTTCTTTTGTAGGGCCTTCGGGTTGGACTAAACTTGGCACTGGCCATTGCTTTGCACAACATCCCAGAGGTAGGACTGTTGTCTTGTAGTATAACTCTGTATGTTGTGTATACTGTTTAGAAGCTATGGGTTCTCTTAAACGCTTGCAATCTGCTGTGAATAGAAGTGGTTCTCGATTGCTCTCATGAGTTTTATTTACAAACATGCAATTGCACGCATACAGATACATTTGACTTCCAACCATTTTCTGTGGTTACTATTGCCAGACAGGTGTTCTGAAATTTGAGCAGCTGCTTCTTTTGTTCCCTATTAAATGAATTATACTGGCTTTAAGTATGTACTGGTTCAGTAGGTAGTCAACTACACCTACCAGAGACATAGTTAATGAAGATGAATCAACTCTGAAGTGCATATAAACATGTTGTTTAGCATGTGCTAAAATGCATGTAAAGGCAACTGGTTTTTCTTTTCTTTTCTTTTTTCTCTTTTGGCTTCCCTGTTTTTAGACTGGTATTTTACTTGTAAATTACAAAAGCATTGCAAAAGAGAAGAATAAACAATAAAGTGGGACAATATTAATTTTAGAGGCAGGAATGTGGACTTCTGAGGGAATTTATAGGGAGGCAGTAACCTCTAGCCTTACTTCTTTGGTCCTAACTTCTTCGAGTTTTCATCTATAGGGTGTTGCTGTTGCACTTCCTGTTTATTTTGCAACACAGAGGTAAGAATTTCTTTAAGGCACTGTAAGTTTAGCTTTTTTAAAGTACTCAAGTAGTAAGGAAAAAAAAAATTGATTGATTGATTTATTTATGGCTTTTTAAAACTGATTTATCTCTAAATGGTTCCTTTTTATATATTCCTCAGCAAATGGCAGGCCTTCAAACTGGCAACTCTTTCTGGCTTTGCTGAGCCCCTGGGTGTTATAATTGTAGGTATGTCAGTCCTACCTTATTGCGTGTTCTAATGTTTGATGCAAAAGAAAGTGAAAGCCACATTTCTTTGGTAGGAAATAGGAAATGCTTCTGAGGTATTATTGAGCCTCAATACTTGAGGTATAGTCAGTCTTTTGGGTCAGGCCTTGCATTTTATGGCATTATTTAACTCTCCGTCTTGAGATTTATGGCTAAAACACATGGAAAACAGTTTTATGCATATGGAAAGAAATATTTGTTGGTGTCATAGACATTAAGGGGTTTTTCTTGGTCTTTACAACCAAGATTTTGGGTTTTACAAATTCTATGGTATTCTATGTCAGTAAGTGACTTCTTCCTTGCATTGCAGCCTATCTGTTCCCAAGCAGCTTGAATCCAGAAATTCTTGAGGGCCTGTTAGGATCAGGTTTGCTTTTGGCTTTTAAAGTTCATCAAGTTGTGAAAAAAACATTTGTTATCTGTGAAAGTTCCTGATATGAATTGGCGTATCCATGCAGTTGGTGGAGTGATGGCTTTTCTTACCTTGCATGAAATGCTGCCATTGGCATTTGACTATGCTGGGCCGAAGCAAGCTGTCAAGGCAGTCTTCTTTGGAATGGCTTTCATGTCTGCAAGGTAAAATCAACTCCTAGCAGGACACTCTTTCAGAAGCCATTTAAAAAGTTTCTGGTAATTTCAATGATTTTGGTAGCCCTACAACCTGGAAGAAAAAAAATAAACAAATAGAAATAAAAGCAAAATCTAAAACAGAAACTAAATGAAGTAACTGAACAAGAAACAAAAAACTGGCAAGGTGCCATTGGTCTTAGATATTTTCATCAACTATCCAGGCATTTACTCTGATCTTAGGTTTTGATTTGGGTTCGTTAAATGCTAGGAAATGCACCTCTTGAAATAATGCTATTTATGTTCCATTAAAATGAAAATATGGATCTCACAAAAAGGGAAAAAGAGCTATAAGGGCTAACACTAGGAGTTTGCTGCTCTTCTAATTCCCCTGTATTTTTTGTTGCAAGCAATGCATGGCTTCTGCTATCTGTGCCTATCCAATTTTACTAGTTCAAATTCCTTGTGTGCTTCTGCATTCATATGTTTCTTATGTCTGTCCTTACACGGTTTTGCAGCCTTTATTTTCTTGAAATCAGCTTACCCAAAGACATGAGCTTGTAGCTATTGGGGCAACTGCCAGTGTTTCACAATGTTGTACATTCCTGGAACCATCATAACAGGGCTGCTAATGGTACTTGGTTGCAGCATATTTCCTGTTAACCTTCTTGCAATCTCTCCCCATCATATCCCAAAAGCTGAGAAGATATGGCTTCCTTGGATAGCAGCTGTTTGTTATCACCCATGGAAAAACTATGTACTTTTATCGCACTTTCAATGGATAAACCAAAATATGTTTAGCTTTTGCAGAAAATTGCCAGCCCCCATGGCCTATGTGATTATTCAGGAATCACCTTTGTCTGCACATTATGATTAAATAAATAAGATGCTGTCGTTTTATTTAGTCTCTCCACCCATTATCTGCTGGAAATTCTCAGGATTTTAATTATTATTGAGTCATTTTTAGTTATGCTGCCATTTTTCTGCAAAGACAATCCTTCCAGGATAGGTTTGTGCCTCTGCATATTGAAGAAAACAGATTGTAGTAATTCCATTTTGATGGAAATGCCTTATGAGATATTCTATAAATGACTGTTACACACTTCCTTGAGTCATTTCACTCCCTAAAACCACCTGCTAAACTTCTCTAAATACTTAAGAAATAGTTTCTTTGAACAGACCTGGTGTAAAGAGATGATCTTGACACTCATAAGGGTTTTTTCTTTAGAATGTGTTGACGTGATTTAAAGCATTGAAGAAGATAGTTAGCACTCATAGAAGGTGACTTGAGACATTATGAGAAGTTTATCATTTTCCCAGAAAACAAACAGCTCAATTAGAAAAGGGACAACACCATACAGTTGTGTGCAACATGCAATGTCATACAAAGGCATGAGAAACTGCATTTATGAAGTCGAGGAAATTTCATAGGCCCCATCTGCATATTTGAATTGAATCTTGTTGAATTGTCAATTGAAAGAAGGAATCTGGTTTCAATCAACCTTTTCCTTCCCTCACTGCAGTTCCTGGGAAATGTAAATTCCCAAACAAGTAAACACAAATCTCATAAAGAGATTCATGAGATTAAAGCTGTCTACTCCTATATCTCCTTAATATAGGAAAAAGCTAACCTTTTGATTGGATTCGTCAAAGTTAAATGAATGGGAATTGCTTGAGAGAGAGTCCTCACTCTCAAAAAGAAAGAAAAAGAACCAAAGTGCTGCATCAACTAAAGGAGAAAGATTGAAAACCCTAAAGTCCCTCCTCCCTAAAGCTTTATTGGCAAGAAAGCAACTTGTTAGATAAACCAACCCACCCATACACTCATTATTGGCACACCTTCAAATGATAAACCAATCCATCAAAATCCTAGTAAATCCAGACACCAAATCAAGAAATTTCAAATTTTGGGTTGCAACTTGGATGGATAGTAAGCTTAAAATATATGTCAAATCAAATCTAACATTGGGTTGCAAATTCTTAACTCATGCTAAGCTTGCAGGCAATTCAGATTCCTACCACCTCCCACAAAATTTCACAAGTTGTCAAATAAAAAAAGTTAAAATAAAATTTTAAATAAATAAAATTCTCATTTCAAAGATATAAAATATAGACCATCTTATAAAATATATTATTAGTTACTAATTTAATATAATGATAATTTTGAGCAAGTTTTTATATTTAAAAATATTTTAATATTTAAATAAATATGGTAAACATATAATAATGTGATGATTCAAGTTTCGACTGTCCCTACCTTCTATCATGATCAATAATAATATCAATAATATATTTTTTTATCAAATATTTCAAGTATTTATTTACAAAAATAAATATACCATTGCTTCGTATTTTCATAAGTCTATTTTGTTTTATTATGCTCACTACATTTTTCCTTCTGGGAGTCTTTGTCCACACTCCAAATTTAGAGGGTCTCTGGAAATCCAAAGCCTGACAACTTTTGAAGACAGTAAAATCTACGAAGCTAAGTATATGACACGGCTGATAACAAAGTCCAAAAGGATTTCTTATTGTCTCTTCTTTTCTTTCTTTTTCATTTTCAAAAAGCCAAAAGGTGTTCATGGGTCAAAAATTAGTGTTGCCCTTTAGCCTTTTCCTTTCCCTGTGGAACTTCTCTAAGTTGAACCCTAAATCTTAAGTGCTTTTGCATCAAAATTAACGAGTGCTTGGCACCACCAACTTCCATATGATTTAGCTAAATCTCAATCCCTCTTGAAATATTATAAGCCAAGTAAGATACAGTTGTTTGCACCTTCACTATAATCATTCTGAAATTGACTCTTAAAAAATTATTCAAGCAAGTAGGATACGGATGTTAGCACTTTCACTATACTTGTTTTAAAATGGATTCTTAGAAGCGTCATTCAAGCCAAGTAAGATACAGTTGTTCTTTATGTGATCAAATGTGATACAATGACAGAGAACAAGATAATGACAGGCGTTCATCATTGGTAAACTTATTAGTCTCCTTTGACAATGTTGGTTGGAGTAAATTAACTTATTTAAGAAATGGTCATAATACCTAGCAAAAGAACATTGTGTTGGAAAAGAGAGAAAAATAAATGAACAAAACATGGATTCATGGGAACGGATGACTTTTATGCAATGCTGAAACTTGAATAATTGATGAATGGTTGAGAGAGAGAGTATGATCAATTAATTCTAAATGTCAAATGATCTAATCATGAATTAATTGAAACTGTTATTGCTATGATTAATCCCCTAAATGGTTGAACCACATGAACAGTCAGATAGACATCATTAGCTATGGAAAGAAAACGTAATCAATGCTATAGGGGATCATGAATGGTTGTGATGTAAGTGCATAGCAATTGCATTAAGCAAAAGTATATATATATATATATATATATATACGCTTAGTGGGGACTTGAACCCCTAAACTTTTCATGCATAAGGGTATAAATATTCAAGTTGATAATTACTCCATGTACATGGGTTTCACACTTTTCTACATGCAGTCACTATTGTATTTGCCTTGACAGCTTTGTTTTTGCAGGCTATGGGAGGAGATGAGTCAGAGATCTACGCAGCTGATATGATTGTTTCTCCTTCCCATGTCTCAGTAAAAGTTAAGGGCTGATTCAAGAAAAGTTTATTGTGTATAGCAGACCTAACATGAGATTACATGTTTATAACTAATGGTATTGATAACGTGCGTATGGAAACAGTCTTTTCCCTGGAGTATGTACAGTAAATCCTTAGAGAGAGAGAGAGAGAGAGGAAAGAAAGAGGCAAGGTGGAGGTTGGAAATTAAAGCCTCTCAGTTCCTGTGGCTGTGCTCATTTGTGAGACACATATTGTTGCTTCCCTACAGTACAATACCCTGGGCTCATTTGTGAGACACACACTGTTGCTTCTCTACAGTACATACCCCGAATGTGTTGATTGATATGACATTTCAAGAACCCTGAACTCCTCTCTCTCTCTCTCTTTCTCTCTCTTCCGCTTCCTCCTAATCATTTGATTTGAATTTTTTTAATAGTGGATCTAAACATAGTATGTGTTCTGTCCATCAACCAAAAACTCACCACAAATAAACAAAGGCAAATGGTATCATATGCTCTCAAAAAGCTGGTGCATTCACAGGTCGAAAAGCCTCTCTGAACCTGCATCCGACCCAAAACATATTTGCCTCTCTTTTTCATTTCTGCCCGGAGATTCTATACCTAAATCCTTCAATGCCCATTTGCAAAACTGCTGGAGCTACAGACCCTTACAAATATTTCAATTCCCATTCAACACACAAGTAGATATGTGTGTGTAATGGAAGCCTGTAATTTATGTGAATGTGACTGTGCATGGCGATAGGTAAATGGGAGAAATGTTAAAGGACTGCATGCACAGTGGATCATCTCATTGATTTGTTTAGCAATAAATGAAAACATATGGGTACAACAACTGTTTTGAGTATATTCATCATTGCATTGCTAACTACATGTCTACAACTGAACTGAGTGAGTGAGTGAGTGAGTGAGTGAGTGAGAGAGAGAGAGAGAGACAGGTAGGGAGGGAGAGAGTGATAGCAGCAAAATGGATTTACAGGAACTGGGGGTTTAATATTAACGTTATTTAATTCTCTCCAACAGTACTAGCTAGGAAGTTCTAATGAAGGGGAAAAAAACAGTAGAGAAAAGGAAGTAAATTAAAGAGATAGAACATGGATCAAAGGTAATCGTAGTGCCAACCGATTACACTTAGTTGAAGTAAACAACCCAATGTCAGCCCAAAATGAGAGATATAGCTAGGTAATTTACTTATAATATGGAGACAGCTGATTACATTTTAACTATGCGAGGATTCGTTGTCTTGCTCAATTTCAGATGCCGGTTCATCCTCTTCTTCGAAGCAGTCGATGCCATAAGCTGCATGGCCATGCCCAAATGCCTTGATATGATCTTTGAGGGACCTCTTGTGCTTGAAATCTGACCCACAAGCACAGTACCAAAGTTTCCCACAGTTCTTCTCGTGGGTTCTCCAGTCACCTCTCACAGCAAAGGCCTTACCACACTTCCTACACATGAAAGGCTTGATTCCATGCTTTCTCTTGTAATGGGTCTGAAGGGTTCTGAAGTCTTTGAGTGGTCTTGATCTTGGATGATCGATGTTGTTCCTGCACCCGGGTGCACAGCAAAAGCATGGGAGTTTAAGCATGGCCGTTGGCTGTGTTCCCCTCAGAGACTCTGGCCCTTTTCTATACTGAGATCCATGCCCCCACATATGCATCTACAGCATGAGGTATTTTGAAGGCAAGTTAAATTAGTCTCATACAAAACCAAAACCATACATTCAATTATATATGAAACTTTGAGTTGGTAACTGGGGACAAAAAAAAAGCATACCATCCAATGAATTTAAGTAGGGCATGCACACAAGACTCAATGTCTTGGCATTTTATGTAGTAAGAGTATATCATATGGTTTTCAAGGCAGTTATAGACAAAGGGGATTTTACTCAACTGTATGGCAAGAAAACAGTGCTATTGATAGTTTAGAAGTTTGGGAGGTTTCTGCATGTATGGTGAATAGAAAGTTCTCTACACAAAAACTGAGTCTGAATTAGCTTCTGTTGAGAGTGTTTACCAAGCCAAAAACCATTTTGTAATTGGGGTGAGGATAAACAACACATTTTGGGTTTGATTTTCTCAACTGGCACATTGTTCTCTCCATATGGTCTTAACAGAAAAAAGAAGACTACAAACTGATGATTAGGTGAGGAACTGTGAGATTTCTTGAATATTCATGGAGAGAGAAGCATGACTATGTCTGGGGTTTTCACTCTATGAGGTTGTTTAATCTCCAGCTTTTGCATTTGGATTGATAAATTAATTTCGGTTGCTTGAGGAAGATCATCTGAGCCCTGGAAGACCTGGGAAATTTTTCAGTTTTACATACCTGCCAATGCGTAGAAACACAAACTTCAAGGAAAAGCACAATGCATGAGTAGTTCAATCACATAAAGAGAGTCGCTGATCTTTGGTCTGTGTTGGACCAGGTAGATTTATTCTTTTTATTCAAATCCCAAAACCCACGAATCATGCAAAAAGCTAGAAGGAGGGGAAACAAAAGAAAGATAAAAGAGAGAAGAAAAATAAAGTGGAAAAAAGAAAAAGGAAAACCCTAACGATCCATATGCGATCTCAGTGGCAAATAAAAGTGAAAGATTGAAATCAAGCTAGAAAAGAAGTATGCAAACAAAGATAGTAATGGGGTTTCTTTCTCTTTTCTACAAAATCAAAAGGATCAAAAACAGAAAGGGAAGTTTTTTAAGCAATGGGTTAATTTCATTAAACATACCTGCATGTTGTTGTATCTGTTGAAGGTCTTAAAGCAAAGAGGACAAGCAAACTGAGTAGGACCAATCAGAATCTGAGAAGGCGTTGGGATCCAATACTGACCCTTGATGAGAGTACTGCCTGTGGAAGAATACCCAGACGCAACAGTGACTTCTTCCTTGTCTTCTGTCTCTGAAGAGGAGAGCCTTGAGATGAGATCCGTAGAACTAGGACTTGGAAGCCCTAAATGTAGAGCTACTGTCACAGTTTCATCATCAGCAGAGCTGGATAAGGTGGTCTCTTCCTTCCCCTTGTTCATGTCCACTTCCATGGCAGTATTGCAGGAGGACTCTTGTTCATCATACCTTGTTGGGCCTAAACTGAGGAGGGGAAGAGCTTCTCTGAGAGGGGGAGAGGGGGGTGAGTAATGATAGTTGTTGGTGTTGAAGTTATTGTAGTACAATTTGTTGAAGTCATACCGAGGAGAACACAAAGATTGATCGGAAGAAGAAGGGGAAGAAGAGATGTGATAAAGAGGATTGAGGTTGAACCATCCATTGGAGTAATTGGAGTAGGGATCGGTCATGATGGAAGTTGAGAAGAAAGAGTAGTTTGGTAGATGGGTTCCTATTATAGAGAGAGAGAGAGAGAGTGAGAAACAAAAAAATAAAGGTCTCTAGATCTTTGAAGAATTGCAAGGCTTAAAGCTTAGAAAAAAAATAAAAAATAAACAAAATCAACGTTGATAAAGTAGACCGAATTGAGTAAAAAAAAGGAGACAAGAAATCACTAGGGAGGCTTGGAAAAACAATAGAGAAAATATGCCAAAGAAGAGAGATTTTGAGGGTGAGAGATCAGAATAAGATAATCTTGGGACTTGAAAGAACAAGCTCCTTATTGAACAGTGTGTGTGAAAAGATTAAAAAAAAATCCACCAACCCAAGCAAAGAGAAGATAAGAATAGCAAGGAGAAAAGGCCAAAGACAAGACCAGGAATTAGGGTTGGAGGTTGTCTCCTATCCTGAATAATCTCATGTTACACAAGCTAAAGAGAAAGAGAGTCCTTTCTTTGTTTTCTTTTTGTACTAGTACAACCATACATACATACACGAGGAGAACAATCTTTTGTTATATATATTAGACTTGTAGTTTTCTCTTCCTCGGGAAACAAATAGTTTCATCCTTCCCGGCATTTGCTTCGGTGGGCGCACCCTGGTCGACTGGGCTCAGTACTAGCTGAGCCTCTGTCCCAAAACCTCCTGTTCAACCGTCTTACATGCACATCAAAGTCAGCTTCACTGTTCTACCTCTTTACATGCACATCAAGTTTACTGTTCTCTCTCTCTCTCTCTCTCTCTGGCTTGGACTTGTGGTTCCAACACCTCAACCCCACCTGGGATTTTAATTCATTTCTACTGCAACATTTGTAGTCTGCTACACCGGACAAGCCCTTACTTTGAACTAACACTCCCCCGTAAAGATGTGTAATAGAAAATATATTGCCATACACCCTTATATTGTTTTACTTGCGTACTATAATCATTGCTTTCCTTCCGTTGCGTCTCTTTCTATTGACAATTTAAATTAAACAACAAGAATGTAATTCCAATTCGTTACTGATTAATCGCTTTCGGATCCATGGGTTCATTTTTATCTTATTCACAAATTCCCGGGTAGGCGATGTAACATGTCAAGGGATTTGGATTGGTGATTTGAGTTATATAACTCAATTGTTGAACCATCCACATCATCTCTCTCTTTCTGTCAGTTGTCCATTTGGGAAATTAACCCAAGCTTGAAGGCAAGAAAATGCTAAGCTGAGAAGCCGGATAAGTTGATGGGCAATGGGCAAGAAGGCTATAGTGATGTACTGCCTATACAGCTGGTTCTTTGGAAGCTTTTAGAGGTGAAGAGAGAAGCAAATACTATGGGGTGAATTTTTACTAGAAGACAAAGTACATGGTAACATTAATACTGGGGAAACATCTTGCTGCAGCCACTGACCAGTATGGGCTGCCCACCCTAGATCCTCCTTTTTGAGAGAGAGAGAGAGAGAGAGAGAGAGAGACAGAGAGAGACAGAGAGAGAGAGAGAGAGAGAGAGAGAGAGGAGGGTGGGAGAGAGAGAGAGTGTGGGACCTTCGTTTATACATATATATGTATATCAGGGCATGAAAATTTGGGAAGGGATGATGAGGGTGTGTATGCTATAAGAAGAAATAGAAACTTGAGGGGCAAAACACGGGGACAATATGAATGTTTTGGCATGTTCATTACGAAATTGTAAGAGAGACAATAACTGTGTCCAATAAATTAATTTAGCTTTAAATACACACGTATACATACACTGTAGTATACATCAGCTTCATTAATTAAGTTGATCGTCATCTGATAGGAGCTGAAGATTTTAATGAATTTCTGAGATAAATTGTCCCCCCAAGCCTACCAAAGACTGAACTGAACGCCATTTTTCCAGCTGCAACCGCCATAATTCTCTGACTTCTCTTGTTGATGATCCTACCCACTTTTAATTTGCTAAGCCGAACACATCCACAAAACCCCAGCTTAAAGCACTTGCTAAACTGCAACACAGCCCCATACTAGACCATAATAACTCTCTCTCTCTCTCTTTCTATATATATATATATATATATACATGCCAACAACAAATGCTTCACTGTATATATAATACATGGCCTTTTGTTTGGATGGAGGGGTACGTAACAACAGCTTCCTCTTATTGACAAGGCCAACTCCAATGGGGCAATGGGCAGGGTACTTGGTAGGTTTTGGGTTCGCCACCGACACAAGCTATGCAAACATTTCAAAATTCCATCGATCCACCGCCTCACCCTTTCTCAAGAATCTTTGCCTAAAATCATGTTCATATCCGCATTAGGGGGAGAGGGTCCATTGCATGTCACTTCCCAAAATCAGATATCTGAAGGGACTTGTAGGCACCGTTCATGACAGATCCCCATCTTGGTGTACTTTGTATAAGGATTATTATTACATGACATGTCACTATATTTGTACACAGACAGTTGGAAAACTATACAAAAATAATAATAATTTATTTATATATAGCATTGAGGATAGAGAAATTAATAAAAGAAATTTAAATTATGTGTTTGTTTTTTTACTTAATTCTAAATAAATTTTTAATGTTTAATAGTGTTAAATATTAGATTATTTATTTTTGTAATATTTTATTTTCATTAAGTATTAAAAAATAAAGAAAAATTAATATATTTTTTTTTATTTAAAAAAAATTATATATTTTGACTTTTTCTATTCAATAAAAAATTTATAATAAGTTATGAAAAAATTAAAAAACAAACAATCTAAATTTTGAAAATAAATTGTAAACAAGTTATATTTACTATGGAATTAACTTTTTAGATAAATACTTGGTTTGTCCATGTTATATATATAGGCACATCTTTCTTCCTCATTGCCCGTTCTTTTTCTTGCCTCAAAGTCAACATTTCACCTATTCTTTTTCTTAATAGAAATTTGGAAGGATCCGCCTATTTTTCTTTAAACTTCACCTAATTACTTTTTTTTTTGTCAAAATCTTTTGGTGATATGTTGCTCTGATTTCTTAAATAAATAAATAAATTGATATATTTGCCAAAATCTTTTGATAATTTTTGTCCTTTAAAAAATTTCTTTAGTCCAAGAAATATTTTACCTTTTTATTCATGCATGCAGCAAAATAATGCAAAACGTTATTGAAAATTGGGTGATTATTTTTTTTCTTTCCTTTCATTATGTACAGTAAAATTTAACCTTTTATAATATATTATATTTATTAAGAAAGATTCCTCACCAACTCATATTTGGAAAGAATCCCGACCCGCTCACACCACTAAGTCAGTGGAATCTCACTCCTTAATCTTAGCTTAACCAAATATTCTTCCATGACTTACGATCATGTTGTTGTTAAGTTGACTATACATTTCTGTAACTTTTTCTATAGTTTAGACTAGATAATTCTCCTTGATCATTTTTGTAACCTCTCTTCAAAGAAATAATATAACAAAAACCATTCTTCATATGGTGTGAGAGTTATTTCAACTCTCTTTGAATTTTGATCTATCATGGCTAATCTTCCTATCACTGATATTTCAAACTCATTAGACTTAGATATGTCTACCTTCATACCCAATGTTTCAACCTCTGTTTTTAGCTCCTCAACTAATCTTATTTCCACCAATGCCAATGCCCTACTTCCCTTAAAGTTTAACTACTCATAATTATCCCTCATGGCATGCCCAGTTTTATGCACTATTGTTTGGTTATAATCTTTTAGGATACGTAAATGGTTCTTTGCCATGTCCCTCTATTTCTAAGATTGCTGCTCATTCCCTCTGTTTACACTAAGATCGACTTATTTTTCATGCCATCTTTGCCTTACTTTCAAAATCTATCATGTCACTTATTGCCTCAGCTAAAACCTCCCATGAAGCATGGTTAAAATTAACCAAACTTTATGCTAGTCGTTCCTAGAGTTGTATCCTTCATCTCAAAAGAAAGCTTTCTTCAACCACTCGTGGAGACAAATTTATCTTAGATTTTTGCAAACACTCAAAAGCCTATATGATCAACTTACCTTCTATCATGTTGCCCCTAATGAAGAAGATTTGGTTGTACATGCTCTAAATGGACTTGGGAAAGAATATAAGGAAATTGTGGTTACCATTTGATCCAGAGGAACATCCATCTCTTTTGAAGAACTTCATGATCAACTAGTGAATCATGAGGAGTTTATGCAATAAGACTCCCCTAATCTTGAATTGGTTCCTATATTTGCAAACCTCACTCACAAATAGTCCCATACTAGAAACTTCTCTATTGTTTCTTTCTATTCCGTTGAAAAACCAAACTCCCACCCATTCTATCTTCCCACTCAACACTCAAAACCAAAGCAACCAAACCTAAGTCATGTCATTTGCTAATATTGTGAGAAACATGAACACACAATCAAGCGTTGTTTCAAGCTCCTCTTATCTCCGCCATGTCCATGCCACAGCCAACAACACTATACCACGCTCTATCAATCACTATTCTTGGCTTGTTGACTCAAGTGCCTCACACCATGTCACTATTAATTTAAGCAATTTAGTAATACATTTTTGTAGGATCTCAGGCGCTACCAACTCTCCTTAAAGCAATTGCTTTCATGAAATGCGCATACCTAAACCTTATAGTGCATTCACCCAAGCGCTCATGGCATTCGAACATGTGGGGAATTGATGGACGTGCTCAACCCTCTAACAAACCCCAGCGACACCCCTGGGATTCAAACCCGTGATCTCGGCTCTAATACCATTTGTAGGACCTCATGTGCTACCAACTCTTCTAAAAGCAATTGCTGTCAAGAAATGTGCATACCTTAACCTTATAGTGCATTTACCTAAGTACCCATGACATTCGAACACATGGGGAGTTGATGGACACGGCTAACCCTCTGATCTGCCAACAATTTTGAATATGTAGGTCCTGATAATATTATTCTTGGTGATAGTAAAGGTCTCTTAATAACACACAGTAGTTGTGTTAAACTCTTCATTCACTCTTCTCCTTAAAAATGTTATTTGTGTCCCATTAATGTAACGTAATTTAATTTCTATTTCCAAATTTTGTCACTCTCATGATGCTTCAATTGAATTTTTTTTCTTTCTATTTTCAAGTAAATAATCTTCGCATGGGGGTATCACTGCTACAAGGGTAGAATAAATATGGTGTTTATGAATGGCCACAACCTACATTTGCTCTTGGACATTCATTTCCTACTCTTGTCACCCTTAAAGCATCTTCTCATGCTTGGCATCAATGATTGGACCATTTCTTTACCAAAATTCTTCAACATGTCATTACTTCTCATAAGCTCCATTATTCCTCGTCTTTCAATTTCTCTTGTAATTCTTGTTTTTGCAATAAAAGTCATCCACTTCTTTTAATGTTTCTTCTCTCACTAGTCATCATCCTTTAGATCTCATTTTTAATGATGTGTGGGGACTTTCTCATGTTTAATCTCATGATGGCTTTCTTTACCATGTCATTTTTGTGGACCATTTTACTAAATGCATTTGGCTATATCCAATGTGTAAAAAATATGATGTCTCTAAAAATTTTCTTCACTTCAAACTTGTGGAGAAAATTTTTTTTTAAACATCCCATTGTCTCTATATATTCAGATAGGGCTAGTGAATACTACAAACTCAAAAGGCTTTTTGAATTTTAAGGAATTCAATATTTACTCACCTCTCTTTACACACAACAACGCAATGCAATCTCTGAAATATGTCATAGATATATTGTTGAAACAAGATTAGCCTTACTTCATCATGCCCCTTTACCTCAACATTTTTTGTCTCATGCATTTCAAATTGTGACAAATTTAATAAATCACCTTCCTACTTCAATTTTGGATCTTATATCTCCATTTGAAAAACTTTTTCTATTTTCCCAAACAACAAAATAAATGTGTCTTTGGTTGTCTCTTCTACCCTTGGTGAAAACCATACTTCTCACTCACAAACTTGACCCCAAATCTCATCTTTGTGTTTTTCTTGGTCACAAACTTGACCCTCATACTCAAAATATCCAAATAAACCATTCATAAGCCCTTCCATAATCTTACATGTTTACCAAAATAAGGAACTCGAATATCCCTTAATAAATGTGCTAACAAAGAATATGAGCTCAAGCAAGAGTCATTGAGACCCACAAGAAAATACTAACTTCCTCAAAATTCAATTTTAAAATTGACTTAGCATCCTACTACAAATGGTTAATTATACTATAATATCTTATGATATTAGAACAATATATAAACTTTGGTCCATGACCTACTATCCAGTACTACATGCAAACTTCTTATAAACTGGTATTCATAATCTAATGAAATAGATGTTATCAACCTCTCAAGATTACCTTTTCAATTCTTAAGTCTTAAATCCTCTTATTATGTATCCAATTGACATAGTCTAGCTCTTTCATAGTATATATTAAATTATAGTTAAAAAATTACTACGATAATAGATTTTTCGATCACATGTCCTTATAATCACCCAAAATGACACATTGTCTTACTCATGAGATATCATGGTATTATATTGAAAATACTTATTGTCACATGTCTTAATCAACAATGACTCTATTCATATGGAATATATAACCATATTAAGATTTCACGCATGTGCCAAAGTCATTGAAGACCTCAGCACTATATCAATATTCTCTCAAGATTGAGAGCTCACAATGCATAATAACTAGGTAAATCATAACTACTTGATAGTTAACGATATGATTAATTATAGGTCCTATTTAATGTATAATCATATATAATAACACACTTACCATAAGAAAAATTATTCTAATGATTAAGAATATAAGTTATTCCTCCAATTATGGGGTAGTGCACTACAATCTTTAATGAATTGTCCAAATTCATAAACCGGATATGAACTACTTATCATCTTGTAAGGAACTCATAACTTAGATTTTTTGTATAACTTATAATATAATTAAGTCAAGTATAATGTAAGTAATATAGTCGTAAATACTCAAACATCGATTAATGCAATTAGGATAAAAAATGGAAACAAAAATCATGATAAATAAATTTATTAATGAAAATTTATTCTATCACATCATATAATGTTTTTATAGGTTTATCCCAACAATTTTCATCACTCTAAATGCGATAAGACTTCACTGGCCGCAAACAATGCAGGGGGACACAAGCCACCAAGACAAAACCCAATATTGGTTGGTTGTGAAGATGATCTGAGTTGGCCAATTGCATTAATACATCAAGGACATTGGGTTTCCCAATCATGGTGGTGCCCTTGCTCAACATGAACCAACATCGTGCATGCCCATCAATACTCGCCTAGTTATCAACATAATAGTCGGTGGCCCCAACTCCTAAAGAAAACTCCGGGGCATTGCCAAATGATTTAAATATTCCCACATGAAGCACATTTTTTAGAACAAATCTAGGGAAGATAAAATGCGTACATGATTAATTGTAAAATACCATGAAATAGAATTATTTAATATGTGAACTTACAATATAAAGTTACAAGCTCCAAGGAGATCAGAAGGATTAATTGTAAAGAAACAAAGAAGACAAGCATTTTCCAAGACACCACGAGTGTGTTAATCTACAATATTATCTCATGTTCTTATATTTCCAAACATCTTCATCCCCACCCGGTTTCCCAAATCTCACCTGCATTAAGGCTTTTTAATTCACCTTCTTAGAATTTCCTTTATTTTTTATTTTTTTATTTTTTGGGATTGGTGTCTTCTCCAATCCATTAAAGGGCTTATCTTTATGTACTTATTTATTTTTATTTTTTAACTTTTTGGTTCATATGAAGATCATTAAATTAAATTATACAATTGGCATATGATTCAATTCTATAATTTGCATGTTTATTCTTTTATAAGGGTTGATAATGGGACGAGTTGGGACCGGCTTTTTTGACCCTAATTTTTAAAGCAAGTGTTTGATCTCTTTCAAGAGCCTTGAGTAATTATCCCATATGTTTCTAAATCATAGTATTCAATCTTATTTTCTCTTCCAAATTCAAGGTCAATTTGAGCATACTTGATTAGATCATAATAAACCCTACTATCGTGTTCAAGTTTCAATATCAATTGTTAGATTTTAATATACAATCTAAATTTATGATGTTTTGTCGTATCTTTATCATGTTTTTCATACTTTTGATCATATTTTTATAGTTTAATCATATTATTTTCTAGGTCACATTATTAGTATATTTTTAGCCATATTATGTTATTCTACTCATATTCTTATCACACACATGAAAATATCCCATGGTAAGAATGGGTATGACATTGAGCTCCAAATCAAACATTAAAATATATAGTTAATTAAGTTTAAATTATTAAATAAAGATATAGAAAAATGAAACTTATATATAAAAAAAAAGTGAGACAAATATACAAATAAATTAAACCTAGATATAAATAAAACAATAAAACCATTATAAGATATAATTAAAGCAAAAATCTTTTATAATAATGATAATTTATTATTAATGTACTTTTAGATGCTAAAAAAAGTGTTCCTTCTACCTTTCCGATCAAACTTATGTATACTCAAGTTTTGTCTTATTAGTTTGCATCTTGATCTTATTTATTTATACTTAATCTCATTTATTTATATATAATCTTATTTATTTATAACTTAATATTATATATTTATACCCTTATATAATAACCTATATTATTTTACAATATTCCTTCAAAAATTCATATTGCGTTTTCTCCAAATAGGGAATAAGGAAATTTTTCCTTGATATAATATATGAATATTTAGTATCAAAGTATTGATCCTGCCTTCATATCCATCACAACAAGGTATGCAAGGATAATTTTGCAAAGTTTGTAATAAAAAAACCCTCCTTCAAAAAAAAAAAAAAATCTCAATTTACATTATTTTTAAAAAAAATCATATTTCCAAAAGTATTTCGTATTTAGATTTTTATTTTTTATTTCCAAAAAGAATTAGTTCCGTGGCAATCTCAATTTTGTGTGTAATAATGAAATATATATAAAGAGAAGAAGTTGTGGAAAATTACAAAAAGTTAACCGCCATGCACGCCAAGGGCTTGCTTTTTTTTTTTTCTTTTTTTTTTTTTTTTTGCAGTAAGGCACGTGTGGGGATGTCAGAGGGGAGGAGGAAGAAGATATTCGTATTGATGGAGAGTGTACTGTAATCATTGGTATCTACTGTTCACAAAAACCTTTTTTTTACTTAATTTTTAACTTTATTTCAAATATAATTAAAATTATTTTTAAAAATTATATATTTTAAAATTATTCAATATTTATATAAAAAAAGTTAAATAAATAAATCAAATTAAATTAATATATAAAAATGATTTATAAATTTTAAATTTTATTTTATTTTTTTCTTTCACTTTTTTTCTTATTTTTTTCTCTTTACATTTTCCTTTAAATTTTTTCACTAAGCTAAGCTTGTAAAAGCCATAAAAGCAATGAGAAGAAAGAGAAGCACTACGACCCTTCACGTGCTGGTTTAGAGCCCGGTCCCTACTATTGTTTATGGTACCATGTGCATGTCACATTTTTTTCTTTCTTTTTTTTTTTTTTTTTTTAAATCAAATGATGACTTTCCAAGAGTCTTAAAAAAACAAATCTCTCCATGTTTGGAGACTAAGGTAGGGATTCACATTTTTTTTAATATAATATAATTTGATAGCTATTCCTTGAAACTATGAGTTAAAATAGTCTATTTTAATTTTTTTTTTGTCTTAAATTAATAAGAACATTTATGATTTTTGTAGAAACTAAAAATCATAGTTTCTAAATTTATGGTTAAGTTATAATTTCAAGATACGAGTTTTAAATTTATATTAAGACTCTAATTTTATATACTAACTTTAAATAAATTTGCACTAAAAATCTTTATTCATTTTTTCCCATGATGTAAATTAATGTTCTCGGATTACCTTTTAAGATGACAAAGAGATCTCAATCAATTGTTTCACTAATTCATTTTTTTCATTTCAAATCATGAATGGAAATATCAATACAAGAATCATTCTTTTTTATAATACAAAAGACTTTATCTTCATTTTCACAAAGAAAACAAGGAAAAAAAACTTTAAGAAAAATGACTTTGGTTTTTTCAGAAAGAAGCATGTATCCTTTCTTTTTTTTTAAGGAGAGAAGAAAACATATTCTCCTCTTTCTAGTTTTTTAGGGAGAGCCTATTCTCATGATGATTTTTTTTTTAATAGTGGCAATTTTTAGTTAGTTTTAGAACTTTTAGAAACTGCTCCCCTATTTTCTCATTATTGGGTCTCGGATTAGGCACCTAAACCAACTCTAACACCTCTTCTACTAAAAATAAAACCTTTTAAAGTAATGATCACATTCTCCCCCTAAATTAAGATGGTGTTTCTTTTTTTAAACTTTTTATTTAAAGTAATTTACTTTCATATTTTAATTTTTTTATTTTTTTTATTTTTTGTTAATTTATTACTCATTTCTAAAAAAAATTATTAAATTGAAAAACTCAAAATATTTTATTTTTAAATACTAAAAATAATCTATTAATTTTCATTTATTTCATAATACTTAATAAAAATAAAATATTAAAAAATAAAAGAATTATTTAGTTTTAAGTTTTATTTAAAATTAAGTAAAAAAAAAAAAATACCACCGAGTTTTTCATTTTCTTTCCTATTTGTTTTCCTTATTTACCTATTTTCCAGATGAAATATTATATTTAGGATAAAATATGATTTATCAATTATCATTTCAACATTTAAACCCTTTTGCATTTTGTTTCTATCCATTAAAGAATGAAAGAGCATGGAGAGAACAAAAGAATATTTAAACCAAAAATTTCCTGATATAATGTGTTGTATCTTTCATCATCCACTTGGGTATGGATTGTTCCATTTTGGGGACAAGGAGCTTAACTAAAGTCGGTGAAGTGGAGACAAAGTAGGAAGATGGGAGGAAACTATTCCTTTATTTATTATTATTAATTATTATAATTATTGAAATGCTTGTCACTTTCTGATTTTATTGACTTAGGTGGAAGTGGAACCTCCATATAGCCATGTAGGTTGGTGGTTGGCCCTTTAGTTTTTTCTTTTCTTTTCTCCACCTAGTGTACTAGGATTAGATTAGGCTTCCTTTTGGCACTCATACAAATTTTAATTCTTAATTCCTATATACCTTTAAATAATTTATTATATTAATATTGAAATCAACCTCTAGAAAGAAGATTTCTTTCTATATAAAAATTTAAATTAAATTTTAAAAAAAATCATCTATATTATTGTTAAAAATATCCATCAAACTAATCGTATAGGGCTCACTTTGTTATATTTTTTCTATTTTTTTTGTGTTAAAACCAACTACTGATAATTATTTTTTTCATGTTTAAACCTTTTTTGACCATACCCTTAAAACTCTTCACGTTACACGCAACAACCAATAATAAATTCAGGATATCATTAATGACAAGATTTAAACTCAATACCATATGTTATGAGACTACATTTTCGGATGTTCATCATGACCAATTGAATTACCCTATGGATAACCACGGTCGATAATTATAGTTTTAGGGTTAAGGTTAATTATGATTTTAATTTTATAGTTAAAATCATAATCATCCACTGTGATTTTGATATGAAAAAAATAAAATATATATATATATATATATATATATATATATATATATATATATATATATATATATATATATATATATATATATATATAGTAAGCACACACTAGTTTGATGAATCCTTTTTAAAACCATTGTACATTGGGAATTTTTCTTTTAGAAAAGAGCTACTTTGATTGCAAACTCTAATTTCCCAGCAAGCTGTGGAGACGAAGAAGCAGGAACACCGACAAAGGAGAAGTTTTGATACAAGGATGGTTTAGATTGGTGAAGAGGACGTGGTGGTTGTTGTTGGTAGAAAACTCCAAAAATGTACGAAAGGCATTCCAAAGATAGTGACACAAAAGACCCACACACACCCCCCACACACATTCTACTTTCAAACTTTCAACCACCCATCCCTCCGCGTAACAATAATCACAACCCTACATTTCAAAATTCAATGCTAATTGCTAATCATTCTACCAGCTTAATGCCACACAATTTTAACCCGAAACCGAAATGTATTTTTTCTTTCAATAGATAAATTTTTGTCTTTATCGAAACTTGACTCCAACCCTTTATTATTTGAGTCGAGCCTCAAATGGGTGTCTTTAACTCGAAAAATTATGAGATGGAAATGAACAAAGAGCAACATACAGAAGGAAAATGCTATTTGACAAGAAGGGAATATTTTCGTTTTATACTTCCCTCGAAGACAATCATCTAATATGGTCAGGCAAACAAGCAAGAAGAACAAAAAAAAGGAAATATCTTACAAGGATTAAATATGCATAAATTTATAATTAATTTTAATTACATTTGAATTTTCTTCCATACATTTTATAACAAAACCAACTATGATAAGGAATCTCAGATCAAACATAGCATAAGACGCTCAATCGAAACAAAGTTAAATCAATCAATTGAGACAAAGTTAAAACTGAGCACACAGTAACTTGAACATGAAAAGAAATGAAACTTGATGGCATTAGCAATAAATCAGCCTGGTGACCCGAAGCCCATCCATGTCCATTGGCAGAGCTAACTTGGAACCCCACAAAGTTACATCTAATCATTTTGGTCTCACTCAGCTTTATCTTTTATTTTCCTCCTCCCATTTTCTCTCCCTCCCCCTTTTCCCTATCCACTGCCCCCACAAAACCCCAAGCAAAATCTAGTTAAATCTGTCAAATTTTCTTGGTACTACCAGCAACCCCACCAGTACAATTGTTGGAAGTTTTATAAAGAAGGTTCAATAGCAGCTATTGGCGACCCCCTAGACAGCATTGTCATACAATCTGTGGACACAAAAGCATGTCAAATTCAATCACAGTTCCCCCAAGTATGGATTTGGAAAAGAAGAATTGAGAAAAAAAAAGCAGAGGAAAAGGTAACAACTTGTTAAATTATGTCTGGCAGAAAAGAAAATGAGGTATTTGTTCATCGAAACATTTTCCAAAAGTAAATAATGGTAGATCCTTTTGTAGCTATCCAAAAGAATTGGCTAGACATGAACAGAGATGTGAATGATGTTGACACATATCTGACACACCAACAGCAACTGGAGATAAGTATCCTACATTGGGCTTGAACCAAAGATCACTAAAAGAGCAATTGTTTAAAGATTTTTCACAACTGTACTAGGATACCACTCTCTTTTTTCAAACCAGTGGTGCATATACCTGCATCCTCCTGGGAGAAGATTCAAGCTCAAGTCTTCAAAATTCAAGTATCGCTAGCTTAAGCACTGGGATGAAGAGTAGACCAGACGTTAGGTTTGGATTGGAATATCAATCGCACCCTCCAAACCTCCTACACACATGCAACAGGGTTTCTAGGAAAAATACAAAAAAATCCATTATGCAGATGTTGTAAAGTAGAATATGATTATTGCCATTTTATAAAGGGTGTTGGTAAGCCTACTCCATGCTGG
Source organism: Vitis vinifera (assembly GCF_030704535.1). NCBI lineage: Eukaryota > Viridiplantae > Streptophyta > Magnoliopsida > Vitales > Vitaceae > Vitis > Vitis vinifera. Next base: position 2,355,981 of record NC_081810.1, read on the forward strand.
TGAACTTATACAGTATTGAGTGTAGTAAATAGCCGTACTTGGATAGAACCTCATATGTCTCTCCTTTTTTTTTTCCTTTTTATGGAGCTAAACTCCAGAGAACCTCAAAATCATGAGCAATACAAGTAAAACTGTTTGACACCAGTTAGGGTCTGTACACCAAAAATAAGAAATTGATTATGCAGAAGAAGAATAACAAATAGCATCTATAACAAGGACAGCATCAAGCCTAGGACCTTAGTTTCGGTGACCAACCCCAAAGTGAAACCTCTGTGCCTGCTGGTCATTAAATGCATATTCAAGTCGCAGAGGCCCTAAAGGAGAGTCCAGTCGAATTCCAAATCCATATCCATATCCACTTCCAGGCTTTAGCCTGGCCCCTGCAGGATCGCCTGAAACAAAGAAAAATAAATAAAGAACATTAAGTTAGAATTCTCAAACATTAAGCAGAAAATGGATTGCATAAGTACAAAAGTAACTACTTGAATGCTCAATTGGTTGAATTGACCATTTAAGCAATGGAGCTGTCTAACCAAGATAGTCTTTAAAATGTTTTAAGGATCCAAAAGCATTGATCTGGTGACTGGAGGTGGTCTAAAATTAGCTGGCAATAATGTTCGACATTAGAGATCACTCAAGTATCAAAAAGTCATCATGCCAACAGGTTGTCCAGCAATGGACAGCAGGGTTGTCCAGCAGTGGACAGCAGAGTTGTCCAGCTCAACGGTGACTCTTGTAGGCTTATCGGCTGTACAACTTAGATACATGAAAGGACAGGATTGCCAATCCCTATAGGACAATCCTGTTAGGAACACTATTATCATAAATACATTCATTTTAACAATATGACAAAGTAGTGATTATCAAACTTCAAGATGAAAACATGGGAGCACAAAATGCACTTAGGTTCTATGGCTTTTTTTGAAATTGTCCCACTGGCAACTTATTTCATCATCTTTAATGAACATCCAAAGAAAAAAGAGGGAAAGAAATAGAAAAATAAAGTTAGGAAAGTAAATTTTCCAAATAAATAGAACCTACCAGGCACGGTTGGGCCTGATCCAAGATCGGTTCCATAGTCAGCAAAAAGAGCCCCTCCTAATGGCCCGTACTGCAAAAGACATAAATCACAAGGAAACAATGAGTAGATGTATTTCATCTATTTAAGAAAGAAAAGGGAGGGTCCAACAACACATCATTTTCTTCCTTTCTACTCCATTTGGAGCTACATCCTCAGTATTTGACCATCTGCACCATTCTATCAACACCCTTTGATGCACCACTTATTCTCTTCTCTTTTATTTTCTTTTTTCCTCTTTTTTCTTTTTTGGTTTGGTAGTCTGTACCACTTACCCTCTTAAGGCCTTCAATATGAATAATATCACTTCTTATAGGTGGTGCCTCATCATATGATTGCAAAAGCTTCTCTTAGACATTGTAGAATTTTTATAAGAAACCACTGCTTATATTTCTAATTAGAATTGTTATTGTTCCATCATTTTACTTTCTATCTTGCTTTCCTTAACCCAACAATGACTCAAGTTTTGCTCTAGTTCTACATATATGATATATATCCACCTGTTTTTAAACCCTGTATCAGGAGTTTGTTATGTCTGTCTTGTATTCTTGGAAGCTTCATTCACTTCATGTGCACAACTAGAGTGACATCATCATGGACATAAAATAAACCCTCATTATGTTCCAAACACTGAGATCAGTGAAATCAAATAATTACATTCTTACCAAGGGGAAAGAAATTTCTCCACTACCAACCACATGAGAGCGACCTGAGCCCACAGCACCTTCTTCATAACCTCTCACACTGTTTGTTCCACCAATGGCAAATGCTTCATGAGGAGAGAAATTGCCCACCACATGACCACCAGACAAACTACATGGCAATAAAAACACCACTTCACTTTATTGTGAATAACAACAAAAGCAGCAAACTCATAAACAAACATATAAGCCCTGTTTGGATTGGCTTTTTGAAAGCTATAGGTTCTAATTTAAGCTCAATACCAGTTTTTGTATCCATTTGGATAACTTTATTGTAAGAGCTCATGATTAAAAAGACTTAAAGAGAAGCAAAGATCATATTACACCACATGGAAGCCCTTTAATGACTTATAAAGGAAGCTCTTTTATGTTTAATGAACATCTATAGTACCAAGATTGTCGTTTAAAATCATTGCTTTAGCTTCAGCTTTAGCTAGAATCTAAACCAAAAGTAAGAAGCTATCCCAAACAAGACCACAATTATGTTGATTGTCCTGTTATTGCCCCATGAAGATGTGATGATAGATTATTTCCTTCTTAAAAAAAAAATTCCAAACAGGGAAGCATACCTCAAAAGAAGGCAAGCAGGGCCAATTTCTACACCCTTTCTAGCACGAGCATTTACTCTATTAAAAAACAGCCACTCAGGCAAAACAGGTAATCCCTGTTCCATATTGAACACAAACTGCAGACAATAGCGTAAGTAAGAGGCCGTAGAACATCAAATAATAAATCTGCAAACAGATGATAAAAAACTAACCATTGAAGACCCATGGTCACCAGAACCAGTATAAACACTCTCAAATTTAGCAAGCAATGCATCATCATGGGTATTGCCACTGCACAGTAGGACCAGAAAATTAAAAATGCAAAATCAGAAGCAAGTATAATGTACCACAACTACAATATTAACAACCAAATAACACTTGGCAATCAATCCTAAAAAATATGCTATTATCAACCTTTAGAGATGTATACCTTGCAGTAAGAGGGCTGCTGTAAAAATCCTTAATAATAGGTTTCCCGTGTTCATCATGAGCACCAGCATGCTGCAAAATTGGGAGTCAACAAAATGAAATAGACAAGATACAGAAACTATGACACAACAAAGACAATAGACTAAAACTTACAATCTAAAGTTCAACCTTTTTCACAATTAACTTCCTAAAAACAGGAGAAAAAAATGCAAAAATTGTTTAACAGAACAGCAGGTAAATATATTGCTATGTTATTTGTTGGAGCACGGGCCAAACAATTCCATAAAGGTATGTACTCCAACATGGGTAAAAATAAACAACCATATGTTCTTTATAAGCAAATAAAGTGTATATGAAAAAGTGCCTTGAAGGGGCAAACCCAGTTCAGAAGTCATAATAAGTGAGATAATCCCTCTTGCAAGCATTGTTTAATCACATTATTACAAAGATCCACATCACTCTTTCAGAAATCCCAAGAGCCTTACCAGTTGCACCTTGCCAACAAGCAAGCCAATGGGGAACTAAAGAATCTTAGTATGTTAAAAACTCTTAAACTACCTGAAAAATGAGTCCTACTGTTCCGCTCCAATTTGGCCTGAATGGTCGACTGAATTCAATCCCAGCAGTAACGCGGCCAATGGTCAAGCTACTGTTGGCAGGTTGGCCTCCATGAACAAGAATTCCAGGGGTTCTTGAATTCTAAGCCAAAAAAGCAGTCGAAGCTATTAATCAGCTTCCCGCCATGACAAATATTATAGTAGTTAGAGACAAGAACACCTTATATTACCTGAATCATGATTGATCTAGATGTCCGCTTATCATCTCCTTCAATCCATGGGTCTGTGTAATTTATGCGAAATATTGAGTCAACTTGCCCCCTTTCTAATGATACATTGAGCTTTTGGTTTCGTCCGAAAACATTTCTATGGGAATATGCAAAGCTGCAAACGGAGTTCAAGGAAATATGAGCAACAATCTAGTGTAATACCAGATGATATCTCCAAAAGAAAAATAAAAAATTAACAAAAAATTACAACATTCTAAAGTAATCAATAGTCTCAAACTTCTGAAACAATCATTCCCTCTACTTCACAGTATTGATCATATATTAATGTTTATTTTATAATTATTAAAATTATGTATGTGAGATTAATATGTAGAAGGAAGGCTTTCTATTGTAGATTACATATAGCTCAGCTTACACATATGGAGACTCCGGATGGCACATATGGATTTGACAAAAATGACTATGTATTGAAGGCATCCACAGAGAAAGGGGAAAGCTCTATCATGTGACACACATTGAGGACCACTTTTCTTTTTAATGTTTCCTTTCACATTGTACATAAATTGTTTATTTTTTTATTATCACATATTGAAATTAAAATATTATAAAGTTTAAATTTAAATTGAGCATGTATATATTGGATATTATATACTACTTACATTATAATATATGAAAAATAAATAATTAATGCAATAAATTTATAATGCCAAACTTTTTTAACAAAAATAAACCAAAATATTTTTATATAAAATAAAAAATACCAAAACTTTTTGAAAATAAAATGCAAAACCATGTAAAAAATTAAAAAGTTTGGAAATCACACTTAACTTTAAAATATATATATCAAGTAAATATCATAGCATATACAAAACAAATTATTTAATCTCGTTTATTAACAATTAAAAAAAATAATCACATAAATTTAGTAACCACCTATATATTAGTCTTGTATACATAATTTTAATACATATAAAATATACATTAATATTTGTTTTAATAAAAAAATAAACTAAAATGCTTTCATATATAATAAAAATAAAAATAATTTAGAATTAAATAAAATAAAATAAAACCAAACCAAACCTTATAAAAATAAAAAGTCTAAAAATTGGTAGTTAAAATAAGTCCAAAACCATAGTAAGCAACTATGATTTTAATTTTAAGTTCAAAACCGTAGTTGATGAATATTGCTAAGCTTAAACTCAAAACCATAGTCAACTTACTAGAACTACCAACCACTTTTTGGTCTAATAAATCAAGTTTTGATATATACTCTCTTTCAGATCTAGGAAACAACTCTAAAAGTTTTTTTCCCTTTTGGAACATACAAGAGCAAAACAATCAACCTATTAATATTAGAAGGCCCAAAAGATTTGTTGTCTCCCGTAGGAGTCTAGGTAGTGTCTCAGTCCCAAGGTGGTTGATCATTCTCTTAGATCACATATTGACCATCATCTTGGTAAGCCATATTGCCTCACCAAGTAGCTAATCAGACATGAACCCTCCTCAAACATTCCTCCTTTTGTTCCTTAGCCTATACACTACTCAACCATCCTCCATTCGAAACACAATGGTAAAAAATATAAAATAAAAATAAGTTTGAGAAGCACTAGTCTAGGGATTTTTTTTGTTGGAGAGTCTATTTGAGGGATTTTTTGTATATAATAGGTTAAAATGGTTTACAACTCAGGAGGCCCACACACCTCATGGACCTTATCTTTTCCTTTTCAAGCCCTACAAGAACCCTCCAACAGCTTGTTACCTACATGCAATGGGCGTGTGCTGCAAAAAAGCTTGCTAAATGGGGAGTTGACCTATGGATGGGACTTTGGGTCCTACACTGCGACAATGTTTTTGTATAGGCAAAGATCAAATTTATTAAAAATATAACAAAAGAGCACACAAAGTACACATAATGCATACACTACACTGCAACAATGTTGGTTCACCTTTTGCAACCATCATATCCTTTTGTCCCTAACCTCACCCCAACTCAACACATGGCCTAACTGCCTACTTTCTCCACCATACGCACCCTTACCTATGATAGAGCCCAAGCCACCTTCTTTAACCTCCAAATGGCCTACTACCCCACTCTTTACAATTACGTTGAACCTTGTCATTGTTATAGTTCTCAAAGATAAAAACCACACTGAATTTTCCCAACAAATCAATTTTTCCAATCATACACTTAATTCATTATGGCACAGAAAGGAGCTTATGACAATTGTTATTCTCGCTATTCAATTTCCCTCAGGTGTTGTCTTGGTTGGTGAGAAAAGTGATTTTGGGGTAGCACAGAAGTTTTGTTAGGCAGAAGAAGAACAATGTGAAGGATTGCCCCTTAGTGTTTGTTTTGAATCATTTGACAAGAGCAGAACCATTGGATCTTTGATGGTCTGGAGTGTTTAGTTCAATTGTTGAGAGATGCACTTATTCAGTCCTCAATCTTCCATCTAAAATTCGTTTCAGTGTTGGTTGTCAGTCTATGAATGAATTCATTGAATGTTTCAATTTTTGTCAATTTATGAAACCCTTTATATAGTTCATGCGCACTGGGGGGCGCATCCCTCTTTCTTTGATTGGTGCTATACAAATTTTTGGTTTTTTTTCTTTTGCCTATCAAAAATAAATAAATCATAACCAGTCATACTTTCTATTGGCAACCAATTCAACTAGTAATGGCGGTAATGTATGTGAAAAATCATTTTAAAATTATCCATAATGTCAAACGAGGAGGCATTGAGTCTGTTTTGTTTGCCAATTTAAAAACTGGATTTGAATGGCGGTGGTTTCTCCTGGAGGCAAGTGCTGATTCGGTGTGGATTCAAAGACCTTTGAGATTTCTATCGGAGAGGTCAAAGGGAAAGTGAGTGGGAGAGTCTGCGAAAGAAGCCCAAACTTCTCTTCCTGGGTCCGCTTCAGTGGTAAAGGTTTGGCCTTCCTATTGGAAGGGGTTGAGACCTGCAACAGTCTCAAGATAGGGGAGCATTTCAGAAAATCTTGGGTGGAGGGGGGCAGAAGGTACCAATTGGAGTTGCATAGTAACAAGGCAGGACATTTTCTGTTTTGCACAACTTGGGATGTGAAAGGCAAGAGATTCTCCTTGGTGTTTCCCGAAGGAAGGGGTGTGGTTGGGGGATGGAAACTCTTGGCTAGAAAGTTGAGAAATTTAGGTTTTTCCTTCGCCCAGAGGGGAGAAGAGCCTAAACCCCTTGGTGGGAAAGAGTACTCCATGGTAGAGGCAAAGACTTCTAGCTCTGCTAAACTTCGTAATGCAGTGTGGTTGGAAATCAAAAAGGAAGTGATTGACAGTAATGAGGAAGTTCTGAATAGGAGCTTGGTGAGGAGATAGGGGGGACTCTCTGACCCACCCCCTGACCTCGTCTCTCTTAAGTCCTGGGCTCAGTCCTTTTGGAGGTTGAAAGGAAATCTTCACTTGGCTCTGTTGGGAAGACCCCTTATCCTCTTCGAGTTTGAAGATGTTGGCGAAGCTGAGTGGGTGCTTCATAGAGGGGTGAAGTTTTTTGATTGGTGGAACCTCTCTGTTGGGTGTCTCATTGAGGACAAGGAGTTTCGCGAGGTATGGTTAGAATTCTGGGTCTTCCTTTGCATCTTTGGGGCAAAAGTTTGTTCAAAAGTTTAGGGGAAGCTTGTGGTTGTTGACGAGGATACGTCGGAACGCAGGTTGTTGCAGTGGGCTAGGATTCTCATCAAAGTCAGAGGGTGGAACTTTCCCAGTTCCCTGCAGGTGGTGGTTGGTTCCACCAGTTACTCGATCCAGCTGTGGTGGGAGACTCCTCCATGGAAGAGCGAGGTGCACCCCTTGCAGCGTAGCAGAGGAAGGGGGGGAGGGATTCAGGGCATGGATAGGTCACGCGCCCCTCAAAGAGTAGCTAAAGTTCTTTCTATGAAGGGGGCTAGCATGGTGTTATTGGATGACCCGCTGATCTCTGCAAAAGGGGAAGAAGGCACCATCCCTGATGTGATGGGAGCAGTTGTTGGTACAGAGACCTGTCTGCCCCCTGCAGGTGACGGGTTGGAGCTTAGTGGAGGGAGGTCTTCTATGTTGAGCCAGGCTTTGTTGGGCCCAAAGAAAGATGTTAAACTTAAAAGTCCTCCTTTATTTAAAGCCCAATTAGATTTGGGTCTGGACTGCCCTTTAAGGAGAGGGGGAAAGTTTGTCTTTGGATCCTTTTCTCCTCCTCTCCCTTGTAATTTTCCTCCAGATCGGTGCCCTAGCAACTCATCGACTGTGTTAGCCTCCTTTGAAGGCCCCAATCCTTGCACATCAACTCTAATGGTTTCGATGGCAGCTTTGAAGCCTTCGGTTGACGATGTCCTTCTAGAAGAAGTCCTCAGATTCCAAGGTACACTCTCTTCATCCTGTACTTCTTGGGAGGAAGGGCCTTCTCCTTCTTCTCCTTTCTAGGCTTCGGGTTTTGATGTTGTTGGCAGGGACTGCAGAGGGAGTGTTCTTGTGAAGGTAAGGGGTGATTCCCCAGAGATGGCTTTTCCCAACACATTGGTGAAAGGGGCTGAAGCTGTGAAGGGGCCTCTGCCTATGGTTTTGCCATACAGCTCAGAGGCCGTCTTCCCCAAAAATGTTTCTCTTGATTAGGGCTTGCCTTCCGACAAGGAGCTCTCTAGGTTCAAAGAGTTTAGCAGTTTTTTGGGAATGTCGATTAAGGGGTGTGATAAAGAAATCTGCTTGTTGCTGAGTAAGTTGTGGAAAAAGGCTGGTAGCGGGATCCCTTGTAAAGGGAGGAAGAAGAAATCAGTGCTTGTTTCTCGCTTTGAAAAAGAGCTTAAGAGGTTGGATTGTTCGGTTAGTCATGGAGATTTTGCGCTTGCATCCAGAAGAAGTGGCAAAAACTATTGAGAGCTAATTATGGTGGATTGATGAAGATCAAAACCCTCTCTTCGAATGTTAGAAGACTCAATGACGGGGAGAAACGAAAAACTACTTAAGTCGGTGGTTAGGTCCCAGAAGGCAGATTTGGTTTGTCTTATTGAGACAAAGATGCAAGAGATGTCATTAAAGGTGGTGAAAAGTCTAGGTGTTGGTAAGTCTTTGGATTGGGGTGCAGTTGATGCTAAGGGAGCGTCCAGAGGCATCTTGATATTTTAAGATAATAGAGTTTTGGATCTTCTGGAGCTGGAGTGCGGAGCTTTCACCATCTCGGGTCATTTTAAGAATGTGGAAGATGGTTTTGCTTGGGTATTCACTGGTGTCTATGGTCTAGTCCTCTCAAGGGAAAAAAAAAAGACTTTTCGGATGAGTTGGGTGCAATTAAAGGTCTGTGGGACGATCCCTGGTATGTAAGGGGAGATTTCAACTCTGTTAGATTTCCAGGGGAAAAAAGGAATGAGTTCAATTTGACAACAGAGATGAGAAGGTTCTTTGAAGTCAACGAGGAACTGAGACTAAAGGATTTACCCCTTTCTAGTCACCAATTCACGTGGTGTGGTGGCTCTAACTCTCAAGTCGCATCAAGGTTGGATCACTTTTTAGTATTTGATGAGTGAGAGGACCACTTTCCAAGTATCTTCCAATGCACTCTTCCCATAATTGCCTCTGATCACTTCCCATCACTCTAAAGGGTGGAGGGGTTAAAAAGGGCAAGACCCCTTTCCGTTTTGAGAATATGTGGATTTTAGCAGAAAGAGCTAGTAAGGAAGAAGTGGACTAAGTATCCAGTTGTTGGGAGTAGTAGTCATTGCCTTGCTGAGAAGTTGAAGGCTCTAAAAAAGAATCTCAAAATCTGAAATAAAGAAGTTTTTGGCAATGTCCCCTTCAGGAAATCAGAAGCCTTTTCTCGAGTTCAATTCTGGGATTCCAAGGAGAGAGTTAATCCCCTTTCTATTGAGGAGGAAGAGGCTTTAGAGGAGCATAAGAAATGGGCTTTATTGGAAGAAGCTTCATGGAGACAGAAATATGGGGAAATCTGGTTAAAGGAGGGCGACAAAAACACCAAGTTTTTTCATAAGATGGCCAATGCCAGGGCGAGAAAGAATTTATTATCCAAGGTGAAAATTAATGGGGTTACACTGACTGACAAAGAAGAGATCAAGACTAGGGTGTGCAGGGCTTATCAGACTCTACTAACTAAAAATGGGGACTAGAGGTCGTGTCTTGGGAGTCTTCAATTTAGAGTGTTGGGAGAAGAAAGGTCCAGAAGCTTAGAAGAGCCATTTTCGGTAGAAAAGGTGTTTGAAGCCCTTTCCAGCCTTTATGGTGACAAAGCGCAAGGCCCAAACGGCTTCACCATGGTGTTGGCACTTTTGCTAGGATTTTACTAAAGCTAAGATTATGGCTCTCTTCGAAGATTTATTCCGCCTTGGCACGTTCCAAAGGAGTTTAAACTCCACTTTCGTAGTTCTAATTCCACAAAAAAAAAAAAAAGGTGCGGAAGAGTTGAAAGACTTCAGATCGATCAGTATGGTTGGGGGACTGTGCAAGCTTCGCACCAAAGTCTTGGCAAACAGGTTGAAGTCAATTATGGGGGTGTTGGTTTCAACTAACCAGCATGTCTTTATTCGGGGTAGACAGATTTTGGATGCTACCCTGATCACAAATGAGGTTGTGGATTCTAAGTTAAAGGCCAACGTCTCTGGCCTCCTCCTAAAATTAGACATTGAGAAGGCGTTTGACCATGTCAACTGGGACTGACTTTTTTTTGTCATGTCTAATATGGGGTTTGGAGAAAAGTGGATTAGCTGGATCAAGTGGTGTATCTCCACCGCTAGCTTCTTAGTCTTAATCAATGAAACCCCTTTCGGCTTCTTTTGAAACACTAAGGGCTTGAGACAAGGCAACCCACTATCTCCCTATCTTTTCATTTTGGTCATGGAGGCTCTCAGTCAGCTACTGTCTAGTGCCAGTTATGGGGGCTTCGTTGAAGGGTTTAAGATGAGAAGAAGCAGTGGGGAAAGAAGGGATTTGCTCCATCTCCTGTTTGCCGACGACACACTAATTTTTTGCAACGCCAATAGTGAAAATCTGAGATACTTGAGTTGGGTGTTTTTGTGGTTCAAGGAGATCTCCAGTTTAAAAGTGAATAGAGATAAAAGTGAGGTTATCCCCATAGGAAGGATTGAGTCTTTGGAAGATGTTGTTTCAGTGATGAGGTATAGAGTTGGGAAGCTCCCTACTTTTTATCTGGGACTTCCTTTAGGTGCCTCCTTCAAATCTTCTAGGGTGTGGGATGCAATGGAGGAGAGATTCAAGAAAAGATTGTCTTTGTGGAAAAGGCAAAGGGTTTGTTCCGAAAATTGCATCCTTTGGTAGTGACAAGAGAAGTGGAGGATGCTTTGAGTTGGAAAGAAACTAGGGATGGCATTTTCTCTGTTAAATCCCTCTACTGCTCCTTCACGAGGGCCTATAGTGACCCTTTTCCTTGGGGTCTTATTTGGAGGTCTTGGGCTCCTATGAAGGTGAGCTTTTTTGCTTGGGAAGCTTCTTGGAATAGAATTTCAACCATCGACCAGCTCAAAAAGAGGGGATGGAATATGTCGCATAGGTGCTACTTGTGTAATGAGAAAGAGGAAACTAGTGATCATTTAATCTTGTTTTGTAAAAAGGCTACAATGCTTTGGAGTTTGATTTTCTCCCTTTTTGGTGTGCAGTGGGTTTTGCATTCTTCAATTAAAAGGAATTTGTTTGGTTGGCATGGTACCTTTGTGGGTAAGAGGAGGGAGAAGGCTTGGAGGGCTGTCCCTATATGCTTAATGTGGACCTTATGGAAGGAAAGAAATGAAAGAGCATTCAATGATATCGAACGGTCAAACCAAGCTTTAAAACATTCCTTTTTGTATACTCTTGTAAATTGGGTTAGGGTGTTTATAGATGATCATACTTTGTCTATGATTGACTTTATAAAATGGCTATATACAGCTAGGGGAAAGGTTTTTCGTCTTCTTCACCTAGTTTTTTTGGCGTTCTGATTGTATACTTCGTGTGTATTGTTTTCGCCATTTCTAGGCACTTCTAATACAAGCTCTACTTACCTATAAAAAAAAATGTATGTGAACAATCAACATGGATAAACTATTCTAGACCACTTGGCCAAAACACCATTTTAAACAATTCAACACAATGGAGTATAGGATCATTCAAAATCATCTAGTAATCTGATTTTCCACCATATAACCTCCTTTAATAATTGATACAATATACAGCTATACATGATGATCAACAACTATTTATACAAATTTATCTTCTGAAATTTGATCCACTATTCCTACAAGTAAAAAAAGACATTAAACTTAAACTACTAGTTTTGGTTTAAACTATTAGAATCCTTTTCTTAATTTGTTTCTATCTTAACTAATAAAATCCTATTTTACTTTCGTAGCATATTTTTTCCATGCTTTATTTCTAGGGATATAATAACTTGGCATTTCTGGGTTAGCACTTAGAACTAAAAAATGTAGGGTTCATGAATCTCCAGACTACATGGTTTTCTTTTGTAAATGTTTCAACAATTTGTGGTGATATATCCTAAGAATTTATCAAGGCAATATATAAGGAAGGGAATTTCTTGCCTAGACTACTTCATATCCAGTAAAGGCCACCTGCCCATGAGTCTCTTAGATGCTATGACTAAACTGAACTATTGAATTTCACTAATTTCTCATAAGATAGTATAAAACAGTCATGTATGAAGAAGAAATCTAAAAGTCCAGTATCAAATGAAATGAAATAAAATAAATAATTAAAACTGGAAGAAAATTCACATCTTTCTAGATATCAATCCAATCCCAGTTAAAATCCTTCAGACCAACCAAACCTCTTCAATGAATATTAAATCAATTTCATCTAAGAATATTTTCCTTTTTCCCTTCAAAAAAAAAAATGAGAAAAGATAAGGAAAAAAAGGCTACTCAGAGAAATAGTCCAAGATATCACCTGAAATCCCAATGTATTCAAGCTTGTGTAAACTAAAAATGCACATAAAAACTAACAACTCAACAAGTGTCACAAGAATGAGAAGGCACCTTGATGAATTGTGATACCAATTGCCAACAACAATGCATATCAGCTTATTTGTGAGATGCAGACAAAGGATGCAGTATATAGAACCACAAAAGATGTGTCACCTAGGTACTGTAGTCTGTAACTTACCTTCCAATTAATCCTGATAGTGGCCGACTAGTTGTGATCCTACAAAGGAGAAGTATCACCGATTACAATTTTTTTTCATAAATACAACTTAAATGATATAAATATTAAAATTCAATATACACATAAATCTAGTGACATGGTATTGTTAGCTGGCCACCATGATAACATCACTTACCCTCTTGAAATTCCTCCACCAGCAGAAAAACCTCCACTTACACGCTCAACAACATTCATCACCAAATCAATCTTATCACGATCTGCAATGTTGCAACAAAAGTTTTGCATTTCAGAACAACAAAAGAAAAGAAATTTTTAACTTTAAAGACACCAATGTATTTACACAATTTTTATAAGTAGCCTTTTCCCCCCAGGGAATTTGAACCTACAGGCTAGAATCCACCACATCCCCATCCCCATCCCAACCCCTTTCCACTTGAACCATCAAGGGCACCAACATATGTACATGCACAGACATAACCATTCCAACATGTATATTGTTTTATAGGTACCACCTTTTTTTCCTGGGAATCAAACCAGAAAACCCCCACATCCCCATCCCAACACCTTGCCACATAAGCCAGGCCTCAAGGGCACCAACATATGCACACACCCATACAACCATTCCCACATGCATAGAAGCATCTCCAATTATTTATGCATATAAATTTGTCAATAGTTCATCATGCAAGTAGAATAACATACTAACAGTTATAAACACAGGGAGCTGCCTAGTGTTAACTAGAAACTTTTCTCTCATTATGTTCTACACCTACAGTTCCAACTCTAAATTAGATGGCACTTCCAGTTCATAAAATTCTGAAAAATCTACAAAGGATTTTTCATATGCACAACATTTTAAAAAATAAAAATAAAACAAATAGCACACACCCATCTTACCTCCTACAGATTGGTGAATAATAGAAACATCTTCCATTATTCCCATTGTTAACACAGTCTCCGCATCTCTTTTTCCTTGGATCAAACTATACACCTACACAGAAAGTAATTAAATAGAAAAATCCTCACTAGTCAAAGGATGTAACTAAAAACTATTGTACTAAGCCTGGAATCAGAGATAATACAATGTTATCCAAAGACCAAAGAAAAAATAATATTTTTAAGGCAATAAGTAAAGTTGTTAAAAAAGTATAAGAAAATACTTCAGTACACTATCACAATGGAGAAGTAGGTATTAGTGTCAAAGAAATCCCAAATTAAGTCCTTATTGAATACAAATGAGATGAAATATGTTCAGCTAGAAGGCAATGAGTCACTATAAGGAAAATAGGGAAAAGACCAATGCAAATTGAAGTAAAACTCAGTAAATCAACATGCCGACACCTACATGGCAAACAAAGCTGAAATTAGGGTAATACATCTGGACTTCAACCATTGAATTTTTTGAATCTAATAAAACCACAAATAGCAATACTAAGAATATCCATTTTCTAACTAAATCATCCTTTTGACTTGCCATGGACTAACTTGGATGAAAATGGTTCCATGCAATGATGAGGAATAGTGTCTGTATTCATTTTTTTTATAAGTAAACGCACAGAAAAATGATATATATAAAGAAAGAAAAAGGCATCTGAAGGCCGACCCAAAGCATGCAGGGGTATACAAGAGGTGCCAAAAGGCAAGAACAAAAAGAAGAGCGGATACAAAAAATCTCACCAGCCCTCATCTAGTATGTATTCATAGTTCCATGTACACCAACAATTAAAAATAAATGAATAAATAAAAGAAAAGAAAGGTACAATGAAATTCTAGTTTGAAAACTATTAATCCTTTCTTATTTAATTGACGTACAACTCCACAATAATATTGAGATGCTTGATTTAAGTTTTTTTCAAATTCATAAATAACATGCTCTCCATGACACTGCTATGCCAATTTAGATTGAAAGGAAAATCATTATTGTGTCAGAATAGCTCAATCCTCGGAAGTAGAAAAGCTTACAACACCTATATTATGCAGAGGAAATACCAAATGGTGGTTGAATCTGTTTTAGGGTCCTTTCAAAGGAGAAGCATATCCAAGCAGTCAATGCTAAGTTGCATCTCAGGATGATAGTCTAACAATGCAATGGTGACATAATCCTATAATAATGATGTGGGAAGATGGTAAGAGAATGATTAGCTTAGGGGAAGAGCAATCCAATACTTGTGGGAGGCAATAGCTGCATAGCGAGAAGGTCACAAGAAGCACTCTGGATTATCTTTTACATCTATAACTACCTCAATTTGTTTCATGAAGGGCTAACCGGATTTTTATTTTCTTTTTTAAGTCTTGAAAGTCTTTCCTTTTAAGTGTCACAAAGAGCTCTAGAAAATGTCTTTCAAATCTCTAAATTTCAAGGGTGACAAAGCGCCTTTGAACATCTTGCAAGTCTCTGAACATTTTAGGTTTAAGAAGTCAAAAAGAGTCTACATTGTTTTTCAATTGACTACCTTCTTCTATTTTAGAATAGCTCTAACTTAGAAATTCTTTAGAACTTTATCCATAAAGGTTCTAAAGCACTTTCTCCAATAAATTTAATAAAGTTTCAAAAGTCTCTTCTCTTTGATAAGAGTAAGCCTATTTATAGAAAGGATTGATCTTCGTTCCCGAAAGATTCCTAGCCAACCTATGAACTAATAAGAATGAAATTTCATACATCACAACATGACTCTTCCTAACAGCAAAGCTAAAATCTTCAAGCCAACCAAGCTTCACCCAAGGCCTTGACATTGTAAATTGTCAACAAAGAAAACCAGCACGATCCCAAAGAAAAAATCGATAAGCTCATGTGAGGGGTATGCGTTGCTTAAATAGATGTTGTTTTGTGCAAGGACGGAGAGGAGTTAAATAACCATATTCTCATCATCAACAACAAGGCTCACTTGCTTTGAGACCTTTTCTTTTCATTGAATCCTTCCAAACAATGTAGAGACTTGCTCCCAAGATGACATAGACCTCGATGGCAAAGAGTTGTAGAAAGGTGTGGAGAATGGCTCCAAACTGAAGAGTGTAATGGTAGAACTTTTAGAGAAAAGACGTGTTCGAGTTTGTTGCCAAACAGTTTTTTCTTAAGAACTTTTTGGGATTGGTCTCAGATCCCTCTGAGGTTTGATCTCTCTAGGTTGGACTTTATTGACAATGGAAGTCAACATATAGCCTTCCATTTCTTTTCTCTTAGCAACTTTGTATACCTCCCATGTACTTGAGCCTCACCTCCCTTTTTATTAGTGCCTTTTAATACGTAATAGATGGACTATCAAACTAACCTGACATAGTTGTGAAGACACGAAATAATATTAGTGCAAGTGTAGAAGCCTTGTCAGATCTGCTCATTTCACACTGAAAAGGGCAAATTCTTTTTTAATTCTTTTTTCACAAATGATTTTTTTTCCTTCTTTTTTTTTCATATATGCGCTTTCTTCTCTCTCTTTTCCAAGATTATTTTAACAGATAAAATTAATGGGTTTCCACAAATAAACTTGACTGGTTTTCAGTATTTTTTTAAACAATGACAAAGAACAAAAAAGTTTGAAGAAGAAGAGATAACAAAGGAGTTTATTAGAAGCCAGGTTTCACGAGCAGTTGATGTTTGATCTGTTCAGTATTCATTGGGTGCAAACTGCTACCATTAAGGAGGCTCCATTAGGGTGGCACGATTTCTTTATCGAAAAAAGGCATAAGAAGGTTTGGAGAACAGCTCCCTTGTGTATTTTTTTGGACTGTTTGGAAGGAAAGAAATCACAAGTCGTTTGATAATAAGGGGCATTCAGATCATTTTTTTGAAGAATTCCTTTCTAAGCAATTTGTTTACTAGGGTAAAGATGTACATAGAGACAGATTTTGTAGAGTGGTTAGGTTCTTGTTCAGAAAGGGTGTTGTTTCTTTGTGTTCCCTCTTGTTTTTAGTGCTTTTAGGCACTATTTGTATGTGTCTTGTATACTTTGTTGTGTCCTTTTGGCACTTTAAATATATCATGCTCTCTTTGCTTATCAAAAAAAATGATCTTATTAACCATATGAGAGATTATTTAGGGATAAAGGAGCAAGTGAATTTTCATAGGGGAAAAAATAAATTTGCATTGGAAATAGAATGACATTGATGGTTGTAGCTATTTTTATTTACATTTTAAGAGACATGGGGCACTTAACCTCCCTCAAGAGCATTTTTTTTTTTTCTTGAGAAGAAATATGGAGAAAGATTTTGACCCTCAACATTTTGGCAAGAAGCGGGTGATCAATGGTGAATAGATGTATTCAATGCAAGTCTATTGATGAATCAACAAACCACATTCTTATTCACTGCAATAAAACCAGGCTGCTATGAGGTTTTTTTGTTAGTTTTTTATCGGCAATCTTCAAAATTCATTGGGTTTTCTCACAGTTGATAAAGGAGCTCCTTATTGAATGGAAAGTTCAAGACATGAATAAGGGGAAAAAGAAAGTTTGGCATTGAACTCCCTTTTGTTTGTTTTTGAGAATTTGGAAAGAGCACAATGGTAAAACCTTCAAAGAGGAATCCTATCAAAAAAAACCTTCAAAGAGGAAGAGCTATCAGATCAAGAATTGAAAGAAATCTTCATCAAGTGCCTTATGAAGTGGTCAAGGGTGTCAATGGGGTTGGCAAACTTTTTTTTTTTTTGATAAATAATGGAGTTGGCAAACTATTCACAATTAAATGTTTTTGATCGCTTAAGTTGGGGATGGGTGTTTCTTTCTGCAGGTTGTTTCCTTTTGTTGGCAGTTTTCTTTAACTTTGTGGTACCTCATGAATACCCCCTCTATACATATAGGGTGCATCCCCTTTTATTACATTTTTTTAATCTCATTTATTTTCCTCTAAAAAAATACTTATAATTTTTATAATTTCACATGTAATTAAGACTTAGCAAGAAGCATAGACTTATAACATAAGTTTCTAATTGAAATCATGTAATGTTTTCTTAATTTTAAAATAATAAGATTTTAAGAAATATATTTGGACTAAAAATGTGGTGCAATTCAAATTGTATCACCTTTTATCAATTTTAAAATAATAAAATATAGTCCCAACCTTAAAATGAGATAATAAAAAAATAAAAGAATAAATCATCTTAGTTTATTAAACAATAAAATAAAATAATCAAAATAATAATCCTGCAATTTTGGGAGTATAGTTTGATTATAAAATCTTATGTTCTTTATATATTTGCTTTGTTTACCTATCAAAAAAAATTATAAAATCTTATGTTTTCTATACGCAACATACCACTGTAGCAGAATATATAACAATTACAAAGGCATTTACTTTACCTAGCAATAATCTTATTCAAATTTATACCTAAATAGAACGATAGACAATACAAGTACCACCAACAATAATTAATATTAGAATTTCCCATAGTATTATATTTTATTGGAAATAAAATAATAAAAATATCAAAGTAAGAATCTTAATATTATATATATATATATATATATATATATATATGAGTATGGTTTCTAACCTTGTAGTTATCTTAGAGAACTTCCTGCTTGATGCTAATCTAATTATATTATATGTTGCAATCCCCATTCTTGCACCCATTATTAGATTCTTTTTTAGCCAAGTCCCCATATCATAAGGTTTTGGAATCCGAGGGATCAGACTCCTAGACAAGTACTCATATCCAACAATTGTACTTGAACCCATGTAACATAGATTTTAATATATTTCCTCTACTTGCTTATCCAAAAGAAAAAAAGAAAGCAAAAAAAGAATTCCTAAGATACCATAGAACCCTTTGAACCCTATCATGAACCCAAGCAAGCATTAAGCATCAATGTGCATTAAGGATAAGGTAGGTGGTTATTGATCAAATTTTCCACATTGTACCAAGTGAGCCTCACTTTCAAGGAGCCTTCTTGCAAAATTTGCACCAGATGCTTGTTCATAGTTTTCATGACACTTTTTGATAGACAGAGCTTATTCACATTTAACATGGCATATCACACCTAGAAGGTGTCATTTAACCATTGCCTTGTGCCATTATAAGTGTCACCCACTTATTGGCCTACTAGTATAATCTAAAAAAACCACCCTCCTACATTATTGACATTCTACGTTCAAGGTTACTTCCTGACAAAAATACATATCTTTTGATAGACAAATAAGAATAAATATAATAAAAAAAGCACCTAATGCCAAATAGAAATAGGACATCTTTATAACATATACAGACACATCCATGGAAACGCTCCATTTACCACAGCAAATAAAAATGCCTAAAAGTTCAAATCAATATACACATTATGTCATGATTCACACCATTGGAAACTGGTATAGCAGTCATGAGATTGTGAAGCTGAATGAGAAGAAATGAACTCAAACCAAATTACTAATGGTGTTAGTGTTAATATTATCCCCCCCAACTCCCCTAAATGTGTGTAGCTTAGAGATAATGTCTTTTAGCAATGAATCAGATTTCCAGAGTTTGAAACTCCCCACTAGTGAAATGGTATATGGTAGAGAGCCAAGCTTATACCATCTAGGATTAAATAGTTTTTTTTTTTTTATAAGTAAACCAGAAATTCATTAAAGAAGAGGCAAAAAGCCACACAGCATACAGGTGGTATACAAGCCGGCTAAGGCCTCTAAAACAAAAAACCAAGAGAGACTCACCACCCCTTAAGTGGATGCTAACCACTCCAAAAAGCCTATAAGGGGGAGAGACTCCTCACCTATAAACAATCTAGCCCAACTCCATAAATTACAAACAAAAAAATTCTTAAGTTTCTGGATATTCAACACACCCCCCCCTAAAGGCTAATCTATTCCTCTCCTTCCAAACCGTCCAAAAAATACACAACGGGATGGATTTCCAAACCTTTTTCCTTTTCTTCCCCACAAAAGGGCCCCTCCAGCTAATTAAGATCTCCTTTACAGTTTCTGGAAAGACCCACTTAACATCTACTAACCCAAGAACAATATCCCACAGGACTCTGACCACTATACAGTGTATAAGAATATGATTTACATTTTCTTTTTCACAACCACACAAAAAACAACAATTTGGGAGTTGTAACCCTCTTTTCTGGAGCCTATCAAGAGTAAGCACCTTCCCCCACGTCGCCTCCCAAGCGACGAAAGCGACTTTGGTTGGAAGTCTATCCACCCAGATACATCTAGGATTAAATAATTGAGTAAATTTGTGTAATGGAAAACTCTCTCTCAAAAATCTTAGAACTAGTATCCTAAGCCTAAGGCTTGTGGGGAGACAGTCTTTTCTTTTTCTTGATGTTTTGGTCATCCTTGTACACTTTCTAGGTACCTAGATATTACCTGTTTCAGTTCAGCACATGCTAATTGTTTTTATACAAAAGACAAATGAATCGGTAGTTATTACCTAGGTTACTAGGAAAAAAATACTCTTAATTCTTATTTTACTTTAAATGATCAATAAGTAGAATTCAATTACTCACAAATTTGTGAGTGTCTCAACGAATTAATAAAAGAGATGAAGAGATTCCAACCAATAAAGCGACAATCATATCCACTAGAAGACACCTTTTCAATGATAATATTATACTAATGGATGACAAGAAAACCAAAGAAAATCCTTTTTCCCTGAAAATTGATCATATATCAAAAGGAAAGAAAATATACCAGTAAGGCAAAGGAAGGTTAAAAATGCAGCTATGGTGGAGACTCACTCATTAATGAGTGTCACCCTCACTTTAGATTCTTCTTAAAAACACACTTTCAGCTTCTTCTTAATTATACACTTTACCTCAATATTTATTTACTAGAAATATCATCTGTTTACATAAAAAAGACTAAGGTCCATGTGAATACCTGTCCCTTTTTAGTTGTAAGTTGTCGAAGTATTGTTTCAGGCTTTGTCTTCCCTATGGTTGGCTCACCACTGAAGATAAAGAGTTGGGAATATAATGTTACTCATGAAATCTAAACATACAAGTTCATCAAATAAGACATACAAGTGTAAGTGTGTCTATATATATATATATACACACACACATGTGCATTGTGTGATAAAGATCAACTCAAAGAAGTTCTTACGTCTTCCTATCAAGGAAACGCACGGAAATATCATTGACTTCAGCTTCTGAAACTTTTAATCTAATAATACCCCCAGAAAGAATTTCAACACCTGAAACCTGTCAATGATTAAAAATAATTGTCCATTAACATGAACAGGTTACAGTCCAAATCATGACAAACTATGACTAGTATATAAATAAACAATTGCAAATATGATATCCTAGATGAAGCACTAACCATGCCAAAAAGGCCCCTTTCATTGTACCAATCATTAATGGAAGTTATCACGTCATCCAATCGCCTAATATTAACCACTTTTCCTGCAACACTTGACACCAAAATTAAAAGACAATGGAGGTTTCACATGAGCACATTTGGAAATATGTGAGCCAAAAAGGTAAATAATGTGATATATATATACATAAGCATAAATAAATATAAACAGAACATACCATATCCATCACGGAAAGCATCCTCTAGAAACTTCGATGGAAGAACATTAGCTCCTTCACATACCAACCCTTGAAACTCCTGGTTTGGTTCTACCTTATGCCACAAGAAATCAATGTTAAAAAAAAAAAAAATCCATGCCAAACTACTGCCACCCCACCCCCCACACCACCAAAACAAATATATAAATAAGAAAAAAAACCAAAAAAAAAAAAAAAAGGAATAGATCTTTTTAATTTTCCGGGATCTCACTCAACTTGGATCATCACATTGATTTTCAGCCTAACTAATTACAATTGATGAACCTCATGAAAGCCTGACATCATAGCAAAGATAAAAGGATATCAAGGATCCAAATCTAGAACCCTGGAACCCACTGAGTGTTAGTATATAATAATTAACCCAAGCCATTTGTTTATTAACTTAATCCTTACCTTACAAGATCAGCATTCCACATCAGCAATAAAATGTGAAACATCAGCAGTTTTTCCTTCCTTTCTCATTCCCAGGATGGTTAATCATCTACAATTTTGGTTATACAGAGGACCGTTTATTTCTTGCAGTCTTTACAAGAATACTAAAAGCTTTCTTGTATTCACCGTGTGCTAACATTTCCTTGCCAATACATTTTCTACTCATTCCTAAGCTTCTCTACTTTTTCCTTCTATTAAATGTCCCCACTGATTCGACATTATCAAAATCATCACAGCAACCATATAATTTCCATCCAATCTTCACAATGCAGTTCATAGTGAGTCCATTTTTTTTTTATAAGAATTCATAATGATTCTATAAACACCTAAAAATTCACATATCTAAATACCACTTAAGAAAAAAGCAAAACCACCCACTAATAATGCAAATTAAAATAGCCATTTCTAAAATATTCGAATTATTCACATTTTACAAAACCAAATTAATAAATAGCCAATCATTTTGAATTCAGACCCGAATTGTCCCAAATTTTTCAGAACCACAAGGCAATGCAGTTCATAATGAGTCCATTTTTTTATTTTTTTTATTTTTGATAAGAATAAATAATGATTTGATAAACACCTAAAAATTCACATATCTAAAATACCACTTAGAGAAAAGCAAAACTACCCACTAATAATGCAAATTAAAATAGCCATTTCTAAAATATTTGAATTATTCACGTTTTACAAAACAAATTTAATAAATAGCCAATCATGTTGAATTCAGACCCGAATTGTCCCAAATTTGTCAGAACCATAAGGCCTAAACCATATGCCATCAAAAATTCAATGCCAACCAAACATACCCAAACCAAAACTCAAACTCTCGGCAAAATTAGCTAAGGAAATGTAATAAACTGGCCAATTGTTTTGAATTCTTCTAAGTTTGTCACAACAGAAAAATTTAAAGCCATCCATTAATTAACCAAAGACACAATATCAGCCCAACATACCCAAAACCAATACTAATTCAAATTTTCAGCAAAACTAACAAAAGAAAATAAAAAAAAAGTCAATGCTTTCAAATTCTGTTTGCATTCTTTCAAATTTGTCAGAACCTCAAAATTTAAACGATTCAACTGACTAAAATTCCATCAAAAACACAATGTCTTCCAAACATACCTGAAAAACCAATCGAATCCCATCGCGAGTATCGACCGCGACTGGCATACACGACCAAAAAAGGCCGCTATCAATAATTCTATGCACGTCCTCCTGAACCTCACGCACCGTGAGCGCCGAGTTAGGGCGACACGCCTTCAGCGCCGCCACGGCCTCCGCTTCGAGGTCCTTCCTCTCCAGCTCCTCGCCGTCCTTGTTCCGAACCAGAACCTCACTAATCAACACCCTCTCTTCATCTTCCCTCGGGTGGCGAGCAACGGTCTGGCCCTTCGGCTGAGTTGCCGCGACCTCCAACTGAGTCGACTCGGCGGGCTGAGACAATGACAGCGACGCCGAGCAGAGAAGCGGGGATGGTCTGGCGAGAAAATTGAGGGGTTTCCGAAAATTTCTGAACGAGTTAACGAGATGAATCACTGACTTTGTGGCTTCTGTGAGATGGGAGCCTAGGGTTTGGGAAAAGAAGGAAGGGGGTGAGAGAGGAATTTTGAGAGAAGAAGATGTAAATCGAACATCCTCGTTTTTGGACATTGTGGATCAGTGAGCGAAACAAAGATCGAAGACGGGTTTTGGATGAGAATCTGAAAAACCCTAAGCGGAAATCATTTGCCGGAGGTTTATCATTTTCCTATGGTCTGCAAATTTGCAATGAAGGAGATAAACCCTACTCCGTTTATTCACTGAAATGAGAAATTTTCCCTCTTTAGAAAAATAAAAATAAAACAAATATTTGATTAAAAGGATAACACTGAATTAATTGGTTAAAGGGTTATAATAATTCTCACATTTGTGCCTCTTTTGGGAAGAGTTTTTTTATTTTTTACATAAATGCCCCTAATAATATCAAATATTTATATCTTAATTTTAAAATAAATAGTTATTTTTACAAGAAAAGTACTAAGGGTATTTTTGTAAAAATATGATAAAAAAAATAAAGAAGATTTTCAGAATTAGATTTTACCATTTTAACCAAATAACTGAGATTATAAAATAAAAAATAATAATTTTGTTTATGGAGAAATTTTATTATTTTATCCCTTTTAATACAAAAAATAAAGAAATTAATTTGTAACATACAAAATTAGTAAATTGTATTAATATAAGAGATATTAAAGGCCTACTATCAGCCCCTTAGACCCTTGACTTAACCATTGAGGAATAGGCCTCATGGGTAGGGTTTGAACCCATGAGAGTCTAGGATGAAAGTAGGGAAATCCTGGAGGTTTGGTGGTTCAAACTCTAGGAGTCATGTGAGGAGGCCACGAGCGAGCCAGACACGCACCGCGAGCGCACCATGAGCAAGCCAGACGCGCACCGCGCATGCACCACGGGCGAGCCAGATGCACACCACGAGCGGGCCAGACACGCACTGTGCGCGCACTATGGGCGAGCCAAACATGCACCGCGTGCGCACCAGATAGGCATCGCACGCGCACCTGACTTAGGTGGTGTAAATAAAGGCTAAGGGATTTGGAATTTTAATTTATAATTATTTTATTATTCCATTATGTCTCCTCAGACATATTGATGTCTCCTCAAGAAACAATGAAAACGGTTTGTATTGCTCTTTAAGGCGGGGGTAGGTGACTCAAAGGAGGGAGCCACCAAGAAAAGCCTTGATCGCACCAAGGGGGCACCATGACACGGCCTTAGGTGTGCCTAAGACACACGACGCGACTCGAGCACACACACATGGGCTCCACGACATGTGTGGTGTGCACCCCATGGCCGCAACGGCACAGGGCATGGTGCAGCCTACCCCTTCCCCGAGCAGGCACGAGAGCACCTAAGCCTTGTGCGGTGAGCCAGCCGATGAAACCATGGGAGCAATGCCATGGTCTGATGGCTCCAAGCAATAGCTAACTCGCACCAAGATGCCTATGCACAGCACAGGGGTGCAATGCCATGTACACCAAGAGGGATCAACCATGGGCGCAATGCTATGGCTCGTTGCTGGGAAGCTGGAAGCAATCAACAAGCCCAAGCCATGGGCACCTAAACATGGCACAGGCTCACACATCAGTGCGGCGAAGGCACACTAATGCACTAGATACTTGGTCAAATGGTTGGTGCACGCTGCCTGGCTCAGATGGCCTTGATCAAAGACATGTTGATGGGCACCCGGTCACAAGAGGCACCTTACGGGGGAGGGGTCGACTTGTTAGGGGGACTCACTAGCAGCTTGGCGAACAAAACCTGAGGAGATGGCGGTGTAGCTAGCTAGTGGCAGCTAGATCAGTGACCAAGTCAAGCCATCATTTGACCTGCAATTGGCTGAGGGATGATGGCTGGTGCAAGTGGGTGGCATGTGCAGGCCACTATCTGGGTGGTGGGTGGTTATGCAAGGCAGTTGAGGGCAGTTCTGGCCAGTTGCATAACCATATAGTTGGCTCCAAGATTTGAAATAGGAAATTCAAATTTGTAACTGCAGCTTGAGTCGTTTAAAAGGGCTCCTGTAGCCTTGAAACAGATAAAAAAAGATTGGGGAAAGGGTTCCTTCTCGTATGCTTGGGTGAGAGCATTGCACTCTGGTTCATGAAACAATTTTGTCTTGTAAGAGTGATTAATACAAGTTGGAAAAGGATTCTCGTAACCTCGTGTGTCCTTATTACTTTGTTTTTTATGTGTTTTACTCTGTTTGTCTAAACGCTGGGAAGGAAGGTTGGCTAAGGAAGGGTCCTTAGCACCGGGTACTCATGAAAAATTAAGTGAGATATTCAAGGGTGTGACACCTACCGAGGAAGTGTTTTTAAAAACAGTTTTTTGTTATTCAAAATAAAAAATATAGAAAACACATTTGAGAATTGAAATTATTTTTTATTTTTTATTTTTAATAATAGAAAATAAGGTGTTTTCAACTAACTTTTTTAGTTGTTGTTTTTTTTTTTTTTTTTTTTTTTGCTTTCACTTATTTTATGAGTGTTGTTTTAAGAAATTATTATACAAATATGTAAAATAATTAAAAATAAAATATTAGATATAAAAATTATTTTTAAAACGTGTTTTAAAATTTAAAAACCAGTTAAAATTATTTTAGATTTTGAAACAAACTTTTATTTTACAAAAATTAAATAACAGTTTTCAAAAACTATTTTTCATAATCATTTTAACTCAATATGCCTAAGAGTATTGTTTTGAACGGTTTTTTAGAACAGTTTTATGCTTTCAAAAATAAAAATCATAGAAAATATGTCAAGGCAACTAAAAACTATTTTTTGAGTGTTGTTCTTAAAATATAAAATAAAGTGTTTTTAGATAATATTTTTTAGTTATTTTCATTTGTTTAGATTTATTTTTCTTATAACTGTTTTAAAAAATAACTATACAAATATTTTAGATTTTTAAACAAATTTTTGTTCTTTAAAATTATAAAATAATTCTCAAAAATTAATTTTTAGAATTATTTTCAAAAATTATTTTTCATAATTATTTAAAAAACAGTTACTAAAGAGACCCTAAGGCTCATTGGTATAAAAAAAAAACAAAAAAAAACAACTATTTTAGAAAAATTGTTCGAAAGCATCTTTTGACAATTTATTTTTAAAATATTTTGATTTTTGATAAATTTAAGATATTTTTTATGTTAAAAAATATTTAAAAGGCCAGAATCTTTCATAAACAACTATATCAAACTCTTAAAGTGAAAATTGAAAACTTCAAAAAAAAAAAAAATAGGTATCTTTAATAATGCTTTTAAAAATATTTTTCAAAAATTAATTAAAAAAAAACCGTTACTAGGAAAAGTCAAAACTTTGTTTTAAAACTCAAATATAAAAAATGATTTTATCCACTTATTTTTGTTGATCAAAATATTATTTATATTTTTAATTACTTCTTAATATATTTTTAAAAAACATATTAAATTTATAATTATTTCCTAACACATTTTAAAAAATGTTTTAGAAAGTTTAGAGGAGAACGTGAAGTAAAGAAAATAGAGATAAAGAACAAATGAAGTAAAATAAATTAAAAATTAATAAATTATTTTTATATATCATTTCAAACTCATTTTACTTATTCAACTATTTCATATAAAAATCAAATGTTTTAAATATAAATATTTTTTTACTAATTTTAATTATATATTGTATTTATGATTTAATATTAAGAAGATGTATTCTAAAATGAAATCAAATTTTATTTAATATGGGTTAACCTGATATTTATACATCCCCTTTCATTTTTATTTATAATTTTCACTTACCTCTCATCTCACTTAAAATCGAAAGATATTTGATAAAATTTTAAACCTAAGAAGCTCGGATGTATTTAACTAAAACTTCAATGAGGTAAATAAAACTAACTCATAAATCAAAAGCATAATAAGTCAAGTGGCTACCAATTGAGTGGATAATGCATGAGGGTAACGAATGCAAAAAGCTGCAAAATGACAGAAGGTTGAGGCGAACAGTTGGGGAAAGGTGGGTTTGCAAGCAGGAAAGAGAAAACCTATTTGATTCTTGAAAAATCGACCAATCCAGCAGCTTGGATGATTCGATTGTCTATTCAATGGTTTAATCATTAATGTCGGTTCAATAGTTGGACGAGTCCAACAATTTGGACGGTTCAAACAATTTGATTTCGATTCAATGTTTGAAATGATTCAACTATTTAATCAAATCAATATCATGCAAGTCGGTGGTCTAATCAATTGGACCAGTCGCTACTTAACCAAATCAATACCGATGGTCTAATCGATGTGCAATATTTGTAACAGATGGCCCAAAAACATAATTTTTCCTAATGAAAATTGATACTATTTTATTTTAATTATCAAATTTATTATTTTTATAATTACATTTTATTTCCTTTATTTAATTTGGAGCAACTTTTATTTCTCCCTTGTGTGGGACCATTCGACACATGTCACAATTTTATTTAAGAGAGTTATTACTATATGACAAATTTTACTTTGCCACAAGTGTTTTGTAATATATACTCTATGGTATATTGTGATTTTTTATTTAGGCATTAATGAACATATGTTATTTTACAATTTAATTATTATGTTGTTATTAATGAGTAAAAACCAAAATATTGAAAACGACCTACCATATACTAATATTAGTAGTCTATGACTTTATGATTAACAAAGGAAAAGTGGGAGGTGAAATGTCAATTTGGATGGCCAATCTAGTATGCCATAAAAGATTCATCTCCAAACAGCTTTCCTAGAGTTATTTTCTATCTTCCCAAACAGTCCTTTGGTGCATCCCTCCTTCTAAATCCTTTCCCTAGTGTAGGTTAAAAGAAGAATCATGTGAAGATACTCCATGGTCGGCCATGAAAGGCAATGGAGGGAAGACCAAAGCTTGTCTAAGGGTGTTCACATAAAAATGTGGGGAGATGATGTTGACTTCCACAACTCACCTCATTGGAATAATGGTCGTGGCCAATCACTACGGCCTTTGGGATGTCCAAAACTTCCAACAAAAGTTAAAAGCCTAAATTATTTTTGACATTTAGCTCCAGACTAAAAGTAAAATAAAAATTGGACAAGGACCACTATTTTAGTGGCTCTCAACTTATACCCATTTGTACAAAGTTACATTTTGATAAGGGTGTGTCATGGGTCCATACTACTATTTTTTAGCTACCAATTAATAAGTTGATTAATCAATTTAAGAAATGGTTTATGCTATTTATCCAATTAAGGAAATTTGACATATAATGATGGGTAACATGCTATTTCAAATTTTTCTTTCTATTCCTCGTAGTCAAGTTTCATCGATTTAAACAAAATATCAGTCGTAAACAATCAAGTGAAATCCAATCCATAAAAAAATTGATTTATAGATAACGTTGTGGTGGTAAAGGTCACAATGCTAGATGGTATATATTAAAATACGTGTCATTCATTTAATCACATGTTGACAATGATGAAAGGGGCTTAGGTTTTATATTAATAAACACGAACCAATATCCAATTTAAGTAAGGTTTGTTTGGTTAGCATAATAGAGATAAATACCCCTACTAACATTTATATTAAGGTCACATGCTTAACATAGGTATGAGCTCGATGACAAGGTCGAGGAATATTTAAAATTTATGTAGTGGGGTTGTGACAAATGTGGAACTTAATTTAAATAAGGTTTAAAAAATGGAGGATGATATTTAAAATTGCTATATGTTATTACTATTAACTTATAATTGCTAGTATTTTTCATGTTGTTGTTCAATAAATTAATAGCATTAGGACCGAGGAAAATCTATTAATTAGGCAAATGTTGATTAATTATTGAATTATCGAGATATTGTCTATAATGTCTTATCTTATAAATTTAACATATTCACCAAAGTCAAGACTAATAAAAAATTTATTTATTCGAGGTTATTAATTTATCAAGTACAACCCTACTTCTAATTTTATGCTCATATCTTTTGTTTTACGAGTATTTTAGTTAGAAAATGATTATTGAAAATTTTATAAATGTGACATTCCTAAATTAGGTAAATTTCTCTATTCATTCCTATTATTAGAAAATTAAAAAGGAAATAAGTGTCATATCTATTTATGAATAATTTTATTTATTTATTTATATTATTAAAATTAAATAAGGAAAGAAATTAGTGCAATGCTCATTTTCACTTAATAAAATGCCTAATTGCCCTTTTTAAAATTCTCCTTATTATATACTGATTGCTAGAAAACATGGTTTGAAGGGTTGTTTTACAAATTTGTATCAATCTTCACATGTATATATTTAAAA
Source organism: Vitis vinifera (assembly GCF_030704535.1). Taxonomy (NCBI): domain Eukaryota; kingdom Viridiplantae; phylum Streptophyta; class Magnoliopsida; order Vitales; family Vitaceae; genus Vitis; species Vitis vinifera. Next base: position 2,385,426 of record NC_081810.1, read on the forward strand.
TAAATAAATAATTAAACCATGTAGTCAAATTTAGAGGCAAACTTTTTTTAAATATTTAATTTTAAAATAGAATTATAACTTAATACATTGAGACTATGTTTTTATTTGTATATTTTATCAAAAAAAAAAAAAAAGTATAAAGCAAAGATTTTGCTTCAATCTATTTTTCTTTTATAATTATTTTCTCTTTTTTTATTCCATTTTCTACTCCCTTGCGAAAAAATCAAAATTTCATAAACAAAAATATCATAATAGTTTATAATTTGATAAATAAAATATAAATAGAATTATAAGGTCTGTTTTGGTAATTATTTTAAAAAATAGTTATTGAGAACAAATTTTTAAAATCGTTATTTGATGTTTTGTAAAATAAAAGTTTGTTTAAAAAATCTAAAATATTTTTAATCAATTTTTAATATTTTTAAAAATAATTTTAATATCTAATGTTTTATTTTTAATAATTCTATATGTTTTTATAATTAATTTTTAAAATAGATTTTAGAAAACAAATGAAAATAATAGAAAACAAATAAAAAATGTTATTTGAAAATAAAAAATAATATTTTGTTATCAAACAAATTTTTCTATTTTTTTTCTAAAGAATAAAAAATTATTTTAAAAACTAATTACCAAACCAACCATAATTTTTGTCATTTTCAATACTAGAACTAATATAGAAATTAAAACTCAAAAAGACATCTTAAAAATTAAAATATTATAACACTAATTCTCTATCATATACCACTCATGATGCGAAACATTCAATAATATAAATTTTAATAAGATACAAATATATGAAATTAAGATAAAAATAAAAAAATAAAACAAAAATATGGTTACAATATTATTTAATAAATTGACAAAAATATGATAATAAAATTAATTATAAGGTACGAAATATCGAAACTATTTACAAAATTCAAAATAATGAAATCAAATAAGACCATTCGTAAAATGTGAAATAACGAAACTTTATATATATATATGGATTGACACTTTTATCATAGATCTATACATTTATTTTTAATTTTTATTTATTTTTGGCTATGAAATCCCTTGTTTGGAATAGAATTCCACAAGATATATCATTTTACCGCGAGCCAAACACACCTCATTTAAATAATACAAATATTGGTGGGAAATGGAAATAATTAGACGTTGCGGATTCAAAAGTTCAAAAAGTATACGAAACCAAGCAGAAGAGTCCACCCCTTTCTGTGCGCCACACCTTCGTCAACCAGAATCTTCTATTTCATTCTCACAAAACCCTAGCCCTAATCGTCTAGTGTCTACCCGCCATCTTTTTGGGAAACCCTAATTTCTCTCCATCCTCCCTTCCCAACTCTGCCGCCAAGAGCTCTATCCACTTCACGTGATTCTTCCGTAATCTGACGCCCGGATAAGTCCAAAGAGGTACTGCTGCATCCGCATGAGTCCATGCTCCATTGATGTCTGCTCTGCAATCTGGGAACTTTTCTCTGTCCTTTCTATTTGTTATCATCTCAACTCAATATTCTAGTACTATGCTTTCTGCTACGTTGTCAAATTTTCAACCTTTTTTTTTTCTCTCTTGAAATTTAAGGTCTTGATTTCACTTTTTCGGCTTTGCGTTGTTTTGATTCAATTTCTTTGCTCCTGAAATTTAAGGTCTTGATTTAACTCTATTCAGGTTTCCCCTGTTTTGATCTTTTTCGTAGTTTGATATTTGTACTTTTTGTAGAAAATTACAAATAGGATTTCTTGGGCTCCTTTGTTGTGAATGATTGTTGATTCTATTTTATTTTTTTATTTTGGGAATCGAGGTTATACTAATATTCGTTTTTGTTGGGTTTGGGTTTGGGTGCCCAAATGGGTTGATCCAACCCGACCCAATATATAAGAAGTGGGGGACCAGGGGGAGCAAGCAGTTTCTGGGAGTTTTAAAACTACCCGGAATCTGTCGCTATGAAGCTATCTTTCTCTGAGAAAATCAAGTATAATATTCTTCTTTCCCATCAGTTTTTTTCTTTCATTGAAGGTTTTTGGCACTTGGTATTTCTGAAAAAGTACAAGTATGATGTTTTTGGATGTATGTTTTAGCTCATTTAATGCGTACGATGACCAGTTTTTGTTTTGTTTCTTTGGGTCTTAATACGTTCCTGTTGGAGTTTTTCCTTTTCCTTTTTCTTTTTTTTTTTAATAATTTTATTGTTTAACTTATCTTTTATGTTTGGTACTCCATAAATGTTAGTATAAAGTTTTAAAAAAATATGTTTCAGCTGAGTTTTTGTGATTTAGATTAGTGACCTTTTAGATTTTAGAAAAATATTGAGGTTTTAATTTTTTATTACTGGGTATCTGGTTTATAGGGGTACAAAGTTTCTTACTTTATGTCAGCTCCTGCCCTGCTCAGGAGTGTTTTGATAATTATTTTATTATTTTATCCTCTGTTTGATTGTTGAGAAAGAAGAGGAAATGAAAAGAAACAGAAAAAATGTTAATGTTTTCTGTTGTTGACTTGTTGCTTCTTTATAGCGAGGGATTGAACTCCATTAAGCTGTATACGTGTATCAGACTCAGATGAAAAGTCTAAGATTCAAAATTTTTTTGTTGGTTGTATTATTTTTCCGTACTTTTGTTATGTTTTGTCATCAATCAGATGGAGCTCAGTTTATGAAAATATTTGGCAATTTATATTGCACTGCTTGGAGTAGGAAATGGGAAGTTGGTAACTTCAAAGATGAAGTGTTTGGCTTTGTAGTTCTGATTTATTTCTCTGTTATTCAGGATTGAGGAATAGGCATCCTTGGAATAAGGAAATGGAGATCAATGGAAAAGATGAACTTAAGTTGCCTCTGTTGCAGCCTCTGGATGGTGTTGTAGTTACTGCATCTCAACCAAGTACCATCATAGACAAGAAAATTAAGACGGTTATGTTCAAAATAGGGAATATAGCGTGTGCATCTTGTGCAACATCCATAGAATCTGTACTTCTTGAGCTTAATGGGGTTGAGAGTGTTATGGTGTCGGTGCTTCAAGGTCAGGCTGCTGTTAAATACATACCAGAACTCATTACGGTAAGTCATCTTTGGCAATGCAGCTGAATTTTTCTTGAAATGATGTATTATCCGAGTTTTATAGGGCAAATCAATTCTTTGATCATTTTGAGATCTCAGGATAACTTGGTAGCCTTTATATGGAAAATCAATTTTTTGATCATTTTGTGAGTTTTATATGGCAAATCAATTTTTTTGATCATTTTTAGATCTCATGACAACTTGGTAGCTTTTTGTGTTTCTTTATGAAGAGTTATTATTTTTCACTGGCTTCATGCAGTATAGAATAACATGAACGTGAATTTGTTTCTTAGAATGCTATTGACTATGAATGAATACCCTGTAACTTTCTTATGCCTGAGCATTTGATGCTAGTGTGTTTAATGTGTGCATGTCCTTAAGAGAGGCAAAAGCACAAGTTCTACTCCCTTAAAAATTTTGTTTGCTTCATTCCAAGTATGATATACTCTAGCAGATTTGTGGACACCTTTACAAATCTTGAGTTAGATTACTAATATTTTTATGCTAAGGTGATGTCTTATTTCCTAGATGATGAATTTATGGTTGTGGTTTCATAGTTTCTGGATGTCTATATTCTGGTTCTTTATATTCTTGAATGCTGGAAGCATTTACGTTGGAATTTTGTTTTAGGCAAATGCAATTAAAGAAGCCATAAAAGATGCAGGTTTTCCAGTTGATGACCTGCCAGAACAAGAAATAGCAGTGTGCCGTCTCAGAATTAAAGGCATGGCATGTACCAGCTGTTCTGAATCGGTTGAACATGCTCTTTCATTGGTTGATGGAGTTAAAAAGGCTGTGGTGGGTCTAGCTCTTGAGGAAGCAAAGGTCCACTTTGATCCAAGCATCACTGACTTCAATCACATTGTTGAAGCAGTAGAGGATGCTGGCTTTGGAGCTGATGTCATAAATTCTGGGAATGATGTGAACAAAGTGCACTTGAAACTTGAGGGGATCAGCTCTGAGGAAGACATAAACATAATTCAATCCTATCTTGAATCAGTAGAAGGAGTGAATGATGTAGAAATGGACTTGGCAGAAAATAAGGTAACTGTCAGCTATGACCCTGACCTTACTGGTCCAAGGTCCCTCATATGTTGCATTGAAAAAGCTGGACAGGGCTCCAATTTTTACCATGCAACCTTGTACAGCCCTCCAAGACAAAGAGAAACAGAACGTCAACAGGAAATTTGGATGTACAGAAACCAGTTTATCTGGAGCTGTCTATTTTCAATTCCAGTATTTATTTTTGCCATGGTACTTCCAATGCTTCATCCTTATGGGAACTGGCTGGACTTCAAAGTTCAAAACATGCTTACAGTTGGGATGCTCTTAAGATGGATCCTTTGCACTCCGGTGCAATTCATCATTGGTAGAAGGTAATAAAATAAAACATAAAATTACAGCTTCTTGCTATTGGTATATTTTATGGTTTGAGAATTTCTGATTTAGAGATGATTTTCTGAAACTCAATAATCTTCTTGCTTTGCCTGTGGTTGACAGATTTTATGTGGGTTCATATCATGCATTGAGACGAAGATCTGCTAATATGGAAGTTCTTGTTGCACTGGGCACCAATGCTGCTTATTTTTACTCTGTTTATATAGTAATAAAAGCATTGACTACAGATATGTTTGAAGGAAACGATTTCTTTGAGACTAGTGCAATGTTGATATCCTTTATTCTGCTAGGAAAATATTTGGAGGTTGTAGCTAAGGGGAAAACATCAGATGCCTTAGCAAAGCTGACAGACCTTGCTCCTGATACGGCTCATCTGATAGCATTGGATGATGAAGATAATGTAATATCAGATATCGAAATTAGCACTCAATTGATACAAAGGAATGACATACTCAAGATTGTTCCAGGGGAAAAAGTTCCTGTTGATGGCATTGTTGTAAACGGTCAAAGCCATGTGAATGAGAGCATGATCACTGGAGAAGCAAGGCCAATTGCTAAGAAACCTGGCGATAAGGTATACCTTTGTTGTTTTTCAAATTTCTGATGTTGAAAGACAAACCATTCTTTTTTGTGATTTATAGGTTATTGGTGGGACTGTCAATGAGAATGGATGCATACTGGTTAAGGCTACTCATGTTGGATCAGAGACTGCGCTCTCCCAAATTGTTCAACTAGTGGAAGCGGCTCAGCTTGCCAGAGCACCTGTTCAGAAATTAGCTGACCAGATTTCAAGGTTTTTTGTACCTACTGTGAGTTCATTAGTCTCCTTCATCCCAGATTCTGTTTGCTTGCTGTTTGAATCGTTTGCTCTTGCTTTAAATTGGTAGTTTTTGCTTTTCTTTTCATTTAATTTATTATGATAAGCTCAAAATTAGATTTTTTTGCTGTCAATTTAGAGATGTAACTGTCATCTGCATGAGGATATCAACTTTAGATACTTCGGTCCCTGTTCTAGTCTTTCCAGAAGCTTGTTCCTGGGTTGAAGTATTATCAGAAGAGCTGATGCTTTCTATGAGAATATATATGTTTGTGTGTGCATATGCACCATATGTTTATATATGCATATTTCTCCTACTCTTTCTTTTTTTCTTGTTCGTCAGGGTCTATTCATTTCAGTGCTCATGATGTATTAATGAGTGCATGCTTCTCTTGTGGATTGATGATAAACATACAATACAGCCATGACTGCATACCTAGCTGAATAAAACAAGGAAAAGCTGGCTCTGAATTACACTGCTTCATTCTGGAATAACAATACACTATACACACACACATGTACACACATAAATGTGTATGTATATTCTAGTTTGTGAAGCTGATATAAATTGGAACAGTTAAGACTGATTTTGAAAACATGTACACTACTTCTCCAGAGCTTTGCCTTGTGAGAAATACCCCACAAAAAAGCCTAATGCTTTTTTCTTGTGCAAATTGCTGTCATTGTTATAGGCAGTCTGAAAAGGAAGTTATGCACATCTGCTTGTTGCAGAGTGTTTAACAAACCATAATATAGAAGGAAAAAGGGAAAATATAATCTGGGATTCAGAAAATTACAAGGATGAAATTAATTGATATTATACATGAAACTACTGCCAACTACGTGACAAATGTATAAAAATCATTCCGTGTTTTAATTATTCAAATGAATGCTGGAAAATATTTTCCGTTGGTTTTCAGAAATATGCCATGGTATAAGTTGGAGGGTTGGTTTTCTTTCAATCTTGGACCAATCTCGTTTAGTTAAAAATATTATTGATAAACTCAGTTGCTAATATTTGCATTGGATTTTATTTCCTATCGTTATTATACCTGTATCCTATCATTTTTCCATCGATTTAAGAAGCATAAAATTTGTGCATTATTATAGTTTAGTACAATTCTATTTTCCAGGATGGTTGCTTGTGTGGGAAATTGATTTTGTTCATTCACCATGTGCCAGGTTGTTGTAGTAGCATTTATAACATGGGTGGCTTGGTTCACCCTAGGAGAACTTGGCAGCTACCCGAAACATTGGATGCCAAAAGGCATGGATGGATTTGAGCTTGCACTGCAGTTTGCAATTTCAGTGCTGGTGGTGGCTTGTCCATGTGCTCTGGGACTAGCAACCCCTACAGCGGTTATGGTGGCCACAGGGAAGGGTGCTTCGCTAGGTGTGCTCATCAAGGGTGGAAATGCACTTGAGAAGGCGCACAAGGTAACACCACTATTTTCTGCTAACTACTAGGGATGAACAATAGGGATTTGGATTTGATATTAAAGTTCAGTGTTTAGTACTTTGTTGAACAAAAAAAAAATGGAAAAGACCCACCGATAAGTCTGGTTTGGGGCTCAGGAAAATAGAAAAATGGGCATGTTTTCTCTTGGTATCAAGGAAACATAGATATGTGAAATGGACCTTGACAGCACAGAGTACTGGATGTTTGCAGCACAGAGATTGCTAATTTAATTTATTTATGCCATACTCCTTTTTTTAGGGACTGCTTTCCTGGATCTCAGCTGGTTGTCAATGCCCCATGTAACTCATATTAGTAAATGACTAAACAACATAGCATATAGGCACTGTGGTATTAAGAAGTATATGCTTCATCTAACCATGGCTCCTCCATTTTCATGATTTGTTGTTCCCTATTAAAACAAATAGTCTTTGTTGAGAATATAATCTACATTTCTCTGAAATGAATTGAGTCTGTTTTAAAATTCTCTGTGGGTTGCTTCTAAGATTATATTCCAACGGGAGAAAATGACCCTTTCTTGAAAAGGCTATTACCTTTGTCCAAAATAAAACAATTTGATTTTTTTTTTTCTTTTCTAGTGGGATGCCTAGGTCAGTTTAAAATACTTTTTACTGACTTTAGCTTAAAGCTAAAGTCATGATTTCAAAGGAGCAATCATAGTATTACAAAGGTTCCATTAAAAATGAAACTTCTTTCTGCATAAGCTAAAAAAAAAAAGCTTTCACAAGAAGTAACATTGTCATTGCTTCCATGTTATGCTCGTCTTTAAGCCAGAAGCTCTTTTAATTAAATTACCCAAAAACACACTCAGAAGCTTTTATTGTAGAAAAAAAGGGGGAAAAAAAAGAGCTTTTGACTCACAAGCTTATCTAAATAGCCTTATTTTCTTTTTGGAAACTATCTAGATTATGCTTGTCTTATTCTCATCATTCCATGCATCATTTCACTAAGATTAGCAGCCCATTATCATATGCATTATGACAAACAGCTACTCTTTTTGTCTTTTTCTTGATTTTTAACTGAGCATTATTGTTTGATCCTTCAGGTGAAAACAATTGTCTTTGATAAGACAGGGACGCTGACAGTAGGAAAACCAGTGGTTGTTAGTGCAGTGCTCTTTTCCAGTTTTTCGATGGAGGAATTCTGTGACATGACTACTGCTGCAGAGGTGAGTTGAACGTATTTAGAATTCTGTTTTGGTTTGAAAATTTTGGTATTTTAGTTCATTTTTTTTTTTAATTTCAGGAACCAATTAGGTAGATGTTGTAAAAGTAGGTCTGAAAGGTAGTTGCAACAAAAATGTTCTGCAATCATTGCAAATAATTCAGAACAAAATAATTGAAATTTCAAGTTTTAGTTTTCCTTTTAAAGAAAAATATATGTTTTCTTTTTCTGGTGTTTGTTGTTGTTGGCTCAAAGCAATCCATGAAAAAGAAAAGAAAAGAATGTCCTGACAACATGCCTTTTTTTTTTTTTCTGAGTATAACCGGAATTTCATGAATAATTTGAGAAATGTATGCACACTGCATATGATATTTCTGAGTTGGTTATTTGCTTGGCAATAGAATTTACTAATGCATGCATAGTTGAAAAGCAATGTATATGTATGGATTCAAGATGTTTTGCAGATTCTTTATGCTGCGGATTGAGAACATATAAAGTTGATTTCTCCATGTTTTCCTTCCACCTTCAGGCAAATAGTGAGCATCCATTAGCAAAAGCTGTAGTGGAGTATGCTAAGAGACTGCGCCAGAAGTTTGGCCCTCAAACGGAACAAATGACAGATATTAAGGAGTTTGAGGTGCACCCAGGAGCTGGGGTTAGCGGAAAAGTTGGTGACAAATTAGTCTTGGTTGGGAACAAGAGGCTTATGCAAGATTCTAGTGTGCCAGTTAGTCCTGAGGTTGAGAACCACATTGCAGAAACTGAGAATCTGGCTCGCACGTGTGTGCTAGTGGCAATTAATGGAAAGGTTGCTGGAGCTTTTGCTGTGACTGATCCAGTGAAGCCGGAGGCTGGGCGTGTAATATCTTTTCTCCACTCGATGGACATCTCAACTGTCATGATGACTGGTGATAACTGGGCTACAGCAACCGCTATAGCAAAGGAGGTTGGAATTAAGGAGGTGTATGCTGAGACAGACCCACTGGGGAAAGCCGAAAGGATTAAAAATTTACAGGTATGCTCATTTTCATACTCCAGGGTGTGGATTCATCAACATATTGCTTTTTAAGTTAGCATCCTCCTATCCATAAAAAATTTCCGCTAGATGATAGGAGTACCTTGTTTTAACTATTTATATGAAAATTGAATGCAGATGAAAGGGATGACCGTGGCAATGGTGGGTGATGGAATAAACGATTCCCCAGCTTTGGTTGCAGCTGATGTTGGCATGGCAATTGGTGCAGGGACTGATGTAGCTATAGAAGCAGCTGACATAGTTCTTATCAAGAGCAACTTGGAAGACGTAATCACAGCGTTAGACCTCTCCAGAAAGACAATGTCAAGGATCCGGCTGAACTATGTTTGGGCCCTTGGCTACAATGTGCTCGCCATGCCAGTAGCCGCTGGAATCCTGTTCCCCTTAGATGGAATCCGCATACCACCTTGGCTTGCTGGTGCTTGCATGGCTGCTTCATCCGTGAGCGTGGTTTGCTCTTCTCTCCTGTTGCAGTCTTACAAGAAACCTTTGCATGTTGAAGATGCTCGAGATGTAAGTCACAACTCGAATTCCAAATGAAACCAACCTCATGTCAATCCGCCTTCAGGATGAAGACACAAGCACTTGTGGATAAATAAATTCCTCTATTCTTCTGCCAGATGGGGCTAGAGGTGTGTCTCCAGAATTTCTTACACTGCATCTTATCAAGAACTGTGAGCGCTTTACATCTTCCAGGTTACTGAAATAAATAGTATTACAATCTAGCAACATTGTTAACATTGTAAACCTAACAATGTTTCTTCCCAGTTTACAATTTTGAAGATCATCAGATTGTGAACTGATTGAAACACCATCTTTTTGAGGAATAGAAACGTTAATCCTCGTGAAGTTATGTATGGGAAACTTTTCAAATTTAGAATTACTTATGAGGGAGGTGAAATTTTGTTATTCTGATTTTATCTACTTATTTGTGATGTCCCACGTTGTTTAGGAGAATAAATTTCTTGTACTATGTATATCATTGCTATTATGAGATAATTGCAAGAAAAAAAAATAGTAAATTTATTTATCTTTCTAACAAAATGAAATACTAATATAAATTCACAAATTAAATAAGAGAAATAATTTTGAATTATCATAATTTTTTATTGCTGATGTGGAATCTTGCACGCCACATCAGTCACCACGTGTAAAAGAATAACAGCCCAAAGCATTCTCCTGACTTCACCAAAGATCTTTGTCTCGATGTTGACGTGGGAAACAACCATCGAATTAAATGGACTAATATGTGACTTCAAGTCGGAGATGTAAATTCTCATTTTTCAACGACCAATAAGAATTCAATAGGTTTCTCACCTGACTCATCGTCGACTCAGTTTTCATCTTCCCTTTCAGCACATTTCTCTCTCTCTCTCTCTCTCTTTCTCAACTCTTTCAAACCCCTGTTCTTGTAAAATCTCCGTTGTAGATCATCAAATGGTAAGCTTGATGGAATTTGCGTTTTTAATGAAAAAATTGGTTCAATTTAATCATTAATTGTTGTGTACTTTTCCAGGGGAAAGTTCTTTGCGTTAGTTGGAAATTTTCCTGGGGAAATTCGTGGATTCGAACTTTTTTGGGGTTTTGGATAAGCCTCGACTGTGCGATATGCGTAAGAAAGTTTGAATCCTTTTAGGGCTTTTTTTTTCTATTTAATTTGAAGGGTTTCTGTTTCTAATCAGTAATTTCAGAAGCAAAGTTGTGAGGCGTTTGTTTATTTCTTAGTTTTTGGGTTACTCATCGGTTTGGTTGGTGGAAAATGGTGGAAAAGTAAAGAATAGAGATTCAATATATATATATTTTTCCGTTGTTTTTTTTGGGGGTGGGGTTTAAGCCAAGTAGTTGTATTAAGAGTGGAATTTTTGTGTTTTTTTTTCTTTCTTTTGTTCTAGATATGGAAATTTTAAGATTTGAAGGTTGATTGTTTCCCTTTTCCCTCCATTTTTCGTACTTCAGATTAGGGGTTTGGAACCTAGCGTGAGAAGATGGATAATTCAGGTATGAGGGGTGGGTTTTTGTCGGGTGCGAGTGCGGGAATTTTAGACGTTGAAACTTCTATTCAGAGGCACCAGCAGGCCCAGATGAGTATTCCACCTCATACCCATCACCATCACATGAATGTGATGACTGGCTTTGAGAATGATCATTGTCCCATGGAAGCCAAGGGCTCAACCCCAAAGGGTATTCCTATAAATTATGGTAAAGGGAAGGTGATTGCTCCTGTTAGTGTTGCAAATAATGACAATAGCAATACTAGCGACGAGGATGAGCTAAGTTACACAGAAGATGGGAGCAGTGAGAACTTCGGTGGGGTGAAGGGTAAAAAGGGCTCTCCATGGCAGCGAATGAAATGGACAGATAATGTGGTGAGACTTCTTATAGCAGTGGTTGCTTGTGTTGGGGATGATGGTACCCTTGAGGGTGTGGAAGGACTGAAGAGGAAATCAGGAATTTTGCTGAAGAAGGGTAAATGGAAAACCGTCTCTAAGTTAATGATTAGTAAGGGTTGTTGCGTTTCACCTCAGCAGTGCGAGGATAAATTTAATGACTTGAACAAGAGATACAAGAGGTTGAATGAAATTCTTGGGAGGGGAACTACTTGTAGAGTGGTGGAAAACCCTGCACTAATGGACTCCATGCCCCCAACTATCTGCTAAGATGAAGGATGATGTGAAAAAAATATTGAGCTCAAAGCATTTGTTTTATCAGGAAATGTGTGCTTACCATAATGGTAAAAGCATATCAAATTGTCATGATGTTGATCTACAAGGTTATTTTTCACCTCTTGCCAGAAGTTCAAAGGATAATAATGGTTCTGAGGAGGAAGAAGCTGAGGAAAATGAGGACTTTGATTTTGACGATTTGGATAATGAAGAGTATGATAATGCTGATGGGCATGCACAGAGTATGGGGGGGTTTCATCAAAGGAGGAAAGTGAATCAAGAGGATAGCAATGCTTGGCTACAGTATGCTGGTCGGGATAGTTTTGAAGTGGAAATGGCTGGGATTTTTGAAGACCCCGCCAAGTCTCCGTGGGAGCAGAAAGAGTGGATAAAGAACCGGATGCTGCAACTTCAAGAGCAAATGGTCACCATCATGGCTCAAGGTTTTGAGCTTGAGAAACAACGCTTTAAGTGGTTGAGATTCAGCAGCAAGAAAGGCAGGGATCTGGAGGATTCGAGGCTGGAGAATGAGAGGATGGGATTGGAGAATGAGCGATTGGTCTTGGAATTGAAGCAGAAGGAATTGGAATTAGATTTAAAGGGTCCAGAAGCATCCTTGGATCCAGCTTCTTTTTGCATTGACGGGCTACAAGGAAGAGATCAGATTGAATTGGGCAGGCATCAGTAGCTCCTGTGTACTACTAGTTGCTGTTAGAATCATGTGTGGGATCCTACTAATCCATTATGCAAGAAAACCATAGATGCTTAAGTGTAAGAAATGCATTAACCTCATAAGTGACTTATATTGCTTTAGATTTTATTGTAGGAACATATAAAATTCTCATTTTTTGCAAAGGTTTCTGCCTTAAAGTTGATGATCCCTTTTTTCTCCACCTTGGACCTATCTTGTTCTCCAGACCATGTAAAAGATGTTTGAGTTCTTGTGATTACCTGATTGAGTTTTGAAACTGTCTTTTTTTCCCTTTTTTGGCTGAAATATGTAACAGTCGAAGCTTTGCACTCTTTTTCTGTAATTTCAGAATTGGTGGTTCAAAAGGGCCTCTGAAAAACTTCAATTGAATCCAGATATTTGTATAGCATTTAGTTTGCTTGTTTTATCTGGTGGATAGTATCTTTCTTTAAGACCCTCTCAAATATATTTTTCTTGTTGTGTCATTTCATTTTGTTTGCTTGATTGTTATTGGATTCAGAATTCTGATTCATTCTCTACTAGCATTGCAGTCTCTATTATAATTATGGTTAAACTCTCTGTTTGCTAGAAGTTGCTTTGTGCTTCCCAACACCCATGCTATAAAAGGTCTCTGAAAATTTTCGAGTTAGCAATTTAGTTCTTGTAACTTCTCGACATGTTCATTTTCATCCTGTCCATGGTCATATTGGATTTGGGCTGGGTCGAAAGAGGATTAGAGTCACCTAGAGTATACAGAGAGAGGCACTTTCCATTCTACCTTGTCAAATGGCATTGGTAATACAATTTAGAAGAAACCTGGTCATTAGCCTTACTGGGTCATGAGTTCCTGTTTTCTGCGCAAAATCTTTATTGGTATTACCTGAGTTCTCGGTTTTGATCTTGTATTTTGTGACTTCCAAACAAGATCCTTTTGAGGTGAAGAAGGAAAAGAAATGAGTTTAGATGAAGCAGAAAAGGAATAACATTCAAGGAAGGGCAAGTAGTTCTTCACAGAGAAAGGGAGAGAGAGGGAGGAGATAGAGAATGCAACAGATAAAGCCACCAAGCTCATGCTGATCTCAAGGAAGGCAGAAATGCCCTCAACGTCGTGTATAGTTCTTTTCTCTGCATGCAAGTGACTGTCCTTGGTGCGATCACTTTTTTCTTTGATGAAGGTCTCCCTTACATTGAACAATAAATAAACGCATTCCAATGAAATCTTTTCACTTTGATTGGTAGGCGGACCCTGTTTGGTTGTATATGTTTGAATGATCCTTCCAATTGACCATGAATGTAGTGTTTAATTCCTGAATGATAACGGGTCTGGTTGATGATTTTTTGGGTCAAATGAATACAAAGAAAATTAAAATTGGGGTGGATTAAAGGAATATGCAAATTTGAAATTTATGAAACAAGGTGCATTAAAAAAATATTCGCCCAATAAACAATAGTCAATGCTAAGTAGTTAAAAGATCATAATTGAGAATTAACGAGCCTTTATATTTGAAATTAATGTCAACTAGTTGTTACAAATATTTTCTAGAAGCTTCGGTTGACCGTGTGGTTGATCACTTAGCCAGTTGTTAGGCATTTAAATACATTGTAGATCTTTTGAAGCATTCGAGGGACCATCGTTGCAATTGTCAACAGAATCGACCGTTCCGATATTTCCCCTTTAAATGTAAATATGAAGCATGCGGCATGCGGACGGAGATGACAATTCAATGGCAGCCTAGTAGGTTATTAAAATTAAAAATAATTTCCATTTAAAAAAAAATCAAGAGGAAATGTGTCAGCTTCCAATTGGTTGGAGTAGAGATGGCAAATTTTTCATCCTCCACCGAGCATTTGGTCAAAGCCGCCATTGTGCGCGCCAACCACGTTATTCTAGTCTTCATAGATTTTTAAAAGAAGCGACCATAAAATCTTTTTATTTTAATTTAATAATTGATAATGAAATTGGTTGTGAAATCATTTTTTTTTTCCTAATCACAAAAACGAAAAATTAATATTAATTTTTTTTACATCATATTTTAATACTATTTATACATTATTTTATGAAATGATTATTCAAATATTATTTTTAGAATAAATTATATATTTAAAAATATTTAATTAATTTATGTATATATATATATTTATTAAATGACTTCTTTTACCCATTTTAAAATAATTTATTTAATATTTGGATATAATTTTCTATTGACATTCCTTTAAAAAAAATTATAGGAAATATATAAATTATAATTAATTGATTTCCCTTTCAAGATTAACAATTTGATTTGAAACGTTCAAAATCTAAGAAAAATGGAAAAGCAATTTTCACATCCCTAAAACAGACACCCACCAACGAACTTTTCAACCATTCAAAATTGGGCCCTAGATAAAGGGATCACCAGTCAAAATCAGAGAACTTTCCAAAAGGGCCCACCTCAACTCCCATCACCGTCCATCACGCACCACCTTCCCCCAGTCCAACGCTCTCAAATCCACTCACACCATTTCCACCACTCCATCACAGATATACCCCATTGTTCCTCGATACCCTCCACTTTAAATAGCAGCTCCTCTTTCGCAGAAGCCCTCTCTTCTGCTTTCTCCATACATTCAGCCGCAAATCAGGTGACCTCTCTCTTTCTCTCTCTACTGTCTCTCACTAGGAACTGCGTTTCCATTGCTGAGATCCGCATGATCTGATCCGTTTCCTGTTTTGTGTTTGTTTTTTCTGCTTTTTTTTTTCTCCTGCATTTTATGGATTTGTAGTTAAATCGATTCAGATCTGTTGTATTTTGATTGTGGGACGTGTTTTTGTGCTCTCTTTAGATCTGTGTGTTTTAGGATTCAGATTTGTGGCTTAAAAGGTCCGTTTTTAGTTTAATTTTATTTGGTGTTGATCTGGTGATGTTGACTGTGTACTTTGGATCTGACTGGGACTTTTTTTTGTTGTTTTTGTCATGGTTTCCGTTTGATGTATACATACATACATATATAGTCTATGTATATATATACATGTGTGTATGTTGCTCTTTTTGGAATGAAATAGTGATGTAGATTTAGTTGGTGTTCATGTTGTGGAGATGTAGATATGGATTTTTGAAAAGTTACATAGATTAAAAGAAAATGGTTTCTAGAAATGTGGATAGGGTTCTGCAGGGGTGCTCGAACTTGGCCTGCAAAATCAGGAGGCTTGAATAAATAGGCTTGAGATCTGCTGGCTGATCTCACTTCAATTTCGGTAGAGCTTCAAATTAGGCTCATCACAAGTTGCTTGGTTGGGATTGGAATGCTCATGACTCCAAATAATAGGTTTGGTTAGGGTTTTAAGATCTTTTTGTCTCGTGCACTATCTAAATTCAACTTTTCATTGCGTTCATCTTAGTTTATTAATTGGTTGTAGAGTGCACATATGTCCATTACTAGGCTTCTTGATATTTGATTTTGAAAAATCAACAGACCTCCGAAATTGGGTTGGCTTGGATTTCGGGTGGTTTTGTCTATAGATATTTAAGAATATGAGGTCTATTTTATTTTCTCATTTTAATTTTAATTTTGGTTGAAAATATGTTTTGAAAATGTGTTTTTTAAACTTGTGTTCCATCTCTTCATCTTTGCTGATGTTAAAAGATCACATTTAAAATAAGGGGATGTAGAATGAAAACTGAAGTTCGGATGTATAGAATTGCATGGAGATTAATTATGTTTTATTTAGTCAATTACAATTCTGGATGATGCTGTGTAGGATTAGACTAATTTGGATTTTGAATACAGAGCCTTGATTGGGAGTTCATGATAGTGATTTAGACTTGTTACATGGTACAGGATTTAATCTTTGTTCATTGGTTGGAGATATTTTATATGAAATTCTAATTTTTACTTTATTTTTGCTTTCGCCCCTTTACTTAATTTCCATTTAATGATGGGTCAGTGCTTTTGTTTGTTCCTTTTATGATGGCAATATTGTTTCTGATGTAGTATTACCTCCCTTAGCTTAGCAAAGATTTCTGCACCAAATATTGTCCACATACAGCTTCATTATTGGGGTTAATTATCTTATGAATCTTAACTTAATCTTCCAATATCTTTTAAGTCCTTTATGCTTGTTGAGAAATTTTCTTGTAATAATACTATTTTTGGATTTTCTAAGGTGTTGTTTCTGTTTACAGTGAGCTCTATGCTTCATGTAATACCATGTTTTTTTTTTGGTGTTTCTTAGTTGACACCCTTGCTTGGGTTTTTCTCCATTTCTATCCCTGATTTTTAGGTCTTATAGATTAATTAAATTTATTAATTACTCGTGCATGCACACACACACACACACACATACATATATAGATTAATTATGCATGCAATCTCACATTCTTGGTCATTTTAATATACATACATATGTGTGAGTTATTAGTCTATGTGTCTGTGTAGATGTATGGATAGCTAGATGGATATTTAGGTCTAATAAATTCATTGATAGATATTTCTTAGTTGACACCATTCCTTGCTTGGGTTTTTATTCATTGCTATCCCTGATCTTTTGGTCTGATAGATTAATTAATTACTCAAGCATTCTTGGTCATTGCTCTTGGGTTATGTGACTCTTAATGTGCTAATATTCTAGTGAACACCAGAAAGGAACTGATATTTATAACAAGGAAATGGATCCAGTGTATAATCTGTACTACATAAAGCAACCACAGGTGACAGGCCCCAAATAATAGTTCTGTTTATGAATGCCTTTCTTCTCTAAGTAACCCCATGAAACTGTTTTATCATTCTTCTACATCAATGGTTTGATTCAGTTCTTTGTCATTCTTTTGTATTCTTATTTTTAATGCCTAACTATTGAATCTTTCTGGATTTATTTTTTCTAGCAATATTTTCATACGAGTTTAAAACTGACCATTTTTGCAGGGGTTTGATTTGAAGGCAAAATGGCTGAAAGGCACCAGCACCCAAATATTATGCGGAAGGTAGCTGGTCAGCTCCATCTCAGTTCCAGCATTTCCCAAGATGTTCATACTCACTATGGCAGTTTCCAAAGTCCTGCTCTGTACCAGAGGCGTTCTGCCTTTGGAAATTATTCTAATGTGGTATTGCAGTATCCCATGACCCAGTCATGTCAAGCTACCCAAGATCTGTCATTGATTGCCTCAACTGCTTCACCTGTGTTTGTTCAAGCCCCCCAGGAGAAAGGTTTTGCCAGCTTTGCTGTCGATTTTCTTATGGGAGGAGTTTCTGCAGCTGTGTCTAAAACAGCAGCTGCTCCAATTGAGCGTGTGAAGCTTTTGATCCAAAACCAGGATGAAATGATTAAGGCTGGACGGCTTTCTGAACCCTATAAGGGAATTGGAGATTGTTTTAGCCGAACAATCAAAGATGAAGGATTTGCATCATTATGGAGAGGGAACACGGCTAATGTCATCCGTTACTTCCCAACTCAGGTTTATTATATTTCTTGGATTATTGAGAATTGGTGTATTTTCTCCTCTTGCTTCTGTCACTTACATTTTGTGCTTATTAAATCTAAATTCTTCTCCAGGCATTGAACTTTGCTTTCAAGGATTACTTTAAGAGACTGTTCAACTTTAAGAAGGACAGGGATGGTTACTGGAAGTGGTTTGCTGGTAACTTGGCATCTGGTGGTGCTGCTGGTGCTTCTTCCCTACTCTTTGTCTATTCCCTTGATTATGCCCGAACCCGTCTTGCAAATGATGCAAAAGCTGCAAAGAAAGGAGGAGGAGACAGGCAATTCAATGGCTTGGTTGATGTCTACAGAAAGACTCTCAAATCAGATGGGATTGCTGGGCTTTACCGAGGATTCAACATCTCATGTGTTGGTATCATTGTGTACCGTGGTCTCTATTTTGGAATGTACGATTCTCTGAAGCCAGTGATCCTGACTGGAAAGCTACAGGTTAGTAGATTACTCTGCAGAGTCATCTTGTTTTACACATGTTATGTGGTTAACACAATTTCTGATCCCAAGCCCCCAAAATTGTTTTAGAAAGTACATAAATGAATCTTAGTATCTTAGTCACATACTCTGTTTTGATGCAAACTTAGAAGGTTCATACTGTTACTATGCATGATTTAAATAGTCTGGAAAAATTATAAACTAATCTACTGATTCGACCCATAGAATAATGCATTAAACATGTATATAAAAAATACAACATTGAGTTTACTCGAGCAAATATTGAAACGATGGAGTATATTGTTTGAGTAGAATATTACACCTTGTCATCTGCTACCCATGTTGATTTTCCATGTATTTATTTTTTTATGGTTTTTTTGTTGTCATTTGAGATTTCACTTTGTGAATCAATTTCAACTTTTTTCCGTGTTTGGATGATTTCAGGATAGTTTCTTCGCTAGCTTTGCTCTTGGTTGGGTTATCACAAACGGTGCAGGCCTCGCCTCCTATCCAATTGACACAGTCCGCAGAAGAATGATGATGACATCAGGTGAAGCCGTGAAGTACAAGAGTTCCTTGGATGCATTCAATCAGATCCTTAAGAATGAGGGTGCGAAATCTCTCTTCAAGGGTGCTGGTGCAAACATTCTTCGTGCAGTTGCTGGTGCCGGTGTGCTTGCTGGTTATGACAAGCTTCAGGTGCTTGTGTTGGGAAAGAAGTATGGTTCCGGTGGAGCCTAAGTAAGACCATCATTTCATGCTACTCCTTACACCCTTTAGTTCTCTCTATAGATGGTGATGAAAATCATTTTTGAGTTATTAATCTAAGAATTCATCCAAACCAATTTTTAAGCATTTGAATAACATAGCTTAGGAGGGGGTTTATGACCCAAACATTGTTCCTCATTAAACAATTTTTTGTTCCCACAAACATGATTGTTGGAGAGGTTAAAATTATCCTCTATGGATTTGAATTTATATTCAACTATATTTTTTGCTTTATTGATTTGGTTTTCATTTTCCCCTTGCTCTAATACCATATGATATATTGTTCATGGTGCAAATTTACTTTGTACCTTGGGTAGCCCTACTTTTTCCTCTCGGCCCTCATTTCATCTTCTGTACATGTTTTCATGTTTTATTTTTCATGATTTTTTTTTTTTAAAAAGAAAAATAGATGCAAATGGGGGCATAGCATTTCACTGAGATGTGCAATTGACTTAAGGGCTGTTCCCACCAGATGATAAATGTAACATATATGGGATTAAAAAATTCATAACAACTTGACACATGAAAAATATATAAGATTAAAAAAGTCAAAGTAAAAAAAGTGTATATAAATATTGCACGATGAGAGAAAATCAATGTTAGTTAAAGAAATGGTTTAACCCTTATCTAAAATAAGAAAATCTTACCAACTAGCAATTTACCCTTATTAATTAAATATATATAAAGAGATTATAATTGAATATGAAAATTAAATAGATCCAATATCCTATTGTTTGGAAAATATGTGGGATCGTAGTTTTCAAAAAAACTTTAACTAATTATTGGTGTTAAGGTAATATTTAATATTTTTTTCATATGAATATAAATTTTGTAGATAGAAATATTAGTATTTACATTCTTATTTTTATAATTTATTTTCAAATTCTATAATAATCTTCTTTTGTTATGACTATTTGGTCTTGATGATATACAAAATTAATATATATATATAAAATGGTTCACACCTAACCATATTAATATTATCTGTTTTGGGCCTAAAAAGACCTTCATAACCTTAAAACACGTTTACAAATCTATTCGATGTGGGATATCGTAATTATCCTACATATAAACACAAACGTTATGTTTTATGAGATTGTAGGGCAAAACAAATTGATACCCCTCGTAAGGTTAAACAAAACCCTATACTGGGTTAGAGATTAACTTTGATATCATTTGTAATGATTTACATCTAATCATGTAGATATTGTTTGTTTTAAGCTTAAAGGGCCTTCATGATTTTGAATGTATCAAAAACTTTTTTCTCATATCTCTGATGTAGGATATCATAATATATATATATATTGTTTGCTCTGCATCTAAGGGGCTTTCACAACTTTAAAACGTGTTAAGAACTTTATCTCATATCTGATGTGGTATATATATAAAACTATGTATTACATTTGAATTGGATTTTTAAATGGAGGTGCATGGTTAGAGCATATCAACATTTTGAGTACAAATTATTAAGGGGCAGTGAAGCTCTGATGTCACTTCAATTAATCATAATAAGAGTCCATTTTCTCTTCTTTAAAATAAAACATTATGAATTTAATTTAAAATTAATTAAAACTATGTATTACATTAGAATTAGAATTTTAAATGAAGTGCATTGCTAGAACGTATCAATATTTGGAGTACAAATTATTAAGAGCCGGTAAAACCCACATGTCACTTCAATTAATCATAATAAGAGTTTATTTTGATAGTAATTTTAAGAAACGTTTTTACATTTTTAACACTTGAAAATTTTTATTGTTAAAATATTAGAAAAATTAGAAACATTTTTTAGAATCACTATCAAACACACTTTAAGTCAAATGAAGCATAGCGAAATCCCACCCATCAAACTCTTATTGGTTTCAATAGATTACATTAGTCTGTTTGGAAAAAAAATGTAGGAATGCCAGCAGTAGAGCTAGGGTTTCAAATACTAAACCTGGTTTATAGGAGCTCACCTAAGCTTAAAAGGATATCTTTGGATCAATAACCTCTCCTGAGTCCTGACCAAGCCTTTGCATATTTTCTTGGAATCCTGACAACAAAAAACAAAAGAGATAGGTCAAAGCCATTGCAGCAACCAATTGCACCCTTAACCGCTATCCCATAACCTTTTGTTTTAATGGTGGAGATTTAATCTCAACATCTAACAGTTCTCCTTAAATGTTGGGCACAACACTAGGTGATGTTGTGGGACTTGGGGCTTCTATAGTACCAAAGTGTATTTTTAATGGTGTGGTATCTCATAACCTTCATTTTGATGGTGGAGATTTAATCATCTTCGATTTTGGTAGGTATTTGAAAGATACCATGAATGATGTCATATATACATTTTTAAGTCTCATTATTCGTAACCTAATTTCATTTGTTTATATTTCCCTTTAACAATTTAGATCTCATTATATATATTTAATGGTTTAGATTTATAGTTTGATAGGTATCACGTAAATAAATTTGGTGTGAAATCAAATTTATTCCTTATATTATGTATACTAAAGAAACATCGGGTGTTGAAGGTCTTTGACATGATGCATATTTTTTGAATTTTCCCATTCATATGGCAAGATAATAAGATATCAACTCCTCATTAGTGGTAGGATATATACATGGTTTTAAAAATAGGATCGGATCGGTTGGTCCAACTGTTGGCCAATCACGATTTAGGTTAATTGGACCGGACAGTAGTTGGACCGGATAGTAGTTGGACCGGAATTGGATCAATTGAATTTTGACTGACGAACTAGATGGTTCCCTCCAAACCGTCTGGTTAAACCATTTTTTTTTTCCAACAACCCATCTTGTGTGATTGCCACCTCTCACTGTCGCCGGCCATTGGTTGGTTGGACGTCGCTCCCCTATTGGCAAAACGCCCCCCTCATTGGAAACCACCCCTTGTTGGAAAACCCAATCCCCACGCCACTACCACCACAACCATCACACCGCCACAACCTCTCTTAATTTGAAATTAATTTTCTGATTTTCAAATAAAATTTTAACCCCTCTTTCCCAAGTTTTATTTATTTTTTAATTTATGATTTTAATTTTAATTTCTAATTTGAAATTAATTTTCTGATTTTCAAATAAAATTTTAATTTTTAAATAATATATAAATTATTATTTTTATTTTTATTTTAAATTTTAATAATTTATAAATTATATATTTATGATGTTATCGGTTTGATCTCGATTAAACTGTCAGTCCGACTAGTGAATCGCCATCAATAATTTTTTTGATTCAATAATCGATATTCTGAAAACATTTTATATATATATATATATATATTTCAAATTTTCATGAAATTAACGGTAAACAAAGCTTACTTTCCCATCAACTATAAATAATAAAATATAGTCGGAGTCTCATTCAAACCCAACAAATCTTTGAAGCTTTTTCCCGCCTGAATACAGGCGCAAAGAGAAGGAAAAACACTGATGTTTATCCTCTTTCTCATTCGCCTCGGATCTCTACGTTGGATTCAAAAGCCTTCACTTCCTTCTTCACGACACATTCACACTCGCGCTCTCTCACCCCACAAAGAAAACCCCATAAATTGGAACACAAACCACTCTTTTGTTCTCTCAAATCCTTTCCTCTCTCTTCTGGAAAAATGCAAATCCATCTCCCAGCTGAAGCAAATCCAGTCCCAAATGGTCCTAACAGGGCTAATCGAAGATGGGTTTGCCTCCAGTAGGTTGATCGCTTTTTGTGCTATCTCAGAATGGCGAGATCTTGATTACTGTACTAACATTTTGTTTAATACCCGAAACCCTAATACGTTTTCTTGGAATGTGGCTATTAGAGGGTTTTTGGACAGCGAGAACCCGCGAGAAGCTGTTGTATTGTATAAGAGAGTGTTGCAATGTGATGGGACTAAGCCTGATAATTACACCTACCCTTTGTTGTTTAAGGCTTGTGCGAGGTTGTCGTTGATTCGGATGGGAAGTGAGATTCTTGGGCATGTGTTGCATTTGGGTTTTGATTCGGATATATTTGTATCTAATGCGGTGATTCACTTGTTGGTGTCGTGTGGGGATCTAGACGGTGCACGGAAAATGTTTGATAAAAGTTGTGTAAGGGATTTGGTTTCTTGGAATTCAATGATAAATGGGTATGTTCGGAGAGGGTGGGCGTATGAGGCATTAAATTTTTATAGGGAAATGAAGGTGGAGGGAATTAAGCCAGATGAGGTTACAATGATTGGGGTTGTTTCCTCATGTGCCCAGTTGGAGGATTTGGATCTTGGAAGAGAGTCACATTGTTATATTGAAGAAAATGGATTGAAACTTACAGTTCCACTTGCTAATGCGCTTATGGACATGTACATGAAGTGTGGGAATTTAGAGTCAGCACGAAAGTTATTTGATAGCATGACAAACAAAACCATGGTCTCGTGGACTACAATGGTTGTGGGCTATGCCCAGTCTGGCCTTCTGGATATGGCATGGAAGCTTTTTGATGAGATGCCGGACAAAGATGTGGTACCTTGGAATGCCATGATTGGTGGTTATGTTCATGCCAACCGTGGTAAGGAGGCTTTGGCTTTGTTTAATGAAATGCAAGCCATGAATATAAATCCTGATGAGGTAACCATGGTTAGCTGCTTAAGTGCATGCTCACAACTTGGAGCTCTTGATGTTGGAATATGGATTCACCATTATATTGAAAAACATGAACTTTCTCTAAATGTGGCATTGGGGACTGCCCTAATTGACATGTATGCCAAATGTGGGAAGATCACTAAGGCTATTCAGGTTTTCCAAGAGCTTCCTGGAAGAAATTCTTTGACTTGGACAGCCATTATTAGTGGTTTAGCCCTTCATGGGAATGCACATGGTGCCATAGCTTACTTCTCGGAGATGATTGATAATAGTGTGATGCCAGATGAGGTCACCTTCCTTGGCTTATTATCAGCTTGTTGTCATGGAGGTTTGGTTGAAGAGGGTCGTAAGTATTTTTCTCAAATGAGCTCCAAATTTAATCTTTCCCCCAAGCTTAAACACTATTCTTGCATGGTGGATCTTCTAGGAAGGGCTGGTCTTTTAGAGGAGGCAGAAGAACTGATTAAGAGTATGCCAATAGAGGCAGATGCTGTTGTGTGGGGTGCACTGTTTTTTGCATGTCGAATTCATGGGAATGTTTTGATGGGAGAACGAGCAGCTTCTAAACTTCTTCAAATGGATCCTCATGACAGTGGAATTTATGTTTTGCTTGCAAATATGTATGGAGAAGCAGAAATGTGGAAGGAGGCCGGGAAGGCGAGGAAGCTGATGAGGCAGAGAGGAGTGGAGAAGACTCCTGGTTGTAGTTCAATTGAGGTGAATGGTATTGTTTATGAGTTCATTGTTAGAGACAAATCACACCCTCAATCTGAACAGATCTACGAATGTTTGATTCAGTTAACAAGACAGTTGGAGCTTGTTGAGTGTACTCCGGTTTTTCCTATATTTGGAGATAACTCTCTCTTTGGTTCTGACTTTGGCAGATGCATTTGAATTTGCAGGTCAGTTGCATCCTCCCTCCCTCTCTCTTCCTCAGATAATATATATGCTTTGGGATTGATCCACTGTTATCAATCAAAAATTTATGAATCGGCATACCTTTTCTTTATGCCTCTCTTTATTTCATTTGAAAATTCTTTTTAGAAACATACTATGTTACTTTAGTTGTTCTTAGTCATTTATTCTGTCAGAAAACATCCATATTCTCTTTTACATATATCCACTTGTGGTCCTTGATTGCAATTTTGTTTATTGGTTGGTCATGTTGAGATATCAACTTCGAATTATCCTTGTCTGAAAATTGGATTTCCAGTTAAAATATTGTTACAAACTTACATCATGCGATTAATTTTATTTATGTGTTTGGGTTTTACACATTGTCTCCCATATTACAGATGATTGATCAACACCTGGGACTACTTTTTGTTTCCTTTCTTCCTGCCCCAAATTGCTGGACAATGTCAAGCTAGGTTAATTATAACATCACACACTGTTACGTATCCATAACATGCTGGTGTATCAGGATTAGGCAGTTTGTTGATGGTAGGGGCCTTTTATAGGAAGGATAGTGCTCAATATCCTTATGATAGACCTATATCAGGTGGTTATGACTGTGATTGAGTTTGGTATGTGAGAACTACTAGGTCTTGAGTATTTCTTGATATCAATAAAATAATATGGGATACAATTAGGAATATTATGCCATGTCACTGGGTACCTTTTGCCATATGAACTGTGAAGCTGTTCTTTAATTTGTTCTGTTGACATAATTGTATGATGTTCTCTATCATTCTAGAGTGGCTTAATTTGACTGGAAAATTGTGGCAGCAATCTGTTTAGGCCTTTCTGAATATGTTTTGTTCCCATATTTTCTTTGATCAACTTTGTGCAACATCTGCAGGGTTTCAATGGCAAGACATGATAGCTTATTCGTTTTCACACCCGAGTGTCATCCAGAGGTATCTGGCAGATGCATCTTAGTTTCTGCCTTTCCCTGGATGTTTAACCTCACAGCTGCTGCTGCTGTGACTGCTAAAAGCCCGCCCTCCATATAAGGCACTTTGCATATAGGTATTATTTATTGCTCCAATACAGAATTGCTGTACTCCATAACACAGTCATCCTGAACTACCCGTGAGCTGTTATTGGTTGTCTTAACTGCTTCACCTGTTTTTGTCTAGACCTCTTTGGAGAAAGGCTTTGTTAGCCCTGCCTTTGGGTTTCTTATGGCTGGAGTTTCTATCATGGTGTTCAAACGGCTGCGGCTCTGATTGAGGATATGAAGCTTTCATTCCACATCCAGGATGAGATGTGCCTTGAAGCATGCGATAGAATTGGAAATCGTTTAAACTGAACGAACTAAATGCAAAGGGGTTTTTCCGATGTCTGTAGTCAACATGGATAATTTTATCTTTTGACACTCCACTCAGGTTCATTCTTCTATTTCCAGTAATCCATTACAGATTCTTGTTCCTTGTTTACTTCCATGAAGTGTATGCTCATTAATCTCTGAATTCTTTTCCAGGCCATAAATATCGAAGTTAAGAGGTGGGTCAATTTAAAAATGACTGCAGCTTTGGATGGCTAATGGAAATTATTTTCTGTTAAGTTGAAATTAGTTGGTGGTACTGCTACTTCTTCCCCAATCTTTATTCATACCTGGACTGTATGTGCACATCCATCTGGTAGACAATGCAGAGGCTGCAAAGGAGGGAGGAGAGAGGCAATCCTAGCACTGGATTTTTTCTAGATTTCTTCAACATCGTCTAAAGATAAATAATGCCTCTTAACGATATCTTCTAGGTATGTTTCACCATTGATTTCTTCATCATCTATGCCTTCTTCTTCCCTCCAACACTAGCACTGGATTTTATTTTATTTAATTGTTTTCTAGATTTTAAGAGATCTTTTGTTTTCTAAAGCATAATTCTTATGTTCTTTCTCATTCTTGTTTATAATTCTTTTTTACCAGATTTTATGTAGATGTGAGTAGTTGGGGTAAGGTTAGCTTAAGTTCCAACTCATGATTGAACTAAGGAGGACTCCTCTTGGAAAATATTCATCTAGGACCACCTTCGAATATGAAGATAAGAGACGATGATCATGTGACACTTAAACAACTAAGTACCCTCAAATTTGGAAAGTTACACAAGACTTTTCAGCTTGTGAAGATCGTCTTGTTCAAGTAAGATCACCCCTATTGATAGGCGCCATGGACTTTTCTTTTTCTAAAATTTTCGTAAGTGTTTCTAATGCTTTATAATGTTTCTACTACTCTCTGCATTTGTAGATCAAATGCTTTAATGTCAGAGAAGTTATCCCAAATGAGGCTTTAATAACATTATATAAGCAAACTGTTTTATCTATGCTTCTTTTTGATATTTCTAAATTGTTGAAGGATCAATACATTTCTTGACAACATGTCTTATTCTTTGCAAATTATGTTTTTCCATGACACTTAGATTGGCCAAACTAAGTACAAAAGCTTTTCCTTGTTTGGGTAACTTCTTGCTTTTGGCTTTTTTAGGAAGTTACAAGCTAAATAAAAAATCATGATTTGAAAGGTGTAATCACACATGAAACAAATTACTCCTATCCTATGTCTGTCAAGAAGGGACATCACAAGAAGAAACATTGTCTTCCCTTCCTTCTTAAGCTCTTTTAAGCCAAATAAGAGCTCAATCAGGTACAAAAGCTCTTTTTTAAGTTCAACAAAATGTTGCTTCTTGTAAAAGTTCTATTTCGGCTCATGTGAGAAGATTTTTCATGTTTAATAAAACTTTTACAATACTAATAATAACTATTAAAAATTATGACTTTGATTTATCTTCATTTTCATCTTCTAGCTTAAAACAAAAAATTGAAAGAAAGCGTTTTTACCATGATCACTCCCGAACCTCGCTATAATAGCGATTTGTTGAGGGGGTCTTCCTTTGAGAATCGGTTGTTATTTCATTATACTAACAAATTTACAAAGAAAGATTTCAAGGTGGGGTGGGGGAAAAAGGGCCAAGCCATTAGAAGAGGGGCAACACTTGATGCCCTGTTTGGCATGTCTATATGAGCGTGAGCGTGATGAATAGAATACAAAGAAGAATATAATCATTTTCAGTTGCTTGCACGCTAGGTCTCCTCTTCACTCCCTTCCCACCCTTTTCCACCCCTTTGGAGCCTACCACTCCTAGTATCATTCCCTTCTTTCCCATGTTTTGCCTTTTGATTCATCATTATCTTTTGGGTCCACTAATTGCATTGCATCAATCAATGACATGGGTTATCCGTGTATTTTGGTCTTATTGCTTTGTAACTTTGATTCCATTATTTATACTTTCTAATGAAGATATAAAGTTTGATTGACATTTGGTTGATTCGTTGAACTTTTCTTATTTATCTAACTATTACAATCATCAATTATAATATTTTCTTAGACGTGTTTGTAGGTATAAAATTTTTTAGTAGACTAAATTATCACTAAATTGATATTTAAAATTACAGCTCTTTAACTAAACAAAATTTGAACTTAGCAAGTGATGAGTCGTACATATCGAACATGTGACATGTAACTCAAAAAGTGACACGTGATGAAATTTAAAAGACTATAAAAATTAAATATTCAAAAAAAAAAAAAAAAATTGAAGTGAAAAAAGAAGTAAAAATAAATATTCTTTTATCAACAAATTTCTTACATAAAGAAAACAAATTACTAAAATTAAAGAGCCAAATTCTTTGAATTATGCATTTAAATCTCGAGTATTTCAAATATAATTTCCCACTTCACATATAAATGACAATGACTTCATTGGATGAAGAGGAATAGAAAAACAACTTCATATAAGAAATCAGACTTCATAGTGAGAAAAAAGTTTTGTTGAATCCCGCATATTTTCTTTTTATAGTTTTTCTCATTTTGCAAGACTTTATCAAATTTCTATAATTAATTTTGATTTAAAATTGGAAGTTTATTTTTAGTAAAAGTAAGTTAAAACCCTTTTAATCATTATATTCATGTCCAAATAAAACTTTGGAAAAATAATATGAATGTTGCAATTATTCAAGAGGCCAGGAAGGCCAGAGCTTGAATTATGGGATTTGCCTCTTAAGTCAATCATTTGGCTTTTGTACTCACTCCATAGGTATTAATTATCATAAGCTTACCAGGAAAGTTGATTAAATGAAGATTTTTTTTTCAAAATATTTGATATGGTATAAATAATTTTAATTTTTATAAATATTTATAAAATATATTTGTTAAAAAAAGTGGGGGAGGAATTGCAAAAACATTTTCTACCGATACTAACCCTAATTATTGGAAATTCTAATAATTTTACATCACATAGAAGAGGATCTAATTGTACTTTGCAAGTGGGTGCTGACACCATCCCCACAAAGCCTTCTACTTTTTGAGAAAGATGATTTCCTTGTGAATCTGATGCCCTAAATAAAGGGCTTTCAATCTACCTTTCCAAAAAATGAATTGGTTCCCACCCAAATTTAAAAACTATATAAATATAAAAAAAATTAAATAATTTAGTGGATGACACTTTGCTTAGAAAATAGTTTAAAAATTATTCTCTAAAACGAAATTTAAAAATTATTCTATAATATTTTGTAAAACAAAATTTTGTCGGGATATGTTTTTCTCACCTACTTTTTTTTTTTATTTTAAAAATAAATTTTTATATCCGATATTTTATTTTTCATTATTCTACATGTTTATGTAATTGTTTTATAAAATAGTTTTCAAAAAATAAATAAAAAATATGATCTAAAAACACCTTTAAGAACATAAAATATAAAATAGTTTTTTAGTTATAAAATATAATTTTTTATTATTTTGTTTTGGAGAACAGAAAACTTTTCTCCAAATACTTGCCAAACAAGCCCTTGGGGTTGTTTTGGTTTCTTCCATGGAAAATTTTCATGTGCAATGCAATTAAAAATAAATAAATAAATGAAGAGAGTGATGGTATTAAAGTTCTTGGCTTTATTTATTTTATTGAGAAGATATGACCCCACAGAGGAGTATTTGTTTTTGTTTTAATAAATGAGAATGCATGGATATGGGGATTTGATTCTTAACAAACCTCAACTGACACCAACCTCCACCCTTTTAGTGAGTCAGATGGTTTTGGTGATCTCTCCTCAACCATCTCCATGTTCCACCATCAACCATTATATATTAATAATAATAATAATAATAATTTCTTTAAAAAAAAGAAGAGATTGGGAGCTATTAAAAACTTATATAAAATAAATTGAGAGTGATTTTAAGAACTATTTTTTTTAATATTTGTAGTAATTTTGTTGTAAAAGTATGAGGGTGTTTATTTATTTTTACTTAAATTATAAATAGAAATTAAAATTAAATAATAATTAATAGTATTAAGTATTAAATGGTTTGTTTTTATAATATTTTATTTTTGTTAATTATTAAAAAATAAAGAAAAATCGATATATTATTTTTTGAATTTAGAAAAAGTAAAATATTTTTATTTTTTTTATTCAAAAAAAAATTATAATAGCTTATTGAAAAAAAAAAAAAAACCGACATTAAAGTATAAAAACAAATTATTTTCAATAAAAAAACTAAAAAAACAAATACCTTATTTTTTTTTTCAACATATTTAATATTTATTTATTTAATAAGGATTAAAAGGTGGGCAGGTATGAGGCAGTGAGTGAATAGACGAGTGAGCAGTGTCACCTAGTGTGGGTGGCTCACCCACTGGCTGGGTCGTGGGTGATAGGTGAACCTGCTCACCAAAGGACTTGTTTCTTTGGACTCCGCCTTTAACGGTTTCACCATACTCCACTTCTACCCAGCCCTTTATATATTTATTTATTTTTGTTTTTAAGAATTTAATAGCAAAAAAAATATACAATAGTGAAAACTGTTGGATATGTTTCATTTATTTATTTATTTGTACTTTTTTCAGTGATTTATAAAAATAGTGTGTTTGAAAAGTTGTTTTTAAAAATAATTTTTCTATTTTGATTTTATTTAAAATTAATTCAATGTATATATTTTGATTCAAGTCTTATTAAAAATGAAAATAGTTTTTAGTGAAATATGAATAATAATATTATAATAAAATCATAAATTATATAAGGTGGAAAAATATGGATATTAACATTGTTTGTAAAAGTATAGCTGATATTTTTGGTTAAAAGTGAATAATGATAATTTAAAAATAATATTTTTAATAATATTTTATTTAAAATGATTTCTCAAATAAATAAAGTTTACTTTTTTAATATATAAACGAGTGATCGATTATAAATACAATATTCTAAAAAGTTTTGATTTATTTTGATTTAATATCTAAGGATATATATTTTTTAAATTTCAAATTATTCTTAAAATTTATAAGATTTATTCAATAATTTAAATTATTCATTATGTATCATTTAATTTAAAATCTATTTATATAATGTAAAAATTTGAAAAATACAGTTATGTGTATAAGAGGAATAGACTCATAATGTATCAATTTTGATTTATTATTTTTTGTAGTGATTAAATATATTTTTTGAATTCTAAATTATTTTTAAAATGATTAAATTTATTAATAAATTCAAAACAAAGTGTTATTTGATTTGAAGTTTGTTTTTCTAATAAGAAAAACTTATAAAATTATAATTACGTGTAGAAAAAACTTATAAAAAATAATTATATGTAAAAATATAAGTCAATTTTTATTCATAAATTTTTCGTATTAATCTGTCATTATTTGAGTTCAAGTTTTGATTGATTTGAAGTTTATTTGTTTAGTGAAAAAATTTACAAATATATGATTTATACATTAAAAAAAAACCTATGAATTTTGGTCGACTTTCTAATGTTATTGAATTTTATAACATTTTAATACTAATTATATTCGTTTTTGAGTTTCAAAATATTCTTTTAAAATAATAAATTTTATATATCAAGTATAGTTTAATTTGAAATTTACTTGCTTAATGGAAAATTTTAAAGAAGTTAAAGAAAATTTAAAACAATACCTATAATTCAAAGAAATATCATATTTAAAGTAATTTGTGGAGAAGATTTTCGATAATATCATGTTCAATTTCATTTGTTTTTTATGTTATTTTTTTTATTTCTCAATCTTTTCATTTTATTTTTAAAAATCAATGAAAATAATTGTTACTTGTTTTATAAAGAGCATTGTTGATTGCATGTGGTTTTTAAAAACAAGAATTAGAGAAGGAGTAAATAGTACTATGAATTTTTTAAAAACAATTTTGTATTTTAAAAATAGAAAATTCCTTTTTTTTATCACATGACCAAACAAAATCTTATGGACTATTTGATAATGTTTTCTATGTTTGTTTTTAATTTCTTTTAAGCTAAAGATTTGTTTTTTTTAGTATTTTATAAAAATAAGGGTGTTTAGAAAATTGTTTTTAAAAGTAAAAAAATAAAAACTTGTTTGAATAAATTATTTTTAAAAATAATTTTATTTATTTATTTTGATTTAGTAAAAATATTGTAAATTTAATTATATTTTAAAAAATAAATAGTTTTTAGTAAAAAATGAATAATAATATTATAATAAAAATTTATAAATTAATTTTTCATAAAAAAATGTTATTTTAATATATGTTAAGAAAATATGATATTAACATTTTTGAAATAGCATAACTATTATTTTTTAAATGAATAATAATAATAATAATAATAGAAATAATAATAATAATAATAATTTAAAAATAATAATTGTTAATAGCATTTTATTTGAAATGAATATTGAGTCATTTTTTTTATATAAATTTTAAAAATAATTTTTTATTTTAAATTATTTTCTATTAAAAGAAAATGACAATGATAAATTTTTTTTTTTAATTTTATCAATTATTGGAATCCTTTGCCGACGGTTAAGGGAAGAAGTGTTTCACTGTAGCCGCGAAGCACTGGAAAATTACCCTTGTAACGGAGTTCGCGTGTCTCTGAAACCACTGCATAAAGGCGCCACACACCCACGACACACTGTAGAGAGAGAAAGTAGAGGGAGAGAGAAAATGCGAGAAAGTGAGGGAAAGTAGAGAGCCAAACAAACAACGGGAATCCATTCTCATGCACTCCTCCAAAAGCGATCAATGTCGGTTCTTTATTTCCAAAGAATCATGCTCTTTATCTCATAAGGATTGTTTTTTTTTTTTTTTTAATTGCGTTTCTATTCATTTTCGAATCTTTCTTTTTTTATCTAATCTTGATCGATCGATCGATTCGATTCATTCGTTTCCATTAGATTCGATTGATTGTTTTGTTTTCCTGAGAAAATTTGGCTTTGAAATCTCGCAAAAACGACGTGTTCTGATTGAGAGCTTTATGATGTGATGAGGTATTTGGTAGTTTGTTTCGTTTGTTTGGTTGCCGAGAAAATTGAGGGAAAAAGGAGAGAGAACAGAATGCTGAATTGTGATGTTTTGGTTTTTATAGGAAAATTAAAGTGTAATGTCAATTAAGGCAAAGCAGAAATCCAGTCAGTTTCGAAATGACAGTTTCCTTCTCCTTTTCTACATTTTCTAGGCAACCAAATGAAGCATTTTAGGTTGCCGCGCGGTGACTGTTGGGGAATCATGAGAAATTTGATCGAAATTTGCGGAGATTTGTAAAATGCGGTGTTATGCTATTGTTACCGAGAGATTTTTTTTTTTTTTCCTTAGCTCTTGTTTGCTTCAACAGAAATTGGTTCCTTGAAAATTTTTGCCGAGGCTTCGTTAAATTCAGAAGGGGAATATCTCCGCCAAAGTTTTTACGAGAAAAAAAAATCATCAAATTTCCCTAGGAACTGATTTCTGTGAAAAATTTAATATATGCATTACTTTTTGACGGTGGAAAATTTAAAACAATTGGATTTAACTATTTAGTTTGACTTTTCTAATTTTTATTTTTGACAGAGGATATGTAGTCTTTTGTAGCTATGTTGTGAGAATGTGAATGTGGAAACACTGTTGATTTCTTTGTCTAAATTGAATTATAATCAGAAGCTTTTGTAATTTGGTTGTAGGCATTGCAGAAAGATTAGATAACTAATCAGGGAGTAGTGCTTCTCCACCTCTGATTTTCTGAGAGACCAAGGTATTAATGATCAGTTATATATTTTGCATGGTTTTGGTGCCTTTGCAGTAGCATAATTTTGTTTGTTTTTTGCGCCAATATATTTTGACAGAAGATTTGTTCAAGATGAGCTGGAATCCACAAATGGATGCTCATTACATGAACACTAGCTATCCTTATAGTACAGTCGGAAGTTTTATGGATTATTTTGAAGGTCTTGCTTATGAACATGTGAATTTCATCTTTGCTACTGCTTCACACGGTCAGGTATTTTATTTCCTAATTCCAAATGATTCAAATTGGTGGGGATTGTTTCTTTGTGTTAGTGTTCTATTTTTAACGTATGTTCTTACATGTGCGATGTGTCTATTTGTTCATATTAATTTCCTATACTCTAAATTTAAAGCAGTTATCTGCATTTTATTTATCTGTATATTACTGAAACTTTCTGAGTGTTAGATGAAGAGCATTGCTCATATTAAATTAGTTTTTTTTTGTAAAATTGATTTCCCTTCCTATTTTTGTGCAGGAGAGTCCATATGCATCATCCATGAATACGAGTTTATACAAATTTGGGTTATCTGAAACAGGGAGTACTTCTTATTATGATTATGATCAGGCTTATGTGGTAAATGATCACGTTCCGGGAATTAGTGAATATAGAAGAACTCCAGAAAACTCTTCAGCCATTACCACGGACCAGATTCCAACAGTAAATACACAATGTGAAGGAAATACAAACACTACTACTACACATGCTACTCCAGTAGAATGTAAGTTTATTGCTGGGCTTATTCTAATTTTTTTTTTTTCCAAACAAGAGTCTTAATAGTTTTCTTTTTATGGGTGAATGGTTTGGTTGGAATGTTGGAATTTGTGGTTTAAAAGAATTTGATGATATTGTTTGGGTACTTGATAAAAAAAATTAATAAATGAGATATAGTTTTGTAAAATTTTATTTCCCTTTCAAAAATTTAATTAATATTATTTGTGTGGCCTAAAAATATTTTAGATGCGATAAATGAGAAAATAGATAGGATTTCAAATGAGATAAATGAGGAATAAAAAAGGGAAAATGACAAAGAAGGAAAATTGATAGTGAAAGGAGGGAAAACAAAACAAGAAGTCTCATGGGAGTAGATTTCTGCAAGCCTACAACTGAAGGGTTGAAGTACAAACTGGATCTCATTTCAAACTCAGAACCAATATACCGAAAGGGGAAGAGAGAGATGAATGAAAGATGCTTAGAGTCTCGTGCCCTTCATCATCAAACATGTTCTCAGGTAGTCAGGGTTTTTAGTTATTTTTTCTAAAGATCATAGAAAACATCTTTAGAAGAAACTATTATAAATTTTTATTATTTTTTATTTTACATGTCTAGTTATAGGACATGAATTTCTTCCTGCTGGCAGCATAGTTCATTTGCTGCAAGAACTAAGAGAGCACTTTAGCTGGTTGCATTCATCAACATTAGAAATATTAAAGTTGGTGTTCATCGTTACCACTTGGTTATCTGCAGTGTAATAAAAAGATGCCTTGGAACTTTTGGAACTGTTATGTATTCTTGGAAATAATAAAATGGTTCTCTGGCAAGTTGACATGTCAGAAAATGAATTTGCTGAGGTTGCCAATGTTGCAGTTCACTTTTTCTGCCGAAATAATAGGGGTGTTCAGTGATGGATGAAGTGTGTGACATGTAGAAGAATAGAAGCATTTAGTTACTGATTTTTTTTTTTTTTTTGATGAGCAAAAATCACATTAGTTATGGATATAGCATATGCCTATACTGTTTTCGGGTAGCCTCCACAATTGGGGAAGAAATTATAGAAAGAAAAAGATCTTACACGCATTAAGAGGCCAATCTGGTAGTCTCAAAAATTTATAATGTTATAGCCTCTAAACCATGATTTATCAGCATAAATGACCACCAAATTAATAATGTGTGTCTCAATGTCATCAAAATCCAACTCTGGAACCTAAAAATTCTTTCAGTTCCTCTCCTTCCATACTGATCATAACATTGAAAAAGAGGACTATCTCCACAACCTACAGCCCTTGGTATTCTGAACTCTATATTTTCTGAGTCATCTACAAAATTCAGTAATTATTTAGGCATCACCTTGCACATGTTAACTCTTTTCTTAGAGATGAGTCCAAACAACGGACATGATGATTAGTGAACAAGTGAATAATCCACTGATTCCAGCTGCCTTATAGCTTGGCAACAATTTGGGATAATCTAGATTCTAGTAAAGTTCTATGTCTTAACCTTTTTTTTTTTGGTAAGTTTTGTCCCCATTGGCACTTGAATCTGGAACATCCCACACATCCTCCCAACCCTTTACCACTTGAGCTAGTCCTGGGGTCTTACCCAATTTTGCAAGCAGATGAAGAAAGCATTTTGGCTGGAATGGTTTTTCTCATGTAAGCTTCTCTACAAGAAGGATCATCATCTTATTCAACCACAGATGGAAGAATCTTATTGACAAAACTTTTTATCTGTCTGGAAGCTTCACTATTTAACCTTTTCAGAAAGCTCTCTGAAGTTTATATTTGCCAATCTTAAAGGTTTCTGAGAAACGAGGGGGACAAGATCACCTTTCTGTCAAATCTAACTGGTTGGTTACCAGCTCTAGCATTCTTGCTTGCAACTGCATAATAAAGATCTAGGTATGCCATGTTAAGAGGGATAGATCTAGGTATGCCATCTTAAGAGTGTCTTAAGGATTTGGCCACATTGCATATCATCTCAAAGTTTGACTGTTGGACTATTACCAACATTAGTTTTGATTCATGATAGGAAAACCATTTTCACTGTTGCTCCATTACCAGCATTAGTTTTGATTTATAATGAACAGAACCATTTTTTTTTAATAAGGGAAGTGCTATTTTTGAAATAGCTTTCCTTGTGGAGCAGCTAACTGTTGAGATTGCTAACATACTGAAAGCCATGCATTATTTCGCAATCTCCTTTCTCAATCAACTTTACAAACTTTTTTTATCTTTTATAGAGATTTCTATGTTCATGCACTGTAGGTTTAGATCCAGCCCATAATACAAGTTTTATTAGTGCATAGACTCACTTTTCCAATTCAACACCATCCTAATCACTATTTTTAGATAGTGGATTATTTTGTAGTACCTTTTCTGTGGCGTACAGCATCTTAAAATTATGGACCTTGTGGTCAAAATTATTGACCTGTATAAGGCTTGTTCTTGAAGTCCATAAACCTCAATGTAATAGGAAAGTGTGTTGGTTTTTGACCAATCTAAACCTGACATGGCTACTGTATGTGATCTTGGATTTAGTGCAATTTAATACTAAAGTTGCGTACAAGACAACCTCTGCACTGTCTCATGTGCGTAGACTAGCATGTATTATTTTCCATTCTTTGGAGCTAGAAATTAATGTGATCCAGCAACTGAGAATTGCCTTTCACAGAAGCCAATAGGATTTCTTGCAGCTTGTTCATTTTTGCTTATGGTCCAGCCAAATTTCAATTGTAAATCAGCTGAGCTTCCATCCATGCTGAAAATAGTAATGGAACCCAAACCTGATTAATAGCTTTCAATTATCCTATAAAATAAATAAATAAATAAATAGATTTCAATTAGGAATAGACTAAACCATGTATGAAAACCACCAAACAGCCCCTACTCTGCATATTACTTTTCTTTTTCTATTAGGCAATCATTATAACCTGGGATTGAGTTACCTGAGGAGTTGGCAACAACTATGGGCAGAAAAGTCTACACTTAAGCTGGTGTCAGACAATTCAGTTTGAGAACTCCAGTACTTGTCTCAGATTGGCTTGTCTTCAGGTTTGTCCAGATGTATGTTTGAAAGTTTCCACAGACCATGGATGGTGAATTTCATGTTTGAAGTACCATGAACAAGTTGAGCAGTTGTTACAGGAATCTTTCTAATTCAGTAGTTTTAGGAGCTGCTCAATAAAGAAACGTTGGTGGTGGTGTGAAAGGATTTTGATACTCATCTTATGGCTGCTTAGTTGTTATATCCTTGTGACTTTCCCTCCTCTTCCCCCCTTGCTACTGTCATATGGTGTTATCCTGTTTCCACTCATACAATATTTATTTGAACTTTTTAACAGTAGACATTTGTCTTAATTTATTTCCTTAAAAATTTCAGGCCCTCGGAGTCATCCCAATTCTCAGGATTATCAGGTATGAAGCGCTCTCATTGGCAGTCCTAGTATGAAACAGTTTGTGGCTGAATGCTCATAATATATCAAGATACACTGTTTTCTTGCTTCATGTGTCCCATGCACCCTCAAACAAATATCTATGACACAGGCACACAGGTAAAGACAGTCTATGCATGAGATGCATAGGCAAGCTTTCCCATTTGTGCTCTCATTGAGAGCAAAATGTTTATATTAGTAACCCAAAAATTGGTAATGGATAGCTCTCTCTCTAGTCATCCCCCCAGGTGTGTTTAGCCTTTTAGTATTGATCATCTAGAGGAAATATTTTATTTTTATGTAGGTTAACTTGTTAGTCTGATATTTTTTATTAACTAGAAATATCAGTTTTAAGATTTATAAATGTGTTGAATTAATGTGTAACAAGCTGTCTGGCCCTTGAGGTCTGTCTCATTTAGCAATTGTTGGGGGGTGGGGTTGGAGAGGTTCCGGTTTTGAGTCGAGGCATGGATATTAAGGCTACATTTGGTGAGGCATGGATATTAAGGTTACATTTGGCAGGATGAAATATGATGTGGATATTAAGGCTACATTTGGTGAGGTGTGGATATTAAGGCTACATTTGGTGAGGCGTGGATATTAAGGTTACATTTGGTGGGATGAAATATGATATGATATGATATGATATATATATATATACACATATAGGATGTCATTTCCAATGTGATATGATATTCTTGGATATTATATTATCCTAAAATATTGTATCTAATGGAATATATTATACTATGTTTATATTTGATTTGTAGGAGTATGTTTGATATTGCATTTCAATATTTGATATTTTTTTAAATAAAAATATATTGCATCTTAATATTTGCTATTATAAATAAATATGAAATCTTTCTCATGTTTAGTATTATTTAGAAATCATTCTACAATTTATAATTTAGTGCAAGTTTGGATTCATTTTCTATTTTTTTGTTTTTAAAAATAGAAAGTCTTATATAAAATGGAAGAATTCTTATAAAAAAACTAGGTAGATAATTTGTTTACTTGAAAACATTTTGAAATTTTTTTAAAATTCAAGAAGTAAAAAATTTTCAATTTCTCAAATTTTAAAAATTTTGAAAAGAGTTTTAAGAACACAAGGTGAATTTTTATTTTTATTTTTTATAAGAATTCTTATATTTTGAGTAGTTTAAAAATAAAATAGAAAATGTATCTAAACGCTACCTTGTAAAAGATTTTGTTTTGTTATTTCTTTGTTAATAATAATATTCATGATTGAAATATTTTAAATTTATAAATTAAAAAAATCACATTATGTTGTTAAATATACAAAAACCTTTCTATTTATTGATATTATATTAAATAATACTATATATTTGTATTATTTTAGATTGTAGTCTACACATTTTTTTAACTGAATTTAATTTTTTAATCAAAATTTTTGTTTTTCAGAATTATTAATATAAAAAAATTGAAAAAAGAAATGAAGAAAATGGATAAAGGAATAAATTTATGATCCATATTCCATATTTCAACTTAGAATTATTAAATCTCATGTATACAAGATATAAAAAGGAGGTTGGATACGTTATCCTATCACTTATCCCATCCCATATTTGGTTAAATATGAGATATAATAAGTGATGAGATGACTTATCCTATCCCATTGCTAATCATATATAAGATATGATATGTTATCTCATATTTTTATTTTATCTTATATTATATCCAACCAACCAAAAAAAATTCAAGGAATTAAGATTTTATTTTGCACTAGTTTTAGAGTAAATTTGATAAACAAAGGCATGTTTCTGTATTTTTTATTGTATTTATGATTAATTGCCAAAAATGGAGAAAGACCAAAATAGGATTTCATTCAGAGAGATTCAACCACAGCCATGGGGTTGGGGGTAGAGGTAAGTTCTGTATTTTTTTTAGTAAGATAATTTATATCACCAAGTCTAACCAGAATTAGGATTTGAGATTGAGATGAAAGAGGAAATTTACCTTGTGAAGTTTGTATTATATTTTTCTTTAGAAACACAAAATTGGGCTTGAGCTTTTGGTTACTGGGGAAGACAGTGATTGTTGTATATAGAGATTCACATTGAAGATATTGCATACTAACTGTTCATAATTAATTTTTTATTTTTATAGTTTCCTGTCTACATAGGTTGTGCCCACTTTTTATTAGGCGCTTCTTTTATTTATCTTTTTCTTTTGCCTATCATATATATATATTTTAAATTTTATTTAAAGTAATATACACTTACACTTTCTTTGGAGTTAGGATCCAGAGGAATTAATTCCCTTTTCCTTTCATGTGGACTGATGCAGGTCATTTGGCAAGACAACATTGATCCTGACAACATGACTTACGAGGTTTGCTTTATAAAATTCCTATATTTTTTTGCTTACCACCGGGACATTTCTTTATAAACCAAATCTATGTTTTTTTTTTCCTTTTAATTTTTGCCCCTGCCAAGAGGGGGAAATCCATGATGCTTATAAATTTTACCTTTTTCACCAAGTAATGTTGTGAGGATATTTGGCATAATTGAAGTATCCTACCTTTTTCACCTTGCAAATCTCTTGAGATGAGAACTATAAGTAAGCAAACTTTTAATATTTTGGGTAAATTTTAGTGATGCAATATTTCATATGCAGGAGTTACTAGAATTAGGTGAGGCAGTTGGAACTCAAAGTCGAGGCCTTTCTCAAGAACTTATTTCTTTGCTGCCAATTTCTAAGTACAAGTGTGGATTCTTCACAAGAAAGAAATCACGATGCGAGAGGTGAGATATGGGTACAGTGACTTATGACTTCTGGAATTGTAACATTGCATCCTTTTCAGTTTAGCATAGAGCTAATCATGTTGTTTAAGTATTGGCATGACAGAATTTGCTATTTCAGGAACTTCCTATTGTATTCAACCATTTGCAATACATGATATATAGGAGGAACCAACATGTTTAGAAGACACCAAAATGTGGGCAGGGTTTCAAGGTTCCTCCCCACTTTTTTTGTTTGGTAGGTCGTATGAAGCTGTAAGTTTCAGCTTCATGAGTACTAAAAATCGCCCTTAGTAATCTGAAATAAATGTAAATTTGGGTTTGTTTCCTTCATTTTACATTTTATCTCTTTTTTTCTTCTTATTCCAATTTTTTTTTCTTTCCAAATTCAATAGCCAGAAGCAAGTGACCTAGTCTGCCCCACTTCAGGAAATTCCTAGTTGCCACAGATCATTTTAGCATTATGCCTCAAGGCAACCATTCCATAGGGATCATCAATATCTTACATGGTGTCTATATAAAAGGAAACAGTGTAAAATTTGAGGTTTTTAGTGCTTTATATTTTAGAAAATGACAGTAAATTTATAGACCCTTCAATTTCTATTAGAACATTTTTTTCCCCTATTGGTGACTTATGTTCTCCTAGTCTCAGCTAGTTTCCTCTTGTTGGGAACAGATGTGTCATTTGCCAAATGGAATATAAAAGACGTGATCGGCTGATCACTCTTCCATGCAAACATGTTTACCATGCTGCCTGCGGCACCAGATGGCTTAGCATCAACAAGGTAAGAACATTTCATTTCTAAACTAGCTTTTAGAAAATTTCTCAAGAGTGGGTTAAGTGCATCAGTTGCTGACCATACTCTGTTTTCCCAGGCTTGCCCCATTTGTTACACTGAGGTGATTGGTGAAGTACCAAAAATTGACAAATAACACGGGTGAGCATATAGAAGAGAAGCTTCATTTTTTCTTTCTTCCTTTGAGAGTTTGGGTTTCTTTCTTACACGGAGATATGTTTCTTTCATTTTTCCACTTTTTTTCTTTTAGTATAACCGTCATATTAGCTTTTATAATAAATGAAGATTGTAAACTTTGTATGGGATGGCTCCTAGTTTGTATCGTGGGTTTATATGGGGGTTTCTAGTGAGCTTTGAATGTGCTTATGCTATAGAAGCTTATTGTCATGGAAGTATTATAAAGAAAGATCTATATTGGTGATTAGAATGATTTTTGGTCTGTAACATGGATCATACATGATCCCTGGAGTTACCTTTCGGACCTAATT
Organism: Vitis vinifera; assembly: GCF_030704535.1. Lineage (NCBI taxonomy): Eukaryota > Viridiplantae > Streptophyta > Magnoliopsida > Vitales > Vitaceae > Vitis > Vitis vinifera. Next base: position 2,427,216 of record NC_081810.1, read on the forward strand.
CCTGCCTTATCCTCAGAGACACCTGGGAAGACCTTTCCACCAAGCACCCTGCATATGATCAGGATAATTTCTCTTCTTTTATGAATCCTAAAAACATTAGGTGAAAATGTAAGAGTTTGGTTTCAAAATGACCTTTTTAGTCATAAAAATATATATTTGGGGGCCAATTTTGAAACATTAGTTCAAAATCATCCCTTTCTTTCTTATGTCTTTCTATTTGTGTGAAACTGCCTTTTGAAAACCAGTTAGGAACTATTTATTTATTTATTTATTTTGAAAAAATGGTTAGTTTGAACAGTAGTTTCAAAGTATGTCTGAAACCTACATTATGTTTTGTTTAAGGGGTAAATTTGACTCAGAAATCAAAATATAAACTCTAGGATCCCAATTTTCTTTGGAGTTATCCAAAGTGAATCATTTCAATTATATTTATATACTTCTTAAACTCCTCAATTATATAAAGATTAAATGATTTTAAAATGTATAAAATTTTAATAATATTTGATTTTCTTTTATTTTTTTTAATAATGAAACTAAACATGAGAAAATTATTTTTCTTAGTATTTTTTTCTTTCCTTTGAGTTATGCTTGGTTCTCGGAAAATGTGAGAGAAAATACAACGAAAAGAGAAAATACAACGAAAAGAAAATAGAGAGGAAAGAAAAAATAAAGGAAAATAAAAAAATAGATTTAAAATCAATAAATTATTTTATATGTTATTTCAAATTTATTTAACTTATTTTTTCAAAGAAAGATTAAATAATTTAAAAATATATAAATTTTTAATAAATTTTAATTATATTTAATTTTTTTTATTTATATTTTCATGTTGAAACCAATATGAGAAAATGATTATCTTTAATATTTTTTCTCTCCTTAGTACTCTCCCAGAACCAAACCTAGTTTTAATATCTTCCTTTTTGATATGAACATTGGCCAATGAATGATAAATTTCTTCTCATCTTCTAAAATAAAAAGTCTAATTGAAAGTAACCTACCACCAATAGTAAATGGTAAATACAACAACTACAAAGATGGCATTGGAGTCTTACAGGCTCCATAACAATATTATATACAGAAAGGAATAGTCTCATTTTGGTTTATTTTAAAATCCTTCTCAAAACCCTAATAAAATGCTTCCATTTCCAAGCAAACCCACAGGTGGCCTTGTTAATTAAAACAGCTCTTGTGAATGACAGGCAAACTTTGACCCGGAAGGGGCCAACAAAAATAACATAAAGAAAAAAGACAAAACTTTCAGAAAAGAAAATTCAAAGCTGGGAAACGTGCTTGCAAATTTCTGAATCAGTATTGGCAGCAATCAAGCAATGTTAAAATTTAATACAATACTATAAAAAAAAAAAAGAAAAGAAAAAGAAAAAAAAAAGTCAAGACTCAACCACCTTGTAACAATAAAAATAGTGAACAACTGGAAAACACAGCATGGCTACACTCCGTTTTCACATTGCAATACCCATATTTTTATATTTTAAAAATTTAAAAAAAATTAAAATGGGAATTTTTTTTTTTGTTGAGAAAATTAGAATTAAAAAAAATGGGATTCTGATCAGGAAATTAATTTATGAAGCAATATGTTTGAACAAGGCTAGAATCACATGCATTCAATTAGGTTAAACACTTGTAGTGCTTAATTATAAACTTAATAGCCAACTAAGTAGTTGCTTCCAGAAATCAACACCAATTTTAGAGGAATGGATCAAACACAAATAAGATTAAGAAACTTCTTCATTACCATACAATATTTTTGCCAAGTATTTTCTTCCCATCACTTTCAGAGGGCCACACGCTTAACCCTGATTCAAGCTTTCATTTTTGACTTCAGAACAACTTTCCCTCACTTTCTCATTACCTTCCTCTTTCTTCCATCTTTGGACACGAAACTTCAAATACTGGTATAGAAAATTGCCCCTTCCAGCAGTACTGCACCATACCTACTCTACATTGATCTTGACTTGTTCATATTCATATGAATATGTATGAAATCCTTAGTGGGAGTCCACAATCCTAGAGTTGAAACTCTGTAGGGTGAGGTTTGGTTTACTATTTTAAAGGTTTAATACAGCCTGTTGGCTTCATTAAACTAACATATCCTTGCGTTCAATGATTCAAATCATCACTATATAAAGGGGTTCTCCCCAATTGTTTTTTATAAGTCTCAAACTCCATCGAGTTCTTACCCTTTAAGAACTTTTGGGGATTGGAGAGTTTGGTTTGCCGGAGATGGGAAGTCCAGGACACTCGGGCCATTGGCCTCGGGTGGTTTGGGCCATGGTGTTTTGCCTTATAGCCACTAGTGTAGCTGCCTATGAGCCCTACATTTATGCTTCGCCGCCACCACCAAAGCATTCTCCTCCGCCACCGTACTACTACAAGTCACCACCACCACCCAAGCATTCTCCTCCACCACCATACTACTACAAGTCCCCACCGCCGCCACCAAAGCATGTAGAGCATCCGCCATATTACTACAATTCACCACCGCCCCCAAAGCATTCTCCTCCACCACCATACTACTACAAGTCTCCACCGCCGCCACCGAAGCATGTAGAGCATCCACCATATTACTACAAGTCACCACCTCCCCCTAAGCAGTCTCCTCCACCACCTTATTACTACAAGTCACCACCGCCCCCGAAGCATTCTCCTCCACCACCATACTACTACAAGTCTCCACCACCGCCATCGAAGCATGTAGAGCATCCGCCATATTACTACAAGTCACCACCTCCCCCTAAGCATTCTCCTCCACCACCTTATTACTACAAGTCACCACCGCCCCCAAAGCATTCTCCTCCACCACCATACTACTACAAGTCTCCACCACCACCACCGAAGCATGTAGAGCATCCACCATATTACTACAAGTCACCACCCCCCCCTAAGCATTCCCCTCCACCACCTTATTACTACAAGTCACCACCGCCCCCAAAGCATTCTCCTCCACCACCATACTACTACAAGTCACCACCGCCCCCTAAGCATTCTCCTCCGCCACCTTATTACTACAAGTCACCACCGCCCCCAAAGCATTCTCCTCCACCTCCTTACTACTACAAGTCTCCACCACCACCAAAGCATGTAGAGCATCCACCATATTATTACAAGTCACCGCCACCTCCAAAGCATTCTCCTCCACCACCTTATTACTACAAGTCACCACCACCTCCAAAGCATTCTCCTCCATCACCTTACTATTACAAGTCTCCACCACCACCAAAGCATGTCGAGCATCCCCCATACTATTACAAGTCACCTCCACCACCAAAGCACTCTCCTCCACCACCTTACTATTACAAGTCTCCACCTCCACCAAAACACTCTCCTCCACCACCATACTATTATAAGTCCCCACCACCACCACCAAAACATTCTCCACCTCCTCCTTATTACTATAAATCCCCACCACCCCCCTCACCATCTCCCCCACCACCCTACTACTACAAATCACCACCTCCCCCGTCACCCTCACCACCACCCCCATATGTTTACAAGTCGCCACCACCACCATCACCGTCACCACCTCCACCATACTACTACAAATCCCCTCCCCCTCCCTCTCCATCTCCTCCACCTCCATACCACTATAACTCACCACCTCCACCATCTCCATCACCACCACCACCATACTACTACAACTCACCACCTCCACCATCTCATTCCCCACCACCTCCATACCATTACAACTCCCCACCTCCACCATCTCCATCTCCACCACCCCCTTACTATTATAAGTCACCACCACCACCATCACCATCACCTCCTCCTGCATATCACTACAGCTCTCCTCCACCCCCATCTCACAAGCAACATCCCCATCCTCCATATTACTACAAATCACCCCCTCCACCTTCACCCTCACCACCTCTACCATACTATTACAAGTCACCCCCACCACCAAAACACTACTAAGCTGCAATTTGCCCCTTGAATCAATCTGTTTGAAGTGTTTGTGCAAGAATAACTAGCTTCCTTTGGAGCTATGCCGAAGACATTTTTAGCAATATTGTTTTCATTCTTGGAAAAATGTACTCGTGAATAAATCAAGAGCTGAAAAATGGAGACCTTTTGGTTAACTTATCTGTAAGAAGCATTTGTTGTATAATTTCTTGTAAGCAATAAATGTCTGAAATTCTATTCTACCATGCACCATCTGCTCCAAAGTGCCATATGATCATTTTTATTATTATTTTTTATTATGTACTTATTATTTTTGAATTCAAATGCCAAGGAATTGGGTCATGTGATTCAGGGTTGAGCAGCACAAGCTCTATTGTGATTCCAATAGGGAATTTATTCTTCTAAGAGGAACAATTATTCTTTTTTCCCTCCATAAAAGCAATTGCCCAAATAAGTGATCAATCACTAAAATACTGTCTACGATAATTTTTTTGTTGACCCTTTTAGGAGCTCAAACTAGCTGTATTTGTCCAATATTTCAGTAAGAAAACTGACATGCCAGTAAACCAAATTGACCCAACAACTGATGAGGAGCATAGCATGCTTGTTTACTCAAGGAATTCATTTGAAAGCTATTGGAAGCATGCAAATACGACAAGCCTCAAGATGTAATATTGTTTGAAGCCTGGACTTCAGTGGGTAAAACCTAGTGTATCAACAAAAATCATGACAAAAATGTAATTTCTTGAAACCAAAAATTGATGTGATAGCTAGGTAATATTAGCCCCCTAGGTCTATATGAAAAAGTTTAACTGAAGAAGAGCATCAAGATTTTCTTTTCAACAGAGCCCATGGCTCTTATATATTTCACAAGCATGACAAAGTTTAATTGGAAGACTTAGGTCCTGCATAGGAAATGAACTGAAATTGGTGACACATGACCAAGTCGCCAATGTCATGTCTCCTTGTGCATTGTTTAGTAATAACCAATAACAAGACCAGATAAATCAAAGACGAGAGAGAGCAGTTCATATCTCAAGTGATTTAATTAGCTGACTTTTCTTTTCTTCTGTATTTGTTTTTTGTTTTTGGGATTTTTGGAAGAAGTGTATGTAATAAAAAATAACTAGAGAGAATAGGAATGGGTAAAGGGAATTGTAGATTCATTGCCTGCAAGTGCCTTATGCTTACCATTATTAGGATGAACCTAATGGAAAATATCTACATCATAGCTCATATGACAAGTAGAGCCCTTGTCAAGATACCACTCATGATCAGAATCAAGGGAATAGATTTATATGAATTGATGATGCCAATGCTTGATGAAGTTGCTCAGCTTGATAAGCACAAACAGATGGATTATAATGGTTGACAGTTAAGGATGGAATACTTGTAAAACGATCAGCTTTAACTTTTCCAGAGGATGATCCAGACTATCTAGAGAGAATCAGTTGTTCTTACTTGAAAACGAGTATGAAGTAGCTGGGGCAGACAGCAGATAATTTTCAAAATGAGATTGGGGTTATTCAAACAGAAGATTATCTAGAGACTAGAAAAAATATCAAGATCAATTATTGTTTGATCATAGTTGGCACCATGAGTATGATGGACTTTGTTGAAATGAGGTTATCTATTTGAGCCACTTGTAGTGCTTAATTATAGTTTAATTGATAAAGACATTTGATTCTTAAGACACCAATTTTCAAAGAGATTGACAAAACACGAATCGAAACCTTCAAGATCAATATAATATGCTATGCAAAGTAGCTGTATTCCCATTGCTTCAGAGAAAACTTGAGCCATTTCCATAGAGTAGGCCAAGTCTAACAGACATCTTATTCCTAAATCAACCTTGCGTTTTGATCAATTCAAATCATTAATCCCATATTTTCTCATCACCTGCCTACTTTCCAGCATTCTACAGGAAACTTCAAACTTGTACTTGTCAGAACGCACCTTGTCCAGCAGTACGGCATCGTACCTACTCTCAAACTTGACTTGATCATGGCCAATTATAAACATAAAATACATATGGGATTCTTGGTAGCAACTCACAATCTTAGAGTTGAAATGTCTGGTATGAGATTTAAATTAATTATTAAAATGATTATTATATAAAATCTATGTGAAAAATGGTAATTCTATTTCACTCTTTCAAACGTTCAGAGATACAAAATTTATGCCAATGGTAAGTCTTTTTCATTCTTTCAAACGTTCAGAGATACAAAATTTATACAATTTCTTCATACATTGATGCCGGAATAACGGAGAAAATTAAGGGGGGGGGGGGGGGGGAAGATTACAATGTAGGGCAGTCCAAAAATAGGAAATTAGTTAACTATTTATTTACTTATTTTCTATTCCGATTTTCTCCAAAAGAGTAACTAGTCTATCCTTTAGTTTGAATGTTAGCTAACTGCCCCTCTATTGAAACATATGATGCACAAATTAATCACGCCACTTCCTTGATAAAGTGATAGTCCACCTTTAATATGCTTTGTACAATATTGACTATAGACACAACAACTCACGTATTCCATGAGCCATAAATCTAAACTTGACCTCTACATTTCATCTTACAACAACTAATTGCTTCTTATTTCTCTATATCACTAAATTTCCTCTATAAAGACACGTGACTTATGAATTGATTCACTAGACTCATTGGTTGAAAGGACAAATCTTGAAGAAAGGGTTTAGATTCATAGATTCCTTATCTTCACCTAATGACTCCCTTGAAAATAAGGATGAGAAAATTAAAGTACTGATTTTCATTAAAAATGATCTCCATAGTTACCAAGAATTTCCTACCTAGCTAGATTCTAGATGATATTATTTATATTTATTTTATTTTATTTTATAGGAGAATGATAAATAAACACACCATTCAATGCTCAAGGATTAAGTTTACTATGATGATAAGAATAAATGTGAACATACGAGACACTTGAATATTTTAAGAGGAAGATGACTGGATACACAAAAATTAGTATAGAATTTTGAAAAAATATCCACTAGAACTCTTATTCCCTAAAACTCTAGACGCTAACCTATTGATCAAATGGGGCACAATCAAAATTGCTTCTCCTTAATATGGCTTAGGAACATTATTTGAAATAACAATGCTTAGGTTACCTTTAGGAGATGACCATTTTTTTCACTTTGTAATACAATTTTGTTGTGAGGAATCATTACATAAAGATTGGTGTGTAATTCTTTCCTTTGTGAGAAATGGTCCTAGAACTTGATTAAAGTATTCCTTCTATTATTATTGGATCTAATACTTTTGATTTAAACACCAAATTAAGGATGAATTATTTTATGAAAAATAGGAAACATAATGCTAACATATGATTTATTTGTCATAAGAAATAGCTAAGCTATTCTAAAACAATCATCAAATTATCAATAAATAAAACAGACCATCAAGCTTTAGTGAAATTTTTGATAAACCCTAAACATCAACATGTATTTAGTTGAAAAGGATTGGATTAGATGAGACTTTTTCTAAAAAAATGAGAGAGGTCATATGGTCACCATTGCCACTTCCACTTTCAATATAACTTTAAATTTATCACACCAACATTTAATTTAATAAGAAATTAAAAAGTTCTCTCTTTCAACAAACTTCTATAACATCAGCACTTAGTTTCATTGTATATATTCACATTTTTACTTGTGGACTCTACCAAAGAAGACATAATTGTAGACGTCTAATTTTATTCTTAGTATCCAAATACATGCATTTTCACATATGCATCTTCACTTATACCTGATTTTATGATGCACTGACCATGTTTTTTAGGAGTTTTCATCCATTTTAGTGTGGTTTAAAGACTCTCGAGTAGTCATGACTTGAGAGAAAGTTGCAGAAGAGGAATGTTCAAAAGGTAGGAGAAGGTTAGACTTTTTAAGGTTGGTATCGGTTTTGGCATGCAAAATCGATATAGCTAGGAACAGATACGTACAAGGAAGGCCACTGTCGGATTGTTGGATGGATGATGATTTGCCTCAAATGGACACCAAACCGATGCCAATAGACCCATGTTCCAGGTCTGACATTGAGAGAAGCCACCATCGAAATGCCATTATTGCTTGGATTGATGCAGAAATGATATGAATCGACACGGCTAGGCCCCACTGTTGAAAATTTCAAGGGATAAACTAATATGACTATTAAGGGCACTAGTACAATTATGATCATTTTATAATAAATCAAACCCACTAAAATTGATGGTACATGATAGTCAAAATTGTCTAAAAGTCATTGAATATTTGTTTCCACTGCCTCAGTCCAGCCTGTTTTTGGAATTAATTTACAAAATGTTTGGGAGACTTGGGACTAGTCGAGCATATGATATCGACAGTGTGCCATAGGGAGCATATCACAACAAAATGCCAAAAAATAATTGGAAGTCTTATAAATATTCATTCATTCATGAGAAATAAAAATAACACCATTTTTAATCCAAATAATTAAGAGAATGGTGAAAGTTGACTAACCTCTCTTTGGGTGGAAATTAAAGACTTGGTGGCCTAAGCTCATGTCAACTCTAGTGCATATTAAAAATGATGATAAAAAAAAATATATTTGGAAGTATAAATATTCAAACATTTATGATTCACATGATCTTTTCACAACTGCATCAATTATTGAATAAAAAAATTATTAGATTATAATTTTATTAATTAGGCTGATGATTCAATCGTATTTAAATCATAATATTGATATAATATATAATTAATATATTATTAATTTTTTTAATTATAAAAAGTTATATATAATTAAAAATTTATTTAAATCATGATAAAAATAAAATTTAAATATATTAATATTTTAAAATTGTATATATAAGAGTAAAATAAAATTTTATTATTTGACTTCACCCACATTTTGATGGTTATACATTCAATTATTTTAATTATTATTTTAAAAATTACTATGATTTTTGTACCTATATTATTTTCATTTGATCTATTATCTTAAAAATTAATATGTATAAATATTTAATTTTTATTCTAATTTTTTTAAATATTGTTATTTGCAAAGAAGTAGCAAACCATTGTATTTTATTAATTTAAGCTATAAAATAGCAGCCTAGCTCACTGCACCAACTGAAAAAATCAAATTTAATAGCCCGCCCATTCTTGCAAGATTGGCGGGTCAACCGGCTGGTTTCCAAAACCTTAACTATGCAAAAAAATAAAAAAGATAAAAAAGAAGGAAAATAATTAATCATTAAAAATTGATTTAGGCTGGAGTGTGATTAGTAAATTAATTGCAATTAATAGTTAATAAATTAAATGAATAAATACTGAGAACACCTAATTAATTCTGAACTTTGGAATTTGAACACAAATTTTAAAATTGCATTTCAAAATGATTGTCCCTTGTGCATGAACTTGACCTCCTTAAATGCTAAGATTCTTCCTCTTTGAACCCCAGTGATTGATTTAGGGTTTTTTGGTAATTGATTTTGAAAATAATTTTTAAAAAGAGTTTTTAAAAATTATTTTTTAAATTTTTGTATAATAAAAATGGTTTAAAAACCTAAAATGTTTTTAACTTATTTTTAATATTTTTAAATATGTTTTAAAAATAATTTTTATACCTAGTTTTTTATTTTGAATCATTCTACATGTTAGTATAATTATTTCTTAAAAGGGTCAATAAAAAATAAATGAAAATAATAGAAAACAATTAAAAGATGTAATATGAAAACACCCTATTTTCTATTCTTAAAAACAAAAAACAAAAAACAGTTTTTGGTTTTCAAATGTGGTTTTTGTTTTGAAGAACAAAAAACTATTTTAAAAAATAATGTCCAAACAAACCCTTGGACTGTCTAGAGATAATTTTATAAAATTTATCCTTATAATTATTCCATATATATAAACTTCTCACGTAAGTATTTGGTCCTTTAATAAATGGGAGAACCTTTAAAAATTGTGAATTTTTAGATTATTCTTTAATTTTTTTTTTTTATCTATTTTGAGATTGGGTAAGATTGTATATTGTGGATGACTCTTTGTTGATGCTTGATTTTGTAGATTGGTTAGAAGCTTCATAAGGTGTAATTGTTTTTGTGTGTTCCCACCTTTTTGTTTTTTGTTCCTTGTATACATCATATATACTTTTCTTTTTAATACAATTACCTTTACCTATATTAAAAAAAAGGGGTATTTGGTGCTTTAATTGGAAAAAGAGTTTAAAAATAAGATCAAATTAATATTCAATAAAGATGATTTGCAAATATTAGAGTATGTTTGAAAGTGTTTATATTTGAAATGCTTTCAAATGAAGTATATTTTTTGAAAATCACGTATCGAGTACTTCTTCAAGAAATATTATAAGTGATTTTGTTTTAACTTTTCAAAAACAATTTTTAATTTTGTCAAAACATTTGATTTTTCTTCAAAAATATTTTTTTTAAATATTAATGTTAAAAGTGCATTATAAAATTATTGTCAAACTCAGTCTTAGAGTGTGTTTAATAACATTTCTTTTCAAGGTACCTTAATGGAAATGTTTTTTTTAAACGTGTTTTTGAGAAAATTATTTATCAGGAGTCGGTTTGATAGTGATTTTAAAAAACGTTTTTAATATTTATAATACTTAAAAAATTTTATTATTCAAGTGTTAGAAATGCTAGAAATGCTTTTTAGAATTATTTTTAAACGTACTCTAAGAGTATGTTTGATAATATTTCTATTTAAAATGTTTTTAATGAAAGTGTTTTTAGGAGAATTGTTTATCGTGTTTCTCCAAAAAAACACTTCAAGTGATTTTTATAATTTTAAAAATATTTTCTAAAATTTGCCAAACATCTTTTTTTTTTTTTTTTCAAAAATACTATTTATGGTAAAATTTTATAAAATCACTACAAAACAGACTTTAGTATTTTTCGAGGAAACACTACACGTGATTTTTGAACTTATTTTTAAAATGTTTTTCAAGCTTTACTTGATGTTTAGCTTTTCTTTGAAAACAATTTTTAATCTAGAGATGTTTTTTTAAAAACAGTATCAAATGGATTCTTAACTTGAGTCACATGTAATGCTGAAGTATTAGTATAATTTGTCGGTGTTGTCTATCAATCACATATCTTAACAACTTAATTAGCAAAGCACTCGCTTCCGATCCAAGTATCCACCTCACACCCTTTTATTCCTTGTCTGATCCATTTCTCCCGCAATGATTTTCAGGAAACTTCAACCCTGTTGCCTTAAAACGCGGTTTCACATGCAATGGCAGAAAAAAAAAAAGAGTTGTCTCTCCAGTACTGCACCATATATACCTACTCTCAATCTTGACTTGTACTCATTGCCTATTATATATGAATAAATATGAGGTACTTAGTGGGAACCTTCAATCCTATAGTTGAAAAAATGTGAATTGCAATATTAAAGCTTCAAGACAGCCTGTTATAGTTTGATTAAACAAACATACACTTGACTGCAATGATTGAGAAGATCACTATATAAAGGCTTAGTCTCCCTCTCCTTTGAACTCACAGAAACTTGGTAGTTCTGTTGGAGTTTGCATTGCCGGAAATGGGAAGCCCGGGAAGCTCGGGGCATTGGCCTCGAGTGGTTTGTGCTATGGCGTTTTGTCTCATTGCCACTTGTGTCGCTGCCTCTAAACCCTATATTTATGCTTCGCCTCCTCCACCCCACCACCCTAAACACTACTCGCCGCCATCATACAAGTCTCCTCCGCCAAAGCATGCAAATTACCCACCGTATTATTACAAGTCACCACCCCCTCCAAAGTACTCTTCTCCGCCATCTTACCACTACAAGTCACCGCCGCCTCCACCAAAGCATGTAAGGCATCCACCATATCATTACAAATCACCGCCACCACCAAAGCATTCTCCTCCACGGCATTACCACTACAAGTCTCCACCACCACCACCAAAACATTTAGAACATCCTCCTTATCATTACAAGTCACCACCACCACCAAAGCATGTAGAACATCCACCTTATCATTACAAGTCACCACCACCACCACCACCAAAGCATGTAGAACATCCTCCTTATCATTACAAGTCACCACCACCACCACCACCACCAAAGCATGTAAAACATCCACCTTATCATTACAAGTCACCACCACCCCCACCACCAAAGCATGTAGAACATCCACATTATCATTACAAGTCACCACCACCACCACCAAAGCATGTAGAACATCCTCCTTATCATTACAAGTCACCACCCCCACCAAAGCATTCTCCTCCACCACCTTACTATTATAAGTCACCACCACCGCCAAAGCATTCTCCACCTCCTCCATACTACTATAAATCACCGCCACCTCCCTCACCCTCTCCCCCACCCCCTTACTACTACAAATCGCCACCTCCACCATCACCATCGCCACCTCCTCCATATGTTTACAAGTCCCCACCTCCACCATCTCCGTCCCCACCCCCTCCTTACTACTACAAATCACCACCTCCACCCGTAAAGTCACCACCTCCTCCATACTATTATAAGTCACCACCACCACCATCACCATCACTTCCCCCTCCCTATTACTACAAGTCTCCTCCACCCCCAACTCACAAGTCACACCCTCATCCTCCATACCACTACAAGTCCCCTCCACCCCCAACTCACAAGCAACACCCTCATCCACCATATTATTATAAGTCGCCACCTCCACCTTCACCCTCTCCACCTCCAACATACTACTACAAATCTCCCCCACCTCCAAAACACTACTAAGCCTCCATTCACAACTTCAATCTGCATGAATTGTCTGTGCAAGAATAACTAGCTAGCTTCCTTTGGAAGCTGAGTTTGAAGACATTTTTATTATTGTTTCCGTTATTAATCAAATGTATTCGTGAATAAATTAGGGCTCAAAATGGAGGCCTCTGGTTAACTTGTCTGTATGGAGCATTCAATGCATCATTTCTTGTAAGCTGTAAAAGCCCGGAATTCAATTTTTAAGAAGAGCCTTATTGCCTTTTTTTTTTTTGGGACTATTTAATTACTGTTTTCATTGAATTTAAATACATCTAGGTCTGTGTTTTCTGCTAACTTTTAACAGTGTTATGTATTTTTCATCAAGCATATATCTTCCGTTTATGGTTAACAATCATGCTTCGCTAAGATAAGGGCATCCTATTCAGCGAACCTATATATTAGCTTAGTAATGTGTCCTGTGTCCAGTGTCCAGTGTCCCAGCTCAATCCATATAGATGAGACTTGTACTCCTGAGCAGAAAATCAAACCAGGCCTTGTAGCCCCAGCTTGCACACGCTTAGTAGAGCTTCACATATGACCTTCCCATGGATTTCTACTACTCAATTAACCGTGGAGAATTATATTATGGTGCAATAAGAACAACTGCAGACAAGTCACAGAAAAATGAAGTTGGTGACCTTGAGATTAGACAATGCATGTGCAGGTTTTGCAGTCTTGTTTTTTTTTTTTTTTTTCTCTTAATTAATTCAGATTTACAGTGGATTTTAGACAGTCTAGTGCATATAGAACAAGAAAAATAGAATTCAGACTTCTCAATTCTCTTTCGATTAGCTGCCCTTAAGTGGTGCTTTCGCTTAAAAACTTAGAAATCATCAGATTCCTAAATTCAGGTTTTTTGAGTCAACATCTAGACAATCATAAAGCATACAATAATCTGAAATGCAACTTTTCATCACATCTAAAAAATATTGGGCTTTTCAAAAAAAAAAAAAAAAAAAAAAAAAAATTAAAGATCCCAACTCCAAAAGAAACCAAAGGGCCCAAACAGCCAAACCCAGGTGTACAGTCACATTTTTTTCCCTATAGTAAAATGAATACTAAATCAAGGACATGCCAGAGAACGTGGGGTTTATCCCACATAGTAAAATGAATAATAAAAGGGGACATGCCAGAGAACGTGGGGTTTATCCCACATAGTAAAATGAATAATTAATTGGGGAGATGGCAGAGAACGTGGGGTTTATCCCCTATAGTAAAATGAATAATAAATTGGGGAGATGGCAGAGAACGTGGGGCGTGGGGCTTATCATATATACATGTAGTCAGCAGATGTCCTTTATTTTTATTTCCCTCTTGATTTGTTTATTTATCTGTATATGCATGTTATGTTAATTAATTCATAGGAATCAGTTTTAAGTCTAATTAATCTTAATAAGTATAAACTAAGGAGCTAATTGAAATGAGCTTAGTTGTTGCTTAATAATAATACCTCTCTTAAAGGAGTTTTTTGTAATTTTACATATGGAATTAAGGATATATACCTTCTGCTTAATAAGGATTGTGTCAAGTAAGTCTTGTAGCAAAATCTTCCACCTTTTGATAAGGAGTAGCACCGGATCTAATTGAATTTACTGATCTTATATATGGGTGTGCTAACAATTCAATGCTCAATAATGCTTGTTTTGTCCTGTTTGAGGTACCATCCCCAAATAATGTAATTCTTCTAAGTATAATGTGTCTAAGTGAATGCTCTTGTAATTATACTCCTCAGGTGATTGTATGTGTTTGTTAAGATTCTTTACACGGACTAGGTCCTTCTCTATTCTTCGAATATTTAGTAACTTTTAACCATCAAACTTGCATCAAAGTAAAAATAGAAAAAAAGTAATGATATTGAACCACATTAATCAAACTAGCTAAGAGAATAAATAATTTAAATGTGAATTCACCTCGCTCTAGTCTACTATTCATCAAAATAACAAAAATTGATTAAAACCATAACATAAGAATCTATAGTAACTCAGCATGAATACTATAGCAAAAACATCAAATAATATTGATCAAACCACATTATATATAAGACTTTTCCCTCAAGGGTGCTTGTCGTGGAATAATGTGTTAAATGCTGCTTTTATAGTATCTTGGTTATAGTCTTTCCACTAATAAATTTCACAATAGCTTTTGAATCCAATCATTGTAATATTAATCGGTTTGCATCTTAGGGTTAAAGTGTGTATGGAGTATTTATTGGTCTACAAACTCCCATCTTATACTATATTCTTTGTCTCTTGTTTAACCAATTATCATATGGTGTCCAAATAGTAAGGTGATGTCTGTTTTTTGGTTAAATAAAAAAAAATCAAAATATTTAATTTTTTTTATTCAGTTAAAAATAATTTATTAATATCAATTAACATAACTAAATTGAACTAATTGATAACAAATTTACTCTATTTATATTGATTGATATCAAAAAGTTATTTTTTATTGAATAGAAAAAAATCAAATATTTTAATTTTTTCTATTCAATCAAAAAACAAATATCATTTAAGTTTGGTCTGGGAAATATTTTTTTAATCTAAATTTCATGAAGATTTGGGTTAAGAACTCTCGTAATTTTTTTATTTAAAATATATAAAATTCTAAATTTCTTATGAACTACTTGTAATTTTAATATTTGGATGCAGTAGGAGGCTAAATACTTGTAGTGATTATACATGCATATTACTACAAATGTGAAGTAAAAAACTGATAAAATCTTTTAGCAACTACATAAATACACACACATAAAAACTTTTCTTATGACATAAAACTTTAATGGAGATGATATAAATTATTTCTATTACATCGGGATGTACTTATTTTTTTGCTATTTTTCACAAAGCATTTTGCTTTTATACCATTTCCAAACTTCTATTTTTAAATAAGTGCAAAATATAAATTTAAAGAAGAATTCAACCCTCGGGGCTCCATCACCTCTGCCAATAAAAACGAAATATTGCATGATTAATAGCTGAATAAAAATGGAAAAATGCAATATAGTCAGTGGAAAAGATATTTGAAGGAATAAAAAACCAAAAAATGCAAGGGGAAAAAAAACCTGAAAACAATGTCAGAAGTGGGATTTGAACCCACGCCCTCTCTCGAGGACCAGAACTTGAGTCTGGCGCCTTAGACCACTCGGCCATCCTGACTTTGGTTAATCATCTCAAACAAATATATTATATAGACAACTATTATTACCTAGTATCTCAAAACTTAAGGTATGCAATAATATGGAAAAATGATAAAAATACATTTTAGAAACACCAAGGCTATGTTTGGTTCTCAGAAAATTTGAGGGAAAATGCAAGGGAAAGAAAATACAAAGGAAAAATATAAGGAAAGAAAAAGTGAAGAAAAATAAAAAATGGATTAAAAGTTGATAAGTTATTTTTATTTTTTACTTCAAACTCATTTTATTTATTTTAACTCATTAATATAAAGATTAAATAATTTTAAAATACATAGGTTTTTAATTAGTTTTAATTATATTTGATTTTCTTTTATATTTTTCATAGGACAACCAAACATGAAAAAATTATTTTCCTTTGCATTTTTTTTCTTTCCTTAGTATTTTCCGGGAACCAAACATAACCCAAAAGTTTCAAAATCCAATATCTTCAACACACTTATATTGAATTTTAAATCTAAAACATGTAAATATTTTATTATATTTCATCTTTTTTAATCATATTTTAGATAGGTTAGCAAGTATGTAGACAACAAAATGATCACTCGGGGGAGAGTGCACTTTTTTTATTTGTTTATATATTATGATAAGATAAAGTTTTGAATTACTTTTAAACTATTATATTTTGAGAAAATATTAAAATTTCAAATCAATATTTATCAAATTTTAAATTTGATTTTTAATTGAAACAAAAATATAAATTAAAATAAAATAGAATGTGAATTAAATACAATTAGATGAAATTAAGGTATAAAATAATGAGATTCAATATGTAGTACAAATGTCTGAGATTCACATGGAGCATAATGGGACTTAAGTTGCACATGTAACAACACTTGATTGATGATTTTTTTTTATGATTATCAAAAAATACTTTTGATATTCATGTAATGGGTCTCTATATTTTGATATGTTTGATTATATTTATTGAAGTTTAATTAATGATTTATATGTCTCTTATTGATATCTACTCAATTGAATTATCATTCTCATGTTTTCTTTGGTTTGTTAATCTTAAAGAAGGTATTAAGTGATAATTAATTCAGTCGCGTTACTATCTAAACACTGATTTGATCAATTTTGTTTCAACTATCCTCACTTGCGGGTTAGAATCTAAAAACTTATCAATTATTTGGGCAAAATTCCTTCATTCAAAAATACTCTCATGTGTGGAAGCGCATACATCAGAGGATCGAAGAGTCATTGCAAGCACATCAAAGTTCGCAAAACCACAAGGGAATAAAATATCAACATCCCCCTGCCCACACCCCCTAAAAAAAAGGGCATGTTCGTTTCTCCTTTTTTTGTAAGGTTAAGAATGCAAATAAATCATATGGGCGAACATACATGAGTTGATGTTGGAATTAAACTTGATAGTTGAGTCATTGTAGATTTAAAGTTTTCTATTATTTGAGGCTGAATGAGAAAGTTGAAAAGAAGTCAAATATTTAGACATATTTAATTATATACAAAAAAAACTAGGAACTTAATTTGGTGTCTCCACAAAATTTTAGGTTTGACTTTTTATGTGTTTGGAAGAAGTACAGGCATCACCAAGCCACCACAGAGCATAACCAAAGCACTCATGGACAACCAAGAGGAGAAATATAATAACCCGCAGAGGGCCAATTGAGTCAGCACAAAGTGAGCTTATATCTCCATGTTCTATAAAAGCCCAAATGGTTTCACCCAGCCTATGGTACAAGTTCACCAAACGATATTGTTCCACTTGTCACTATTTGAATATATTGGTCCATTAGGGTTATGGCAGCGTTGCCCTAAAACTTTAACATACATAGATCCTATTCTACTTACCTGTTCATTAGTTGATATCACCTGTCATTCATGAAGTTCATAGCCATTGCTCTCATCCAAATCAATGTAAACACTCATTTTTTTTAAATTACATCATATAAAAGGAGACACAAATAAAGGACCAGATCGATATGGTCCAATCAAAGAAATTAAACAAATGCATTATATTTTGAGTAACAAATAAAAAAAAAAAAAACATCACAAGAATAGACTTCCAAAGAATCATCCTCATGTGAAGTTCCTTTATTCTCAAGAAGACGCTCAATTACTCCCTCTTGTACAAATTATTCTTTCTATCAATCTTTGAGCTGCAAAAAAGAACAACAGTAATTATACAGTGATCACAATGAGAAGTAAATCAGTTACTGTAGTTTATGAATGCTTACATGAAACAAGAAATAGTCATTCTTTTAGTCAACTGGAGGTGGAGGGGAGCTGTAATAATACGGTGGTGGAGGTGATGGAGAAGGAGGGGGTGGGGATTTGTAATAGTAGGGAGGAGGGGGAGATGGAGATGGTGTTGCTGGTGATTTATAATAATAAGGTGGAGGAGGTGATGGGGAAGGTGGAGGAGGTGGCGGTGATGGAGATTGAGGTGGTGGGGACTTGTAAATGTAAGGAGGTGGAGGTGATGGAGAGGGTGGTGGCGGGGATTTATAGACGTATGGAGGAGGTGGTGATGGGGATAGAGGTGGTGGGGATTTGTACATATATGGAGGAGGTGGAGATGGGGATGGGGGTGGTGGTGATTTATAGATGTAAGGAGGAGGCGGTGATGGAGATGGGGGTGGTGGGGATTTGTATACGTAAGGAGGTGGTGGTGATGGAGAAGGTGGTGGAGGTGATTTATAGACATAAGGAGGTGGTGGCGATGGAGAAGGTGGTGGTGGGGATTTGTATACATAAGGAGGAGGTGGTGATGGAGAAGGTGGAGGTGGAGACTTATAGACATAAGGAGGTGGTGGCGATGGAGAAGGTGGTGGTGGGGATTTGTACACATAAGGAGGTGGTGATGGAGAAGGTGGAGGTGGAGACTTATAGACATAAGGAGGTGGTGGTGATGGAGAAGGTGGTGGTGGGGATTTGTACACATAAGGAGGTGGTGGTGATGGAGAAGGTGGAGGTGGAGACTTATAGACATAAGGAGGTGGTGGTGATGGTGAAGGTGGTGGTGGGGATTTGTACACATAAGGAGGTGGTGGTGATGGAGAAGGTGGTGGTGGGGATTTGTACACATAAGGAGGTGGTGGTGATGGAGAAGGTGGAGGTGGAGACTTATAGACATAAGGAGGTGGTGGCGATGGAGAAGGTGGTGGTGGGGATTTGTATACATAAGGAGGTGGTGGTGATGGGGAAGGTGGTGGTGGGGATTTGTACGCATAAGGAGGTGGTGGTGATGGAGAAGGTGGTGGTGGGGATTTGTACACATAAGGAGGTGGTGGTGATGGAGAAGGTGGAGGTGGAGACTTATAGACATAAGGAGGTAGTGGTGATGGAGAATGTGGTGGTGGGGATTTGTACACATAAGGAGGAGGTGGTGATGGAGAAGGTGGAGGTGGAGACTTATAGACATACGGAGGTGGTGGCGATGGAGAAGGTGGTGGTGATGGAGAATGTGGAGGTGGAGACTTATAGACATAAGGAGGTGGTGGTGATGGAGATGGAGGTGGTGGTGATTTATAAATGTAAGGAGGTGGTGGTGAGGGAGAAGGTGGTGGTGGTGACTTATAGTAGTAAGGAGGTGGAGGTGACAAAGATGGAGGAGGTGGAGACTTGTATTGGTAAGGAGGTGGAGGAGATGGGGATGGGGAAGGTGGAGACTTGTAACGATAAGGTGGTGGAGATTTATAATAGTATGGTGGAGGTGAAAGCTCCGGTGGTGGTGGTGATTTATAGCGGTATGGTGGATACTGGCGATAAGGGGGAGGTGGAGATTTGTAAGCATGATATGTTGGTGGAGGTGGAGAGGCATAAATGTAAGGCTTGTCGTCGGCAGCTACATTGGTGGCTATCAAGAACAATGCCAGGATATAAACTAGGTGAGGCCAGAAATTGGCCATTTCTGGTTACCCTGAAACAGGTCACCAGAAAGTTTCACTCAGTATAAAGTACCCCACTTCTCTGGACTGCCTTGAATGGACACTTTTGAATGACTGCAAATTTGGATCTTCGGGTTTATATAGTGATCCCTTCAATGGGTGTTGCATTTGTTTAATAGTTGTTGAAATATTCCAACTGGTCATCTATATAATTTGACCTTACAATTCCCCATGTTATTCAAGTCTTTGACCATATGATCATAGTGGGATTCCACTAACCTCTATATGTCCAAGAAGAAGTCAAGCAAGAACATTTCAGGGTTCTAGGCTTGATATTTATAATGAGAAAATTTTCCCTGGAAGCCCTGACCTGATGTCTAAATTAATTAAACTTACATGACCTCAAAGTCGCTATATATATACTATATATACAGATGCCTGTCCATGTCTTGATCAGTATTTAATTCGAGAAGCCTAACCTGCCTAACCTTACGATCATTTAATCAAATCATTCCTTTTACTACTTCAGCGATATGATTCTCCGGCCAGGGAATTGAAAATTTATAAAATTATTGGCAGATTAACTTTTACTAGTTCACCGTTTCTCAGTCAATATAGTTGGTCTAATTAGGACAGAGCATTCAGGCGTAATCATCCAAAAGCAAGAGCTATTAAGAGAAGTTTGGGTCCATGAATGAGCTCATCACATTAGTTAATTAATAGAAGTTGATTTTGTTTTTCCCTGTTTTATTTAAGAAGTTGTTTCCAAAGTACCGCAAGCAGCCCCAATATATAAAAGCAATGGCAATTGATAAAGTCCTTTACGAAAAAGAAAGTTGGGTGGTTTAGGTGTGGAAATTAACATTCAAAGACATACTAATTTTTGTATCTATTTTGTTCTATTCCACTAAATTTCTTTATGATTTTTAATTTATGTATATTGCCGGTGGCATTTCTTCTCTCTTAGGAATTAGGGGAAAAAATTCATATGAAACTTGGTATCAGAGAAGTGCCATTAATAATATGAGAACTTGATGGAATTAGCTACCTGGCGGCTTGCTCTTGGTTATGAACAAAGTGATTATGATTGGAGAAATGAAACTGCCGGGTGTGACATTGGTTTTAGGCCATTTCACTAGCTAGTTTAAGGGTGCATCAAAACTTAAGTAGGGAAACTGCCATCATTGATTATTGGTTTCGTGGTACTCCAACAAATGAGTGCTTATCTATAATATTGTTGAAGAAAAACTCAAATTCTTCATGCCTATGGTTGTTTTTTTTTTCTTCCTTTTTATAGCCATCACATGAAGGGGCCAGGCCTTTTTCTATGCCATTACAGCCTTCTACAACTGTTATAGCCTTCTGTCATAAGTTGTCAAAAGTGGTTGAAGATTCATTTTCGGCATTAGGAAAGAAGGTTGGTTCTAAAGGTCATCTCTTGTGAAGGACCTCCCTCGTAGGTAAGTTAATTTTTTGTATTTTCAATTGCTTTTGGTCTGATTAAAACATAGAAATGTACTTTTTCAATTTTTTTCAAAAAAACATCACTAATTAGATGGTATCACCTATACATTTTTGGATTTTATCGTTTGTATCATAATCTCATTTGTTTATATCTTTGTACCTTGGTCCTATTGGTTTTTATCCTTATTCGATGATCTAGATCTCACCATACATATTCAACGGTACCATGGATCATTTATTCGGTAGGTAGCATTATGATATCTTAACATTTTCTATTGCTTTTCCTTGATGAAAAAAATTGCATGTAGTTGTCATACAGGAGCATCATGGCATATATATACTTAAGGTCCTTCCTTTGTTAGATTGGTGAAGGTAATTTACGGATGCTGGTCTTTCAAAGAGTTAAAAAGTTGTACATGATATCCTTCCATGTTGGAGAAACACTTCAATTAATAACTCGAAAGGAAGGCTTTTCTTCTTTTAAGTTGCTTATAGAAAACAATCTTAAGAAAGTATACTGCAGCTGAATTCATAATTGGCTACCATTCTTCAATGATGCCTCCATTTTCCGTTTGTTGACTGTTTGCCACTGGTGAGGCTAGTTGGCTATTGATGATTGATTGTCCTTTCATTTAGATTCAAACACTGGCAGTTTAACCAATAGTGGGCAAATTAATTTGGACGCCTCCTATGGAAATGATATCAATATATTGTGCTTTATAATGAATATTTTGACAAAATAAATGCACATATATCCCGGTGGCTTTAATTATAATGTCCTAATCTTAAATAAGTAAATAAATAAGGCCTCATCTTTAGTTTTAAATAAAAAAATTTAATATAGACTAAAACAAATTTTGAATTGAAATTTCAACTGATCAACAGATCAGGCATCCTTGAAGGCCATCACACTTTTGTACATAAATACCTGCCTTGTACACTAATGAAAGCATTAACTAGAGATACATGCAAGATGGGTATAAATAAAAGTGAATACTGTGAACCCTTTGAGCAGTGAATGAAAAAAAAAAAAAAAGATTTCAGGACCTTTTGAGTTCTTAAGAGACTTAGAAATATTGATAGGTTGGATGCTTAATTTAATGAGCCAAATTTGAATATTGATGGAAAAGCACGGCAAAGCTAATAACTTAGCCATCGCCAGCATGCTTCAAAGCTTGCTGGAATTAGAAATGTATTACCATGGAAACTACTGTTGAGCAGCACTACTAGATGCAGCTTAACAATGTTTCACATGTTGAAACTCTCTGCGGGCTTTGCTCAACTTGAGAGCCACACATTTCGATATTTTCAATTTCTAATTGTTTACTCTGGAGGCTTTCTGCGCATTAATGAGAATTACAGTTGACCCTCGGTGAAGTTTTGCCTCTGATCCATCTGGGGTACATTCTCACATTCAAATCAATGCAAACATTCCTTTTTATTTCAATATCAGTAACATAATTTGTAGACAGTGAATGGATAAATATGATCCTGTGGAAAAAAATCAATCGTAATATATTTGTATTCATGACTCATGAATACGAATAAAATCAAAATCACATGAAGAAAGGCAAAGAAGCATCCATGGGCCAAAACCCTTATTCTTAACGCCATTGTCTTCTTTGAGTTTAGGTGGTCGTCAATGTGTCCCCAAAGAATATCTGCAGGCTCCTTTTATTAATTACATTTTCTATCAACCAATGAGCTGCAAAAAAGATTATAAAAATATTAATTCCATAAATATAATAAAATCCAGGAGTGAATAGGCTGAAACCTAAGTCTTATACTCACATAAAGCAAGTAGAAATAGCCGATCTTTTAGTAATAGTATGGAGGTGGTGGTGATGGAGAAGGCGGAGGTGGAGACTTGTAGTAATAGGGTGGAGGGGGTGAGGGAGATGGTGGTGGTGGGGATTTGTAGTAATAAGGTGGGGGAGGTGATGGAGAAGGTGGTGGTGGAGACTTATAGACATATGGAGGAGGAGGTGATGGAGATGGTGGTGGTGGGGATGGAGAAGGTGGTGGTGGGGATTTGTAGACATATGGAGGAGGTGGAGATGGAGATAGTGGTGGTGGAGGTTTGTAAATATAAGGAGGGGGAGGTGATGGTGATGGAGGAGGTGGGGATTTGTAGACATATGGAGGTGGTGGTGATGGTGAAGGTGGTGGTGGTGATTTGTAGATGTAAGGAGGAGGAGGTGAAGGAGACGGAGGAGGTGGGGATTTGTAAACATACGGAGGTGGAGGTGAGAGAGATGGTGGTGGTGGAGATTTGTAAATGTAAGGAGGGGGAGGTGATGGTGATGGAGGAGGTGGGGATTTATAAACATATGGAGGAGGTGGTGATGGTGAAGGTGGTGGGGGTGATTTGTAGATGTAAGGCGGAGGAGGTGAAGGAGATGGAGGTGGTGGGGATTTGTAAACATACGGTGGTGGAGGTGAGGGAGATGGTGGTGGTGGGGATTTGTAAATGTAAGGAGGGGGAGGTGATGGTGATGGAGGAGGTGGAGACTTATAAACATAAGGAGGAGGAGGTGATGGAGATGGAGGAGGGGGAGACTTGTAAATGTAAGGAGGTGGTGGTGATGGTGAAGGTGGTGGTGGTGATTTATAAATATAAGGAGGGGGAGGTGATGGTGATGGAGGAGGTGGTGACTTGTAATAGTAGGGAGGTGGAGGAGATGGAGATGGTGGCGGTGGTGATTTATAGAAATAAGGAGGTGGTGGTGAAGGAGAAGGTGGAGGTGGTGATTTGTAGTAGTAAGGTGGTGGCGGAGAGGGAGATGGAGGAGGTGGAGACTTGTAGTAGTAACGAGGTGGAGGAGATGGTGATGGGGGTGGTGGGGACTTATAGTAGTATGGAGAATGTGGTGATGGAGAGGGTGATGGTGGTGATTTGTAGTGGTAAGGTGGATACTCATGCTGGTAATACGGTGGTGGAGGTGGAGATGCATAAATGTAAGGCTTGTCGTCTGCAGCTACATTACTGGCTATCAAGCAAAACGCCAAAGCAAAAACTAGATGAGGCCAAAAATTGGCCATTTCCAGCAACCCTTAAGTCTGATCCCCAAAATGCAGGACTTCTACCTCAAAACTTCTATAGAAGGAACTTGTGAATGACTGGAAACGAGGGGCTCTGCAGAGCATTTATAGTGATCTTTTGAGTAAGTGCAGCATTTGTTTAATAGTTGTTGAAAGCTTCCAACTTGTAAAATACCTAACAATTTGAAAAAGTATCCCAAGTTATTCAAGTATTTGACAATATGTCATGGGATTCCACTACTCTCTTGATGGATTAGATGCACTAAAGATACATGTCTAAGAAGAGGTCAAAAGAACTAATGTGAGAAAATTTCAGGGTCTCAGAAAATCTTCCATGTAGCCATGCCAAATGGATGCCAGCAGCTAGCCTGCCGGCCATCAGCTGACAAGTACAACAGCTAGGGCCAGCCGGTGGATTATTAATAATGATAATTGTAGGTCTTGGATCTCACATAGACTTGGTCTTCCTACCAAATATCAAGAACTTGGACACATATGTACAGAATATTTGGCATAAAGCTGAAAAATCATTCCAACAATGAAGTTGGTTGATGTTAATTAAGTCTAGAAATTTAATTTACTGAAAAATCTTTCTACTCTTTGTTCTTCTCTTCTATATATTAATTTGTCTTCTATTTCAGCCATGAATTCTTTGAAATTTTCTTCGACTAACATATATATATATATATATGGGCAATTTTTTTTCCTTTTCTACATTTAAATTTCCAGTCATTGGTATAACTACAATATGCAATACTGGGTATGAATCATGAACAAGATTAACATTCTAGCTGCTTTTGTCTGGTTTGGTCCATGCAAAGGTACCTGTGATTATCAAGTTTTCAATATAAGTTAGTTTAGCTTGTCTTTTATGTTCATTAAAAAGACCAGTTCCAAACCTCTAGCCAATAAAATAGATGCAGTGACAATCAAAAAGTCATTTGTGAAGAAGAAGATAGGGTGATGAGGCATGAAATGTTCAAGGACATACTAGTTAGATTTCTTTTAGTTTTTGTATCCTTTTCTAGGATTCCTTGTCAGTTACATTGATTTGGTATATTGTATGTAAAGAGAAATTTGATGACATCTCCAATGGGAATCAGTTGCCATCGGCACTTGTCTTTCCCATTATAAAGCAAATTAACCAAGTCAAGATGAAGCTTGGTTGTCCTACACCATTATCTGCCATCAATTAATTATATTCCAAGTTGATTGAAATGATTATACTAGTTAACGAGATCGCTCCATTTATATTCGGACAGTGCTTGCCATCACTATCTGAAATGGAACTATTAGATAAGAAATTTGTTGAGGCCATTTAGCTACAGCTTACATACAATGTCAAATATGAAATTTTTGCCATCACTATCAGTCCACATTCATACAAACTGTTTAAATGCTAGCTAGGAAGAAGCTACTTAGAGATCTTGTTCATTTTGAAATACAAATTTTAACTGGAAAATTCATCATGATGTGCTTGAGATATGAATATATAGGTTTATAGATTATTTAAGGATTTCCATTATTCTGACTAATTCTGCCAGAAGTTCTCCATTGTCTCCCTATAGCTAGTTTGTATTCTCTTTTTTTTTGTTTAAATATTTTAGGAGAAGGTTTTAACAAGGCAAGTTTCACCCTAATATGACAAAAGCAAGAAGATGAACCTACTTCGGTTGCAGACAATATTATTGTACTAGATTTTTGGGCTACTAATGGCTTATTAGCCTTTAGGAGGCTTTCAATCCTGGAACATTGAATTAATTTATAGGTTTTAAACCTATTATTTTCTGTTTCAATGACATTTAAGATTTTAGTTATTTGAAAATTGGGATAAGCTTTATGGCTAAGTTGGAAGAGCTTTTATAAAAACTAGAAGAAGTCATAATGTTCCTTCATTTTGTACATAAATTTTATGTATTCATTATGATACATATCTTTTTCTTCTTCAAAAAAGGTTTCAAGAAACCATTTTCTAGCTTTGGAATTTTTCTTAGAATAGAAATGCTCTTTAAGCAGTTCTTTATTTATCTCAACGTTATTAACTTGTATCACCATTGGGTGATTGATGTCTGCATAGCCAATGCCGAACAAAGTGGGAGTTCCTAATCTCCTAGAGGATGCTTCAAATGGTGGGATTTCGACCCTATATATTGGTTTATTAATGTGGTTAGAACTTTCCCAAACTCCTTCGCAGGTTTCCTTCCTCGAAATTTGTATTGGAACCGAAGATGTAGACCTTCTCAAAGATGGTCTAGATGACTCTTTAGTCTCTATCTTTATATTTCTAGAAGGAAATCTTATTTATACTTAGTCATCTTTATGCTCAATGATATTAGAAGGTTTCATAGAAACAGGAACTTCAACTGGAACAACATCTAGTAATTTCTAAATTTCAAAACCTCAATATCTTCCCATCTAACCTTCTATGGGACAAACACTTTTAATTTTAAAATATTTGTTTGAAATAGGGTAGTTTCTCTCCTTTTATCCTTTAAGGCTTTCTCTAGCCTAACATTAGGACTAATTGTTGTCATGGTTTTACAAAATATTCTTTAAATTAGCACCATATTTTGGGCTAACAGATTCATATCAAAACCAATGGTTTTAATATTTAGGGTTAAAACGTCTAGAATAATTGGATCAATAAGAGAGATAGAAAAATTTGGGAAACAGTTAAAATAAACTAATCCCTATGTTACTAACCCTAACAAAGAATCCAAATATTGGTTGTGCTTGGTATCTCTTAAGCTTATAAGCACTGAGTTATTAAGCCCTTCTCTAGTTAGAAGCTTAATAGCTATTTGCACTAGCCCTAAATGAAGGAATTTATAATCTTCTTGGGCTTTTTCTATTATCCTTCTAGGTAATAGTTTGAATGTCGTCTGTTTTTTAATAATAGCAAGAATTTCTTCTACTGTTTGATATGATAATCTGAACGGAATTCATAAGTTCCTCTATTACAGACTAATTTAGAGGATGCATGTTTTGGGAATCATCCAGTTTTGAAGATGATCCTTTATATCTGCTATAGAAACAATTTTTTATTTTTAGAAGATAGTCTTAAGGTAAAAAAAGAGCAAAATAAATTGGCTATGATGAGAGGAGTCAAGAATATCTAAACTTCAAAATTAAAGCTCTCTGTAGGATCGGACAACGATTAATATTGCTATACTACCCTTCCTGGGTCTGACTAGGCTATGTGTCAAAGTCCAAAGAGTAACCCTTCAATATGAGATATTATCTCTCCCTAACTGACTCTGATACCATTCTAGCCTAGAATATACATATATATGTATATAATTAAACATAATTAAACAGTAAGCATACTTAGACAGTTTCAAATATAGTCGAACATATACTAGCAAATCAATAAGGAATAAAGAGAAATCTTATAAGAAACCGAGGGGAATCTTACACTCAAAAGGACAGAGGAGTTGTTACAAGCCTATACTTTAATTCACCGAGCACCCTCACATGAACACCCAAAAGATCACTTCAAACACTCAGGCATACACTCAGAAGCTTAGTAAGGAATGATTCCTTAGTAAGAAAAGAGTAAATAAAAAATTTAATATAAATTAAAGACTAAATAAACAAGGCCTCATCCTCAGCTTTAAATAATTTTTTTTTAATATAATTAAGACAAATTTTGAATATTTGAAATTTCAACTGATCACAGATCAGGCATCCTTGAAGGCTATCAGTCACTTGACTACTTCTAGATGAGTTATAAAATTGCTTGAGAAATTATCTGCTTTAGCCAGTTAATTTCTAGGCAAATGTTCAACAGGTTACTCAGAATACCCTCCATAATAGAATGAGCCGAGTCGAAAGCACTAATTATACTAGAGATACATGCAATATGGGTATAAATAAAAGTGAATACTGTGAACCCTTTGAGCAGTGAAGGAAAAAAAAATGGTCTCAGAACCTTTCGAGTCCTTAAGAGACTTAGAAATTTTGCAAGGATCGATACTTAAATTAATGAGCCAAATTTGAATATTGATGGAAAAGCACATCAAAGCTAGTAACTTAGCCATGGCCAGCATGCATCAAAGCTTGCTGGCATTAGAAATGTACTATGATGGAAACTGCCGTGAAGCAGCACTACTAGATGCAGCTTAACAATGTTTCACATGTTGAAACTCTCTGCGGGCTTTGCTCAACTTGCGAGCCACGCATTTCTATATTTTCAATTTCTAATTGTTTACTCTGGGCTTTTTGCTCATAAATGAAGTTTTGCCTTTGATCCATCTGGGGCACATTCTCACATTCAAATCACTGCAAAAATTCCTTTTTATTTCAATATCAGTAACATAATTTGTAGACAGTGAATGGATAAACACGATCCTGAGGAAAAAAATCAATCGTAATATACTTAGATTCATGACTCATGAATACAAATAAAATCAAAATCACATGAAGAAAGGCAAAGAAGCATCCATGGGCTTTGACCCTTATTCTGAACGCCATTGTCTTCTTTGAGTTTAACTGGTCGTCAATGTATCCCCAAAGAACATGTGGCTCCTTCTTTTATTAATTACTTTTCTATCAACCAATGAGCTGCAAAAAAGATAATAAAAACATTAATTTCATAAAAATAATAAAAACCAGGAGTGAATAAGCTGAAACATAAGTGTTATGCTTACATAAAACAAGTAGAAATGGCCGATCTTTTAGTAATGGTATGGAGGTGGTGGTGATGGAGAAGGTGGAGGTGGAGACTTGTAGTAGGGTGGAGGGGGTGAGGGAGATGGTGGTGGTGGAGATTTGTAGTAATAAGGTGGGGGAGGTGATGGAGAAGGTGGTGGTGGAGACTTATAAACATATGGAGGAGGAGGTGATGGAGATGGTGGTGGTGGGGATTTGTAAATGTAAGGAGGCGGAGGTGATGGAGAAGGTGGTGGTGGGGATTTGTAGACATATGGAGGAGGTGGAGATGGAGATGGTGGTGGTGGGGATTTATAAATGTAAGGAGTTGGAGGTGATGGTGATGGAGGAGGTGGGGATTTATATACATATGGAGGGGGTGGGGATGGTGAAGGTGGTGGTGGTGATTTATAGATATAAGGAGGAGGAGGTGAAGGAGATGAAGGAGGTGGAGATTTGTAAACATATGGAGGTGGAGGTAAGGGAGATGGTGGTGGAGATTTGTGAATATAAGGAGGGGGAGGTGATGGTGATGGAGGAGGTGGGGACTTATAGATATATGGAGGAGGTGGTGATGGTGAAGGTGGTGGTGGTGATTTGTAGATGTAAGGTGGAGGAGGTGAAGGAGATGGAGGAGGTGGTGAATTGTAAACATACGGAGGAGGAGGTGAGGGAGATGGTGGTGGTGGTGAATTGTAAACATACGGAGGTGGAGGTGAGGGAGATGGTGGTGGTGGGGATTTATAAATGTAAGGAGGGGGAGGTGATGGTGATGGAGGAGGTGGAGACTTGTAAACATAAGGAGGAGGTGGAGACTTGTAAATGTAAGGAGGTGGTGGTGATGGTGAAGGTGGTGGTGGTGATTTATAAATATAAGGAGGGGGAGGTGATGGTGATGGAGGAGGTGGTGACTTGTAATAGTGGGGAGGTGGAGGAGATGGAGATGGTGGCGGTGGTGATTTATAGAAATAAGGAGATGGTGGTGAAGGAGAAGGTGGAGGTGGTGATTTGTAGTAGTAAGGTGGTGGCGGAGAGGGAGATGGAGGAGGTGGAGACTTGTAGTAGTAACGAGGTGGAGGAGATGGTGATGAGGGTGGTGGGGACTTATAGTAGTATGGAGAATGTGGTGATGGTGGTGATTTGTAGCGGTAAGGCGGATACTCATGCTGGTAATAAGGTGGTGGAGGCGGAGATGCATAAATGTAAGGCTTGTCGTCCGCAGCTACATTACTGGCTATCAAGCAAAACGCCAAGGCAAAAACTAGATGAGGCCAAAAATTGGCCATTTCCAGCAACCCTTAAGTCTGATCCCCAATATGCAGGACTTCTACCTCAAAACGTCTGTAGAAGGAACTTATTAATGACTGGAAACGAGGGGCTCTGCAGAGCTTTTATAGTGATCTTCTGAGCAAGTGCAGCATTTGTTTAATAGTTGTTGAAAGCTTCCAACTTGTAAAATACCTAACATTTTGAAAAAGTATCCCACGTTATTAAATTATTTGACAACATGTTAAGGATTCCACTATAGACTAAATATACATGTCTAAGAAGAGGTCAAAATAACTAATGTGAGAAAATATCAGGGTCTCAGAAAATCTTCCATGTAGCCATGTCAAATGGATGCCAGCAGCTAGCCTGCCGGCCATCAGTTGACAACGATAGCTAGGGCCAGCCGGTGGATTATTAATAATGATAATTGTAGGTCTTGGATCTCACATAGACATTTGTCTTCCTACCAAATATCAAGAGCTTGTATACATATTTACAGAATATTTGGCATAAAGTTGAAAAAACATTCCCAGAGTGAAGTTGGTTGATGTTAATAAAGTCTAGAAATTTAATATACTGAAATTGTATATAACTAGATATAAATCAATAACAATATAGATAAATGTATGCTTTTTATGTGGATTTTTTTTTTGAGAGCCAAAAAATCATAAATTAATCAATGGATTAATTTCTTTGTGCCCTTTGTTCTTCTCTTCTATATATTAATTTGTCTTCCATTTCAGCCATGAATTATTGAAATTTTCTTCTATATGTTTTCCTTTTCTACATTTAAATTTCTAGTCATTGGTATAACTGCATTCTAGCTGCTTTTGTCTGGTTCGGTCCATGTATATGTACCTGTGATTATCAAGTTTGTCAATATAAGTTGGTTTAGGTTGTTCTTTTATGTTCATTAAAAGGACCGGATCCAAACCTCTAGCCAATAAAATAGTTGCAGTGACAATCAAAAAGTCATTTGTGAAGAAGAAAATAGGGTGATGAGGTATGAAATGTTCAAAGACATACTACTTAATATATTTTTATCGATCTGCCATCAAGTTGGTTGAAATGGTTATAATAGTTAACTGGATGGCTCCATGTATATTCGGACAATGGTTGCCACCACTATCTGAAATGGAACTATAAAATAAGAAATTTGTTGAGGCCATCTAGCTACAACTTATATACAATGTCAAATGTGAATTAGGTTAGTTGTTCTACACCATTTTTGCCATCACTATCAGTCCACATTCATACCATCCATTCAGGTGCCAGCTAGGAATTAGAAGCTACTCGGAAAATTCATCATGATGTGCTTGAGATCGAGACATGAATCGATAGGTTTTTAGATATTTAAGGATTATTTAATGTTTTTTTTTGTTAATAATTAAACCGAATAATTATAAATGGGGAGTACTCATTTGCTAAACAGCATTCTGAATAAGCTAAGTTCTAGTTAGTTTGTTACTCTCTTCTTCCGGATGCTAGTCGATAGATGAAAATAGGGCCTTTGATTCAGCAAGTAAGAAGTTATGCTAACAAGCCAGATTGATTTAAATGATAAAGTAATAACAGTGTACAGTAACAGCAAAAAGAAAGTAGGGAACTTGGTTTAGAATTTTGCTTTCAATAAGATCCAAATAGGAAGTTTTTTCGCTTCTAAAGTTGCATTCAAGAACATGGAGTTTCTAGTACTTATCAGAGTCATCCTTGAAGACCATACTATAGCCTGATGGGCAAGATATCATTACTTTCATTAGTTAATTTCTAAACTAGTATGGAAGATATCAGTAGGCAGTTTGCTCTCCATATTATAATACTATGTATGAAACGCACCTCCAAATTGAGGTTTGTTTTGTTTTTAATAGGAAAAACTTTAATTAACAAGGAAAATTACTTGTAGCGATGAGTATATGAAGTCAGGATACATTTTTCCCATCAAGCCCAGGTAAAGATCAAAGGTCTAGAGCACCCAATCCAGCAGAAAAATTCCAAAATAAAAATAAAAATAATTAGATGAAAAAATATATCATTAATTTCTTAATGCTCATTCCAAGCTTGATATGACTAGCTAGTACTGAGATTATTTAAGCAATTTTTTAGTGCCTACTTTGAATTTGGGAGGAGGAGACAGTGCAAGGAGATATATATTCTAGAGATCCTTGAAGTTTGAAATCTTCTTTCACTTATTGCAAAATGGTTAGGATATGTTGGGATAGTGAGTCTTGTATAGTTTGTTTATTGGCAATTTTGTTCCTTTTCATTCTAACTTAGGAATCTTTTTAGATATTGATTTACTCTCCATTGAAGATTCAAGGTTAAAGACACTACTATTCGTATGACTCTTTCCTTGGCATTGAGTCAATATTGGTCTATAAGGGAACTTGATGTTCATGCCACCTTTCTTAATGGTGACTTGTTTGAGCAAGTTTTCATGACACATGGTTGATTCTATATGTATATATATTGCATGTAATGAGGGTAAAAATCACATCTTAGCTTATATTTTAGCACTAAACTCATTCCCCAAGTAGTCAATTGTATGGTACCTTATATATGCCCAATTTTCTCACATTTCCTTTTATTTGTTGATGTTTACAACTGCTTTCATGAATAATGATAGTCTTGAGATCCTCTTAGGACATTTTGTAGGCAAGAACAATGTATGAGTAGAGAAGGGTTACAGTCACATGAAGATCAATGGTGTAGTCCTATTTTGACTAGTCCAAAGTTTGAGGATGGTTAAGGGGGTTAGAAATGTTTAAATGAACTCAAATAAAAATTTTCACATTCTAGGCTCTTTAATGATCAATCTCACCAATTTTGAAAATATTTGGACATCACTTGCCTATGTAGAAAAATTGAAAAAAAATTGGTAAAAGATTGGAGAAGCGTTGAAGGAGTTAAAGAGCTTTTTGGAAAAAATGGCTCTAGGATGGTGCCACCACAAGTTCAGACGTCATTTCCTTTCTACCCTAGCTCCATTTTGAGAAAAAGAAGCCTACCTACTAGAAACAATGGCATCAAGATGACACTACCTTATTACCTTGCACCATTTTCTCCAAAACTACTATCATTTGTTTTAGAACTCTGAGAACATCCAGGACCCACATTTTTATTGGACTTTTTCCAAGCCACCATTGGACCTTCCACCTTGTATTTTATGCCTTCATATGTTATGCCACTTAGGGCAATGTGGGAGTACTTATTTAAAGAGATTTTACAATTGGAGAAGGGGATTTTGGGGGAAGGCCCTTTGGTGAGGAGCTCTTCTTCAACTTCCAACCTTGGGACTTGTTGCTACTTGAATCTTCATAATGTTTTTTAGCCTTTAAGAGTTTTTTAACATATTAAACTCCTTTATCTTGATTGTGTTTGCATTTAGTTATATTTATTCTCCAATTTTGTATAACTTTGAAGTTTAATCTTGGATTTCAATGGTTCTTATTTCATGTTTTGTTTTTTAATATTTATTTTAATTCAATTTTCATTTTGAGTAATGGATTAAGCTGAGGAGAAGGGGGTCCTTAGGACTTCCCTTATGCCCATGATATGATCCTTTAATCTTAGGTAATTAATTATTTATTCAACTTGTAAGTCAAACCTCTCCATTTTTAATTAGAATACCACGTCTTGATGATTGAAAATTAGAGTTTAGGGGTCCTCTTTAAGGATATCTCTCAAGTACTTAATGGTGAGATTCATTTTAACTTGAGGCAACCATTATTGAGCTCTTAATACTACAATTTGGAAAACAAATGAGTTGTGGGGTCTTTAAGAATTTCACATAGTGGTTCAACTCTCAAGTTTGAAGCATTAGGTTTAATTAAATGTGCTTGTGTTGAAAATTCTCCAACTGAGAATGCCTATAGATAATCTTGGTTGTGGTAGCTTAATTAGGGTCTTTTCATGGAAGGGAGCTTAAGAGACCCTCCTATCCTTAGCACTTTTTTTTTTTTTTCAAATCTTATAAAGTCAAATTTCAATTCAAATTCACTTGGTTTTTCCTCTATTTTCCATAAAATTCATCATTTTTTTTCTTTTTTTCTTTTTTCAAGCAATTGAGTGAAAGAGTTTGCCTAAAAAAAAAATTTACTTATCCTTTGATCTTTTCAATTCCCTTATACACCTAAGACACCTCGTGATCAACATTCAATTCATTGGGATTTTAAAACTACAATCAACTCCCTATATTTGGGGAACCCCACTTTGGTATGCATATTTGGAAGCAGTCAACACAACCCCTTAGTTTTGCAGGTCCTTCCCAACCCAATTTTGTTTGCAAACTTACCAAGGCGTTCCATGGTTTAAAGTAGGCTCTATGGGCTTAGTTTACCAAGCTTAGTTCTGCCTTAGTTGAATGAGGTTTTTCTCAACTTGAGAGCCACTTATTTCTATATGTTTGATTTCTTATTGTTTTCTATGTGGGCTTTGCTCACGAATGATTATTATAGATAACCCTCGGTGAAGTTTTGCTTTTGATCCATCCGGTCATAGCCATATATTCGTGTGTTCAAATCAATGTAAAAATTCCTTTTTATTTCAATATCACTAACATGCTAAGCAAACAGTGAATGAATAAATATCATCCAGCATAAAAAAATCAAGAGAAATATTACTTAGAATCATGACTCATGAGTACATATAATATCAAAGCCACGAGCATGAAAAAAAGGCAAAGAATCTTGCATCCATGGGTCAAAACCCTTATTCTTAACGCCATTGTCATCTTTAAGGTTAAGTGGTCAGCAATGTGCCTCCAAAGAACATTTGGCTCCTTGTATCAATTACTCTTTCTATCAACCAATGAGCTGTAACAAAGATTATAAGAATATAAATTCCATAAAAATGATAAAAACCATGAGTGAATAAGTTGAAATCTAAGTGTTATACTTGCATAAAACAAGTAGAAATAGATTATTTTTTTTAGTAATAGTAGGGAGGTGGTGGTGATGGAGAAGGTGAAGATGAAGACTTGTAGTAATAGGATGGAGGGGGCCAGGGAGATGGTGGTGGAGGTGATTTGTAGTAATAAGGTGGGGGAGGCGATGGAGAAGGTGGTGGTGGAGACTTATAGACATATGGAGGAGGAGGTGATGGGGATGGAGGTGGTGGGGATTTATAAATGTAAGGAGGCGGAGGTGATGAAGAAGGTGGTGGTGGGGATTTGTAGACATATGGAGGAAGTGGAGATGGAGAGGGTGGTGGTGGTGATTTGTAAATATAAGGAGGGGGAGGTGATGGTGATGGAGGAGGTGGTGATTTATAGACATATGGAGTAGGTGGTGATGGTGAAGGTGGTGGCGGTGATTTGTAGATATAAGGAGGAGGTGGAGATTTGTAAACATATGGAGGTGGAGGTGAGGGAGATGGTGGTGGTGGAGATTTGTAAATATAAGGAGGGGGAGGTGATGGTGATGGAGGAGGTGGAGATTTATAAACGTAAGGAGGAGGAGGTGATGGAGATGGAGGAGGTGGAGACTTGTAAATGTAAGGAGGTGGTGATGGTGATTTGTAAATATAAGGAGGGGGAGGTGATGGTGATGGAGGCGGTGGCGATTTGTAATAGTAGGGAGGTGGAGGTGAGGGAGATGGTGGAGGTGGAGATTTATAGACATATGGAGGAGGTGGTGATGGTGAAGGTGGTGGGGGTGATTTGTAGATGTAAGGCAGAGGAGGTGAAGGTGGTGGGGGTGATTTGTAGATGTAAGGCAGAGGAGGTGAAGGAGATGGAGGTGGGGATTTGTAAACATACGGTGGTGAAGGTGAGGGAGTTAGTGGTGGTGGGGATTTGTAAATGTAAGGTGGGGGAGGTGATGGTGATGGAGGAGGTGGAGACTTATAAACATAAGGAGGAAGAGGTGATGGAGATGGAGGAGGTTGAGACTTGTAAATGTAAGGAGGTGGTGGTAGTGATTTGTAAATATAAGGAGGGGGAGGTGATGGTGATGGAGGAGGTGGTGATTTGTAATAGAAAGGAGGTGGAGGTGATGGAGAAGGTGGTGGTGGTGATTTGTAGTAGTAAGGTGTTGGCGGAGATGAAGATGGAGGAGGTGGAGACTTGTAGTAGTATGGAGGATGTGGTGATGGAGAGGATGGGGGTGGTGACTTGTAGCGATAAGGTGGGTACTCTTGGTTATAATAAGATGGTGGAGGCGGAGATGCATAAATGTAGGGCTTGTAAGGCTTGTCGTCTGCAGCTACATTACTGGCTATGAAGCAAAATGCAAAGGCAAAAACTAGATGAGGCCAAAAATTGGCCATTTCCAGCAACTTTTGAACAAATATCGGCCCAAAAATTCACTCCTGAACCTCAAATCTGATCCCCAAAATGCAGGACTTCTACCTTAAACGTCTTGAAAGAACTTGTGAATGACTGGAAACGAGGGGCTCTGTAGAGTTTTTATAGTGATCCTTTGTGCAAGTTCAGCATTTGTTTAATACTTGTTGAAAGCTTCCAACTTGTAAACTACCTAATAATTTGAAAAAGTATCCCACATTATTCAAGTATTTGACAATATGTTAATGGAATTCCACTACTCTCTCGATGAGTTAGCTACACAGAATATATACGTCTAAGAAGAAGTCAAAATAACTAATGTGAGAACATTTCAGTGTTTGGAACTTTGATGTCTGAAACATTTTCCATGTAACCACGTCAAATTAATGGCAGGTGACAGTGATATCTAGGGCCAGGCCAATAGTTTAATAATAATACTTGAAGATCTTGGATCTCACATGGGCATTCGTATTCCTACCAAATATCAAGAATTTGTGAATATACAAAGCTGAAAAACCATTCAAACAATCAAGCTGATTGATGTCAAGTCTAGAAATTTAATATACGGAAAATGTACATAACTAGATATGATAAATTTATGCTTTTTATGTAGTGGTAGGTTCTTTGATCAATTGCTTTTAACTCTTTGTTCTATCATGACCAAGATTAACATTATAGCTGCTTTTGTCCGGACCGGTCCATGTAAGTATACATACATGTGATTGTCAAGCTTTCAAGATAAGTGAGTTTAGTTTGTTCTTTCATGTTCATTGAAAAGACCATTGCCAAAACCAGTAGCCAATAAAGTAGATGCAGTGACAATCAAAAAGTCATTTGTGAAGAAGAAATGTTCAAAGACGTAGTACTTAATATATTTCTTTTAGTTTTTGTCTCAGTTCTTTTCTAGGATTCCCACTAGAAAGCAAACCAAGTCAACATGAAGCTCAGTTGTCTCTCACCGTTATCTGCCATCAATTAATTATATTCCAAGTTGATGGTCGAAATGGTCATGTATACTAGCTAACTAGATTGATCTCGAACCATATATAATTGGACAAAGCTTGCCATCACCATCTGAAATGGAACTGTTAGATAAGACATTTGTTAAGGCCATTTAGCTAAGCTTACAGCTTACATACAATGTCCATTAAATCAAGGTGAAACTCAATTAATTAATCTCACAATCCTTTCAGTCGAGATTCAGTATACTAGCTGACTGCTCATTTAAGTGCTCGGAAGAGGCTACTTAGAGTTCTCAATTTTTTTTTTTTTTTCTTTTTCGAGATACAAATTTCAGCCGGAAAATTCATCATGATATGCTTGAGATATGAATATATAGGTTTTGGCATTATTTGAGGATTTGCTTCACAAATGGTGTTCTCCCACTCAAGGCTTCTATAGGAGTCTTGTTCCATTCTGCCTTAGTTGGACATCTGTCAATCAAATTCACTGCTATATAAACAGCTTCAGCCCAATAAGTTTAAGGAAGTTTCTTCTCATGTAGCAATGACTTAGCCTCCTTGAAACTAGGCTCGAACTTATATATGTGCCTACTTTAGTGACAGCATTTTCTATGCAAGAATTGAAGTTCATTTAAGTGCAAACTAAAGTGAGTATCATATTTATTCCAAGAATTTTTAGAAGTACAAGTTAATGATTCAAAAAAAGAATCCTTGCAGCAGTTTAGAGAGTCAAGATCAATACTCGGATGCTCAAGTGTAACATGCATGCCACATTTGTTTATGAAGCACCAGCACTCTGATAAAGTAATAAAAGCCGAAGAACTTAATCATGACCATCAAAGCTTGCAAGTAAATCGAGATGTATACATTGATGGAAAATGTCACTCAGCAGTAATTCTGTATTTTTTTCCAGTTTGCTGATTTAATTTCTTTTATTTGTTGGCTCTGTATACAATAAGTTCCGGATAATCCTCATGGAATTTGTCTCATAGAAAGTTTTCCAAGAAAATCTCATGTAGTTTACTGCAAAAATTAACATAATTGTTAAAATGAGAAAGTGAACAACATTTGCATGCTCTTGATCAATGAATCCATGTTTAGCACTTTATGCCCACATTCAGATCAATGTAAATGTTCCATTTGCTTCAAATTCTGTGTCTTAAATAGACAGCAAGTACACCATTGGGGTACAATGAGAGAACACATCAGTGGATAGAAAATATTTAGAGTGTACTCATAAATACAAAATCAATCAAAACAACATGAAAAAAACTGCAAAGCGTCATCAACCCTCTGTAAAGTTCCTTTGTTATTTAACTGGTTCCTCTTCGTATCAATTTTTCTTTCCATCAACCTATGAGCTGCAAAACAGAATAAGATTAATAATTTAATTGATGATAATTGGAAGAAGTAAATAAAAGAGATTTGTATATTTTACTTACAAGAAACAAGCAAAAGTGGCTATTGATTTAGTAATATGGAGGTGGTGGTGATGGAGAGGGAGGAGGTGGTGACTTGTAGACATAAGGGGGTGGCGGTGATGGAGATGGTGGTGGTGGTGATTTGTAAATATAAGGAGGGGGAGGTGATGGTGATGGAGGAGGTGGTGATGGTGAAGGTGGTGGAGGTGATTTGTAGATGTAAGGAGGAGGAGGTGATGGAGATGGAGGAGGTGGGGATTTGTAAACATATGGAGGTGGAGGTGAGGGAGATGGTGGTGGTGGGGATTTGTAAATGTAAGGAGGGGGAGGTGAGGATGATGGAGAAGATGGAGACTTATAAACGTAAGAAGGAGGAGCTGATGGAGATAGAGTAGGAGATTTGTAAATATAAGGAGGTGGTGGTGATTTGTAATTATAAGGAGGGGGAGGTGATGGAGAGGGTGGAGGTGATGGTGATGGCGGTGGTGGTGGTGGTGATGGAGAAGGTGGACGTGATT
This sequence comes from Vitis vinifera, assembly GCF_030704535.1. Taxonomy (NCBI): domain Eukaryota; kingdom Viridiplantae; phylum Streptophyta; class Magnoliopsida; order Vitales; family Vitaceae; genus Vitis; species Vitis vinifera. The sequence continues at coordinate 2,466,547 of NC_081810.1, forward strand.
TATAGCGATAAGGCGGAAAGTCGCGTTGATAATAAAGTGGTGGTGGAGACTTATAAACATATGGTGGTGGAGGTGGAGATGCATAAATGTAAGGCTTGTCATCGGCAGCTACATTGGAGCTGGCTATCAAGCCCAATGCCAACACATAAACCAGGTGAGGCCAAATATTGGCCATTTCTGGAAATTCTCGAACAATACACCAGAAAAGTTCCCTCCTGCAGCTTAGGACTCTACCTTAAGGATGGAAGGGGGAATCTGTGAATGACTGCAGAGGAGGGGCTCAGAGATTACATAGTAATCGCTTAGGAGACTTCCAACATTTGTTTAATGGTTGTTTGAAGCTTCCAACCTTTAACAAGTCCTACACTAAAAAAAAAATCCCAGTTTATTCAAACGCTTGGAAGTTGGAATGGGAACCCACTAACTTCTATATGAAAAACATAACACATTTCTGTGTCCAAGAAATGGTCATCAAGAAGAGTAAAATGTGCAAGAACATATCAACTTGAGCAGGTCTCCGGTGACGTAAAATGGAAACAGTCAGCTGTCTGAAATGTACTAACCAGGACTGTCCGGTGTGTGGATTAAAATATGATAAAGTTTGGAACCATTGGACCTGGATCAATATTAGTGGCATTGACATTAGCATTCTTTCCATTCTTTTAGCATTTATAATCATGGAAAATATTGTTGGTGCGTCATAGTCTCAGCTTGTCAGAATAGACCATTATCATTTGATTATGTGTGGCTTGGGATCAATTAGTCAAGAACATCCTTGGCACGTTGTGATCTACATATATGTTTCATTTTTCCATGTACACCAAGAAAAAATGGTCTCCTCCTTTTTCAGAACTTTGTTCCTAATTGACTTTGGCCATAGATTTAAAAAAATTTCAAAGCAACAAATATGTTTTACCAGTTCTGTTTTTCCATGGTTAATGTTATTGGGATGAGAACGGTATGCACTAAGCCAAAAGCCAGTGCCAAATTTTCTACAAATGCATGCAAGCCTAATTTAAATCACCACATATTTTTTCAATAGAAATTCATTTCTTGGATGGTATTCTCCTCTTTGCTAGCTTTACAAAAGATTGGATTTTCCTATTTAACATGAGCAAGAATACTATGAACACTTCATTTCTTTTTCTCTTTCTCATGATTTTTTGTAAAATGCTTTGGGTTGCCTCTCATCCTTCATCATTGCAATTAATCAGATTCCAAAGTTGAGCTGGTTAACTAGCTCACTCACTAATGGATTATGTGACAGATTTTGCATTTTGTAGTCCTTCCTTCAAAAAAGGGTGCATTCAAATTGTAAAAAGAGCACTTCTAAGCCTCCCAAAAGCACTCTTAACTAATGGGCTCTAAAGTATATTTTATGGTGCTTTTGCAAAGACAGAATGGAGAAAGGCTTAGTAAGATTATCCATGGTTCTCCGAATTCAGTTTTGTTTTCTCGACAAAAAGGTTAATTAACATGAAAAAATATTACTTGTATATAGAAATGAGTAGAAGTAGTGGACCCTTTTTTTTCCATTAGATCTGAGTAAAGATGAAAGTTATTTGGCAAAAGGAAAGAAACGTCATTAATCTCTTAAATATCTTCTTCATGCATTTTGCTAGATAAAGGATTGATGGGGCGGGCAACAAAGGGAGATTATTTAAGGAGATTTTGTAATAACTACTTTGGAATTGGGAGGTTTAGAAAGTGGAAGAGAAAATGTTCAAGGAATTATTCATTCCTCAAATCTTCATCCATTCCTTTGTATAGGGTTTGCCTCTAAAGGTCAACAAAACTGTTCAAAGTGTCTTTGATAACAATTTTAGAAAGTGTTTTTAACGTTTGTAATACTTATATAAAAAAAATTTGGTAAGTATTAAAAATATTAAAAACACATCATAAAATCACTATTAAAAGAACTTTTAAAAATTTATATGAAATTAATCAAGTTAAATAAAGACAAGTTCTAACCTGTGGACATATATGTAGAACTAAGGTCTTAGAACTGGTGATGATGCTAGAGATTGCAATCACAACTCACAACCAAAGATCATACATGCTTGAAAGAAACAGATTGAAAGGAAATCTATTTCAATATGGATTATAAAGTGTTTTTGTGGTTTATATAAAAAACAATGACACTACATGCAACTACATATGTACTTGCTTTATATGCTAACGACATTATTTATATGCTAGATATTAACTAGACACCATCAATCAGGTCTATATATATATATATATATATATATATATATATATATATATATATATATATATATATATATATATATATATTATTATTTATATCCTTATACTTTGATCTCATTTGTTTATTTCTTCGTTCAACAACATAAATCTCATCATGCATGTTTAATGATCCGGATTTAGAGTTCAATAGATATCACTAGGGTAGCTTAGGATTTTCTTACCTAAAATAACTATAAGAAGTACTCAAAGAAAAAGAAAATGAATGATCTAAAAGTGGATCCCTTGCAACACTTCAAGGAGTCGAGATTTGTACTTGGTTGGGCTTGGAATTCTAATAATCCTAGTTGGCTGGGCACTTGGCTTTCTAATAATTCTAGTTGTCGCATTAACGGAAACTGTACGTAACTCAACAGTATGGACAATTGAAATGTTTATGGAGTATTGTTAATCAAAGCTGCCATGGGAAAATCTTTTGTTTGAAGCCCTTCACTGAAATATTCAATAAATATAGCTAGCGCCACTTTCCCTTAGAAATAATTCCCCCCAATACCTTAAATGGTATGCATAACTTCTTATTCACTTTACACACCTATTCATCTTAATTACCAAATGCACCCACTTTCTTTTTTTATTTTTATTTTTTCTTTTAACTCATTTTTTTATATTTAAATTTTGGTATTAATCAAATATTAATTTTAATTTTTTTAATTATTTAAAAAAATTACCAAATCAGTTAATGAATTTAATGCATTAGCTCTCAATTGATTTGAAATATGTTTGTCTAATGATAAAACTTGAAAATTATACAGTTATACGCACTTAAAAAATTGGCCAAGCGATTGTAGATCAGTTTTGTTCCAACAAATTCTAGTATTAATTGGCTTGAATTGAGTTCTAAATGATTTTTAAACTTTGTTAAACTTATTAAGGAATCCAACGCATCAAATTGGATTTAGAAGATGACACATCTCAAAGCAAAACAATAGGGAAAGGTATAACAAATCACAAATTCAATGTTATAAATATCAAAAATTAAACTGAAACAATCTCAAATGACAAAAATTAAAAAGATTCTATAGATAAGGAAATAAAAGCAATAAAGAAAAATAACACATTGAAATTAAATCCCTTCCAAAAGGGAAAAAGGCAATTGGAGGAAAATAGGTAAACAATGAGTCAAATCCTATTTTTCGAAAACAACCAAATGTTTAGAAAACAATAATAAATAAATAAATAAAATGAAATAAAATAAAATAAATAAGATCTCCTTTAAGACTAAATGATTCCATTGAATTGAGTATGATTGTATGTGTGATAGCATCAACTATACTAAGAATATCAATGACCTTTTGGCAACCAACCTTCAAAATATAAAGAGGAAAGATGTGCAAAGAAGAATCTAAAAGGAGAAATAGAGAGACACAAAGTAAGATTAGTGGTTAAGGGTTACAAGCATCAACTTGTAAACAACACATTAGCAATTGCACTATCAAAAAAATCCAATTTTATATGTTTGAAACAATATATTGATACAAAATATCATTTTATTAGAGAGTACATGATGAAGAAGAAAGTATAATTAAATTTGCAAAATCTCAAGATTAAATTGCAAATATTTTCACCAAACCTCTCAAGTTTAAAAATTTCAGAAAGTTAAGTATGTTACTTGGAGTTACAAATAAAGTTTAAGGGGAATATTGGAAAGTTAAACTTGATTTAGAAAGTTTCCAAAAATTAGAACTAGATTTAGTCTCCACAATTCAAAGATAATATTTTATTTTCAATGGTTGTTTATATTTGAGTAGTCAAGTTCTAGAAGGTTAATTTCTATATTTTGTTATTAGAATTTTCTATTTTGTTAAGTGTAAATATCTATAAATAAGATTTTATGTAATATTTGAATAAGAAAGTGTAAAGATGAATCTCACCTACGGATAATAGCTAGAAGGGGCTAAATAGATGTTTTTTAAGACATCTTAAGATGGTATTTCACAAATGCTTACAAATCCCTTATTTTTCTCAAATGTTTTGGTTTGTTTTTTTTATTTTATTAACAAAAAAAAAAAAAAAAAACAAATCATAAGTAATAATGGATGCATCAACACTCTCTCATTAAGTGAGTCAATACAAATCACGTACAAATGAATCAACACTCCTCAACTATAATGTATAAGACATTATATGCATCAACACAAATCCCATTTTCGCATGTCCCTTGACATTAATATCAAAAACTGAAATATACCATATTCTTTCAAAGCTTCAATGGTTTAATTTAAGCTCATATTTCAATTAAACAACAAATAATTCAATAGAAATATCATAAGCTAATGAAAAACTAAATAAAAGATGAGGTAGAATAGAGAAACAATGACACCAATATTTTATCATGGAAAACCTACAAAGGGAGAAAAAACCATAGACCTCGAGCGATCAAATCATTCACCATGAAGAAAATTGACTAAGTACAAGGATTTACCTAACCCAAACCTTCAATCCTCTCCCGGTCCACTTGCCTAAAATCTTCAAACTTTAGCAACCCACTTTCTTCTTCTAGAACACACTTCAAATCCATACCAAGTTTGATCTTGACCTCTTCTTAAATCCACATAAGAAGATATTTGAGTTTTTACCCCAAATAAGATGAATACAAGCGTAGAGATGAAACTCACACCGAATCAACCTATTTTGAAAGAAATTTTCTCACTCAAAAATGATTTTCAACTCAAACCCATAAAATTTTCAGTCAAACCAAACACCCCGAAAACAGGTAATAGAATATGAAGCTCAAGGGAGGCCACCTATCTCTCTCAGCCCACCCTTCCTCTTATAAAAATAGAGCTTACATATTAGGGTTTTAAAACCCATTAAACGGCTGAGATTTGTTTGGAAAATAATGAAGATTCGTAGTGTGATCGAAGTCTGATCACAAGACTGAAAAAATCTGGGTTCAACAAAAACTGTTACCCTTCAGTTTTATGTTGTGGTTGAGTACTACTCGATAATAGTGAGTGGTAGCATTTATGGAGGACCATCACATGATGGTCCAAATGAGAAGTAGCTAGATATGATACTAAAAATTGATGTAAGGTAATCAAGTAAAAGTTAACGAGTTGGATCGAAACAGGTTCTGACTTTCTGTACGTAGCTGCATTTAGAAATGAAGGTTTTACAGGCAAAGATGTTTCAGACACTTCTTCACCAAACCCATGTATAAAAGGAACAGATTGAACCGAAAGCTACTTCATTATGGTTTTGTGGAGAGTTGCTTTTCTTGAGAAGTTCTATATAGGCTTTCTGTTACTTGTGACCTAAGTGCTTCAAATCAATCAATTTGCTTTTCGTGCCAGAATGAAAGCATTGATTATATTAGAAGTTCATGTTCAAGTTTAAAGTAAAGTAAATATGTGAAGACAGCTAAATCGTTTAAGGCATTTTTTTGTTATCAAATCTAATTCCCTTTATTTCCCTCCATTTTTTTTTTCTCAGCTTCTGAGTTCATGAAATTACAGTTACATGGAATTTGGCCCACAGGAAATCTCTTTTAGAAAATCTTATCTGGTTTACTTCACAATTTTTGTTTAGATGTGAAAATTAAGAACAATTGCATGCTGTTGATCAAGACATCCATGTTTAGCAATTCATCCTCTCATTGAAATAAATGTAAATGTTCCATTTATTTAAAAGTTTGCGAATCTTAAGTAGATGGCAAACAGATCAATAAGGTCCAATAACAGAACAAATTAATGGCTAGTATATACTGAAAGAGAACTCAAGGGTATAAAATAAAAACAAAATGATCCAAACTGCAAAGCATCATGGCCATGGCAAGGTCCTTATTGTTGAACTGGCTGTCTTTCTTTGATGTTAATAGTCGTTGTACCCCCAAAAGATCTTCCTGTTCCTTCTGATATCAATTATTCATTCTATCCTATAATCTGCACGGAAAACAGAGGAATGTTAAATACTGTATGAATGATGAAAATGGGAAATGTGGTCTGTATTATATATACTTACATGAAACTAGAAGAGGCAATTCATTTAGTAATATGGTGGAGGAGGTGAAGGAGAGGAAGGGGGTGGTGACTTGTGGTAGTAGACTGGTGGTTGGGGTGATGGAGAAGGTAGTGGTGGGGATTTGTAGAGGTATGGTGGAAGAGGAGATGGAGATGGAGGAGGTGAGGACTTGTAATAGGATGGAGAAGGTGGTGGTGGTGATTTGTAGTAGTAAGGAGGAGGTGGGGAAGGAGATGGTAGAGGTGGGGACTTATAGTAATAAGGAGGTTGAGGAGATGGTGATGGAGGAGGAGGTAATTTATAGTCGTAGTGAGGAGGGGGTGATGGTGAAGGTAGTGGTGGTGACTTGTAGTAATACCACGGAGGAAGAGATGGAGATGGAGCCAGAGGTGACAGCGGTGGTAGTGATTTGTAGTAATAAGGAGGCAGTGATGATGGAAAAGGTGGGAGCGGTGGCAGTGATTTATGGTAATAAGGAGGTAGTGATGATGGAAAAGGTGGGAGCGGTGGCCGTGATTTATAGTAATAAGGAGGTAGTGATGATGGAAAAGGTGGGGATGCAAAAGTATTAGGATTGTAAGGCTCGTCTTCAGCAGCTACATTAGCGGCAATCAAGCACAAAGCCAAGACACAAATCAGGTGAGGCCAAAAATTGGCCATTTCCAGAACACGAGAAAATTTCACTCCTACAACTCAAGAACTTCTATTTCTTAGAACAGAAGGGATTTTGTGAATGATGCTTCAAGGTAGAGGCTCAGAGTTTATATAGTCATCCTTTCCATAATTCTTTCATTTGTTTAATTAGTAGTTGTTGAAGCCTCCAATCTTTAACAAGTCTACAACTAAATGGTATTCCCCTATTTTCTATGTGTTACCTGCACATCTGTCCATGAAAAGTCAAGAAGATTAGTAAACATATATATACAAGAGTGCATTTCAGTTTTGGTTGTTGGGAGCCTAGAAGCTTCCCCATATATTATGTCAAATGTGACTGCCATCTTTAAGAATTTACCATGGAAAACTCAACATAAAATATTACTATGAAGCATGTCTACCAAGCAAAAAGCTAGGGCTATTAGATCTCCTTCTACCATAACTTCCTGTTTTTCGAAAATTTGTCATACATTGAAACCTTTTTCAAAACAACAAAAAGATTTAATATTGCAAATAATTTACGGGCATTAATTAGGAAGGTAATGCACTAATAAACCTAAAATCAATGCCAATTTTTCTAGAAAGGCATCGTTGTCTTTCAATAACTTCTTAAGCTAGCTATTTAATATTATAGGACGACTAGGTCTATGAATGAGATCATCATATGCATTTTCAATAACAAGTAATGGACCCTTGTTTTTCCATTGGATTTGAGTAACGATGAAAGTTCTTTAGGAAAAGGAAAGAAACATAATTAATCTCTTAAATTTCTTCTTCATGCATGTTGCTAGATAAAGGATTGATGGGGCAAGCAACAAAGGGAGATTATTTAAAGAGATTTTGTAATAACTACTTTGGAATTGGGAGTTGTAGAAAGTGGAAGAGAAAATGTTCAAGGAATAGTTCATTCCTCAAATGTTCATCCATTCCTTTGTATAGGGTTTTGCCTTTAAATATCAACAAAACTGCTCAAGGTGTATTTGATAGTAATTTTAGAAAGTATTTTTAACCTTTATAATACTTAAAAAAAAAAAAAATTGTTAAGTGTCAAAAATATTAAAAACACATCTTAAAATCACTACTAAACGGACTCTTAAAAGTTCATATGAAATTAATCAAATTAGATAAGGACAGGTTCTAACCTGTGGACATATATGTAGAACTAAGGTCTTAGAACCGGTGATGATGAGATTGCAATCACAACTCACAACCAAATATCATACATACTTGAAAGAAACAAATTGGAAGGAAATCTATTTCAATATGAATTATAAAGTGTTTTTGTGGTTAATATAAAAAATAATGACACTACATGCAACTTACATATGTACTTGCTTTATATGCTAACGACATTATTTATATGCTAGATATTAACTAGACACCATCAATCAAGTCTATATATATATATATATTATTATTTATATCTTTATACTTTGATCTCATTTGTTTATTTCTTCGTTCAACAACACAAATCTCATCATGCATGTTTAATGATCCGGATTTAGAGCTCAATAGATATCACTAGGGTAGCTTAGGATTTTCTTACCTAAAATTACTATAAGAAGTACTCAAGGAAAAAGAAAATGAATGATCTAAAAGTGGATCCCTTGCAACACTTCAAGGAGTCGAGATTTGTACTTGGTTGGGCTTGGAATTCTAATAATCCTAGTTGGCTGGGCACTTGGCTTTCTAATAATTCTAGTTGTCGCATTAACGGAAACTGTTTGTAACTCAACAGTATGGACAATTGAAATGTTTATGGAGTATTGTTAATCAAAGCTGCCATGGGAAAATCTTTTGTTTGAAGCCCTTCACTGGAATATTCAATAAATATAGCTAGCGCCACTTTCCCTCAGAAATAATTCCCCCCAATACCTTAAATGGTATGCTTAATTTCTTATTCACTTTTACACACCTATTCATCTTAATTACCAAATGCACCCACTTTCTGTTTTTTTTTTCTTTTAACTCATTAATGTTTTAAAAAAAATTGGTATTAATCAAATATTAATTTTAAAATTTTTAATTATTTTAAAAAATTATCATATCGGTTAAGAAATTTAATGCATTAGCTCTCACTTGATTTGAAATATGTTTGTCTAATGATAGAACTTGAAAATTATATAGTTACACGCACATAAAAAATTGGCCAAGCCATTGTAGACCGGTTTTGTTCCAACAAATTCTAGTATTAATTGGCTCGAATCAAGTTCTAAATGATTTTTAAAATTTATTAAACTTATTAAGGAATCCAATGCATCAAATTGGATTTAGAAGATGACACATCTCAAAGCAAAACAATAGGGAAAGGTATAATAAATCACAAATTCAATGTTATAAATATCAAAAATTAAACTGGAATAATCTCAAATGACAAAAATTAAGAAGATTCTATAGATAAGGAAATAAAAGCAATAACAAAACATAATACATTGAAACTAAAATCCTTTCCAAAAGAGAAAAAGGCAATTGGAGGAAAATGGGTAAACAATGAGTCAAATCCTATTTTTTGAAAACAACCAAAGGTTTATAAAATAATAATAAATAAATAAATAAAATGAAATAAAATAAAATAAATAAGATCTCCTTTAAGACTAAATGATTCCATTGAATTGAGTATGATTGTGTGTGTGATAGCATCAACAGTACTAAGAATATCAATGACCTTTTGGCAACCAACCTTCAAAATATAAAGGGGAAAGATGTGCAAAGAAGAATGTAAAAGGAGAAATATTAGAGAGACACAAAGTAAGATTAGTGGTTAAGGGTTACAAGCATCAACTTGTAAACAACAAATTAGCAATTGCACTATCAAAAAATCCAATTTTATATGTTTGAAACAAGATATCAATACAAAATATCATTTTATTAGAGAGTGCATAATGAAGAAGAAAGTATAATTAAATTTGCAAAATCTCAAGATTAAATTGCAAATATTTTTACCAAACCTCTCAAGTTTAAAAATTTTAGAAAGTTAAGTATATTACTTGGAGTTACAAATAAAGTTTAAGGGGGATATTGGAAAGTTAAACTTGATTTAGAAAGTTTCCAAAACTTAGAACTAGATTTAGTCTCCACAATTCAAAGATAATATTTTATTTTCAATGGTTGTTTATATTTGAGTAGTCAAGTCCTAGAAGGTTAATTTCTATATTTTGTTATTAGAATTTTCTATTTTGTTAAGTGTAAATATCTATAAATAAGATTTTATGTAATATTTGAATAAGAAAGTGTGAAGATGAATCTCACCTATGGATAACAGCTAGAGGGGGCTAAATAGATGTTTTTTAAAACAACTTAAGATGGTATCTCACAAATGCTTACAAATCCCTTATTTTTCTCAAATGTTTTGGTTTGTTTTTTTTTATCTTATTAAAAAAAAAACAAATCATAAGTAATAATGGATGCATCAACACTCTCTCATTAAGTGAGTCAATGCAAATCACATACAAATGAATCAACACTCCTCAACTATAATGTATAAGACATTATATGCATCGACACAAATCCCATTTTCGCATGTCCCATGACATTAATATCAAAAACTGAAATATACCATATTCTATCAAAGCTTCAATGGTTTAATTTAAGCTCATATCTCAATTAAACAACAAAATAATTCAATAGAAATATCATAAGCTAATGAAAAACTAATTAAAAGATGAGGTAGAATAGACATATAAGGGAAGCAGCCTAAAATCATGCCTATCATTCAATTCTATATTCTGTCATATAGCTGTATATTGTAACAGTAGCATAGATTTAGCCTTACCGTTTCTAAATTTGAATCATATAGTTGTATATTGTAACGGTAGCATCCTTATCGTGTATATGTTTCTTAAACTAGCTTCTTAATCACTTTATATAATAGAGTTTCCATCAATAAAATGAGTTGGAAATTCTTCATTGAAACTACGACAATATTTTTTTCTTTATATGGTATCAGAGCACTGATCTCAAATGAGCCATCGATCCAAGTTATCACCATGCCTTCCTCCTCTGATCAAACTCCAAACTTTAATCTCAATACTCAACTTCCATCTGCAGTCGATAAACCCCTAATTGCTCTCAATATCACAACCCAAATCAATGAAAAATTAACTCCCTCCACATTTTCTCAATGGTGTGCTCAATTTGAAGCACTCATTATTGGTTACGATTTACTCAACTATGTTGAAGGCACCATTCGGTGCCCTTCCTCTACTGCTACTCCTACTGATGAGTTGCACAAAACCCATTGGGTCCGATAGGATAAACTTATCTTGAGTGCTATTCTAGCCTCCACATCTTCTTCAATCACACCACTCATTGCTACGTCAAAGACCTCCCATGAAGCTTGGAAAAAATTAAAACCTCTATATGCTACCCGATCAAGAACACATGCTATGCAATTAAAGGAGGAACTCACCTTAATCCAGCGAGGAGATCGGTCGATTATAGAATGCATCCATCCTCTAAAGTCCTTGGCCAATGAAATAACCATTATTGATCATTCAATTTCGGATGATGACCTAACCCTTTGTGTGTTGAATGGCTTAGGTCTAGATTTTCGAGAGATTGTTGTGCATATCTGAGCTCGAGAATCATCACTGGCTTTTGAGGAGTTGCATGATCTTTTGGTTGGACACGAGGCATACTTATGACGCATAGGAGTTGCGATGCAGAACCTAGTTGCTTCTGCAAATTTCATAAAGATGACGAAGTAGTCTCCACAATGAGGAAGTCACCCGTGGTCTTTCAAGCAAACTAGCTTTCACCATGAGCCTCGAGGTTCTCAACAAAGCTGCAACTCAAATGGAGCCCAACGTGATGGATGTCGCTCCAACAATAACTCTAGGCGACCCAACAACTCCAATTGGTGTTACCAGCCCAAATGTCAAATTTATGACCAATTGGGCCACACTGCAAAGTTCTGTCCTCAACTCCATTCATAGAATGCCTCCATCAATTGTGCTGCAATCTCTACTGGCAAGGACAAAAATTGGTTACTTGATTCGACTATTTCTCATAATATCACGGGTGATCTTTCCAACTTATCTATTCACTCCGAATATGATGGAATTGACAAAGTAATTCTCAGTAATGGTTCAAGTTTGGTTGTCTCACACATCGGTTTTTTGGATTTACACTCCCCTCATCGAAATTTTACATTGCATGATACTCTTTGTGTTCCAAATCTTTGCAGAAATTTAATTTCCGTTCATCATCTCACCAAACAAAACAATGTCTTGGTTGAATTTCACCATTTTCATTTTCTTGTGAAGAACAAGATCACGGGGGCAATCCTACTAAGAAGAGCATGTAACAATGGCATCTACACTTTTCCGACATCAATGGTGGCATAAAAAAATATTGCTAATGTGCATGAACACAGATGGATGGCACAAGCGTCTTGGGATTCCTTCTACTAAAATTGCCCATCATCTTGTCAATAAATTTTCTCTTCCTATGTCCTTGAACAAAAAGTTTATCTTCATTATGTTCTTCATGTTCTATTAATAAAGCACATCAACAACCACTTTGTGTCACTAGTCTCCAAAGTCATGAGCCACTTGACCTTATTTACACGGATGTGTGGGGTCCCGCTAGTTATACTGGAATTGATGGATCACGATATTACCTTATTTTTGTTGATCATTATACAAAATATATATGATTTTATCCAATGGTCACAAAATCCAATGTTTCTAATATTTTCCCGCATTTCAAAAAGTTTGTTGAAACTTGTTTTTAAAAATCTATTAAAACACTTTACTTCAAAAATGGTGGTGAGTTTATCGCTTTAAAATCTTATTTATTACTTCATGGCATAACTCACTACACCACTGCTCCACACACTCAACAACAAAATGGTGTCTTTGAACGTTATCACTGTCATCTCGTTGAAACGAACCTTACACTTCTTCATGATGCAAATCTTGCTTTCTCATATTGGCCCTATGCTTTTCAAACAACTTCTTATCTCATAAATAAACAACCAATGCCTTTCCTCCAAGAAAAAAATACCTTTTGAAGCCCTTTTTGGTCAACCACCCAATTACTTGAAATTAAAAAAATTTGGGTGCATTTGTTAGCCCCTCACACGAGCCTATAATTCAAATAAAATGCAGCCCAAATCCAAAGTCTGCATTTTTCTCGGTTATTCACCAACCCAAAACGCATACAAGTGTTTTGAACCTCAAACAAAAAATTCTTTCTCTCACGGCATGTGTTATTTGATGAAAATCTAACATATTCCAGTCTATCCTAAACTGCGTCTTCCATAACAACCCAACCCACTCGAGAATCTCACATTTTTTTTCATTTTTTCTTCTTCAATTCTCAGCAGGCTGTCGTGTCTCCATCACAGTTGTCCGGTACACCTATCTCATCGTTGTCTCCGGAAGGTCCGCCTACCATTGTTGCGTCTTCCTTAGGTGATTTCGGACCCTCTGCTCCTTTCTTTCATGATTGCTTGCAAACCCTAGATCACAACACCACCCACTTGAATTTTCCTTTACATGACACTCAGACTGGTCCTTCTTTAAATTTGCAATCACGCTCTCATGATCAGCATCTAGGTCTAGCTAATACTTCCAATTTTCCAACCCCTACCGAAACCAATAATTTTCCCCAACGCACTCATACCATGACCATAAGATCAATGTACCAAATCTTCAAACCCAAACAACTCCACACTGTGTCAAAATATCCTCTCTCCTCGACCATTGAACCAACCAATGTGAGCCAAGCCATTTCTCAACCTCATTGGCGTGAGGTCATGTCTAATGAGCTTACTGCTCTAATGAAACATAGGACTTGGGACATAGTTTTACCACCTTCAAACTGTAAACCCGTGGGTTGTAAATGGGTATTTTGAGTAAAAAGAAAAGCTGATGGGTCAGTGGACAGGTTCAAAGTCTGTCTAGTTGCTAAGGGCTATAATCAACGTCTTGGTGTTGATTACAAAGACACTTTTAGTCTTGTCATCAAACCAACAACTATTAGATTTGTCCTATCTATTGTAGTCATGAATGGATGGGTTTTGAGGCAACTGAATATCAACAATGCTTTTCTAAATGGTGAATTATCTGAGACTGTGTTTATGGCATAACCCCCAGGGTTCAAAGATTTGTCCAAACCTAATCATGTTTGCAAGTTAAAAAAATGCCATCTATGGGCTTAAATAAGCCCCGCGAGCTTGGTACACAATGCTAAAAAATGCCATTCTTCAGTTGGGTTTTCATAATTCCAAAGTGGATTCCTCTCTCTTCATTTACAACCATGGTTCCAATCTTTATTATTTCTACAGGGAATAATTTCATACTTATGGCCACTATTATGAAGCAGCTGGGTGACATGTTTTCTCTCAAAGATATGGGTTCTCTTCATTTTTTCTTAGGAATTGAAGTAATTCCTACTCGGGCAGGATTATTCCTCTCACAACATAAATATGTTCATGAACTTTTAGCCCACACCAGTATGAGTAGTGCAAAAGATGTCTCCATACCTCTCTCTACCACTCAATCTCTTCAACTGGTTGATGGCATTGTTGCTGTGGACAACTCAGAGTTCTGTAAAATCATTGGCAGCCTTCAATACCTTTCTTTGACGCATCCAGATATCTCATTTGCAGTAAAAAAAACTCTCGCAATTTATGCACAAGCCGACTACAAATCACTGGACAGAAACCAAACGACTCATTCGATACTTAAAACAAACCATTTTTTTATGGTATTCAAATCAACAAAGCTGGAACTCCAGTATTAAGAACATACTCAGATGTAGATTGGGCTGGAAATGTGGACGACTGCACGTCCACCTCTGCTTCTATCAATTTTTTGGGATCTAACCAAATTTCTTGGAGCTCAAAGAAACAAAGAGCAGTTGCAAGATCCTCAATAGAAGTTGAATACCGAGACTAGCAACTGCGGCTTCCGAGACAATGTGGATGTCTACTCTCTTCAAAGAACTAGCATTTCCAATCAAAGAATCTCCCCAATTGTTATGTGACAACCTTGGAGCCACACATCTCAGTTTTAACTCGGTTAATCATTCACGCATGAAACACATTCAAATTGACCTTCACTTTGTGCGTGACTTAGTGCAAAAAGGAAGCATCCAAGTCAGCCATGTACATACTCAAGACCAATTAGCTT
The DNA here is from genome assembly GCF_030704535.1 of Vitis vinifera. Lineage (NCBI taxonomy): Eukaryota > Viridiplantae > Streptophyta > Magnoliopsida > Vitales > Vitaceae > Vitis > Vitis vinifera. The sequence goes on from NC_081810.1 coordinate 2,481,567, forward strand.
ATCTGTTAGCAAAGTCGTTGTCCAAACAACGCACAGAATTGTTACGCAACAACATTGTCCTTACCGATGGAAGCCCTATCTTGCAGGGGTGTATAAGGGAAACATCCTAAAATCATGCCTATCATTCAATTCTATATTCTGTCATATAGTTGTATATTGTAACAGTAGCATCCTTACCGTGTATAAGTTTCCTAAACTAGCTTCTCAATCACTCTATATAACAGAGTTTCTATCAATAAAATGAGTGGGAAATTCTTCATTGAAACTACGACAATATTTGTTTCTCTATAAGAGAAACGGTGACACCAATATTTTAGCATGGAAAACCTAAAAAAAGGAGAAAAAACCATAGACCTCTAGCGATCAAATCATTCACCATGAAGAAAATTAACTAAGTACAAGGATTTACCTAACCCAAACTTTCAATCCTCTCTTGGTCCACTTGCCTAAAATCTTCAGACTTTAGCAACCCACTTTCTTCTTCTAGAACACACTTCAAATCCATACTAAGTTTGATCTTGACCTCTTCTTAAATCCACATAAGAAGATATTTGAGTTTTTACCCCAAATAAGATGAATATAAGCGTAAAGATGAAACTCACACTGAATCAACCTATTTTGAAAGAAATTTTTTCACTTAAAAATGAATTTCAACTCAAACCCATAAAATTTTCATTCAAACCAAACACCTCAAAAACAGGTAAAAGAATATGAAGCTCAAGAGAGGCCACCTATCTCTTTCAGCCCGCCCTTCCTCTTATAGAAATAGAGCTTAAATATTAGGGTTTTAAAACCCATTAAACGGATGAGATTTGTTTGGAAAATAATGAAGATTCATAGTGTGATCGAAACCTGATCACAAGACTGAAAAAATCTGGGTTCAACAAAAACTGTTACCCTTCAGTTTTATGTTGTGGTTGAGTACTACTCGATAATAGTGAGTGATATCATTTATGGAGGACCATCACATGATGGTCCAAATGAGAAGTAGATATGATACTAAAAATTGATGTAAGGTAATGTCCCGTCCCAAGACCCACTCCAAGGGCATGAAGGTCATTTCACACCTCAAACCCAAAGGCTTAAAGTGTAACCTGACCCAAACAATTATCTTATAACTGGAAGTTACCAATTACCAAATACCTGTTTAGAGTAGCAAAATAAAATTCTAAAATCTTCAAAACTTAACTTTAAAACTAAGCATCCATCAACCAAAATCCATTTTCCAAATAAATTGCAAACTCAAACAATTCAAGTGCTAACAAAAATTTTCATAATCTCCAAATCTCAACTTCAAACTATCAAAAAAAATTTAAAAGTTCAATATCTAAATAGCTTCCAAAAACCAAATAATCCAAATGAACATAAACTTATAAGCTAACAATGTCCAAAAATAACATCCTAAGCAAAATCCTAATGATGACCATTCCCCGACCTAGCCATCACTCATCGCCCGAACTAAGTGTACCTGAAAAATTATCAACAAAAGAGAATGAGCTCAAAGCCCAATAAGGAACATTATTATAGTCCATGGATCAAATATTTCAAGTTCACTTGTAAAATAGGAGATATTATAACTAATTATTTTCATAAACCTTTGAGTCAGTTTTGTCAATACATTCAAAACTTTTAATTGAACACTTTCATTTCTGATTCAAACATTTTCATATCAAATTCAGTCAAAACATTCAAATCATTTATTTACTTTGGTCATCAAACATTAAATGATGTCCAATTAGGTGAGACTTTTCAAATAAGTGGCTAGCCTCAAATTGTTCATTTAAGGTGGACGAAACCAAACACTACTAGTACTAGTAACCTCTAACCAAACCCCTAGAGGTTGGGGTCCAAATCAATTACATTCCCCACCAAGAAATGTAAATGTCAACTATTATATTTCGTCGACAAGGGTCAAACAAACCAAAATCAAACACTTATTTCAATTATTCAAATTTGCAAAACATAATATCTCCATATTTCTCTGTTGTGAACAAAATGTAAGGTTCTAACATACTTTTCATGCAAAACATATTTGATTCATGCATAAAACGAATAATAACTCAAAGCGTTTCCAAATGATGTATATAAAAATTTGTTTCTAAAAAAAAAAAAAAACCTGCATTAATTTCCCTTACCTCAAAAGAAGTCTTCAAAAACTTAGGAGAAAAATAATTCTTAAAAATCTACTCCTCACCTAACAAAGTATAAGAGAAATAACCATTATTATTTATCTAAAATTATAGGTTTGACAATCCTAAAAGGTATTCAAATTAATGTTTTTAATTATAAAAGATAATTTAATCTATTCCTATTTTAGAAAAATTAATAAATTTCTAATTCATATAAAACTTAAATTTTATTTTCAATTTATTTCTTAGGATACAACATAATTTAATTAAACTACAATTTATTCTACTAATTAAATTTTATGCCACTTATTAACTTACACTCATCATTAGTATAATAATATTGATAACTTCTATTCTCTTTCTTTCAATTTTTTTTTTCCACTAAACATAAATTGTAACCCTAACAATTCTCCATTATTGCTAACATAATAATGTAAAGATATTTATTAACCACCAAACACCATCCGTACACATCTTCCTTTATTATTAATATTACTATTTTTTTTCTTTTAAAAAAAATAAAAAATTCCTCCAGTGCAAGTGTGTTCTTTTTTTTTCCCCTAATGTTTTCTAATCCCTTAACCCACATATAATAATATATTTATTTACTCATTTATTTATTTATTTTTAAAAAAATCATTACTTAGATCTATTCATCTAAAAAATTTTGAATTTCCCTTATTTCAACAATAGAACAATCTATATTCCCAATTTCAATATTTTGACCTAAAAGTTTTAAATAGGTTAAGTCTAGCCTAAATTGAAATCTTTCAAAGAAATTTTTTTTTTTTTCAAAAACTTAAGATTTCCCAATTTTTAATAATAAAACCACCAATAATCCTAAATTTCTAATATTTTGATATTAAAACGAATTAAAAAAAAAACTAACCCTAATCTAAATTAAAAAAATAAAATTCAAAGAATAACTAACGTGTTTAGAACTAACTATTGAATATAATATATTAATTTAAGATTAGAATCTTACCTAGAAAAAAAACCTGAATTTCAACTTTAAATCTCTAACCCTTGAGCCCTACGAACTCCAATTCTCTACTTCTAGTTAATAGGGTTTTCTGAACGAAGAAGAAAAGAGGAAAAATCCAATTTATACCTAGGATTTTTAATTGTAAAATGACTCTTTCACCCTCAATGAATTTAATTAATTATTTAATTACTTTATAAATTACTAGTTTGCCCCTAGATTAAATTTTGGGGTGTTACAGGTAATCAAGTAAAAGTTAACGAGTTGGATCGAAACAGGTTCTGACTTTCTGTAGCTGCATTTAGAAATGAAGGTTTTACAGGTAAAGATGTTTCAGACACTTCTTCACCAAAACCCATGTGTAAAAGGAACAGATTGAACCGAAAGCTACTTCATTATGGTTTTGTGGAGAGTTGCTTTTCTTGAGAAGTTCTATATAGGCTTTCAGTTACTTGTGACCTATTGTGCTTCAAATCAATCAATTTGATTTTCGTGCCAGAATGAAAGCATTGATTATACTAGAAGTTCATGTTCAAGTTTAAAGTAAAGTAAATATGCGAAGACTGTTTTTTGTTATCAAACCTAATTCCCTTTTTTTTCCTCCATTTTTTTTTTTCTCAGCTTCTGAGTTCATGAAATTACAGTTACATGGAATTTGGCCCACAGGAAATCTCTTTTAGAAAATCTTATCCGGTTTACTTCACAATTTTTTTTTTAAATGTGAAAATTAAGAACAATTGCATGCTGTTGATCAAGACATCCATGTTTAGCAATTCATCCTCTCATTGAAATAAATGTAAATGTTCCATTTATTTAAAAGTTTGCGAATCTTAAGTAGATGGCAAACAGATCAATAAGGTCCAATAACAGAACAAATTAATGGCTAGTATATACTGAAAGAGAACTCAAGGGTATAAAATAAAAACAAAATGATCCAAACTGCAAAGCATCATGGCCATGGCAAGGTCCTTATTGTTGAACTGGATGTCTTTCTTTGATGTTAATAGTCGTTGTACCCCCAAAAGATCTTCCTGTTCCTTCTGATATCAATTATTCATTCTATCTATCCTATAATCTGCACGGAAAACAGAGGAATGTTAAATACTGTATGAATGATGAAAATGAGAAATGTGGTCTGTATTATTATATATACTTACATGAAACTAGAAGAGGCAATTCATTTAGTAATATGGTGGAGGAGGTGAAGGAGAGGAAGGGGGTGGTGACTTGTGGTGGTAGACTGGTGGTTGGGATGATGGAGAAGGTAGTGGTGGGGACTTATAGTAATAAGGAGGTTGAGGAGATGGTGATGGAGGAGGAGGTAATTTATAGTCGTAGTGAGGAGGGGGTGATGGTGAAGGTAGTGGTGGTGACTTGTAGTAATACCACGGAGGAAGAGATGGAGAGGGAGCCAGAGGTGACATCGGTGGTAGTGATTTATAGTAATAAGGAGGCAGTGATGATGGAAAAGGTGGGAGCGGTGGCAGTGATGATGGAAAAGGTGGGAGCGGTGGCCGTGATTTATAGTAATAAGGAGGTAGTGATGATGGAAAAGGTGGGGATGCAAAAGTATTAGGATTGTGAGGCTCGTCTTCAGCAGCTACATTAGCAGCAATCAAGCACAAAGCCAAGGCACAAATCAGGTGAGGCCAAAAATTGGCCATTTCCGGAACACGAGAAAATTTCACTCCTGCAACTCAAGAACTTCTATTTCTTAGAACAGAAGGGATTTTGTGAATGATGCTTCAAGCTAGAGGCTCAGAGTTTATATAGTCATCCTTTCCATAATTCTTTCATTTGTTTAATTAATAGTCGTTGAAGCCTCCAATCTTTAACAAGTCTACAACTAAATGGTATTCCCCTATTTTCTATCTGTTACCTGCACATCTGTCCATGAAAAGTCAAGAAGAATAGTAAACATATATACAAGAGTACATTTCAGTTTTGGTTGTCGGGAGCCTAGAAGCTTCCCCATATATTATGTCAAATGTGACTGCCATTTTTAAGAATTTTCCATGGAAAACTCAACATAAAATATTACTATGAAGCATAAATATTTTATGATCATTTCATGTCTACCAAGCAAAAAGCTAGGGTTATTAGATCTGCTTCTACCATAACTTCCTGTTTTTCGAAAATTTGTCATACATTGAAACCTTTTTCAAAACAACAAAAAGGTTTAATATTACAAATAATTTACGGGTATTAATTGGGAAGGTAATGCACTAATAAACCTAAATTCAATGCCGAATTTTCTAGAAAGGAATCGTTGTCTTTCAATAACTTCTTAAGCTAGCTATTTAATATTATAGGATGACCAGGTCATGAATGAGATCATCATATGCATTTTTAATAACAATTCATTTTTTTCCTTCCTTCTCTTGTTGTGAAAGTAATTTCCAAAGAAGAAAATTGTGAGATTAGGTATGAAACATTCAAAGGCATTTGCATTAGTTTAATGCCACTCTGCGTAAATATTTGAATATGCACTTATAATATTATTTTAAGAATATATTGTATTTTTTATGTTAATTTGGATATATAAAAGCTTCTTTGCATGTACCACCGGCAAGACAATTGGTATCAATTTGAATACGACTTTTTAAAAAAATAAAAAATAAAGAACTTCTGTATAAAAATATAACATCTTAAACAAAAAAATATAAATTTATTTTACATATTTAAAAATCACTTTTTAAAATTTTAAATAGGAAAAAAAATTGTACTATTTTTCTCAAGAAAATCTTTTAGTATTTTCTCTCACATCTTTTTCTTAATATTTCTTTTTACCTCCAAATATTTTTAAACAAAAAAAATCTTTTCCTTAACTTTTTTTTCTTGGTATTTTACTTTTCACTAACCAAACCTAACCTATATTTTATGTGTGGTACAATAATTTATTTTATTGAAAAGCAAATTTTTATTTTACATGAGTTAAAAAATAAATAAATTAAATTAAATTATTTTTCAAAATTAATTATATATATAGTCAAGGTGGGAAAGCAATACCCAAACCTACCCCAAACCTATCTAGGTTTGAAAAAAGTCTCAAACTTATCTCTAACCCATTTATTTTAATTACAAACATGTCCCATTTGTAAGGCAAGTACCCAAAAAAGTTCATGTCATTGTCATTCATACTAATATCTAATAACCTATATGGTTTGTGTGTTACGACACTATAAAGCATTGCAAACATATTTTGTTAACTTAATATGTGTTAATATTGAAGGAAAAATAAAGTTAAGAAAAATGATGTTCTTATGTTTGGATAGCATAGAAAAAGGTTTGAAAGATATATACATGGAGAAAAGAGGGAGAAAATTGCTAAAAGAGTTTCTCTTCATTTTCCTTAAAAACAATGGGGAAAGTTTGGGGATAACATGGTGTCTCAATAATTTAATTTTCTTTCCTCTTGCCTCTATTTCTATGTGGATGCATGTGAACAAGATTTTAAAAATATCTCTTATTTGTAGCATATGATTTTTTGAAGCTTTATAATAGTCGTAACTTTTTAATAATGTCAACTGCAACAAGGTTGTCACAATTTTGATTCATTCAGAAACGATTTCTATTACTACCATTTGGAAGTCTTGAACTTGTTCTATAAAAACCAACTAGTTGTGAAAGGTGAATCTCAATGATAGAACACACCTAGCGAGGAGTGAATAGGTGTTTCTGTCCAATTTAAAGGTCTCCCAACACAAGTTAACTAACCTTAACAATTTTTACAATTTTTCCTTCTCTTTACAAACACTTAAAAACACAAATTAGAAATCACATGCAAATATGAATGCAACAACACTACTCAACAAGAATAAAATGCAATTCACATGTAGATGTTCCAACACTCCCCAAACCAAAACCTTAAAACAATATTTTTATTAATAACAAGAGTAAAAAAATCTCAAATATGCATATGAACAATATGCAAAAACAATATTAAAAGTAACTCATATCTATTTTTCCTCAACATTCAACCAAAAATTAGATGTCCAAATTATCAAAGATAGCTAAAACTGAAAATGAAATAAAAAGGAGAATGAGAGACAATGAGACAACACCAAAATTTACATGGAAAACCTCCTAGGAGGTCAAAAACTATAGGCCTACAACCGATCAAAAATTCCATTATGAAGAGCAATCAAGGTGTACAAGGATTTATCTTGCTCAAGATCTCCAATCCCTCATGAACTACTTGACAAACACCTTCTCACCTCTCAACCCCACCTTCATCTTCAGGAACATGCTTGGAGTCCTTCCCAAGCTTGAACTCGACCTTCTCCTTGAAGTTCCATTAAGAAGAAAATGGGTTTTCACCCAAACCAAAATGAATGAGAGATGAATGTTCAAATAACTCAACCCATTTTTCTTTTCAAAAAATTCATTAATTTTTTTTTTTTTTTGAAGATTTGAACAAGATTTTCATGAAAAGCAAACAACCTTTAAAAAGGGAAGGGAATGAAGAGCTCATTCACAATTGTTGCTCTCTCTGCTTTCCGAAAATGAGAGAATTATGATTTTAAAGGGAAATGAAACCCTTAATCTAATGGTTGAAAAAAAATCTCAAAAAGAAATAATTTGGATCAATCTGCCCTTGCACTTGGATGGATCCAAAAACAAGGGAACATAAACCTTTTAGCAAATATATTTTTCCCATGCTTCCCTAACTCTTTTAAAATGATTCAATACAATCAACATTTTGAAAATGGGGTTGATTCAAATTCATTTAACCACAAACTCGGCTACTTACCTTGGCCTCTTAGCAAATCTAAAGTCTTGATCTTCAAAGTCAAGTAGTCCAACAACGGATTTAGAGAACCATAGCTAGTAGACACTTAGGTATATTGTTCAAAATTGCCAACCTAACTACAACACTCACAAGTTGGATACTTCTCTGCATTTGCTTCCTCAATATCATATCAATAATGTCAATTGTATTCTCTTTAAGTATATTCAAGCCCTTCTAAGCTTGACAACCTAAAAACTAATGTAGCAGACTTCTCTTGAGTTGTCACCTCCATGATAGAATAGTTCAATGGATTCTCTATATAGCTATCTTATACCAATCTACACAAATGGAAGAGTTCAAAACTACTCTATAAGATAACAATCTTCTTTTGGCAAAAAAGAAACTAAGAAAGAAGAAAGAAGAAAATTAACAAATAAAAAAATATATGATACAATGGAGTACTCTACTAACTATAGGTAAGTTATATATGTAAGGATTAAAATATTAGGAAAGGAGTTTTATAAATGCATCCACCTAGACTCTCTTTACATTCAACCTTTTAATGTAATTTTTTAAGACATGAATGTCCCTTGGTGAAATCCCCAAAGTACCCTTTAGTACCAAAAAAAAATGAAACCCATGGCGTATGTCCAACACTCAAGGATCGAACATAACTGAGATGTTTGGAATTGAAATATTAGACATTTCAGTTATATTTGGCCTTTTGGGACTGAACACCATGGGTTTGAATTTGAATTTTTTTTTATTTCTTCATTTACATTACAGTTTTTCACAATTTCTCACTTCTACATCATACTTATATTCTTCCTAATTGTTTTTCAACCATTTTTACAAGAAGTTTTTTTGTCAAAAATTATATATAAATAAGTTTTAAAAGATTTTCATGTTCTATGTTATATGAATTCAAACAAAAACAAAATGAAATGAGTTATGAACATAGCTACGATAATCTTCTTATATCAAATAAACTTCAAACAAGATGATTTGTAACTAGGATTTCTGGTTGGGAAGAAATGGGTTTAGAAATAAAGGAAGAAGAAAATGGATTTAGGGAGAAAATAATAAGAAGAGTGTTTTTGGTTTTTTAAATTTGTAGGATGGATGTATTTAAAAGTTTTTAAATTTTTAGGTGAATGTATGAATACAGTGGATGCAAAGAGAGTTTAGACGAATGTATTTATAATTTCCCTATTATGAATTAGAAAAATACAAGGTTGTATTTTACGAAAATATTAAAAATATTGGAGAGGAAAATTTGGAAAAAAAAATGATGAAACATAAATAAATTAATCAAAACTCAAAAATGTTAGGGAAAATATACAATGAGGAATATATATACATATATATAATAAAGGGATTCCAGTAACCTCCATCTACATGACTGACATCCATATATATGTCCAAGAAGAAGTCAAGATGACCAATGCCAGATATGAAGAGAAACCTTCTCATCTATCCATGAAAAGGAATGCTAACTAGGATCTGCTGCCCTTCATTTTAAAATAGGAAGAAGATTAGTTGGAAGCAAAAGGATCAGCGACCGCATTAACAATGAGATTCACTTCATAGTCAATGACCATCAATCCGTTTATTAATTAATTTACTTCAACCAATATGTTTAATTATTTTATTTTGATTAGTTAAGCAATACAATTTGATTATTCCCATTTCCTCCCATTTTTCCTTTTTATATATATTTTCCATAGACTTTTCCATTAATACGAAAAAACTTTCTAGAACATCAGCCAATTTTCCTTTTTTATATATTTTCCATAGACTTTCCCATTAACACGAAAAACCTTTCTAGAACATCAGCCAATTACTAGAAGTTCCGTTTTGTCAGTCAATGTTATTGGTACGACTAGTTGGAACTTGAAAAATATGCAATGCAGAACCCAATTTGAATACGTATAGCTTATTATTATATTTTTAGTGAAAAGTCTTGTGATAATGATTTTAAGAAATATTTTTTATTTTTATAACACTTAAAAAATTTATCTTTTTAGAGTGCATTTAAGAGTGATTTTAGAAAATATTTCTAATATTTTTAACATTTAAATAATAAAAAATTTCAAGTGTTAGAAATATTAAAAGCGTTCTCTAAAATCATTGTCAAACGGGTTCTAAGTATTAAAAAAGTTAAAAACGTTTCTTAAAATCAATGAGAAACATACTCTTATTTTTTTTAAAAATGGGTTTTCAAACCAAGACCCAATATATAAATGCCTTTAAAATGTTACTTGTGGAAATGGTGTGGTTAGGTATGCTACATTCAAAGACAGAATAGTTTTTCTGTTTTACTTTTGTCCTCTCTTTCTCTAGGAAGGAATTAAGGCACCATTTTTGTCTTAATAATATAATTCCATTATATGTATATATACACCATACGTCGAGTGACTCAGTCACTCAGCCACACAGGCAACTCGACCTTCAAACATACGAGGATTGTCCAACATCACAACTAGGTCTTCTACCTCAAACTTCATTCTTAAATAATTGGAAACCTTTGGCCTTCAAACGTATAAGCTAGCTAGACTTTTGTTAAATATAGTATGTAGTTTGTTAGACTACTTATTGTACTACTTCATGAATAAGTTAAAAATTGTTTTCGGAATCTAAAAATTTTCTATAGGAAAGCATTAGCTAGGTTGCTTAGAAATGTTTGCATTTAGGAGTCTGAAATAATGTTATAGGTATGTCATCATTATGTGACTGTAGAGATTAGAAAGATAATATAATTAAATTGAAGGTGTATTTTTCTCTGTATTTTCCTTCAAAGATCTGCATTCCTTTCTTATAAAACAAAAGTGTTGTTTGTTTTTGGAAAGGGAATAATTAATTTTCTTCTCTGTGAGTGTTCAAAAATTGTATATAGAAACAAAACTTAGAATATGCATGCATGTCCCTTCCATTCAGTCTTAAATTCTTAAAAGTATATTCCAGCCAACAATAGTCTATTATTGAATTCATATGATCTGATGGTACCTAGCTATTTTGGGAAAGTACCAAAGTCATTGAATGAATAAGTAGTCAATCCCTGAAATGGACTATGTAATGAATTTTATCCGTGGGTATTTTACCAAAGGTTTATATTATATCAATCTACCCTTGCATGATTCCTATTAAAGCATATACTCAGGAGGTGAGTGCAGAGCAGGATGATCTCAAAACGGACTCCCCATTCATTGGATAGAGAAAAACACCAAGATTTCGTGATCGAAAATCTTGGATCTATATATATATATTATCGGATATAACTCATTTCTCTCTAAATTTAGATGTTGGTTCAATACATTTTAAATTTTTTGGTATTAGAAAAACTATTTTTAAAAAATTGAGGACTAGTCCCGTTAAATTTTATTGGATTGAACCAAGAATAACTGAAAAAATTAATTTGGAGTTGTATCTGGGAAAGTTTTAGCTAAAGAAAGGCACTGAATGCATATGAGCTGGTGAAGGTTAAGAGCTTAAGAAACCTTCCCACGTTAGACACTCCATATATAAAAAGAAGCACATTCTAGATTAAGAAGTGTAGTTGGAAAAGGTTACTGAGGAAGGCACTCAAGAGGTGAAAGCGACTGTTTTAAGGAAGAACATCATACTTCTTATTTTAACTATGAGTTACTTGACTCCAAAAAATGAGACGAGAAAGTGAATGAGGATTAAAAGGAAAGTTAACTTCACTAGTATCTATATTAATAATTTTGTTCCTGGATGCTGCTGCTTCATGTCCAAAGTTTGATCATCTCTCTCAAACAACATGCAGTTTCTCTTAATTAATCCGGTCTACATATGCCCATCGAATGGGTTCATTTTATTTCCAAATCTGAGGCAAATGGACGAGTATATGTTCTAACCAACAGTAAACAAATGGAATATTGTAGACATTATGAACATAGAATTGAAAGCACGCAAAACAGGCTGCAGGAGAAGCACCATCCCTCCATGTCATGCCCCCTTATTCTTAAACCAGTTGTCTTCTTTGAGGTGAAGTAGCCGAGGATGGGACTCCAGGAAAACAACTGATTCCCCTTTTTGTACCATTTATTCTTTCTAATAAAGCATGAACTGCAAAACAGAATAAGATTGGTTGATCATACAAATGACATTAATGAAAAGTAAATAAGCTGCAATCAGTACAATGTATTTCGTACTTACATACAACTAGTAGAGATAGCGTCTTGTTTAGTAGTATGTGGGAGGAGGTGGTGGTGATGAGTAGTAGTACATTGGAGGTGGAGGTGATGGTGGAGGAGGGGACTTGTAATAATACGGTGGAGGAGGTGATGGGGATGGTGGAGGCGGGGACTTGTAGTAGTAGGGAGGTGGGGGAGAAGGAGATGGAGGTGGTGGTGATTTGTAGTAATAAGGTGGAGGAGGTGATGGAGAAGGTGGAGGGGGTGACTTGTAGATGTAAGGAGGAGGAGGTGGGGATTTGTAGATATAAGGAGGAGGTGGTGGGGATGTGTAGACATAAGGAGGTGGCGGTGATGGAGAAGGAGGTGGTGGGGATTTGTAAATATATGGAGGAGGCGGAGATGGGGATGGTGGTGGTGGAGATTTGTAAATGTAGGGAGGTGGTGGCGGAGATTTATAGACATATGGAGGAGGTGGAGATGGGGATGGTGGTGGTGGAGATTTGTAAATGTAGGGAGGAGGCGGAGATGGAGATGGTGGAGGTGGGGACTTGTAGATGTATGGTGGAGGAGGAGATGGAGATGGCGGTGGTGGAGACTTGTAAATATAAGGTGGGGGAGGTGGTGACTGGTAGTAGTAAGGAGGCGGAGGTGGGGACAGGTAGTAATAAGGAGGTGGAGGTGGGGATTTGTAAATATAGGGAGAAGGAGGTGGTGACTGATAGTAGTAAGGAGAAGGTGGTGGTGGAGATTTATAATAGTAAGGAGGAGGCGGTGAGGGAGATGGAGGAGGTGGGGATTTGTAATAATATGGAGGTGGTGGTGGTGACTTGTAGTAATACGGGGAAGGAGGTGGTGGAGACTTATAGTAGTAAGGATATGGAGACTTGTAAGCATAAGGTGGAGGTGGCGGGGGAGGAGATGCATAATTGTAAGGCTTGTAAGGTTCATAAGGACTGTCACCATCAGCCACTACATTAGTGGCTACCAAGCAAAATGCCAAGGCATAAACCAAGCACTGTGGCCAAAACTTGGCCATTTCTGGCAAACCCTAAAACCAAGTCACCAGAAAACTACACTCCAACTCAAGACTCCTACTCCTTCAAAGATCTAACAGACACTTTGTGAATGACTGCAATGGAGGGACTCAAAAGCTTATATACTAATCCCATCAGTAAGCCCAACATTTATTTAGTACGTAGTTATTGAAGCCTTCCTACCTTCAACAACTCTATCACTTAAAAAACATATCTACTCTTCTTAACAACTTCGTATGGTATCCCACTAATTTCTTTATGAGCTACACTCTCAGATATCTCCTAGAATGAGTCAAAACACCAATTATTTTAACAGCATTTCAGCGTTTTAGAGGGCAGATACGATCTTGGGGAGTCTAGGAAATGATCCAACTTCCTATCTAGATATTCATAATAAGTGGCACATCATATTCACTCAACAGCTATTTCCCTTATAAGAATGGACGTTGATCATGTATCACCCGGATTAAGTCAATGAACTTAACATAATGATATTCATTTCATGATTTCCAACGCGCTTATTCTAGAAATGCGAAGCGATTATGTGTCTTCGTCACGGACCTTTTCTTTGTAGAATTTTAAAAAAAATTGTAAACATCAGCAGGTTTTTACCAATTCCATACAGAAGCCAGAACCAGTTTTACACAAGTTGTCCTTTCACAGCTCTATAGCCTCTTTTTCACATTAAAGATTGACCCAGCAACAGAAGCTACTACAGCTTGTTCATGCCTAATTATGAAAACGCTTGCAAACTAGTAAACATTAAAATAAAGGAAGTAGAACTCAAAAAGTAAACTATGATGGAAAAAACACCCGATTAGGTACGGAACTTTCAAAAATTTATATTTTTCTTCTTAATCAAACCTGGTTGTCCCGCATTTTCTACATTAATCTTGTCCTGGATCCTCCGGTTGAGCTGGTCAAGTAGCTGCTAGGCATGTCAATGTTTTAGGCCTTTTCCTGACCTGCACTTCAGTTTCACGGCACATCATTCACTACCATATTCACATCAGACAGCAGCATGACGCTTCATCGAAGACAATAGCTCTGCAACTAACAGACATTTAATAGCTGAGAAAATGGAATCAAATGCAACAACCAATATTGTATTAAATCAGTTCTTGTCAATCCGTACACAATCACCTGTTGCAGCAGCGGTTCTAGTTCTAATGGGTGTAAGAATGTAAAGAAAGTACAGTTTGTGGTACTTGAAATGGGTGAATTCATTATTGACTATTTCACATGTTGCGATATGCTAAGTTGAGCATCAACCCTTTTTTGTATAATTACAGATGCAGATTCACTGCATAAGTACAGCAGCAACCAGTGGATTAAACACTAAGCTTTGGGCGGAAATCAGAGCTGACAAATTGCATGGCAAATTCATCTAGACAAGCCATCCGGACCCGCTCAGGTGTTGCTGGATTATCAAGAGGAAACCAGTCTTTGTTCCCCACTTCTCTTCGTGCGGCCACAATTGCATCTTTGATGGCGAAGAAGACAGAGGAAGCCAGAAAAAATGGAGGCTCACCCACAGCCTTGGATGAATGGATGGCCTTTGGATTTGGAGCACCCTGTCAGATAACATAAAAACGCATGAGCAAGAGAAATCACAATGTAAAATATTTTAGATTTAAATGAACTACTGCAACATTCTGTTTAATATGATTGATCTGCAAAGTAAAACCTTATCAGGTGATGGGCCACCATTGATGCCAACATCAGAAAATTTCCAATGTTGAACATCCTTTTCTAAGGGATACATGTTGTAATTTTACTAGTTAACTGACTCTTTTTATGATGAAAACACACTGCAATTTATTGTCATTGCTAAACTTTATTTGGTGGGTGGATGTTAATGAGTGGGAAATGTATGTTGGATACTCAAATCCAACAGAAATAAGTTTACCAAGTTGCTGCAGGTTTTCATAGTGTTTACCACCAGTTTATTGATGGGGAAGAGAACAAACAAGATGCTTGAACATCAAGAATGTTGATGTCCAATTCTTGTTCTCCATGCAGGCCTATCCTCTCACATAATGTATCATGTGATTTTATGCCACATGAATCTGAAATTTTCTGCATTCATGTGAAAGTACGCTCATTCCCTAGTGTGTGCCATACAATAATTTCTAAATTGATTCTCAATGCTCACATCAATCAAGTCATTGCCCTATCACACTGCCTGCCTATTGGGTGGATGCCCAAGCACCACGTACACCCAATGTGCATGTCCACCCTAATGGATGTCTAGGTCTGAAACTACTGCAAGCACATATTTCAACATGCATTTTGGTGACCATGGTGACACTTCTGTTTCACAAAAACAAATGCCATGCGTAACATAATGGAGTACTCTCAGGAGGGTTGTCCAAACACCCATTAAGTATTGATGTGAGATTGGTAGTTTCTCTACCTTCAGAAGTGAAACATCAAATTTTAAGGGGACATCATTGATAGAAGGAATTTTGTAACTTCCAGGCCCACATGTGTACAGGCAACCAGGTGGAATCCATTTGTGAGCTGCATCTCCCCATTTTAGCTCTTCTAAGGCAACCCAACCCAGACCTTGCACAAATGCTCCTTCAATCTGCATTAGAATTAGAATAACACAAGGTCATCAGCAGATAGAACTTTCCCATTGTACTATGTGTGAAGAAGCGGAAAAATCTCTGTAATGCAACACACTGTTTTAAAATTGATTTAACCACCACTCAAAGGACAGGAATTGGCAGTTTAAATTTCAAGTTCGTAGCATCTTTATGTAGGCAAAATCCCATATTTCATAGCTCTTTCCATTATTTTAAATACACAATTACCATCTGAATTTGTGCAATCCAAGATGGTGGAATTTCATGAAGAATAATATTTTCATTGAAACAGCATATAATACAGGTTGAACATTCTAAATAAATTTGAAAACAATGTCCAGAAAAAAGAGTAGAATAGAAAGAAAAAGCACCTGTCCAACATCAATGGCTGGATTTATCGAATGTCCAAGATCCAAGAAAACATTTGCCACCCTAGTGTGAAAATCTCCTGTCAATGTATCAATTTCAACCTCAGCAAATGAAGCTCCATAGGTGAAGTAACTGAATGGGCTCCCTTTGCCAGTCTTCCAATCAAAATGAATATCAGGTGTAATATAAAATCCATGAGCCGAAAGGTCTATTCGCTCCAAATAGCATGCAGTAACCAGCTGAAAATAATTGGGAGAAAAAAAAAAAACTTTTTACCATAAAGAACACAACATATCTCTCAGCCATCACAAATTTGCAGTACAATGATGCTCATTATAATAGAAGATTCCATCACCAAATTAAGCATATTAAATTACAAGTCAATTAAAATGCTCTGCCATGTGAACTATTATATATCGAAACAATATGATAGTTTTCATCCAATTATACAATTAGGTCAAGTCTTTGTGATTTCATCCCAAACAAAGCAAACCCCCACATAGTCAGGAAGATGCATCCAAAGAATGACCTATCCAAGCATCAAATTTATTAAAACACTATTTGCACAAAAGCTTAAGCCCTTTAGAAATGAGCCAAATGATGCATATCGAACAAATGTGTGCACCTCCCTCAACTTGAGGCCCTCTGATGGGGGAAAACCTTTTAAAGTTTATTCAAGGAGGAAAAGGAAAACCTAAGTAAACTTCAAATAGGATTAATATTAATTAGAATTGAATTAGGATTGGTATTTGTTGGAGTCTAATTACGATTAGCTAGTTGAGTTATAATATAATTAGAATTTGAGTCATGATAGGTTATTAGAGTCCTAGTAGACTTTGGATGTTATAATTAGAATTAGAATCCTAATAGATTATTAGAGTCCTAGTAGACTTTGGGTTTCTTAAAGAAGCCTATAAATAGGTTAATCAATGTAAATCAAATGGATAAATTGACATTAATAATATTGTATTTTCTTTTATTGCAAAGTTGCAACCTTCAATGGTGAGACTCCATTGATTTTCTTCTAGATGAGACTCCTAGAAGGCCTTAGTAAGACTCTTAAGGTTTTTCATCTTTTCTTCATTGTTTCTTCTTTTTCTCTATTTCTTATCTTATAAGTTTCTCTACCATAAAATTTATTCCTTGTTCCTCTCCTTACACCCTAAAAATAAAACCCTAGTCCACCTACCCTTGAGTGTAGGCAACCATCCTAGGGTTGTCCTACATCAACCCTCAGTTAACAAAAGCATAAGCTTTAGGAAAACATTTATTTATCAAGATTATTTTCAACCATTTCTTGCATAATTGTGCTTGAAAAGCACCTTTATTACCATATTTAAATTTCTCTCATATTTAGCTTTCAGTCTAGAAATTAGTTAATGAGAGTCTACTCTTGGTTAAGTGGTTGCACTCTACCCTATCCACAAACCTGAGCCCAGCCTATCCAATGGAGCTGAACAGAATGCTTGTCCCATGATCCATCATCTTACGCTATTAATTTTATCAATGACTCTTCCCATAGATCATGAAAAGCTAAATAAAAACTCGGGGATAATGATAGGGAAGAATACTTAAAATACAGGAGTATTCTGATTAAACTTTTATTTATTTGCTCCTAGAAGATTGAGAAGATATGAAGTATTTTTCATCTAAGAAAAGGAAGCATGCATCTCTAGAGTGTATCACTCAAAGGAATAATATGCTGCATGTACATGCAGAAACAACAATGAGCACTACCTCAGCGAAAGAGCTAAAATTACGTTTTGAAGCTATCGGCTCCATCCGTGCTTTTATTTGCTCGCAAGCATCTAAAACTGCAGCTCCATACATATCAGAACTTGCAGAAGCTGCTGTTGGTGTTGAATTAGGAACCTGATTTAGCAGCAACACAAGTACAAGTAAATACGAGAATCAGTGTCGGCAACTAGGTTCATTAATAATCCACAAAAGGATAGTAAAATAATGAATAATCAGGATTAGCTGATGTGAATTTAAAAATTCAAGACCAATACTAGATTGACAAGAAGAATTGTAGCACATTTTCAATTGAAGCAAAAGACAGATACTGGATTGAAAAGAACTGTAGCACATTTTCTATTGCAGCAATGGTTGACAGATTGTTTGCCTTTTTTTCAATTATATATTTTATCATGAACATCTGATTCCCATGGTTCCCCTGGAAAGACTGGAGAGACACATTGACTGTGAAAACATCTTAAGAATCTATTAGAAATGACTCAGAAATTTCTCAAGTATTTCAAGAAAGTGATGTAGTGGTTAAATACCTTGCTTAACCCAAGAGAGGATATCCAAATTAATGTGAAGACATATTGCTGTCCCCCTATCTAAGATGAAACCTGTAATTTTTTGGGTAAAACCACTCTTTCTGATTTTCATTTCCAATCTTCTTAATAGAGGATAAAATGCTCAGTTAGTTCCTATATTCTATTCTTATTATATTTCACATTTAAGCCTATATAGAACTTCTCTCCTAATGTCAGGGCAATTCTTTTAAGGCTTCCTCTGCCTAACGAGTGGAAACCATGACAACACCCCACCAGTGACACTGAGGTGGCTTCTCCAACGAGTTTGTAACAAATTTATCACAGCATATCAATATCTGAGAACCAGAAAGTAGACAAAATAGAGATGTTAATGGGACTCTGACATTGTCCCATTACCTTGTCGGTACTTGTCTCTGATATAAATACAGAACTGAGTGGAATATTGAAGGAAGAAGCAGCAACTTGAGCAACTTTTGTATGTAAACCTTGCCCCATCTCAACACCCCCATGTGTCACTAAAACAGTGCCATCTGTATAGACATGAACTAAAGCACCTGCCTGCCAGCATAAAAAAAATATATAGACAACCAAAATTATTATAAATATAACATGATTAAAAAATAAAGCCTAAATCACAAAGAGAATTCACTCACTCATAGAACAGGAAAAGTGACAACTTGATTATCAGTTCAAGAATGAAGTTAAAATGCATTATCAGGGCAGTATTCAATATAAAATGATATGCTTTATCAAAGTAATTGTTGAACCAATACAACATACAAAATTAATCAGTTAAAGTATTTATGGATTTAGACACACCTCCTCTAGGGAGCTCAAGTGGGCAAGAAATCTAAATTCTTAAAGAAATAAATTAGAGTATTTAAGTTTTAAAAAATATAAAAAACAATGTATCTGGCAACATGACCAAGAATTTTATACCAAAAGCTAAGCCTGAATAATCACGATTTAAAGAGGTGACAAATTCTGTTCCTTGATGTCAGACATCATCTCCACCACCCCACACCCCAAAGCTAGCAAAAAGTGTTCCCCAAAGAGACACCATGCTCAGGCTTGGAAGATCTGGCTGGTGTATATTATGGTCCTACACTGTAAATTATAAAAGCACTAACCTGACAGTAGAACCAATTGTACCAATAGTTTCAAATATTACCTGGTTCATAAACTTTGTTGTAAAGGAAATGCCAAACTTTGTTGGAACCATAGCAACTCCACGTTTCTTCCACCGATTTTGAAGATTAAACTGGTCAACTTCGCCCCGAGCCTTTAAAAACTCACACGATGACTTCAGTTCATTCCAAACCCGGGGCAGTGTGAAGTGTTGGAGTTGTTGACCATAGTGTGTAACACATCCTTCACTTTGAAAATTAATCTCCTGAGAAAGTGTCATTTCATAAAAGTCAATGATTGAAGAAAAATAAGAGAATGATGAGTAGAAAAATAGAAATGAACATAGGTATGGCAACAACAGGAAGAACAAAAAATGAACAAGAACATATGGCTTACCCTTATCTCTTCTGGGCTTTTCTTAAGTTCTGTGGCAATTCTTTGAATCCAATTTTCAGTGATGAGCATACCCTGAGGACCACCAAATCCTCGGAAAGCAGTGTGACTAGGAAAATTAGTTAAGCAAACCTTTCCATTGATCCTGACATTTGGTATATCATAAACATTATCTGAATGGAACATAGCACGTTCAAGGACAGCACCAGACAGGTCCAGCGAGTTTCCACCATTGTTGTAGATTTCAAGATCCAAAGCCTGAACCTTCCCATCATTTGTAAATCCGACCTACATCAAGTAACATTGTTTCATGATTATTTCATCCCAAAACATTCAACAGAAAACCTGAAAAAAGAAACATCAAGCTGCTAAGGATATTACCATGAAAAAATTCAAGTAAAGAAAATGTCACCTTGTACTTTCCAAGAAAGGTATGGCGCTGCCCAGATATCATCATGTCTATGTCTCTATCTAATGTGAGTTTCACTGGCCGATTCAACAGATATGATGGAACACAAGCCACAGCAGCAAAGCAAGCTGACCTAGTCTCTTTCCCCCCAAATCCACCACCGATTCGCTTGGTTTTGCAAACTACTTTTGACATTGGAAGACCAAGAACATGAGAAACATATTTCTGATGCTTCTGGGGACACTGCACATAAAGATCAAATCTGTCAAAATTCTAAATAAGGCTGTGACCACCACAGAGCAGTTGAACTGGCATCCATTGCTAATAAATTTCTAGGCAAATAAAATTGCAACACTGGTGAAGGAAAACACTTTAATACACATGCATAGCCAGTACCCAACGCAATCAGTTTCATTAACCATTCTTATCAATGCATTAGAAAGCATAAATTGAAAAGTTAGTGCACAGGTGCTCCCATAGTCCCTTTTGAAGAAGGGTACTAAGCAGGGATATGAAATTAAGCAATGATTATGAACCAAAATGTATAAAATGTCATCAATAACATTCTGCACAAGATTTAGACCTGACAAATATACACAAAAATACAATACAGAAATTCAAACATATAAAGCATGATTCTTTAGTCTCCACACTGTAAGGATGTATACACAGGAAAATGTGGACAGGCACAAATGTGCAGGAAACCAGAGTCCCAAACCAGCCCAATGGCAAAGTTTCCTGGACCCTTAGTGTTTTCTAAGCTTAGAATATTCTTGGAGAGTTAGCCTGCTGGCATTCCAAAGATGCCATTTTGAATCTTTGTGCTTCATGGATTCAAAACGTTTTCTCTTAATGAGAATTATAACCAGTACCTCATGGGCAATAAATTTTGCATTACCTATAACATGTAAAGGGCTAGGAGTAAATCTATCCGGTGGAATTATCCCCAGGTTCTGAATTTTTTCAAAATTCACTAATACAAAACTTTGTTTCAATAGAAGATAGACAGCAGTGAAGTCTGCAGGTGTGATTTTGATTGGAAATTTTTTCCTTGAGCTCCTAGACTTGATGGTCTTGGCCTAAAATTGGTTAAGAGGAGGTTATTACCCTTTTTGGTGATACTTGAACACTAACTTGTATTAGTGTTTCCGCCTATTTATTAGGCATCTGTTAATATATTATTAATATCATTTGCCCATCAAAGGAATATTAATATATCAAATACTCAAATAAAAATTTTATGAAATGTTTTGTTGGATAACAACTAATTTGTAAAATATCTTATTGTTTCTGTACCAATTTCAGTTTAGCTAGGCCACTTCTTTGGAATTTGAGGGATTCCAACAAACATAAAGGTTGGATGAGTTCATGAAATAGAGGTCAAATATGTCAAGTTGAAGGGTCTACAGCTTACTTGAGTGGATGATATCATGTGAACTTCATTCCCGCTATCTGTTGTCCACACTAAACTGCTGTTTGTCTCCAAATAGAAGTGTTCCTGGCCTCCTACATGGACTTCACCCTCTAAGATCTTATCACAACAGCCTGATTGAAAACAGAGGTCAACGTCCCCTTTCTCTATATGCCTCTCTGTATTAGGAAGGAAACTTTTAGCTTTGAGGGCATCCTCTATTGATAAGATCGCTGGGAGCTCTTCATATTTAACATGAACTTTTCTTGCCGCTAGTTTTGCATTTTCTTGTGTATCAGCAACAACTACTCCTATTACCTGCATAAAATAAACACACAATACAACAGATTAAAAAGGGAAATTTTAAGCATGCATTTGGAACATGCATGGGAATGAAATCATTGCAATGAGTTGACATAGGATTTTTATTAGTTTGAATTAATTCCTAAAAAAGTTGTATGTGTCTGCTTTCATTGAATTTGTAGGATCAGTTTTAGGATTTTATAAAATAGTCTCAATTTTTTTTCATGATCATATGTTGGATAGGAGCTCCCTTTTCTGTGACAACTCCATTCTTGAAGATGGCATATGCCTCAACTGCTGTATAAAACATAATGGAATAATGCCGTTTCATATAATTCCTGAGTGCGGCCAATAATATAAACAGATGAAATAGCTCAAGTTAGAAACTTTTGTACCTGTCCCACAAAAGTGACAAATTCTGAAGCAAATATTTCCTCATCGTTAACAACTGGTCCAATAGCATTACCACCTGGCACATCTTTATGAAAAAATATTCCTGCAAACCCAGGTGAAGACTTCGCTCCTGAATCATCTATTGAAAGGATACGAGCATGAGGCTTTCTACTTAATACTAAAGCAGCATGTAGACCATTTGGAGGCATTGGCATGTCATCAGCATATTCTGCCTCCCCTGTAACCTGAAAGGAGTTACAATTTTTGCACAAGTCATTTAGGTCAGTAGCATTACTCTTAAGAACAACTGCAAGAAACCTTTCAAAAGAAAAGGCACAAACAAATAACATTTTTGAAGGATCCTGATGTGTTACGAACTTGTCTAGGAGTGCCAAATGGAGTTTAAATTACTGACCATAATTTGGAGAATCATAAGTGTTAAAGAGTTATTAGCAATTATTTGGTAAGGAGTAGTTTAGTCATTTTTGCATGTTTTACAAAATTCTATATATATTCTCAGTACTCTTTCCTTGAGAAATAAGACACTCTTTTCTTTCTCTCACTCAACATGGTATCAGAGCAGGTATGATTCGGAACCCTAACCCAAAAAAGAAAAAAAACACTATGATGTTGCTCTACAATATCCTGCTCTACAATATCCACTACAGTGCCATGCTGCAGTACCCACTACGATGTTGTGCTACACTGATTTACTACATTGCCTGCTACAATGTTTTTGCTACAGTAATCTCCAGTATTGGCACATATGTGACTGATTGTATTCGTGATGCAAGTATGTGTTAGTACTAAAGGTATCATAATATCCCTTTGTTTCCATTTTAAGTGCAATAGTCCCTATTTTAAGTGCAAGTAAGACGTCAAGTCATGATCATAAATCTAGAGATGGTGTTAATATTCAAATTACTTCAATATAGCTAAAGGGGCCTAATTATTTATTAAAAGCTAAAGTCATGTGGGTGTATATTGGGGCATTGGGAAAACTAAAACATCTTGTGGAATATCCTCCTCCCCAAGAATCTAAAAGTTTTGATAAGTGGCAATAAGATGACTTCATGATGATAACATGGTTGTGGAACAGTATGGAGCCCTATGTTAGTGATAATTTCATGTTTTTAGAAACTGCAAAGCAAATATGGAAAGCAGTTAAAAAGGCATATTCTCATGAGGGAAAAAAAAAATTCAAGAATCTATCAACTGTATGAAGATATTTTGGGGGCAAAGCAAAATGGGAAACCTCTAAGTGAGCACAATGCATTCCTTAAAGAGATGTAGGAGGAATTGAATGTGTAACAACCATTGTCTGT
Source organism: Vitis vinifera (assembly GCF_030704535.1). Taxonomy (NCBI): domain Eukaryota; kingdom Viridiplantae; phylum Streptophyta; class Magnoliopsida; order Vitales; family Vitaceae; genus Vitis; species Vitis vinifera. The sequence continues at coordinate 2,505,211 of NC_081810.1, forward strand.
TGATATTGAGATTCAAAGAAGGCAAATTGAAGAGTTTTAGGTTGTTAAATTTCTTTCTAGCCTTGATTTTGAATATGTTAAGGTCAAATATAATATACTTCCTATTGAGAAGTTACCATCTCTCACAATATTTATGCTTGTCTTCAGTGCATTGATCTACAATTCTTTTCATTTGGGAATGGTATTAAGGATACTTTTGCACTTGCATCCATAGGACAAGGTAGAGGTGGTCCTCCCATTTGAGGCCGAGGCTAAGGTTTTGGAGGAGGTAGAGGCAAAAGTGAGGTAGAAGTGACAAACAATGCTCACACTTTGGTAGGACTAATCATACCTCTGATAAATGTTAGGACAAGTTTGGTCATCTTACATAGGGCTAATTGGGTTGTTTCCTCCTCTCTTGATGATGAAGTTGATGTTCTTACTCTTGTTCAACCTTTAAGTGGTAATAGGGAGTCCGATACCTTGTCTTTAGGTGATTATAACCATGGTTTTAAAAACCGGACCGGACCGGCCAGTCCGACCGGTCCAACCGTCGGCCGGTCATGGTTTCAGTCCGGTCCGATGAATTGGACTGGAATCTGGTTGAACCGGAATCAGACCAGGTGAACCGGAGGTCCAACCGGCGAACCGGACGAACCGGACGGTTCAACCTTTTTTCTTTTTTTTTACTTGCAGCAACAGTTCCAGCAGCAGGTTTCAGCACCAGCAGGTTCCAGCAGCAGCACTTCCAACATCAAAACGGTCAGTTCTCCAAACAAACCCACCCTCGCGGCACCCCAGTTCCAGCAGCAGGTCGGCGGCCCACATGCCGCCAAACAGCGATCTGTACTGCGTCACCCCAGCTCCAACCCCCAACCGCTCCAGCTCCAGCAACAAGCCGGCAAGCCACCTGCCGCTGACGAGCCCCTCGAACCAGCTTTACCCGCTGGCGGCACGCCTTTCTACTACCGACAATCTGGTGAACTAAAATCTTAAACTCCCATTTAAAAAAAAAAAATTAATTTTTATGTTTTATATTTAATCTTTTAATATTTAATTATAATTTTAATGTTATGTTTAATATTTAACTTTTATAATTTTTTTTATTTATTGCACATTGAAATTTTTGTTGATTTTCAAATGAAATTCTAATTTTAAAATTTTAAATAAATATTTGATTTTATAGTAAATTTCTCATTTTGAAAAAAAAAATTGTAACAAATTTCAAAATTTTTAATTCTTTGATTTTTTAAATTATTGATGACTTGATTCTCTAAATTAATGTAGGGTTTTTATAAATTGTTAATGATTTGAATTTTTTTTTTAAATTAAATTGTTAATGACTTGATTCTTTAATTTTATAATTAAAATTATGATTTTTGTTTACAATTTAATGGAGATAAAAAATGAAAAAACTCAACAAACAAAATAGATACTATCAAATTTTACATGGAACTTATTATTTTTATTTATTATTATTTTTTAATTTTAATAATATATAAAATATATATTTATGACGTCACCGGTTCAACCGCGGTTCGACCGCCGGTCCGACCAGTAAACCGTGAACCGATAACTTTTCCGGTTCAATAACCGGTCAGGTTCTGAAAACATTGATTATAACAAACTGGTGAAACAATCCTCACAAGTTTCTATATAATCTAGCATCGGTGCTCCTACTACTACCTTAGCACACTTAAATACACATGCTCTTCTCACTCTTGGTCAATTTTCTTTCCCTTGGGTTATAAATTCCAAAGCTTTTTGTCATATGACTAGAGAATCCTCCCAATTTTCTCACTTAACCAAGGCTTCTAATATATCCTCGGTCCTTTTGTCCTCAGTTCTTTTGTCCTTGGTCAATGGGATAGTCCATCTCATTCCCTCATCTCCTTTTAAACTTAATTTTGTTCTATATGTATCTAAATTTCATATTAATTTATTATCTATTACTCAGCTTACTAAATAATTTAATTGTGTTGCTATTTTTTTTTCCTTTTCATTGTGTTTTTCAAGACCTCCATACAAAGAGGATGATTAGTGAAGGACTTGAGCAAGATGGGCTTTATTATCTTATAGTCAATCTATGCTCCAATCTCATGGTAGAAAGATGTCAAATGTTGTTGCTCTCTCTTTATCTATTACTCTTCTTTAGTGGTATTATAGATTGAGTCATGCTTCTTTTGAGCAATTACATTCCTTAGGATTGTCTCCAAAGTTGTCCAATAAGCCCAAGTGTGAGCCGTGTGAACTTGCCAAACATCATAGGAGTCTTGAGTCTTTTTGCTTCAATTCATTCAGACACGAGGTTCGTGTTGCATCCCTAATGCTCAAGTGTTTAGGTACTTTGCTAGTTTTATTGATGATTGTTCTCAAGTCACTTGGATATCTTTGTTTAAAGTAAGGTATCAAGTACCTCATGTATTCAAACCTTTTAATCAAGAAAGATAAAATCGGTTTGGTATTCAAATGGTATTCTTAGATCTAATAATGACTTGAATATAATGATCATTTTCTTTCCTCTGTTTGTACTGAAAATGGAGCTATCCACCAGTTTTTGTGCGTTTATACACCACAACAAAATGGAGTCACTAAAAGGAAAAACCATCACTTATTAGATATTGCTCGTTCTATTATGTTTCGCATGAAAGTCCCAAAATCTTATTAGGGGGATGTTATTCTAATTGCATGTTATTTGATAAATTGGTTACCCTCCTCTTTATTGGATCAAAAGACTCAATATTCTGTGTTATTTCCTAATCGCCCATTATGTTTTCTCCCTCCTAGAGTTTTTGGATGTATTTGCTTTGTTCATAATTTTTGTCCAAATAATGATAAGCTTGATCCTTGATCTATCAAATGAGTATTTTTTGGATATTCTAAAACTCAAAAAGGATTAAATGTTTTGATCCTATGTTTCATAAATACTTTATTATTACTAATGTAACATTCTTTGAGACTATTTTTCTTCCTTTTTTTTTAATCATGGTTTATGGTTGGAAAATGACTTATTTCAAATAGATTTTGTTCCTCTTCCTGTTGTTATTGATACTTTTCTATCAAAGATGACAAACCATTACAAGTGAATCTATCAAATGAGTATTTTTTGGATATTCTAAAACTCAAAAAGGATTAAATGTTTTGATCCTATGTTTCATAAATACTTTATTATTACTAATGTAACATTCTTTGAGACTATTTTTCTTCCTTTTTTTTTAATCATGGTTTATGGTTGGAAAATGACTTATTTCAAATAGATTTTGTTCCTCTTCCTGTTGTTATTGATACTTTTCTATCTAAGATGACAAACCATTACAAGTGAATCAACATAAAAGACTAGCTAGAGACAAAGAAGCAAATCAAACTCAATCTCTACTTCCTCCATATTCGTCATTAGATGATCCTATACCACCACCTATTTCCGCTCCCTCGATTCCCAATGAGTCCCTTCCTATTGAACTCAAGAATGGAAAATATGGTTATACTCACTATCCTCTTACTCATTATGTATCTTTTGATAACCTTTCCCCCACTTTTCCATGTTTTGCCTATACCTTGTCTTCTATGTCCATTCTAAGTCTTATCAAGAAGATTTAAATCTTTTTTTTTTTTTTCTGATAGGTCAAGAAGCTCTAAATCATACATACCGCATGGAAGAAATCCATGGAAGAAGAGATGCATGCTCTCCTAGATAAAGGTACATGGGAACTCATTGATTTGCCTTGAGGAAAGAATGTTGTAGGTTGTCACTAAGTTTTCACTATTCAGTATCATCCAAATGGGACTATACAACGGTTGAAGGCTCGATTAGTTGCTAAGGGATATGCTAAAACTTATGGCGTTGACTATTTTGAGACTTTCTCCAATTGTTCGTTTTAACTCAATACGTATTTTGATTTCCTTAGCTGTTAATTTTAGGCAGCGTCTAAATCAGTTAGACATGAATAATGCATTCTTATATGGTGACTTGAGCAAGGAAGTCTATATGGAGCAACCACTTGGGTTTGTTACTTAGGGGGACTCAACAATTAGAGTTTACAAACTAAATAAGGTTATTTATGAATTAAAGCAATCTCCTCGAGCTTGTTTTGATAAATTAAGTTCTATTCGCCTATCATTTGGTTCTAGAAAATATTTGACTACTCGGTATTCATTCTCAAGAGGGAAACTAGCATAGTAATACTCATTGTAAATGTGGATGATATTATTGTTTCTGTTAGTAGTGTTATAGGTATTGAAGAAGTGAAAGATTACTTGATTTATTGTGTTACTCCTTGGGCATTGAAGTTGCACGTGATAGAGGTAAGATTGTTTTGTCCCAACAAAAGTATGGACTAGATTTGCTAAATGAAACTGGCATGTTAATAGTAAAGCCAGCTGGCACTCCTATGGAGCAACATGTAAAATCTTAAGGGAAATGAGATCCTTGTAATTTTATTTTTTTTTATGATTAGATTGACCTTCAACAACGATCCTTGTGCTTTTAGATAAAAGAAGATTATCGGAGTGTAGTGGACAAACTCATTTATTTAACAGTCACCATACCTTACATTACTTTTCCAGTTATTACAATGAGTTGGTTCATGGAAGCACCTAAGCAGATTCATTGAGAAGCAGTGTATAGAATCCTAAGGTATCTCATAGGTACTATAAGTATGGGAGTACTCTACAGAAGAAGTTACAACTCCAACCTTGATGTTGTAAGATTTCGAAGTCAGACTAAACAGGATCTTCAACTGACAGGAGATCCACTGGTGGGTACTGTACCTTTGTTTGTAGTACTTTAAGTACTTGGAGGAGTAAAAAGCATAATAGTAACCAGATCTAGAGTTGAAACACAATATAGGGCTATGGAACATATAGTGTGAGTGCTAATGTGGATTCATAAGTTGTTACAAGAGCTTGGGTTTTCTCTTGAAAAACCTATGATTATGTGCTATGATAATCAAGTTGCTATTCACATTGTCACTAATCTGATGTTTCATGAAAGAACTAAGCATATTGAAGTGGACTATCATTTTATCAGAGAAATTGTCATGAGCAAGAAAGTGATAACTTCTTACATCAAATCTAAAGATCAATTAGGTGATATGTTAACCAAAGCTTTATGGAGAAATATTTTTTTTTTGTTATGTGTTCCAAGCTAGATCTTAGTAATATATATACCTCAACTTGAGGGAAAGTGTTAAAGAGTTGCTATTAGTCATTTTGTTTGAGGTAGTTTAGTAAAAGTCTATGTATATGCTCTGTACTCTTTCCTTGAGGAATAAGACAGTCTTTTCTTTCTCTCACTCGACAATAAGTCTTCAAAAGGAAAAATAAATAAAAAAATGAAGATACTACACAAGTGCCTTGAGAAACTATGTGAAGGACCTTTCCCAAATCAACATACACCATATTATATAATTATGTCACTGAAAGAAAACTATAGGAAAACAATTAAATTAAAAATCGCCAAGCAAAAAGGAAGCATTTTCCAAGTACTCAAAAGTATAAAAACCTATGTCAGTCAGAAAATTATTGAAGCATTATTTTTTTAGAAGTACTTACTTGAAGTTTCGATGAAAGATGAATCTCGGGAGACCCCACAGCTGTCCCATGTTTTACAACTTCATAGTCCTGCATTCCTGTAACTGATGGCCGGTGGAATGGCTGTACAGCTGACAGATGTGATATTGGTACAGTTTCCAGGAAGAATCTCTGCCCATCCATTTGATGAGAAACCCATAGGAAAAATTTAAAGAAGAAACTTAGAGTTAAAGATTTTCGAAACTCCACCATCCCACCTGGTGCATCATCCTTGATTAAAATGTTCTTTTGCAAAATTTTCAAAGCATCCTGCAATAGTTCCCGGTTCCAAATCTTACCAATAAGAAAATCTTTTGTTTTTGATGCAGAAAGAGACAGGGGAGCTACCCCTCCATAAGCAATTGATGCATCTGAAACCACCCACTTTTCTTCCTTTTCTTGAAGATAAACCCGCATTCCAGCATTTACAATTGCAATATCGTCATCCCTTCGATGAGCCTGCTTGAATTCTTTCACAAACTCAAAAGGCCTAGTCCATGGTAAAAAAATTGAGAGTAAAATTTCATCATGCGCCAGATCCACCTTACGGTAACCCAGGAAGAAATTTTCTGCCAGGACTGTTCTGATATTCCCTTTACAATTTATCACTCTGAACTTTGCTCCTGCAGCCATCCAGAGCGGATTCAAATCTGAGATTGGACTGGCAGTACAAATATTTCCACCAACTGATGCAACATTTTTTATCTGTGTCCCGGCAAACCATTTTATCTGTTCAATAAAGGCCTTACAAGCTGATGTTTCATAAGCAACACGGTCTGCCAAAACCTTTCTCAAAAGGTTCTGGAGTGATGATAATCGTACTGCAGCACCTATCTCCAAGCCATCATCCTTCACACTCAACATAGTAAGTTCAGGTATATTTATGACAGAGATCAAAACTTGATGCTGGATTCTCTTCAACCTCATTTCAATTCCTACCTCGGAATTACCTACCACTAACTTTGCATCTGGGTATCTTGCTTTTAACTCCAACAAATGTTTTAGTCCTAAGGGCCGATACCACTTAAGCCCACCAAATCCATTCATATTCAAAGGAGTTAATTTCCTCAATAACAGCTCAGGGGGGAAAATAAGCTCTTTTTCGGTGTATGTGCTTCCCTGTATCTCACTGTAAGAAATGGGTTCATACCTATCAACACAACTCATATTTGATTTGGCAGCATCCTTATCATTTGAACTCCCTGATTTACATGAACAGGGCTTACCAGTTGAAGGGCAAATAAACTCACCTTCTTGAAGGCTCAGTGAAGATCTATCAGTATATAAAACATCATCAGTTTTGGCAAATACTCGAAATGCATCAATAATCGGTCTGTAACCTGTGCATCTACACAAATTTCCTGCAAGGCTTTCTTCGATCTGCTCTTCACTGGGTGGTGTCTGACTTGACCTTAATAACGCATACATGGACATAATGAAACCAGGAGTACAAAATCCGCATTGTGACCCATGAGAGAGGGCCAATGATTCCTGCAGAACATTATGAGATTTCAGACAGTTGAGAATTTTAGTACCAGAAAGCTTTCAATAGTAGGGATGACTTTAGGAAAATAAAATCATAGTAGAGACCCTTTTTCTTTGTAGGCAAGCAAAAAGTACAAGTAGAAAGTATAATAATTCCACTACAATTTTCACAGAGAGAGAGAAAATCATAATAGTTACTGGAATTCGTAGCACGACAAGGAAGAATTCGATAGCTTTTTAAATTAAATTCCTACTGCCAAAGGATTGAAGATTGAAAACATGGCAGTAAGAGAAGAAGCAGTACCAGTTACCAATAAGGACAGCTAACATCATAATCAAAGGAAAAATGTGAAAGTTGGTATAATACCTGAATTGGATGCAATCCATTTCTGCGGTTTCCAATCCCCTCCACTGTAATTACATGCATCCCTTCGACAGAATACAGAGGGGCTAAGCATGCATTGACAGCATAATGCCTAGAAAAATTCATGATATATAGGATTATATTTTCAATTGATGCCAATAAACAATGGAATGAAGCTCAGATAACTGGTACATGCAAACCATGTAGCAATATTGTAAGAGTAACACATGGAAGATTTGAGTGCTAAAGGACATAGTACGTATAAGACAGCATGGAAACTCCACTTACAAAAGTTAAATGGTAAGAAAAGGTACATGAGTAAAGAGCAAATAATTCCAGGTTAAATTTGACCTCGACATAGGTTTAGTTAGCTTGATGTGATAGCCAGAAGGAAATGCTACAAAACACTATGAGCTTACTCTCATAGATGTTTCCATTTTTCTAAAGTTGTGTTCCTTGAACTGTGGCACAACTTTCTTAAGTTCATCAAATGCTATTATGTCAGGTAGTTGATTAGTGCAATGTAAGTTAAGCTGTTCAAATTATATCCATCAATATGACTTATGTGTGTTCTAGAAGAATCAATAGAGAAATGGCAAATAAAGAACTTTAAAGTAAGTTATTTAGACGACACAAGAGTACTCTCCTGGGAGAAAGGTAGGATTATGGAAAAGAAAGGACTTTACAGTAAGTTATTTAGACTGCACAAGAGGACTCTCTTGGGAGAAACATAGAATTAAGGGATTAAGGGATAAAAAGGATAAGAACATCATCAATGTATAACCAGAATCCTAAGAATGTGATGAAAATGAATGCACTAAAAAAAGGGTTGGGAAACCATCCAATCAAGCAGTTTACCCAATTCATATCATAAGCGCTCGTCGTAGTCAAGAATTAACTCTAAACCATTACCTGTGGAGGAACAAGATATAGTTCTTCAAGAAGGGAGGGAGAGAAATGGAGAAAGATACTCACACACATTTCTTCGAATTTTCATCAAAATAAGAAACCATCACAGTGCAAGCCCCACAACCACCTTCGCCACAGCCCAACTTTGTCCCCGTCAGACCTATGTCTTTATTACCAAAAAAGGGAAATGATAATCAGATGCTACCACATGAAGAAAAATAAGAACTAAAAGAACAAAACAACACTAGAAAGAGTTACACAAATAGGCAGTATAAAGAATAACAGAGAAACAACAAATCTCGGAAGACAAAAAACCAAAAGGACCAAAAAAAGAAAACTTTGAATAAACAAACTTGACAAATTCAATCCCATCAGTAGAATATCCCATTTGATTTCCAAGATACTGTAGGAAAAGAACAGAAAGAAAACGTTTGAGGGCTTAACTTTTCACTGTTGCCACTTGATTGACCTAAGACTACTACTCCACTTAGTTGAGGCTAGTTTGTCACCAGGAAACGAAAACACCATAAAGTATAAGATTTAAAAACCTAAATTTCTTTAATTTTCCCTGGTTTTCTCAGCAACCAAACAAACTTCCCAAGTTCAATCCACTTTGCAAAAACTCAAAAAACAAAAGACATGATTAAACTGCATGTTATTCTTCAAATAATGAAAGACCATAGAACTCAAAATCCGAAGTATACAACCTTAGCCCACTGTTTGTTTGCTTAGAGAATTAGAAAAATAAAAATAAAGTTAATCTTCAAACACCCAAAACTGAGGATAATTCAATTCTAAATAAAATAAATAAATTAATAAATCAAAATTTTCTTTTATTTTCTTTTCTTCTAAAAGCTTCTTTCTTTTCTTTTCTCTTCTCCCAAACGCACCAGCCACCTGGCAATCAAAACTACCTGCAATTCAATATATAGATCAAAGGAATCAAATTTCTGTTTTCTTTCCTTTTCTCCGAAAACAGGTAAAAAAAAACCGATCCAGTTAGCAATCAAAACAAACTGTTACATAAAACATAAAAACCATTTTTTTCTTTGCTTTTCTAAGCATACCCAAAAGTAAAAATGAATTAAAGCGAAGCGGCAATCATAACTGCTTTTTGACATAAAGCAAAAGAATCAAAAATTCTCTATATTTTCTTTTCTTCAAAAGCCAGAAAAGAAAAAAAGAAATCAGCAATCATAACAAGCAGTTATTTAACATAGAACACAAGCATCAAGACTGTTTTCTAATCATTTCTCAGCAAATCCCAAAAAACCCATTCAGCAATCAACATTGCCTGTAATCAGACAATAGGTATTTAAAATAAATCAGAAGAATCAACAAAACAATCCATGTCAGAATCAAACCAAACTACTAATTCACACAAAACCCAAGTTCTAAAATTTTCATTTCTACAATATTTTCCCACCAACCAAACAAAGCACGTCATCAGAATCATTACCTCTAAGATACTCGAGAAGAGTCAAATGAGCCAACCCATCAGGCAACACCTTGCGAACCCCATTAACATACAAGATTGCTTCCTTTGACCCTTCCTCAACTCCCTCCAATTCCTCTTCATTTTTCAACGACCCCATTCGCCTATTGCTTGATACAACCCCAACTATGACTCCCAGATCGTTCCACAGCTGATAAACCGACACAGGTTCAGTATATCATATATGAAGCCTTGAAGAGCCTCGGCTTGAGGCTGAGTCACAGATAAGTGACAAAGCTCCGAAACTATTTGTCTGTGGAAGGAAATTAAAGGTGAAAAAAAAATGGCAATACTTTGTTCTTTTGTTGTAGCTGCATAGACAAAATCATATAAAATCACATCAGATCTATAATTGGCTGCAAAATTTTTATGAGGGAATATTCATCCGATCTGATCCGACAGAGGGTATTGATTTTTTCTTAATATGAATGAAAACAATGTGGTTTTGATATAAAAAATTTACAAAAATGGATGATAAAAATGATTAAAAAAATACTAATTAAATTAATCAGTAATTAATGTTTAATTGGGTATAACAAAATCGAAAAATATGGGAACTTGTAAGACTTTGGATAACTAGATTGGTGTTCACTCTTCTTTATAGTTGTAATTTTTCTCTAGATTTTTTAATGTTACTACCATTTTTGCTCTATCCCCCACATTGAATTGAGGTTTTTCATGTCCCTCATCTACTATCTTGCCTCCTTTATAACCTCCTGTCTCTTAAAGCACTTAGTGATGTTGACTAATTTTGATTTAATTTTGATCGGATTTCATTTTTAAGGATTAAATATTATACCCTACTCATTTTAAAGATGGTATTAGATTTTTGAATTTGCACTATTTAATAAATAAATAAAATTTAAATATATTCAACAGTAATTATCTTTATTTTTATTTAATCATTTTGCTCTTCATATAAAAGAAAAAAAGAAAAAAAGAAAAAAAATATCTTAAGGGTTTTCAAAATTAATAAATCTTTTATTTTCTAAAAATAAAAAACTATTGAGAATTAAAAAAAAAAAGTTATTTTTTAAGTATTTTAAGAATTTTTTAAGAATTAAAAAATATATATCTTTTAAGAATTTTTATTATTTATGGTATAATAAAGATAATTATATCATTTTATATATTTATATATTATCTTAATCAAATTTAAAATATCTTAAAATTATATACTTTAAATATTTTTTAAACACACTACTTTTTTAATATTATATATATATATATATATATATATATATTATTCTATTAAATTCAAATCTTCCTAATTATCTTTAAAACCTTCATAATTACTTTTGAAATATATCTTTAAAAAGCTCTCCCTTATTGTTACAAGGTTTGTTTATTTGGATTATTTTTTGTTTTTTGTTTTAAAGAAAACAAAAATCAAATTTAAAAATATGTTTGGATGATATTTTTTTCACTTTAAGCTTCTAGAAAACTTGGGCTCAAAAAATGGGGAAAAAAAAAAAGTAAAAACATCATTTGGTATTTTAAAATTTTTCTTAAAAAAACAAATTCTAAAAAAGTTGAAACCAATATAGAAGTATTTGTGGGACGGATATAAAAGGAATATATTTTTATATTAAAATATTTAACTTGATTAATTATAAATATATTATAAAATTTTATTTTATTTTAAAATAAAAAGAATAATACAAAAATGCAATATAAAATTAAGATTTATAAAATGCAATATAAAATTAAGATTTATAAAATGCAATATATAATAATAATAATAATAATAATAATAATAGAATGACTATAATGGATGATAGTTTGCATCTTGATTATTTCTTTTTAAAATTTTAATTATATTAAAATTAAATTAAATTAATTAATAAATAAATATTTTAAATTTGTATAATTTATTTTTAAAAAAACTAGTTATCCATACTCCCTATTTTATATTTTTAAAATCTAAAAATAATAATAATTTTTATATAAAGTACACACTTACATTAAGAAAAATAATTTTAAAAATTGACTAAAAATTTATATATTAAGCAAATTTTACCACCTCAAGTTTTTTAAAAAAAATTAGCGATTTTAAAGACATGAGGTAAAATTTTAATTTTTTTTTTATGAAATATTTTATGTTTATATAAAATTTTTTGTTTTAAAATATGGAAAATAGGAAAATAAAAATAAACAAATTATATTATTTTTTATTTAATTATATATATAATCAAGGGACAAAATAAGACATTATCCAAACTTGACTTAAAACCCAAATTAGAAAATAATAATAAAGGAATCAAATAGAAATTATCTCAATAGAATAGTCAATGATGGTGATTGTAAGGGTGAGAAAAAGGTTGAAAGAGATGTGATGGAATGCAGTTCATGGCTCCTCTAGCCAATTTTGACTCGCTATCTTCTAATCTTCCGTCCAAACCCTTTTTTGGAAAAAGGCAATTGAAGAGATCAATTTAACTTCTTTATAATAATAATATAATAAGCACATTATTACCAATTTCAACCTTATCTTGTGTGGTTGGTAGGATGGTGACTTAATTTTTAAATTTTTTTAATTATGGTAAAGTAAATATATTTTATAAGTAAATAAATATTTGTATAATTTATTTTGGTGAAAAGTGGTTTTTTATTATTTTTATGTGTTAAAAATATAAATAATTAAATTATAATCGGGATAAGACAAGACAAAGTAACATTCGAAATCATCCACGTTTTAAAAGAAATTCTTAAATCCATCTCTAACTTATTTATTTTAATTTCAAACTTATTTCATTAAGGGGGTGTTTGGTACGATTGGAATAGGTGATGGAAATGAATATTTGTTTCCATTCCAATTTCTTAGTGATAGAAATGAATTTGATGATGTCATTTCTAGCATTTGGATGAACTTAGGAATGCAAGATTTGAATAATTATTTGTTTTTATTCCAATGTTTGATAATAATAGGAATGGAAATAAAAAAGAAATAAATTTACAATAATATCCTTCCATATAATTTAAAATATTTTTTAAAAATAAATAAATAAATTTTGAGATTTTTTTTGTTATTAAATAATAAGACTAAAAATATATATATACTCAATAAATAAAAAATTAACCATAAAAAATCATATAATCCTAATGTACAAATATTCAATTATTATTTTTATTTAAAATTTGAATAATTTGTCATGCTTAAGTAGCTATAAAATTATATTTTACCAAATATATATATATATATATATATATATATATATATATATATATATATATATATTAATATTTAAATTCTCAGAGCTAGCAAATGTTTTTCCTATTTCCAAAAGATGAAATAAAAGAATTCAAATTTCATTCTAATTTTCAACAAGTATCATATCCGATAAAATCCATAACCTTAAAAAAAAATTAATATTCATTTTTTTTAATAAAAAAAAAAAATCATGGTCTTGAAATTTGTTTTCTAAATGTCGTGGAATGTTTGATTGATTCAGTCTAAGAGAATCACTTGTTGCATAGAAGTGGATGATAAATGGGTCTCTAGCTTTGCATAGAAGATAACCATCGGATTTGAAGAATGACATAAGATGATAAAATAGTAAATTTAGGTTATTTTATATTATCAAATGGGTTTAATGAATCAAAATACCACCTATTTTGATGAATTCAAATCCGACTTATAAGTTGGATTTGATTTCTACCTGAATAATTTTTTATTCAATTTATGTCTTATTAACATTTATCCAAACATAGGAATAAGGGAGAAAATAAATGAGATGTTTATTCTCACTCCCTATTCCCGTGTACCAAGCATCCTCTAAGCGTAATTGTGTAAGATAAGATACGTACTCGAAAAAGGAAAATATATATTCTTACCATTAAAAAATAATTATTAAAATAAATAAAATAGTAAATTGTTTAAAAAAAACAAGTTGAATAGTATCAAATATAGTTTTTTAAATATCCTCAAATATTATTTTAAATTAAAAAATAATATTTCAAATTGTTAAGACCACTAAATATATTCTTTCAAATCTCTTTAAATATTAATTTTAATAAGAAATAACATTTTTAAGATAATGAAAAACATCATATGAGGACATTTTTTGTATTAAAAATTTTGTTCCTTTTCATTATGATATAGGAACCTTTTTATAAATGGCTTACTTTTTATTAAAGACTTGAGGTTGTCAATCATTCCACCAAACTATCACAGGTAAATTTGAAAAGGCGTGTTTGAGGCAAGTTAGGGTATGAAAGGATATGAATTCAATCAGTTTTTAAAATTGGTTTAAATAGGTGTTATTTTCACTTTCGATAAAATAGAACCACTCAAGCATTGGCCAAAGTGCTCGAGGCACTCGAGCGATGGGTAAGTCCACTTGAGTGGTAGTCCCATTTTTGCCATGTTTTGATAGTGTTTAATTTTTGAAATTCATGATTATTTTTTTAATTAAAAATCTGATTATGGTTCTTTAGGTTTTAAAACCTTTATATACCTTTTCTAAACCCATTTTAGGGTGGGATTCTTCCAAAGGAAAAAAAATATCCTAGCTTACTCCATCATTCCTAAAACTCTCAAGGTTCGTTGATTCAATATTCGAGTTATTGTAAGGATTTGCATCATCTCAGAGGCTGAGGTAAATCCATTAGAGCGAGAAGTGTTGTGTCGTAGATGTGGATCATATATATGCACTAGAGAGCAAGTTTTTAGGATAAACAATAAGATAATTCTATGTATCTCATATAGTGGATTAATAGATCAGAGGTCTTAAACCTAATGGTTTTTTTATCTCCATAGTTGATATGGAGGTCTTTCATGTAAAATCTCATGTGATTGTCTTCTTTTGCCTATTCATTACATCCTATAGGACTAAATTGATTCAATAAGGTTTAATTCTCTCTCTCGGTTATAAATTGGGTTAAAAGTTTATTCAATCCTTTTATTATAATCTTTAAAAGACATTAATTCACCCCCCTCTACGTATGACCCTATTAGACATAATTTTTTCAATTGGTATCAGACTCGACTTTTAGTTAAAAATTCTAATTTTTCTCTCAATCCTACTCGTACGACCAAATTGAAATGAACTTTGATGGGAGTAACTATCCCACTAGAAGGTTTGAATGAACTTTATTATTATTATTATTATTATTATAATGCAAGGTAAAAATATTTGGAATTCAGTAGCATTTAGATGGGGACCCAATTGAAATTAAATGTCTCATAAAGATCTACGAGGGAACTTAAACTCAAGCTTAAGTGGGACAAATTGGATAAGGTAGTGAGCTAATACTTGGGCCATATATAGCATATTTAAATGGGGTTAGTCTTGATGAGTTTCATAGGATAATCATATGCAAATGTGCTAAAAAGGCCTAGGACATCCTTGAAGTAACCCATGATGGGACTTCAATGGTGAAATTGTCAAAAATCTAAATGCTCACTTCTAGATCTCATGCCTTAAGAATGTAAGAGGATCTGACCCTATTTGCATTTTATTTTAAGTTTAGTGACATAGTTAATTCTTCATTTAACCTAGGAGAGAGAGGGTTCCATACTCTAAAATTATTAAAAAAAAAATTGAGATCTCTCTCTAAAAGGTTTAGACCTAAGGTCACTAATACAGAAGAAGACAAGGATGTCTACTTTATAAGAGTTGATGAACTTGTTAGTTCTTTTCAAACTTATGAGATGACCTTTTCAATCTTTCAAAAGCCTAAAGAATCAACTTTTAAGGCTTTTAAGAATGAGGAAAAAAAAAATTTGAAAATTCTAAAAAAGTAGGAAAAGAAGAATTTATGCATATGACAAAACTTGTAAAAGAGGCCTTAAAATTTCAAAGAAGATCTAATAGAAAACAAAAAGTAGGGAAAAGGAAATTTTTTTGAAAAGTTTGGTAAAGAAAAAGGCAAGAGGTCCTCGAAAGGGAAAAAAATTGAATTTGTCATTGTGAAGGTTTGGGACATGCTTCTATTGATTATCCTTATCCCACCGATATTAAAAAAATCCATGCAAGCCACTTGGAGGGACACGAACTCCAAAGAAAGTGACTCCATAGCTCGAGAGGATGCTAGGTATGAGTCCACTTTTTTTGTCAAGGGCTTAAAAGATTTCCATGTCCCTAATGTTTAGGTATTTCATTAATAATAATTAATTTTATCAAGTGTGTATCAAACACATATACACTCTGAAACCCACTACTAAGGTGAGCATTAGTGAAGAATATAAATTGTATGCCTAACCACTGCAATACAACACAACCATTCAATCTGATTTCCATAATATCAGTTGTTCTACCACTAATTACTACTCCAATACTCTTCAAATCTTGCAATATGATTTCAAGTTAAGTACTTGGGAATCATGTTTGTTATCCCTTAAGCAAGTATCAGTTACAAAGGCAAACCTCCATGTGTAATTCCACTAGAAAAGTCAAACAATGGAAGGTGGAAATTTCTGCATCTCCTTTGGTTTGTTGACAGGGATATGATGCCATTTCCATTCCTAGTAAAACAAAAACTACAAAAGTTAAATGGGATGGAATGTTGTAATACAAAGATACTAGCAACCTTTTCAAAGGCTAAAGGGTCAGGGAAAACAAACATGTCGTTTGGCAACATTTTATGAAGCACCAGAAAACTTAAATGACATTTGACAAAGAAATAGATATCATTCAAACTAGAGATGCACCGTTTCTTAGATATCATGGAGGTGTGTAGGCAAGATTTGTGCTATAACTTTTCGCATCCCTACTATTTTTCATCAAGCCAAAACATGAGGGTTATGGGTTATTGTCCTATAAAGTTGGATCAAAATATTAGGTTTGGTAATTGTTTTCAAAAACAGTTCTGAAAACCAGTTTTTTATAATGGTTTTTGAAAACTATTTTTTGATATTTTGTAGAACAAAAGTTTATTTGAAAACCTAAAATATTTTTAACCTATTTTTTAAATACTTTTAAAAATAATTTTATATTTATTATTTTATTTTTAATTATTCTGCATGTTTATATAATTATTTTTTTAAACAATACTTAGAAAATAAGTGAAAACGATTAAAAAATGTTATCTTAAAACACTTTACTTTTTATTCTTGAAAACATAAAACAGTCTTTTATTGTTAAACATGTTTTTCTAGATTTTTATTTTAAAGAACAAAAAATTATTTTTGAAAACAATTATCAAATAGACCCTCGATTATTACCCTAGCTAAACATCAAATTTTGTATAGGACTAGATGATAAACTTAAAAATTTTGAAAAAAGAATCCATTATAGCACCTCATCGAAAAGAACCATGTATGCATTTAGATCATAGTACAATGAACGACTTTAAATACTACAGCAATCTAAGGCTTTAGTACTATAATAAAATTATCTCTATTCACGTTTGATGTTTCAAATTTCTAGAAACATCCGTCTCTTATCATTGTTAGGGTGTAAAGAGAAAAAGGAAAGACATGAGAGAGTGAGTGAGAACGAAAAAGGGTTTGTTTGATAATTATTTTTAAAAATAATTTTTTTATATTTTGTAAAATAAAAGTCTATTTAAAAACTTAAAATGTTTTTAATATCTTTTTAAAAAATTTTAAAAATAATTTTTATGTAGTTATTTTTTTAAAAATCATTGCATATGTTTGAATAATTATTTTTTTAAACAATCCTCATAAAACTGATGAAAACAAAAAAAGAATAATTAAAATATGTTATTTAAAAACACCTATTTTTTATTTTTAAGAATATTAAATATAAAATAATTTTTTGGTTATCAATCATTTTCCCTAAATTGTTATTCCAAAGAATAAAAAATTGTTTTTGAGAACAATTACCAAACAAACCCGACATAATCACCCTAACTAAACATCAAATTATATATAACACCAGATAATGACTTTAAAAATTTGAAAAAAGAATCCATTATAGCACCCCATCAAAGAGAACCCTATATACATTCAGATCGTGGTATAATGAACAACTTTCAGTACTACAATAATCTATGGCTTTAGTAGTATAGTAAAATTATCCCTAATCACCACGTTTGATACTTTAAATCTCCATAAACATCTCTCTCTTATCTCAGTGGAAAGAGGGGAAAATAAAGTAAAAATAAAAAATTATTTTTGTTGTCTACATGGTTAATGGAAAGAAAAAGGTTATATTACTCTGAAAGTTAAATCAATTTAATAATTTAAAGTGACTTAATAATTTAATTTAAGTTATTAAATAAATTAAGTATATTTGATAAAATAACTTAATAATATGACTTAAAATAAAAAATGACTTTATGTCATAAGTAAAAATAATTAACTTATTTTTAAATTCATGCATTTATTTTATATTTTTATTCATATTTGCCCTAATTACTCCTACGATTTTTTATACTATTCCACAACCTTCATTGTTATCCAACCTCCTTTGTCTTATTTATAATTTTTGAAGATAAATATGTTAATTTGATAATTTAAAATAGATTTTAAGTTAATTTTATTGAACAACTTTAATATTTAAAATAAGAATTAAATAATAAATTTTAAGTTAATAATTTAAATATAATTTAATTTAAAATTAATTTAAATTATTAAATAATAAGTATTAAGTTTTATCAGACATCCCATAACTTCATACTTAATCTTATTTGAGCTAAGAAGACCCTTTTAATCGGAAAGTCAATATTTTTGGTATGTTATATAAAAATTATTACCATTTTTTAATTATAAAGGTAAGAATTAGAAAGTCTATCCAATCAAATTTTAATTTTCTATTCCAAAAATAAAAAAATGTTTTCAAGAATACATCATGAAGAGACGACAATCTTTCAAACCTATCCTAATATTGTAAATTTATCCAAAAATAAATAAAAATAAAAAAACCCTGTTTGAAATAAATAAAAGAAAAATGGAACACCGGAAACCTATCTTGTTTCATAGAAAACGACGTCGTATAAAGCGGAAAATTGAATACTGAAAGACAGCAGGAGAAGGGGGAGAGGGGAAGGGGAGAAAGAGATGGAAGCACAAGCGCATCAGCAACAGCAATGGATGCATCCCAGCCATGCATCAGCAGCAACGGTGTCATCAATGGCTTCAGCTCAGCCGTACACACAACCTACCTCCGTCGAAGAAGTCAGAACTCTCTGGATTGGCGACTTGCAGTACTGGGTCGACGAAAACTACCTCCACTCCTGCTTCGCTCACACCGGCGAGGTCCTCTCTCTGCTTTCTACCTTTTTTTTTTTGAAATTTTGTTGTTTGATATTTGAATTTGGATATGAATGTTGTTGATATGATTATATTTCCTGTTTTTCTTTCCTGGTTGCACATTTGATTGGTTTATGTGGTGTTTGGCAATCTTTTGCACTCATCTTTGGGGAATATGGAAGAAAATTGTGTAGAATGGGCGGAAATCATAAATGCTTCTCTGACTCTGCTTGTCTAGGTTTTTTTTCCCCATTTGTTGTTTAACATATGAATTTAGGAATAAGTGTTTTTTTTATATAATCTCAATTAGTGCTTTTGTTTTGAAGTTTAAACTTTGATTGGCTTTTGTGTAGTTTGGCTGTAATTTCAATTTATTTTGGGGAATTTGGAAGAATTTGTATAGACGTAGTAGAAACTAAAAATGTTTCTTTCTCTGCTTTTCTAGGTTTTTTTAAATAAAACAATATAATTTTAGTGTTGTGGTTCATAATTGAGGATGTTATCAGGGTTTGCCTTTTGTTTTGTAGTTTCACATTTGATTGTTTTTTGTGATGTTTGGCAATAATTTTGATTTATTTTTGGAAAAATACTGAAGCAGTTTGTACAATGAGTGGAAAATTTAAGAGTACAAGTTGGGCTTTTAAAATTGCGGAGGGATTGTGAGTATTGAGAAAACAGGAGAGAAAAAAGGAAACACCTTTAAAAATTTTTGTTTACTTTTGTTTGGTTTGCAAGAAAATGTGGACTGTACTTGTCTCTGTTAAATGTTTGTGCAAGACTTATGTGAGAAGCATTTCTCATGTATTGGGGCTATTTAATAGAAAATGACCTAGAGCTTTGGAAAATGTGAGTAGAAGGGTGTCAGAATGATTTGGGTCATGTAAAATACAATTTGGACTAAGTTGACCAGAAAAAGGGGCTTACATATTTCATCAGTTATGATCTTTCCTTGGTAAGAAATGCCAACACTACCAGAAAAAATAGGCTTCAATATATGAAAGTTGCTGTTGTAAAAGTGCAGCATTTTTTTTATCTTTTAGATAATGAATCCGGGTTCTGTGTGTTCGATAATATTATTTTTTTCATAGGTTTTATTTATTTTTGTTTTTTTTGGGATGTTACTTGGAACCTTTTCATCCCACCCCAATCTCTTGCCATTTGAGGTATGGCTCAATGGCTTTTATGTATCCATCAAATTGTTCCTTTTTGAACTGGGTACCTTTCTTCAGGATATGCATCTGCAATATACAGTATTATCCCAGTATTTGGAACTTAGTTCCAATGGGATTTTACTTATGTTGGATTCCTTTTGGAGGACAAAAAACTGCTGGTTGTGGACACTGAAAATGAGTCACAATCAAGCTGTTATTGAATTGTTCTGATTCCTATAATGACATCCTTCTTATAGTGGATCTTAGGTTACTGCCCTCAGTTTATGGGGTTTAAAATTTTGATATGTTGTTTGTGTGTGTGTGTGTTCAACTATTACTTCATAGTGGTGATGAGAAGAGGTCATTCAGTTCAAACATTTTGCTTCATTGTTCAATTCCAGATATTGCCCAATTTAAATGGATCTTTCTGTGCTGTGTAGGTGATTTCAATAAAGATAATACGTAACAAGATCACTGGCCAGCCAGAGGGTTATGGGTTTGTGGAGTTTGTATCTCATGCTGCAGCAGAGAGGATTCTGCAGGCATACAATGGGACACAAATGCCTGGAACCGAACAAACCTTCAGGTTGAATTGGGCTTCTTTTGGGATTGGAGAAAGGCGTCCTGATGCTGGGCCAGAGCATTCTATTTTTGTAGGGGATTTGGCACCTGATGTTACAGATTATTTGCTGCAAGAGACATTTCGAGCCCAATATCCATCAGTTAGAGGCGCCAAGGTTGTGACTGATCCAAATACTGGACGCACAAAGGGATATGGGTTTGTTAAGTTCTCTGATGAGATGGAAAGAAACCGTGCTATGACTGAAATGAATGGTGTCTATTGCTCAACCAGACCCATGCGGATTAGTGCAGCAACACCCAAAAAGACCACTGGTTTTCAACAGCAGTATGCTGCAGCAGCAAAAGGTAATATCATTTTCCTTTATGGCAATCAAACTACAATAATTTTGCAAATTTAGTCTAGACTATATCATTATTCAGCAGTTCATTGTTATCTCATTTTCCAAATTCCACTATATGATTTTTGTTTTCTGGATGAGCCTATCTTGATCAAATTCAGGGTAAGTATGGAGGAGTCCTACTTCCTTGTCTCTTATGATATGAATATACCACACCAATTCATCACATATAGATGGTGAGATTCCATTGATATAGAACCAATTGCAATAGAGTTATTGGAGGGTCCCATTGGATTGCATCTAGTGGGAATTGAACCTATGAATTCACCAATTATGAGTTGAACACTTTAATCCTATACTAATTACACCTGTAACTTTAATGATCCAATTGTTGAATCAAATGGGACCTGTAATAATTCCTATCAGAAAGAGTAGAAGTCTTTCGAAAAACATTGTGTCCTTCATTCATATATTGGATCTCATCAAAGGAAAATGACTCATTTGAAAAATGATTTTCTTTTTTTTTACAAAAAATCCTTCTGTCCTATCAAAATGTAATGACTAAAAAAGCAATATATGTGTGTGTGCGTGTGTGTGACTTAGGTACATTGGCCAAAATGGAATGAGATGATGCATTAGGGCATCCTACTTGTATGTGAACCTGGGATTAATCAAGGCACCATTTGCAGATAATGTAAGAAAGGAAAAAAAAAAAAAGTGTTATCAATTTCAAAGAATTCTTTGCTTAGGTCCAGAGTCGAGAGAGAGTTATGAAAGCTAGAGTGTTCCATTAAGTATGGGTCCCCCGCAAATTCAGGAAAAATGAGCGGGAAATTTGTTGGGGAGTGTTCAAGAAGTGTTGATGTTAATTAGAATTCTCTCTTGGAATGTCAGGGGAATAAATGATAAGGACAAAAGAAAGGTAGTAAAGGCCTTTTTAAGGTTACAAAAGGCAGACCTAGTTTGTTTGCAGGAAACAAAATGCAAACTCATGTCGGATTTGGTAGTGAAAAGTTTGGGTTTTGGTAGATTTGTGAATTGGGGAAGTGTGCACTCTAGTGGACAGGCAGGGGGGGCATCTTAGTTTTCTAGGATTGCAGAATGTTGAAGCTTCTTGAGATGGAAACAGGGTAGTATTCCATTTTGTGTCGGTTCAAAAATTGCAATGACAATTTCATTTGGATATTTACCGTTGTTTATGGGCCAGTCCATTATTCTGAGAGAGAACTCCTTTGGTCCGAACTTAGGGATCTTAAGGGTTTGTGAAGTGATCCTTGGTGTGTCACTGGTGATTTCAATGTGGTTAGACTGCCCAATGAAAGGAGAAATTGCCTGAATTTGTGTTCGACAATGAGGCGTTTTTCAGAGGTAATTGATGAGTTGCAGTTGAGGGATCTGCTTTTGGTTGGGGGCTCTTACACTTGGTGTGGAGGTTTAAATAACAGATCAGCATCTAGACTCGATCGTTTTTTGGTCTCTGAGGACTGGGAGAGTCACTTCTCCAACCTTTCTCAAAGCTTGTTGCCTAAACCCACTTCTGATCATGCTCCTATTTTGTTGGATGGAGGAGGAATTAGAGGCAAAAAAAAACCCCTTTTCGCTTCGAAAATATGTGGTTGAAAGTGGAGGGCTTCACAGACCTAGTCAGGAAGTGGTAGTCTTGCTACAATTTCAGCGGATCCTATAGTCACATTCTTGCTTGTAAGCTAAAGGCTCTGAAGCAGGATCTGAAAGTGTGGAATAGAGAGGTGTTTGGAAATGTCTCTTTGAATAAAAACGTCGCTCTTAGTTAGATTGGTTTATGGGACGCCAAGGAAAGAGACTGTGGTCTCTCTTTAAAGGATAGTGAGGCCAGAAGATGGGTTGTGGAAGAGTTCAGCAAGTGGGCAGTCTTGGAAGAGATCTCTTGGAGGTAAAGTCAAGAGAATTGTGGTTGAAAGAAGGTGATAAAAATTCAAAAAAATTTCACAAGATGGCTAATGCTCGAAGAAGAAAGAATTTTCTTTCTTCTATTACAGTGGATGGTAGGAAGTTGACTGAGGAGACTGAGATGAAGGAGGGGGTGGTTAATGCATTCCAGAATATTTTGTCAGAAAAAGGGGATTGGAGACCAAGTATATCGGGGTTGCCTTTTTCTTTCTTGGATAGTGTTCAGGCGGGGCTCCTTGAGGATGCCTTTTCTGTGGAAGAGGTCCAGACTGCAGTCTTTGGTTTGAATGGGGATAAAGCCCCTGGACCGGGTGGGTTTACTTTGGCTTTTTGACAATCTTGCTGGGACATAGTCAAGCACGAAGTAATGGGCTTTTTTGCTGAATTTCACAGTTCTGGCCGTTCTGAGAGAAGTTTAAACTCCACCTTTATTGTTCTCATTCCTAAGAAAGGGTGTACAGATGATTTGAAGGATTTTCGTCCTATAAGCCTGGTGGGAAGTCTTTACAAGATTCTAGCTAAAGTTCTGGCTAATAGATTGAAAAGAGTGGTGGGAAATGTGATTTCGAACTCCCAACATGCCTTTGTGGAAGGTAGACCAATTTTGGATGTTGTCCTTATAGCGAATGAGGCCTTAGATTCAAGACTAAAAAGTGCAAAGGGTGGAATTATTTGCAAAATGGATATTGAAAAAGCATATGATCATGTGAACTGGGGTTTTTTATTAGCAATCTTGGATAAGATGGGGTTTGGGACTAAATGGGTGAATTAGATGAGGTGGTGTATTTCTTCAATCCGTTTCTCAATCTTGCTTAATGGTTCTCCTGTAGGTTTTTTCCAAAGTTCTAGAGGCCTAAGACAGGGAGATCCTCTTTCTCCTTTCCTCTTCATTCTAGCAATGGAGGCGTTGTCTTCTATTTTGAAGAGGGCTTCACAAGGAGGCTTTCTTGAGGGTTTCATGGCTGGTGGGAGAGGTGGTGAGGGTGTGGGTGTTTGTCATCTTTTATTTGCTGATGACACACTAGTTTTTTGTGATGCAAGCAAGGAGCGTGTGGAGGTCTTAAGTTGAGCTTTTATGTGGTTCGAAGCGATTTTTGGGCTAAAAATCAATCTTCACAAAAGCGAATTGATTCCAATGGGGGTGGTTCCTAATTTTAAGGACTTGGCTAGGGTGTTGGGTTGTAAAGTGGGTTCTTTTCTTTCTTGTTATTTGGGCCTGCCTTTGGGAGCTGCTTTCAAATCATCTCAAGTTTGGGATGTAGTGGAGGAAAGATTTCAGAAATGGCTCGCTTTGTGGAAGAGACAGTATTTGTCCAAATGAGGAAGGTTGAAAGTAATAAAGAGCACTCTTTCTAGCCTCCCAATTTACTTTATGTCCTTATTTATCATTCCTCGCAAGGTGAGCCTAAGGTTGGAAAAGATTCAAAGAGACTTCCTATGGGGGGGAGGAGCTTCTCAAAGTAAGCCGCATTTGGTGAATTGGTGTATTGTTTGCATGG
Source organism: Vitis vinifera (assembly GCF_030704535.1). NCBI lineage: Eukaryota > Viridiplantae > Streptophyta > Magnoliopsida > Vitales > Vitaceae > Vitis > Vitis vinifera. The sequence goes on from NC_081810.1 coordinate 2,529,667, forward strand.
AGAAAAAGGATGGGGGCTTAGGTATCAGAAACCTTTCTAGGCTGAATAAGGCTCTTCTTGGAAAATGGTGTCGGAGATTTGCTTCGGAACAAGACTCTTTATGGAAACAAGTGATTGTAAGGAAATTTGGAGAGGAAGATGGACGTTGGTGCCCTGGCGATTCAAGGGAGAGTCATGGAGTGGGGCTTTGGAAGGCGATTAGGAACGGGTGGATGGAGTTTAGCAAAAGGGTGGATTTTAAGGTGAGGGATGGTAGAGGAGTGCGGTTTTGGAAGGATAGGTGGTGTGGAGAGGATTCTTTGGAAGAGGCTTTTCCAAGATTGTACTCTCTTGCCTCCTCCAAGGATGCTTGGGTAGCTTAGTTATGGGATCAGTCCGGGAATTTGGGATATTGGAACCCTGTATTCACAAGACTTAACAATGATTGAGAGATGGAAGAGGTGGAAACTTTTTTCAGTAGGTTACATGGTCATGCGCTTAAAAGGGGGAATGAAGATGTCATGTCTTGGAGGGTTTCAAAGAAAGATTTCTTTATAGTTAAGTCTTTCTTCTCATCAAGATTTCTTTACAGTTAAGTCTTTCTTCTCATCCCTAGCTCCTTGCATTGGTAGAGAGTTCCCTTCAAGCTTAGTGTGGAATCCTTGGGTTCCAAAGAGAGTTAGCTTTTTTGCTTGGGAGGCTATCTGGGGAAGAATTCTAACTATGGATCAACTAAAAAGGAGGGGTTGGGCCTTACCAAGTAGGTGCTATTTGTGTAAAGCGGATGAAGAATCAACAAATCATGTGCTTATTCATTGTCCCAAGGCAGCTATGATTTGGCATCTTATTTTTGCTCTTTTTGGTGTTCATTGGGTTTTGCCCAATTCTATCAAGGAAACCATTCTTGGTTGGAACGGCACCTTTGTTGGAAAGAAAAGAAAAAAGGCATGAAATGCAGCCCCTTTATGCTTATTTTGGACTTTATGAAATGAAAGAAATAGAAGAATCTTTGAAGACACTGAATTAGAAGATCAAGCTATTTTACGGTCTTTTTTGTACATGTTTTCGGATTGGGTTAGGGTTCATGTAGATTGTGCTTCATGGTCCATTTTCGATTTCATTGATTGGTTGGGTTGTAAGTAAGGGTTTTCTTGTTTTTTCTTCCCCTTTGGCCTTGTTGCCTTGTATACTTCGTGTATACTTTCAGGTGTACTTCAAGCTTTCTTTATACAATTGTTTTTACTTATCAAAAAAAAATTTAAGACATGGCTTTGTTTAGCAAATTGACAGATGATGCATAATTGTCATGCTTTAATTTGTTCCCTGGTATTTTTGTTTTGATCAGACTGAATACACTTTTTTGTTTTCTCTGACAGCCTTATATCCAGCTCCTGCTTATACTACGCCACCATTGCAGGCTCTTCCAGCAGATAATGATATAAATAACACAACAGTGAGTCTAACATTTTTCCTCATTTTAGGATTTATGTCTTTATCTCTTTTCCTTACTATTTTCTTTTATTGCAGATTTTTGTTGGTAACTTGGATCCTAATGTGACAGAAGAGGAATTGAAGCAAATCTTTTCACAGTTTGGGGAGCTTGTCTATGTCAAGATTCCTGCAGGCAGAGGATGTGGTTTTGTACAGTTTGGAACTAGGTTTGTTCAGCATGTAAAACCTTGATCATCAGAATTATTCAAAATCACTTATAGCTACGATAAAAAGCTACCATATTTCTTTAGTACTACTACTGCTAATATTGCTATTATTATTATTACTATAATTTTATTTATTATCTTTTTGGGAGGGTGGAGGTTTATAAATACTGTTTCTCGGAATACTGATGGCTGTTTATCTAAAGCATTTAGTAGTTGAGCTAAAAAATGTTGCAAGTCTAGCCTTTTTTCTCCAGAAAATTTATTATATTACATATCTTTGTCAAGTTTTCCTTTTACGTTCTCTTTTTGTGTTGTCAACTAGTTTCTTCTTATCATGTAATTTTATGATCATCTTTTAGGACATCTGCTGAAGAAGCAATCCAAAGGATGCAGGGAACTGTGATTGGTCAACTAGTAGTCCGGATTTCTTGGGGTCGGAGCCCAACAGCTAAACAGGTGAATTTCAATCTGGATATCTCTTCTTTTTCAAATACTCAATTTGGGATTATAAGATTGAGAGATTCTCTGTATGGTTCTTTCCTCCCATCTGCCTTTTAAAATGACACAACTACATTTGAAGGCCAGGAAAACCTGGAGGGATAAAGGATATCCCCTGAAATTACAAAATTGAGGTGGAATGGCATGTCGCTTTAGCCAAAGGGATCTTACCTTAATTGTTGGAAGAAATGGAGATGCAAACGGAGGGTTCTTAACCAAGAGAACATTATGGGTCATACTGAGTTTTGAAAACACAATGATTTGCATCATAATGATCTGCATCATAATGATCTGCATTTTGTTGCAACTTTTGCAACAGTTCTTCAAAATGATAAAAGAAAAACAAAATTTCCCCAATTCAAAAGGTCAAAATCTGAAATAAAAGAAAGGAGTTTTTCCTCAAGGAAATTCAAATTTGGTGATGAAAGCACATTGAATTGGGAAAGGAATAGGAAGAGGAAATGAGAAAGAAATTCTGCAAAGGAATTTACATTTTGCATTGAACAAACCTCTACCATAGATATTCATTTTTTTTAATTCATCATAAGGGTCTTAACTGTTATTCACTAAAGAAGTCGATATAAGAACTTTGTAGAATTTTGAAATCTAGTAAAATTAGATAATCTATCAAAAAAAAAAAAAAAGAAATCTAGTAAAATCAGATTAAGACTCATCCTGACCAATATAGTAACATTTTTGTACTCAAATTTTATTGCTAATACTTCCAAAGGACAACATTCTTAAAAATAGGCATAACAGCCACTAATAATTCTAAACTACTAAAACAAACTAACATTTTTGTCGAGCCTTTGTCAAATAGGATACACCAATCCCCTCTTGTTGGAGAAAAAATGACCTTGAGTTTTTTAATCTGTACAATCGAGAACTTGCCATTCAGTGGTCAGTATGTCTTCAAAATATTACTTAACAAAATAAGATCGTTCTGGAAGGTCATATTAGTTTTTTTTATGTCAAATTAGTGTAGCCTTTACCACATCAACAAAGAACCTTGGGTACCATGCTTGAAGCACAAAATCTGAAGAGAAAAGAAAGGAAAAGAAAAATTCCTCAAAAGGAGTTCAGATGTGGTGTCTGAAGCTCATTAAATGAGCAGGAAGAAGAAAGAGGGAAGAAAAAAAAAATTGTCAAATGAATTCAGGTTTTAGAGTTACAGATACATGGAACATTATAGGAGAAAGAATACATAGGAGAATGTTTTTTGTTAGTCTTATCACGCTGCGAATGCTACTGCTAATATTTTCCAAAGATTTTCAGGTCCGAACCATGTACACTAGTCTTGACAAAATTTTGGTACCCACTCTGTTGTAGGACCTACCTGGTAGCTGGGGTCAGCAGGCAGATCCAAGTCAATGGAGCAGTGCCTATTATGGCTATGGACAAGGCTATGATGCATATCCTTATGGGGCTACTCAAGATCCTTCTTTGTATGCTTATGGTGCATATGCTGGTTACTTACAATACCCTCAACAGGCAAGATATTGTTAACATTAGTTTTGCATAATTACAATAATATTGAAGGATGAACTATTGGAAATGAACAGGAATAAAAATGCAAATATGATCATGTAATGAATTTCTCCATTATTTTTTAAAAATAAATTTACTAATAAAAAAAGCAGTTTCCTGTTAACTGAATTGTGACATCTGAGATATATAAGCCAGCTACTAAAACAATTGCGCTTTTACCTCCTAATAGTTTAGTTTTGTTTAGAAAAAATCTGTGAACAACAGCACCCATATCTTCTGTCAATTTTGTCTTTTCCATTGCCTTTGGCCCTTCCTCAGTTTGGTTCAATCAATATGGATCAAAATACTGGTGCATTTTTTTATCATCATTTAATATGGCTAAAGCATCCTTTAGACAACTTTTTCTCCTAAACCAACTGAACAAGCCCTTATGTGCAACTACCTAGGGACAACCTTTGCTTGATTGGTGCCTCCTCTATCTCTCATGAATGCAGTCTTTTCTTGTTCTTTCTCATATTGTCATTAGTGCATTCATCTTAAACCCTCGTTTTGACCATACCTATTTTCTCAGTTTGTTGTTTATTAACTGTAAAAGATAAATTTTCGTTTGAATTTGGTGTGTTATCCACATGCACACTATCTTGTAGAGACATTTCTCAAAATCTTTGATTCTGCTCTAATTTTATGGGGCAACATCCTCATTCTTTCCCTTGAACACATGTATATGTCAAGATCAAGTTACACCTAGCATAGAGGTTCTTTGTTCTTATAAAGTATGAGCTGAAAAGCATAAGTATATTAATTGTTCTTCACACTTTTGCCACGGCTTTCTTTTGCAGTTATTTTTTGAAACAAGGAAATCCTTACTGGGACATGATGGCTGCTTAAACTGTTTCTATGTGTCGGTATCTTTTAATGTTATAGAAGTGACCTTATTATTTGCACAGGATGCACCCCTAGTGAGCTACAAGAGTTTGGATTTCATAATGTCTCAGCTGCATTGCCCGTCCACTCGACACATATCCTAAATGATAAACAGCTTGTTCACTGTAACCTTGTCTTGAGTTCTCAGAGCTTAGTTGACATCCATTCTGTTTAAAAAAATTCCCAATTTGGTGACAGCTACTTGAACTTGACTGTAAATTTTGTTCAAATCAGGCTGAGGGTGTTCAAGACTTGGCAGCTATGGCAGGTGCAGTTCCAGCCGTTGAACAGAGGGACGAGTTATATGATCCTTTAGCTACACCTGATGTGGACAAGTAATTCTCTCTCTGTTTTTTGAGGCAATGTTTAGGAGCTCTATGTTTTGGTTCATATTAATTGATTGTGGATGATTGATTTGATCACTAGGTTAAATGCTGCTTACCTTGCTGTTCATGGAAGTGCCATTTTGGGCCGGTCTCTATGGCTAAAAACTTCACCATTCTCACAGATGGCCTAGTCTCCTACTGCAGTACCTGGTTTACTTCACCATTCTCACAGATGGCTTAGGCTCCTACTGCAGCACCTGGTTCATACTTTTGGTATAAACTGCAGCCTGCAGTAGAAACAAACAGCATATGTTTCAGTCTAGCCCGGAATCAGAATCTATAGAACTGCAGTCTGTAGAAGAAATTAACAACACATGCTTCTGTCTGTTTTCTTTTTTTTGTCTTTTTTTTTTTTTTTGTTCTTTCTTTTTGTTTTCTTTTTTGTCTTAAGATGTTATTGTCTTTAGTTTTTCTGGGTATGGCTCTCAATACAGGAAGACGATGTAGGTCATTGTATTAGAATCAACATTCTCGCTTGTAGGGCAGGTCCTATCCCTTTATGAAATTTTCAAATCATTTCTCAGATTGTTGCTCCAAAGTTTTGCTAATTGTAGGTTACATGATACTGTCTATTAAAAACAATCCCTTAGAAGTCTCCTAAGACCACACAATCCTAGCAAGCCCCAAGACAAGGTTCTTGCAAAGCCTCCAAAAGAATTCCAAACCCCGCCTCAATTGATAGCCATTTCCAAAATCTAAGGACAAGGGGGCCTAGAAAAATTATTCTCAAAAAGGCCCAAAAAAGAGTGAAAACAATTTCAAATATCTTTTTTAAAAAAAACATACCGTTTTAAGAACAATTTTTAAAAACTTGTTTTGGGAACGATTGACAAGTAAACTTGCTTTCATGTTTTTATTTTTCCCTCAAAAACAAAAGACTGTTCTTGAGAACTTCCAAAATATAGCTAATTGTTCTAAAAAAACATCAAAAAATTCTTTGAAGCATTACCCAACCAACCAATATGTAAAATTGTTTTTGAAAGCATTCCCCAACAGGCCCATATGTTTTTGTTTTTGGATTGTATTTAATTGTTGAAAAATGCAAGAATCAATTTATTTTAATGTGTTTCAATGTCATCCATAATCATGATTGTCCTTGAGGCATGTCGAGGTTATTAAAAGAAGAATCCATTTAATAATGATTTTAAAAAGCATTTTTAATTTTTTCAACATTCTAAAATAAAATTATTTTAAAGGCAAAAAACATTACTAAAATCACTATCAAATAAAGTGAATGATGTTGTTCAAAGGGATGAAAAAAGGTATAGTTGTATTTAATTAAAAATCTTTAATAATAACATATTTTTCAACTGCACATTAACTTTCACTTGGACTTCTACTGATAAAATGCTATAGGCAAAGGCCATCCCACATAAGTTCAAAACAACATATTAAGAGAAGGATGCTGACATGGGGCTCACCCTTCTACCTTACATCACTTAAAATGCTGGGAAGCACTTATGCAAGACCTGTGATTAATTTGTTGTATACCCAGCTGCCAACATCCTATCCAATGCAGAGACTTTTCAATCTCAAATCATCTGAGATGGAAATTTAAGCATTTCATTTAGGGATGAGGAGCAAGTTTGGCCATTAATCAAGTAACTGGTGAAAAGAGATGGAGATTGTGCAAGAATGGATTGGAGACTGTCCTCTCATCACTCTTCAACCAACATGTGCATCACAGAAAATGGGGCAAGTTTTCGCTTATAAATTGGTAAAACTCCCTGAAAATGTAAAAATTCTCAATTTCAAGATTAGGATGGACATATATGTGTCCATTCTATTTTGAGAAATTCATTTCCAAAATACCATTTTCCATGTAAGAGAAAAAGTTAGAAAGTAGTGACTGATCTCATTAGCATTTCCTCATATCCAAACCTTAAAGTTCCTTGAATAAGAAATACAGTTTCTGTTTCTCCAGGTGAATATTTCAATAGTTTAAAACCTTAAATAATGAGAATTAATCACGGTAATTCTCTACCAGGAAAATCCAAAAATTAACAAATGTATCATTGATAAGGCAAGACCAAAATTGAAGTCAATATTTTATTGGGAATAAATAATTGAACACCATGGGGGTGGAGTGATGAATCACAAATACTTAGCTAACCAAGGTAGTTCCTTGTCATCTTTGAGTGCAAATGCTACATCATCACTGTCACAAGGCAACATAATTCGGGTTAGTTCTTATAATCCTATAGGCTATGTTTGGTTCCTAGAAAATTAGAGGAAAAATGCAAGGCAAAGAAAGTAGAGAGAAAAAGTGAAAAAAAAGAAAAAAAAAATTTAAAGCCAATAAATTATTATGATTATATGCTACTTCAAATTCATTTCACTTATTTTAATTCTTGAATATAAAGATTAAATAATTTGAAATATATAAGTTCCTAACTAATTTTAATTATATTTGATTTTTCTTTCCTAATTTTTATGGTAAAACTAAATATAAGAAAATCAATTTTCTTACTATTTCTTATCTTTCCAAGAACGAAACATAATCATAGTTCTGACAATATTATAATTTGAGAAATTGTTGACAGTATTGCATGGCTTCTTTAAAGGGCTGAGGAAAAATAGTAGTGAGGATCATTACATTATACAGAACTGCAATACTAGGCAAATGAGTTGGGAGCATACAACTTTGGTCAACTTTTTTTTAGTGTGAAATGATCCTGGCTAATTGTTTTCTTTTAACTTTCCCAATAACGTTAATCTAGGATAGGGCTGCCCACTCAACCAGCCAGCCCTGTCTACTTGATCCTTGCAGATGAAAGTATTACCAGCCTAGGTAGTTCTCCATTCCCTTTTTTTTCCTTATTGTCCTCTGTATTTTTGGAAGGATTTCTCAACTGTCACCTTGTACTTAAAAATCTATATCAATGATTTGTTTGTTTTTTGATAAAGAAAAAAAAAAGTACTAACAGTTTGCATAATTCATCAGTTGGATTATTGAGTAACAATTGTGGGTTCACTAAAGGGGACTAACCTTGGAAAATTGAGCTGCAACTTCTGCAACCTATGCTTAGCTCCTGCTTCACATAGAATGATTCTGCATTCACCAAGCTTACAACTGCCCAAAAACCAACAAGATAAGCAGCATTCAGTTTTGTGAAGAAGGTTACAAGAACACATTCTATATAAGCTCCTATTTTAATTTTTGCAATCCTGCAAACAGGCATTTGAAAACCAAATGAAAAATAAATAATTTTACTTTGTTTTCCATGTCATTTAGCAACACACTGGTATTAGAGTCATCACCAAATGATAACAAGATTATTGCTTGAAATGATACAAATCTGGTTCTTTAAACAGCCAAATGAAGAAATCCATTGTGAATGCAACTGTAAGTGAAGTACCACATATGAAAAGGCAGGTGCCAAAATAATGATAGACTGGAAAGACGGCCATCCCAAATTTCACTCACATAAACAATAAGACAATACTTTAACATGGCTTACCCAACTCTCAAGAGTGTGTCCCATCCAGGGAACTTTTCTCCATTGCTTGTACAGAGGCATGAAACAGTCACTGACAACTGCAATATGGAAAAATTTGTTTAGGAGGAAAACCAACATAATATGAAATTATTAACCTATAAGATTTATCCTTGGCAAAGGCATAAAAGAAGTGAATACAAGTAAACTAAAAACTGTTTTTGTTTAGCAGGAAACCAACATACTAGGAAATTATGACCCTATAAGATTCATCCTTGGCAAAGGCATCAAAGAAGGGAATAGAAGTAAACTAAAAACTATTGGGGCTTGATTTCTGCTTCTAATGTGCTTCAGTAAGGATGATTAGAATCTCACAGCTAAGATCCATACACCACAATAGCCTTTCTGGAGAACAAAGGTAATAAAATTATAATGGGATAATCAAAGTTTCTAATGGAACCTTTACAAAAAGGAAAAGGCAAATTCAAAGTATTGAAACTCAAAGCATTCATAACAGCTTCTTGGCTGGTTGTTATCATGTATGGGCTTCTAGGTTCAATCCATGACATCTATCATTGAGACTTCTAGTTCATGTATTCCACCTTTCCAACTTAACAGGAAAAACAATCTCCAAAGCTTGTTGAATATTTGCGGAGTGGGGTAGAGAAATTTCATACTTGGGAGATGATCAATTGAGTTTCAAATGTCATATTTTAAAGACAACAGAATTTAAAATGTGAACATATTAGCAAGCAATATTGCAGAAGTTTCTTTTTTGGGAAGATTGAGAAGTTGACCTTTTTAAAAGTAGTCTCTGCCATTCCTGTTTGATAGAGTTCATGCACCATTGCTACCAAGAAGATTTTACTCAGCTTTGAGCTACTCTTCATCACCTGGGAACAAAGAAGAATAGGTATTTAAGTATTTTTCATTTTCATGAAATATATTAAGTATTTCCAACAAGTAATAATAAAACATTGTTGCAATTCTACCAAAGTGTATAATTATGAGTACATAAAATCTGATATTGACTGCAGCTATGGCTACTTTCGTTGATTCTACCCATATCAACCAATAAAATTATCTAGGGGTTATGCACATTTGAAGCACAAAAATCATGCAATCAATGTCAGTGGCTCAAATTTTTTTCTCCATGATATTCCAGGTCTCATACTTAGTTATTATGTCATGAATCATGACTAACAGCTTTTTGGTGCATGAATATTTTGTTGTTTATTGTCCAACCCATCAGAGAGGCTTTCTAATTTCTTTGAATTAGTCTTAATTTATCAATAGCCCATTTCAGCATGAGGCTCCATTTGGTATTTAGAAATATTGAACTAAGAAATGGCTTCATAAAACTCAAACTTCCATCATGTTCATCCAGAACAAATTTTTTTTGATAGGCAAATAAGAGGAATGTTAATAAAAGGAGTGCCTGAAAACAATGGTGCACTACACTGAAGAATATTGATGCTTTGTTGACTCCAAATTCTGTAACCATTCATAATTTAAAAAAGAAAAAGAAAGAAACTCCCTCTTCTTTTTTTAGGCTATTTTCCTTTTAACCAATCTGTCCACATTTCATTCATTTCATATTATAACAAAAATACTTCAAGAAAATAGCACACTGGCATAACAATAAAATAAACTCATTCAACAGCAAAGATACCTCCTTTTCCAAGATTCCATTTTCTCTTAGAATGAAATGGAGTTGTATCAAGAACCAGGATTTCTAATTGAGAACATAAAGTGGGCTTTCAACTCACTTGAATTTGAGGTGCCTGGAACATTTCCTGTATGGCTGCTTCTACCTCTGCCATTCCAACAAGAGCTTTTCCTGGAAAGCAGAGAAATATAGATCCATCTAGTGAGGAGACTGTTGCTTTAGGAACAAGCGGATAATACTTCTCAACAAAGTGCAAGCCTGTTTGGGAAGCTAAGAATAATGGTAGTGTTCCATCTAACCAAATATACCACATGCTGCCAGGAAAGAATAAAATGTATGGAGAAAGAGATGTATAGGAACAAAAATACTGAAATTCGTAAAAGGAAAGAAATATATAAAAGGAAATGGATATAGAAAAACTTAATTAAACTATTAATAAGGAAAGTCACCATGAGCGAAAGAACAATTTTTGTGGAACTTCATGCAATGCCTGGATTTTATACTGTGGATGATATCCAGGAGCATAATTTTTGCTTCCAGATTTATTCATCAGGTGGATTTTACAGACCAACAAGAAATATAAAATACAGGAATGATACTTTTTATACATGTTGGGAAAGCAGATTCTAGACCATATGCACATTAGCTATGTTGAAGGGATCATTAACCCCACTGCCTTCTTTCTTATCAAGGCGTGAAAAGCAAAGCCTAGTAAGTCAAATAAGTTATCTACCTTCAGAAGAAGAATCAGGAGGTGAAGTTAGCTTTTTAATATGATAATCTGCAAGTTCTGCTGCACGCCTACATATCTCCAAAGCACGACGTGCATCTCCAGAAATAGCTGCCACCTGATTATACAAACAACATTGTGAACATGAAATTAATGAAAACTTGAATAATATGAAGATGGAAATGAGTATCCATTATTGTTCCCTCTTAGAATATGAAAAAGCAGAGAGCCAGAATTTATTAAGAACTTGTTTGGTAGTGATTCTAGGAAGTGTTTCTACCCCGACTAATGCTTAAAAAATAAAAATTTTCAAGTGTTAGAAAGATTAGAATTGCTTCTTAGAATCACTACCAAACAGACTCTAAGTCTCATGAAGAAATAGTGCATGGACTGACCTTTCTTGAAGCAAATTCTATAGCTTGCCTTTCAAATGCATCAATTCCTTTAAGACGACTTGAAATGATTTCTTGTAACTGTTGATAATTATAGGGCCCAAAACAAAGCCTTTGAATACCCATTCGGCTTGAAATACGGGGAAGCAACTTCTCTGGAAGATCCATGGTATTTGCTATCCCTGAATTTAGATTTATAACACAGCATTATAATTGTATTACTACAACTGCTTTTGTTGCAGCAATTTATCACCTGTGCCACTCACAATACCTTATTCTATTAAAGGAAACAACATTACATGGCTATATTTGTCACAAGAGAAGATAAACCTCGTTAAAAAAATAAAGTCCTACCTATCACGATCAATTTGGAATGTGGCTTAGTAGGCCAATCAAGAATGTTGTACAGAACCTGTAATAAGAAGCAAGGATCATGGACATAAGAGTTTCTAAACTTCACAGGACATATAAAAATGCAAATGTAAATGAAAAGTGATTACTTGTATGTTTTATGACAAACAAGTTACCGACTGATTTCTGGTTACGAGAAGATCAAGTTCATCAATAAGTAGAATACAAGGCCGGATCTCCTCTTTGGCAATTTTGCTTTCATCTGCAAATCGCTCATTTAGCAAGTGAAGAGCCTTTTTCCAACCAACCCTATGACCACTTAATGCCTCATATATAACCTGAAAGAAATTATGGACAACATATTATGGGGAAACAAAAGGAATTCAGTAATAAAATATGAAGCAGATAAACTTCATGTAAGCCATTACCCTGTAAATGTTCTCTGGTGATGCCAATTTTAGACCATTAATATCCACAAAACAGTAGGGTTTTATGCTTCCTGCATCAACTTCAGACCTTAGATTTCTCATTACTGAAAGTACACTCATTGTCTGCAGTTTGGAGCGGATGAAGAGTACAAATAAGTAATACTCATTTAAGCAGCGAAAAGATCAAGAAAAAACCTATTGCCTGTTTGAAATAACACAACATTATTTAATTATTTACAGCCAATAGATCTACCTTGCCAGTTCCAGGAACACCATGAATGTACAGGCAACGTCCCAAACATTGATCATTGCAGATGGCACCTTTTATAAATGCAGTTATCTCTTCCATTTCCCTACATAAAAGCCCATGTCCTCTATTAGAAACTAGTGCGCAAAAAAATGGAACCTATAAAAATTCAAGTCTCACATACTTAGTCCTGCAAGGTAGAGACTTGGGCAAAGTTGCCAACAGAAGTGTTGCTTTTGCTCTTTCAAGTTCAGTCTGCTTGTGGCATCTCACATGCCCTGGAATTTTCTTTGTCCCAATTTTCTTTAGCCCAAAGATCCTTCCCTTCCACGAATTCTGCATTGTTTACATAATTAATTAATTCTCTTCTTCAGGCAACCACCAAGCTAAAGGCCACAGATATGAATAAAATGTACAGTGTCCATACTGCAGCAACTGCATGAGCTGGGGATGGTCCACTGGGTAAATTGTTCACATTTTCCTCTTCATATTCCATGTCTTCTTCAGTATCAGAGCCTGAGTCCTTTCCATAATCCCAATCTACATCATTGTCAGCTTCTTCATTGCCCTGACAAATGAGATAGCAAGCCCATAAACTAGAAGAGAACACAATAATCCTCAAAATGCCACTTTGATTGTCTAAAATTCTTACTTCTTCACCATTATTGATCTCTGCAAGACGCTTGAAACTGTGCCAATGTATGTCATATTCATATTCACATAAGAAAATATCATCACCTTCATTATTGGCCTTGGTAAATTCTTTTGGGCTCATTACATAGCAAAGCCTAATGATGGATTCCATCTGCAGCAACAAAACAAACATTAGCACAACTATGGAGTTAAAAGCGAAAAGTTCCACCACTCTTAAAAATGGCATCAGGGCTAAAGACAGTGAAACGAAAGCAGAGAAGGGATCAAAAAGACAAAGTTCTCATGCTAAAGTTAGAGATTAAATCCGAAGGTAAAGGAGAGATCAAAGGAAGATTATGAAGTACAACAAGATACCCAACAAATATATAACCCAAGAGTTATGTAAGTCCTCAAACCCAATCAGATGCTATAGAAACTAAATTCTATTCCAACCCTAACCAGCACCTACTCATAACATAGAAATTTACTTTTATTCCAGGCCTCGTTTATTGCATTGTATACTAGGAAATAAAATATCATAGATAAAAAAGGAAAATCACCTCAATGTCAGCAAAATCATTTGTCCTATAAAGCTCCCTTCTTAGATTATGCGACTGTCTTCCAGCTGCAGTCTCTTCAGGGATGATATACCATCGCCCACGAAACCAGTAAGTACCATCCACTTCTTTCCATATACTGCACATCTCCAACATAAAAAAATGATCCATAGTCCACACAATTACTACTACAATAAAATAATAAGAATTCATATCATTTTCTCTTTTTCTTGTCCCTCAGAAGCAGCAGAAAAGAAAAGAAAACAGAATTTCAAGTCCCATGTTTTTGGTCATTTTGCTCCTTAGAAATTAAAAACTCAAATCAATCAACCCAAATAGTGATGTCAAACTCACTTTATAATGAACGACATAGCATTCATGTTTCAAATTGATTCCTTTCCTTTTCCCACATTTTATCAGTAACCAAACAGACAATTTAGCAAAAGGAGATAAAGGACTATACTTTTCAATATGAGCCGTCCATAAATCACTGGAAAGAAGCTTCTCCCTTGCAGTTCTCTTCCGTTTCTTCCCTTTGGGTGGCTTTGGAAGCACAACTTCCTTACCCAATTTCCGGGCCTCGCAAAACTGGCATATCCAATCCCCTTCTGGAACCTCCTTCAGCCGAGGTTTCAAACACTTCAAATGAAACCCACCCAGACAATCATCACACTCAATCATCACAGCCCTTCCAGACTTGAAGCATACCCTACACTCCTCCACTTGCAATTCTTCATCATCCGAGCTCGCATTTTCCCTTCTTTTCACATACACATCATCGCCCACCGCAAATTCACCCCCATCATACACAACCTTCTTGTAATAAACCCGCTTCTTCCGCATCAAACCCGCATTCCTCGAAACCCTAGCCCTAGTCACCACATTTCCCTCATCAGGGCTCTTCCTCTTCCGCGCCTCTGACACATCAGGAGTGACCGGAAGCTTCGATCTTTCACCCTTTTTCACATATTTTGTGGCTTTTGAAGAGCGCTTTTCAGGTTCCAAGAATTGCAGGGACGACCGGCGAGATGAACGGCGAAGATCTGATGGATCTGGGCTTGAGACTTGGCGCGAGGATCGACTAGGAGTTACGGTTTGCGGCGTTTGAGGGATGATGGGAGTTGAAGGAGAGGGTTTATGGGCTTTTCTGGGGGAATGGAAGGATTTTCGGGGGGTTTCAGCCATCACAGCCCGCGCACAGGATACAAAATCTGGCTCAAAAATCGTGGATTTAGGGTTCGTGAAATTTAAATCCAATGGCACAACAGCAAAGAGACCCTTAAAACAGATCCAGAAAACACAGGAAGCAAAAGAAAAGCAAACTTTTTGGTTTTCTTTGGGGGTTTTGAATGGATTTTCTCGGAAATCAAACGAGGATGAATTTCCCCGGAAATCGAATGGGGGATGGATTTTCTTGGGAATCAAACGGGGGTTGCAAAAAAAATAATATCAACGTGATTAGATTAGTACCTGCGAGGATTGAGAGTGGCAGAGGAAAATAGGTCTTTTTTAGGAATTCTCTCGGCCGGAGGGCAACTTCAGAAAAGGGTAATTCTCTGGGCTGGAGGGCAACTTCAGAAGTGGGTGGCCCTTTTAATTTTTAGATTTAGTAGAGGTAAAAAAAAAAAAAAAAAAAAAAAAAAATCATGAGAACAATTTTCCTCTATCCATATAAATAATTATAAGTTATTGAATTTTATTTTGATTATTAAATAAATTAATATTAATAAAAAAAAAGTCGTTACTATATATTTTTAATAAAATTTTAAAAATTAAATCTCAAATAAAATATTTTATATAAATTAATTTAATTTTCATTTAAAATATAATAAAACATGTTTTAATAAAAGTATTTAAAAAAATTTTAAATAAATATTATCTTCAACAAGTTGGTCCTCTTCATCTAACATTATAATGAAACCATATCGATCTCTTCCTTAATATAAGGACTATTGCAATCTCATATGTATTATATTTTTGTATAAATTGTTTTTATTCAATAAAATCAAATATTTTTTAACTCAATTCTAACTTTATACACTTTCAAAATTCATATATATTATTTTTTAAATTCAATTATCGAATTTACCAATATATCTTTGTTTACGATATTTTTCTTCTTAATTATATATATATGTCAATTACATTTACAAGATAACTTAAAAATGTGTATTTTTACTTATTTTATCATTTTTTGAAGTTTTTTCAAGCATTCCTATTAATTTTAAATAATTTTCACTCATCGATATTTGTGAAAAAATATCCACCGATATTTCCGATATATCCGTAAAATCGAAGTACCGATATTTCAATCCTTGCAGCCATGGATGTAGAGTGAGAGTTGTAGAGGAGAATCTAGGGTTTGCTGTGGTGGGAAAAGAGAGGAGAGAGAGCGTGGGGATTGTTGAGTGAGAAAACTGGCGGGAAATGTTTCCCTCCATTTTTTATGCTTTTTAAACATTGAGCCGTTAGCCAACACTCTTTCCCCTATTTCCTTTTTTTGTTTTCTTTATAATTTATTTATCTATTTGAGAAAAAAATTTCATGAAAAAATATCTTCCAAGTCTCTTCTTGTGATGTGAATTAAGAACAAACAAACTATATTATTAATTTTGCCTCGAACATTTATAAAATCTAGAAAGAATGATCATTTTATATTATAATTGAATTGATATTTTAACTTTCATATAACTCTTAAAACAAATTTTCAAAATAATTTTTTTTATCATATAACTTATATTTTAATTTAAAAATAAAAAAATAAAACCACATCTTAAAATAACAATTTCATATTTTGAAATAAAGTTCATGGTAATTATTTTCAAAAATAAGACCATTTTTTTCTTTTTTTGAAATTTATTGATTAATATTTTGTAGAATAAATATTTGTTTCATAATTGAAATATCTTTTATAGGTTATTTGATTAAAAGGATCATTAGAAACCCGATTCTTGGAAATCTAATCATTCATTTTTTTTTCATCTCATTTTGACAAAAATGTTCTTATTATTTTATTGTAAAAATAACTATTTCTTTTAAACATATAATAAATACTTGAAATAATTAAGGACACTTATATAAAAAATTGATTATTTTTTTTTATAAAAAAACATGGGAATGGATAATTTCACAAATTACAAATATGTGGAGAATTTCACCCCTTTTAACCAATTATTTCTATTTTTAACATATATTTTTATATTTTTAAATATGTTTTAATTTTAAAAATTACTTTTACATATAGTATTTAATAAAGTGAAAACAACTAAAGAATGTTATCCATAAACACTATTTTTTTTTTTTTCTGTTTTTAAGAACATAAAATTGTTTTTTGTTTTTAAGAACAAAAAATCATTTTATGTTTTTTTTTTTTTAAAAAAACTATTTACTATTTTTTTTTATTACTAAATATGTTTTCTTTTTTCTTTTTTCTTTTTTTTCTTTTATTAAATGGGGTAAGTTATTTCAAACTAATTTTTTTTTTAAAAAAAAAAAGGGAGGGGACTTTATAATTTCCAAAAATGTTTATAATCTATCTTTTGTTTGGTTCATGGGTCATGAATTTGGACCCAAAATTTAAGCATTTTTTATGGAATCAAGAGGGTTAGTCAAAATTGACATTAATCTTGGATTATAGGTTATGCTATTGGACTTTAAAATATTAATCATTTTATTAGGTTTCAATCATTTAGTTGAAAATTGAAATTGGGAATTTGGGATTGCTATGAAGAATTGGTAAAAGTATTATTTCCTTGAAAAAGATTAAGAGAGTGTTTGTTTTTTTGTCTTTTTACTAAAAATAATTTGTTTTTAGAATTTAGATTTTTTTTTCATGATTTATTATAAACATTTTATTAAATAGAAAAAACCAAAATTTTGACTTTTTATAAATAGAAAAAGTAACATATTGGTTTTTCTTTACTTTTTAATGCTTAATAGAAATAAAATACTATAAAAATAAACAACCTAATACTTAACACTATTAAATATTAAAGTTCTATTTAAAATTAAGTAAAAAAAAAAAAAAAAAAACACCACCTAAGAGTATGATTGGTTTCCAAGCAATGTAAAGGGAATGTGAAGGAAAATTTGAAATTATGAATTTAGTAGTGGTCCTAAGAAATTAATTTATATAAAAATTTATAATTAATTTTACTCAATTTTATTTTCTTATATATATTTTCCACCATAAACCTAATATGAGAAAATCATTTTTTTAAATTATTTTCCTTTTCTTTATCCTCATTGAAAGTTAACACTAATTAGTAAGTTGTACAATAAAACCTTGATAAATTAAAAACCTTTTTTAAATAATCAAATTTTTGCTCTCAACTCATATTAATGTATTAAATTAATAACATTGTTAAAATCACATATTTAAGTTTTAATATCACAACTCTTCCTTTCCAATTTTTTTTTATGTTTTACAATTTATAATCCTTCTTGTTTATTAAACGTTTATATATTAACATTTTACTACATCCTTTTATGGTTTACAACTTTTTACGTACTTTACATTACAATAGAAACATAATATTCTTTATAAATTAATAGATATTAATTTATCAATAAATTAATAAATTATTTATTTATTAATGAATCAATAATCCCATTAAGATAATAATTTCTCTTCATGTTAAGAGTATTATTTTATAAAGCTTTAGTATACCTTTAAATTAGACTAATCTTTTTTTTAAAAAGTTATAAAATAGAATAAATAGAAGTCAAAACTTTTAAGACCATAAAATTAGCTTCAATACCATATATTAAATGACCAATTATTTAAAAAATTTAAAGTGTAAGTAACCAAATGAATAATGGATGTCATAAATAACTCAATATTGGAGGTGAAGGTTGATATCATAGTACAACATAAATTAAACTTCTTTCTATTAATTTTACAACTTGTACATTTCATTGTATTATTGCAATTGGGGTATTCCTCCTTATGAAACTTCCTCACATAAACAAAAAAAAAAAAGAACCAAAACCCATTCTCTTTTCTTCCCCTAACCATGTCAACTTCACCTGATCAGTTACCGCATGAACTGAGATCATGACAAAGAGAGACGTAGTTTGCAAGATTTGTTGCAATAAATTCTATGTTCATTAAGAATATATCTTCAAGCCCAAGAGGACAAGCAGAAATCCAAAGTAATCAAAGCTGTAAGCTGACTTGGTGAGTGCCAACTTGAAGTCATTCCATGGAGGAAACCTAAGCCAGAACTCAGTAAGCAAGCTTCTTCTTAGGATCGCCTTCTCGTATGTGAAGGTATCGTAGGAGAACTTCCCATGGTACCTCCCAAACCCGGATTCGCCAATACCCCCAAAAGGGATGGTGTCTGCTACATAACACGTCATTGGGATTTTCCTCCTCCAACTTCTTTGTTTCAGATGCTCATGTTGATGATCACTTAGACTATATGTTCATGGGCTACTACGATATGCACAAGAATTTGACATTGTTTTTCCTTTAAATTCGGATTTCACTTCCTTTCCCAAGCATGTTTTTGGGCACTATCGTGTCCCAAAAGGGATGTTCATGTCATTCCAATGCCATTTATTACTTCTACATTTAAAAATACCAATTAACAACTGTTTAAGAAAATAATTCTTTGAGTTATGAAAAAATGCATATATTTTAAAATATTGCATATATGTTAAAACTAGAGTTTTTAAAAATGAACAAATGACTTATAACTAGAGGAATTTTTTTAATCATAAAAAACTAGTGAATTTATATGAAACTCTTGATGATTTCTTATAATCTTATAATGTTTTATGCATATGTTACATGTATTAGATAATTCATTGCAATAAATTTTCTTTCTATTTTCAAATTATTGTAATTAGTTGTAACTTCCTATTGTAATTCCCTAATTCTAGGATTGTTTCCTATTTTTGTGTTTTGGGTTAATTTTAGGATTGTTTCCTATTTTTGTTGTAATTCCCTAATTCTAGATTTGTTTCCTAGTGTTTTGGGCTAATTTTAGGATTGTTTCCTATTTTTGTTGTAATTTCCTAATTTTAGGTTTGTTTCCTATTTTTGTGTTTTAGGTTTTGTGTATATATATTCATTCTTAATCAATGGAAAAATTAAGTCATTGTTTCTCAATAATTTTCTCTCTACTTCAACAGAACCAACACTTCTCCCTACTCCGATGTGAAGCAAGTTCCTACAAGAATAATATCAATATAATATGTATGTTAATACATTGCTAAAATTATGCACACACGGTAGAGATATAGATACCTTAATCAAACCATTGAAAGGAGCAAAGCAAGTTTTGCAATGCAAACAACAGAACCGTGCGTCTAATGTGGATGTGGATGTGGACATGACGATTTTGAACAAAATGACTAATTAAAGAGAATCAAAATGTCGACTTTGCAGAGAAAGAAACAAAGAAAGAAAGACCAAGACTTCTCTAAAACAACACTACCCCTTAATAAAAATCAATGAGAGAAACAAAGAAAGAAGGATACCTGATCTTATGAACCGAGGAGAAGATGCAATTGAGAGAATTGAGAAATCATTTTTTTTTAGAATAACATGTCTTTCTCACTACTCTCTCCCTAATTTATATAAACTACTAAATATAAATAAAAACTAATCCTTAGAATCTGTATTCTCTAAACTAAATAGAAATGAATATAAATTAAATAAAATATAAAATAATACTAAGGATTTTTTATTTCTTAAACTAAATAGAAAATAATTAGGAATAAAAACCAAAGATTGAGGGATCCTAAGTATCTTTTACTCGAGTTATAACACCTGATTGATGAAAAAGAAGCCCAACAATAAAACGTTTCTATAGTCGGTAACTAATAAATTTTTTGTACTTTTTTATTTTTTATTTTTGTGATTGGTTGGAATTCAATTAATCAAATATTTTCTGCAGAATCCGCAAGCATGGCATGAAATGATCCTGTGTCTAGGTACAATTTTGAAGTTGAGATGGGGGAAAATTTTGTTTTGGTTGCTTGTTTTTGCTTTTGGTTGTCTGAAAATAAAAGATGGGTTTGGTTTGGAATGGAACAACAGTTTTTTGGTATCCTCGCTCATTTGCAGAACAATGTCAAAATGTGAGGGATCGGCCCATTGATCGCGGAATCTCAACTGAGACATGTCAATGGGTCCCCCGTAGAATGAACTCCGGGAATGTAGATTAAAAATAAGGAACGAAGTAGGAAAGACAACATGTGTTGAACCCGATGATCAAACTTTAGGTCGCATAGCATTGTTCAGTCGGTCTGGCTGGTACCCTCCATAGATAATATTTAATATTAATTGAAACTCTATAAATTTTCAAAATTCCTTTAAAGGCCAATTTTTTGAAATTACCAAAACTACTCTTAACAACAAAAACAATGTCTCCAACCTGAAGTCCCTTAAATGCAAAAAGCTCGTTTTTTAGTAAAATGAAGAAAAAAAAGCCCTTTTTTTTTTTTTTTTGAAGAAATTATTATTTTTAAATACAAAAAGAAAAATACCTTGGTTGGTGAAATGAAGAATGGAGACGAGCTTTATTTTTATT
Source organism: Vitis vinifera (assembly GCF_030704535.1). NCBI lineage: Eukaryota > Viridiplantae > Streptophyta > Magnoliopsida > Vitales > Vitaceae > Vitis > Vitis vinifera. Next base: position 2,550,585 of record NC_081810.1, read on the forward strand.
TTTTTTTGTTATGCATAATATTCTTTTTTTTATAAAAAAAATAGTTTATAACTTGTATTAAGGAACGCATATTGTTCTTTCTAATATAATATATTATCCTATTAATTACAATTTTGAATTTTTAGTTCATTCATATTTTGTGTCAAAATATTCATATGCTTTGGATATATATTTGTAAAATCAGGTTTTGAGTTTGAGGTGCATCACTTGGTTATTACATCACAATTGGATAGAAGAATTCTTTAGGAAAAGAAACAAATATCCAATCAATTGTAATACTATCAAAATTAACATTAACATTGGATTATATGCATGAATATGAGACTTTATTAATAAGAGTTTCGTTATTATATCTCATATGTTCAAATTGAATAGTACAAGAAATGATAGGAGTTATATTTGGGCTTGGTATTAATAGTAGTAGCAACACCTTCATTTTATTCGGTTATTTAGTACAAATTGGCCTGCATGTATAGTAGGATGACATCACATATGTTCAAATTGAATAAGACAAAGAAATGACAGGAGTTATATTTGGGCTTGGTATTAACAGTAGTAACAACACCTTCATTTTATTCGTAAATACTCTAGAGAATGGAATCCAAGGATGCATACTGTCACGGACTTAGTCGTTCACTAAGCTCGTGCGGCACTTAGGCAAGTCAAGATGTTTGATCTTGCTAAGTCAGCCTTACTCCTAATGCTTAGCTTGCTAGGCTAAGATGCTCACGACTCGAAAGCTTAAGAAGCTTAGTAGGCAACTCTTAGAGAATGGAAGCTCTTATTACTTAAGGAAGCCTTTACAAGTGCTTTGAAGACTCACTTGCTTGGTTAGGAAGTAATTTGGGTGGTTAGGTTCTTGGGTGGGTGCCTTGGCCAAATGAGGGTCTCACCTATTTATAGGCACCAATGGAACTCTTTGGAACCTTGGAGGGTTCCTTACAAATCAAGAATATTCTAAAACTCCCTACACTAATCTATGTACAACCTTATGTACAAGAATATACAAGAGATCTCTAGAATTCTTTAGAAAGCCTTGGACTCCTCTCATGCTTTCCACCATAGTGTAGAGATGTGTAGACATCTCTAGGCATATCTAGAACCTTCCACACTCTTCCTACCAATGTCTTAGTGTAAATGGTTCCAGGAGTCTCCAAAAGCTTCCCTTCTCCTATATAAGCCCATGGGGAGGGTCATTTGAAGCATCTTGTGACAATACGCTGATGATTTTCCATCCAATATGACTGCCACAATTCGAATAGAACAAGTCGGCCATGTCCGTCTGCGTTATATGACCCCCGTCTCTAACCTGAATAGGTCTAACGCTTACAAGAACTTCATTTGTAAACCCTCTGCAATATTATATAAATTATGTTTACCTACTATTATACACAAACATACAAAAACAAAGATAGGATATGGACTTTAATGTAAGATAACTCTTATGCATTATCATGCAATAGAAACCAAGTCTTCTCCTTGGTGCGATGTGAAGGTAGTTCTTTAACAAATAAAATATTTATATTATCACTTTAGCAAAAACTAGACGAGGCAACAAAAAGAGAAGCGTACCTTCAAGAGACTATTAAACGTAGCATGTCGTGCCTTGCAGAATGTGCAACAGAACCAAATATCCAACATCGCGAATTTGAGCAAATTGCCTTCACGAAGTGTATTGGTACACGCATCAGCTTATTCAATGTAAACAATGCCAAAAAAAAAACATAAAAGCAGGATTAATACCAGGCCGATTGCACCCCATAAAGTGCCTAGAAAAAAAAAAAACAAAGAATATCACAACCTTTTATGGTTAAGCTTTAAGATGACTGTCACTGCCAAAGAAATCAAGAAAGAAGGGAAGAACGAAAGAAAGATCCATTCTGATTAATTCATGGAGGCTAGAGACTAGTTTTTTTCGATTGTGGGCCTTAAAAAACAGCTTGCAAGAAAAGAAGAAAGACCGAAAGAACCGAGGAAATAAAAAATTAAAGCTAAAAGTAGGATCAATACCAGACCGATTTCACCCCAGAAAGGGCCTAGAAAAAGAGAAAGAAAAGAAAACCAAAAAAGAATACCACGATTTTCTACGGTCTTTTCCTTCGTGCGATGTGAAGGTAGTTCCTGAACAAATAAAATATTTATATTATCACTTTAGCTAAAACTAGTAGAGGCAACAAAAAGAGAAGCATACCTTCATGAGAGTATTAAACGGAGCATGTCGGGCCTTACAGAACGTGCAACAGAACCAAATATCCGACATCGAGATTGTACACGACATCGCAAATTTGAGCAAATTGCCTTCACGAAGTGTATTGGTATACGCATCAGCTTATTTAATGTAAACAATGCCAAAAAAAAAAAAAAAACCTAAAAGCCGGATCAATACCAGGCCGATTGCACCCCAGAAAGTGCCTAGAAAAAAAATTGAAAAGAATACGCTGATGATTTTCCATGCAATATGACTGCCACAATTCGAACAGAACAAGTCGGCCATGACCGTCTGCGTTATATGACCCCTGTCTCTAACCTGAATAGGTCTAACGCTTACAGGAGTTTCATTAATGGGTCTTCCTCCTTCCATAGTCACATTTGTAAATCCTTTGCGATATTATATAAATTATGTTCACCTACTATTATACACAAAGATATAAAAACAAAGATAGGATATGGACTTTAATGTAAGATAACTCTTACGCATTATCATGCAATAGAAACCAAGTCTTCTCCTAGGTATGATATGAAGGTAGTTCCTAAACAAATAAAATATTTATATTATCACTTTAGCTAAAACTAGCAGAGACAAAAAAAAAAAAAAAGCGTACCTTCAGGAGACTATTAAACGTAGCATGTCGTGTCGTGCCGTGCAAAACGTGCAACAGAACCAAATATTCGACATCGAGATTGTATACGACATCGCAAATTTTAGCAAATTGCCTTCACGAAGTGTATTGGTACACGCATCAGCTTATTCAATGTAAACAATGCCAAAAAAAAAAAAAAAAAAACCTAAAAGCAGGATCAATACCAGGCCGATTGCACCCTATAAAGTGCCTAGAAAAAAAAAAAAAAAGAATATCACGACCTTCTATGGTTAAGCTTTAAGATAACTGTCAATGCCAAAGAAATCAAGAAAGAAAGAAAGAATAGAAGAAAGATCCATTCTGATTAATTCATGAAGGCTAGAGGCTAGTTTTTTTCGATTGTGGCCTTAAAAAAAACAGCTTGCAAGAAAAGAAGAAAACCCGAAAGAACCGAGGAAATAAAAAATTAAAGCTAAAAACAGGATCAATACCAGACCAATTTCACCCTAAAAAGGGCCTAGAAAAAGAGAAAGAAAAGAAAACTAAAAAGAATATCACGGTCTTCTATGGTCTTCTCCTTTGTGCGATGTGAAGGTAGTTCCGGAACAAATAAAATATTAATATTATCACTTTAGCTAAAACTAGCAGAGGCAACAAAAAGAGAAGCGTACCTATTAAACGAAGCATATCAAGCCTTGCAGAAAGTGCAACAGAACCAAATATTCGACATCGAAATTGTACACGACATAGCGAATTTGAGCAAATTGCCTTCACGAAGTGTATTGGTACACGCATCAGCTTATTCAATGTAAACAATGCCAATAAAAAAAAAACCTAAAAGCCGGATCAATAACAGGCCGACTGCAGCCTAGAAAGTGCCTAGAAAAAAAAAACTAAAAAGAATACGCTGATGATTTTCCATCCAATATGACTGCCACAATTCGAACAGAACAAGTCGGCAATGATCGTCTGTGTTATATGACCCCCGTCTCTACTAACCTGAATAGGTCTAATGCTTACAGGAGTTTCATTAATGGGTCTTTCTCCTTCCATAGTCACATTGCGATATTATATAAATTATGTTCACCTACTATTGTACACAAACATACAAAAACAAAGATAAGATATGCACTTTAATGTAAGACAACTCTTACGCATTATCATGCAATAGAAACCAAGTCTTCTCCTGGGTATGATATGAAGGTAGTTCCTGAACAAATAAAATATTTATATTATCACTTTAGCTAAAACTAGCAGAGGCAAAAAAAAAAGAAGCGTACCTTCAGGAGACTATTAAACGTAGCATGTCGTGCTGTGCAAAACGTGCAACAGAACCAAATATCCGACATCGAGATTGTACACGACATCGCATATTTGAGCAAATTGCCTTCACAAAGTGTATTGGTACACGCATCAGCTTATTCAATGTAAACAATGCCACAAAAAAAGAAAAAAAAAAAAAAACCTAAAAGCAGGATCAATACCAGGCCGATTGCACCCCATAAAGTGCCTAGAAAAAAAAAAATATCACTACCTTTTATGGTTAAGCTTTAAGATGACTGTCACTGCCAAAGAAATCAAGAAAGAACGGAAGAACGGAAGAAAGATTCTGATTGATTCATGGAGGTTAGAGGCTAGTTTTTTTCGAGTGTGGGCCTTAAAAAAACAGCTTGTAAGAAATGAAGAAAGACCGAAAAAACCACGGAAATAAAAAAATAAAGCTAAAAGCAGGATCAATACCAGACCGATTTCACCCCAGAAAGGGCTCAGAAAAAAAAAAAAAAAAAAAAAAAACTAAAAAGAATATCACGGTCTTCTACGATCTTTTCCTTCGTGCGATGTGGAGGTAGTTCCTGAACAAATAAAATATTTATATTATCACTTTAGCTAAAACTAGTAGAGGCAACAAAAAGAGAAGCGTACCTATAGGAGAGTATTAAACGGAGCATGTCAGGCCTTACATAACGTGCAACATAACCAAATATCCGACATCGAGATTGTACACGACATCACAAATTTGAGCAAATTGCCTTCACGAAGTGTATTGGTACACGCATCAGTTTATTCAATGTAAACAATGCAGAAAAAAAAAAAAAAAAACCTAAAAGTCGGATCAATACCAGGCCGATTGCATCCTAGAAAGTGCCTAGAAAAAAAATTGAAAAGAATAAGCTGATGATTTGAAGCATCTTGTGACAATATGCTGATGATTTTCCATCCAATATGACTGCCACAATTCGAACAGAACAAGTCAGCAATGTCCGTCTGCGTTATATGACCCCCGTCTCTAACCTGAATAGGTCTAACGCTTACAGGAGCTTCATTAATGGGTCTTCCTCCTTCCATAGTCACATTTGTAAATCCTCTGCGATATTATATAAATTATGTTCACCTACTATTGTACACAAACATACAAAAACAAAGATAGGATATGCACTTTAATGTAAGACAACTCTTACCCATTATCATGCAATAGAAACAAAGTCTTCTCCTGGGTATGATATGAAGGTAGTTCCTGATCAAATAAAATATTTATATTATCACTTTAGCTAAAACTAGCAGAGGCAAAAAAAAAAAAAAAACGTACCTTCAGGAGACTATTAAATGTAGCATGTCGTGCCGTGCAAAACGTGCAACATAACCAAATATCCGACATCGAGATTGTACACGACATCGCGAATTTGAGCAAATTGTCTTCACAAAGTGTATTGGTACACGCATCAGCTTATTCAATGTAAACAATGCCAAAAAAAAAAAAAAAAAAAAACCTAAAAGCAAGATAAATACCAAGCCGATTGCACCCCATAAAGTGCCTAGAAAAAAAAGAAGAATATCACTACCTTTTATGGTTAAGCTTTAAGATGATTGTCACTGCCAAAGAAATCAAGAAAGAAGGGAAGAACGGAAGAAAAATCCATTATGACTAATTCATGGAGGCTAGAGGCTAGTTTTTTTCAAGTGTGGGCCTTAAAAAAACAGCTTGCAAGAAAGGAAGAAACACCGAAAAAACCATGGAAATAAAAAATTAAAGCTAAAAGCAGGATCAATACCAGACCGATTTCACCCTACAAAGGGCTTAGAAAAAAGGAAAGAAAAGAAAACTAAAAAGAATATCACGGTCTTCTACGATCTTTTCCTTCGTGCGATGTGGAGGTAGTTCCTGAACAAATAAAATATTTATATTATCACTTTAGCTAAAACTAGTAGAGGCAACAAAAAGAGAGGCGTACCTTCAGGAGAGTATTAAACGGAGCATGTCGGGCCTTACATAACGTGCAACATAACCAAATATTCGACATCGAGATTGTACACGACATCGTAAATTTGAGCAAATTGCCTTCACGAAGTGTATTGGTACACGCATCAGCTTATTCAATGTAAACAATGCCAAGAAAAAAAAACCTAAAATCCGGATCAATACCAGGCCGATTGCAGCCCAGAAAGTGCCTAGAAAAAAAAAAAACTAAAAAGAATTCGCTGATGATTTGAAGCATCTTGTGACAATACGCTGATGATTTTCCATCCAATATGACTGCCACAATTCGAACAGAACAAGTCGGCAATGTCCGTCTGCGTTATATGACCCCCGTCTCTAACCTGAATAGGTCTAACGCTTACAGGAGCTTCATTAATGGGTCTTCCTCCTTCCATAGTCACATTTGTAAATCCTCTGCGATATTATATAAATTATGTTCGCCTACTATTGTACACAAACATACAAAAACAAAGATAGGATATGCACTTTAATGTAAGATAACTCTTACGCATTATCATGCAATAGAAACCAAGTCTTCTCTTGGGTGTGATATGAAGGTAGTTCCTGAACAAATAAAATATTTATATTATCACTTTAGCTAAAACTAGTAGAGGCAAAAAAAAAAAGAAGCGTACCTTCAGGAGACTATTAAACATAGCATGTCGTGCCGTGCAAAACGTGCAACAGAACCAAATATCCGACATCGAGATTGTACACGACATCGCGAATTTGAGCAAATTGCCTTCACGAATTGTATTGGTACACGCATCAGCTTATTCAATGTAAACAATGCCAAAAAAAAAAAAAAAAAAAAAAAAAAAAAAAAAAAAAAAAAAAAAAAACCTAAAAGCAGGATCAATACCAGGCCGATTGCACCCTATAAAGTGCCTAGAAAAAAAAAAAAAAGAATATCACGACCTTCTATGGTTAAGCTTTAAGATAACTGTCAATGCCAAAGAAAGAAAGAACGGAAGAAAGATCCATTTTGATTAATTCATGAAGGCTAGAGGCTAGTTTTTTTCGATTGTGGCCTTAAAAAAAACAGCTTGCAAGAAAAGTAGAAAGACCGAAAGAACCGAGGAAATAAAAAATTAAAGCTAAAAACAGGATCAATACCAGACCAATTTCATCCCAGAAATGGCCTAGAAAAAGAGAAAGAAAAGAAAACTAAAAAGAATATCACGGTCTTCTATGGTCTTCTCCTTCGTGCGATGTGAAGGTAGTTCTGGAACAAATAAAATATTAATATTATCACTTTAGCTAAAACTAGCAGAGGCAACAAAAAGAGAAGCGTACCTTCCGAAGACTATTAAATGGAGCATATCAAGCCTTGCAGAAAGTGCAACAGAACCAAATATTCGACATCGAGATTGTACACGACATCGCGAATGTGAGCAAATTGCCTTCACGAAGTGTATTGGTACACGCATCAGCTTATTCAATGTAAACAATGCCAAGAAAAAAAAAACCTAAAATCCAGATCAATACCAGGTCGATTGCATCCCAGAAAGTGCCTAGAAAAAAACGCTGATGATTTGAAGCATCTTGTGACAATACGCTGATGATTTTCCATCCAATATGACTGCCACAATTCGAACAAAACAAGTCGGCAATGTCCGTCTGCGTTATATGACCCCCGTCTCTAACCTGAATAGGTCTAACGCTTACAGGAGCTTCATTAATGGGTCTTCCTCCTTCCATAGTCACATTTGTAAATCCTCTGCGATATTATATAAATTATGTTCACCTACTATTGTACACAAACATACAAAAACAAAGATAGGATATGCACTTTAATGTAAGATAACTCTTACGCATTATCATGCAATAGAAACCAAGTCTTCTCCTGGGTATGATATGAAGGTAGTTCCTGAACAAATAAAATATTTATATTATCACTTTAGCTAAAACTAGCAGAGGCAAAAAAAAAAAAAAGCGTACCTTCAGGAGACTATTAAACGTAGCATGTTGTGCCGTGCAAAACGTGCAACAGAACCAAATATCCGACATCGAGATTGTACACGACATCGCGAATTTGAGCAAATTGCCTTCACGAAGTGTATTGGTACACGCATCAGCTTATTCAATGTAAACAATGCCAAAAAAAACCTAAAAGTAGGATCAATACCAGGCCGATTACGCCCCATAAAGTGCCTAGAAAAAAAAAAAAAAGAATATCACGACTTTTTATGGGTAAGCTTTAAGATGACTGTCAATGCCAAAGAAATCAAGAAAGAAGGGAAGAACGGAAGAAAGATCCATTCTGATTAATTCATGGAGGCTAGAGGCTAGTTTTTTTCGATTGTGGGCCTTAAAAAAATAGCTTGCAAGAAAGGAAGAAAGACCGAAAGAACCGAGGAAATAAAAAATTAAAGCTAAAAGCAGGATCAATACCAGACCGATTTCATCCCAGAAATGGCCTAGAAAAAGAGAAAGAAAAAAAAACTAAAAAGAATATCACGGTCTTCTATGGTCTTCTCCTTTGTGTGATGTGAAGGTAGTTCCTGAACAAATAAAATATTTATATTATCACTTTAGTTAAAACTGGTAGAGGCAACAAAAAGAGAAGTGTACCTTCAGGAGACTATTAAATGGAGCATGTCGGGCCTTATAGAACGTGCAACAGAACCAAATATCCGACATTGAGATTGTACACGACATCGTGAATTTGGGCAAATTGCCTTCACGAAGTGTATTGGTACACGCATCAGCTTATTCAATGTAAACAATGCCAAAAAAAAAAAACCTAAAAGCAAGATCAATACCAGGCCAATTGCAACCCATAAAGTGCCTAGAAAAAAAAAAAGAATATCACGACCTTCTATGGTTAGGCTTTAAGATGATTGTCAGTGCCAAAGAAATCAAGAAAGAAGGGAAGAACGAAAGAAAGATCCATTCTGATTAATTCATGGAGGCTAGAGGCTAGTTTTTTTCGATTGTGGGCCTTAAAAAAACAGCTTGCAAGAAAGGAAGAAAGACCGAAAGAACCGAGGAAATAAAAAATTAAAGCTAAAAGCAGGATCAATACCAGACCGATTTCACCCTAGAAAGGGCCTAGAAAAAGAGAAAGAAAAGAAAACTAAAAAGAATATCACAGTCTTCTATGGTCTTCTCCTTCGTGCGATGTGAAGGTAGTTCCTGAAAAAATAAAATATTTATATTATCACTTTAGCTAAAACTAGCAAAGACAACAAAAAGAGAAGCTAAATTTTTTACTATAAAAATTTAAAGAAAGTTATAATTTAGTATAAAATTAAATGACCCAAGGTGTCATTTATAATCACCTTGGTACACCAAACCTAGTAAACATGTTGTCTTTTATGAATTACAAATTAATGATGTTTATTATATATGTATAAAAAAATGAGTTGGCAAACAAGGGGTTGAAAGCCTTCAGTACCATTATAAGTCATCAAATACTATAAAAATGAGAGGTCACATTGCTAGTTAGCAAGGTTTGAAATGTTGGAGATATAATATCTCCGATATTTCATAGAAATATTGAATATTGGTGATGCTTAAAGCGAAAATATTGCTAATATATAGGGTTGGCCAATAAAATTGAATCAGTGAAATATTGTCCAACCATTTTTATTTTTTTTTTGGGGAAAAATTGTCCAAATTTCCCTTTTTTTCTTAGAACCTAAGACAAAAAGTTCAATAAGAGTGCATATTTAATTTTATTATAAAAACAAAATATTAAAAGAATATTTTAACTAATTATTTTATTTAATTAAATATAAATATTATAATATATATATATATAATAATTGAGTACAGTAATATTAAATTTATTTTTAAATAGGACATATTATTAAAAAAAATGTCATAATATTATTATTGAATAATATTTAATGTAACTTAATAATGAATATATGCTAACAAAATTCGTATCGATGAACAAATTTGGAAACTTTTTTTAAAAAAATAATGATGGATTAATTTTCAATATTTTAAGTTTCTAAAGTTATCATAACAAATTTCAAATTTATTTTAAAATGTTTATAGGAAAGATTAAATTAATATCATGGAACAACGAAGAAGGAAAGCAATGAAGAATTTGGGAAGATAATTGTGATTTATTTGCACCATTTTATATATTCATATATTTTAATTAATTTTAAAATATAAAAAATTATTTAAAATAAATCTTAAAACTCTCATATTTAATTTAAATGATCTTATTTAATATGATTAAAACATAATTCAAAAAAGTTTTATATATTTAAAATAATAAATTCAACTATTCATATGAACTTTAAATTTTATATTCAAAAAGGTAATAATATAAAAATGAAAGGATATGATACAAATAATTAGTAATTATTAAACATTAATGATTAAAATTAATTTTCAATATTTTATATTTCTAAAACTAACCATAATAAATTTCAATTAAAAAAAGTTATTTGAAGTATTCATAAACAGAAAATTAAAAAATTTAGGTGTTTAATTAATTTTAAAAATGTTTGAAAATAATTTATCAATAAAATTTACAACTCTCAAATTTAATTTAAATCATCTTATTTAATATAATTAAAATATAATTCACAAAATTTTTGTATATTTAAAGTAATAAATTCAACTATTCAAGTGACCTTTTAAAAAATAAGTAATGACACTTTAATTTTCAATATCTTAAATTTGTAAAATTATCATAATAAATTTCTACTTAAAAGTCTATATGATTATAAAAAAATATAAAAACTTTTAGAAAAATTAAAGAAAAATCTTATATTATTATAATATATTACAATTTGTTATGTATTATCATAATATATCATCATTTATTATCTATCAATATAATATTATAGAATAACATATTATTATATTTGATATATTTATTTATAAATATTATTTACTGATGGAGATAGCATACTTTTATGGATAATTAATTTTAAAATGGGGACCAAAATATTTTTTTATTCTACATATCTAGAATTATAAGAATAATTTTAATTTATATTCAAATATTTTATTGATAAGCATAAAGGTTTAGATGATTTTTATAAAAAATATATGTTTTATAAGATAGATATTTCAAATTTTACACTCTTTATTTATTAATTTAAAAGTGATTGAAAAACAGAGATTATTAATTAACCTAAAACTAAGATGGTGTTTGTTTTTTTTACTTAATTTTAAAGTTTTTTTTTTTACTTAATTTTAAATAGAACTTTAATGCTTAATAGTATTAAGTATTAAGTTGTTTATTTTTTTAATATGTTATTTCTATTAAACATTAAAAAGTAAAGAAAAACCAATATATTATTTTTTAAAATCAGATATTTTGGTGTTTTTATTTAACAAAAAATTTATAATAAGTCATGAAAAAAAAAAAAAAAAAAAACTATCTAAAGTCTAAAAGCAATTTAGCTAAAAGAACAAACGTCTTCTTACTAAGAGAAGAATGATATTGAAATATATCTCCAAAAAAACATCACCATGAATAAATAAATAGGAAAAGAAATTATCACCATGAATAAATAAATAGGAAAAGAAATTATCAATGAAATCAATTGTAATAGTTCTCAGCTCATGCATCTCATTTGGACTTGGTGCCAACATCCATCACAGCTTCAGATGATTATGTATTGGCCTTGATGGACTATTGGGTGATTGTTGCTCTCCTTAACCTTAACCTGTAAAAAATACATGCATACCTTAAGATTAGTGTTGTGCTTCCTCTAACAAAATAAAATCTGTCCTCGTTAAGCTCTTTGGACCCAAAATCTATGTCCTATCAACAAGGCAAATATCCCATACCTGAGATCAAAACCAACTCAACTACTATCAACAATCAAGCTCATATATCTAATTCATCCTTCCAAAACCAAAAATGATCCTGCAAGTTACACAAGATTCATTCCACTGATAACTAATATTGCTGCTGTTGAGGAAATTGGCAAATACTAACAAAGATATCTACTAAATTAAACAACGTACACTTAAATCTACATCAACTAAAAATCCAACAATCAATTCACCTAAACAAAGTACAAGTGTACAACTACTACATAGCGATAAATATTTGGAAGAACTGCATCTACAAGAAGCTACAACTTCTAGTCCAAAGATGCCTTGGCCTTGGGTGGTGCCAATCTACTTCCTGGACATGGGAAGCATACTAGCTCCTAACAACACTTGTATGCCCACCTTCAAGCATTGCATCTAAAATCCCTTCGAGGGATTCCGAGGGCAAGTCCAATTGGCTTCTTTTTCCTTTTTTTTTTTTAAATTCTTGATGCCTACTTACAAAAGAATTAAACCAGAAAGAGCACATTATATATACGGGTTTGACTTAATCTCTACTACCATTGACACCTAAATGACTAATGGAAGTGATACTCTTCCTATTTTGTGCATCTTCTATGAGTAAATTAGCAGTCACAAAAGCTTTCTGTGATTTTCTTTAGGCCTCAATAGCAAAATTTACATCTTATGTTAGCATCACAAGCACATATAAAATTCAAGGTGTTGAGAAAATAATATATAAATTTAGATCAAAAGTAAATACATAGAGTTGAGAAAAAGAACCTATAAATTCATCCCACAACAAAACTATCATAAGTCAATGAGAAAGAGAGTTGAGATAGAGCATTGAGAGAGAATGCTTTATAAAGTATTTATCCAAGAAAAAAATAGGAATAAAAAGATGTGAGAAGGAATATGATGCAGACAATATGAAACAAAAATTCTTAAGTCCATCACTTTGTCAGTTTAATCCAAAAATATGGTGTGCTAAAGTACCTTTTGATAAACAAACACTCAATTAATTAAAAGAACCTAATAAAAAAAAAAGCATAACCAAAGCATGCAGGTACTGTAAGAGAGTCACTAAACAACCAAGAAAAATAAGGTAAAAACAAATAAACTTTCATTCATTTAACTAGAACCCAACCAATCAATAAAATTTAATAATGATAAAGAAGCTTCATCAATAAATAATATGTTTGATTTTAAAAAATTTAAAGGAAATGTGAAAAAAAAAATTAGAGAAGAAAATTATAAGAAAAGAATACAAAAACATATTAAAAATTAATAAATTATTTTTTTCAAAATTAATTCATTGTTTTTCTTCCTATTACAAAATTAAATAATTTAAAAATATATAAACTTATAATTAATTTTGATTGTATTTGTTTTTGTCTATATATATTTTTCACCACAAACCTGTGGGAAAATCATTTTTCTAAATTTTTTGTTTTCCTTTCTTGAATCCCAATTGAAAGTTAACATTAATTAGTAAGGTGTAAAACCTCATAAATGAATGTTTGATATATTAATATTCTCATTTAAATAATAAATTTTTTTAGTCCCAACTTGAATCAGTGTCCTAAATTAATAACCTTGCTAAATGTATAAAATAATAATATTTTTACAAATCCTTAGGGGTTCAAGGAAATATAAATTATATATGTTTAAAAAATTTTATTTTTTCAATTCGCTAATTGGAATCATCACATATTGAGAAGTACTGCATTATCTTTTATTATATTAAGTTTTAATATTATATCTCTTCCTTTTAAAAGTCTTTTTATCTTTTACAATTAATAATCATCTCATCTCTTAGGCTTCTACCACATTTATTGTTTTTATATTTATTAGGCATAGATGTACAACTATTGTACAATAGAAACATAATTCTCTTTGTAAATTAAAAAATATTTATTTATCATTAGATTAGTAAATTATTCATTTTTTGACATATTAATAACCTAGATAAGATAATAAGTTTTCTTGATCCCAAGAGTATTTCATAAGGGTCTTACCCAACTCGTAGAGTCAGTTAAGACTTAGAAGGGGCAAATACCCCCCAAAAAATAAAATTATAATAAGGTTTTGAACCCTTGTCCCCTTATTTAAGGAGAAAACATGTTTTCCACTACACTATACATCATTGTCTCCCTCTATTAATATTTTACCCTCCCTTTGAAATAATTCTTTTATTTATGCCCCTCCTAAAACGCATTCCTAACTCCGCCACTAGTTTTAAGTACCTCCAAATTAGGTTAATCTTTTAGAAAAAGTAATTAAATAGAATAATATAGGACTTGAAGCTTTTAAGACACCAAAATTAGCTTCAATACCATATGTTAAGTGACCAATTATTTCAAAATTTTAAAGGGTTAAGTAACCAACCATGAATAATGTTATATCATATATAACTCAATCTTGGAGGAAAAAGTTGATATAATATATATCAGAGTTCAACATTATCTCTCTATTAATTTTACAATTTGCACATTTTATTGTATGATTGCAATTGGGATATTCCTCCTTATGAAGCTTCCTCACCCAAAAAAGAAAAGGAAAGAAAAAGATAGATGAATCCACTCTCTCTTTTCTTCCCACCCCAACCATGTCAACTTCAACTGATCAGTTAAAGCTATGAATTGAGATGAAAAGAGAGGCATGTATCACATGTAGTTTACAAGATTTTCTATGTTCATTAAGAATTTTTCTTCAAGCCCAAGAGGACAAGCAGGAATTCAAAGTAATCGAAGCGGTAAGCTGACTTGGTGAGTGCCAACTTAAAGTCATTCCACGGAGGAAATCTAAACCAGAACTCAGTGAGCAAGCTTCTTCTTAGGATCGCCTTCTCGTGTGTGAAGGTGTCGAAGGAGAACTTCCCATGGTACCTCCCAAAACCAGATTCGCCAACGCCTCCAAAAGGGATGGTGTCTGCTGCATACTATATACATATATACATATATAGCAGCAAAGCAAAAGAACAAGTCATTGATCAGCACTATACATACAGTGCTGTAAATGAGGTTTTCCTCCTTCAACTTCTTTGTTTCACATGCCCATGTTGATGATCACCTAGGCTAGATGCTTATGGGATACTACAATATGCATAAGAATTTGACATTATTTTTCATTTTAATTCGGTTTCGCTTCCTTTTCCAAGCATGTTTTTGGGTACTATTGTGTCCCAAAAGGGATGTTTGGTACATATCTCATATCCAAAACCTTGTCATGTTATTCTAATGCGATTTATTACTTCTACATTTAGAGTATGTCCATGCATGCATGAAAGAACTCATGAATTTTCTTTAATATTTGTATACATAAGGGATTAAAGCGAGCGTTATGATTACTACTCAAAAAGTGCTATTTGATAGCTTGTAATTAACTCTTTTAAACACTTTTGAGTAGTAGTTATTGACTTTTAACCCAATTAACATGTTAAGGACCCTTGCAATCATTTCTAATCAAATTGTGCAAGTTTTGGTGTTTTTGTTAGTAATTTGATCACCAAAACAATCCAAGATTGAGGAGAGTTATTTGGAATCCATGGCAAAGCTTTTGGAAGCTCAAATTCATGAAGAACCAAGCTTTGGAGCTCCATAGCCCTTTGCCAAAGTCGTTCAAAGTATGCAAGGAGAGAAGCAAGGAGAGAGGAAAAACAGAGTGAAGAAAACAGGGGACAGCAGCTGCAGTCTTCTTGCGCACTTTTGGAGCACTTCCCGAAGTCTATTTTCTACATTCTATATACCATTTCAAAGCTCAGGAAGTCAAGAATCCAATGCTTCAAACGGTGCACGATTCGGACCTGAAACGAAGGAGTTACAACCATTACAAGCAGATCACTCCAAAGTGTTGCGAAATCAGCCTTTTGTTGCGAGAATTTCGCAGCCTTTTTGTACAGTGCTATGGAATTCCTCCTGAAGCTACCCGATACATGCCGCAAGCTGGAACGCTGAGAACCTCAAGGTGGAAGCCAATTTCGCAGCCCTGCGAGTTTAACTTGTTGTTGCGAAAATATTTCGCAGCCTTCTTGAGTGCCTGCGAAATCTCGCAGACACTATTTTTCACCTGCGAAATGTTCCTGGAGCTTCCCGATATTTTTGCACCGACTCTTTTAGATATTTTTCTTCAGATTTTTGTGTCTAAATTTCCATTTTCTCCTTGTATTCAACCACTCATGTAATTCCTTAGCTAGGAAGTATCCAAGGAAGGGTAAATTACCTTCCTATATAAACTCTCTTGTAAACACTCTCAGGAGACTCTCGGAGAAGTATGTAATATATAGATATATCATATATAGAATCAAGGAACAGAGCACTTGCTCTGTTTTTGATATATATTCTTGTCTTCTCTTTCATTTTCATTTTCTAGCCAACCAAACTCTGAGGATTTTTCCACAGAGGATGAGAGGCTAAGCTTTTTGTCTCTTGGAGTGAGGAAAGCCGGGTAAGTTTCCACATGCATAATTTGGAAGTTTTGTTGTTTTAGTTTTTAATGAAGAGAAAGTGTGACCCGTTAGTGATTTCTATGTTTTTAGTTAACTTAAAACACCTTAGAGTCACCTGGGCCAACACTTGGTAAGGCAAGTGATTTCCAACCATGGAAATGCACTAGTTTACCCCTTGCGAGCCTTTGGGAGGTGACTTGAAGGTAGGATTTTCTAGAATAGCCAACACTTGGTAAGCTTTTGGACTCCAAGGAGACATCCATTAGTTATCTCTTGCGAGCTTTTGACGGGTAATCCAAGGTTAAAGATCACCTTGAATGGCAAGTGCTAGGTGAGAGGCATGAACCATTGCAAGTTGCATCAGTGAGAGGGATTTAGTGTTTGAACCCATTAATGGGAAGCATCTGTATAATACCGGTTGGAGAAGGAACTATATGTTAATTCTCTAATGCGAGGAAAAGAAACAAGTGACCGGAACTCCCCCTTTTTGCATGAGGAACCTGAGCCTAGTGATCTAAACTCCAAGAAACATCTTTCTTTGTAAGTAAAATCAGTTACTATTTTTGGTTAGTTTAAAACCGAACTTTTTCCATTTAAACAAGTTTATGTTTTCTTTTAAAGCTAACCTTGAAATGAAAAGACACCAATTCATCTTTGAATTAATATCAATTGTGAAGTGAAAACCCATCCCAGTGAACGATCCTAGAGCCACTATGCTATAGTAGCTTTGTCTTTGCTACCCTAGTATATGGTGTAATAGGTTATAAATTTTGTTGATTACTCCCTCAATCAAGGAGCACCAGCTGGACACGAATCAGCTGAGACACCAATTGGGCACGAATCAAATGGCGCCGTTGCCGGGGATCGAACCACGAATCAAATGGTGCCATTGCCACTGCCGCTACTAGGGACGAATCAAATGGCGCCGTTGCCGGGGGTGGTGCCACTTTACAGTGATATCACCTTTCTAGAGTACTTGTGATCTTCATCACAAGTTTGGTGACTTTTCTTTTCCTTTAACTAACTCTTTTTATTTCTTTATTGTTCATGTTTTAGTATACCTTTTATTTAGTTTTTAGTTTACCTTAATTTTCTTTCTTTGAATTGTTTTTCTTTTGTTTTCTTTTGTGTTCTCTGTTTTTAATTCACAATTTACTAGTTGTGCATGCCATATTGAATACCATAGCAGAGGAAGCTATGAACTTCATGAGTTATGTGGCTGAAGTCTCAAGAGGATGGGATGAACCAAATGCTCGAGATATGGGGAGAATGAAGTCTCAACCTAAAGCTAAGGGTGAGATGTATATTTTGAATGATGGTATGAACATGAAGGCAGAAATTGCAGCTATGGAAAGGAGATTGGAAGAGCTAGAAATGAACCAGATGCAAGAAGCGCAAGCCATCTCTCAAACACCATTGCAAACTATGCCTTGTGCCATTTGTCTATCTTATGAGCACTTGGTTGAAGAGTGTCCTATCATTCCAACGGAGAGGGAAATGTTTGGTGATTGCAACACCTACAATTCCAATTGGAGGGACCATCCAAATTTCTCTTGGAAACCACAGCCACCTCAGTATCAGCAACCTGCTCAAGCACCACAGCAAGCCTCAAACCTTGAACAAGCTATGGTGAATCTTTGCAAGGTCGTGGGAGATTTTGTGGGAAAGCAAGAAGCCACCAATGCTCGAGTGGATCAAAGAATGGACAGAGTGGATCAAAGAATTGATAGAATGGAGAGTACTTTGAATAAAAGGATGGATGAAATGCAAAATGATCTATCTCAGAAGTTAGATATTCTCCAAGATTCAATCTCAAGGCTTTCCAACCTCAACACAATGCAAGAGAAAGAAAACTCTCCTTCTCAACCTTATCAAAATTCCATGAGTATCCATGAAATGGAGGCTGAGGAGGGAGAACCTTCACAAAAGAAGGAAATTGAAGAAGTGATCACTCTGAGGAGTGGTAAAGAGGTTGATCTGCCCACATGCAAGCTAGAGCATAAGGTAGATAGTGAAACAGAGAAAGAAAAGAGGGAGGAAATCAAAGGAAAGAAAAAGGGGAAAAGCATAGAGAAAGATGACTATGATGTTAATGTACAAAGAGAACCACTGAGGATAGTCATCAAGGAAGAATTGATGAAGAAACACATGCCTCCACCTTTTCTCCAAGCTTTGTATGACAAAATCATACAGATCACATCTCAAGTGAGGGATGCAAACTTCATATGGGATCCGGGCAAGCTAAATAAGGATCAAATTTTTTGATGGACTTAGTCTTTTTAAAGACTAGCTAGTCCATATCTTTTTATTTTACTTTTTACTTGTTCTAATTTTGATTTCAGTGTTTTAATTTTGATTTCAATGCTTTAATTTTGATTTCAATGCTTTAAATCTAGTTTGTTTTGATGTAATATAGGTTTTTGGATGATCAAAATCAAGAGGAATTGCAAAGAAATTGAAGAAAAAAAATCAGAGCAAAATCGGAGCAAAATCGGAGTCAAACGGAGCGAAAAACAGGGGAAAAACAGGGGTCTGCGAGATTTCGCAGCCTCTGCGAAATCGGCATTTTGTTGCCAAACCATTCCGCAACACTGTAGAAGTCTCTGCGAAAATTTTCGCAGCTGCGAAACCCATTTTGGCACACGAGTGCCACTTCGCAGCACAGGAGCATCTGTTTCGCAGCTGCGAAACGCATTGCGAAGTGAAAAAGGCTGATTTCGCAACAAAAGTCCCATTCCGCAGAGGATTTCGCGGCTGCGAAAGCACTTTTGGCACACGAGTGCCATTTCGCAGCACAGTGACCCTCATTTCGCAGCTGCGAAACGGCTGCGAAGCTCCAAAGCGTGAAAATTCTCAATTTCGCAGTCAAAGCTCCATTTGGCAGGGTATTTCGCAGCTGCGAAAGTGAATTTGGCACACGAGTGCCACTTCGCAGTACAGTAGCATCCATTTGGCAGCTGCGAAACGCATTGCGAAGTGGTAAAGCTTGATTTCGCACCAAAAGTCCCATTCCGCAGGGTATTTCGCAATTGCGAAGCCGGTTTTGGCACACGAGTGCCATTCCGCAGCACAGTGACTCCCATTTCGCAGCTGCGAAACGGCTGCGAAGTCCCAAAATTGAAAAATCCCAATTTCATAGTCGCACCCTCATTTCGGCAATTGTTGGACACATCTCGATCACTTTCCGAAGTTCAAATTATGCATGCAATATCTCGTTGGAAAGATTGGGAAGTCACGAGTCCACAGCTTCAAACGGTGCTAGATTTGGATTTGAAACGGAAAAGTTATGGCTGTTTGAAGATGACTGTGCAAACCATGAGCGGAAATGCCGCACCTCAATTTTGCTACTGTTGGACACGTTTTTGAAGCACTTTTTGGAGCTCAAATTATGCATACGATATCTTGTTTGAAAGCTTGGGAAGTCAGGAGTCCAGCGCTTCAAACGGTATGTGATTTGGAGGTGAAATGAAGAAGTTATAGTTATTTGAAGACAAGCACGCAAAGCTGAGCGAGAATTTCGCAACCGAGACACCATTTGGAAGGGTATTTCGCAGCTGCGAAACCACTTTTGGCACACGAGTGCCATTTTGCAGCACAGTTCTCCTCATTTTTGAAGCTGCGATACACCTGCGAAATCACTTTTAAGTTACGAAATGGGCTGCGAGAATTCCCCTCCTCTACGAAATCCACCTCCTGCTGCGAAAATGCTCCAAGCTTCAGAAATGGGCTGCGAAATTGCCCATTGCCTGTGAAATGATCTCCAAACTTTGAAATGGCTGCGAAATCACCTCCAAGCTTAGAAATGGCCATCAAATTGCAAAATTGACTTGCGAAATGGAGGAAGGTTTGCAAAAACACTTTGCAAAGCCAAGGGAAGTTGCTAAAATGCCAATAGAGCCTCACAATCATGCATCTGAAGAGGAGAGCCCTGCACACCCTGGGATCACACACACTAAGCCTCTCATTCCATTTCTTACCTCCTTAAACCATCAAATCCCATAGCTACCAACTGAGAGCTCCAGTTGAGGAGACTATGCCACCTAAGGAGACTACCAGAACAGAGGTCAAAGTCCTGATCCAACCCATTCAAGAGGCCACCACAGACGCATAAACTCCACAGGACCTTACCATTACTTGATCATCTCTTTACTTTTTGTCTCTACTTATTATAATTCCATATTTTGATGTCTTACATTTTGGGATTGGATGTATTACTGATGATACATCATACATAGACATCATTTTTGTTTAAACTTGGCATTTTCCTATTTCCTCTACTCACTAACTCTTATATTTTCTTTGAAACATGTGGTTTCTCCTATATGACTCAGACTCCATGTCACTCAAGAGGTACCACTTCCTCCCTATTTTTTAATCGTTTTTTTCACATTGAGGACAATGTTCAGCTTGGTTGGGGGGAGAGTTGAGGAAGTAAGTATTGTTAATAATGCTAAGTTATTTTGGTAATTTAGTTGCTTTTTGCTTAATTTAAAAATTTTTAAAGTTTTTATTCTACTCTCCATGGTTATTAAGGAAAAATTTTCAAAATGAAATGGGAGAAATTGAATTTTTGTCTTTTTACTTGACTTAGAGTTTGTATTATGCTTACTAAAGTTGATGAATTGTTGAAACTTCTATTGAATTCAACCTCAGTTCTTCCACTTTAAGCTATTCACACACTGTGCACAATAGGTTCCAAGTATAAGATGAAAAACTATTTCCCTCTTGACTTAGGAAAATTTTAGACTTGGTACCTTTGACCTTATTTAATAGTGTTGGGACACCTTATGAAAGGCCAATGAGCCTTTGAGAAAAAAAAAAAAAAAAAGAGAAAGAAAGCAAAATGTTTGCTTACCTTGAAACCCGAGCAAGGTCTGAGGGGTATATGGTGAAAATCTTTAAAACCTGGTGCCCTAAGCCTTCATTGGTTGGGAGTCACCGACCTCAATGCTCGTTACAAGGGTGGATAGGTGGAGTTTAACATACTGTAGGTGCTTGGGTATTAAAATTCATTCTCAAAAGTCCGGGGTAAAATCCGAGGAGTTAGTGGTTGAAAGATCCTTAAAGCTTGATGCCCTAAACCTTAATTGGTTGGGAGTCATCGATGGACCCCCGTTACATGGACAATTAAAAAAAAAGAGAATACCTTTAAGCCTTGTACTCCTACAATGAAAAAAATTGTGAAAAAAAAGAGGTGCGTTCTTAGCCTATTAGAGGTTGATTAGTTTGCTAAGCTTTGAAAAAGAACTAGGTTGGGTGGAGAGATTAGTTTGACATACTATATTCGGAAGCTAATAAATAACACTTAGATTTTTGTGGAAGAGTAAGGTTTGACCCTTTGGAAGTGCAAATGATTTTAAAGCTTAAATTTGCATAATGCCTTCTCTTTATGAATTGTGATTAGACAAGTTATTTGATAACTCTTGTTGAAGTTTGAGTTTTATTTCTTTAATGTTCCATGTGAGAGTTAGATCATCATGCCACTTGAGAATTGTTTTTTGATTAGCATGATGTTGTAAATTATAGTATTGTTTATTTTTATTTTTCTCTCCTTCATTGCTAAGGGACTAGCAATATGTCGGTTGGGGGGAGTGATTACTACTCAAAAAGTGCTATTTGATAGCTTGTAATTAACTCTTTTAAACACTTTTGAGTAGTAGTTATTGACTTTTAACCCAATTAACATGTTAAGGACCCTTGCAATCATTTCTAATCAAATTGTGCAAGTTTTGGTGTTTTTGTTAGTAATTTGATCACCAAAACAATCCAAGATTGAGGAGAGTTATTTGGAATCCATGGCAAAGCTTTTGGAAGCTCAAATTCATGAAGAACCAAGCTTTGGAGCTCCATAGCCCTTTGCCAAAGTCGTTCAAAGTATGCAAGGAGAGAAGCAAGGAGAGAGGAAAAACAGAGTGAAGAAAACAGGGGACAGCAGCTGCAGTCTTCTTGCGCACTTTTGGAGCACTTCCCGAAGTCTATTTTCTACATTCTATATACCATTTCAAAGCTCAGGAAGTCAAGAATCCAATGCTTCAAACGGTGCACGATTCGGACCTGAAACGAAGGAGTTACAACCATTACAAGCAGATCACTCCAAAGTGTTGCGAAATCAGCCTTTTGTTGCGAGAATTTCGCAGCCTTTTTGTACAGTGCTATGGAATTCCTCCTGAAGCTACCCGATACATGCCGCAAGCTGGAACGCTGAGAACCTCAAGGTGGAAGCCAATTTCGCAGCCCTGCGAGTTTAACTTGTTGTTGCGAAAATATTTCGCAGCCTTCTTGAGTGCCTGCGAAATCTCGCAGACACTATTTTTCACCTGCGAAATGTTCCTGGAGCTTCCCGATATTTTTGCACCGACTCTTTTAGATATTTTTCTTCAGATTTTTGTGTCTAAATTTCCATTTTCTCCTTGTATTCAACCACTCATGTAATTCCTTAGCTAGGAAGTATCCAAGGAAGGGTAAATTACCTTCCTATATAAACTCTCTTGTAAACACTCTCAGGAGACTCTCGGAGAAGTATGTAATATATAGATATATCATATATAGAATCAAGGAACAGAGCACTTGCTCTGTTTTTGATATATATTCTTGTCTTCTCTTTCATTTTCATTTTCTAGCCAACCAAACTCTGAGGATTTTTCCACAGAGGATGAGAGGCTAAGCTTTTTGTCTCTTGGAGTGAGGAAAGCCGGGTAAGTTTCCACATGCATAATTTGGAAGTTTTGTTGTTTTAGTTTTTAATGAAGAGAAAGTGTGACCCGTTAGTGATTTCTATGTTTTTAGTTAACTTAAAACACCTTAGAGTCACCTGGGCCAACACTTGGTAAGGCAAGTGATTTCCAACCATGGAAATGCACTAGTTTACCCCTTGCGAGCCTTTGGGAGGTGACTTGAAGGTAGGATTTTCTAGAATAGCCAACACTTGGTAAGCTTTTGGACTCCAAGGAGACATCCATTAGTTATCTCTTGCGAGCTTTTGACGGGTAATCCAAGGTTAAAGATCACCTTGAATGGCAAGTGCTAGGTGAGAGGCATGAACCATTGCAAGTTGCATCAGTGAGAGGGATTTAGTGTTTGAACCCATTAATGGGAAGCATCTGTATAATACCGGTTGGAGAAGGAACTATATGTTAATTCTCTAATGCGAGGAAAAGAAACAAGTGACCGGAACTCCCCCTTTTTGCATGAGGAACCTGAGCCTAGTGATCTAAACTCCAAGAAACATCTTTCTTTGTAAGTAAAATCAGTTACTATTTTTGGTTAGTTTAAAACCGAACTTTTTCCATTTAAACAAGTTTATGTTTTCTTTTAAAGCTAACCTTGAAATGAAAAGACACCAATTCATCTTTGAATTAATATCAATTGTGAAGTGAAAACCCATCCCAGTGAACGATCCTAGAGCCACTATGCTATAGTAGCTTTGTCTTTGCTACCCTAGTATATGGTGTAATAGGTTATAAATTTTGTTGATTACTCCCTCAATCAAGGAGCACCAGCTGGACACGAATCAGCTGAGACACCAATTGGGCACGAATCAAATGGCGCCGTTGCCGGGGATCGAACCTCGAATCAAATGGTGCCATTGCCACTGCCGCTACTAGGGACGAATCACGTTATAGTTAGGTTGTTACATATGAAATACCTGAATGATTGCATCGTTGAAGGTCACGCTTCCCGATGATGTCTCGGAGATTATCCTTCTCTTCAAAGTTTCATTTTTGGTGAAGACATAAATGGCTAGTGCTTTAGGCCTTGAGTTTATGAACTCAATGCTGTCTTCAATCTTCTTTAACTGTTAAAACAAGTAAGAAATCACAGTAAACAACAAAACAAAAAACTAATTCTAATCAACCACTAGGGTTTATTTGAAAAAAAAAAATGCTAATACTAATAAGCTACTAGGGTTCCTTGAAAATTAGAGAAGTTGCTAATACAATCAACTTCTAGGGTTACTTGGAAAAAAAAAATCTAATACTAATCAGAGACTAGGGTTCCTTGAGGTATGCATATCTTACTGTAATTATAGGAAGCAATGGACCGAAGATTTCGTCGGTCATAATGGAAGCTTTGAGAGGAGGATTCATCAAGATCGTTGGCTCGATGAACCTGCATGGAGATAAATTAATGGCATGCATGCATAATTGAACTATTATCAAAGAGTATTAACTCAAAAAAATGAAACAATATGGGAATAGAATGGATCCATTTAAGTTGAAGAGTTTTAGAAGGAGAACAGTTCATATGCAAGAGAAAGGGAGAAATAGTTACAAGTTGTCTTCATCCACCCCACCGCCATGGACAATACAAGATTGGACTGAGGGATCATCAAGAATGTTCTTCAGCCTTAAGAAATGTTTTTTGTTGATTATCCTTGCCATGCTTTTTGTTTCTCTAGGGTTTTCACCAAACATTTTCTTGGTCATGTTCCTCAACAATTCTAGCTGAAAGGTTTGAAGGAAAAACAAACTCTTTCTATTAGTTTGAAAACCCGAATTAACAAACAAAAAAATAAAAATGTCGAAGAAGAATTCGATACGGTTAGTAGTAGTACCAAGGTGGGTGCAAATCCTTCTTGGACTAGGATGTAATCGATCGCTATGCATGCTTGACCGGCGCAGGCCCCGAATTTCCCTCCAAGAACTCGTTTTATCACCATCTTGTGATCAAATTAATAGCATGGAAGGAGTTCAATGAGCAACTTGTCCTAATACAAGCTAATCACCCACATGATTTTGCAGGATACAAAACATAAACTCATAGATTCTTCCTCATTTTTCTTCGGCTTCTTTATGCCTTGTTTGGATAACAGAAAGTACCACAGAAAAAAAAAGGGAGAGAGATAGAGAGAAAGGGAATGAAAAATAAGTTCAATTACTTCAAAACTTTCATTTTCCTTTACTTTTCCCTTATCATTTCTCTTTCATACAGAGAGTGAAGAATTTAAAAAGGAGGCTTCATATCAGGGTTTTCTCAGCATACAAGACACCCATTGAAGGAAAAATAATGTAAAGGGTAGCTGAATTTGTGATATTAATATTATATTTTATAGCAAGATATATATGGCTACCTCTTTGTCCCAAGAACTTGAAAATGAATCAAATATGGCTGGACATTTTCCACCCAGCTCCAATGTAACAGGCGTTAGATGATTAGCAGCTGCAGTCATTACAACACGTCCCACTCGGGGGTTTCCTGAAAGAAGTTTCATTAAATTAAGATCATTTACGCATTGTGTTGTATAAAATAAATTTGTTGAATACCTGTGAAGAAGATCTTGTCCCATTTACAGCGGAGGAGATGTTCGCCAACGGCGGCCCCGCCCTCGATGACCTTGACAGCTTTTTTGTCTAGGTAAGTAGGAATGGTTTTTGCTAGAAGAGAAGAGCTGGCTGGAGCCAGCTCTGAAGGCTTTAGAACTACTGAGTTTCCTGCTGCTATTGCTCCAATCACTGGTTCCAGGGACAGCCCTACCACAATTTATTCATTGAGCAATGCTGTAATAAATTGAGACTCCATGGCTACTGATTCATACATTTAGAGCCCAATTATGAGCCATGACCTGGTGGGTCTAAGCTCAAATGGGAATTGGGCCCCAGCCCAGCTAGATGCAATCAAAGCTTGGCCCAAGCCCAGCCTGAGTTCAGGCGTTTAATAATGGAACTTAATAATAATAACTTATCATTAGGATTCAGGAATGCACACAGTTTGATTTATCGAACCTCTGAGGTGGCTCGAACTCACGACCTCCCGCCAAACCAAGTTTCAATATCATATTGAACTACTAATTTTTCTAAAAGCTTAAGTTTACACGATTTGAACTCAATATGTATATCACGCTCTTTAAAGCTATAAATAAATAAATAAATTTTAAGTAGTAAACAAATTGTGGTAAAATAAAGAAAATTGACTCACCAAAGGGAAAATTCCAAGAAGAGATAATGAGAACAAGGCCAAGAGGCTCTGGAAACACTTCTGCTGTTGAGGGGAATGTAGCTATTGGTAATTTAGCCTGTCAACCGACATCAACATATTCTCATATTGCTTGCTAAATATATTTGGTGCAGTTTATATGAATCTATGCTGCTATTTCTTTGAGAGAGAAAATTAATTCTACCTCAGAATTCAAAAAAAAATCCACCCATATTAGCAGAAAGTGGAAATTTAAAATCAATCTCCATTTTTAAATTTTAACAGCCATATCATGCAAGAAGTTTACAAAAAATTGAAAGAAAAAGGAAAGAAAATCGACCTTTCTGCTTGACATCCAGTCTTTCAAGGAACTCAATGCAAGATTCACAGATTTTGTTAGGGTTCCCACCTGCAAAATAAACATTCATATCCATGTGCATGAGTTAGTCACAAATCATCTAGAAAACATTTAATGTCTTGGTTGACTTTCCATCCATCCCTTTACCTGATCAAAGTACTGACTCTTACTAATGCTTGTACTACATATTATCATCAAAGTTTCCGTTATAATCATTTATGTTTCGCAGTCATTTTCTAAAGGTAGATCATAAATTTCAAAAAAGAAAAAAATCATCTCTCATCCAATTAGTATAGTAACTCTTTAACATGTAAAAGATAACATACCTCATCTCTGTAGGACTCGGCATAATGTTTGCCTAGATCTTGCTCAAGGGCCTTAAAGATATCCTTTTCCTGTTCCTTGAGGAGAGTGAGCAAACCCTTGAGTTGTGACTTCCTCCATGAGGCTTCCTTTGTTTTGCCACTCCTGTAGCTCTCCCTCAGCTCCTCCAAATCCGGTTCCAAATTCTCTATTTCAGCCATGAAGGAAAATGGTATTGGCTCTTGCCTAGTTGTCTTCTGAATGCCCTATTTATCATCCTCATATTCAACTAACCTTTTTTTGTTGGTTAGTTGCCTTCATAAAAGCTCCCACCGAGTGAGTTCTTTTTCCATTATTACGTGGGTTACGTGAAAGAGCTCGGCTTATTAGGCTCCCATCTTGACCCTTAAATTCACGTTTTCTCTCTCCTTGGGCCATGCACAAGGACCAATAGCAATAAAGGGCCACAATTTTAGAAATGAAGAATCAAGAATGTGATGTTTGTATTTGGCAAAACGTTGAGGAACTGGACCCTCAAATTTAATTAGAGGTGCCCCACCTCATGCCGACTTCCAAACTACATTGTCTTTGATAAGATTGTCTACCCTTAGTTCACGGGATTTACAAAGTGCACCTACTATATTAGCTCCATACGGGATTTAAAAGCTGTACTCATATGAGCCCCAAAAGGCATCCATTTGCACATGTCTTTCAATTTCATTTATTGCGTAGGGTGCATGACAAGAACATGTAAAATTAAAATCAAATGTCATTTTTTTATTTGGAATTTTCCATTATAGGAAGAAATTTTTTTATTTAATTTAAAATTTTGAAACCATATACAAAATTTCCTTGGCTTTGTTCCGAATACAAAATTTAATCATTTCTCTATTAAATACAAATGTTAATAGCTGATCTTCAATTTGAATCCTTCAAGTTTTCAAATAGAATTTGATTATTAAGGTGGTATTTATTTTTTAGTTGAATAAAAAAATCAAAATATTTTATTTTTTTATTTTTTTTAATTCAATTAAAAGCCACAAATCATATCAATGAATTACTTTTAATTGAATAAAAAACACCACCCACCATTTTTCTTTCTAAACGTCATTTAGTTTATTGAAATATCTTCACAAGATATTTAGGTGTAATTAAACACGAAGACGCGTCTGAACTAAAAATTTTGTTTAGTCGAATAAGTGATTGCAATTTCCTCACCGCTCAAATCAATCCATTTAGCATGCAGCCAAGTGGGTCAAGATGGTAGGTGTGGAATTGAACCCCAATTATTGGAAAATGGGTGCCCCATCCATCTTCATGGGAGTTTGATCTTAAGCCAAGTTCTTTGAATTCTAATATAAAGATTACATGATATAAACACCATTACACTTGTTCAAAGAGTAGTTCGAGAAACCCATCACACCTGATTTGCCTGCTACAATATGCGCTTTCGTCTACTTCTCCAGGGATTTTTATATGTCAGATCTGCACAACAATCAATGAGGCTTAGTTTTTTTATTTATAAAAAAATTTTGGGTCCATAGCCATAGGCTAGGACCAACATGCATATAGTTGAGAGTCTTGGTCCAATCCTCTTGAAACTCCCATTAAGATTCCAGAGGGAGTGATGAACTGTGATCACATGGTATTATGGATAAGGACATTAAATTTATTTATTTTGGTACATCACATTCAATGATTTTATTTATGATGGACAGCACACGTTCGTGAGTCCTCAGTTTCTTCTACCTGCACTAATTTTTCCAACCACCCATACTTAGCATAAACTTTGGACAGTTATACTAAACTATCAATCAACCATTAGGGGACACCATCAAATGCTACAAGCACCAAACATGACGCAGCCATCTTCGGGTTTATTAACACTCGTGCAAGCCCTAAATCAAGGAGTAATGATTCTGTTGAATTTTACCAAAGAGCAGCTTCCCTGGTTAGCCTTTCCCACTAAACCCATAATATAAATAACCCTAGTTTATATTAGACTACAAGACATTAAGTCTATAGAAAAACCAAACCAGTGAAGAGCTTACCCTCTTCATAGAACCTTGTCAAGTTTGTCTTCAAGATTGATAGCCAGACGCTTGTGTTTTGTTTCCGGAACACAGAAGCAAAGTCTGATTCAAGTCAGCTAATGCCACAACGTGATGTCAATTCATGTAGCAGCTATCAGTTTTCTGCCACGTGGTGCCAGGTTTGCTTGTGTTTTTGCTGATGCAGCTCGGGCTGAAAATAAATGAATGAAGGTCAAATTTGATGGTTGATTCTCTTAGTGAGCATTTAGGGATCACAATGAGTTCATTTGTCTACATTTTAGGATACAGGGAAAAGTATTCTGAAATGGGGTAATCACCAGAGAAACAAAAGAAATAGAAATTGATGAATTAAGTAAACAAAATGACATCATCATTTGAAACATTTAAGGTGAATCCAAAGTAACAAGGTTGGCTTCTTCCTGTTGTCCCTTTTTCTTTGAGTAGTAAAGTATCACATACATATGTAGGGCACCTACGCTAGGTCTGTCCATTTCTTTGGTTGTCATCATTTATACAAGGCACCTATATGATGGAACTATTCATTAATACATCTGCCTCATTTACCTATTCCTCACATTATGTCAAATATCCAACACCGGTGTCGATGTCCTTGTGGGGCACACAACAAAATAGACATACAACCAACACCAAGTCAACTTAACTGGTATATGGCTGGCAATGAAATAAACATCAAGACACCAGAGGATTTAAAATACCAATGGAAGAGATTTCCAAAAATGGCGCTTCAACATAAGCAAAAGAGATCAGCATCAAGTAGGCAAAATCTAAGGGAAAAGAGTCTCAATGCATGGCATGGCATTTTACGTGGTGAAGCTCTATCGGCTTTAACATATGCAAAACAAAACAAGTATGCCAGTGGTGTACTAAATTCAAGGAAAAAAGGTTCTCCCTTGCCCAAGTGTGCAGTATGGTGCAGGCAGACCACATGGCCAGCACATTAGCAGCCTTGGGAAAAAGGTTTCTCCCTCTTGCCTAAGTGTCCTGTGGGCAAACATGCAGATCACATGGCCCATAAATTGCCAGTGTACAAAAATTCAGAGGAAAAGGTTTCTTTCTCTCTAGCCTAAGAGTGCAGTGTAGCATAGACATGAATACTACGTGACCAGATCATTCCTGTACATGGAGTCATTAAGAAGTCAATAAATTTAAGATAAGAAAGAGAGAAATGAAATGCACTCTGATGTTAAAGAAAGTGAAAATAATGACCCAAAAAAATAACACTGATTAAATGCAATAAAAAAGAGCCCTCATCACTGACCTCCATTCTTCTCTATTTTTCTTCTACTCCGCCATAAAAGTCGAATTGGTGTACCAGAAAACCCAGCATCTGAACGTAGTTGCTTCTCCATATAACGCCGATAAGTTTCAGGGAAAAGTTTAGCATCATTAACAAAAAAAACAAATGTAGGTGGCCTAATAGCTGCCTGCAAAAGAAAATTATGTTCACTATTAATACCCACTGCTTTTCACCAGAATTATATCCCCAACCATGTAAAACCTGTACTAGGACCTCAGTTGGTTTAAGGATGACACATCAAAATGCATTATGTGATTTATGTGTTAAAACACAGAATGGAATCCATAGAGTGAATTTTGTAACACTACATTCCAAAAGTCAGGGCACAAACTGGACCAATTTGACACTGTTTAAATTTTGTTTCCCAAGTTTTACCTCTTAATATTACAATCCAAATAAAATATGGATCATATCCAACTTCAAAATTCAAGTTGGATTCAGATGCTTAATAATGGATGGGAGCAATCATTGATAGGGTAAGTTTATAAATATTGTATTTTACTTTGCCTTACTGATTAGTAGCTAAATCATTTTTTAAAACAAACAAGGGAAAACTTATACTTTATATTAATTCATAAGCAATCCAATCCAGGTCCAGGCTTCCATCTGGATCTTGGTTAGGATATGGATCTATATCAACAAGCAAATCTTAGCTGGGACAAGACCGCTCTTCAAAGGGAATCTTCTTCCATCTAGAGGAGATACTTGTTTATTCAATACAGACCATCCATAGCAGTCACATCAATTCTACTGAGTTGTAGTAATTCCTTTTGGATCTAACCTTGTTTGATCTAGATTCAAATATAAAAAGATGGACTGGGATTGAGATCCAAATGAAACCGCTCCACATTTCATGCCCAATTCAGTATGGTGTTTAAGCATCTATATATGTGTTCTCTATTAGGAGTGAATTTGATGCCAGTACCTGCCAATTCTTCATAGAACATGACCTCTTCCAAAAGCACATTAAAGAAAACAAACTAGAAAAGAAACAGTTTTAACAACCTAAAGTCACGAGAACCTCAGCTTCATTTCTCTGCTATATCTTTGGGGCAGCTCACATCTCACACAATTGCTTATTCTCAATTTTCACATTTTCAACAAACAACATTTAGAATGTAAACGCATTTTAGATCTCATTTAACAAGAGCATATTTGTAATAATGCACATAAAAAAAAAAATAAAAAAAAGCTCCAAACATTCAATATGACGAGATAGACAAGCAGCCTCGTCAAAGAAACACAATTTAACTGGTCTTTTTACAATAAAATATCAAGAACAATGATGCAGTACCTGAGTACAATAATAAACACGTCCTCTCTTCCCACCTCTGTTCCTTGGAGGTGATTTAAACGCAAGAGCTTCCTGCACCACTTGATTCAATATGGAAGTACTTAGCCTTCTTGATCTCTCCTTTTCAACTGTACTCGCCGCAACAATGATCCTGAACCCAACACAATAAATGCAATTTGGGTGTAGTACACCTATAAGTAACATTAAAGAGATATCTATTGGCAAGGTTGTTTGGTTATTACTCATGCAATTCCCCTCATTTAAGTGAGTTTCATATGGAACAGTGATATTTAGACCCCTGGATTGCACATAAGACCAAATTCGTGAGGTCAAATTCTTACCAAGGGCAGTGACAACTGGAAGCTATAGCAGACAGTGACTATCCATTATTTCTCATTTTCAAGTCATCAGGCTAAGGGTTCAAGTGGTTATGTAAAAAGTTTTCAAATGGAATATCCACAAACCCCATTGGAAACGGATATAGTTTCCTTTTCTTCTATCTTCACAAGATTTAGTAGATGCTCATCATGCCATAAACTTCAAGGGTAACAATCCCTCATAGATGAGGAAAACATATATATAGATAAAGTACCCACCCATTTACCCCATGGGAGCCTAAATCTAAGGTTTACTAACCCAGCCACTAAGTGATTACATCATGGCCATAATATTAGTGAATGACAAAAACAGTAAATTATTATGAAAAAAAACTATCAGGCAAGGGCATACTTATCAACGCTATGA
Organism: Vitis vinifera; assembly: GCF_030704535.1. Lineage (NCBI taxonomy): Eukaryota > Viridiplantae > Streptophyta > Magnoliopsida > Vitales > Vitaceae > Vitis > Vitis vinifera. The sequence continues at coordinate 2,582,826 of NC_081810.1, forward strand.
CCAGCTATTGCGGTTGAATAGACAATAGGTGCCCAACCTAGAACACGAAGCTTCTCCCTGACATCCTGCTCGTAATATGTTGCAGTCTGTTGGTTTTTATTTGGTATAGTATCCCATTTGTTTACAACAATCAGGCAACCCTTCCCTTCTCTTTCAATCCTCTCAGCAATCCTATAGTCCTACAATTTTCAGCAGTGAAACATCATTTTATCAGCAAATATTTTTTCCCTTCGAGGGGGTACAATAAAAAGCAACTCATCTGAAAGCAGTCCATGATGCAGCAGTTTTGCATTGGAGAAAAATCAGCAACACAATTTCAATTAGTAACATTTCACCTTTAGATAAATAATCTCAATAATATCATGGCCTAGACTGACTAGAACATGGAAAATCTAAATCCTAGCAGCATCCAAGAGATTTGGAAGAAAAAGGACAAAAACATAAACAGATGGAATACAAGCTAGAGTAAGGCAGTCTCTATAGGAGAAGCAAGGCATCATTCTATCAAATGACATTTTCAGCTGCCAGGTCTGCCGTTCTCTTCCTCTTTTCATATGACTCACTGTACATAACAAGGTACTAACAACAAAGAGATCCAATCTCATACTGCAGTTTCTTGCACCACATTTATTTTTCCTGAGAAATGGTCTGTAAAAAGAAATTAGGGTGCAGTCTTTGTCAGTAATTACTTGCCATTTTAAATAAGGAAGAAATATAAGTGCTGGGAAAATCCCACCAAGGAAAAAGGGATGGAAGAGAAGCACAACTGAAGGTGACAAGAGATTACATCACTGGATAATTCCCACACTGTAACTAAAACTTTTCCATGCAAGAATTTGCACCAGCAGTGAAAACCAGACACCATAACTGTGTTATCAAAACCCTATGGACAAAGTACCTGTTCTGTGATACAGGCCATGGCCTCAATCACAAGAGCCACAACATCAGAACGACGAATAGCACGAAATGCTCGATTAACTGATAAAGCCTCTGTTGTGCTACCTGATGAGGCTACGGCTGCCCTTCTTCTGATTCCAGCAGTATCAATAAGCCGGTACTTCTGAACAAGAAGTTACCACTGTATAAAGTTTCTCAGAGAATTTGGAATAAAAAAAGCATACAAATATAAACCATGGAATGCATCTCATTTTTCCATCAACAAGATTATTGTTTTCAGGGGGATTGGAATCCCACTTGAGTGAGCATGAATTGAGAGTATTCTGGTAGTAGTCCATTATTTTCAAAGGCACAAACCAACATGAAGATTTAACAATATCTTTATCTCAACAATTAGTGGAATAGTGAGACAATAAACAGGGAACACACTAAATTCCTCCATCAGACTTTCATTCTCCTGTCACAAATCAAAAGCATGTTGAGTCGTTGACAGACATATTCAGTTCCTAATATACCAGTAGTCCCCATACTAAATACTCTTATTCGATATATAACTCAACCGGTGGCAGAGCCAAAAAATCAATCTAAGGGGGGCAACATTTTAAAATTTATTTCAGAGGGGAAAAACTACAAATCTTCCAGGTATAGCTTGATGGTAACTATGAAAACTTTTTGAAATTGCATGGGAATGAGTTCAACTTCACTTTAGAGGAATAATTTTTAAAATTTTGAGGGGGGGCTTTTGCCCCTCCAGGGCCTAAGGTGGCTCGACCACTGTCTCAAACCACCACTGGAGTGGAAAAATGATTAAGGACATCTGATCAAATGCGAACTGGATTGGATCACGGGTCATGAACTAAATCCAGATGTTGAATGTTAATAGGCAACAACCCAGCAAGCTGACCAATAGTGTCAGGTCTAGAGTGAACCTAGGAAGTCTCTTTTTGCTGGCATTAATATTGAAGAGACTAGAGTCCAATCCATAGACAACTTCTATGGTTGTCACCATAGTTGATTATCCTCAACTTTGGCTCCCTCCTGAGGATAACCTGTTAATGATATAGTTTGGGGTCTAATGGTCGAAAAAAGCTGAAAGATGAAGTTGCATATTTTTCGTTGGCTGGGGACTCTGGTGGGGGTGCGCTAGTTGGGTTTTCAAAGTTGCAAACAGGTTTGGAAAGTCCTAGAGATTTCCTGTGGGTTTGGTTGGGAGATGATTAAAAGACCTTGTGGGTTAGAAAGAGCGTACAGTAGCTAACCTGAGGAGTTTTAGGACTCAGGAGTATGATTTATTGGAATGAAGGACGTGTTGCAAAAAGCCATTCGAACTTCCCAAATGAGAATAATAATCAGTGACACGAATTTTTCCAGCAAAAATGGTCTTTATGAGAATAGTTGAGATCCTAATCTAAGGTAAGAGAGTATTGCCACACTCCTTTGCAATCTCTCAACCAGATCCTTTCTCTCTCATATTAGATATATTAGTGTTTCTTTGTTTTATCCATATTTTCCCCTTCGTTTTTCCATAACACGTGCCCATATAACTTCTTTTTCTGAAACTGTGGTTCCTTCTCTGGATGGAATTTCTTGGAATGCTTGGTGTCATTTTTCTGATTTTTGTCAGACACAATATATATAATTTTACATTGAAGAAGATTTGTTTAAAAATTGTATAAACATCAGGTTTCTGACTGTGCCTGTTTAGATACAAATAAATGTGATAAATCCCATGAACTGTAAAATTAGGTGCTCTGTTTATAAACATATTTGTGTGCAATAAGAATGATTCTCAACAGCCCTTCAGTTCCACTTTAAAGCATCTAATTAGTTCATACACTGCTTTGTCGAACCAATCAGTTTATTAGACTAGGTAAACATTATCCACATCATAGCAAAAAAGGAAATGAACCACAAGTAATAAAAAATTTAAATTAGTTATATGACAAACCTGGCCATCTGGTCCAGTAAATTCAGTATCAATAGCATCACGTGTAGTACCACTAACTGGACTGACAATTGTTCTGTCCTCTCCAACTAATGCATTCAAAATGCTACTTTTACCAACATTTGGTCGTCCAACAATTGCAATTGCAGGAACATAATTTTCTTCTCCATCAAGATTCTCAGGATCCTATATATTAGCATGAAAAAATTTATCAAGAACCTAAGTATATAATCCAGATGAATAGGGGAAAATATGGGCATGCTTATGGATGATTGAAATGAAAGAACAAATTATAGATTACACAAAGCACAAAGACCAAAAAAATAAATAAACCAATGAATGCCCACAATCATCACATTTTGACATAATTAAAGACAAATTCACATATATATCATAATCAAAGATTGTAAATCAAACTAGAAGATAATTGCTTTCAGTATGTGCAAGTGGACCATCATAACAAGAAATGGGAATGGCATAGGAGCATTTACCATGAGTGGTTAAGATCAGTTAGAAAATCAAATCTAAAGCAAACTTGGCATATGTTATTAATACTTCTAAATTGGATTCTAAAAAAACAAAATAAATAAATCACTTCACTCAACCATACAGATGACCTTCAACCCTGAATTGTAGAACTGAATCAAGAATGAAAAACGAAATATAAAAAAATGCAATGTTTTTAAAACTAGATAGACTGACCAGTTCAACCAATCGAACCATCCACCAGACCTTGTCTGATTCGGCTTTTGAGCTGAAGGACATTGAACTAGTCTGCTGGTTCTGATTTTTTTTTTTTACTTTCTTTTTTTTGGGTGGGGGTGGGGGCAAGGGGGCAAAACATTGAGCCCATATCATTGGGCCGCTTGATATCATGCACCACAACTCACAATGGTTGAATGTGCATTTTAAACCCCTCTTCATTTCCATATGCTTCCAATGTAGGATGGATAATTTAGAGAAAGGTCCAACATAGTATGCCAAATGGGGGCTTCAGCCTTGGACTCCAAGGTCAAGGAATGATCATGTAACCACAAGATTGCTTATGTTCTTTCGTTAAAAATTTCAAAACAATATATAAAATAACATGGTTTTTTTCAAAAAAATTTATATTAATAAATATGAAAATATTATAAGTAAAATAATGTAATGTTTTTAAAATTATAAAATAATATGATATGTAATTTTTAATGCAAATAAAATTAAATAATGGAAGGATTATAAAATTAAATAATAGAATAATCCTTCCATTTTGTAATATATATTTTCACATTTAAATATTTATTTTATTTTATTTTATAAAATTTAAAATATTAATGTATTTATATTTATTCATGATTTGATTTGATAATATCAAAGATGAAAAAACAAATATTATTGGTTTTTAATTTCTTTATATATTTTTAAATTTTTATAATTATTTTATTTTAGTAAAATATAAATTACATATTTATGATATCACCGGTTTGACCACAGTTTAACCATCAATTCAATCATTGAACCTTGAAGCGATGACTTTTCTAATTTAATAACCAATCTCATTCTAAAAACATTGAAAAAAATGATATAATTATAATACTGGGGGGCGAGAGACAATATTTGAATCATTTTAAAATATAGAAAATAAATAAAAATTCCTCTATTTAAAACAAAAGAATCAAGAAAACCCTAAAAAAATGCTACTTTAGACCAAGTTTGTTGTCAAAAGAAAAACAAAGTGCATATAAGAAAAAATGTTGAATGAAAATGACTTCCGCAAATCAACACAAAAAGCATATCAAAATCCATTCATGTGAAAATAATTTAACAGATTATAATTTTATTAGAAAAGGATAGGTAGTTGCAAGTTTTACTCAAAATGCTTTTTCATTTTATTAGCAAGCGAGTTGATGATAACAATCTTATAGGATCCCTCCCTCTCACACATTTTGATAAACTTCAAAGTTCTCATTTAGGATAGCTTCTTTTTTTAAAATTTTTGTTGGAAGTTGAAGCGAAAGTCAGTGTCACAATTTTTAAAGGGCAATAGTGGTATTGTAAAAGTTATATTAAACATGAAATTACTTCTTGCATAAGCCAAAATAGAGCTTCTACAAGAAGCAACATTTTTCTAGCTTCCATACTAAGTTCTTTTTTAAGCTACAAGCTCATAGAATAAAAGTAATCAAACAACTATAAAAGCTCTTGTTGATCTTAAAAAAAGAGTTTTTGACTTCTTACAAGTTGATCCAAACAGAGCAAAACTTACTTTGAAAAAGGTTCTAAATTTTATCACTTCCCATCAAATATTATTAAGAGGTAGAAAACTTATAAAATTAAAATTAAAATTAAAATTAAATCCCCACTTTCTATAAAATAAAAAATAAAAATAAAAAATAAAATAAAAAATGAGCTCTGCACACCCCTCAAAAGAGTCAACTATGTCATGGTATCATGACCCCAATGGATATTAAGTTAGAAAAAGAAATTACTTTAGGCATGATCCAATTTGTATTCCCTAATAAAAAATAAGAAGTGTGAGGAAAGGAGGGGGAGGGAGAGTCACTTGAGCAACTCTAAAACCAAATACTACCAATGAGTGAATGACTTTTCCATCCACCTAAGGAACACCTTCCAAATTAATTAAAATTGTAGGGTTGGGCCACCAATGAGAGGAGCCTAGCCATTCTTTTCAGGAGAGGTTTCCCTTGTACATTCTTTTGTGATATATCTTTTTGTACAAATCTCCTTGTATAATGAAGTTTTTTAGTGTCTGGATCAGGTTTGTATTTTTATGAGAAGGATTCCTCAGCCCTCTCATTAACTCTTTATAAGTAATGAATACATTTCTTGTTTCTGATAAAAATAAAAATTCAATGATAGCCTGATATTGAAATCCTGATATGACCAGATTCCCATAATGAAACAGGAAGTATGGAATTTACAATACCTCTATTTTTTTTAATCCTGAACAAACAAGATCAAGCAGCTCTCCAGTTCCAGTCCCAGATACAGCAGATATGGGAAGTGGAGTAAACCTAGTCAATCAACCAAAAAGTTATGCACATAGTTTGTCATAACAATATATGCAAATAGCTAGGCAATTCTACCATCGACCACAGATAATCTCAAAAGTTAATTAATATATAACAGTTTTGTTGACTGCTATAGTGTAACAGTTTAGGAAATCTTAATTGCTATCTACAATCATATATCACAAAGTTTGAACCTTCAAAATGTTCTGGTTGAAGTTTGGATGGATAGTTTTATGATGTTTGAACTTGTCATTGTTCTGTGTCATGTTTTTGGCAGGCTACTTAACTCTAAAACACCTGGAAAATGACAGAGCTTGTAGTCCTAGAAGTATTATTACTATCAGAATATTCACATGTATACATATCAGCATAGCCACACATACATGACTCCCCTTACAAATTCAGCATAAAACAATTTTTTATTATAAATAAACATATTATTGCATTGAATGGTATATACAAAGAAGGACAAGAAATCGTTTCATGATATACAATCGCTGATCAGAAAGTAATTTAGTCAGAAAACATATAGACAAAACCATATCCTCTGGTCTGAGTTTTACATATTAATTTATGCAGACAATTTGTCCAATAAATAGGCATTATTTATTAGATAACTCAAAGAAATCACTAATTCGCAATTTCATTGAAGGACAATGAACTGCAAAGAGAAGATAAAAAAGACTGCTCACCCCAAGGACCAAAATTCTAATGCTTGCATGATTCCTTTCTTTGGAGATTCACACTTGTTCACAGCAAGAACAATACACTTGTTTGAGTAATTTTTACGTAGCCAATCTGCTATTTCCACATCAGCTGCTGATAGACCTGCCTGTTCAGTATTTTTTACATTACTGTTTTACTAACACAAGAAGATATTACTGTTTTACTAACATGAGAAGATATTTGCTTGCTCACTCAAGAAAATAAGAACTAGGCAATGTAATCATGAATTCTAATGAATAAAGAAAGTCCAGATAATTGTTTAATTCCAAAAGAACGAAGCATTTACCATCACTTGTCGGATTAAGAATATCTTAAATCCATCCCTGTTCAAGATGGTACACAAGAGCAATACATTAACTACAAGACTGCAAATTCAAAAGTACCAAGGCAACAAAATGCAAATTCATAGCACCCTTTCCAATATGCCTATTTATTTTATGTCCTTGCTTTGTATTCCAAGAAGAGTCAGATTGAGACTAGAGCAAATCCTAAGGGGAGATTGGAGCAAATCCTAAGGGACTTTCTTTGGGGAGTCGGGGCTCTTGAGTCGGGGCCTCGTTTAGTAAGGTGGTCTATAGTTTGTTCAAATAGAGGAAAGGGTGGCTTGGGAGTGAGGAATTTGTCGTTACTCAATAAGGCCCTCCTGTGTAACTGGAGTTGGCGGTTTGCAATGGAGAGGGAGGCTCTTTGGAAGCAAGTTATTTGCGGTAAGTATGGGGAAGAAGAGGGAGATTGGCGCTCATTTCAAGTGAGAGGAAGTTTTGGGGTAGGTTTGTAGAAAGCCATCAAGAAAGAATGGGATATCTTGGGTGGCAGTATGGCCATTTCTGTGGGAAATTAGAGGGTGAAGTTTTGGAAGGATAAATGTTGTGGCGACAATTCGTTGTGTCTCTTTTCCCTTCTTATTTGTTATAGCATTGTCTAAGGAGGTTTGGGTTGAGGATGTTTGGAACCATTCAAAAAAGGGTGTGTGTTCCTAGATTCTCTAGGCGGCTCAACAATTGAGAGGTTGTGATTGTGGAGCACATTTTTTAAAGACTGCAAGGAAGGAAGGTGTGCAGGGAGGTAGATTATTAGGTGGTTTGGACAAAGTCAAAAGACGGTAAATTTGCGGTCAAATCTCTTTATAAGGCTTTGGAATTGGAAAGTCAAGGCAAATTCCCTACAAATGTAATTTGGAATTCATGGGTGCCACCAAGGGTGGGCTTCTTTTCTTGGGAGGCTACTTGGAATAAGGTCTTAACTTTGGATCAAATTCAGAGGAGAGAGTGGCCTTTGGCCAATAGATGTTACTTGTGTCTCTCAGAGAAAGAGACACTTGATCACTTACTATTGCAATGCAATGTGGCTAGGATTCTCTAGCACTTGTTGTTTTCTCTTTTTGGTGTATCGTGGGTGCTTCCTTTCTCAGCTAGAGAGACCTTATTAGGGTGGCATGGCTCTTTTGTGGGTAAGAAAAGGAAAAAAGTGTGGCAAGTTGCTCTTTTATGCCTCTTCTGGACTATTTGGAAGGAAAGAAACAGTAGAGCTTTTGAAAACGAGGGGCGTCCAGTCCAAGGGCTCTGGGCTTGAGCTAAGGTGTATTTAGTTGTCAACCCTTCTTCCATTGTTGATTTTGTAGGTTGGTTCGATTCTATTTAAGGGAGTGTTGTGTTTTGTTTTTCCCCTTTTTCTTTTTTGAGGCGCTCTTAAGCATCCTTTGTATACTTTTTGTGTACTTTGGGGCTCCTTTCTAGAGTGTCTTTCTTAATATATTGCATTTTACCCATTAAAATAAAACAAAAAACAAAACAAAATGCAAATTCTCTTGGAACTCAAAATACAGGAGGGAATTTTATTAAAAGGAAAAAAAGTATTGTAAAAGGAAGGTCAGGTATCGTTCAAGAGTCTTAATGATATTCTATAATCTACTGCCTAGGCCATTCTACATAACAAAGTTCTCAAGGCACTTCAAAAGCAATCTCTTGGGGCCCAACAAGGGATAGATGAGAACTTCATCTAGAAGCAAAGTCAATATCCAGGAGTTAAGCCCTTGCTTGGTAACTAATCAGGCAGGCTAGTGGCAATAAATCATACACTTGTTCATTAGTGTCTAACAAGAATCCCGCAAGGAAAAGTATGTCAATTAAAACCATACACGCGAGTAATCAAGACCTCATGTTTCAATATTCATGAACTAGGGCCCTAGTATGCATGATGGACCACATCAAATCATAGCCTTTGTTGCTCCTCTAGTAAGACCAGAACTATTTTATTTCCACATCACTCTCATTGAATTATTAAGGAGGAGTAAAAGTATATGTTCACCATGCGCTTAGCAAACCACCAAAAGCCCTCACAGGAAGTCACAATTGATTCATCCCCACAACAGACCACTAATGCATGTACAGCCAAGCATTCATTCCAATAAAAATATAAAAGATTAAAAAAAATAACCAAAAAAAAAAAAAAACCCTAACACCTAATATTGGCACCACCCACCCACACCTCAATACTTTTGACAATTGCTATTATACACAAGGACTTCTGTAGCAGATAGAGATTTTCCTTGATTAGTTATCATGAGATCTCCAAGAAAGACTAGTGTTTTGAATGTAAGCTTATACTTCTAAATCTTGAATCTTTTGTACAACAATACCCTCTTGTTTCCAAACCTTGGGGAGCCAACATAATCTACTGTTGAACTATCAATTTTCCTAAAAATTTAAGTTTGTAGGATTTGGACTCAATATGGATATCATGCTCCTTAACACCCTCCCTCACGTGCAATCTCATACCCGCACGTGGATAGATACCGTAGAATTGCAACTTGGGGAGGAGAGATACCAAATGTGGGAAACAAACATGTAAATTGCAAAGAAGTGGCTTGAACTCATGACCTCTTGCCAAACCAGGCTCTAATACCATGTTGAACTATCAATTTTCCTAAAAGCTTAAGCCTACAAGATTTGAGCTCAATATGTAAATCATGCTCCTTTAACATATATATATATATAGATAACAGCAATCAATGAGGTTAGAAGTTGCAGTAAACCCAGTGTATTGTCATAACATGTGTCTCTCACTCCTATCAATAAATCATTAATTGCATATAATATTAAGAAGAGAAGGAAGAAAATAAATGAAACAAAAAGGTTCATTAGAAAGAAATTATTCAGTACTCAAGTAAAGAATAATAGAATGAACTCTACCTGGCCATCGACAAGAAATATAATAACAGATGATTCTTCTATAGCTGCAGTAGCTTGTTTCTCAATCATTGTAGGCATCCTTGCAACAGCTGCTTCCCTGGAGGCAAGTGGAATCCCATCCATACCAATGGTTTTTGTAATAGCTAATTCTTCCATAACATTATCTTGTGATTTTGAAATTGTGAGGACACCTCCAGTATCTATCACCATGAATTCATAATCTCCCCAAAAGGCTCTACCATAGAGGCGATCACGAGTAACACCAGGTTCATCCACTACAATTGCCTTGTTACCCTGAGAAAAGATAATAGATAACAGAAAAATTCACCTTTCAGAATGTTGGAATATCGAAGATATGTAATCTAGGAAGTTGGAAAACATGTCTGGGCATTGGAGCAAATAAATGTCTAACATAAAAATTAGAATCCAAAATCGATGATTAAATACCCCAACAAGACGATTGAATAATGCCGATTTACCAACATTTGGCCTCCCAACAATGGTAACCCTCGGAAGAAGATGGTCAGGAATCTGCAGATGGAATTTCAAATGAGTCATAACTCATAAGTGAATGTGAATGCAAGATTCTCTCAATCCTCTTCAAAAGTTAAAGAGACACAAAATTGCATTACCAATGGATAACCAGTTTAATTTCACTAAAAAAAAAATGCTATTTCAAAAGAGTCATAACTCATAAGCATATATGTATGCAGGCTTTTTTCAATCCTCTTCAAAAGTTAAAGAGACCCAAATTTGCATTACCAATAGATAACCAGTTTAATTTTGTGAAAAAAAAAAATGCAATCAACTAATTTATTTTTCTAAGGAATATATAAATAAACAACCTCGAGTATATATATGCATTCTAAATTCCTGTTGAACTTCATCATATTTACATAATACTAAAATACCAAAGAGAGCTTCATCATTATAGTCATTCTTCAAATTCATACTTCATATTTAAACCATCAGGTTTCTATGTCTTTCTAAAGAACTGGCTCAAACTCTAAGGTTATATGTGCTATATTTTGAGAACAGAAATTCCTACTGTGTATCTGCTTTAATCAGTTCTTGGTAAAGAACAGAAAAGAAAGGGGATATCTAAAATTTCTACAGCACTTTGATTCAATTTGATTGTGGATTGCAGCTCTTACAAATTCCGGGCACTATATTTTAGTGTGAATTTCTTTGTGCAGAGAATCTTGGACTTGGTCATCCTGTGTGCTTACTTTTGCTTACTACTATTATCATCAGAAAGAAAAAATAAAGGGGAAAAAAAAAAGCAACAATAAAAACTAGCAATCCGGCAACTATAAAAAACAAGAGAAGAAAATGAGCCAAGGCCGATGCTTACAACATTTCTAGTCGTACTTTTACTCTTCTTCTGCTTTCCACCCCTTCCCTTTAACTCATTTGCCCCATCCTCCTCTGAGATGATCAAATAATGGATACGCACATTAAGCTACATCACATTTCACAACACCAAACTACAAATGGAAATATCTCTTAGAAAGGATTTCAAATAGAATTCTTTCCCTTATATTTCCATGGATATTTAAACATAAAGCATAGGGAAAATTTGTCAAGAAAAAATTTCTACTCACATTTTGCATTTCATTTCTTTCCCTCACAAAAACATTCAGATACATATAAAGACAAACGCTATCAGACTAGGGATATGGTGTAATTTGTACAAATTAAAACCATTTTTTCATTGCATCTGTTTGGAGAAGCTATCCGGAGTGCATAGCTTTGCAGCTCCAATTGCGTCACCGAAATCCTTGTCCCAAATAATAAAATCTCTACTCACCGATGCTCAATTGGCGTGACAAAAATCGAGAATACTCTCGAACAGCATGCTTCGCTTCTTCCTCGAGCGCATCGACATCGAGTGAATAACTTCGGTTTGCAACCTCTTCATCATCATCATCATCATCATCATCATCATTATCAACGCCACCATCAGAGTCATCAGCTTCGTCGTCTTCTTCTTCTTCTTCTAAAAATTCTTCTGATTCTGATGCCCCGGTATCGTCGGAGAACTGTGCATTTGTCTGCCGTGAAATGCATGGAGGAAGAGTCCGCTGACGATGGAGGTGAGGGAGAGTGAGGGCAAGGGAGAGAGAGTGTGAAGAGGAGGTGGCGAAGACAGGCGGAGGAGAGAGAAGAGAGAAAGAAACCCTAGGAATGGGAGGGAGGAGAGAGAATAGGGCTCTCGAGATATCCAGAGTCGCCATTTCTGTGAGTTGTGTGTCCAGTGGAGGTTTCTACGCGGGGATGTTTATTTATTTTATCCCCTCGCAAGAAACAGGGAGTGGCGTGGCGCAACACTTCGAGAAACGACGTCGTTTTCAATTGCATTTCCTACAAATATCTGACGCGATCCACCATCCAAGTTCTCCCGTAAGCTACATCCTCCGCTGGCAGAACGAATTCACTGTTACATTGAACTCGTCTCTTAAAAAATGTCATAAATTTAAATTTATTTTTAAATTCAAAAAATATTGTTAATTTTAATTTTTTTTATATTACGATTTTTAAAAAAATACACTACTCCAACAGAAAACCCTTCATAATTCCTCCTCCCCCTGTTTATCCCCACCTAATCCCGATGTAGGTCCAATGACCCTCAAGATTTTAAATCAAATCCATATGATTAAAAATATGCATACATATATTTTGCAACAGAAATAATAATAAGCTCAAGTTTGAAAATGTACTTCATATTTGTTATTTGGATAAAAGTCATAAAAAATACATGAGAAATAAATAGAAATTACAGGCAAATAACCTCAAAAAAGCCTACCACAAAATCAACTATTTCTCAACACATACAATTCTTTTGTACGTTTATAACATCTGCAGCCACTTTTCTCTAATCTTTTGCAGCCAATTCATGGGGAATCTGGACCTTGCTTCTCCTTCAGATGATCGACTTATTTCATCCGTGACTGCTGCTTGGGAATTGGCCAATTCTCTATCGAGTTTAATGCCATCAATTTGATCAGACCCCTTGGGAGGAGTCTCTGGTCTCACTTTTATTTTAACTGGTTTTCCGAGCTTTGATTTATCTTCCATTCTTGCAATTTCAAGAGCCTTTGCACAAACAGGGAAACCCTGATCATCCCAGGACTCTAAAATCACGCCAGAGCCAATGCAGCTTCTTCCCTGGTAGAAGGCTGTGAACTGCCCAGCTGCCAAGCCTTGATCATCTTCAGATAACTGGACAACCGCAACATCCTCATGCCCATCCTCACCTGGTTCCATTGTAAAACTGCAATTGTAGAAACCCGGGCCATGCCGAACCTGAAAAGAGTTCAGTGATACATGTGAACAAAAAGTTGCATTGGAGACTTGGACTCAGAGCATTGGGCTATAAAGGCAGTTTTAGTCCAAAGAGACGAGGATAAACCAAGCGGTCCACATCTGATCTAGAAAATTTCTTTTCTGGCATTTATGGGGTGACCAGAGGCTTAATGGGATTCTGATGGTGCCAAGGTCTAGTGTTGATTCATGCAACAAGAGACGAGCCAAACTAACAGTAGCAGGTAGCATCATAGATGGGCACTACCTCATCAGAAATTCATGAAGACTCCAATCATGGAAATGTTGGAAATCAATGATGGGAATAGGAATTGGAGAATTTCAACCTTGCATTGAAGCTGGTTGATTTGGCCTGGAGGCTCCCTGCTGATCCACTTCAGGGATCCAACACGGAATAATCGCCGCCGTTTGTCTAATGAGAAATAGTTTCTTGATACAAACACTACATTGTTTTTGACATCCTTCTCGACAACATACCTGTACAAGATGCATTTCATGGGAAATGATCAATAATCTTAAGAAATATCGCTTATCACAGGAGCACAGCTAGAATGAACAACAAAGACTGGAACTAAATATCAATAGAGGAATTAAAACAATTAAATGTCCAAATATACAAAATTACTAGAAGTTCAAGAGACTGTTCTGACAAAACAGCTAAGACAGCTTTTGTTTTGTCATTACTAAAACCAAGAATTAAATTGCAAAAATAACATAGTGCAGACTATTTTATAACTCATTCTAGACATATATATTCAGAGCTCTTACCAGGGTCCTCCAGGAAGACGTAGTCCTTGGCGTTGACCAATAGTGTAGAACCAAAATCCCCGGTGTTTGCCAAGGAGATCTCCTGTCTCAGCTTCCAATATGATACCTTCCTTCTCCCCAATGTGTCTTGCAACAAATTCACTGAACTTTATCTACAATATAACCCAGTTTGAATAAGAAATGTCACTATTTGCAACCTCACTTGAGCAACCAGAACCAATGTTTGAAGTGGATGAAGTTACTGCTACTCGATACAAATTCAGAATGGAGACTGAATATTACCAGGGTAAAATGGCAAGTATAAAATGAATCAAAAACTATTTTTCTGAACCCAATTCATTTAGCCCAGTATCCAAACCAAAAAGACAGAGAAACACCCAAAGAATAAGTTACAGTTAGAATTAGAAAGACTATCTGAAACTTAAGGGCCAATATTTATTTACCATTTCCACATACCAAATATGAAGTGAATCTCAGCTTTTCAAACTGTCTTGGCAATAAGAAACTATTTTCTTGTTCTTATGCACAAGAAAAAATGCTTTTTAAATTAGATATATGGCAAAATTTCTTCATATGGATAATGATGCACCCTTCCAGGACATACCTTCCCAAGGAAACAAATTCCTTGTGAATCCTTTCTATCTCTGTTAGGCAGATCCAATTTTGTAGCAAGACTGCGGACTTCATCCTGTGGATAATAGCTTGGATTTTAAAAGAAGAAAATATTAAAGAAACAGGCAGAAGATTTTTGGTAGAGTGCTGTTACAATCTTCCTAAAATACCGAGGATGAAAGTTCTAGCACCTATTAGTATTAGTAATTAAAAACCCAATTTATCAAAGACAAAATAGTCAAATTAACAAGAATTGTGAAGAACTATACACTCATCTCCAATGTGGTTAAGTATTATACAAGCAAGTCAACATAGAGATCTCATCAACATTCTTATACAATACCATGCTTCACTTTTTTGTCAACATGAGCATAAGAAACTAGTCCCACCTAACCTTTGGGATACATCCAAGAGGGAAAATAAGTCGTTTAAGCTGGATCTGAGAGAGATGTGAAAGGAAGTAGGTCTGGTCCTTGACCTGAAAAGCCAAAAACTACAGATAAAAAACAAGCTATATATGCAAATAAAAAACTCCCTTAAACATGTAATAAACAACACAATAACACTAATTAAACATAATTTAAAAGCTCCAAATTGTTAAAAAAAAGAAGAGGAATTCATGGTGCTAAGAATTTGTGTCAAGAAGGTAGACTTTCCAAGAACTAAAATTTATCAACTCATATCAAAACGGTTCAAAAAAGTGACCTCATGATTTATGTTGGTTGTTAATCACACATATTCTCAGGGAACTAAGAATTGTAAGTTCTCAATTAAAACTAGGGATAAAGCTTGAAAACCTAAAGGTTTTAGGGTAAGCAGAATTAAAAATTAAATATTTGCAATGTAACTCAAGCAAAACTTTTTTTTTTCATAGGGTGCACCCATAAATATAACTTGAGTAAAACTTGAATTTGAGTTGAGTGAATAATGACAGTTCAGAGATGCCCATGCAAATTCACTACCTTGCATCATCATTGTAAGAAAGTACTCATGTTGATCATAAATCAAAGCAGGACAACCAAATAACCCTCCTATTCTGTAAATATTCCATTTTAACATGATTTAATTTCCAGTAAAATAAATTCTAAAAAATTAAAAAAAAAACAAAAAAAAACGGAAAAAAGGGGGAAAAAACTAAACAAAACTAAATAATCTTAGTAGACGACAATCATATCAAGACAAATTTACAATCTGGGTCAGACTTGATATTTCACTTCAGTCAACAACAGCTATAATGGTTTTTCTGTGCATGGTCAAATGTAGTGCTCACTTCATGATAAGTAATTAAACCTCCTATGGAGATACTCACACATATCAACTTTGAGAAAATAAAAATAAAATTCCTCAAGCAAAACCTTTTTTTTTTCATAGGCAAATAGATATTACTGAAAAGTGCCTAACAAAAAACGGGGGCGCACCCACGAATGTAAGTAGAGTAAAACTTGAATTTGAGTGGAGTGAATAATGACAATTCAGAGATGCCCATGCAAATCCACTACCTTGGCCTGATCATTGAAAGAAAGTGCTCATGTTGATCATAAATCAATGCAGGACAACCAAATCAAAACCCTCCTATTCTGTAAATATGCCATTTTAACATGATTTCATTTACAGTAAAAAAATTCTTAAAAAATTAAAAATTTAAAAAAATTGGAGAAAAAAGACACTAAAGTAAACTAAATAATCTAAAAGAATAGTAGACAACAATCACATCTGGACAAATTTACATCTGGGTCAAACTTGATATTTCACAACAACTATAATCATAGTTTTAAAGGCGCAATAGAAGGCGCAAGGCGCAACACAAGGCATGCACCTAAGTGAAGTAAAATGTGACTAGGGATGCATACCAATTTTATAATATATGATTCAAAATCTTAATCCAATCGATAAAAAATTTAAGATTCCAAACATTTAAAGAGACATTCAATTTTTAAAAAAAAAGTAATGAAATTATATCAATTTCAATATACATTTAGAATTTTATTTTTTTTATAAGTATATACATTTAGAAATTTCAAAATTAAAAATGTTTAAAAAAGAAGAATAAAATTGACAAGGCACACATCTTCAATAAGGTGCATGTCGTGGCAAGCAAGGCACTATAACTAGGGAGTGGTTGCACCATGCGCCTTGCGCTTGGTCCAGTATAGTGCTCACTTCATGCTATGTAATTAAACCTCCTATGGAGATATTCACACATCAACTTCGAGAAAATAGAAATAAAATAATTTAACTGGTGCATTTTGCTCCATTTTATTTCTAAATTCAGAATATAAAATTATTAAATTTGATCCATCTTTTGGATATATAGAACTTGATTCTTAAAAAACACAACCTTCCACTCAACCTCACTGCATTTGAGCCAAGAGAAAGTGTTTATTGGTATATTCAACGTAAGGTGCATATTGATATCTAAACACTCTTATTTTGTTACCAAAAAAATTATTTTTTAATGTCATATTAGTGTGAAGGCATCAGAAACACGTGTGATACCTGGAACTATAGAAAATCTACATGTATATAATGAGAAAATTTTAAAATATTAAAAGAAAAAGGAAGGAATCAGAAATTTTGACCCGGGGTTAGGAATAAAAAGAAAGAAAGTTATATTGATGATATATCACAAGTCTTGTATTTTAGAGCATAAAATTCCAAAGGATGCTTCTTTTTTCTTACTTATAGACCACTAATTAATAACAAATCTAAGCGTTGATTGAGTGACAGAGGAGTTTAATGGAAAGAACAAAAGAGTCAATATCGGACAACGATCAATAGGATAAATCTCATACAAAGATTATTAAAAAAGAGAGAGGAGTAGAAAGAAAGAGAAAAAGTAATGTGTAAGGAAAAGTCAGAAAATGTGTATCTCACATAGGTACCATATCCTTAGACAGTTCCAGAACAGAGGGTTTATCCATTTGATCTGTAAATGAGTGAACAACATTTGCATAATGTCCAGAAGCGACATAGTCAAATTCCTTACTGCTGATGGCATCCATAAATGCACCTGAAAATAACATAACCATAAAGACAAGGAAAAAAATTTGAAATTCAGGTATGACAGCACAATAGCAAAATAATACATCCTATAAATTCAGCCTATATACCAAATTTTATTCTTGTATTGCAAAGAACATCTGGGTTAGGAGTTCGGCCACATCGATACTCCTCAATAATGTAAGACACCTGAAACATGGACCAGCAATTTTCAAAATTTCATCCAGACAGCAAAAAAGAACGCTACCAAGGAAGGTGACAGACTAAATGATATAAAAACTACACAACATAGACAGTAGACACTATATGTAACTGACAAGTGACACAACTTTCAATTGACAATATAGCAAGGAGTGTCCATATAACAATCCAAAGAACATTCAGAGGGGACATACATACCACATTTTTCCAGTATTCATCTGTCAAATGCACAACTTCTAATGGTACATCAACCTGAAAGTAAACATCATTCAAATTTAGTTTGAAGGCCTCTCTTATGCATAAAGTATGCCAGGATTATCAAGACAAGCATTTGTCTATCATATACATAGAAAATGTCTTGCCCTGTCATAACTAATAACTAACAATAGCCCTTCATTAAAAAAATCATGGATAGAATTCATTCATGAGAATTAACAAAAAAGGATGACTTTGCAAATGAAAATAGAGAAATTTAAGTGATGGAATGAAAATAAGACATCAATTTCATTTGCTTACTAAGCAAAAAACTATAAACTGCAAGTTAGTAGAATCACAAAAACATGAAGATCATCAGATTGATGCTTTATCTGGAAAATTAGATGAAGAGAAAGATGTGCACTTTCCTAAGAAACATGCTCTACTGGGGTATCTGCACTGCAACTTAACAGAGGAGCAGCTACCCTTTGCCCAAGGCAGCATATCCATACTGATATGTGAAACACAAATACTCATTGGGTACAGAATGACAGCTTTAGATACATGCCACTTGTATTCCAATTTTCAAATTTTGATTTAAAACTTGGACAAGTTCCAGATATGCATAGGACACAGCTGATAAGTCTAAGATAAGGGTAGGTTTAAAAAGATATTACTTCAGATAAAACAAAACTAAGCTTCTTAATGAATTTTAAAAGTGAGAATCATGTTGCATTAGAAAATGGTCAATTTCAATTACTGGAAGCTATCATTTCTTATGATCTGCAGAGAGAGACTTGTGTCAAATTTGATTTTCAGGATTAACAATTGCTACAAGTCAAATATTGTATTTTAGGCAATAATAATAATAACTTATTTTTATCATGGCTCAATTTAATATAATATGTAATATACTCTTGTATAACTATGTCAAATCCTACATCTAAAAGCTTGTTCATATTGCATCATATCCATGTTCAGTATCTGCATCAATGGTAAAAAAGTGACTCTCATCATACCCCAGGAAAATAAAAAACAAAACAAAAACAATAATTATAAAAAAGAGAAAAAAACTGACCTGATCACATACAGCTTTTGCATACTTCAAATCATCTTCCCATGGGCACTCACTCCAAAAGTTCTCAAAGTCTTCCTACAAAAAATCAGAACCATATCCAACTAAGAATTTTTCCCATGTGCAGAAAAGCCAATGGGATGAACTTATGAAAGCCAATCTTTTGTGAAAAGGTATTAACTGGCATCACCAAGAAACCACATTGGAAAACAGTACTTATAGAAGATTCATCGCAATAAGGAAAATGACACCAGATTTAAAGACGGAACTCAGTATGAGAGAGTCGACTCAACTTTGCAGTTGCTTGAATGGTGTTCTTTAGTTTTCTTGATCCTGAATAATGAAAAACCTTAATACATTTTATCTTATTTCCCAACATTTCCTCAGTAACCAGAGGGAAACTTACAGAAATCAATCGTGTGGCCTATGTTCTCTATCCTGGTTTTACAACATCAAAGATAAAACACCTTAATTCCATGAAGACAAATAGTCAGGATGAGTTTTGTAGGGGTGTATTATAGTTCAGAGAATGAAAGCACCAATATTTAGAAATTCCAATTCCTTTTCTTAGGCCTTGCTGGATTTTCTCAGAAGCCAAGCAGAAATTAGTAAAACGAGATTCTGGGTCCTACATTTTATGTTCTTGTTTCCCAAAATCAAAAAGGAAAAAGCTTAACTCACCAAAGCTAAACAGTCGTATTGTGGCTTGCGGAATTGCAGTTTAAACAACAAAGACACAAAATTTTCAATAACTTTAATCCATTCTTGTTTCTTTCTCCAATAATTTCTGAGCAACCAATCAGAAATTCACAGAACCAGATATTGAATCTTCTATCTTACCTTGTTATTGTTTCATTGAGACAAAATTTAAAAAATCTCAACTCAAGAAAGCCGAACAGCCACTTGCTAGAGGGCAGTTTAAACAACGAACAAGGTAATATCGTTCAAAATTTGCAATTCATTTTCAAATGTTTTTCCAACATTACTCAGCATCCAAACATGAACCGAAAGCGAACCCACCTGGAACCAAATCTTGAGGTAGAAAGCAGTACAGGAGTGACCAGCGGCATGCAGGAGGCGGAGGGCGACGCTGCTGTCGACGCCGCCGCTGAGCAGAACTGCAATCTTGAGGCGATTATTAGGCAGAGAGCAAGAGAGATAAGGCTGAAGATCGGCATTGAACAAGTTGCTGGGAGGAGTGGTGATGGTGGTGGTGCCGCTGGCCGCGGCGGAGGTGGCGGCAACGGCGGCGGTGGTGATGGATGGTCTAAGGTTTGGGAGGAAGCAGAGAGAGAAGGGTTTGGGAGAGAAGAGGGAGATACAGAATCTGAGATTAGGGTTTCGGAGAGAGAGTGAAGTGAGAGATGGAGTTGCCGCCATTCTGAGCATCATGCTTCATTAGTCTCTGTTTGGAGATAACAGAAAACATAGCCGATAAAAGGCAGATTTTTTCCCTTTTTAGACACCAATAACGCGTGTTTTGCACAGATTTAAAAATTATCCTCCAAATTTCTTAAATACAACATTGGAAGGTGTTGGTTTGAATGAATGGAGATATCATGAGCTCCACGAGCTCTGCACGTGACTTCTATTTTTATAAGTCCAATAAAAAAACTATAATATTGGTATTTAAGAAGTTTCAATAATAATTTGATCGATTTTAAATTTGATAAAACAATGTCCAAAACACGAAATAGGTTAGAAGAGTAAAATGTATGAAACCCTATTATTTATACTAAAAATGTTAATAATATTATTATTATTGCTATTATTACAAATTTTTCCTTTTTTTAACACAATCATGAAATTTATATAATATCTATTTTTTTTAATACATTTATAATTATATAAAAATAAATTTATGTTTTTTCTTTTTCTCATTTTTAACTCATACCAAATTTTAAAAATTTATCAATGTTTTCCCACACTAAACAAGTCATCGATTGAAAAAAAACTATTGTGAATGCAATATAATAAATATATAAATTATATGTTATTAAATTTTAAAATAATCATAAAAATAAAATTATATATGATTAAAAACATTTTAAATATTTCATCATAATTATTAATTTTTCATATAAAAATTATTACTATTCTATTTAATTTTAAAACATAAAATAAGAAATATATTTAAATCATATTTAATCGTTTTTAAAATATAAAAATAAACTTTAGTGAAGTAATTGATTTAGAACTAGTATTACTAACTTTAGTGTAGATATAAAAAAAATATCAAAATATTAAATTTAATTAAAATTAATTATAAATTTATATAATTTTTATATCATAAGTAAAATGAGTATGAAGTAAAATATAAAAATTATTTATTAACTTTAAATCTATTTTTTATCATCATTTTTTCTTTATTTTTATTTTTCCCCTCTATTTATTTTTCTTCAAAATTTTAAAGAACAAAAAATAACCTTGATATTTCATATTTTTAGGTTTTATATTTTAACATATAAATGGATATTTTCTTTTTTCCTTCCACTTTTCCCTCTATTTATTTTTCGTCAATTTTTTCATGAATCAAACATAATTAAATAAATAAATTCATATTTTTCAGCAGATGCTATGGGGTGTAGCAAATCCATATACTTTAAATACAAATGCAATTGGACAAGTAATCATGGATTCGTGATGCCAATTAAAAAACCGGTCTTAGAGTTCCTTTGCAAGTCCCATCTTCACTAGCACCCGACACACAACATATTGAGATCGAGTTGATAGTAGTCGTGAATTGTCAAAGGTATCAAAGGTATTAGGTCCTATAATAAATGGATTAAAATTTGCTTAGTCAACTTTTTCTATTATGACTTACTTTGATGTATTAGAGGTATACACACCATGAAAAGTGTTTAAATCTTTAAGTTGAACACATTTTTCCTCATTTCTGTTACTTTTTAATAAATTTATTAGCTATGAAAATACTAAAAAAAATATATATAATTTATTTTATCATCATTATAAATGATTTTTTTATTTGTCATGGTTTGAAAGCAACAATTTTATTCTATTTTTGTTAGGATTATGGAAGAGTTGCACGAGGAGAAAGGGGAAGAAAGGTTAAGAGAATAATAGGTAAACAAAAAGAGATTAGGGCTTATTTGTTTTTCATTTACTCCTCTTCATAAAATATACTGCCTTAAAAAAAAAAGAAAGTTGAGAACTTGTATGATGGGTTTGGGCCAGACTTGTCTTGGGCTGGCCCATTTAAATGGATGTGAAGCCCTTCATGTCGGTCCTAGCTCCTAAGCGCATAAAAACCCTAGCACATTCAAACACTAAAACCCTAATTCTCATCTCTGCAAAGAGAGGAGAAGCGAGAGAGAAGCCACGCCGTCGCCGCCGCAAGATATTGGCGGAGAACCAATCTCCGGAAGCCGCTCTGCTCTATTCCTCCTTTATCCTCTTCGTTTAAGGTAGCAGCGCCGTCTCTCTCTCTCCCTCTCTCTTTTTTTTTTTTTCCCTCCTGATTTCTATTTTTTAATATTTTCTGATTTGATTTGTGTTGTTTGTTTTCACTCTGATATAATGATTACGATTTCGTATTTGGGCATTATGGATGATGAGTTGATTGAGAATATTAGATGAATAGAGTGGTGGATGCAAAAGGTTATTTTTCTTTTATTTTTTAGCAAGTGGTGATATGTATGCGGGTTTGTGTTTTGATCTTCATAGATGCTATCCAAAATTTCAAACACTAATTGGGAAATTTGTGCATTTGTGCAGCTCAATTTCTATTGTTTTGATGTTCTGCTACATTTTTCCTGAGATTATTTCTGGAAAGGAACGGCTTTGAGAAATTTTCAGTTGAACCCAAGAGCTGAATCAGTTTCTGTGTTGGTTTGGTTTTTGGAAAATTCACATGGGTCTGTTAGTTTTTTTGCTTACTAATTAGGCCACTCAACTATTAATGTGGTCTTCGAATGCAGTATGAAAATCAAAACATCAACGCGAAGATAAATAACTTCAATGTATAGTGGTATAGGATTTTCACATTATTAGGATTCTTGATCTAATGAAGTATGGAGTCTCGAAAATCTAGTCTATAATGGCCCTTGCTATTCAATACTGTATATAATCTTAATGTAAAATGATTGGCTTCTCTCCCTAGTAGGGGTATAGCGACTAACCTGAAAGGTTAGAACTTTGAACATGGTAAATAAACATTGCATGTCAATATGGTTATATAATACAAATAGAAAGCGATGCCTGTGCATTATGACTGTCCCTTTTTCAGCATATTGATTTGTGGACTTGTAAGGAACTTGGAGGTTTTAGCACACTCTCTACTCACTGAGTAGATAGAGCTTGGAACAAATCGTTATGGTTAATTGTCTTGAAAGTTTATGAAATCTTGAGGTGACTCTATTTATTAAATATCATATTTTACTGGGGGATTTCATTGAAAGGTCATTTGGTTATGCATGTATGACATTGATTAATACATATTTTTACCTCAATTTTCCATCTTTCCATGGATTTTGTACGCGAAGATGTGTTTGTTCATATGTTTATGTATATGCATTTTTATTTGTTTAACAATGTGGAGGAAGAAATTTTTTTTGCAATAAATGATAAGGAAAGATAGGAAAATGATACCTGATCTAATCAACTATGAATCTAACTGATGGAATTCAAGTGAATCTGGCATCTCAGGAATATAGATGTAGGGGAGTGTTGTAGAAGCCTGTGTAAGAAGTGATGTTTTGCTGCAAATTCTCTATTCTAAGGTTTTTGTGTACTTCTGATATTTGCTGTTTCATAAGTTCTCTATTTTCCCACCACAAACTACACACCCCCTTTTCCAAGGAAAAAAAAAACGAAAAAAAAAACTATGATTTGTTAAAGTGAAGGGATGGGTGTTCCTATATTTTTCATTTTGTTGCCTTGGGCGTCTTTTACGTATCACATTGTGGAAAAACTTTGATATGATATCAACATTATCTTCATAGCTGTCAATACCTTATCCAACAAGATTGATATACTTTTGTCTCATGATCACATTTTTGGGAAAGGAAATGGAGTCTTGCTTTTCCTGCTTGATGAATGAAATATAGTCTTGCTGTGATATAAACAGAGGATGAGATGCACAGCCTAATTGATATGAATATGCTCATGTTCATCTTTCTTTCAGAATTTACATTTGTGTTTCTCCCTGGAATCTTAAATCTGCTCTATATTTTGTCACAGAGTACACAATATAAGTTAAAAAATGGTGCAATACAATTTCAAGAAGATTACAGTGGTCCCCAATGGGAAAGAATTCATTGACATCATCCTCTCTCGCACCCAGCGTCAAACACCAACAGTTGTTCACAAGGGTTATTCCATTTCCCGCCTTCGTCAGTTTTACATGCGTAAAGTAAAATATACTCAACAGAACTTTCATGAGAAGCTTTCTACCATCATTGAGGAGTTCCCTCGGCTGGATGATATCCACCCGTTCTATGGTGACCTTCTTCATGTCCTATATAACAAAGACCACTACAAGCTTGCTCTTGGCCAAATCAACACTGCAAGGAACCTTATCAGCAAGATTGCCAAAGATTATGTGAGGTTGTTGAAGTATGGTGATTCGCTCTACCGCTGCAAGTCTCTAAAAGTTGCTGCTCTTGGCCGCATGTGCACTGTGATAAAGCGGATTGCCCCCAGTTTAGCTTACCTTGAGCAGATCAGACAACACATGGCAAGGCTACCCTCAATTGACCCAAATACCCGGACAATCTTGATTTGTGGCTACCCAAATGTTGGGAAGAGTTCATTCATTAATAAGATCACTAGGGCTGATGTGGATGTTCAGCCCTATGCATTTACTACGAAGTCACTCTTTGTAGGTCACACAGACTATAAATACCTAAGATACCAAGTGATAGACACACCGGGGATATTGGACCGGCCATTTGAAGACCGTAACATTATTGAGATGTGCAGTATCACAGCTTTGGCACACCTACGAGCTGCTGTCTTGTTTTTCTTGGACATCTCAGGTTCATGTGGGTACAGCATTGCTGCACAGGCAGCTCTTTTTCACAGCATCAAGTCTTTGTTTATGAACAAACCACTCATCATTGTCTGCAATAAGACTGACTTGCAGCCATTGGAGGGTATATCAGAAGAAGACGCGAAGTTGGTCATGGAGATGAAAGCTGAAGCTATGAAGACTGTTATAGGTCAAGGAGGTGATCCTTTGAATGACGAGGGGGTGCTGTTGACCATGAGTACTTTGACTGAGGAGGGGGTGGTTTCAGTGAAAAATGCAGCTTGTGAGAGGTTATTGGATCAGAGGGTGGAACTGAAGATGAAGTCTAAGAAGATGAATGACTGTTTGAATCGGTTTCATGTTGCAGTGCCAAAGCCTCGAGACCAAAAGGAGCGGCCACCCTGTATACCTCAGGCAGTTTTGGAAGGTATGGCAAAGCAGCAAGCAGCTGAAAAGGAAAAGAGGAAGCTTGAAAGGGATTTGGAGGAAGAGAATGGTGGTGCGGGTGTGTACTCTGCTAGTTTGAAGAAGCACTACATTTTGAAAAATGATGACTGGAAGGAAGATATAATGCCAGAAATTCTTGATGGCCACAATGTTTATGACTTCATTGATCCTGATGTCTTACAAAGGCTTGAAGAGTTGGAACAGGAAGAAGGGCTTCGGGCAGAGGAGGAAGATGATGATTTTGAGATGGATGGGAAAGAGTTGACCCTGGAGGAGCAAGAAGCATTGGCTGAGATCAGGAAAAAGAAAAGCTTGCTCATTCAACAGCATAGGATCAAGAAAAGCACTGCAGAGAGCAGGCCAACTGTGCCTAGAAAATTTGACAAGGAGAAGAAGTTCACATCAGAGAGAATGGGGAGGCAGTTATCCGCTTTAGGGCTAGATCCCACTTTAGCCATTAACAGATTCCGCAGCAAGTCAAGGGGCCGTAAGAGAGAGAGATCACTTGGCAGGGGTGGTAATGATGGTGATGATGTTATGGATATGGATGTTGACCAACCTAATAAGAAGTTGCGAGCAAGGTCTAGATCTCTGTCAAGGTCAAGGTCCATGTCACGGCCACCAGGTGAAGTTGTTGCAGGGGAGGGCTTCAAGGACTCTGCTCAAAAGGTCAAGGCTCTAAAACTTGCTAAGAAATCTGTCAAGAAGAGGAACAAGGATGCTCGTCGTGGGGAGGCAGATAGAGTTATTCCTACTCTGAAACCAAAGCATTTGTTCTCAGGGAAGCGGTCCATTGGAAAAACCACTAGACGGTGATGTAGTAAAGGTGTCACAGGCATGCTGAATGTTTTTATCAGTTTGTCATTTAATTTTTGTTCCTTTTCGAGCCATTTCTCTCTTGTGTTCACAGTAGTCTTTGTCGATTTCTGGATGCATTTTCTTTATTTGATTGTTAAACAATGGTCTTAATGTTCTTTCTTCACTTGTTTGGAATGGAGCAGCAGTTTTTTGGTATCCTCTCTCATTTGCAGAATCGGCCTATTGAACGCAGAATCTCAACTGACACATGTCAATGGGTCCCCGCAGAATGAACTCCGGGAATGTAGATTAAAAATAAGGAACGAAGTAGGAAAGGCAATATGTGTTGAACCCCTAAACCTTTTTCTCTCTTTTTTTTTTTCTTTTTTTCCTTTTCTCTGAAGAAATTATTTTTTTAAATACAGAAAGAAAAATATCTTGGTTTGTGAAATGAAGAATGGATACGAGCTTTATTTATTTATTTTTTCGTTATGCATAATAGTTTTTTTTGTAAAATAAAGTTACTAATATATGCATTCGGTTACATCAGGTCAAACCAACAATAACTCCAAGTTACTTCAAGTCAAACCAACAATAACTCCAATTTAGGAATTTTTCAACGCTTTGTATCCAGATTTGTAGAGATTGAAGTTATGTTATATGATTTAAGTCTTTGTCTTTAATCCATTATTAGGAGTTGACATAATTTTTCTAATGTATATGAATTTATGAATAAATTATATATGATGTCATTAATTAATAGATTTCATTATAGATTCAAAAAGAACTCTTTGAAATGAATGTGTGATGTTGAGTGGATGGGTGCCCCTAGATGATAATCGCAGTAGATGCAATCAAAATTTAGAAAGTTCATATTAAATGCTTAAGTCAACCTTTAATGCATGCAACAGAAAGAGTCATGTCATAGGACAAGTCATAAGAACAACCCTCGAGTATTTATTATCATAAAAACAAATGTGCAAATTAAATTAAGTTGAAACTTAATTTATCCTCTAAGGTCCAAAGATGATATAGACAACCATACGAGACGTAATATGTTGTACTATTAGTGTGATTGTATCATCAGTGTTGGATATTCGTTTTGTACATCTTTTTATTTCTTATTTTAAATGTTATAGGAAAACAAACTTTTTTAATATTATATAGTTAAAGATAAAGTAAGTAAATATTTCAAAATTTTTAATTATTTATAGATAATTTATTTTTCTTATATCCAAGCTTGTGTTTCTTGCTTTCCCCTTTTTTATGGACATTTAGTCCAACCCAATATGTTCCATGTGGAAGAAATTTAAGAACCTCTAGCACACATCTCTCACTAAAATTTAAGGACTTTGAATAAATAAAGTTAAAACTAAATACACACATAACAACCAACCATTGGAAGCCAGATGAAAATCTTAGCTCTTGAATACAACTTAAGTGACAATTAAATTCTATACCAAATCATATTTATGTGGTTAGACAATATGAGTGATACCTTGTAGGTGATTATAAATGATTATATCTACTTCACTAAATAAAATTAAAGAAAAAGGTAAGATTTTATAGATTTAGAGAAGGGCTTCACAAGCAGGAGAGAGCTCATTGATGTAAAGATCTCATGGATTTTTCTAATGGTTCCCACCACATGATGAAAGACATAGTGAAGGATTCTGGAATTTGGAATCAGTGTGAAACAACCCTGGAAAGTGAAATCAAATCAAATAATATTTCTCAAATATAAATACATAAAATGATAAAATAGATGAAAGTATTTTACATATAATGATAACAAGAAGGTCCAAAGCGATGCCATGGGCACAATGACGATGATGAATACATCCCAACTATGATAAAAAAACAAAAGCCTTTTTTTCTCCCTTTTTATTCCTTCCTTTTATAACAAGTTTTTTTTTTTTTTTTAATTTAAAAATTGTGACTCTTAAGAATAAATAAGTGAGATAAAAAAAAGTGTATTTTTTGAGGAATTATCACATTGGTGTCCTTCTTGATTATTTTCACCAACCGATCCTATTCAATAATTTTTGTTAAATGATTATTATGATCTAAAAAAAAAATTTACAAAACCCATTAAAAAAAGAAAAAAAATCCAATACCCAATGTTTTTAGTAAAAACAAAATGCAAAGGAGAAATAATTAGTTGGTTAAAATGAATGAAATAATCTTCTTATTTATGAGTTTAATCTTTTCCATTATTTTTTTAATATAAATATCCATAATTATTTCAAATATTTACATGAATGAGTTATTTTTAATTTTTTTACCAAAAAAAGAAAAAGAATGATTTATTTTTACCAAAAAAAGAAAAAGAGAATATTTTTATCAAAATGTGGTAAAAAAATGATGGAAGGTGTTAAATTTTCAAAATTGGGTTTTTAAGGTCCTTTTTAATCAAATGATCCAAGGAAAAACATAGATAAAAGAGAAATATTTTTGGATTGTTAAAATCAGGTTTCCATTGGCATCGTTTTCAACTACAATAAAAAATAGAAAAAATTGGAAAAAAAGAGAGAAAAATATGCCATGTTTAATGTTTTTAATTATTTTTATCTTATATTCTAAATATAAATATTTTTAAAACTTTTAAATTTAAGTTTCCAAAATAAAATTTTATTCTAAAAAAATAATGACAACTGTTTCAAAACTTCCCGAATCATTTGTCAAATGGGTGACCAATTAAAAGGGATAAATTAAAAAGAACAAAAAAAATATGAAATTATAAATCTAAATTTATATTTTTTTTACCCATAAAATAGCCATTTTGGATAAGAATATTGTTATTATTTTCTTACAAAAATACATTTTTTTAAAAAATATTGAAAGATATTTAAGTATTATTATTCCAAATTAAAAAAATGATTTAGACTAATTATACAAATTTGAGATTTTTTTTATCCTTTTAATTAATTAATCCTTTTGCAATCAGCTTTCCATCGGCATCATTTTCAATTAAAGAAAAAAAAAAGGAAAATCAAGAAATATCAGCTTTCCATTCACATCATTCGTATATATATATTAATATATATATATATGGAAAGTCTCGTCGTCTCCCTCTGCTGTCGCATTTGAAGCTCTGAGTTGGAGTCCCTTTGGAATACACAGAGGTAGACTCTCTCTCCATCTTTCTTCATTATCATTATTTCTGTTGTTTTCTTTCTCCATTTCTCCAGATCTGACGATATCGATCATTGGCTTCATCTGATTCTTTTAATCGGAACTGTTTGGACTGTAGATTTGGAACTGAAATCTCTCTCTTTTTAAAATTTGATTTGTTTTTCTAATTGTTGTTGATTGCTGTTAGTGAAGTGGAGGGATTTTGTGGTAGATTTTTTGTCTTTTCTTGTTTTTTGAGTTCGGCTGCTCTTCAGTTTTCTGTTTTTGCGGGGCATTTTGAGCTCCATTTTGTTAACAAGCTGTTGCCATTGTGTTCTTGTTGGAGTCTATGTTCTGATTTTAGTGCTCTCCTTATGTTTCGTGGAGCAAGGAGTACGAAAACTGAAGTGCTCTTTTGTATAAAGAAGGGATGTTTGGTTGCTGAGAAAAGTTTAGATTTTCTGTTTGGTTGCCGAGAAAGTTGAGATTTCTGAATGTTTAGGTTTTCTTGGTGAGAAGTGTTGAGTTTTGTTTGGTTGCAGGATAAGTGAGCGATGGAACATAAAAGAGGTCTGTAGTCTATATCGAGTTTCATGTTTTATATTGTTTTCTTTGTTAAGAACTAGTAGATTTTCTGGTGTTTTACATTGGTGATTAGGGGGGTTGAAAAATAACAGTCATTAAAAAAGCAATTTTCAAAAACAGTTATATCATGTATTAGGTCTGTTTGGGAATTGGAAATGTCCTCAATCTATTTTCTATGGTTCCAAATGTTTTTGCAAAATAACGTATGGTGCTTTATTTTCAATTATTTTTTAAAAATAGCCTCAAGGAAATAAGTGAAAACAATTAAAATATGTTATTAGAAAACATTCTGTTTTTCGGGACAAGTTCTCAAAAAACTGTTTAATGTGAAAAAATGACCAAACGTGTTTTCAAGTCTTGAAAACAGTTCCTAAACATGCTCTTAAGTTTTCTGTTGTGTTGAAAAAAAAAAAAAGCCAGGATTTTTGTTTTGTTGCACAGAAAAGGAGGCTAGAATGCATTTTTCTTTTTCTTTTTTAAAGAAAAAATGAATAAGGAAAACATGAGTTTCATCTTTGTGTTGTCTTGATTGTTGAGAAAGTGTGGATTTTCATTTTTTTTCTGCAAATGTTCTCTATTATTTTCATTGGTGAGGAAATGGTAATCTTTCTTGTTTATTTTGAAAACGAGTAAGGGGAAAATGAAGGTTTTTCATTCATACTTTGTTTTGTTTTGTCTGGTAGGTAAGAAATTGAGAATTTTCCGTTTCTTTTTCTGTTTGGTTCCTGCCTTTACCACGTACAGGACTGTATTCCAGAAAGTATTCCCAGTACTGGTTTGATTCCTATTATGCCCTTCTAATGATTAGTTTGATTGTGTGTGTCTTTTTTAGGTGAAACTTTGTGATTCTGCTCTCAATTTGATCGTATTAATTCTAAAAGGAATAAAGGGTATTTTAACTAGCATCCAAAACTGTCAAGTGCAAAATTCAGGTTGGCAGTTTTCAGAGCATCTCCAGTGCCATGCCAATATAGGGTGCTATTGCCAAACAATCACATCACTTTAAAGTATTGGCACTTCAGTGGGAGCTGCCATTATTTGGCATTGTCATTTGAAATTCTATATTTGACGTTCCTTTTAGTGATGCCAATTGCAATGCCACCTTTTAGCGTTTGGTTGAAGAATAATGGTTGGTTAAAAAATTAGCATTTTTCATTGGAACCTTGTGCTAAGATTTGACACTGTTATTTTATCATTTGAATTGGTGAGCAATTATCAATGCCAAAAAATGAGTCAGACAATGTTATTTTAGCATATTTCATTATAGATGCTCTCTTGAGCCTCACAGTATTAGTACCCAGATTTTGATTAGCACCACATATACAGGTTTGGATTTTATGCAGCCCCTATTCACTAGTATTCTTAATCTTGTCTTTTTAGTATGGTAAAGATATGGATACCTATTAATTAACCTTGCCTAGTATTTGCATGTACAAAAAACTAGCTTGATGTCATCAGTTTAGTTATATGATTGTTGTTGATTTATTTATTTTTTCTGATAGGTATGATTGTCATTGATTTATGGTCATCTCTTTGCACAGATAAGCGGATTTTGATATTGTTTCATAGAAAACAAGTGTGAACCATTTGATCAAACTGATATTTTGCATTTTGAATATTAAATTTTGATACCTAAGTTGATGGATTCAGTTCTTTCTTCATGCTAACATAAAGGACAAGGAGACTAGTAAGAAAATGAACAGCCTGAACCCCCTTTTTTTCATTGTTGAACCATGTGAGTGGGGTCTCTTAGGGGGTAATCCATACTGCCAACCATGTTTTTTGAATGCTTAAGGTTTGATATGGCAGGGATTGACACACTGGTGAGGATCTCCATCCAGCCCTGCAATATCAAAACATATTCTAACAACCAAACAGATCCTTCTTTTGACTTTTTGTAGAAGGAGAATGGAGGGAGCGCCTCAAAGCCACCCATATGTGCCAAAAGATCTAAAACTGCCAGGTTATGTGCCAGTTGTCCTCTCACAGTCCACCATTGTCGGAGTTTATGGCCTCTCTTCTCTGCTTGTTGTATCTGTAATATGGATCATCTCTGGTATGCTTTCATTTCATCTCATTTCTTTTTTCTATTCTTGAACATCTGAATGCCAAGATTGACTTTAGTTGGTCGCTTTTGAGCAATTAGCAAACAGGAAGGATTATATTTATGTCCTGGTAGTGCAAAACCATTTCAAGAGTTGCATCCTCAAAGCAAAAGTCACTAAATTTTGTTAGTTTTTGAGGGAAATAATTGCTGAATCTGACTTCAGTAACTTATGTAAACAAGAATATAAAAAGAACTGGAATGGAAAGTAGAGAAATGGCTCTTGATGTCGGGCTCAGGTAGCAAGGAGTTGGGGTGGGGATAGGGGAGGTTAGGTTCAATTTTTAGTAGGGAAAAATGGACGAAAAATACCAATCAGAGAGAGAGAGAGAGAAATGTGATGAAATAAAAAGATACCACATTCACTAACAGGTAAATAATGTCATGCTTACAACTAAGAAACAAATTTGCTCTAATCACTAGTGCTTCCCATATGCAGTAGAAGTACATAAAGAAGCTGCAATTGAATAGGAGAAAGACAGGACAAGGAGGACAGTTGTGACAAACACCCATGTTTGGATTTTGGAAAAAAATTAAGCAAATGACTTAAAAGTTGAATCCTTGCTCAAGGATATTTTCAATAGTTTTCTTTCTGACAGTCAAATGGAGCCTTTGAAGAAATAGAAGTTTGGAGGCAGTCAGATTTGATAGTAGAGATCCTTTTTTTTTTAATAGGTAAAATATCTTGCCTCCATTGGGACTTGAAATTGGAACCTCCCACAAACCCTCCCCATCCTTTACTTGGTCCAGGCCTCAAGGGCATTTGATAGTGCAGATCATAGATGCAACTTTATAGTATGATTTACTTGGATAAAGGACACAAAATCCTTTAGTAAACTCAAAATTGTAAGAGAAACAAATCTAGAATTTCTTTCTGTCATGCCTCAAGCTATCTAGGTACCTCAATCAGAATTTGACTTTACTTGCCTTCTTACTGTTATCTCTGACACGGTTACCATACATTAGGAGCTTGCATCAAAAGTTTAATTGCCTTTTGATATAACTTGGTGCCTAAGAATGCTATGTTCTATTTTTTTGGAAATAAAAACTAATTCAGTCTAAAAGCAGAAAAGAATGATAAGGAAATGGGAACCATGTTATCGTTGCTTCAAATGGCCTAGTATCTTGGTATACCATTGTTGTTGTTGTTGCCATTTGTTGTTGTTATTGCTTTATTATAATCATTAAAACTTTACCTCCTTACATATAGAGATGGTTCTGGAGTATCCATTTACATTTAGTCATCTTCTTTTCCTGATGGCAGGGCGGTTTCCGAAAACATCTAAGATTGATAGATTGCTCATGTGCTGGTGGGCATTCACGGGTCTAACACATGCAATCCTTGAGGGCTATTTTGTGTTCTCTCCAGAATTCTACAAGGATAAAACTGCTTGTTACCTGGCTGAAGTGTGTAAGTTCTCTTTTTACTTCTCTTTTATATGACCTCTATTAAGTAGTTAGGTTGGGTTTAGAGCACTCAGGTCCTTGGTGGATGATGCCTGTAAATAAAAATTGGCAGGGAAAGAATACAGCAAAGGTGATTCAAGATATGCAGCCAGAGATGCTGGCGTCATTGCTGTTGAAGGGATTACTGCAGTTTTAGAAGGTCCAGCTAGCCTTCTAGCACTGTAAGTTCTGATTTTAGAGAATTGTTAAGTTCTTCAAGCTGCAAGAGTCAACTTTATTTCACAGGCCAAGATTTGTTTATATGTTTTGACTGCCATCTCTTCTCTTACCAATCCTCATAATTTGATGCCTGGCAGGTATACTATTGCCACAAAAAGGTCATACAGCTACATACTTCAGTTGACCATTTCTCTGGGGCAGCTCTATGGCACTGCTGTATATTTTATAACATCTTACTTGGATGGTGACAATTTCGCTGCAAGCGCATATTACTACTATGCATACTACGTTTTTGCAAATGCTTTTTGGGTTGTAATACCCTCACTCATTGTTATCCGTTGTTGGAAGAAAATATGTGCAGCATTCCAGGTCCAAGGTCAGCAAAAGACCAAAGTTCGGTAAGGTAAAAAACCAGAATCTCACATTTCCAGATTTGGACTACAATTTAGCAGTTTGTTGTGTATTGATTTAAGATTTTGGTCAATTTATGCCCCAGGAGTGGGTGATTCATAACATTTAACTTTAGTAGCATAACAATTTGAAACATGATGATCTTATTTGCGCCCTTTTTATTTTTAATTTATTCTTCTGAAGCAAGCTTTTGAGGCTATGGTTGATAACTATGTTGGTTGAGTTTTGATTAAGTGGGATTTTTCACTTGCTTTTGGAGCAATAAAGAGGTTCTTCCTGCAACTACTGTTCTATTTTGATATAAGTTCTGATACTGAATATGCCTATGGTCTCAGAGAACATGTAGGAAGTGTGTTAATTGCTCCTCAACACTACTGATGAATGTGGCGGTGGTCTTTAAAACTAAGCATGGGCTGAATTAAGATTTTAATAAATTAATTGGAGTAAAATAAATTAATTGGTTTTTTTTATATGGATTAGTGAAGTACATAGGCCTCAGTGGCATGATGGCCCTGATTTAAGGCATGTGAAGCTTATGTACATTAGCATGAAAATAAACAAATGAAGCTAATGCAAGTTTAGCGTATTAGATATGGTTGCGTGTGATTTCAGTTTGAGCAGAATTATTCTTACGTTCGGTTGGATTGATTCACATGCCTCGATAGTTCAGGAGTTAGCTGGGTTGATTTGGACTTCTGGGTTAATGTAAAAATTGATTGAAAAAATGATTGTTTTTGTGGGTACCAGTGATTTAAAACAGATGAAATGTTTCCTAAATGCAAAACCAATTTTTGAGCTGAAAAGTGATGGTGCTTTCCGGGACAATTACTTTCAAATGACTGAAAGGTGGATTTTTTTTTTTTGGTTTCCGGGAAAAGTGATGCTGAAGAGTACTTTGCAATCCAAAACTCAATGATCAGGTCTAACTGGGAGAATTTCCTTTTCAAATAGCCCCTGAAAAATTCAGAGGGTGGTAAGGAGATGGATCACAATTGCTTCCTCATAGGTGTGCCTCATAGATCCATTACGAATAAAAACTTAAAGAACTGGAAAAATAAGGGACTGCAAATACTCAGGTCTGGCTCAGATCTGTTGAGCTGAGACACAAAATCCAGACTTAATGGTAAAACTTCTGAAACAATTGTGACCCTCTTGGAACTGAAAGATGAATACTGGGAGTATTCTTAGCCAAACTGCCAGAGAATAAGGCTTGAAGCAGGTAGTCCTTCCAAGATTTGGTGTCCAAACCAATAAAGTCTAGCTCCATTTCCCTCAAATTTTCTCAGCAACAAGATTAGGAGAATTAGGGATTCATTTGTTCTCAGAAACACTGTTCATCTTTTAATCCCCTATCTGTGGAATTTACCTCTTTATCCAGAATCATTAACCATACAAAATACTATGCTGTGTTCCAGATAAATTGAAAGAGGGAACTCCTTCAGCTGAATTCTAGAAATGGAAGTGTATGATATTTATTTCTTTCAATTGATTGATATTCACATTTGAAGTGATGATGCCACACATAAATGCATAATTTGATTTTTACGCATTGAATCTACTTGTCATTCCATTAAATATCAAGTTGATCCCACAGTTCTTGGTGGGGTGGTTCTTGAAACAGGGCAGTGTGTGTTTTGCATGTGAATAGAACATTGAGCATGACAGATGGATAGGTGCCTTTAGGAGTTCATCAGCACTGAGGGCCCCTAAATGTAGAAGCTAACCATGGTCTATTGGTCCCCCCTCTATGTGTGAGTCATAGCCGTGCATGGGACCTACCTTACCTGAAATTCAAGGTGAGTATGGGAAAGTTTTTCTGGTGATATTTTTTCCATAATGATCTATGATGTTGTGAAGAGATAATAGTTTCTCATAAGTAGCCAATTCTTTTCATGCCGGAAGGGGAATCTTTGTGGCCTCAAAACATTAGCTAAAAGGGGACAAATGCAGCTTTCACTTCCATTTTGGCAAGCCCTACTAACATCCTTTTTGATGGCTTTTTCTCTGGTGTTTTTATTGGAATGATGCATATTGGAATCTCTCTCATTTGGCCCCTGCATTTTGAAGATAGGGCATTTCCTTTTTCTTTCTTTGTGATGGATGCACATTCTATGACTAGGTTTCTCTTAAGTTGAATAGAAGGCCAGTCCCCAGTAGGGTCAATATCATCACTCCAATGGCATGTTTGCTTATTGGTAGGGTAACCAACATGAACAGAATGAGACTTTGGCAAGACAACAGTAAAGAGAAAGCATAGAAAAGTTGAAACCTTTGGAGTAGCTCCATTGTTTCCTTGCGCCCTTTTTCCCTTTCCTCATTTTTTTTATATTATTGTCTGTCTTGTATCTTTTTCTTGCATATCGACACCTTTGGAAGTGGCTTCATTTAGGATCTATCTATCTCTCTACAATGATCTTGTTCTACCATCAAGCATCTTCACTTTCTTTTACGTACTTCTCATGAATCATATTGCACTTCCTACTTCTTTCTGGTCATTGGTTGCAGTCATTATATTTTGCATATAAACAGGTGTTGTATTACTTGATGAAATGTATAGATGGCTGAATACATCATAGCTTTTCTCTTTGTACCTGGGACTATATCCATATTGATTGCCCTTCTAGTTTTGCCTTGAAACCTTTTAGACTCCTCAACCTTTTTCCTTGTGTGTGATGGAGAAGTTAACTGGAAAAAAGATTGTATATGCCATGAGCAGGATGTACAGGGTCCACTTTTGACAGCCATTAACGCCTGTTTGGTTGATGGAAAACCAACATCATTAAAGGGTTTGATCCATTTTTATGTGGGGTTTGAAGGGTTTGCAATGGTTTAAGAGATTGTAATTTGGGAGAAGGGAGAGAAAAATGGGATGCTGATTCTCTAGTAGGTCTTGATTTGTTAAGGGAAAAATAAAAAGAGAATAAAAAATGAGTATAAACTTGCTAAGTTTTCTCTCATACACTCCTCCTAATTTGTCTTTGGAGAATTTAGATTGGCTTACCCCATGGTGGTGGGTGTCAGGTGTTCGAGACCTTTTCTATCCACGATTTAGCATTTGATAATATTTTTCCATTTTCAGCAAATGAGGATGGGATAAAGGATTACCCTTTTCATGGTTGAATATTCTTTTATTTATTTATTTTTAATTAAACTAAAAGTTAACAGCGATCTATTTCTTTATACTTGTTCGGGAAGTAGAAAGCGTTTCATTTTTTCCTAAATAGTTTCTTTCAAAAGTGCATCTACGATCTACCCATGATCAAAATAAAACTTTGGGTAAAACTAAGTGGAGGTCCGAGCCCACCCCAAGATGAGTGCACCATTACTTCGGGAGCACAGGTGAGACAAAGAAGCCTAATGGTGCGATTACCATCCAAACTTGGGATAAAATTAGACATAGGAAACAAAGGTGAATCATAACACCATATAAAAAAATGAATCAAAATCCTATAAAGAGTGGAATTTGATTCCCATGATTCCCATTGGGAATAAATAATTCAAATTAAAAGTTCATGTCAGTGTTTCAACCATAAGATATTTGTTAAACAGTGAGTCTTGACACAGAAAACCCTGGAGGAAGAGGACAAAGAAAAGAGAATTACAAAAACAAGCAAACTTTTGGTTGCTGGGGCTCCATTTATCTCCATGGTGGGGTTAAGGGTTAAAGCTTACAGGTATAATGGCTTTAGAAAGTCAACAATCTGTTGCACCATTTCTTTCTTGTTTAGTTTTTTCTCATCATCCATCATCCTTTTGTTAATTAATCCTAACAATGAATTGAAAATTCCCATTACAAGACTGAAAATTTAAGGCAACACAAAGAGAGAATATCTCACTTCCTTCAATCACAATTCATTCATCCTTCCCTTTTTGTGCTCCCCCTTTCTCCTTCTCTCCATTTTTCTTATTTGCATACAAATCTACACATGAAATTCATGCATGCCAGTTCATAATTGAGACCCCCATCCATTCATTCCAGATCCATCGTTGGATCGATCAACCACCACCGTTGGATTTGTCTTCTTCCTAATTATGATGTGAGAATATTTATGATTGTTCTTAAAAATATCTTGGAGTCATTTCTACTTCTTCTTTTCCCCTTTTCCTTTTGTTACAGGATTTTAGGGTTCTAGGCCATGGGTGTTAAAGGTTTGAATCTTGTGGCAAACAGAACTTTGTTTGGATGACATGGACTGACAGGCATATGCAGGTGTTATTTATGATTATCATATTATATATTT
Source organism: Vitis vinifera (assembly GCF_030704535.1). NCBI lineage: Eukaryota > Viridiplantae > Streptophyta > Magnoliopsida > Vitales > Vitaceae > Vitis > Vitis vinifera. Next base: position 2,621,089 of record NC_081810.1, read on the forward strand.
TTCATGGGCCTTCAAGTGCACGTGTGGGTTTTTGGATGATGTGGACTTATGGGCACTTGCCACATGTATCATTTACTACACGTGGAATGACCAATTGAGTAATTTTAATTCAATGAATTTTTATATGATATCTTATAAAAATAAAAACATTTATGTATTCCACACACCAATATCCATATTATTGGAAAATCTAGATAAATATTAATAAAATATCATAATTAAGATTTCGGTAAAAGAGACAAGGAGAACCGTTATCAAAATATAAGAAATTTAATAATTTTTTTTTTCAAAAATTGATGATAAATGCAAATACATGAATTGAAATTAGAATATTATTTTGAGAATGTACTAATGAGTGATTTAGAAGAGAAAATTGTTGATGTATGTTAATAATAATCACGAAAAAAGTAAGCAAAAAAAAAAAAAAAAACTAATGAAATGTTTAATAATAATTTAATTTTCTTTCCATTTATATATATTTTTTGTATTTTCTCTCTATTTTCTTCTATTCAAACTTTTCAAAAATCAGGTATAATAGAAGATGTGATGAAATATCTGTTTCTTAAATTCTACTACCATGAAGGTAAATGGTAATATCATATGAAATAAAGAAATAGAAATTTTGATAAACTAAAAATAAATAAATATTTTGATAGAGAGTACAAATTTGGTTTTCACGTGAATATATATTTTATTCAAATTTCTATTTATAATAAACAATCTAAACATAATAATTAATGAATGCTGATCAATATTGTAAACATTTTCAAAGGGAAGAAGGTAGTTTGTTATTTAAAATAAATTACAAAAACATTTGATATTAGAAATTATCATGACGGAGACACAAATTAATTAATTAATATATAAATAAACACATTGAAATTATAGAAAAAAATGTAATTTTTTTTTAATCCTTGGTCTTGCCACATTGTTTATTATCTCATATTATATATATATATATATATATATAGCTTCAAATACACGTGTGGGCGTGTGTATATTTGAATGAAAGAGTGAGAGATTATGTGAAGTGAAAGCAAAAAATGTTGGCTTGGTTACAAGTTACAACACAAAACAGTATAAATAAATATATATATATATATATATATTGCTAGTAGATTTTCAAGAAGCCTATGATAGATAGAAGTATATGATGATTGGCTTGTGAGTGAAGAAAAATGCATAGAAAAGGACAAGGTATGGAGTCAAAGACAAGACGACCACCTATCTCTCTCTCTCTCTCTCTCTCTCTTTCTCTCTCTCTCTCTCTCTCAATGAGGACAGGTCCCTCTCCATACCGTTTAATACTCACTCTCATCGACCAACCAACCCCTCGCTCTTTCTCTTTCCATTATTCTAAGCAAACCCCACAACCATCTCCATCATCTTCATCATCATTTCCTCCCCATCAAGCCTTCTTCTCTCTCTCTATAAAGTCTAATTACTCTTCCCCATCAACCCAGTTGGGTGTTGTTGTTTTTGCCGTAGCAGTACAACGGGGGCCTGTGGCAATGAGGAAGCCTGAGAAGAGTACTGCCAATGGTGCCTGCAGCAACACCACTTCTACTGGTAGCAAGCTTAGGAAGGGGCTGTGGTCACCTGAGGAAGACGACAAGCTGATGAACTACATGCTGAATAATGGGCAGGGCTGTTGGAGTGATGTTGCCAGGAATGCCGGCCTCCAGAGGTGTGGCAAGAGCTGCCGCCTCCGCTGGATTAACTACTTGAGGCCGGACCTTAAACGCGGCGCCTTCTCGCCTCAGGAGGAGGAGCTCATCATCCACTTGCATTCCCTTTTAGGCAACAGGTCCTTCATCATCTCTCTCTGTTCTCCATTTTAATTTCCTCCCTTCCTAGTAATTCAAAATCCATCTCAAAAACCATCACATGTCGCTTGATCAGTTTTGATTATGCTCGATTTCTTCATTGATGTTTTGTATACTATACATGCTTTAATTTTCCTTTTTATTTTGAAAAAAAAGGGAAATCTAGCTAGGAGCCTTTGGCTGTGGGGAAGACTATACATATACATAAGTCACAACACTAGAAAATAGTTGTTTTTGCAACGTATTTACTCATGTATACCCTGTATATGTATACAGGAAAATGTATAGATGTACGAAAGCATAATCTAATAAGAAATTTGCATGAAAAGGAAATTGAGAATTATGGGGAGTTGGATACTCATAATCTGGAAGCAGTCCAAGTGAAAAGGACATTGGTATGTATTTTTCAATTTTTGGTGTCAATGTCTGTCCTTTGAGTTGAAGACACTCCACTCATCTCCCATGTTTGTTTTGGGATTGAAGCTTCCATGCATGCATTTATGCTTTCAACATGACTCTCACACTATCCTCAACCGATTTTGTTTGATTATCTTTCTCTACACACAAACAAACACATACTGAAAATTCATGTTGTTTTCAAATCCACTGGTTTGACATCCCTCACCAACCCTATCTTTTGTTTTGTAATTCAAGTCATTGTCCCCTTAATTCAAATATGGAGTTGTGTGTGCTGGTCTTGATATGAAGTCTGAAAAGTTTGGAATAAACGGGTTTTCTCCGTTTCGGGTATCTGAAAGCGACATGGGGATTGTGGTTTACTATTTATAAGAACTTTGAGTTGAAGACACTCCAAGTCTATTTTTGTTTTGAATTCCAAGCTTTCATGCATGGAAATTAGTTAACCATGCATTAGAACATCTTGCCTTTTCACATTTGTAACTGATTTTTGATTGTGTTGTCTGAAGGTGGTCTCAAATTGCGGCCCGCTTGCCAGGACGTACTGACAATGAGATAAAGAATTTTTGGAACTCGACGATAAAGAAGAGGCTCAAGAACTCGTCATCAGTGCCCTCACCAAACGCGAGCGATTCGTCATCTGATCAGCCTAGGGATGTCATGGGAGGGCTCATGTCGATGAGAGAACAAGGGCTAATGGCTATGTACATGGATTCATCGTCTTCGCCACCATCCATCCAAGCCATGGCAGCTCTGAACCAGATGATTGAGCCATTGCCCATGCTGGAGCCTAGCGTAGACATGACCAGTGTTAACAGCGGATGCTTCAATGCGCCTCCCTGCATGACCCAAGTTGGAATTTTGAGTGCTGAGGGGCTTTATGGGGATCATGTTGGGCTCCTTGGAGGAGGAGGAGGTTGTGTTGTTGGGGAGCAATTTTTTCCACCCGTAGAGAGTATAAGCATGGGCGAAAATGGTAACAAAACCCTCGAAAATACCTTTGATAGGAACCCTAATAACAACCCCTATAACAACGTCATCATCAACAACAACAGTAGCAACAAAGTAGAAAACATGGTTGGGGTTGGAAACTTTTGGGAAGGTGAAGATCTTAGAATTGGGGAATGGAACTTGGAGGACTTGATGAGGGATGTCTCCTCCTTTCCTTTCCTTGATTTCCATGTTGAGTAACTTGGTTTCCCTACCTTCCCAATAATTTTCTTTTCCTCTCCATCCCATTTTAATTTTCCTTTTCCATTTCCTTTTCTTTCCAAGCAAACAACAAAGCCCTACGACCCAAATCCTAAACCTCAGAGTCTTAATCCCCACCTCCCTAGTCATTTAGATGTGGGAAGAGTGTTTTACAAATAAAGTTCATACACGACATCATCGTACATTAAGTAGTTTAATAATCTTTGCACTGTATGAAGAGAGATGTGAATAGTTCATATAAAAGTAGAGAGGAATACGAAAATTTAGCTGTTTCGTATAAATTGTACTTACTATGGAATTATGTACAAAAACAATGCTGGGGCTTGGAAGTTGTTATTAGTGAAAGATCAATAGGTTGTACTACACGTGGATGAAAATATAGAAATTTTCTCTTTCTCTCTCTTTCTCTCCTTGTCATCAACATTTTCTGGGGAATTTTTTAGTTATTTCTAGTCATAAATATCGGAAAGATCATTGTTTCTTCTAATGGGGTTTAATCACTTAGGTGAGATGTCCACTTGGAATGAAAAAATTCTCTCCACTCTGAACTAATAATCACAAGTGAGGAGTGTTAAGTCAGCTTGCTCTCATTGTAATATTGATTTTCTTACATTATTTTACGTGTTAGTTAGCTCAATGGCTGTACCCATTCTAGTAGTAATTATCACCCCTTTCCCATCTCATTGCAATGCCCTAAAAGGTAGCAAGGGAGCATTAGTGTGTGGTTGTTAATAATATTGAAAACGACTTTACATCACAAATGAAGAATTTGTACCCCAAAAGTGAGTAGAAAGCAAGCTTAAGAAAATGGCATAAATAAATATACGTAGCTAAGTTCTATAATATAACAAGACAATGTGGCCATTTTCATTTGAGTGACATTTGAGCTATGAGTGCTTTAAATCATTTCCCCTTTAGATTTTTGAAGCATCATTATTAACTAACATGTTCCATGTGTTCTTGGATGTATTATCTTCTAAAAGTGGTTTGATTAATTTTCTTCCATGTTGATTACTTTGTAGAATTTTAATGTATTAATGACGATGTCTTGGACCATTTGTCCTGAAATAATTGGTTCATAAAGCAAATGGTGAGTCTTTTCAAGTCATTAGCATGTCATGCTTCGTTTACTTTTCAAGCTTCACATAATTCAAACCTAGAAGTTTCAAAAATGCATGTTTTTACACGTTATTAAACCATCAACTATGACTATATTAAATTAATTAAAAGCCGGTGATTAACTCTATCTTGACGTGTTTAAACCTAGTTTGGTCTCCATTGCAAAGTTAAAAATCTAACCCGAATTCCATCATTAAGGAATCTACTAGTAATTATTATGTTTTGAATTTTCTTTTATTAGTCAAATATTTTTGAAGTTAGTAAAAACTTAAAATCAATTATATGATTAAAAAGCTTGGAAATTTAGATGGATTACACCAAAAACCTTCTAGAATTTTGATAAGAGTTGTTAGGAATTATTGTGAAGTGACAATTTAACAATATAATGAGTAAGTTCTTCCCCCCAACCACACTAAACTCTCTTTACTTCTTTCCACTTATTAATAGTTGAATTTCAACCTTCTTCTAACTTTTTAGCATAGTGACTCTAATACTTGATCTCAAGCTTGAACAAACTTAATATAAGATATAGTGAAAGCCTTTGGTAATCAATTTCAATTTTAGTAGTTTATTTTTCATTTCCTCAAATTTTGTATTTGATTAAGTTATGGTATGTAATATTGTTGTTTTAGGTTATGCGAAAGTACCAAATCATCCTTCATTTTCGAGCCATTTTTAGGATCTATTTGATTTCTAGGGTTGAAGAGAAGAAAAATAATTAAATAAAATACAATTTTGACCTTGAAAATTCTATTTATAATGTCATTTTAAGTGAGGAAACACTTTTAAAATTTTGAAAAATCACTCATAATATTGAAAAATATCTTGTAGTATTTTTACGGAAAATACTTGTCGGGTGGTTCTCTTAAAAATGCTTTCAAAGAAAATACTTCCATTAAAAACATTGCGAAATGCATTTTAAATCTACTATTTTTATTTATTTATTTGTCATAATTAATGAATTGAATGGGAAATATGTTGACGCAAGCCCAAAACTGAAGTCGGCTTGGGCCAATGGATGAAATTAAATACATCAGGCCCAGACCCAAGGGAGGCCCAGAGGATTGGACTTTACGAAGGTTTTTTAGATTGAAAAGTGTGGACTGGACTAAAAAAAGCCAAGCCCAAGTTTTAAGTCCACATGGGTGAATCGGTGTGATTAAATGCAGTTGGAGCCCAGGCCCAAGGAAAGCCCAGTAGAGGTCATTATTGTAATAGCCACAACACGAAAAGGGAAATTACGTCGCCTGAGAGATTCGAACTCTCGCGGGGAAACCCCATGTACTTAGCAGGCACACGCCTTAACCACTCGGCCAAAGCGACGTCGATGAAGATTGAAAGCTAAAAAGTATTGCTATCTCTAGTAAACTTTTGACAACAAACATTTTTATTTAAAGCATATTTAGTTGAAATGTTATTTTTTAAAGCGTTTTTTTTTGGAGAATCACTAATTAATTGTTTTTTGAACAATTATTACAAATGGTTTTTAAAATTCTTAAAAATTATTTTTAAATTTTGTTCAAAGTCTAATTTTTCTCCAAAAACGTTTTTTTTAGTCCAAAAGTATTACCCAAATGCTTTTGGTATAGTATGTTGAAGTATAATTCATAAAATCCTTTATTTGATATATGATATAACAGATGAAATCGTGTTCTTGATTTTTAAAACTACCTAGTACAAAGTAAATATATATAGACCAAGCTTTTAACATGCAATTTCAATTTTGTCCCAATTTTTTTTAGCTTCTAATTAATTCGAGATCAAATTAATTAATAGAGGAGTAATTACAAATTTCAAGAAAATTAATCTAAAATTAGATATACCAGATATACATAGAAAAACACCTTCAGGGCTTCAACGAAAATTCTATAAGTGTAAAGATTACAAGTTAAATAATTGTTGACAAAATATACTAATTTTCAAAAGAAAGTGCATGATTTTTACTTGATTTGAAAAGAGTTACTCCCAAGGATCTTATACCTACTAGAGCTTGCATTCTTTTTTTATGTCCTTGATCCAACAAATATACTTCTTTGTGGATTACTTCTAATTCTTATTTAAGTTTGTAAATCAATCTCATGGGTCATCAAAGAGTTGGAAAGAAACTTGAAAGCAAGAATGGAAAGGGTAAGCAAGGAGCATTAAAGATAAAAGCGCAATTTACCTAAATCCACGATAAGGAACAAAAGAATTATAATTGTCATTTTTGTGACAAGTTTGGATACTATCAAAAAGATTGTCTGAAATCGTAAGACATGGTTTGAAAAGAAAGATAAGTTTAATGCTTTACTATGTTTCAAATCAAATTTGGTTAAAGTTCTTTATAATACTTGGTAAATTGATTCAGGTTGTACCACTCATGTTTATATGAGGATTACTTATGATCCAAACTATAAATCCAAATGAAAAGTTTATTTTCATAGGAGAACTGAGTCAAAGTTCCGATTGAAAACATACAAAATACACGAGTAAGAATGAAGGCACGATAAACCTACAACTTCTTGAGATTATATACGATAAGATGATGACACAACAAAGAATTTTATTAGGGTAGGAAGGACATGACATTAAGACGGAGGAATCATGGTTTTGGAAGGCATAACACTAGAATATTTTTTTTAAAGGAATCATTAGAATTTATTTTTAAGATGGAAGATTCATGGTTTTGGAAGGATTAAGAGGCACAGAGGCTGCAAAAGGGAATCATCACGGCAGATTTGGAAAGGGGGTTCGGATCCTGGGGAGAGAGGGAGAGGAGAGACGCGACCTTTTGAACAGAGAAAAGGGGGGTGCCATAGAGAGAGAGAGACCAGAGATTCGTGCACCATGGAGAAGGTCTAGATTTGAGAGAGAGAGCGGATGCACCAAGAGCTTTGTACATACCATCACCAAAAAGTAAGATTAATGTTAAAAGTTCATTTTTTGAATGTTTTTTGTTGTTAAAGTCAACATTTTTGAATGTTAGAAAGTAAGATTAATATTAGTTGTTTAAAATTATTTTTTTGAATGTTAGAATGCAAGATTTAATGTTAGTTGCTATTAAAAGTTTTTTTTTTTTTTTTAATGTTAGAAAATAATATTAACATTAAATTATTTTAAAAGTTAATTTTTTTAATGATAAAATTTGAGATCAATGTTAATTTTTGTTGAAAATAATTTTTTGAACGTCATAATGTAAGATTAATATTAGTTTATGTTAAAAGTTAATTTTTTGAGTGTTAGAATGTAAGATTAATACTAATTTCTATTAAAAATATTTTTATATTTGTTATTTAGAAAATGGATTGCTTGAATTTGGTCATATTCAAAGGTAGGAAATGAATTGCTTGAGTTTGGTTAAATCGTTGATTCCCTTTATCTTCATACTTATTTTGTAAGTGCCGTGAGGAATTCTTGAGTTTGGATCTTTTCTTTAAAGGAAGTCTTTCCAATTGTCGTTTTGGGTTGGGTAAAAAAAATCTTTTTTTCTTTTATTAAAAATGAATTTTCTCCATCATAGATATGACTCATGATCACAAATGAAGAGTAGTCAAAAGTGAATTAAAGTTAGTGTTTTTTTAATTTTGTCTTTCTTTCGATTGTTCCTTTTAAGTTGGAAATCAAAGATCTCTATTTTGTGTTTATTGTATAGAATTGCTTAACTTGCTTGGTTCCCCTTTGTTTCTCCAAAATTCATCTTCAAAAGAATTTAAACCATCTAAAGACTTTAGAAAATCCATTCTAGGTATTTAGGGTGAAGATCTCATTTTCTTAAATTTAATATAGGTTTAAATTTGTATCCCCGAACTAATGAAAATGCTTTTGGCCTTGGTGAATTTTCAAGTATTTATTTGAGGTTGAAGGTGCACAAGTTGAGCTTGTTTAGATTAAACGGGGACTTGACGGAACCCCAATATAAAAGAGTTTTCAAAACTTCTCTTTGCTACCTTTTCGCTAGTCACAACCTCTTTTGAAATAAAATTCATTTTTTGAGTATTTTTGGAGTGCCTTAAAATTTTTTCTAATGGTTGTTTGATATTGTTCTCTTTTTGAAATTGATTCTAGAATTTATACGAGCCAAAAACTTATTCTAATCGAGAGTTATGTTAATTTACGCATTACACTAAACTAATTTTGGATATATGACACAATTGTGTGTTTTAAAAATTGTTTTGCATGACTTTTGTTTTTCTTCTTATTTTTAATGTAGAATAGACATTTGAAAAAGCTTGTGTGTATTTTTGTGTGATTTTAGGAGACTTTTTTTTTTTTTAGAAAAAAAAAAAGAGGTTGTAATGTATTTATTAGTGGATTATGCAAGCATAAATTGTATTAAAAAAAAATGAAAATTTTAAGAACCCTTAAGGTTCGCTTTTAAGACAAGTAGGGTTAAGTTGATTATGGGTTTTCTTAATTTTTTTTTTATAAATTTCATGCGTTATTTTCAGTCCCATGTTTATGTACAGGTGGATTGCTGAGGTGGCATTGGAGTATATGACATGTCTTATGTGGCATTGGTCTATATGACCGTTGTCAGTTGTGAATTTAGTGTGAAGCCCCCTGGCCTTTTTCAGTTGGAGTTGAGTCAGTTGTGAAGCCCACTGAGCTCTGACCCTTGGCCTTCAATAAGAGTCAGAGAGGCTTAGGAATTATCAGGACAGTGTCCCCCACCTTTTGGGTCACTCTCTACAGCCTCAGAAACTCGCTGCAGCTCCCTTCCTTACACCTAACTTTCCCTACAACTAATGGCCCTTCATTCATGTGGTCTATGTTTCTCCAGGGGTGTTTCCGTCTTTTTCTCACTCTCTCTCCATCCGTCCCATCTGGCCTCACTTCCTCCTACCCTCTTGGACTGTCCCTTTCACGACGCGAAACATGCAAATTTTTTCCTCCAAATTCCCGCTAACGTGAGCCCCTCCAGTCGCACCTCCCAGTCTCACTTTCTGCCGAAAAGCATCTCCAAGAAGCGGCCACGCCTAACGGCGGCCCCACCGACATCCGCTGGCGCACGTTAGCATACTTTCGTCTCTCCGCACACAGTAAAGTCCAACGCCCCCTCCGGTGGCCAGACGGCTGGCGACGGAACTCACAAAGCTTGCCACACCACTCAATTAAATATTGACTTTTTTCCCAACGCCGCTCCTCCACCGACCGATCCAAATCGAACGGTCCAGAGCCCTCCTCCACTCCTGTAGAAATACGCTCTGTTTCTCTTCCATCACCTTCAGAATCCATGGCTTCTCTTCCACTCTCCTCCTCCTGCCATCTAGGGTTCCGCCCTTTCTCTCGCGGCCAATCGCCGCCGTCCATTTCTTTCCTCAGATCCAGATCCACATCCAATGGCGGCAAGCAGTTCCAACAGAGTTTGTTAACTACCACCACTAACCCCCTGCGAGTTCCCTCGCCAATCTCACAGACCAATCGCGTTGCGAGAAAGCTAACCACCGTCGTTCGCGCTTCTTCCTCCACTGCCGTCACCTCTAATCCCAATCCGCCATGGCAGGGCGCGGCGCTGAAGCCGCTCGCTGCTGCGATCGCCACCGGGGTCATCCTATGGTTCGTGCCGCAGCCGGCCGGTGTCTCGAGGAACGCGTGGCAGCTGCTCGCGATCTTCCTCGCCACCATCGTCGGCATCATCACGCAGCCGCTGCCGCTCGGAGCCGTCGCGCTCCTCGGCCTAGGCGCATCCGTGCTCACCAAAACTCTCACTTTCGCCGCTGCCTTTTCCGCTTTCGGCGATCCGATCCCGTGGCTTATCGCGCTCGCTTTCTTCTTTGCCAGAGGTTTTATCAAGACCGGACTCGGCAATCGCATTGCCTATCAGTTCGTTTCGCTCTTCGGAAGTTCATCGTTGGGGCTAGGGTATAGTTTAGTGTTCAGCGAAGCTTTGCTGGCGCCGGCCATACCGTCCGTGTCGGCGAGAGCCGGCGGAATTTTTCTTCCATTGGTCAAATCACTCTGTGTTGCCTGCGGTAGCAATGTTGGAGACGGCACCGAGAATCGGCTGGGGTCTTGGTTGATGCTCACTTGTTTCCAGACGTCTTGCATTTCGTCTGCCATGTTTTTGACAGGAATGGCTGCGAACCCGTTGAGTGCAAATTTGACTTTTAACACTATCAAGCAGACTCTTGGGTGGACTGAGTGGGCGAAGGCTGCGTTTGTGCCCGGTTTGGTGTCCTTGATTGTTGTGCCATTGCTTTTGTATGTGATTTATCCGCCCACTGTGAAGAGCAGTCCCGATGCACCAAAGCTTGCTAGGGAGAAGCTGGAGAATATGGGGCCTATGTCTCGGAATGAGATTATAATGGCGGTGACTCTGCTTCTCACGGTAAAACACCAATTTGCCACAATTTATTACTCTTGCTCCATTAATTTCCTTCGTCGCTGCTGATGTTTCTTGTCTATTACTGCCTTTTGACTTGATAGAATATGGTTTGCAGTAAATTTCAGAGTAATGCATGAATCGGTATTTAGTATTTCATGCTCAATGTGTGTCTTGATTTGTGTCATTGGCACTGTTGAAAAATTGGGTCTGAATTAATTATGATGTAGTGTTGACCACATTGAAAGTATGTCGTCTTTTTGGTGCCATGACATTTGGTGTTTCTATGGTTTAGTTTCCTTGTTATCCTTGAAGAACTTCACTTTCTTCCATTTGAAGGAATGTTGCTTGGTGTTAGTTTTACATGACTTCCATCTTATTAGAATTCTGTGTTTTATCATTGAACTCAATTATGCTTGTTTTCAGTTGGAAATACTACTTTTTGTACCTATTTTTAATAGGCTTTAATTTATTGTTATGAATTAGACATATAGTAATCTGGCTTTCTCTCCTGTTTATGTGCATTATTTTTGCCTATTATGACTAAATGCACTGGTTGCTATTGGGTCCAGTTGACCCATTCCTATCTTCTAGTTGTGCTAATTAAGATCCCAAATCCGAATAATCTGGTCTGTGCTACATTAAGATTGTTGCTAAAAAGTTGAGAGCAGGATTTCAGTTGCGAGTTTTCCATTTTAAATGGTTATTTCAGGGGCATTTTTTTGTTGGAAACAAGCAATTGATTCTGTAAGAGCTTTGAAACCAGGTTATATGTCTTTAAGGTGACAGAAAAAATTTGTTTTCTTGCTCTGTTTGAGAGAGGCATGGAAGTGAAGATGAAGTGTGTGTTAAATGGTGTACTTCTTGCATATCTTCTTCTGAGCTAAATTAATGAGTGGGGTTTGGTGTTTTTTAAGTGACTCGCCATCAGGTAGGTTAGTCAATTTATACCTTTCTTATTTTGATATCGCCGAGGGAAAGCTTTGAGTAGGTTAATCTGCAGGGTATATATTAGTGGTTCTTTGCTCTCTCACCTTCAATATGCTAATTGATTTGGTGCTTTCCCTAGTGGCTTCTCATAAACAGCGAGGATTAATATTATCTGTCCTCTTGAATGATGTGGTGAAACTTGATTTCATTTTTTTGGTTGGGAAGATGCTGAATTAACATGTATTGACATCCCATTTGTCAATGTAGAGTGAGAACTCTGACAACTGCTTCCTTGGGCCTTCCTTTCTCATCTTTCCAGTCTTGTCCAATTTGGAGCATTATGAGATGAGATCATAATCTTGGAAGGACATGTCTGCCAGAAGGGGCTGGATCAAATTGCTTCATAGAATTGAGTTTGTTGGTCTTGTACCGGGTCAGTAACTAAAGAATTTTAAAAGTATGGGAAGGATTTTTAAATGGTATGGGAATGCTGATGATATAAGGGCTTTGGTGTAAGATCCTAGTGAATTACATAAAATCCTTAGAGAAGTTCTTTTTGAGGTTTATGGTGGAGAAAACATGATCTTTGACATTTCAAAGATTTTTGGATGTGATTGTTGAGGATTGCTTGCCATGCTTTATTAGGAAGGTGGTTTGTCTTGTGTCAATAAGATAGATTTTTTCCTAATATGTATAGCATGTAATGCAGGTGAGGAGTTAATAATTTGTTCCTTAATTTGGGTTGCTCATGCCCCTGAGGCCTGTCTTCGCTGTCAAGGGGTATAGGATGGCTTGGTTGGGTTGTTCTAGGTTCGATTCCAAATAAGTTTCTGATAGAAGAAAGGTTGCTTATTTTGCTCTCTTTGTAGATTTTTTGGTTCTTTCCATTTGCCAAAAGTACTCTAGGTTTCTATATGAAGAAGCGGACAAAGAAATCATCATATAGAATTGTTTTCCAAGCGCTTTTAATATATTTGCTTATTTACCTATTAAAAAAAATATTGTATAGAATTGTTGCCTTCACATTTTCATCTTCTTAAGAGAAGAGAAGTTAACTTTTTCAGCTGCTGTTGGGGCTGTCTTAATTGTTCTTGCCTGCAATTGCTGTACTTAGTGGTGATTTTATTGCTTCAAATTTAATATAATGTAAGAATGCTATTTATATTACATGCACTTTTAAGTGTATTCAAGTGTATGTGCTAACATGAATGCATCATATGCATTGGCATACATGTTCTAAAAACTTCTGTGTCATGTGTGCCTTTGTTTCTTATAAGTAATAATTGTTATTCCTGTTATCCGTTTTAATTTTATTGTCACTTCTTTCCTGTCATTCATAATATCAGGTGGGGCTGTGGATTTTTGGAGGTGTGCTGAATGTTGATGCTGTTACTGCTGCAATTCTGGGGTTATCTGTCCTCCTTGTGACTGGGGTTGTGACATGGAAGGAGTGCTTAGCAGAATCAGTTGCCTGGGATACCCTCACATGGTTTGCTGCACTTATCGCAATGGCAGGGTATCTTAACAAATACGGTCTCATCTCCTGGTTCAGCCAAACTGTAGTAAAGGTTTGTCTTCTTCTCTTCTTATTAAAATATAACTTTGCATGCCTTTTCTCATTTGTATCATTACTCCTGCATTTTGTTGTATGATTAAATGGATAAGCGCTTCCAATTTTGTAGATTGGTTTGGATTTTTCTCTAATCATAGAACTGGTCAGTTATCCTGAAAATTTAGGTTTTCTTCACCACCATCTTATAGTGGTTTCTCCAGGACTTCACTGCCTCTCACTTTGCTCTGTTCATGAGTTCAATTCTGCATAATGAAACTGAACACCCTTGCTTTCTTCTTTTGTTTTTTTTCCAATTCTGTAAATCCAAAACAAGCTTCAAACAATTGGGTTTATGGCAGATTTTAATTTACCAGTGGGCATTTTTTCTGGAAGTATTCAGTAACAATTGTTTCATGTTCTGTACAGTTTGTTGGCGGATTGGGTCTTTCATGGCAGCTATCTTTCAGCATTCTGCTTCTGCTCTATTTCTACTCTCACTATTTCTTTGCAAGTGGAGCTGCTCATATAGGTGCCATGTTCACAGCCTTCTTATCAGTTGCTAGTGCCCTAGGCACTCCTCCATATTTTGGAGCCATGGTGCTGGCCTTCCTTTCCAACCTCATGGGTGGCCTCACCCACTATGGCATTGGATCAGCACCCATTTTCTATGGTGCCAACTACGTATCCCTGGCCAAATGGTGGGGTTATGGATTCCTCATATCCATCGTTAATATTGTTATCTGGCTTGGAGTTGGTGGGGTGTGGTGGAAGGCCATTGGCTTGTGGTAAAATTCTTGCCAAACGAAAGTTGGTAATTTTCTGATTTTTTTTCCACCTAGGCGTAGTTTCAACTTTTTTGTTTGGTTTGGAGGTAGGCTGTTAATTTATTACTTTTGATTCTTTACCTCAAAAATAAACATTTTATTGTTACGCAAGGAGGAAAGTTATTACTTGTACCTGAAATTTTGATATGGCGGGACGACTGCTGGCGTATATGAGCTTACAATTTATGATACAGGGATTGGTTGGATGGTTGAATGTTTCTCTCTTGCTGCTGTTGTATTTATCTTTTCTTTTTCTTTTTCTTTGTTTTTTTTGGTGCCTTTGTTAAGATGGAAGTTGGAAAATCTTGGATCTAAACCCTTTAATCCGTTGAAAAATCATATTCTGTCCAAAACTAGAGCATCAACCTGCTGATGCACCTTCCTTGTCAGTTTCTTATTAGACCTCCATCTTCCTCCAACCCAAGAGCAGCCGTGACTGTTGAGTTTGCATTGCTCTAGGAGACTCGAGGGGAGGGAAAACTATTTTACTTTTCTTGGGCTTAATGTAGTGGACTTAAACTGTTTTCTAAGCCCCGTGTTGTAATTAGATTCAAGCCCTTTAAAGTTGTTAGGTGAGCGTTTCCAGTCTCTTTATAAAGGATTAGTGAGGGATTATTTTAATCTGGTTATGCCATTAAGGTGAACACACAAGAAAAGTCTTAGCTAATAAGCAGATGGACTTAAATGCTTTCTAAGTCTGTGTCGTCCTTGGACAATTCAAGTCCTTTAAAGTTGCCAGGTGCGCTTTCTCAATTTCTCACAAGGGACATTTTATCAAATAAGCAGATGTCTTGATTTTGAGCAAAAAGGATAGCATGAGAGGAAATGGAAACAAGGAAATGCTTAAAAACACATCTAATAATTATTCCATATAAACATCCTCCTCCTTTTCTTTCCATTCCTTCTGTAGTCTCTTAAAACCAACTATTAAGGGCATTTGATTGAGTTAGTTTTTCATCTTTGTTTGGTGTTTTGGGAGTGCTATTTTACCATTCTTGGGCTTGATGTGATGAACTTGATATGTTTTCATTCAAGTCCTTTAAAGTTGTTAAGTGAACTTTCCAATCTCTTTATCACTTTATTAAGCATTAGTGAGGGATTATGTCATTAAGGTGACAGTACAAGACAAGTCTTAGCCAATAAGTAGATGGACTTATTCAATTAAGGGGCCCCGTGTTGCACTTGGACAATTCAAGAAGCCCTTTAAAGTTGCTAGGTGAGCTTTCTCAATCTCTCTCAAGAGACATCTTAGCAACATAAGCAGATGTCTTGATCTTGAGCAAAACTAAAAGAGGATAGAATGCTTAATAATTATTCCATGTAAACAACTTCCTCCTTTCCTTTCCATTCGTTTTACAGTCTCTTAAAATCAACTCTCAGGGGGCATTACTCAAGTGTTTTGTACATGGCATTTTGATTGAGTTAATTATTTTTTTTTCTTTTAGATCTTGAGGAGAGGGGGTACCACTTTACTATTTTTGGGCTTAATGTAATGTACTTAAAAGGTTTTGTAAGTGTTGTAATTAGAAAATTCAAGCCCTTTAAAGTTGTCTAGTGTGCTTTCCCAATCCCTTTATAAAGCATTAATGAGGGATTATTTTAATTCAGTTATGCCATTAAGGCGACAACACAAGACAAGTCTTAAGCAATAAAATTGAATGCTTTCTAAGCCCCGTATTGCACTTAGACAAGTCAAGCCCTTTAAATTTCTAGGTGAGCTTTCTCAATCTCTCATAAGAGACATCTTAGCAATAAGCATATATCTTGATTTTGAGCAAAACAAAGAAAACAAAGTGTATTAAAGGATAGAATAAGAGAAAATGGAAATAAAGAAATGCTTAATAGCACATCTAATAATCATTTCATATAAACAACTTCCTCTTTTCCTTTCATTGGGTTTTGTTAGGGGTAATTACAAGGTTCGGTTTTGGTTGATTATCAATCTAAGTTCGATTTTGATTGATTTTTAATCAAACGTTCAGTTTTGGTCAATTTTTAATCTAAGATTCGGTTTTGGTTGGTTTTTAATCCAACGTTCGGTTTTGATCCATCTATAATCCAAACTTCGGTTTTGGTCGATTTTTAATCCGAGAACTAAATTAGGTTTCTTGGTTTTGAATAAATTGGAATAGATTACAACCAATTTGATTATTGAACGTAATCTATCATACATAGCATCATTTCAATGTGATTAGGTCTATATATTTTGGACCAGAATTTGGCCCATATAATGAAAATATTTTATATCAATTTGCTGCTTGCCATAAAGAGAAAAGGTCGTGAGAAAAAGAGGAGAGAATGAATTTGAAAAAATCACATAAAAATGGCAAGATAAAATTCGGTTCGAATTATTTTTCACATTGATTAACAGGTACGACACGTCTTTTTTTGCCCAACCCAACTTTTGTTTGTTTGTGTGTTTGTATGCTTTGAATTGAGTTGATGGAGGGTTTTCTTGTAGCTTGGTGATGCCTCCATGTCTGCTTTTCCTTTTTGCTCTTTCCTCTTATTGAAATGACCTCAGTTTTGTTCTTTAGTGACATGAAAACAGAATCGATAGACTCCATTTCCCATCACAAGTACTCTTAATGCCTCTCACACATCTTCCAAAAATAAGAAGAAGGAAGAAATCATAAGAAGACGACAAGAGAAGAAGAAGAAAGAAAATGCCCAACACTTCCTGAATTCTGTTTTTAAAAATAAATAAAAAGTTTTATTTGATAATTATTTTGGAAAATAGTTTTTTAAAACAGTTTTTAAAAGTTGTTCTCTAATATTTTGTAAAATAAAAGTTTGTTTAAGAATTTAAAATATTTTTAACTTTTTTTTAATATAATTTTATAACAAATGCTTTATTTTTAATTATTTTACACGTTTATATAATATTTTTTTAAATAATCTTTGAAAAACAAATGAAAATAATAGAATTAAAAGATATTTTTTATAAATATCATTTTTTTTGTTTTTAAAAATAGAAAATAAAAAACGGCTTCTTATTACGAAACGTATGTTTTTATTGTTTTATTCTAGAAAATGGAAAACTATTTTAAAAAATGGTTACCAAACATGTTTAAAGTGACGAGATAAATGTAAAAAAAAAAAAAGAAAAGAAAAGGATTAAGTTATAGAGCAAAGGCCACCAAACGACACATGTGATAGCCTAAATAATTTGCTAATTGGGATTTTGTGAGTGGACGTATATATAAATAGAGAGTTGTGCTCCTTCATTTATACAGCATGAAGACCTAGTCAAACCAGTGAGTTTGATAGAAGCGTAGGAGGGGGGTTCCACAGGCTTGGCAAAAGATCAGAGGAAGTGTCGAATCTGATGTGGACCACTATCAAGCTACTTGTAAGATAGCATATCTTCCATTCTATTCTATGATATATGGGCATCTGGGAATCTTTCCTTTTCTTCTCCCTTTTTCTCCCTTCTCTCTATGACTGATACTTAGATGGAAAACAGACTCAACTCAACTCCAACACTGAAAATGAGGAAAAGTCTGTGAAGCAAGCAGCCTGCAGCAAGGTAATTAATGTTGTTGAAAATAAACTGCTTTCAATGTTGCATTTATTGTCTTTGCTTCTGGGTTCATTGAAATTTTGAAAGAACCCACAGCAAAAATCTGCTTGTCTGCTGTGAATTTTGGTTCTTCTTCTCACTTGTTTGGAAGTTTTGGAAGCATAGGTTGCAGAAATATTAATGGGTTTGCAGCTCTTTTGAGCGTATACATGATTTTTGGTTGCCACTTTCAACTCATGTGTCCACAAAATCTCTAGTTTTCAATCTCTTATGTGGTTGATGACAAATAAGGCAAGACAACTACTTTTAGCATTTGATTTTGTATAGTAATTTTTTAGAACAATTTTTGAAAATATTTTTTATTTTTATTTTTGACGTACTCAATTTTTGCTTTTTATATAAGACAAAAAAACTTTAGTTTAATACTTATAAATTATTTTTTAACTCATTTAAAGACCTTTTTCTTTTATCAATTATTTGATAATTATTCAACCTAGTCTTGATATATTTTTTTTTCTGTTGATATTGGTATTCATCCGGACCTCAATACTGACCTTCTATCATTTACTTAATAACTAAGTAGTAAAAATTATAATAAATCAAGCCCATGATTCATATAATTAAACCAATTTACGATAATAAAATTTTATCATCTAATTAAAACATAATTGAAGATGCTCATAATCTTTATTGGTGTCGATACGAAAGTCAAAGGATATTTGATTTTTTAGTTTTTTTTTAAACAAATTTACTTTCGACTTTACTTTGTTTGTTTTTTTTATTTTTCTTTTATAATTTATTATAAATTTTTAATTGAATAGAAAAAAGGTCAAATATTTGCTTTTTTTTAAATGGAAAAACTTTTTTTTTCTTTTACTTTTTAATACTTAATAAAAATAAAATGACAACTTAATATTTAACACTATTAAATATTATTTAGTTTTAAGTTCAATTTAGAATTAAGTGAAAAAACAAACACCACCTAAAAAGGTGTTTTGTCTTTTAATTTTTTTATAAAAGTAATTTGTTTTTAAACTTTAAACTGTTTGTTATTTTACTTTTTTTTTATGATTTATTACAAATTTTTAACCGAAAAAAAAAATAAAATATTTAATTTTTTTTAAATTAAAAAAAAGTAATATATTGATTTTTTTTACTCTTTAATACTTAATAAAAATAAAATATTACAAAAACAAACAACTTAATACTTAACATTATTAAATATTATTTAGTTTTAAATTTTATTTAAATAATTAGTTGTTGAATATACTCTTGTTTTTTATTTTTGTTTTAGGAAATAATATTTTAAAATATATGTGTTAATTATCTTTTAAAAAATAAAAACCAATAGAAAAGGAGGGCAGAAAAGTAATACGGTAGGTCATAGAAGGGCATTTTGGTCAACCCGGTGACATCATTACCGATTGTACGAAACTCTTACGTCTAATCTCGATCGTCGGCCCAGAAATCGAAATACATCTGAGCCGTCAGAGGAAACTAATCTTCGAATTTCAGCCGAAGTTGTCTGCTTCTGAGTAGGACGAGCAGTTAAGCTGATGTTTGTTTGCTGAGAAAGAGAAACGAAAACTAAAATTTTTGAGAAATTTAATGGTTTGTATTAGCTTCGATTCCACGAAAATGCCCTCGATTAAAAACCATGTACTTACATTATGATTTATTTTCTAACTTGGACCAATAATTTTTCAAGGAGTTTTGCTCAAAGACTGAGTTGCAGAAAGCCCATCTCCAATCACAGTGAAACACAGAAGGTTGTTCGACACCTTCTTCAAAATGAGAAAAGCGACATTTGGCAATTGTGTATACAATGTCAGGGCTGAGGGTTTTTTTGCTGGGTGTTTTTCCTTCATTCTGGTTCACACACGTCTCTGCTTTTTTGTGGTGGTTCCAATGGGCTGGATTTTCAGAAACAGCTTTTCTGGAATATGGACACACCATATCATATGGTGACCGTTTTCAATGAGATAATTTTTGTTTTAGTTGAGGCCCCTTCTGAAAGTGAGAGATGCTTCTCTTTTTCCTCTGGCCACTAAATTTTGTAGCTGTTGTGCTGACGGGTTTTTTTTTTTTTTTCTTTTTTTCTGTTTTTATTGTGGGGGTGTCTGTAATCTGATATTGGGTTGTTGAATCACAAGGTTGGTTTTGAGATTTCAGCTTCTTTAGGCTATGCTTTTGATAGGGAAGGACACTTGTTTTTCTTCTGGGCTTTGAATTTGAAGCGCTTATTTTTATGGGTGTTGATCTTTCAAAGCTGATTCTAGTCTCTGAGTTTGAATTTTTGTTTCCACCAGAAGGTTCAAGGAACTTTCTTTGAATTAAACATTTTCTGCTTTTGGGACTTTAAGTTTGAAGCTCTTGGTTTGATGGAAATCTTATATAAATCTATCACTTGGGAGGTTGGTTTTGGAAACCAGGCTTTGGTGGTTCTTGGTTTCCATTTCCTTAATTGGGTCATATTATAACAAGTCTGTGGGTACTCTTCTTTTGTTTGGCTATTAATGGACAGTGGTTTTCTTGATTGTAAAATTTGTTTTTCTATGATTTGAAGCAATGGGTATTCAATGAATGATGATGATGATGATGATGATGATGATGATGGAATATTGCAGGTTATGAAGATTCAATTGTGAATTTTTTTCGGGTTCTCTTCAGCACCATTTGCTTGATTAAGTCTGCTTTGTACAGACAGACCTCTCGTTGGAGTCTTCCCTCAAAAGGGTGATTTTGCATTCTCAAGTATGGCCGAGGAAGATGGTCTCTGTCAATCCCGTGATGGGAAGGGAATCCCCCTCTGGATATTCTTAAAGGATGCAAGGTAATACTTCAATTTTCAGCGCATTCCACCAAGTAGTTACACCCATTTTCATTTTGAAAAATTTCATCTATTGTATGTGTTAATCCCATATATCTTGTCAAATCCAGAATCACACATCTATAATCCCATATATCTTGTCAAATTCTTCATTCAACTAACCTTGAAATTTTTTCAAAGACTACTTATTTCAGCAGCCACATTTAATACCTCTTACTTAGCTTTCCATGGGGTGGTTATTGATTCTCTGAAAAGTCTCATGAAGGATGTTTGTTCAAAAGTATATTTCTGCCTTTCTGTTGATGCCATGGACTTTTCTGCTCAACTTGAATACAACTTTTCAAAGAGGGTTATGGAGAAGATGTTTTCTGTAATTTCCATATAGTGAATTAACAATAAGAATGATTAACAGGATAAAAGAAAATTTGGTTGAATTACTTGTCTTTACATCAAGGGTGTGTTACATGCCTTATTCCTAGAAATTCTGATTGATTTGATGCTCAAATTTGTTGTTTTGGTTTCTTTTCCACTTGGTTCCTTAAAATGAATGGGCAGATTCGCCTTCAAAATGGATGAGCTTGGTTTGGAAATAGCACAAATTGCATTTCCAGCAGCACTGGCTCTGACAGCAGATCCTATTGCTTCTCTGGTTGACACGGCATTCATTGGCCAGTTAGGTATGCATTTCCCTCTCATACAGTTCCTTGAGTTCTGGTTATATTAGCATTTCTTTCTTACCATGCTTTTTTTTTTTAGATTTTCAGACTTCATTGTTTGCTAAATGTTATCTCTTATGAGTTGATTCTCTGCTAGCTACTACCTGCAAAGTTTTAGAGTAAGGCAGCTAGCTCATTAGGGGGTCAACATAGTGGTACTATAATATAGCTTACATCCTCGTCTGATGGCCGCCTACCCTGATATTCTCTGATGGGTTTTGGAGACTAACTCATTGTTGTGTTCTTTTGATAATTGAAAGGACTCACATGGTATTCGATTTTGTTTCATAATCCATATAGGTCCAGTGGAACTTGCTGCTGTAGGAGTTTCTATTGCTGTGTTCAATCAAGTATCAAGGATCGCAATATTCCCACTTGTCAGTGTCACAACCTCTTTCGTTGCTGAAGAGGATACCATTGGAATACTGGACTCTGAACCTGAAGTTAGCAAAAGTGTGGAAATGGGCTCAGCTGTAAATGGTGAAACCAAAAAGTTGATACCAAAGGGTACTCTTTACTTTCACCCCTTCTTTTCCCTTGTTTTCTCTCTTTAGGTTAGGTATTGTCAAGTTCTCACAAGTGTTCATTCAAATTCTTTCAGTAATCTTAATTATATTCGTCTTCCACTACTTCTCTCAGGTTCTGGTGAGAGACCATACGATTTAGAAATGCATGGTAGTGGTCATGATACACCAAAGTTTGAGAGTAAAAGGCATATCCCATCAGCCTCAGCTGCACTGGTTGTTGGTGGTATCCTTGGCCTCATCCAAGCCATATTTCTCATTTCTGGAGCAAAACCTATATTGAACTTCATGGGAGTCCATTCTGTAAGTAGTACCTTAGTTATGGAAACAAGAAAAACCTCTTCAAATTTACTTTTTTTCGTCTCATTTAGTCCCTAGATTTGTAACCCATGATTCAGTGAAGGGCTGTTTTTTTTCATATAGGATTCCCCTATGCTAGCCCCAGCACAAGAATACTTGACTCTGAGATCACTTGGTGCTCCTGCTGTTCTTCTATCATTAGCCATGCAAGGGGTCTTTCGCGGATTTAAGGATACAAAAACTCCTCTATATGCCACTGGTAAGTAGAGAGAGGATGAAATGTCGTATAAGAACAAATATTCAACCTCTTGTATATGGAGCTGAGATTTTCGCTTGACTCTAATCCATTGTTTACCTGGTCTAATTCAGTGGCAGGAGACGTAACAAACATAATTTTAGACCCGATATTTATGTTTGTTTTCCATATGGGTGTCGGTGGTGCAGCCATTGCCCATGTTATATCTCAGTAAGTTACTTCCTATTGCAGCTCAAAAGCTAAATTACAGTGGCATCACCCCTATTTGTCTTACACTATTGGCAAATTCTCATGGTTTTCACATTTGTATGATCACTATAGGTACATTATTTCTGTAATCCTTTTTTGGAAATTAATGCAACAAGTCGAACTCTTACCTCCAAGTACCAAAGTTCTGCGATTTGGTCGATTTCTGAAAAATGGTGAGGATTTAACTCTATTACAGAAAACACTCTGACAGCATTCAGCATATCTCATAATACTATCATGATCTAAAAATTTATCACTGCTGAATTGAAATCCTTGCTTTTGGTCAGACAACTATGAGCATCATTGTTGAATTTAACCTATTTGGAGAAATTTCACGAATCAAACGTGACTGATCCATCACCTTTTTGTGCTCTAAACTCCAGGTTTGCTATTACTGATGAGGGTTATAGCTGTGACATTCTGTGTGACTCTAGCTGCATCTTTAGCTGCACGCCAGGGACCAACATCCATGGCTGCATTCCAGGTCTGCTTGCAGGTTTGGTTGGCAACGTCTCTTCTTGCTGATGGCTTAGCGGTCGCCGGGCAGGTTAGAAGTGCAGATCTTTATACTCTCATCTTGGACAAATTTGTTTTTTGAGGCTCTCTTTCTTTGAACTTACCAGTCTTCAAAATTTTTCAGGCCATACTTGCTAGCGCATTTGCTAAACAGGACTACAGCAAGGCCACAGCTGCTGCATCAAGAGTATTGCAGGTTCTTTGACTAGCCTTTAACCGAAGAACAATCATGACTTTCTTCTTTGTCTAGGGTAATTGTCTGATAAATCTTGTGTGGACCTATTTTCCAGTTGGGGTTGGTTCTGGGGTTGGTTCTGTCATCCATCCTTGGAACTGGAATGCAGTCTGCAGCAAAACTGTTCACAAAGGATCTCAGTGTCCTCCATCTCATCAGTATAGGCATTCCGGTATCCCCTCTTGACTGTAGACCAAAAAACACAAGATCTCTACCTCTTAATTCTATCATTGTCCTTGAATTCATGACAATTTCTTTGTTTCATATCAGTTTGTTGCAGTTACTCAACCTATCAACTCTCTGGCCTTTGTTTTTGATGGGGTCAACTTTGGTGCATCTGATTTTGCATATTCTGCATATTCCATGGTAAGTCTAATCTCTTCCTTGAGTGTTACACAAATCTTTCTTCATGGGCTAATCGAGATTAATCTTCTTTCCACAAAAGGTTCTGGTGGCCATAGTCAGCATCTTGTGCTTGTTCATTCTCTCGTCCAGTTTCGGCTTTGTCGGAATCTGGGTGGCGCTGACCATCTATGTGACACTGAGAGCATTTGCTGGCTTTTGGAGGTAACCCATCTTTGCCAAAATATCTAACTTATCAATTTCAACAAAGTTTCGATTTTCTGCTCATTCCTTTGCAGGATAGGGACTGGAAGCGGACCTTGGAGCTTCCTCAGAAGCTGACTGTGTGAAGCAGCAACTCGGTTTCCATGGTTTTCTTGTTATGGAAACTGTTGTGGGAGTTGAAGCCATTTTTTTCTGTTATCATCTTCATATATATGGTATTTTGCTTTTCTTTTTCTTAATTTGTACATATATATTCATATATGGAAAGAACTTAATAGAAGTGCTTTTGGGCGTACAAATATATGGAATAATTACACAGAGAAACCTTATCAAGTTATCATCTTCATATATATGATATTGCTTTTCTTTTTCTTAATTTGTACATATATATTCATATATGGAAAGAACTTAATAGAAGTGCTTTTGGGCGTACAAATATATGGAATAATTACACAGAGAAACCTTTAGGAGTGAGTTTAACTCCTCGGATGCTCCAACCTCCTTGGCAATGTTTTCCAAAATAGCTCTTTCAGAAAATGGATTCCGATTCGAAGAGTCCATAACCACATTGATAAGCTCACACTAATCCATCAATTTGGGATCCACTTCGGGATTTTCCTTGGAAGATATTGGGAATGAATTGGAATGTAATAATATCGATTCATTCAAATATAAAAGTGGTAGAGTGTTACATTGATGTGATAGAAGTCATTACTTCGAACCTGATTATTCCTAAACCCAATCATGTTTAAGAATAGTTCTTAAAAACCATTTTCAATTATTTTCTCGAACAAAATTTTATTTGAGGAGTTAATAAGCTATTTGAAAACTATTTTTTAGACTTTAAAACATGTTTGACAAATTTTTTATAGAAATCGAATCAAGATTGTTTTAAAAAATAATTATGTAAATACAAAAAAATGATTGAAAATAAAATATCACATATAAAAGTTACTTCTTGCAAATATTTGAAACTTTTCAAGTAGATTTTTATTATAAAAAAATAGATAATTTATAATATTTCTAATTCACATGAAAAGGAATAAATAATATAAGGATGAGAGAAAAGTCTCAATTACCGTCTTGACCGCCAAAGCTTCTTAACTACTTTTTAAATGGGGATGACAACGGCCAGTATGGGCCTTCAAAGGCTGACTCTCTCACCCACCAAAATCCAAATCAAAGACCCAAAACACTGGAATTCCGTTATCAAACACCAAGCGAATCTCAAAAATGACCAAGCGATTCTCTCTGCATATACCCAAATGGAGTCCTTAGGTGTGCTACCCAATAACACCACCTTGCCTCTCGTCTTGAAGGCGTGTGCGGCGCAGAATGCCGTTGAGAGAGGAAAGAGCATTCATCGTAGTATCCAGGGTACGGATTTGATGGATGATGTTCGAGTTGGGACTGCTGTGGTTGATTTTTATTGTAAATGTGGGTTTGTTGAAGATGCGCGGTGCGTGTTTGATGCAATGTCTGACAGAGATGTGGTTTTGTGGAATGCGATGGTATATGGGTATGTAGGGTGGGGTTGCTATGAGGAAGCGATGTTGTTGGTTAGGGAGATGGGGAGGGAGAATCTGAGGCCCAATTCACGGACGATGGTTGCTTTGCTTTTGGCCTGTGAGGGGGCATCAGAATTGAGACTTGGAAGGGGGGTACACGGATATTGTTTGAGGAATGGAATGTTCGACTCGAATCCCCATGTTGCTACTGCTCTGATTGGATTTTATTTGAGATTTGACATGAGGGTTTTACCTCTTTTGTTTGATTTGATGGTTGTGAGGAACATTGTGAGTTGGAATGCGATGATCTCTGGGTATTATGATGTTGGGGATTACTTCAAGGCTTTGGAGCTTTTTGTGCAGATGCTTGTAGATGAGGTTAAGTTTGATTGTGTTACAATGTTGGTTGCTGTTCAGGCTTGTGCAGAATTAGGGTCTCTTAAATTGGGCAAGCAAATCCATCAATTGGCTATTAAATTTGAATTTGTTGAAGACTTGTATATCTTAAATGCATTGCTTAATATGTATAGTAATAATGGAAGTTTGGAATCTTCACATCAGCTGTTTGAGTCCGTTCCTAACCGTGATGCTCCTTTGTGGAATTCTATGATATCTGCATATGCTGCGTTTGGTTGCCATGAGGAAGCTATGGATTTATTTATTAGAATGCAATCAGAAGGTGTCAAAAAAGATGAAAGAACTGTTGTTATTATGTTGTCTATGTGTGAAGAATTAGCTAGTGGCTTGCTGAAGGGAAAAAGCTTACATGCTCATGTGATTAAGAGTGGCATGAGGATAGATGCTTCTCTTGGAAATGCCTTGTTAAGTATGTACACGGAGCTAAATTGTGTTGAATCTGTCCAAAAGATTTTTGATCGGATGAAAGGTGTAGACATAATCTCATGGAACACTATGATCTTAGCATTGGCCCGCAACACGTTGAGGGCCCAAGCATGTGAGCTCTTTGAGAGGATGCGAGAATCTGAAATCAAGCCTAACTCTTACACAATAATATCTATTCTTGCTGCTTGTGAAGATGTAACTTGTCTAGACTTTGGCAGATCGATCCATGGTTATGTGATGAAACACAGTATTGAAATTAATCAACCACTGCGTACTGCACTCGCAGATATGTATATGAATTGTGGTGATGAGGCAACAGCTAGGGATCTATTTGAGGGCTGTCCTGACAGAGATTTAATTTCATGGAATGCTATGATTGCCAGTTACGTTAAAAACAATCAAGCCCACAAAGCTCTGCTACTTTTCCATCGTATGATTTCAGAAGCAGAACCAAATTCAGTCACAATCATAAATGTTCTCTCGTCATTTACCCATCTAGCCACTCTTCCTCAAGGCCAAAGCTTACACGCCTATGTAACACGGAGGGGATTCTCTTTAGGTCTTGATTTGTCCCTTGCAAATGCTTTTATAACAATGTATGCAAGATGTGGTAGTTTGCAGAGTGCTGAAAATATCTTTAAAACCTTACCAAAGCGAAACATCATCTCATGGAATGCCATGATAGCTGGCTATGGTATGAATGGTCGTGGATCTGATGCTATGCTTGCCTTCTCACAAATGCTAGAAGATGGTTTCAGACCAAATGGGGTGACTTTTGTGTCTGTTCTGTCTGCTTGCAGTCATTCTGGTTTCATAGAGATGGGATTGCAGCTTTTCCACTCCATGGTTCAGGATTTTAATGTAACCCCTGAACTTGTTCACTATTCTTGCATAGTTGATCTGCTTGCTCGTGGGGGCTGCATAGATGAAGCTAGAGAGTTTATTGATTCAATGCCCATTGAACCAGATGCATCTGTGTGGAGAGCTCTTCTCAGTTCTTGTCGAGCTTATTCTGATGCCAAACAAGCTAAAACCATCTTTGAAAAACTTGACAAATTAGAACCAATGAATGCAGGAAATTATGTTTTGCTATCTAATGTCTATGCTACTGCAGGCCTTTGGTTAGAGGTCAGAAGAATTAGAACATGGCTGAAAGAAAAGGGTCTGAGAAAGCCTCCAGGAATCAGTTGGATCATTGTTAAAAATCAGGTTCACTGTTTTAGTGCTGGAGATAGATCACACCCTCAGTCTGACAAAATTTATGCAAAGTTGAGTATTTTGTTGTCATCCATGAGAGAAACTGGTTATGATCCTGATCTTCGGTGGGTTTTCCATGAAGAAGACGATTAGGTGAGGAGTCTGAGGCTCGTGAAGCATAATGAGAAGTTCCACTACTTTGGTCTGAGAGGGGCCCCAATCTTGATGTGATGAACCTTAGGTTTCTGTACATGCATCTTTAAAATTTTCAGGAGGGAATAGTTCTTTAAGGGAGGGAAACTATCTCCATCTTTTCATCAATGGTGTGGGTTCATGCTAGGATTATTGATGAGGACTAGTTCTGGAGAGCTGGTACTTCCGGGATTTTTCTAGCAGAAGGAAAAATCTTACAAGATTATTAAGTTTATAAAAGATTGGGCATACCATTGTGTATCAACCTGCAACACAACGAAAGAGAGGCCAACAATCGCCTCAGGAGGTTGCAAGGTCATTGACTCGATTTGAATATATATTAAAACCAGTAGGCACGCTCAATTATGATCCCTGTGATTATTTTTTGCACTCAGAACTTATTTTACAAAATGGTACTTAGGTTGCTTGTGTTTTTCATTGTTATATCTCTTACCACATATTGTCTTTCTAGTTGCTTCATCAAAGATATTGTGCATCACCAATACATATACTACTACTATAGTCTCATCATTACCTATTTATAGTGAACAATATATACATACACACTCTTTTGGATAAAAAGGAGAAATATATTCAATGTCTTGGTATAGTTGAAGATATATGTTTGTACAATAAGTTTCAATATATAGTGATGAAAAGTTGCTACATACAGCTTGCAGATAGGGAGATGGTGTGGCACTTGAAAGCTGGGGATAACAAGACTGGAAGTGGAATAAGATACCTTAAAACCTAGAGGTTTTTAATCAAGGTAGGTTATATGGAATACAGCTTTATTCAGAGCCATGGATAGAGACAAGTTGCCACAATACTTTTAAGGATAACCATTGTCGATTTCTTTGCTCTTTCTTGTAAGGGGTAAACACATAGGGAGTCATACATATAGTTCATGTTGTATCAATCTCTTTCGTCTTTTTTCATAAGGGTAAAAGTGTAGGGAACTTATGCATATTGTTTAGGCAGGGATTTTTTTGCCCTCTTTCCTATGAGGGGTACAAACATAGGGAGCTATGCAGTTCAAGCAGGCTGGTTGCAGTGGTGGTGTGCTCATAATAAGTGAAGCATACTGACCTACCAAACTGAATGATTTAATAGACAAAACTAAAATCTGGTATTAGTTATGGTGCATGGAGTTGAAAAACTAACATGCAATGTACTAATTCAATCTGCATGGTTGATACAAGAGGATTACCTTGAGTTGAAATAAATGATTACCCTCAATAGACTGAGGGCAGGTCTAGCTGGTGATGAAAACAAAGAACACTTGTTTGGGACCGGTTGAAGAAAATTCAAACAGAGGGTTTTTGTGAGGATTGAGTACAAGTTGAATAGTCTAGGAATGAGAAAATGTTAAATTGCATGTGAATGCCTTGGTTAACTAGATATTCCCAATAGACTAAAATGGATAAACAAAGTCTATGTTTCTGCAGCTGTCATACTTGAGATAATGTCTTCACTATGATGCTTTCTGTGGTTTTTTTCCTTTATTCAATTTATAGACATTCAATCTCTCATTACTAAACATGCATAGGATTTTGGTGATTTCTGGAACCTGCGGAGAGAAACAAGGATGTATTTGATTCACATAAGAAAATGATCAAATTTTTATGGAAAGCATGTTCATATTAATATTTGATTAGCCCAAAATGTGAAGTTTCTAAACAGAATCTATAATCATTGAATCGAATTCCAGCTTTCCATCTGCATTTTTTTGGTATAGAACTCTCATGCCGATAAAATGATCTGAACCATTTATTGGAAAAATGTGTATTTCGTTCCATATAGGTATATTTCAATATCAAATTATGATGCTCTCTTTCTATTTATGCAAGCATTTCTTGGTAGGTATTGATATCTGTTTTTGAATCAGCATTTTATTGATAATTGCGATTAACATTGTGGAAGCTTGCTGGACTGTTCATATTCTCTTCCTTCCTACATGGCTTTATTACTGTGAAATATTTGTTAATATGCATTCTATTATTTAATTATGTCATTCTGTTTTTTCTTCCAAATTACTTTGTAAGATACTTAACTGAATTATTCATAACACGCCTTATTCATAACAGTTGAAGCTTCTCAATTGCAGAATTCTGCAGCAACAAACGCAAAACCTAGAAGCTAACAGAAAAAATGCTCCTGACTCAGGTGGAAGCAGCATCATTCTCTTCCTAACCTAACAGAGCCCTCAAAAGAAGAATGTTCTTCCATTGTGTAACCTAAACAAGAAAGCAACCAATCAACCCGGATAGGTGCTGGACTCCTCCATTTAACTACTGATTCAAAGTCTAATAATCTTTGGTGGTCTGTATACTAAAAGATCGGTAGTTTTTTTTTACTCTTATCAGGCTCTTGTTGCTATCCCACTTGCTAAAATGGACTACAACCAGGTAACAGACTGATCATGTATTTCCTCTCCCTTTCATCATGTTTACTCCAAATGTTGTCATGGATTGTCTGTGTGGTTGGGTTTGGTTTTTGGGTTTCTTTCTATCATCCATGGAGATGGATTGCAGTTTGCAGCAAAGCTATTGACAAGTGACATGACTCTCCACCTTGTCATCTTGTGAACAAGGTTTTAAACAAGGCATCTTCATCAGTTGCTTATGGAGTTCAAAACACAACCCTAGTTAAAGTTTGACAAAGCCTTGCCTTTGAGAGAGGGGCATTGGTGGGGTTGCCTCTATACACCTCTGTGAATTAAAAATAAAAAATTTCAAGTTATTTTAATTGTCTTCTTCCATATTTCCTGATGGAACTGGGCAGGCACATTGACCATCTCAACATGATGCTGAGTTGAATGATAATCCCTTTTTTTTTTCTTTGATGCATAACTTTTAATAGAATTCAAAGATTTGGTTATGAGAGCATGTGAAACCATCAGATTTGGTAGAATTCAAACTAAGGTTTGATTAGGTGAAAACAATTTCTTGTTCATTTTGAAGAGCAATCACTGCGTTTGAAAATGGTTTCATTTTCTTACAATTATTTGACTGTTTCCTATCCTCTGACCATGTTCTTCCTACATATCAAAGAAAAATATTCACTCAAATGGGATATTTTTGTTGACTAATTTGGATCAAAATTGGAATCATTCACATGCATATTTTTTTATGTGTTCTTGTTTTTAATGCTTATTATTCATTTCTTCATTTCGTCTTATTTACAGTTCCTGTGTGCTTCTTAGTCAAGCTCTACTAAAATATTATTTAGAAAATGCTTTTTTGTTTATATATCTGCAGATTTGTTTGGTTGGTGTCATTGTTGCCAATTTCAATTTCTCTTGATTTCTTCTCCAACTTGTCATCAATTGAATCCAGCATAATTAATTTGACTCTAAATCGTTCTTAGAAAATGGCAGAGTGCATTTTCTTTCTTTGGCTTATTTTAATACTTTTTTTCTTGGTTAATCTTGAAATTTTGGTGAAAATTTTCTTCTTGCTTATTACAATACTTTTTTTGTTGGTTAATTTTGAAATTTTGGTGAAATTTTTCCGAGGAGAATTTTCTCACTTGAGAATGTATGTGGGGTTTCAATTCAAACTTGAACAAACCTTATATATTATTGATTGATGGCTTACAATTTTGCATATTTTTTAAAAGAACTACTTTGAACATAAACATGAATGTAAGTCAAAATATTTACCTTGGAAGTTCAATTCCATAATCTTTATGAGAACCAAATGAACCTTAAAAACACTCTATACCTTGCCAACAAAGTGCACCTAAGGTGAAGTCTTTGGTTATTAAATCTTGGAGATAGAACATTGATTCTCTTATGGAGGGATGGCTTTTTTTTTTTAACTATCGGAATGATTTCGCATGATAAATGCGTTACTGTATGTAATGCATAATAGACAGGAAATTCTAATTGAAAAGGGAAAGTCACTAAGGTTGGAAGGGTGGTAGGAATTGGGATTTGATTTTAGAATTTGAATGTCGATGGTGTTTATTTTTTTTACTTACTTCTAAATAGAACTTTAATACTTAATAATGTTAAATATTAGGTTGTGTGTTTTTATAGTATTTTATTTTTATTAAGTATTAAATAAAGAAAAATCAATATATTATTTTTTTTATTTAAAAAAAGTTACGTATTTTGACTTTTTCCATTTTTTAAAAAATTTATAATAAGTTATAAAAAATAGAAAAATAAACAACCTAAATTCTGAAAATAAATTACTTTTAACAAAAAACTAAAAAAACAAACATCACCGTGATATTGAAGGTAATGGCAATGGGCGAGGATATTGTCTTCACAAGAACGACCGAAGGAGATGTGTTATTCACATGTTAAATCCTGGGCAACAGCCTCTATCATTTCTGCCATTTATCCAATCACGAATCAATGAAGATTTTCCTATTGATGGGTTTTCCTTTTTTTTTCTTTTTGACCTAATTTTCTTGCAGCATGTTATTCTTTCTCTTCTGATATTGGACGCCTCTCTCAATCTGACAGAAATGAGTAAGAAAGCCCAAGAAATTAACAGAGAAACTAAATATAGGGTGTTCATAAGATGTTGAACCGTAAGGAAAATATTCAACTACAGAATGAAATTGTAGCCAAAAAAGAGGCTTTTTAATGGGAAAGCCAAATCATTTATTGTTGTTCCATCTTCCACTGTTTGTTCTTTCCCGGCCTGGTATGGTGCAGTACATGCTAGGCTCTAACCTACTTTCTAAGTTACATGTCCAAGTAAAAGGCTGCCTCTGTAAGAAATAATTGGACTTTTTCAGGTTTTAGAATTTTCAGATGTTCACGTTGGATGCAAAAGAGGCAACCTTTCTGGGAATGAAAGACAATAACATAAATACAAATCTGAATTTTGACGCAGTCCTCACTGCCAAATCCATGAATTATAATCAGCAGCTGTCCAAACCCAACAAGAATACTTGGGACATAATTTAAGCTAAACTAAATGTCAATTGAAAAAGGTGAATGAAATGAATGAGAACCACAGAAGGAAAAAGGTAAATTGTCCAAATCCAACAGTTTGATCATATAATAAAGAACCTTAGAAGGCTTGGGAATCACACATTCACCATCCTACAAAATCTCATTTGTTGGATAATCATAACATGATGCAGATTGTTCCCTTGGAATCAGCAAATCGATGTGGGATTTGATCATTGTAAACTCCACTAAGGCTAGCTATCATTAGCAAGAATAATAAAGATCAGATCACTACAACAACCCCATTTCCTCCAAATGAAAAGGAACCACTTTGATGGATGAGGATGCCTATTGCCCAGCCAAGATCAGTGCCTTAAAAAACAGCAACCTTGGGCAAAACCCATCATTATCGAGATCAATTCAACCCTACAAATTCAGAAGTTATGGCCCACACAGCATTTGACATTTAAGAATTGTCCACTCCTATAGGGTCACATCAAGTAGAGGATTAGTGGGGTGGGGCTGGGTGGGGTGGGGTGGCAGCATCACATGTGGAATAAGATACCTTAAAGCCTATCATCTGAAAAGCAAGTTCCACATCTCATCTCATCTCATAAAAAAAAAAGAAGAAATCCCAATAACCCCCCAACCTGATCTTCTCAATAAAGATTGAGAGAACCCAAATCCTTTCCACCTCCCCCATGAAAAATCCGCACCCACCATCCCCACTATTGGGATCCACCGCATCACATATTCCCATGCTTTAGTGACACAGAGATAGGGAGAGGCACAAAAATTAAAAGAGAAGAAAATCAAATTCAGAGACAGCCAAGACGTGGAAAACGATAAAAGGCATTGAAATAATAATAATGATAATATGTAAAATTATTCAATGTTACATCATCAAAGAACCAACCAAATGCCCCCACATCTTGTCACTTTCTGCCCCTACAATAATTCATTCACAAATGGAACACATCAGCAGGCACCACACTTTCTTCTTCCTTAAAAAAATGTGTTCCTCTTTTCCACATGACCTGGTCAAGCATTGACACAACCAAAACCCCCCAAATGCAAGAAACAAAATAACATACCCTTTCCCTCTCCTCTCCTCTCCTCTCCTCTTCTCACAATGTTCAAACGGATGAACATCACAATAATAAATTGAAAGTCAGAAGAAGATGGGGCAACGAAACCCATGCTTCTAGTTTCAAATAAAATATGTAAGCTCTTTTGAGAAAATAATAAATTATGGGAAAAAATAGCCCTACCTTATGTGATATGGGGAGAAAAATACCTAATTTGACTCGGTCCTTGGAATAACCAAAATAGGCTTTCTCCTCCTTCCCTGACTTCTTATGTGATAAATAATATTAAATGGAGAAAATCAATGAACTTTTTCTGATCTCTGCCCTCCACCTCTTGCCTCTATGGTTACTGTTACCTTCATAACTCCCACATCAGTAAATAAATGACTAAGAAAAAAATTTTACTCTGTCTTTACTGCCTCAATTGGAAGCTCAGAAAAAAAGATTTCGTCTTGTTTTCTCTTTAAGCAACGATCTGATCGAGTTGCATCTGCTCAAGCCATGCTCCCAAAACTGCATGATCAATGGAGTCAATTCTAGAAATGGAATTAGAACCATCAGCAGAAACTGTCATGCCTGAAACTGGTAGAGTTGGGGTTTCTTGGATCCCCGGAGGTGACTCCTTCACCAGTGATTGAACCCATGAAAGATCAGGCCCCTCCCTATTTTGCTCAATTGAAAAAGTTTTACGGTGCCAAGCCAGTTCTTCTCCTTGAACAGACCAATCTATTTTCCCATTGGGGGATTCCCATTTGGACCAAGAATTTGCAGGGGAATTAACAATTCCAGCACCATTGGAACCAAGATCCCGTGAGCTGAGGCTGCGTAGGTGTTGCTGCTGCTTCTCACGATGAGCCAGAGAGGAAAAACGAGAGCTCAATGGGGAGAGAGGCTCAATGCCTCGAGGTGACATCCTCCCAGGAGAAGAAACACCAAAGGAGGCTTGCAGGAGAGGATGATCAACATTCTTTGGAGAGAATACATTTGTCTTTATAGGAGACAACATGCCCTGCTGGTGCTGGAATTGATTTAGAACCACTGATTTATGCGATGGGGAGAACATGGTTGAAGCAGCAACGTGATCAGCATACCGGGGAGATGACATCTCAGCAGAGAAAAGCTCATCAAGATTTGAAGGGGTTAGGGCCTTTGATCGAACAGAGAGATTTCCAGATGCAGAACTGAGATTTGGTTGTGTGAAATGAGACAAATCGTTTAGGAGCTGCTGCTGCTGCACATCAAAATCCTGCAGCACATTGAACTCCTCAACCAGCATGTCTCTTGCACTCAAAGATGATCTAAGGCGACTTGTTTGGAGATTGCTGCCTGGGAGATGCAAAGTAGGGATGCTTTGCTGCGGCCAAGCCATTGATGAGTGTGAAATAGCAACCCCTGCAGGAGACATTGGTGGTGTAAATGGTGAAGGTGACATAGCAGAAACGGCTGAAGGGGAGCCAGGAAAGAGGCTCAAGGCCGAAGCCATGTCCATTGCATTAGCAGCAGATCGTGGAGATGCAACACCAGATCCTGTGGACATATAGAGGGGACGGAGTTCCTTAGAGGTGTGGGCAAAGAAACAGACCCGACGCATGCAACTTGTGCCATCCTTGCAGAGTCTGGTCCTATACTGTGCTGGATGAAGCCAGCACTCAAAAACTCCATGAGCATATTCACACAAGTCCCCACGCCTACAAGCCCCCTTGCGAAACTCTGGACATGGCACACAACTATAATGAAACTTCCTTGGGTCCCTTCTCCGAGCATTCTCACCTGGATGTACAAAAGGACATTCAGTCCAATCATGGGAATATGCTCGGGAGCAAGGCCGGATCTTAAACGAGTACATTCGGAACTCATCAGTGGCATAAATGCTGTTCTTGATGTCAGGAAGAGATGGGTCAACTGGGTATTCTTTCTTCTCCGGCATGGAAGACACATGGATATCACTGAGCCTGGAAGCAAGTGGTGGTGACATTGACTCTGAGACACCAGATAAAGAACAATTATCTGGGGATGATGAGAGGGATGGGGAACTGGATTTCAAACTCACAGTGGAAATCTGGAAATCCTGCTGATAAACAAAATCATCATTTTTTAGAAGCTCTTCAAGGGTAGCTTTCAAATCTGGAAGCTTTGGAGAGACATCAATAACATCAAAAGGTCGATGCCCTTGGGCATCAGTGGAGTTAGGATCAGCACCAGCCAGTAAAAGTAATTTGGCAACATCAACAGCATTGACAGTTCCACCAGACACAGCACAGTGAAGGGCAGTACTCTTATCTGGGCCACAGGACCGATTTACATCGGCCTCAGATAGAGAAAGTATCAGCTTCACAATATCAACACTACCATACATAGCCGCCACCATTAATGGAGTTCTGTGTTCAAGAACCATCTGTTTCGACACCTTTCGATGAACATACCACAGACCAACCTTATCAATCGCAGATCCATTAAGCGCAATGGATTTCTGGAAGCCCTCAACATCATTGTTTGCTGCAAATTCAAGCAAACTAGAAAATGAATTTTCACTTTCAACCTCTCCGGTTGGCTTATTCATATCTTTAGTTGAAGTGTTGGTTTCTGGGGTCGAGGATGGAGCTGGAGTCTTGGGATCCATCTTCTTCGGACCACTACACATGCTTCAATTAACTAAAAATCAAAATGAAGAGACAAGCCATTTAGAATCAAATACCAATCTAATAAAATATACAAATAAAATCATTTCCTCC
This sequence comes from Vitis vinifera, assembly GCF_030704535.1. Taxonomy (NCBI): domain Eukaryota; kingdom Viridiplantae; phylum Streptophyta; class Magnoliopsida; order Vitales; family Vitaceae; genus Vitis; species Vitis vinifera. The sequence continues at coordinate 2,657,458 of NC_081810.1, forward strand.
ACATCATTCTTCCACAAGAAATGAATAGATAAAAAGATGCTCATATCAATGGGAATTGTATCAACAGAATCTGACAAGAAATCTGTAAAGGGGGAAACCATGGCAGACAATAGAAGGGACTCACCTTTGAATCCCAAGGAAGGTTTCAAACGCTGTTCAGAAAAGCACGTGTCAATCAACAACTAGGGTTTTTGAAAAACTTATAGTTAAAGAAACAAGGAATAAATGACAAATATGGTAATAAAAATCTCATGTGCTAAAATAGAAAATTTGGAAGAAAAAAAAAATCTGTAATTCGGACCCTAAAATCAATCTTATCCGAATCGGATATTGAGAAAACATCGTTATAGAAAATTATCAAAAATCTAGAAAGAGAAAACAAGGAAAGCTTATAAAAGATATGGAGTATATATGGTCTCCTAGCTCGAACCATGATGGTACAAAGATTGATTTGACTGGGAGAAACACTTCAAAAAACCTATTCAAATTTGAAATCCAGGAAAAGAAATTATCATGGCATCAGAAAGTCGCTGTCTGGTTCCTGCAAAATGTCGAAAAAACAAAGAAAACAAAATCTCGGGTTTCATACTTCATCAATGAAATCTGACTTTTTTTCAATAGTACAAAATATCCAAATCCTTCTAACGGTTTCTCGGGAACAAGTCAGGAAAACACACACACAACTTCACATTGTTGAAAACAAAAATCAAGCAATAAATCCATAAATACTAAAAAATCTCCCTTCCATTACTACATTCACAATTAAGAAATACTCAAGATTCATCCTTCCTTTTTGTCCCTCGCCTTCTCACCAACCAAACGGAGAAGAAAGAAAGAAAGGGGGGAAAAAAAAAGAGCACATAAAAAGGTCCCAATCGATTCATAGAAAACACTCAAAATTAACAAATTAGCCACTTCAAACAGAGAAAACCTAATTTAATAGAAATTTAAAGAAATGCATCACAAGCGCAAAAACACTTACAGAATAGGAGAATATGAGCTGAAAATGAACTCAGCAAACCCCATTAAGAAGCCATAAAAACCCTAGGGATCGGTACGGAGCTGCTCCGCTTTTGCGAGTCTTGCGACAGAGGAGCTTGATCGACGTTTTAGAGAGAGAGGGGAGCGTTTTCAAATGGGGTGAAATGAAATGGAGGTGCATTTGAGTTGAATTTATGTGGCATTTGGGAGCGTTTGAGGTTCGTGAAATGACGTTGAAATTTACATGAAATGAATTTCAAATTTGAGTTTTGGGGGGAAACCGGCCGTGCCGATGGATAGGTATGGGGTGATGGGGTCCGGAGGGTGGGGTTTGGTGACCGGTCAGACCGGTGTGCGGTTTTTTATTTAACTAGATTTTAATAAGCCGTTGGAGTCCGGTTACCAAAGGCTCCGACCTGCACAACTGTAAATCAGTAATTGTCTTAAACCTAAATTTAAATAGACGTTACTTTATCTGTAAATTAGTATTAAATTATTTATTTTATTTTTATTAATATTTGAATTCTAAGTGTGACATTATTTGTTTTTATTAATATTTTAATATAATTATATGTTGAATAAATATTTTTTTATCCTTTGAAAATTAATAGTTTTAATAAAATAATTATTTTTTATGCTTATTTTATATAATAAATATAATGATATTTGAATAATAATAATTTTAAAAAATAGTGATTTAATATATTTTCAAACATCTTAAAATATCAAATTTTATTATTTTATTTCCTTGTGTCAGAGTTTGCATCAATAAATGTGACACATACCATCGCTCGTAATACGACTAGTGTTACAGCTCTGTCATGGTGCAACGGTTCAAGTCAAGTCATGTGACGTATGTTACCGTCTGTACCATAATGCATACCATGACCCATGTCATGACACATAACTTGTGTCATTGTCCGTGTCAAGATGCGGGTCATGGTATTTTATATATGAAGATGATGATATTTGAAAAATAATAATTTTAAAAAAAATAGTAATTGAATATATTTTCAAATATCTTAAATTATTTTATATAATTAATAATAACCACTTGAAAAGATTAGTAATTATTATATTTGAAAATGTAAAAATTATAATATCAAAAAGTCTATAATGATAATCATGTAATTAGTTAAAAAAAATAGAAATTATGTAGAAATTCAAAATTTTTAATTATGTTTGGCTGATGAGAAGCTGTCAAATTTTTTCTAGGATAAATTTCATTAATTCCTCATTTATTTCAAATGTAATGCAAATACATTTGGATATATAAATTTATGATTTAAATATCTGTCCAGTTTTTAATATTAATTCATTAACTTTTGAAATGTCAATTTGAAAAATAAAGAACATTAAATCCTAATTTTGAAAAATACAATAAATTTATTTATGATCCAAATTGTTTTTATTAATAAATTAAATTGAAACATTTTTGGTGAATAAAGTTATAAAAGCTAAAAGGTTTTTTTAACAAGTTATAAAAATCATTTTTTACAATAAAATTTAATTGGTTTTTTTATGAATTTTATTTTATTTATAAATATTAGAGTTTGATGACCCGAATTCTATTTGGTCCAACACAAAAAGCTCGTGGTATAACATATGTAGTAAAGTTAAAATTATAAGATTTTTTATGAGGTATTTGGTGGTAGTGAAGGATCATGTGGTTTTTAGGGTTATGATGATTATCCTTTTACTATAGTTCGTCCGCATCTCTCCTAATATACCAATTTTTTGCATGGAGAATTTTATTTTCCTCTCCTTATGGTTTTTATTGTTTATGGCTTTTTACCTAAATTCACGTGTTCTTATTATATTTTATTTCTTATTACTTATTCTTATTATTATTTCATAAATAAAAATAAGTTAAAAATCATTTTCTTATTAATAAAATATGTCAAAGTATTTTTTAATAAAAAAAATCAAATAATTTGTTTTAAATAAGTTGAAAGATTTTAAATTGAAATATTTTTTATGTATATAAAAAAAAGTAAAATCTTTTGAAACTATGTTGTAATTTTTTTTAAAACAATGATTCTTATTTCCTAATTAGTTAAATAAATTAATTTGTGCAATTTTGAAATCCATTTAGCCTTTTTTATATTATGTTTTATCCATTTGTATTGTATTAATTGATTAATTAATTGAGGCTATAGGAGATATATATATATATCCTATAATATCATATGCATATCATAAGATATCGTTTTTAATGAAATAAGATATTTTTAGATATTATATTATATCTAATGAAATATACAATATCCCAAGATATTATATATGTAATGAGATATGTTAAATCATGTTTATTTTTAATTTGGGAATTGAATAAGAAAAGTGAAATGTTATTTTTCAATTTTCAAATATTTTTTTAAAATAAAAATTATATTATATTGCAATACTTATTGTTAAAAAATATAAAACCTACCTCATTTATCACTAAGCGGTCATTTAGGGCCTTAGCTAGTGATCCATTGTTTCGACAATGAAAAATATCAAATACCACAATAAAGGTATATATCTATTGGTAATGAATAATCTAAAATGGTGAATTTTATGGAATATCCCATGTTTAGTGATATTTTGAAATTGTTCAATAATTTAAAATTCAGTAAATAATTATTTATTTATTAATATATTCATTATTAAAATATTCAAAATTTGTGAATGCAAATTTTACATTATATTATTCAATAAATAAAAAACTTATATATATTAAATAATGCTATAAAAAATCATAGCTATTTTTTACTTTTTATTTTTAACTACAAATTTAATTTTTAATGAAAATATTTTATTTTACAAAATAAGTAATATAAAAAATAAAAAAATTTAAATGTTTTGCATATGGGATATGCATATTTTATATTTCAATCTAAGATTAATATATCACACGTGGAAGACATATAAAAATTAAGATGGATAATATAGGATAATATACCTTAAGTGATGAGATTACTTATTTTATCTCATTACCAATCAATCCAATTTCATATTATATTATTCGATGAATCCAATATGACCTCCAAACTATTTTTGGTTCATTGAATTATCTTTTTGATTTTTTGAAATGACTAGTAGGGTTTTATTTTTTATTTTGTTTTAAAAAAATAAAAATAAATACGTCGAAGACTCCATAAGTTTAATTAATTATAGATAGAACCCAATTTTCTTTTCATTATTTTTTTTTTCATAAAATATCTTTTACAATTGAAATTCACACTATTTCAAAACATAGAAGTAATTAAAGAATTATTCATAATTTAGAGCTTTTTTTTTATTTATTGCAAATACATAAATCATGGATGATTGGCTAATAATAATTCATTCATAATGTTTGGATTTTATGTAATTTTTAGAATGTTTAATCATAAAAATTAAAAATATTTTCGTAACTATTTACTCATTTATTTATATGCAAATTTTGCTTAAGGAGCCTTTGGTTATTTAGTTTCTTTTTTTCTAATAAAAAAATTGAATTGAAATATTTTTTGAAAAATGAAACTATAAAATCATTTTTCTAATAAAAAAATTTGAAACATTTTTTTGTATATGAAAAGCTAAATGTTGGTTTAACAAGTTGAAAAAACCATTTTTCTAATAAAAATTAAGTAAAAAAAAAATCATGTTTTTGTAAGTAAAATTGAATTGGAATATTTTTTTATAAATAAAATTATAAGAAAATTAGGTAAAAATCATTTTTTTTTAAAAAAAGAAAATTGAATCGGATTTTTTTTTAAATATTTAAAAACATAGAAAAATAAAAAATAAAATAAAAACATTCAAATTCTTATACAGATTTTTATTTAAAAATAAAAATAAAAAAAACTATTTTTAAATATTTATTTTCAAAAACTGTTTTTTAACAATAACAACTCTTCCTTACATAAATGCACGAACTAGGCCTTCATCTCTTGTTGGGAACTTTGGGCAAAGCCTCCATAAGGCAGGATCATGTTCCAACCTTTGTCGAAAAACCTCACTAGAAAGGATTGTCTTAACCCCTTCCATAAGGGAAAAGATTGGCAGCTTGGGTAAAAGCCTCCTTGAGTGGAAAGGAGCAGTCCTAAAGTCTCCCGCAAAGGAGAAGGATTGGCCTTGGTTTATCCATCTCAAAGCTATAATCAATGCTACCTTTCAACCTCCCCACGAGGGGCTTAATTACAATTTTCGCCGCCTCCTTTGGCCAAGGAGAGATATCAACCATTCATTCCCGATAAGAAGATTGCAAGAAAAACCACTTCAAACTCAAACATGTTTTGCACCATCAGAAGTGCAATGTCTAAACCTCCACTCCCAATCTCGATTCTTAAAAATTGGCTAAGTTATTGGCCTGTTGTCAGGAACACACACGTCAATCTCCAAATGGATTTGCTAACACACCTAAGGCTCAACTCTATCACAAGCAAATGATAAAAAAAAGAGTTATTTTTAAGGCCTTAAACAACCATATTGGGCACTTCCAAGTAATTTCGACTACAACAACACAACTTAACTCTTTGATATCTTTTTCAGATCAATACTTAACACTTAAGTAAAACAAAAAATGACCAAGTACAAATTAGAAAATTAAAAAAGACTAAAGACAAAAAAAGAAACTAAAGGATCAAATCTACAAAGGTCAACATCCTCAACATGAGCTAAATCTATTAGTAACTATCTAAAAGAACTCATCACACGCCTACTAGAGCTAAATTCAAACAAAGGTCTCCATGATAATTTTCAATCAAGTTCAAGCAAACTTATTGCTCCAATATGACTCCTTATACTAGAGCTCAACATCTTCATAAAACTACTTGATGAGAGGTAGTTCATCAAATATATATATATATATATAAATAAAAAAAATAACTTAACCTTTTAAGTAAGGACCAACATAAGAAACAATTACTTGAACCAATGTCAGTGCTTAGGACGAAGTGGGGGGGGGGGGGGGGGGGGGGGTGGGTGGGATGGTGGCAATGGGCAATGGCACGAGGAAGGAGGTGCTAAAAGGATGAAAAAAACGATGAACTTAACCTTAGGGGAATTAACATACCTAATAACTTATCTTGACAAATATACCTAATATTTGACTAATTGACTTGAATTTAACTTAAAGTTGGAAATTTATGAAGAAAATCACCTTAAAGAGTTGGTCAACTCTGAAAAATATCTGCATTTAAATGGCATAAGACTTGTGAGACCAAAAAATTAAAAAAAAAAAGCCTTTAAGCTCCTTCAAAGGCAAGTCATCCTCTACTACAGAAATCCCTCACTATACTTACAAAAATAGATGAATAAAAATGTAACTACTCGTTGAAGATTTTCAACATCGCCACTTCTCATACCTCACTGGTCATAAATGTGACTCTAGTTCACAAACAATATTTTCAACATCTTCACCTACCACTTCTTATACCTCACTGCTCATAAATGTGACTTTAGTTCACAAACAATATTTTTAATATCTTCACCTGCCACTTCTTATACCTCATTGTTCATAAATGTGACTCTAATTCACAAACAATTAATATTTCGTAACTTATTGCAAAGTCCTTTTTACTCTCAAATCTCAACCCCTTAAACAACTCGTTAGATTCATTCCATGATCTAGTACATGATATGAGAGTTTTGGTAGTTGTTTTATCTATTATATCTCAATTCAATTATTTAATTATATTATTTATTACATCTCAATTCAATTGTTTAAACATAAGGAAAACACAGTATATTCATTTTTTTTTATCAATAATATTATATTTTTATACCCTTAATTAATCAATACATTTGTTAATTAGAGATATACTTAAATTTTCTATTACACTATTAAAACACATAAAAAAAAGAAAAATAAAGAACAATTATAATTTAATTTATTCAAAGATTTTTCATGTAAAAAATCAGTACCAAATAAAAAAACATAATTGATAAATTTCTTTGTTAATTATATTATCATATTATTAAAATAACTAATAGAGAAAAGAAAATAAAAAAATAATGAATAAATACAATTTGATAATTTTCATTATTTTTCACGAAAAAAAAATATCAAGATGAGTTTCATGCATTTTATTTTTTAAAAAACAAATTTTCCCTCTTTTTTAACCAAAGGCATTCTTAAGAAACGAAAACATAGAAAATTTATATATGGTGATAAATTAATCTATATACAGCATGTGGACGCGCGCTCGTGCGCGTGCAGGGTGCGTGGGGTAACCAGACTCCAGACACGAAGCCATAACCGAATCAGCCGGTGGGAGAGCGAATACGACGAGAGTTGCCGCCGGAGTCGTAGTCGGAAGGTCTCCAGACGGGAAGCTTTCGCCGGCGGCTTCGCGAAGTTGGGGAACCTCAGGACCTCTGATTCGAATCGCGATAGATCTCTGATTTCCTCCGCTCACAATCCCCACGGTCTCTCCGCTCTCACCGCTTCCACAATTCTACTCCGTTCCCACGGCCTATTGAGGTTAGTTTGGAAATATATGATATGTTCCTATGCATTGGAATGTCTCTCCTTTTTCAAATTTGAAGTTGTGAGTTAAGTGGTGTGGGTTGAAGGTTTCATGACTGCGGGAAAGAGGACATGTCTTGGTAAATTATGGTTTTTCATGTACTACTGATTACACATTCTGGGGTCTGTGTTAATAGCATTTTGGGAATTTGCCAAAAGAATTTAACATTGTAGTTTATCGTGTGATTTGTTCTTGGCAAGGATGTTGTTGTATTTAAAACCTGGTGGTATACATGCGTTTCCAAGGGATGATTGTTTAAAATTAATTTTTAGTGTGAGATCTATGAATGCCATTTGTGTAGTCAGTAATAATGAACATCTCTCTTGTGGTTCTTGTTTTTTCTTCCTTGGAATTTTGATGTCCAACCAGATTAATGTTGGACGATTCAAGTACAGGCAACTGTGTCCTGGGTGGTTTTCGTCTCCACAAGTTTGGCGGTTGCCAAATCACTTTAATATCCACTTTAAAAGATCCTTTTATATAAACCCAAAATTGATAGGCATTTAGTTTCAAAATAAAATAAACCCACTTCAATATTCGACTGGGCATAAGGCCCCAAAATGAGTTCTGATGTTGGCCTAAAACCAGTGAGCAAAATCAAACCAGCCTGACATTAAAAGGTTTGATTTGCTTCAGTTTTTCAGTGAAAATATATGGTTCTTTGGTATTCAAAAATATGTTGTTCCGGTCAATTTTTTCTTACAAAACTGATGGGACCAATCTTATTTACACCCCTAGGAGGGGCTAGCAACAAACAACTGACTCCTCTTAGAACTGTAGGAGATACTTGTCCCTTGTCTGCCATCACTCTGCACTATTCATGGTTGTTGTCATTGTCATCTCTTGTAGTTGACTCTATCTCATGTCTTTGGTACAATTCTCTCTCATATCTGGTAGCACAACCTCCATCTATCATATGCGATTGGGTTCATTCCCAAAAACCCAAGGATTTGGGTGGTGTTTGGTTGTCATGAAATGGAAAAAAAAGAGAAAGAAGCAAAAGTCTGGACCTCTCCTTTCTTGTTAGTTATAGATTAAAGTAAATGGCCAAGAGGATGAAGGCCAAGTCCGAAAAATAACCAAATCAAATTCTGAATGCTGGTTGTTTCCCAAGAAAATGAAGTTATGAACATGTACTAAATTGAGCTTGTGTTGTGCTCATTGGGTCAGTGGGCTTCTGTTTGAGGATCTTGTAACTGGTTAGACTTGGGTTGACCTTCACTCCAAAGAAGCCTCCAAATTTGACTCAAAGGAAAAATGGTTGGATTAGGGCTTTCAAACATAATTTATGGATTATAATTCCAAAAAGGAAAAAGGAAATAATATCTAATCACTACACTGTCTGTAGTTTATTATATAGTTTATGGTTTTCATTTCTCACTGCTCTTGTTGCCACCACCCACTGAGTAGGTCTTCATAAGCATACCACCTTTATTTCTATTTGTTACTTTTTCTCTGATTTCCCATTTGTATAGATTGAAAGAGTACTTATTTAAGGTGTGAAATTTGTTTTTGGATATTGCTATACAATGTTGAAAATTTCTGAGTCTTTTGAATTCAAAATGTGCAGATTTTGATGAGTGTGATTAATATGTACAATACTCCCTCCCTTTGTGCGGTCAAACCTAATACTGGGATTCACTTAACTGAACCTCAAGCACCCAGTTGTTCATTTGTGGGAAGGCACGAGGGGGTTACATGTATGACCTCGGCAATGCCTGTGAAGAACGCCTGACTGGAGACTCATTCATTTGACCTCATCTCAAGAATTTGTCACCTTATCAGCCCATTTTGCCTTTTGAGGTAATTAATCCCTATTTTTATTTATTTATTGTTGATTCTGTTGATTTTTATATTTTTATTTTTCAGAAATGCAGAAATATATTTAGGTTATTCAAACTTTGGTTGCATGACCTTGGTTAGTTACTTGTCATACATCGGATCAAAAGTTCATGCTTGCATACAACAATAATTATTGTTATTATTTGGGATAAACAATGCCTAGATACAATAACGCTATTCAATTTTGGCCTTGGTTTAATAGAATTTTGCTTACTACTGTGAGTTTTTTAATGTTTGTATGTTTTTATCCATTTGGGCAGGGGTGTGTTGGGAGAGCCCCCCTCCCCCCCTTTTTTTTTTCTGATAAGTGGGTGCCAGGGAGCCCTTGATTTTCAAGACATTTCCATGATTTGGAACTTGAAGGAGTGGAGGCCTTTTTATGGAGATTGCAATCAAGCTCGATTAGAAGGGATGAGGTGGGCAAAATGGTTTGAATGACTCCCAGAGTGGCAAGTTCTTAGTTAATTTTTTTTTACTTGGCTTGTGGTGGAAAAGAGTCATTTCTTGCAAACGTAGTTTAGAGACCTTAGGTTCTATCAAGGGTGGGGTTTTTTGCACGGGAAACAATTTTGAAAAAGATATTGATGTTAGATCAACTCAAAAAAAGGGATGAATAATGTCAAATAGATGTTTGCATGTAAAGATGCAGAAGAATCAATTCATATGCTCCTTCATTACAAAAAGGCAAGAATTCTGTGATAGTTTATTTTTTCTTTGTTTGGAGTAGCTTGAGTGGTGCACTCTTCCATGAAAGGAAACCTCATTGATCCTTTGTGGAGAAGAAATGAGAGAAACCTTGGATGACTGCTCCCTTGTGCTTGTTTTGGACAATTGGACTTTATGGAGAAAAAGAGATAGGAGGGCCTTTGAAGATCTCGAATAGATGGATTGAGCCATCAAATCTTCTTTCATGTGTATTTTTTTTAATATGTTCAAGTGTACATGGATAATCATTCAATGAGTACAATAGGTTTCATTGATTATTTGACCTTCAAGTAAAGGGAGGGAGCTTGTATTTTGTGTTCTCTCCTCTTTTGCTTGCTTGCTGTTTCCTTTTTGTATACACTTTGTGTACTTTGTTGCCCTTATCATAGATGCTTTTAATATAATTTTTTATTTGCTTATCAAACACACCCCACACCCCACACCCCACACTACCACACACACACACATGCACACACACACACATGCATACACACATGCACACACACACACACATATTATCCAAATGGATTGAATGTATAAATAATAGAGTGGAGAATTTGTTCATTATGCATATGTTCGTTTGGGTGTGTCTTTTGTGTTTGATTGGTTCTTGTGGTAGTATTGAAGTTTCTTATAGAATTTTGAAGTTTCTTATGGAATCTTCAATTTTTGGATAAGTGTGCTATAGGGCACTTGGTAATTATGTATGGTTGATGAGGCACTTGAATGAATCATCATGTAAATTAATAATTCGCCTTCAAATTGAATGAAATGCATTTATTATTAATACAGGTTTTGTCATCGCGTCTTGGTAGGAAGCCTGAAGATATTATCAAGCTAGATGCAAATGAAAACCCTTACGGGTCCACCCCTAGAGGCAAGTGAGACATGTGATTGGAAACTTTGTTTTAGTACAAAAAATGTTGCAGAATTTATAACTTTTTAATCAAGTTTTGAGACTTGATTTTGTAAGCTAATTGTACATTTTTGGCACTTCTAACTGTTACTTATTCAATTATGTACTTCTTTCCCAATGTTATGCAGGTCTTCGAAGCTTTGGGGTCATTGAAATTCCCATATGTTTATTCTGATCCTGAAAGCTGCCGTTTACATGCTGCACTTGCAAAAGATTTGGGCATTGAGTCTGATTATATTATTGCAGGATGTGGTGCAGATGAGCTCATTGATTTGATTATGAGGTTAGAAATGGAAGATTTTTTGTTTACTTGATCTTTAAAATTATATTGATCTTCAGTTTGTAGTATCTATCTAATTCTAGTAATTCCTAATTATTTAATTTGTTTGTTATCGCATTGACTTCCTGATTACAGATGTGTACTGGATCCTGGAGACAAGGTTGTGGACTGCCCGCCAATTTTCACAATGTATGAATTTGATGCTGCTGTTAATGGGGCACTTGTTCTCAAAGGTAAAGTTTATGCCTTTTAGCTTTCAATAATATTAGTGACACCTTATTACTGAAAGCCACATTTATTGACACCCTTTTTTGAATTTTTCTACTTTTTAGTCCCACTTCTTAAACATGGTTTCCTGCGCTTAACTCCTTTCATCTACATTTATTTGCTAAAAATCTGCCATTTATGTTCTTATTTGCCTTATTTTTTTATTGTCACATCATCTCAAACAATTGTAATGCCGTAAATTTTCATATCACACTGTAGTACCGAGGAATTCAGACTTCAGCCTGAATGTAGAACTCACTGCTGATGTTGTTCAGAAGGAGAAACCAAAATGCATATTCCTAACTTCTCCTAACAATCCAGATGAAAGATAATTCTCAGTTGTTACTGTTTTTTATGAACGTTATTTTAGGGATATAAAGAACCAAAATGGTGACATATTTTCTACTTGTTTATGTAACTGAGCAATGGTTCAAGTTTTAGATTATTAGTATAATTAAATTGTGGTTATGCTGATCCTGGGAGTTAGCTACATGCTTTGAACGTATGATGATCGACACTGTATGCTATTATTTTATCAAGTGTTTTCAAATTCTGATACATTTTATTGTTGTCTTACTCCTTATTTTGTAGTATAATCAATGATGAAATTCTTTTGAAGATCCTTGACTTGCCTATTTTGGTTGTGCTGGATGAAGCATACATTGAGTTTTCGGGAATCAAGTCTAGGATGGGATGGGTGAAGAAGTTTGAGAATTTAATTGTCCTGAGGACATTTAGTAAAAGAGCTGGTATGTTCATAATCTTTTTGCCTATATAATGAGGCGATTTTATGTAGAAATGTGCGTGTAGAATGGGATGAATGAAAAAGTCTGAGAATTTAACTGTCCCTAAGACATTTATAAAAAGAGTTGGTGTGTTCTTAAATATTTTTTTTTTGTACCAATGAGCCAATTATATGTTGAAACATGCATGTACATAATACTTTTTGTCAGTAAATTAACCCCAATTTTGAGTTTTTTTTTTTTTTTTAAGAAACAAGAATTGTATTATATAAAAAAAATGAGTTAGCAAAGAAGGATGAGAGATCATCTATAGTGATAGAAGTACAAAAAGAAGGATACAGAAAAGAAAGATAATAGAGAAATAAGACCGACCTAACACGTAACCAACCAGCAACCATACCCCAGCCTAGAACTAATAATCCAATACAAAAAGGAAGGCAGAGGTGAAGGTAAAGCTGGATGAATGCCCTTGATGCTCACCAAAAATTTTTGAAGAAATGTTGGTCCTTTAATTGAAAGGGTTCCATTTTATCTTTTTTCAGATGGTTTAGGTTCAAAGAAGGAAGAAGAACAAAAGAAGAAAGTAGAGTTTGTTGTTAGTGAGAGACATGAAATGTCTATACCTATTCCTTTATTATTTGTAAGATTTGAATCATTACCTGCACAAAGTGACATTGCCCTTTGTAAGGAATATTTCTGCATATTTATACTTTCCTCTTTTTGCATGTGCTATGGCAAGGGTTGTTTGCTTTAGTGGCAATGAACTTGGTGGTATGGGAGTGGTCACCTATCAAAGAGAAAAAAAAACTTGATGGTATGGGAGTGGTCTCTCAATTTTCTTTGATATGTAAAATTTATACGATAAATGTCAAAAGGGGATGCAGCCCATGTGCATGGAGTATATACAATGATTAAAAACAATAGAAAGAAAAAAGGAGAAAAGAAGAGACTCTTCTCTCCTTAAGACCCAAAATATCAATGAAATATATCAAAGAAAGGCTTCTGTTTCCTATCGATCTTCCGACTGATTCGAACAAGAATTTATAAAAGCATTTAGGGTGTGTTTGATATGTGGGAATAGGAATGGCAATAGGATGAGAATGGAGGTCAATCATAATACTGTATAGAAGAGAGGAATCAAAGTCCTAATGGAAGTAGGACTTGGTTTTCATAAAAATGAATTTTTTATTCCTAATCCCATTCTACAAAACAATCCAAGCACATTAGTGAATAAGAGATGATATTGATTTCCTATTTCTATTCTCTATTCTAGCATTTCAAACATAACCTTAGAGGAATCAGATGTAGGGAAACCTAGATCCTATAGTATTCCGTGGTGCTTGTCCCTTTTTTGGTCATATGGATTTTAAGGAGTTATTTAGAAGTAAAATCATGGATGATATAATGTTCTCATATAGTATGTTGCTTCTTCTAGGCTGACAGTTAGGATGGCTTTATTTTATTTTTCATTTTTTATTTCTTTTTTCTTCCCAAGATTATTGTACACTTGCCACTATGTGTTGGTTTCTACTGGGCCAAAATCATTATGATCATGCAATACTACAAGATCTTGAAGTTAAATATTTTTAGTTATTAGTGAATACTATTTATAAATGAAATATATGTTGTATTAGGACATGGATATTGCAACATTGGTATTACTGTAATGAATCAGTCTTTTTAAGTCTAGCTTAAGACACATGTAAGAAGGTGGACACACCTTTCTCGTGTGGGTACCTTATGTGAATATTAGCTGGTCTTATTTCAGTTGTTTTATTACTTTCAGAGCAACATCTTCCCCCCACTTTTTTTTTCAAAATACTATTCTTAGGTTCAAGAAGGTTTAGTACGATCAGTATCCAACAGACGGAAACAACTAATAGATCTGAGTGGCTTTTCATGTATTCCAATTCATATTGGATGTGCTAATCTTGTGCACTGACATATAATTATGCTCTGGCTTCTGTCATAAGAGATATAGTTTTTTGACATTCTATGGTACTTCGTGTGCACCTTGGAAGATCAATATGTATCTTCATTTTCTTGTTGCTTTATGCAGGAAATAAGCAGGATTCCCATGCAATAGTAGTAAATCTTAAACTAATTAGTACAAGCTGATTGTATCAATGTATTGATGTTGTATTGAAATTTACATTGTAGCAGTTGATTATTGTCATCACCTTTAAAAGGGAGTTATTCATAACTAAAGGTTGAGATGCAAATATGAACTGTGCATCCACAGATATAGTGGATATTATAATTTGGTTATTCACCAGTGTTGGACCAATCCTTTTTCCTTTCCTTAGTTGTTTTTTGTACAACTAGACATTTAAAATAAAAATTATATGCAAATAGTAATTTTAATTTATGCAAAACTGCTGGTTCAAGTACTGAAACATTCATTCTTTAGTAATCCTTTGTCATGGGGTAGCACGTATATAGAAGTAGGCTCAATATCTCTTATTGGTGTCGTTGATTGGGTGGGTTTTTGGTGAGGGAGGGGTTGGTTGTTTTTTGGGTTGTCCTCTCCCTTCCTGTATAACTTGTTTTATCGCATCCTTGTTTTGTTTTTTTATAAAATTTATCCCTTTACTTATCAAAAATTTTCAATTATAAAGAAACTATATTCATGGATCTTTGCAAGTTATTTGATTAAAATTTATCCATGTTGTCTCTCATGGTTCATGGATAGACTTCTAAATACACCCCTGAATTTGTTTCTCGAGTGCATGTAATTGAAGATGTATTTTTTAATACCATTATTTGTAATGTCTCAATTTTCATATCAGTTTACTCGATGTAGGTTTTTCATGTGAACAAGAAAATCTGACATTTTCTTTTCTCGTATACATTACTTTTTATTATGTGAATCATGTCATCTTTGCCACTCCTCTCATACATGCCTTCAACTCTTTGATCTGTTGGTCTGCTAAGTAGCCACCTTCTATAGGGGTATTACCTTTGGCCTATTAAAAATAAAAATAAAAATAGGGGTATCACCCCTAAACTTGCAACCATAATATTTATCTTTGGAAATAAAAGGACTTGGATGACTATAAGTAACATCATAAAAGAGTTTTTTCTTTCAAAGTTAAAATATAATATTTTCTAATTGTAAATAAATGGATTGTGATCTCATTCATGCATAGGATACTAGTTTGGATGTATTGAAGATAGAAGTTGGTCCTATGGTTCATCTCTCATATTAATTTTATATTCTACTTTTGGAAATAACTTCTTTTGTTATATTTTCTTTCATATGAAATTGTTTCTTACATTTCTACTGAACATTGGCATAGGATTAGCTGGACTCCGTGTGGGATATGGAGCATTTCCTTTGTGCATTATAGGGTATCTTTGGAGGGCAAAGCAACCATATAATGTTTCTGTAGCTGCTGAAGTTTCTGCATGTGTGGCATTGCTGAATCCTACCTATTTAGAGGTACTTTGGTCTTTTATTTTAGTATTATTTTTGTTGCATGTTTGGCTATATCCTCGCATTTTGAGGACCAAACATTTCAACATAAGGGATAAATTAGCATCCATTTATCTTGAACACTACTTCTCTTACTAGTTCCCAAACATTCAAGATAAGGGATGAATCAGTATCCCTTTAGCTTGAACATCATTTCTAATACTAGTTCACTGTATCTTCCAGAAGGTGAAAGAAGCTTTGGTACAAGAGCGGGATAGGCTTTATAAGCTTCTGAAAGAAGTGCCATTTCTCAACCCATTTCCAAGCTATTCTAATTTCATTCTTTGTGAGGTTATGTCTGGAATGGATGCTAAGAAGCTAAAGGTAAAATTACTTTTTGCTTCCACGTTTTATGATTGATTCTTTTGGGGTTGTAGTTTAACATAGTAACAGTTTGGATTGGGATTAGGATTTGTGTACTTCATATGTAACACATGCACTTTGTTGTGCTGTTTGTTAGGTGCTATTAATATATTTTTTGCCTGCCTAATACAAAAAAGAGAGAGAGAGAGAATCAGTTCATGATTTGTTCTTCTTCTAATTTAACATAGTAATGGTTTGCATTGAATTTAGTAAAGAGATCACTAATCCCACGCATTGTAATTGGGATGTAGGCTAACTATGCAATGTGTGTATTTGTGCTTCTTTTTCCTTTTTTTTTTTTTTTTGTTTCGTAGATCTTGTAAGTTTGCATAGACTTCTACTTTCAAAGTTAGCTAAGGGAATGAGACTCTCCATTGCTTCAGGTTTGTGACCTCCCAAGCATTTGCATGTGGCTATAATGAAATATCAAGAATTAGATCTCTATCCAGCACATACTTTTTCTAATGAATAGCTGTGCCCATTTGGACTTGGCTAATGATAACTGAGAGGGTGGTCTGTAGATCCTCACTCGCTTCTTACTTATACCGCATCGACTAGGAAGAATCAATTTTGTGTAGTATTAATTGGTGGTCTGTAGATCCTCACTCGCTTCTTACTTATACTGCATCGACTAGGAAGAATCAATTTTGTGTAGTATTAATTCTATAAGACTAAACCATCACAATTGTGCCCAATGGCAAAACTATTTTGGATCGACTAATGATTGTAAAGATGGTGGTCCATAGTTCCTCTAGCTTGTTATCTATCATGCATGGATTAGTAAGAACCTATTTCTGAAGGATTCAATTCTATAAGGTGTATCTGTCAAACAACTTCTTCTAATTTTAATTTTAATTATTTATAGAAATTTATTGTTTTCCCATAGTTGATTTACAATTCCAGGTTACAGATGAGTAGTAAGTTAGTAACTTAAGTTATGGACCTTCAGTGGTAGGAGGGCAAAAGCCCATAGCAGAGTGAGGAAACTAGGGAGCATGCTTGAGGGCAGCTGTAGCGATAGGATCATGAGAAGCTCTAAACCATGTTTCAAGTCTAGCTTTGATTTCAAACGTTATATGAAGAGCTCTCGGACATATTTTCCAAGTGTCTGGTGTCAATTTTTTTTTTTTTCTTGGGGGATGGATAAACAAAAGAAAAATACTAAAGGCACCAACTGAAGGTGCACCAAAGGACAGGCTGTATACAATGGGAGCTAGGAAAGCAACAAAAACCAATGGGCCATTCAAGATGAACCTAACCAGTCTTCAAAACCTACCGTGTCTGGTGTCATTTTATTAAGGGTTGGCAAATGCTTGACTCCTTTTCTCTGACATTGATTTAAAAAGAACTGGCTTAGGATCTCCTTGTGATTTTATTTGTAGAGGCTTTAAAGCTTTCCTTCTGTCAAACAAATTTGTGAGAATTTTACCAAATTTCAGAAATCCTCTCTTGGGTTGTGAAAACTTATTTGTAAGGAAACCAAGAGATTCCTAGCCACATGTCATTATAAAATGAAATATTATTATGCGGCTAAAATGTAGCACCTACAACCTCTGCTGTCGACCTGTTTGTGCACTTCTTTAACAGAATCTGAGTGTAGAAGTGAGTTTGGAGCAGGAAGTAGGAAGCAGGAAGCTCTTGTCTTCAAGGAACTCAAAGTTTAGGGGCATCTAGGAAGCCTCCCAATGAACATTTGGTACCAGACACATAGAATCAAAGGTTTCATATAATTCCCTTGACTGGTTGACTCCTATCTTTAAAATGAAGGACATAATGTCTCTCGAGTGGTTGAAAAATTGATTTGTTGGATTCCTCCAATTAACAAAAGATTCAAATTAAATTTTGATGGTTCAAGAATAGAGAATAAAAAATGCATTAGGATGGGTTATTAAAGATTCTAGTGGAATTATAAAAATGGTTGCAAGTAGACAAATAGGTAATGCATCAATAATATTGTGGAATCTATGGCTTTAAGAGATGACGTGTTAGCTACTAAGATTCTAATGGGTTTTAAAACCTAGAGATTGAAGGTGATTCAAAAATAGTAATTGATTCGTGGCAGAAGAGAAAAGAGAAGGGCCTTATTTGCAAATTGGATATAGAAAAAGCTTATGATAGCATCAATTGGAATTTCTTAATGAAGGTCCTTCAAAAAATGGGCTTTGGGACTAAGTGGGTGGGATGGATGTGGAGCTGCGTGTCTTCTGCTAAATTCTCAGTTCTTGTTAATGGAGTGCCAGCTGGGTTCTTCCCTAGCACTAGAGGGCTTCGTCAAGGGGATCCTCTATCCCCTTATCTCTTTGTTATGGGAATGGAAGTTCTGGACGTCCTCATCAGGAGAGCAGTGGAAGGGGGATATCTATCAGGATGCATCATTCGGGGTGGTAGTAGAACTTCCTTGAATATTTCCCACCTATTTTTTGTTGATGACACAATCGTGTTCTGTGAGGCAAGCAAGGAGCAAGTTTCTCATCTAAGCTGGATTCTTTTTTGGTTTGAAGCGGCTTCAGGTCTACAAATTAATCTAGCCAAAAGCGAAATCATTCCAGTTGGAGAAGTGGAGGAGATTCTTGAGCTAGCAGCTTAGCTAGGGTGCAGGGTGGGGTCCTTGCCCTCTCACTACTTCGGACTCCCCTTAGGAGTCCCCAATAGGGCTACTTCTATGTGGGATGGAGTGGAAGAGAGGGTCAGGAGGAGACTTGCGCTTTGGAAAAGACAGTACATTTCCAAAGGGGGGAGGATCACTCTTATAAAAAGCACCTTGGCTAGCATGCCAATATACCAAATGTCTATCTTTCGAATGCCCAAGTCCGTTGCTAAAAGAGTGGAGAAAACCCAAAGAGATTTCCTATGGGGGGGAGGAAACTTGGAGGGGAAAGTTCATCTAGTTAAATGGGATGTGGTCTGTACAGAAAAACACAAGGGAGGGCTAGGCTTAAGGAAAATAGCCACTTTGAATAGAGCCTTGCTCGGCAAGTGGATTTGGAGGTTTGCTTGTGAAAAGGATAACCTTTGGAAACAAGTGATCACTACGAAGTATGGGCAAGAGGATCATGGATGGAGGTCAAAGAAGGCTAGTGGGGCGGCTGGAGTAGGGGTCTGGAAGGAGATTCTGAGAGAATCTGAATGGTGCTGGGAAAATTTGGCTTTTTTAGTTGGGAAGGGTTCCAAAATCAAATTTTGCAAAGATAGTTGGTGCACTGACACACCGTTGTCCCATTGTTTCAATCATCTTTTTGTCCTCGCCGCACATAGGGACGCTACGATTGAGGAGATGTGGGACCAAGATTCGAGTCAAGGAGATTGGAACCTTGTTTTTGTGAAGGACTTTAATGATTGGGAGTTGGATATGGTTGGGGATCTGCTCCATACCTTGAGGGGTCATAGGCCTTCCCTGGAGGATGATTCAGTTATGTGGAGGCAAGGAAGAAATGGTCTTTTCAGGGTCAAGGAAGCTTACAGGCTGCTGGACAAGCCTAATGCCACAGTTTTTCCTTCAAGGAGCATATGGGTGGATAGGGTGCCAACTAAAGTTTGCTTTTTTGCTTGGGAGGCGACGTGGGGGAAGGTGCTCACTCTGGACAGACTCCAGATAAGAGGGGTGCAACTCCCAAATTGTTGCTTTTTGTGTGGTTGTGAAAAAGAGAATGTAAATCATATTCTTTTACACTGTATAGGGACTAGAGCTCTATGGGATATTATTTTTGGGTTAGTAGATGTTAAATGGGTCCTCCCAGAAACTGTAAAGGAGGCTTTAACCTCCTGGAAGGGTCCATTTGTAGGGAAGAAAAGGAAAAAGATTTGGAAATCCATTCCGTTGTGTATTTTTTGGACTGTTTGGAAGGAGAGGAATAGGTTAGCCTTTAGGGGGGGTGCGTTGAATATTCAGAAATTAAAGAATTCTTTTATTTGTAACTTATGGAACTAGGCCAAAGTGTATTTAGGTGAGGAGTCTCTCTCCCTTATAGACTTTTTGGAGTGGATAGCTTCCACTTAAGGGGAGGTAGTTCTTTTGGTCCTTTTCTTCTTTTTGAGGCTGTAGCCGTCTTGTATACTCCCTGTATGCTTTGTGGCGTTTAGCCTTTTCTATTGCATATCTTGTTTGCTTATCAAAAAAAAAAAAAAGTAATCGATTGTTATAATAAAAAGTGTAACACTCCTAGTTTTATTATGATATTAATGGAGGATATTTGAAAGTTATCTTAGGATCTAAATATGTACAATTGTCATCATATTTATTGGAAAACAAATATAATAACAGATGATTTAGCTAAGAAAGGTATTTGTAATATATAATCAATCATTTGGAGGTCAAATTTTCCTAAAGATGTTATAAAGTTTGGTTTCGAAGATTATTGTGGTTCATCTTTTAATCAAATTTGTAAAAATTTTGCTTTGTGTTATCTTTTCAAAAAAAGAAAAAAGAAAAAGGTTTCATATAATTCTGAAAACACGGGTGGTAATGTAATTATTGAATGTTCTCTGCTTGTTTTCAAAATTTCCTGAAGTTGGCCAAAAGTAGGCTACTCATAAGAAATAGTCCCGACTTGAGCCCAGAATTTGAAATATGCTACTCATGAAATGTTCATCTTTAAAGCCATCTGGTGACAACTGAAATATGCACATAACCTTTATTGCTATGTTCTGATATCTATTTTAACAAATGATTTTGATGTAGGATGATCTTGCGAAAATGGGCGTGATGATCCGTTACTACAATAACAAAGAACTGAAGGGTTATGTTCGCGTCTCCATCGGGAAGCCTCAATTCCCTTTCTTGACTGATTTCTGGTGTTAAAACTTCCTAAAGGTCATTCAATTGCTTTGATGTGAATGATCCTGAGGATGCCTTATATATATTATATGAAAACTACGGACAATCAAACCTATTTCTTGATGCAATAGAAGCCAAAAGGAGTAAATAGGGTCCCAAATAACAAAAGACGTGTAAAAAGTAGGTCCGATTATGCCTATTCCTAATCCTAAATGAAATGTAACAACATGGGGATTCTTATGTAAATATAGTATCTTTTAAGAAGAATGGTTCCTTCAACCATTTACAGATTTAGGCCCCACAACTCTTTGACTGGGAAAATATTGAAGCCTAGTGATTGTTTTGATTCTTTTGAAAGACTTTTCCAACTTTATGGATGTGTAAGCGGTTATGGATGCCTCATATTCATACCTTGAATTACTTTCATTACCCACCTTCCTCATAGGCCTTTTTGGCCTTTGAGCCACCATTTGGTTCAGGAAAATATTAGACACGGAATAGACGGGGAAAAGTTGGAGGAAAGAAGTGAAGAACAATGAAAAATTAGATTGAAATTCAATTAATTATTCTTATTTCTTATTTGAATTTTATTTTAATTCTTTTTTTATGAAGATTATATAATTTAAAATTTTTTTGTAGTTTTTTATGATAAAATCAAACATTAGAAAATAATTTTTTAAGATTATTCTTAAAAACTATTTTTTGATAACTGTTTTGAAAAACAAATGCTAGGTGTTAAATTGGTTTTGGAACTTACACATTTTCAAAATGCCACTTCCCGCCATTTTCCCTCTACTATTCTCATTGCCCTCTTCTCTATTATCTGTATTTCTTGTTTTCTTGCATTCAAAAAACTAAACCTTAGCCCTAAAAGCTTCAAGCTCTCCAATATCTCATTTCCCTGATTTAATTGTTCTTTGAGTTGAGATCCTATTCCTAAACCTTTATATTCCAAATCTTATATCCATGTTTGATACCTTTTATATTTCAAATCTTTTGACCATATTTGATTAATCGGATATAATTTGATGTAATGATATTATGATAAGAATTTTTTTTTTTTTTAGATTTCATATTTCTAGAATTTATATATATATATATTTCCTATAGACCTGTTCATGAATTTGGCAATTGAGTGTGTGCATATGAGAATTTATTGATAAGAATTTAGCATTGTTTTAATTTAGGATTTAGGGTTTTAGGTTTACCATTTTATTTGAGAAATTAGGAAGACTCATTATAATATTTTTGTATGTTTTCATAAAATTACCAAATGAAAATATTATTGACATATTAGATTAGGTTAACAATTTGTTCCATTATATTTAAGGTATGCATCTTATAAATATATTAGAACATGGAAAATACTATTAAATGTGTATTAGGTGAGATTTCACAAGGAATATAAAAGAACATGCCAAATGTATGAATTTCATAAATTTGAACATGATGCATGGGACATTGAAACATCTTATTAGTGATCATTTAAATAGTCACATGATATTCAAATGTTCCATTGGTATTCAAATGTCCCTATAAAGGATTCAAATACGGATACCTTCATATTTTTTTGGTTTGTTTTCGTATTACAAAGGGTATTTAAGTAATTTTGATTTTGAAAGATCTCTCCCAAATAATTTTTCAGTGTTTTGGTATAAATATAAAATCTTCTAAATTTAAATATATTCGCTCTATATATATATATATATATATATATATATATATATATATATATAAATTCTCCATTTTTCAAAGATTTCAAAAGCAATCTTAAAAGAAAATTTTGCGTTTTTTTTTTAATTCATGTGTCATTTTAAAAGTAAATTGAAATATTATTTATGCTTCTTTTTTTTTTTTAAATTTCCATCTCTGTAAATAAATAATGGAATTTCCATTGAAACGAGTCTCATTCCATTTTCACCCCTGAAAAAGGCTATATTTAAGGAATCAGACCGCTCTCTAAAAGAAAAAGAATAAAAATTAACTCCAAATCCAGCCCCATTTCTCGTTGTCTTCTGACACACGTGTGGAGTTCGCATGTCACACCGCCGGCGACCATGCCTACGTCAGCGTCGACTCACCGGCCGGAGGACCTGCTTACTCGGCTGCGCTCCGCCAACGCCGACGCCGACGCCAAACTCAAAGCCCTAAGGGAGGTCAAGAACCAGATCATCGGCAACCGCACCAAGAAGCTCTCATACATCAAGCTTGGCGCCGTCCCTGCCGTTGTCTCCGTTATCGCCGCTACCGCCGACGACTGCTCCTCCGTCCTGGTCCAGTCCGCCGCTGCCATCGGCAGCTTCGCCTGCGGCTTCGAAGCTGGCGTTCAGGCGGTGCTCCGCGCCGGCGCTTTTCCTCACTTGTTGCGCCTTCTCTCCAATTCTAATGGAAAGGTTGTTTCTCAACTGATTTGATTTGTTTTGCATGTCGAGATTTCTTGCTTGTTGCGAAGAAAATGGAGGAAAAACGATTAAATCCTAAATTTATTTGTTCGGTTGGGACCTGGGAAAACACATGCATCTCCAATATAGTGCGGCTAATTTATTGTGCTTGCTTTCTGATTGGATTCCGAGAAAAGAGGGTGAAACAATTGGTTCTTGAATATTTAACAGTTCGGAATTGAAGTGAACACATTTTTTTCCGTGTCTGTTTTTTTGTTGATTTCTATTTGATTTCCTAAAAAAGTGGGGAGAATAAAGGAAACTGAGGGTAAAGTTTATGTCTGTAGAAGATAACACTTCTAACTCTACTAATCCAAATGGTTGAATTAGGTTCATTTGAAAGGTATTTTTTTGTCTGATTTGAAATGTTTTGGACCAAGATTTTTTAGTTGGTTGCTGGGAAAATGTAGTAAATCAATTGATTCTTGAAATTTTGATTGTTTGGCAGCAGAGGATTTGTGAGAATATGAGATTCTCTCTTTCATGAAAAACAAAAATCCACTCTGAAGAATGCCTAATTTCCTAGGCAAACTAATAGGAAAAAAAAATGGAACTGAAATTTATATTGTTTAGTTTTCCATAGGCAATAAGAGAATATATAGCACCTAAGCAAAAGGCGCAACAAAGTATGCACGATATATACATTTTGTAGCCAAAACAGGCAAGCATCCAGAAACCGTTGCCTTAGGCTCTACTGATCAAAATAGTTGCAATAGGGTCATTTGAGTGGAGTTGTTTATCTTCCCTGCTGTATCATGAAATAACAATACAATGTAGTTTCAATTCATTTGATCGGTTTTCCATCTCATGGTCTTGTTTGGTTACCAAGAAAATTTAGGAAGAGAATTGAATCCTAGGTTTTTCATTGCCTGATAAATAAGAGAGAAAAATCTGTTCCAAAATCTGGCTACTTTCTTGTGCTTGATTACTTTCTGTTCTCCTGCTGAGAAATCAGAGGAAAGGGAAAAATGTTGAAATTTTGACTCTTAGGTTTTCTATTGTTTGTTTCCAAAGAAAAATGAAAATTAAGCAATGTAGTTGTATTAGATTATGTGTAATGGAGGTTTTTTTTATTTTTTTTGAGTAGTTATATTTGAAATTCAAGGATTGTAATTTTTTGTTAAGATGTGTTAGTTAGTTAAATTGGAAAAATGCAGGAAAGGAAATAAATCAAAGTTTTAATCTTGGATTTTCTGTTGTTGGGATCAAAGAGAGGAAAAAAATAAACTTAGCTGAACCAAATGTAATTATTTGGCTTACTTGAGTTTATGTTTTGGTTTTTTGGAAAGAAGACCGATATGGAATATGTTTCATTGATAGGCAAAGTTAAAAAGAAAATATATAAAAGGAGACGGAGGATTACACAATCTTGCCCTAACCTGGACCCTAGCTCGGTCAAAAAATTTTTAGGAACCCATCTTTTACCGACTAGTATAATCTATCCTCCTCTCTAAAACTTTTGCTATTGTGGTTCCTTTTCGGTGCATCAAAATAGCATAGAGGGACTACCTTCCATGCCAATGTTTTAAAAGGCATACTTAAGGTATGCCTATGTGCTAGGCAATATGACACATTTTCCATAGTGTCTCACCTAGAGGCTCAAGCTAGGTGTAGTGTCTTCAATAAGTTGCCACTTTAGGTGCTCGGGTGGATGCTTGGAGCCAGCAAAGGTGGACTTTTTTGTCTTTATTTATTTATTTTTAATCTAGGACAATATGACACCATTTTGAGACTCAATTTTTTTTTTTTAAAAAAAAAAATCAAATCAACATCACTTTGGATTTCTTTTTCTTAAATTCCAAGGTAGAATGAGACCTTTTTACCAAATCCTTCTAGTCACCATGAATGCCCAAGTCCCTCAAACCCAACTTGGGCTAGCTTGCTCCATAGTCCTAACCCCTCAAACTGAACCTTGTAACCATTCTCTTTTGTTGGGACTTGTGAGTGCTTGAGCTCATGAAGAAGAAGCCTCAAACCCAACAAGCCATTCTCTTATCCTAGGGCTCATGTCTGCTATGACTCATGATGGAGATGTGGTAGCAACATACCTAGATGGTTGACTTTGTAGCACTATGTCATGGACTTAGGCCTTTCCTAAGTTCAAGTGCGGTACTTAGACAACTCAAGACACTTGACATTGCTAAGTCAACCTTTCCCACCCACTTAGCTAGATAGGTTAATTAATGTACACAACTTGGAAGCTAGCAAGCGCAACAAAGGCAATAGTTAAGAAATGAAGGTTTGTATTGTACAAGGAATGTTTTACAAGGCTAGAAGCTCTCAACTTGCTCAATGTTTTGGCTAAATGAGACCACTTCCTAGTTATAAGCACCTGTGGAACTCTCTAAAACCAACAAAAGTTCCATTCTATCCTACAGTTCTCTATACAAAGGCTATGTACAACATATGTACAAGAGTACTCTAGAACTCTTTGGAATGCCCCACACTCTTCCCTTACCTTCCACTCTTGTGTAGAGATGTGAGGACATCTCTAGGCTTCTCTAGAAGTTTCCACACTTCTCCACTATTAGCTAAGTGTAGACGGCTCTAGGAGATTTTAGAAGCTTCCTGCTTTTCTATATAAGTTCCAGGGATGGTCATTTGAGTAGGTTATGACACTTATGTCACGACTTGCTCAAATGACCTTCCCTTGGGTTTATATAGGTGAGTAGAAAGCTTCTAGAACCTTGGAGTCATCTACATTAGTGGAGGAGTGTAGAAGGTTCTAGAGAGAGTTAAAGGTGTCCACACATCTTTACACCGAGGGTAGAAGACAAGGGAAACCTATGTGATGTTCTAGAGACTTTTAGACATGCCTTGTAAATACTTGTACATAGCTTTTGTATAGAGTTTTCTAGATAATTCTAGGATGGTAGGGAACCTTTGTGGGTTCCAAAGAGTTCCTAATGTGCTTATAAATAGGTAAGGGTCTCATTTGGCCAAGGCACCACCCAAAACCACCTAGATCACATCCTAACCAAGCTCTTCCAAAACATTGTAAAGCTTCCTTTGAGTAATAAAGCTTCATATTCTTTAAGTGTTGCCTACGGTTCTCTTAGTTTCCAAATCGAAAATATCGTGTATCGAAAAAGTTCAATAGATATATAGGTAAGATATATCGTCTGACGGAAATATCTGTAAATATCGGTAAATATTGACGATATGTCGGTAATCATGAATATATCAGCGATGCAAGCAAAATATCAACCCTAAATGGGAAAAAATTGCTGAAATTTCAGAGATATATCGGATATATCGGGGAAAAATCGGTAAAAAAATTAAATTATTATAAATATAAAATCATAAATAAAATTATCAATATTCTTAAATAGAAATCATAAATATATTTTAATCATATAATTAGTACATTTGCAATAATTTAGTTTTAAATTAATAATTTTATTTTATTTTGATATTCAAGTGTAATAATACTATATTGAGAATAAATTAACTTTGTAGATTTTTAAATTAGTATAACATTGAATTTAAATTAGTACATTTTTACAATTAATTAATATATTTTCAATAGAGGTAAGTAAATTAACTTAACATGGTAATATATTTGAATCACATAATTAGTATATTTGTAATAATTTAACTTTATAATGAGTGTATACTTACAAAATTCACATTTCTTATCAATCGACACTATATAATTAAATTTAATATCGCAAATCATATTATTCATATATCAATTTCTTCAACAAAACAACTTTAAAATGTCTATTATACTTCTAATATCATTTTTAAGAGTTTTTTCTTATATTTTCATAAGTTTTGATAAATTTTTTGTCTATCGATATTTTATGTCAAAATATCCGCCGATATATCCTATATATCCGTAAAATCCAAGTATCGATATATCCATGATTATTGATATTTTCATAATTGAGTATGAGGGAAAGACTGACTTAGCAACTTCAAGCGGGGTGAGTTGTCTAAGTGCCGCATGTGAGCTTAGGAAATGCCTAAGTTCGTGACACTTAGCTGTCTAAAGATGCTTTTTGTTTGCCTTTGCTTTCATATTTTATTTGTTTGGATTTTTCTACAAAGTATTTTGACATTATTTTATGTATTTGAGTGAACTATGTTTTTTAATATATATTGTATTTTGTTTGTCTGTTTTTAAATTTGAAGTTGTTTGGATTGGCTGATTTTTTTATTTGCATTGAGTTTTTTCTTTTCTTTTCTTTTTAACTATATGTATTTAACATAACTATACTTTAATGTAAATAGAATAATATATATTAGTTAAGTAGCTTTTTTAGGTGAAATTATATTGCATTAACATCGACAATATAGGAATATATATGCACTTAATATGAGTATATGAAAAAAAAAAAATGCATATCCAAAACTACAATATTTCATGAAACTACCCATGTGCCTTATGGTGTGCCTCACTTCACTCACACACACACCTTCACTCGGCCCTAGAAGGTCCTTGCGCCTCTTTGAATTTTGCTCCACACACTACTTTGCATTCTTGCCATGTTAGGCTAAGAGCACTTTTCTTATAGCTTCAAGGAACACCCAGTGAAGACCAAAAGGGCAAGCACAAGATCCTAAAGCATATGGGCTATGTGACACAATGAACTAGAATATTATTTGTTGACTCTTCCATGACCTTGCATAAACAACATTTATTTGCTAAATGTTAACCTATTTCATGAGTTGATCAACTACAAGGATCTTTTTCTACATAGTGACCCCACTCTAGAAAGAAAGAAAAAAAAAAGGATAAAAAAAAAACACATCCACAAAAGAGTCTTGAAGTCCAAATCTCTTTAGGGGGGAACTTCGCAAATGCTTTAAAAGATAAGAATGAGTAAAATTATTTTATAAAAATCTATCCATTCTCCACATCCTTCCACGCTAAACTATTTTCAGTAGTTCCTTGAAAGGGGGCAGCATGGAAGGGTAGCAATCTTTTATTGGGGTTCCCATAATATCTATCCAATCAAAACTTAATTTTCCACACATTCCCACTCGAGGTATGAACTCTGAGGCAAAAGTTGTTCCAGCAGGTCCAATGGTCTTCTAAAGGTCCATTCCAAGTGCCTCTTCTACCTCTTTGGAGTTGGTTTTTATTTATTTATTTATTTTTCTTTTTATTGATTTTTTTTTTTTTTTTTAGTATCAAAGAAAAGAAAAAAAATTCCTCCTAAGGGTATTGGAGATATGGTTATCATTTCATTTAGAGGATTGAGGAATTCAATTAGAGGCAAGATTCTTTGACATATCACTTGCCCCACTATACCGTGGATTGTGTGATAAGAGAGAAATGCTAGGATTTTTGAGGAAAAATTGCAGAATAGAAGGGATGCCGTGGGATCTTTTTCATTTCTACTCCTCCTTTTGGGCCTTTTGTATTGCCGCTTTTAGAGGAGTTCCACTTCATGTTCTTCAACTTAGTTGGTCTTCAGATTGTAATTCGAAAGAGGTGGATAACGTTGAGAGAGTTCGATTTTGGTTTTTGAGATATTTTGTGCATGCTTTTATTTGTAGTCCTCCTTGTACGGTGGAGGAGTATAGTCTTACTTTGATCAGGTTTTGCATTTTGTGGGAAGGACCTCTCATCCTTCTCTTGAACCTTACTATTATCAATATATATATTGTTACTGATAAAAAAAAATCTTGCCAAGCTTACTTGCAATACCTTGTCTCCACATACAAATATCATCTGCTGAGGTACCTACACAATCATTTTCCAAGAAGAGTTTGGTTTAGTTTCTCAGAACTTTTGATAGCAGGGCCTCCATTATTCTTCTCCATTATTCTTCTCTTTCCAGACAGTGTCCCACTTCACAAGGTGCAACTTTTTCCCTAAAAGATTGTGCACCCACAAGAAATCTTGTTGAATCTTCTCCTGCCAGTTTCTGACTACCTTACGAATAATAAATAAAGATTTGTGATAAATAGTGGGTTGTATTTGGGTGCTTTTGGTGGGAATCGATCTACCTCCTTTATAAAGGTATTGCTTCTTCCAAGAGGTATGCCTTGTCTTAATTTGCTCCTCTACCACCTCCCACATTGCACAGGATCTGAAAGGGGCCTTAAAGGGAAGGTATGTATAAGTAGTGCACAAAACACATGCCTACACTTGGTTGTCAATGCCCTTCTCTCATTATCAAGGATCTCCCCTACTGGAATAACCACTCTCCCAAAAATTGGCTTTCAAATGAGAAATCATTTTAAAGCAAAAAAGCACCAAGATGCTAGCTGGTCAACATTTCCATTACAGAGGATAAGAGGACGTAATCTGTGTAAGGAAGATAAGATTTACACACTCTCTCCTCCTCTTCCTCTCCAACCTTAGAGCCACTGATGAAACCCCTTGAACTGCTTTGGTGATGCAACAACTAGGGCTTCCATAATCACCACGAACATGTAAAGAGAGAGGGTCCCCTTGTCCTAACTCCTTGGAACTCTAGAAATAGTCTACCAAGGTCCTTCCAAATAGAATAGAAAATATAACTATAGAAATGTTGATTCTCGTTCAACTCAGCCATTTATGCCAAAACTCATCATATTCAAAAGTAAAAAAGGGAAATCCAAATTCTTGTAGTCATAGGGCTTCTCAATGTCAAGCTTACAAGCCACCCTCTCTCTCATACTATTTTTTCTTAGTCAATTGCCTTATTTTCTATCAAGACGGCCTTAAAGATTCTGCTTGTCCTTTACAAATATATTTTGGTACTCAAAGATAACTTTTCCAATGGGGTTCTAATATAGATTTCAGGGGGGAATTTTATGAAGGCTTCCCATTAAGGTTGTTGGCCTAAAATTGTAGGCACCAAAACTAGGGAAGTAGTATTTAGGCTTCTCTCAAAATTCCTCTTTTGAGGAACTTCTCTAGGACGCCAAAACCTCCCCTTTCACTGGCCACAGTTAACCCATTCAGGCCCAGAGCTTCATCATCTCTAAAGATCAGCTAGAGCATCCAAAATCAAAGCCTCTCCAAAAGGACACTCAAGATCCTCCTTGTCAGCAGAAGAAATAAACTTTAACTGCAAATGCTCAAAGCATGTCCTCCTAACCAGAGGATATGAGTACAACACTTGGAAGAAGTTAGCCACCCCCAACTTAGATGCCTCATCCTTACCTGTTCCAATTTCATTGACTCTCAATCTTCTAATAAAATTTCCTTTTTGGTGCACACTAGCCATTCTATTGGATTCCTATCCCCTTCTTGAATCCGAAGTGCTCTTGACTTTTGTCTCCATGAGGTTTGTTCCATGATAGCCAACTGACCATAATCCTCCAAGACTGATCTTCGGACCTCTTCCTCCACTGAAAAAGTGAACTCCCTCATCTTGTTATCACAAACTGAATTTGTTCCAAAGCCACTTATTTGCATGCTAAAACATTATGAAAGATTTTTTTTTTCCATCTGTTCCAGTTCTCCATTAAAGCTTCTGGTTTTCTGCCCAAAACAAAATATTGGAAACCTCTGAAATCATAACTTTGCTCCCCAAGACCTAATCAAGTCACTAAAGCCTTCCTTCTTCAACCACATGTTCTTGAAACTGAACAGACTTTTACCACTTCTTGCACCATCACAATCTAGAAGAACATGGCAGTGATCTGAAACTTCCCTCGAAAGAATAGATTGGCTGACGTGCTCTGCTATCCCATCCAAGCAAAGATGAAAGGTGACCAGGTTGATGACCACTCTAAGTGAACCTCCAGTACATAAAGGAATGCCAGGAAACTGTACTCCTTGATGCAACCTGGAAAATCTCTCATTGCTTTGGACACAGATCCTTTCTTTCCGCCACCACCACCAGCCCATGCACCCTAGAAAACACCTATAGAAAACCATCCAAAGTTTTTCAACCGAAAGGACATGGAATACAGTACTACCATCATTTCCAAACACTCCCATGACTCTTAGAGTCCCAAAAACACTGTAAGAAATATGGTTCAAAGCTTTAGTTTATTTTATTTCCTTGATTTCCTCAGCGCTTTTAGACCACTCCAAAAGAGATTTAATAAGGATCTCTTCAACTTTTGGTTGTGGAGCTCTTCCTCATTGAAGATCCTTCTATTTCTTTCATGCCACAAAACAAGCAAAGTGGAGCCATGCTCCAAGCCTTCTTCTATCTTTTATCCATATGCTTTACCTTTCAAGTTCCAACCCAAAAGGAGTTCGTTCATGGAATTTGGGTACAACCACTGCAGCCCAAGAATTGTGAATGACATGTCCCACAACTTTCTAACTCTATCACAATGGATAAAAATGTGGATTCCTCACCGACTTTACCTAGACAGCATCTGTTGGACATCAACCATCCTCTTCCATAAGGACGTCAATGACTAGGATACATATTTTTGATGGAGAGTTCTGTTATATTGATCTCATCTGGATTAATCACTGAATTAACTATTTTTCTTCAAGTACTCTTTATCTGTCTGTTTAATTTTGAATGTCATTTGGATGGCTTTGTTTTTTCTGCAGGTTGTGGATGCTGGTGCTCGTTCCCTTAGAATGATTTATCAATCAAAACTGGCTCCAAAGTATGATTTTCTTCAAGAGAAAAACATGGAATTTCTTCTTTCATTGTTAAATAGTGAAAACGAAAATGTTACTGGACTTGGTGCAAGTATCATTACACATTCTTGTGAGACAAGTGCAGAGCAGAACGCATTGTGTGATGCTGGGGTCTTAAAGAAACTTATTGGTCTTCTTCAAGGTTCTCTAAGTCAGAGAGATGCTAGTTTAGAGTCTATTGCCACAGTTATCAAGAGCAATCCTGAAGTTGTTTCAAAGTTTGTGGGACCCGAAAATGGAAGAGCCTTGAGTGCCGTAACTGAGTTAACAAAGGATAGGTACCCCCGGACAAGGTTACTTGCCTGCATGTGCTTGATTGTTGTAAGGAACACTTCTCCTGGCTGTCTACAGGATCTAGCAATTCGGACCAAATTGATTCTAATACTACTTGAGCTTCTTGATGATCCTGGTCAAGTTGGAGATGAAGCTTCTTTTGCTTTGTCTAGTCTAATCGCAGAAAAGGAAGATTTACAGAAACTAGCATTCGAGGGAAATGCTATTGATAAACTTTGCAACCACTTGCAGAAAGGTTCTTTACAGGCTAAACGCTTCCAAGGAATATTGCTGGCATTGGCTGATCTATGCTCAAAGTTGGAAAACTGCAGGTCCAGGTTCCTAGCATTGCAGGTTTGTTGTTTCACATTATTTCACAGGATCCATCAAATTCTTCATGTAATTATTTTTAGTGCTGTCCTTAGTTTTCTTTAGAATAATTTTTTTTTTTGGCATGCTTTCACTTCTGAATTAATTAGCTTAATCACTTCTTTCGGTGAGTCATCAGGAGACATTGACCTAGATTTCTGATCCATCTTCTTAACCTGTTCACTTGTTTGACTTACTATATGCTCGCCTCTCTCCTGAAGAAAGTACTGCATTTTTTTTTTTCAACTAAGAAAATTATGTAACTTAAAAATGGGAGGGAATATAAAAGGGGGTAGACAACAGAGATTAAAGGTCATGTTTGACAACTGTTTTTGAAAAAGAAAAAAAGCAGTTTTTCTTTTTCTGAACAGAACATTTTTTCAACTTAAAATGCATGTTTGACAAATTTTGGACTGAAAGTTTTTTAAGAATTTGTTCTGAAAACATGGTGATTTTCGAGAACAAATTGAGATGTTTTCAAGTTTATTTTTGTAGAGTTTTATGAAAAACAATTGAAAACATAGAGAAGTGGTTCGGTACATGTAATCTATACATGTCAATATTGCACTCACTAAAAGTAAGCCAAGACAACTGTTTTTCAGAATTAAGTTCTCAAACTGAATTTTGTTTATGAAAAGAACAGAAAACTATTTTTATGAGGAGTTTTCAAAAACTAATTTTTGAGAATTGTTTTAAAAAATATTGCCAAACAGACCTTAAGGTTTTCTTGGTTGGGCTCAGTTTCAGTTTGCATATTTTTTTCCAATAGGATGAGGTCAAGGAATAGCTTATTAGTAGTAATGGATATTCCTATTAAACCCTTTTGCCCAACCCTGGTTTCAGTGGTTTATTTCCTCAGAATGAGATATTAAATGCTTTTGTATGAACAATGTTTGTTGACTTGAGCTGTACAAGTGGTTGCGTGGTCAAATATCCTTTGCCAAACTAAATTATGTGGGACTGGAAATGTGCATTCTATTCTAGAATATCCAAGAGGCATTTGTGTAGGAGCAGCTAGAGAAATGGTTCAAACTTTTAATGCCTGATATAACAGTTCTCATCATATTTGGAATCTTTTCTCATATATACTTATTAACTATAGCTAAATTAGTTATGTTTTCCACCTTGTAAAGCCAGAAAGAACGTTACTGATGACCCAACTGTAATTTCAAGAAATTAGAGTTAATTCAAAGATTGCAGTTTGAAAATATTTACCATGTGAGTGCTTGAGTTACTTGTAGCTTGTAATATATTCTCATGAATGTAGGTCATGAACTCGGTAATCGATGCATTAACTCATGATAGTGGTGAAGTACGTGCTGCGGCTTGCATTTGCTTAAGAAGTGTCTCTCGGTCGGTCAAGGTTTGAACATGACCACCAAATTTATGATATTGAATCTGATTTAAACCATAGGGACTTTTACTAATATGATATCATTCAGAACCTGAGTGCAGGTAACTTTATGAATGAAACAGTTGTGATTCCCTTGGTTCAGCTTTTATCCGACACTTCTACTTCTGTTCAGGTGTGTGTTTTCTTATCTGATCAAAGATCATTTTTGTAGCTTAGTTGTTTTATGATGATATCTCTACAGAATGAACATGTGCAAGGGGTAGCTGAGTTTGCAATGCACATTTATTTGGTGTTACTGGAACTGAGAGTACCAGTGATCAAAAGAGCCTATGATGAAAGTATTTTTTAAAGATGTCTTGATTGTGAATTTGGTTGGACATCCATTTTTTTTTTTTAATACTCAAATAAGAGTGTATATTAATAAAAATATTAAGGGTGCCAAACTAAAGTGGCAAACATAGTATACCGGAAGTATACAAGTGAGAGACAAAAAAAAACCAACTATAGTAGCTACAACCCCATTTTAAGAAAAAGAGCCCAACCATTCTATAAAAGATAACAAATAAGTTGGGCCTTCTTGCCCGTCTCCTAGTAGGAACCCTCGAGACCACATATACATATTAGTTATGAGGGAATCCTTGAGAGTTTCGATTGTGCGCTGCTCCCCTTCAAAAGTTCTTTGATTTCGATCCCCTTCCAAACTGTCCATAAAAGGCAAAGAGAGATTGTTCTCCAAACCTTCCTCCTTTTCCTACCCACAAAGCTATCATGCGAACCCTCTAACAAATCCTTAACGGAAAAATGGAGAACCCACAAAATGCCAAAGAAGTAGAAGAGAAAGTGCCATAACTCTCTAGCTATCCTACAATGGATGAGAAGATGGTCTACCGATTCATCTGCATCTTTACACAGAAAAAAAACCTGCCAAAACCCATCCTCTCCTCTTGAGCTGGTCCATAGTTAGGATCTGGCCCCAAGTTGCTTCCCAAGCAAAAAAAACTCACTTTGGTAGGAGCCTTGGAGCCCCATATTATCTTTAAAGGAAAAGTCACTTCACCCCCTCTTAGTGAATGTGCTTCTTTCTTTGACATTTTTTAGAAGAATGCTGCCCCTCCCAGGGTGGCTTTCTTTGTGTTGACTGTTGTCTGAGAGAATTTTGACTGTGGCCCATATGAAGGTTCAGGCATGGTTAATTGGGGTCTACCAAAAGTTCGCTTCTCTAATCTGTTTTCTTTTCTTGCCATCTGAATACTTCATGTGTACATGGGTTGCCCCATTTTACACTTCCTCTGTAAATTTCAGTCGTCCTTAAAAAATTATATTATTATTTTAGTTTTTGCCTAAATTTTGTGATTTCAATCTCATTTTCAGAGTGATTGGGGATGGTTTTTTTGTGAGACAAAGCTGTGAAATAATCACAGTATGCTCCATGATGAAAAAATTAGTACTCAAACTTGTTTTTCACTTCTATCTTCTTATGTGGAGGCTGAAGGCTGGAGTTTGGATGTCAGGTTCCTATTGGGCTGCCAAAATGGGGCCCAGCCACACTGTGCCAGAATCCAAAATTTCATGGAACTCCATCAAGGAAGCCTTCTATGCTCAACAGTTGACTGAAAATATATATTTCATAGTTGTAAAAATAAAGTGATTGTGTTGATTTTTGGCCTTATAGAGCTCTTTGCATCCATTGTGTTGGCAGTGCAGACATAACTTCAACAACTTGGAGTTTCATAATGATCTAAATCCAAATTTTCTTTATGTGATGTTTTCTTTCCTCAAAATGGTGTTTGGATGGCAAGCTGAAATATTTGTGTTATTTCAAAATGATGTGTTGATGTTTGGGTGCAGAATTCTTGTGAAGCACATGCGGTGAAAACAATCACATTGTTTGAAGGCCCATAAAACAGTTATATGTAATAATTGAAAGATGTTGGGAAACATTGCTTCTTTCCCATTATACCCATGCCATTTAACTGCCTATCGGAGATGGTTATATTTTCAATTCTTATTTACCCAAATATTAGTTGTGAAGAAACCATATTAATGAGATCACAATTAATCTCAGTTGACTAAACATCTTTGTTATGATCATGTCATCTATAAAATTAGGCTCTTCTCACATGCTTGAATGATTGCTTCTGAATTTTTGTGTTTCAACATTTAATGAGCCTCTCTTCAACTCTATCTTTGCCAGGTTGCAGCTCTTGGTGCTATTAGCAACATAGTAGTTGATTTTACAACACGTAAGTCAATTTTTATGCAATGTGGAGGTGTTAAGCAGCTTGTTCAGTTATCAAAATCAATGGATCCAACAATCAGATTAAATTCTGTATGGGGTTTGAGGAACTTGATGTTCCTTGCGGATAACAGGTGCAAAGAAGGGATCTTTTTGGAGCTCACTGCATCCTTGTTAGCAAGCCTTATTTGTGGTAATTATGCTAATCATATCTCCGTGCTGGTTGAAATTCATTTTTAGTATGGTGATATGTGGCATTTGCTTCATTTCCTTGTTTCTTTTTGGGCTTATTGTATAGACGTTTTTAAACCCTCCCATTTGAGTGTAATTCAGCTTAGTTGGCTCTTGATTTGTACACCTTAGGGCTGGGTCTACAAGGTCAGGGGCTGTTACACTTGTGTAGGCTTCTTGTTCTTTTTGTATAACCCCATTGTATAGTGGAGGTTTACTCAGTTCTTTTTTATCAGGTTTGTTTTTCTTGAGGAGGATTTCTCATCCTTCTCATGTTCTATTTATTCTCAATTAATACATACGTCTGTTTCTGATTTTAAAAAAAAATAATATGTACTAACAAACATCCATCATCCAATTGTGCTGTGCAGATCCCGAGCCATCTGTCCAAGTGCAAGCCCTTGGTCTTGTCTGCAATCTTGTTGATGGCTGTATCAACTCTGTTGAGTATGTATTTGTTGAAGATAGTATTATATTACAAGCTGTTGGAAAGCAATTGCAAAGCACTTTGAAAGCTGAAGTTGGGATTCAGGTCAGAAGTTTTCCCATCCTATTTTAGTAGGAAGGTTTCAAAGTAACATTTGGTAATACTCACATTAACTATTCAGAATGAAAAGTTAGATTACCATGTTAATTTAATTTGACTTGATTATTTATATTGTGACATGCTAATATTTTTATAAGAAATCTTATATTGGTAGTTGCTGTTACATCCATTTGATGTGTCTTTTTTGAAATTGCTTCAATGTTTTGTGAAATGAAATCTTACATATTTACCTCTTAGCAAGCACTCTGAAATGCTGCAGTTTTTAAAATTGTCTCTACAAAATTTTCCTCAAAGATATTTTATTCCCAAGACTACCAAGTTGCAGTGTCACATACCAATTAAATGAGCTTGGACACGTCATTGATAAAAAAATTCTAGTATGATTTTCTTCTAACTGAACAAGTTGCATCTATAATTTAAACTCTTATAGTCAGAAGAAATCTGAAATACTTACTAGTACGATATATTAAGGGTTTTATATGGTTTCCATACTCAACCCTCAGTCCTGTATTGGCAACAGAAGTGCTACCGAAATGCTGAACATATGTTTTATACACCCATCAAGAATGCCTCTTTTTAATGGAATTATGTATGTCTTTCTGGTAGAGAAAGGAGGGGAGAAGGGAAGGGAATATTGGTTTCATTGCTAACAATATTTCCCCCAAATGATTCTCTTATAGGGAATGTATGTGCTCAGCAATGTGGCAACTGGAAATGAGTTCCATAAGGAAGCAGTAATGCATCAACTTTTTCCACAAGCAGGCAACAGCACCCAACCTATTATTATCAAATTTTTGCAGAGTAATGACAGCAGGCTACGCACGGCAGCAGTCTGGACAGTCTTAAATCTCACTTTTCCAGGCAGTCTCGGTGCCTATGGTCGGTTTGTAAAACTATGCAGTGCTGGCATATTATCTCAAATAAAGAATATGGCCAATGATCCCTGCCTGGATGTAAAGGTAGTTAGTAATATATATATATTTGAACTTAGATGAGTTCTTGTCATTTTTTGAACTGCAAGCTGAAACATAATTCAATTCTTTACTTGATGCAGCTTCGTGTTAGAACAGTGCTTGGGCAGTCTCTGACTTTTGGTGATGGATCTACTTGATGCTGTTTTATCTTTCATTGATCCTGAGAGCTGAGGAAAGAATTTTGATGCTATTTGGTGCTTGGGCTCCACTCTGTTTTGTAAGATATCATACACCCTTTTTTGCGGAGGCCTGCTACGACATGGTATGCTTTAGTCAAGGCTTATAATGACTTCTATTTATGGTCTTAGAACTTGAGGCTTTCGATATATGTATCATTATAATGGTTAAAATGAGATTCTTTTGTATTGCATTTCTGAAGATAGATGGTATTCATTATTTCATTGAAAAAAGGTATTTATTACTCAAATATGGTCATCAACAATGGAACAACAGCTGTTCTTAAAACCTCAAATCCATATATAAAGGTTGTTTTTTGAAGTCATTTCAAATAGACTACCCTCACAATGACACTTCACACAAATGTTTTAAGATTACATTTCAGTTTTTGGTACCTTCAACCTGTTTATCACCAAATGATTCTGCTTGACTAATTCAACTTACCATGAAGCTTTGGTTGTGAAGACCAGGTTTGATATGAATAAAATCTCTGCTTCTATTTGTTAGCCTTTTCTTTTTGCAGGTATAACCCATTGATTTCAGTTTTTCCATTCAGAGCAGTGGTGTGGCTTGCCAGGCAAATGGGTACTGATGATCAGGTTCAAAAGTCCCGAACCATGATGCAGCCCACATTCTTGTTTCTTGTTTTCTGATAATGTAACACTATACCTACTGCCTTTCAGCATTTATCAGATTATTAAAGCTGTATCTTCGGGCTGCCCTCGCAAAAAAACTGTTGTATGGAGCAGATGTTCCTCTCTCTAAATTTAAAGGCTTTAGGTATGCTTTGAAATTTGCTCAGAAAAGTGTCGCACAAACTCCCCATTCTGCTCTAATGTTTCTCCTGAAGTAGTAGTAGCAGAATAATACTGTGAATCCTGCTTTTATGATTTGATATGGTGATGTCATGTGATTGGTTCTGGTTTTTAAGAAGTACCAATTTGATACTGTAACGGGCGATCATTCAACAAGTATGAAAACTATCGAAACCTCCACATTCCTGCCATCCAAACAACATTTCAGTCATCATGGAAGTCAGAGCAGTTGAAGTTAGCTGATCCAGCAATATTCAATGGGATGGTATGTATTCATATATACATTGTCCATAATACGATGAGGCATTTCTTATTAGTTGGGTGGCAAATGATATAAATGAGAGTCTTTCTGACTGCTTCTATACCTAGACTAAGAATAAGGGCTGCTGAAAAGACGAGACAAGCCCATGACAATTTCCAAATTTTCACCCAATTTTCTCTGTGTTTGTGTCGTCCGACGGCCATTTCACTGTCTCCATGAGTCGTTCCCGCATCAACTCCAAGTTTTCATCCGATATCTCCTTGTATATTTCAGCATGGTTGCATTTCTGCATCACACAAGCGCAAATAAAACTAGAACTTGTTTGATAATGTTTTCAAAATAGTTTTTGAGAATTTTTAAAAATAGGTGTCAATTGTTTTTAAAAACAAAATTCTGTTTGAAAGTTCAAATATGAAAACCAATTTTCTCTCTTGCATTTATGCATGATACAAAATTTTTCGAGCTATTTTCCATGTTTTCAATTATTGCTGAGAAATAACTAAACACCTAACATTTATTTCAAAAAGCAACGTAAACTATGAATTTTGAGTTGAAAATTGTTTTCTGTTCTAAAGAACAAAAATCTGTTTTCAACAACAGTTTCTAAGCATGACCTTAAGCTTTAGGAAGATTAAAGTGCAATACCTTAATCCATTTTCCATACAAATGAAGACGTGTAACCATCACTCTCTCAGCGAGCTCCTGTTTCTCCTGTCAATTGTGATGAAATGAAAGTCACCATATGAAACTTGTAGACTATGTTTGATTATCAGAAAGTTTGAGAGAAAATGCGAAAGAAAGAAAATAAAACGAAAAATAATTTTAAAACGTATAAGTTTTTTATTTATTTTAATTATATTTTACTTTCTTTTATATTTTCTATGGTAAAACCGAACATGAGAAAATTATTTTCTTTAACATTTTTTTTTCCTTAATACTTTCAAGACCAATCTAACCATAATGTCCCATTTCCAGCTGAGGAAAAGCCAAGAAAACTAGAACCTAATACAACTTGAGTTCAGTTTTTGGGAACCAAAAGAAACGAAGAGTTGAGATTCAAAGCTGCTTTTTCTTTTCTTTTCACTTCTCCTTGTTTTCTCAGCAACCAAATAGAATGTACTGGTGCCATGATGCTCCATTTGTAGCTGAGAAAACCCAATAAAACTAGAACCTCAACTTAAATCATTTCAATCTAATGTTGCTTTCAAGTTTCAGTTCAGTTTTCCATATTCTTGGAATCCAAAGTTTAGTAGACATAGGATTTCAACCTGATCTGTGGCAGATCATTTGAATCTAATGCAGCTCTGAGTTCAATATTCCATTTATTGGAACCAAGGCATAGGATTCAGAATTGTATTTCTTTTCTTTTCTTTTCTTTTCTTTTCCTCATTTTCTCAGCAACCAAACAGAGTGTAATAGTTTCTAAAAACTACCTTCACAAGAATGCGGATGAAACGCTTCCCCTCTCCAGGCTTGTTTGCCGCAACGAAACTGGAAGAATTAAGGATTGAAGCAGGAATTAGATAAAGCAAAATGTAACAGCTGATAAAATACAGAGTTTCCAAACAAAGGCCAGAGAACATGAGACTTGGCACCAAAATTCCACCAAATTCAGAATATCTGAAAGTGACTAATTGCCGATTTTGGAATCATACTAAAGTATAGCAATGATCATAATGTACACTACAGAAAATTATATGATGAACAAACCCATAAGAAATTTCAATACTAGCTGATCAGCATGGTCTATTGAACCAGGATGTTTTAACAATTTTCCCAAGCCTACTGACTCTGAGGCCCTAAAAGACATTACAAGTATGCCTACCAAATTGGAAACCATGGGGCAAATCACAAATTGTATGAAGTTGAAACTAGTGATGAATGATATTTGATGGCGAAAGATGATGATCTCACACTTACTCGTATAACCATCTGTATTGTGTTGGATTCATCTCATAAAGCTGGTGCATAACAGTCCTCACAGCTTTGTATGTGAAGTAATTGAGTATTTGCTGCAGGAAGAAAAAGTATCAGTCGATCAGAATGGCATCACTGATAATTACATGACAATACTTGAGCTTAAAATTAACATTCATGCATAAGTTCTAAGAAGGAAACCGAATAGGTACATGCAAAGTTTTATAGTATAAGATGCCTAAAAGAGGGTTTGTTCGATTACTGCTTTTGTGAGCCAGATCTACAGATAATACACTTGGAACCTTAGAAGAAAAGGGCTTCCTGATAAGTGCATGATTGCTTATTATAAGCCAAGGGTTTCCATGAAAACTAGATGAGTACTAAATAGAAATGGGATGTAATTCTATCCTAAAGAATCTAAAATAAGTGAATTGTAGCCATTTTATATAGAAGAACGGGGGCATGGTCCCAAAACTTATGTAGCTGATGACAATTGAAGAGACTAGTATGGATGAAGGTGAAGCACATTGTAGTGACCTACTCCCTCCCATGTAGATATTGTCCTCTTTAGGCCCAAGGGACCATCACGATTTTAAAATGAGTTTACACAATGGAGGGAAGATCATACATATATAGTGCTATAAAATATAAGATATCACAATCACCCCCACATGTAAATACAATGTCCTCTTTGTGTCTGATGGGATTGTGAGATCGGATAGACAAACAACCCTTATGAGGCCAAACAAACAAAGTCCCACACTAGGGTTGTGGATTGATTGTGATACTATTTTTAATGAGTTGCTTCCTTTCATGTAGATCTTGTCCACATTAGGCCTAATGAGCTTGTATGGCTTTAGAGTGCATCCACACGATTGAGATGTGCTTATACATATATAGTATCAGAAACTTCTTCCTTTATTTGATGTAGAATATCAAAACCAACCCCTTACTCTGCACCTTACAACCCCCCCTTCCTCTCTTTCTCTCTCTCTCTCTCTCTCTCACTCGCTCATATAGACATAGCATCCTCATTATGTCCCATAGGATTGTAGGGTCAAATAAACAAACATCCCTTGTAGAACCAAATAGATAAAGTTCTAAACATGACTTGAGGATTAGTTATGATACCATTTGTAATAACCTGCTCCCTTCCCGTGTCGATATTGTCCACTTTAGACCTAATCAATCATTACGGATTTTAAACGTGTCTATAGTTGAAAGGAGCTCTTTACGTATATAACACAAGGAACTTTTTCCTATGGGATATCACACAAACCTTTTAGCTTATTGTTTTATTCATTTGAAGAATCACAAGAAGGTACACTGATATTAGAATTAATAGCCATAGGTGTGGTAGATTATCTATAAGTTAAAGTATTGATACTAACATGCATAGAAGATTTTCACTTGTTGTATTGACAATTGCATCGTGAGACAAGCTAGTTCA
This sequence comes from Vitis vinifera, assembly GCF_030704535.1. Lineage (NCBI taxonomy): Eukaryota > Viridiplantae > Streptophyta > Magnoliopsida > Vitales > Vitaceae > Vitis > Vitis vinifera. The sequence goes on from NC_081810.1 coordinate 2,699,901, forward strand.
AAACAAGAAACCAAAGATAAGCTATATTTGTGTATAAATGTGCGGTGGTGGATGTAAGAGAACAGCTAGCTTTATGATGCAGAGACCGATCTCTGAAGGAGTTAGAAATATTGAACTACATGAGCCATTCCATGAGAGAAGATGCTAGAATAATTCTATAAACCTAACTAATCGAAATCTTCCAAGTTTTTTATCTTCCCATTCAATACTTGAAGCACCTTTGATTTCTACTGACATAAACTAAACCACAAGTCCTAGTTCATGCTCAAACTATCCTGAATCAATGAAATCAGCAACAACTCCTATTTTTCGAAGATTTGATTTCTCAGGGAAGTGAAATTTCATCTTTAGATGGTATCAATAATCATTGCAAATTTGGTGCATGTCGATTTTCCGACATTAAAAACAGTTTTCTCACCGTTTTAACATCCTCAAAACTATCTTCATACTGTCCAGCCACCTCACTGACAACAAGCAGCCTCCTGGCCTTGTGCTGCCTCCTTGAACTCTTATTAACAATACTAGAAAGCACTTTGGCTTCAAGCCTCCACTCATGCCAAGAATCAACAAAGGAACTCCCCATCTCCACCGTCCCCGGCCGCGACAACCGCTTTTTTCCCACTGAATTCCTCTGCCAAACCAAGTCCCCACCTCCAGCCTTGACACTCATATTGCTTGAAGGCAGTGCATCCAGGCACAAACATGGACAAGTTTTCGGATCGAAAATCGATGAACCCACAACAGATAAAGCTCCCGACATCCTCCCCTCACACTTCCAATCAAAACCCAGATCAAAACTATTCCCAAATTCAATGCCCAACCTTGTAATTCAATGAAGCAAGGTGGAAGGGCAACCACTTTCCACTGAGGAATTTCAACAAACACAGCTGGCGGTTGCCCAAGAAAATTGGAGAATTAACAAGTGAAGTCAAAGATGAAGAAATTGGAATCTATAAGTAGATGGGAGATTGAGACTTTGAGGAATAGAAGGTGTTTGGGTGCAAGGAAAAGGTGAGAAAATGGAGATGTGTAAGCCCTGACCAAAAATTCGTTCTGAGGTCCAAAATTTTCCACCGCCCCAAGGGTTCGGTGTAATTTGGTGGCTATTTTGCCACGTGTAACCCTCCTATTGGATGCATGTGAATATGCATAGATTTTTCTTACTTTTGCCTCCAAATTTGAAATGGAATTTTGGTTTGAGCCTTTTTGGGTGATTCCATGCCCACGCGCAATGCATGTGGGATTGTGTTTATTTTCTTTTTTTTTTTTCAAATTAAATAGATTTATTTTCAATTTAATTATGTAAAATAATTTTAAATATGATTAATTAATTCATTAACATAAAAATATTTTCCAAATTTTGGAGATGAAAGATGGTTTGATTTACACGATGTGTGAAGATGCGTGAGGATTATAGTAGAGAAAGGGTGGAAGCAACAAAGAATGATTCAAAACTGTTTTTGCTTCCTACTTCTAATTGCCCAAACAGCACACGTAACTCTCAAATTGAAATTGTTTCTGTTCTTCACAAGAAATGTAAGTTCAATATGTTCAAAATAAACGCTCATTTTGAGAATATTTTTGAAAATGTTATTAAAAATTAGTTTTTAAAAATAATTCTTTTATATATTCTATTATTCAAGACACAAAAAAAAAAAATGTAGAAAAATTTAGAGATAAACGAATGAAATTTATATCATGATTTTTTTTTTTTATAATATCGAAAAATTACTTTTTAGATAATGACTTTAAAAATGATAATTATAATGTGCTATTTTCTATATCGACAAACCTGATTCGATTGAAAAAACAAAAGTATTTTATTATTTTTTAAAATTTGTTTGCTTAAAAATATTTTATTTTGGTTTTGATTCACAAATCTTATTAAGTTTTTTTAAAAAATTTTGTAAATGTTTGCTTAAATATTGAACATTGCTAGAGGTTTAATAATGGTATGGGTAGTTGAAATTTGTTTAGTTTGATGAATTTAAGGTTTTTGAAAATTTACTAATTATATAGCTTGAATGGTGAAGTTGTTGGGTATGAATTTCATGGATGTGAAACTTTTTCCTTATTTTTTATTTAAAAATAAAAAAATAAAAATAGTAGTAAATTTTATATAAAATACCCTAATTTTCATATAAAAGTATGAGCTTTCCTTATATTTTTAGAAATTACTTTTAAATTTTTTTTAATTTGGGGTAATAATTTTTTTTAATACCTCAATTTTAAAAAATGATTTTTAAAAATTATTATATAATATTTAAAAGAATTATTACATCTTGTCTAAATTTTGACATTATTTTCTATTTTTAAAAATAGAAAGTAAAAAGTGTATTCAAATGAATGTTTAAATTTTCGAGTATTATCATTTTAATTTCAAAAATAACAAATGGAAAACAAAATAAAGGGTAAAGTAGAGGGGAGAGCAAGGTGGTTTTAATATTTTTTTAAAAATCTTCTATGACAATTCCTTAATATAATTAATAATTAGGTATGAAGTTATAAATTTAAGATAAGAAATTTAAAAGCAAATTCTCAAAATATTTTGTTCAAATGCATTTAAAGCTAACTACAAGACTAAGAAATAAAAGATATGTTGGACAATATTTTTTGAAAATAATTTTTATGAAAACTTTTAATTACTTTCTAAAATAAAATTCTATTTGAGAATTTAAAATATAGAAAAACCGTCTTCATGGTTTATTGATGGGCATTTACATATAAGTCAAAAGTTTTCAAAATATTTTCATATTTTTAATTATTTATCATGACATTTTATAAGTACCAACTCAAAATACTTCAAATTTATTTTAAAAATAATATATTTTTAAAAACAAAGTTTTATTTTATTTTATTTTAAAATTTTAATAGTAAAAATGTGATATTCAATATCGGATATAAGAGAATGTTAGTGAGATTATATATGTATGAGTTTTTTTTGAATTTGTAGACGTGTTTTAAAATCATAAAGATTCCTTTGAATTTAGAGTAGACAATATTTACATGATTGGGTATGAGTTATTACATAATAGTATCTGAGCTAATTCCTAAACTAGTGTGAGAGTTTGTTTGGTCTCGTAAGGGGTATTTATATGTTTAGTTTTGCAATTTCACAGGATACAACAATAATATTATTTTTGTATCACATAAAATACGAGAAAAAACACATTTTCAAATCATGAGAGTCTCTTTTAGTTCAAAAGAGCATTAGTGTGGTTTGTTTGACCTTATAAGAAATGTTTGTATTTTATATTCATTTTATATGTATATATATATATATATATATATATATATATATATATATATATATATATATATATATATATATATATATATATATATATATATATATATAATTTTAAATTATTTTTTGAAATTATTAAAGTTATTAATAAATCACACAAATAAATAGATTTTTATTATTTAGCAAAAAAAATCTCAATAATTTAAAAAAAATTGAAAATAAGAAAAATATTTCAAACTATGTGCAATGTGAGATTTTTTTTTTAAATATTTAAACCATATATATATATATGGATATTATGGACAATTTATTTATTTATTTATTTTCCTATTTTTACTTAATATTAAAATGGAAACAAATTATAATTCTAATATTATATTTTTATATACACTCAAATATAAGAATTAAAATAAAATAAATTCATTTATATTCAAGAAGGAATATGAATGAACGTTTTCACATACCAAATACATCCTTAGTTAATATGATGGTCATTCACCACTTCATTTACGTAGATCAAATGATTTTAGTGTTGCTATCATTTTTTTTATTTATTATTTTAATATGTTTACATGAAGCCTAACGTCTACACAATAATATTGCACTAATCTCAAAAATAAAATGTAATAAAAGGAATAAGAAGAAAATCAATTCCAATTTTAGCTATATGAACTGGCCCTGGCCCAGGCCCTGGCCCATTTGAGTAGGGCAAAGAGTGGGCCAAGGCCCAAGAAACCCAGCCTAGATTTGCGACAACAGAAGCCCAGTTCAGCCCAGCCAACATAATTCGCACTGTACTCACCCACAGAATGAAACGACATCGTTTTACACCACTTTCCTAATACATAGATAACCAAAAGAGCGCACCGATATTCATAATCAAAGTCGCACGGTCGCACCCCCTTCACTCTCTCACGAAGTCCTTTGAAGGGCACAAGCCAAGATCTTTGTGAGGACTGTGGAGGAAAAAAATATGTTCTACAGAGGGTAAGACCAAAGCTTTATTGTTATTTGTTTCTGTTTGTTTAATTTTTAGTTATTTGTGTTTAGATTTAGATTTAGATTTGCATTTCTGTGCTTTGAATCTTTTGATTTTGGATTTTCTGGGTTTCTGTGCTTTATTAGTAAATTTTAGAGTAGGGTTTTTGTTCTTTTTCACTTTGAAAAATTTTTTGTTAGGAAATTTGTGGGTGATAGCTTGGTTTTTAATGCCTGTGCAGTATTCTTGACTGTCGGTTTTATCTTTAAAGATCGTTTGGTTTTATTTTTTGTATTTTTTTTGGGTGTTTGTTTTAAATCGTTAGTTTATGCTTTATTTAGAAATGTTTTGCGCTGTTCTGATTTCAAAATGTTGAATAGAAAAATAGGAAAAGGGGTGATTTTGAATATGTGAAGTTCTGGAATTTGATTTTAAATGGGTGGTATTGATGGGTGTGAAATAGGAATGAAATGAAATATTTAAATTTTCTGATAAGAAATTTGATTCATTAGTTAATACCCATAACCCAATTGTTCTTTTCTTTCTTTTACCGGGTCGGGGTTTCAGCTGTTCAATTGGGGAATGTCCAAAAGGGAAGGAAGCTACGAATTTAGGATAAAGGAAGTGGTTAATGCATTGGTAATTGGGGAATATTCAAATGGGAAGGAAGCAATGAATCTAGGACAAATGAAGTGGTTAATGCATTGGTAATTGTGATTGTAGTGTTGCTTTTTATGGGTTTTGAGTGGCTGCTGTTGATGGGTGTGACACGTCGTTGATGAAGTGAAATGTTTAAATTTTCTTGTCGTTTGCATTACCTAGCTCATGCTACGTTTGCATTGGCAAAAAATACCCCTTTATTAATATTGTTAGTAAGATAAGGCAAGAGAGGGACTTTTCCAATCTTCATCCATCTTACCATTGCTGGTTTCCGGAAACTTGTAGAGGTTGAGCCTTCATAACCTTTTCTCAAATGCCCCTTCGGAAAGTTTCAGCAGATTCTCTTGTATTACTTAATTGAGATGCTTAGAGGCCATATTTTCCTTATGTTTTGTGCATATCATTTATTGTCATTTATTTACTGCTTGGCCACCAAGAGATTGTAGGAGCTGAGAAATTTCAATTTCAAGTCTTGGATTTTTTACCCCATTTATCTTCTTGGCTGAGTTGAGATGAGATTTTTATTATTTGGAAAATAAAAGGAACATAGGTACAAGACCTAAAATGTTATTGTTATTATTATCATCATCATTATTTGGCTCAATTTTCTTAGCAACCAAAGGGAGCATCAAGATGACAAACATAATAAGAAATTGATCAGTTAAAACATGTGAATTGAATAATATTTGATTTATTCTTAATTTGTGAGTATTAATGGGTGGGTTTCCATTTTCCCTTTTTGTTGTTCTTGTGGATTTTTGGTAACTGAAGTAAATATGCGGATGGGCTTGATGGGCGTGATATGGGTCCAAAGCGGCAGCGTATAACTGATCAGGGCTCTTCATTTTATGGGGGTTCCCCTGGTTCAAATTTCATGTATAATGCTTCGCCTTATTCATATATTGGCCAACCTCCACCATTCCCTGTTGTTCGACTTCGTGGTCTTCCCTTTGATTGCTCGGAAGCTGATGTGGCTGAGTTCTTCCATAGTCTTGACATCGTTGATGTTCTTTTCGTCCATAAGAATGGCAGGTTCACTGGGGAAGCTTTCTGTGTTCTGGGCTATCCTCTCCAAGTTGAATTTGCTCTTCAGAGGAATAGGCAGAACATGGGCCGGCGATATGTTGAGGTTTTCAGAAGCAAGAGGCAGGAGTATTATAAGGCTATTGCTAATGAAGTTTCAGATACTCGTGGTGGTTCACCTCGCAGAACTGCCCCAAAGGCAAAATCTAATGATGAAGGAAAAGAATCAGCTGAGCATACAGGGGTATTGCGATTAAGGGGATTGCCATTTTCAGCTAGCAAGGAAGATATTATGGATTTCTTTAAAGATTTTGTGCTGTCAGAAGACTCAATTCATATGACAGTTAATTCAGAAGGGAGGCCAACAGGGGAAGCATTTGTGGAGTTCACAAATGCTGAGGATTCAAAAGCAGCTATGGCTAAGGATAGAATGACCCTTGGGAGTCGCTATATAGAACTGTTTCCCTCATCACTCGAGGAGTTGGACGAGGCTGTTGCAAGAGGACGGTGACTTCTTTTTGGCCTTCTTACTTTCTTTGATGTTTTGTACTCATTGTTGTCTTTTAATATTATTTTAGGTTTTGGAATTGCGCTTTTGTAGTTTTACTTTGAGGTGGAAACAATGAACTTTCATTTCTTGTGTTGACAGAAGGAGATATTTGATGTTTAGAAGCAAATAGAAGCTATGCATATGCTTAGACAGTATATCTATTTTGGTTTATTAGCCATTTAGATTTTTGATATAATATTTGATAATATGCATGTGCCATCATGTTTTCTTAATCGGCTAACTCTCATTTGTGTCAACATATCAAAAGAAAAAAAAAACACTTATATTATAGCATCAACATAATTTTGTTTTACTTATATTTTATTTTTTGATAGGCAGCCATCAATATAATTCTATTCACTTTGTTTGGCAGTAGTTTATGCTATTTGCCTAGTTCCTTCTTGTTCAGGATGCAAGAGCTAAGGTGGGGTGGTTTTCACCTTCTTTTTCCTAGTAAACATTGATGAAAAATTACTACAGAATTTCAAAATTTTGAGGAACATGCTAAGGATTTTTCTCTTTCCATTCTTTTTTGTTACACTCCTTGGTTTGGATTCTTCATTTACCATTGACAGTCACCACCATTGAATTGGTTTGAACTCTTCATTTACTCTTGACATGTTCCGTTACTTTCCTGAACTATGTAATTCCAGGAATTATCAATGGTCATTGGTAAATGAACCGACCTACTTGAGCTCAGCTTGAGTTTGGCTCATTAAAGCTCATTTGCACTTGTTAGCCTAATCAAGCCAAGCTTGAGCTTAGTTGAATGAGTTGACCTTAACTAACTCCATGTTTACATGGCTCACCTCAGCTCAATGAGGCTTGTTGGAGTAGGTTGGTTCATAGCTGTACTAACCCTCATGAGTATTCAATAGAGTGATTCTGTCAATATGCCTGCTGTTACTGGCAGCATAATTCTTTCTTAAGTTTTGAATAAGAGGGAGACTGATCTCTGCTGGCACTTGACTAGCCAGTTTTATTAAGAAACCAGTAGTTTGTCTTTTGTAATTTCTTTAAAGCTTTTCTCTTTCTGTAACCATTTGGTTTCCTTATGTTGAATGGAATTCCTTTAAATTTAACTGATCTCTTCATAAATGTGCTGGTGTGAGCACCTCAATTGACAGTTCTGTAAAATGTGGGTCTTCTGTTCTGCTTTTAACTCTTTCGGTTGATGAATTCAACAATTCACATAGTAAGTTTAAGGTATCTTGTTGCCCCAAGGTTTTTTTTGCTTGTGCAGTCCCTCTAGATAGTCCTGTTTAGGTTAGCCTGTTGTAGAATGTTTTGGCTTAGTATTTAACATTGCCGTAGTGCTTTCAACTCAATAAGTTAGAAATTACAGAGAAGGGAAATAGTTAAAGTATAGATTGATGTCTTACCTCACTAGAGCAAGAAGATTCAGCTTTCTTCATTAAGGGTTTGTAGAATCTTGCCTCGAGTATATGTATCTACTTTGTGGAATTTCATAAATGGATGGTATCTTACTGTAGAAATCACTAAGGCTGTTATTTTCTCATTCCATTCAATACCTTGAATGGAGAAGTTGCTAACAGTTAGCCTATGAATAAATTTCAAGAAGGGGTTGGTTGAAGATTTAAATATGTTCCAAGGAACAAACATTGGTACTTAAATGTTGATGTACTTGAAGGCTGAGCAACTAAGTTGATTCTGAAGACAATGAGGGAAGGTACATCTGAACTTGGCAATTAAGCTTTATAGAAGTAGGAAAGGTTGGCTAAGCAACCAAAGCTTGTAGAAGACATAATGGGGGGAAAGCTACAAAAGTTCCCTCATCTAGTAAAATAACCACAACATCCTTTTGCTCCCTCAAATTCTAGGTGTGCAGATTCTGCAGGAAGCCCAGAAATTGGATCACTTATCATGTGGTACCCATGGTAACCCATCAATCCTTAGTTGGAACCCACATGGGTTTTTCACACACTGACTGTTGCCATTTTTGTAGCTAAACTGCCTCCTCAGCATACAAGTTACAACCTCCTCCTTTGGAACTGCACATGGATGAATAGTTCTTCAAAAATGATGCAAAAACTCAATGCCAGTCCTTGATGTGAGCCTTCATCATTGGAGTTCAATTCTCTACCTTTAATCACACTGATTATAATTTCATAATATTCAGAAGAAAAGTACATGTCTTTGAACATATGAAATGCATATCGGATTCCTTTTTTCTTTCTTATATCCATCATGTTATCCATTTCTGGATCATATAACCTGCTCTCTTCCATTAGTAGATATCATTAGGAACTTCGCTTCATTGTCAATGTGGGATATCACTCTATGGCATAAAACTGAACTTATTTTTGGATACTCTCCGTTTCTTTTATTTGCTTTGCTCGACTATCATCTCTCAAGGTTCAATATCACAACTCTTAATTGTCTGCATGATTAATTCACAATGTTTGGTGCTAGGAGGTGTCTAGACATTGAAATACTTCTTGGATGTTTAGCTTGAGTGCTTAGAAATCCGGGTGTGACTGCTCTGTTTTATGATCATAACCGTAAGCTGCAATCAAGTCTCATCTGAATGAATTCCATGCTACAATATGTCTGGTATGAAGCTTCAGAGGGGCCATTCAAGATCTAAGATTTCCATGGAAGTGATGAACTGCATGCCCTTTATCTTCCTAGCTAGGTGCTCACCTCCTCTGTCAAGGATTCTAGGGATACCCTACTTTATTTGTGAAGAAAAAATATTCTTCCATTAACTGAATTAGGTGTGGTATATGTATCTTGGTTTGATGACGGAGTCTCCTACACTTCACTTTCTCATAACTGGATTAGGAGGAGTGGGAACAGAACAGGCTTTCAAGCAGCTGTCATTATCTCTTTTCTATTGCCATTCTATATAGACTTCATATGCAAGTGTATATGCCTAAGTGTATAGATTTGCCTTAAAAACAGAAACCTATACTGACATTCAATTTTGATCAAACCCAAGTGCCCGTGTGCTTTAGTCCTTTCAAATTTACATTATTTAATTTTTTTTCTCCCTCAATTTTTAGGCTTCTTTTGGTTCAGTTTGGTTCAAGGATATGGTGGCTATTTCATGTTCACAACCATTGGTCCCTGAGTCTGAACTTTCTTATATTTAAATGTTTGGAGAAAATTGATATTAGATTGTTTTCTATCTTTTCTTTTCTTATTTTATTTCGTTTTTTTTTTCTTTCCTTCTACTATTTCTCTTTATTGTCTTTCCTTCGTTATTTGTTATCAAATTTTTTGAGAATCAAGCATAATCTTGATAAAACCGTATTTTCACGTCATCGAATATATTGTCTCTCTTCCAAGGAGGGATTTGTAGAAATAAATATACCTAATTGATGAGGTAAAATGACAAAGTTGGATCAATTTGCTTCAAGTAAAAACTTCAATTTTTCAAGTGAAATTTCCATTTCTTCTCACTGAAATAAAGTCTGCCAAAGGCTCTGAGAATTATTACAATAATCACAATTTAATTTAATTGCCAATCTTATTGACATCATTAATTGACTAAAACAACCTAATGTCACCTTATTCAAACCCACACTCATGAAGTAAAATGCTTTTTCCAACCAGAAAAATGACACTAAAAATGTGGAAAACCCCTTGGGAGCTGAAAAAGAATGAGGTCAAAGCCGCAATCAAAGCAACTCACTATGAGATATGGAAACATACAAGTTTTATAGTATTATTAAGAGTGGGAATCAAGATTTTACTCATCAAGAATTGCAAGCCCTATATTGAAGGGAATCTCCTTGAAAACAACCCAATAATGGACTTTTGAAACCCATTACCCACAAAAGATATTTTTTCGAAAAGATCACAATTTATCATATTGCCATATGGTCCATTAGTCAACCTTTTTAGCTATAAGCATTTTTGTGGTGAACATTAATCACATGTTTAATGGAAGTGGTCAAACAATCATCCATAAGTGTTGTTCGCATAGGTTAATTTAACAACTTCTTAGGGTGCATTTGGTAGTGTTTCTATTCAAAATACTTTTAGTAAAAAATATTTTTGGGAGAATCACTTATCAATTATTTCTCCATGACATATTATAAGTAATTTTTTACTTTTTGAAAGTTTTTTTTTGAATTTTGGCAAATACTTGTTTTTCTTTTATAAACGTTTTTTTTTTTTTTTTTAACACTAGAAGTGTTTTCTAAAAGTACTACCAAATAAACTATTAGTATAAAAAAATTCACGAAATTTTTGTGTTTTAGGGAAGATCTATCAATATTCTTGGATAAGCAGGAAACTCCTCCAACGATTTTTTTTTCAACTATATTATGCCAATATGGGAATTTTTCACATTGAAGAATTATTGATGATATAATCATGTTTTCATGCAGGCAAGGTCTTCCTACCTACATGACTCTATGGTCATTTTTGCTTTTATGGTTGAAGGCTTTTTTTTTTCCCCAAGGCAACCGGACTAGGCCTATTGTGCTATCCACTACATGCAGACTACTCATGAACTAGTTTTCATAATTTGATGAAGTATATGCTATTATCTTCTTAAAATTACCTCTTAAATCTTTGAGTTACAATCATTCTATTATGTGATCAATTAACACACTCTAATTCACAAAGAGCACATGTCAAATTCTGTTTAAATAATTACTATGATCATAATTTTCTAGATTACATGTCCTTATGATCGCCTAAGAGGACACGTTATCTCAATCCTATAAGATACCATGATGTTTTTATCGAGAATACCTATTGTCACTAGTTTTCATTAATAGTAATCTAATTTATAAAAAATATATGATCACTTTAAGATCTCACTTATAAATCAAAGTCTCATATTGACTTCAGTACATACTCAATATCCTTTCAAAATTGAGAATCAATGTAGTCTAATAACTTGGTGAATCATGATTATCCAATAGCTAATATCATGATTCACCATATGTCCTATCTAATGTATAATCATATAAACTATTGTACTCTTTATAGGAAAATCATCTCAATGACCAAATCAATTTATCACTGTAGTTTTTTTTACATATTTTTCTCTTCCCTATGAATGACTATATGATTAGGTAAAATTAACCTACCCTTTTTTTCATCCTTTCCGGGTGTAATTAAAATTTTGGAATTTGAGTACCAATAATGAAAATTCTTCATCTTTGATCATGAATGTAGGTTTTATGAAAAACTATATAAATCATCGTATGCTTTATATGTTCTCTATTTCTATTCTCTTATTTTCTTCCCTTGCGTGTATATATAATAAAGAGAACATTCTATAAATGTATGTTATTAAAAAGAACAATAAATAAGATTTTTTTTAATTACAAATTTAACATAAAAATAAAGTTCCTTAAATACCATCACAAAAATTAAAAAGATAGACTACGAACACAAAAAACAAACAAAAGGAAGACAAATAAATAGAAATAAACCAAAAAAATCAATTAATCACTCTTTCTACTCCACTAATTCCCAATCATTAGAAGAGCTGCTCTAGCCCCCCTCATAATTTCTAGCTAAACAATCCTAGAAATAATATAATAAGGGACAACAGTATGGAAGAGAGTGTATGATTAAATAACTCTGAAGTCCCAATAAAGTATCTACATAGTAAGGAAAAATTACAAGGAAGCATAGATTTTTTTCATGATTATATAAGAATATTTTATACAATAAATTTATTATTTAATTATTAATAAGAGGAAAAGTCTTACAAAGAACATATAAAAAAATATAAAGAGAAAAATATAAAGAAAGTATGTTCTTTTTAATAATATAAGTTCCATATAAGAATTAATTCCTTTATAATGATAGGAATTATTTAAATATATATATATAATAAATGAAAATTGTAATTTTAAATTCCATATAAGGGGTATTTTTTATATAAAATAAAGTAGATAGATAGATATAGATATATAATCACTATTCAAGACTTAAACCATTTCCTAACCAAAAAGTGAAAAATTCCAAAATCATCAAGACTTAAACCCTTTTCCCAACATGGGAGGAAAAGATTTGAAGAAATAACCTTTCAAAATCAAGTCTGAACAGTGGCCATGATGAACATTTGAAGAGAAAAATCCAGGAACCCCCCCCATGTGTATGCAGTGGTAGGATTCTTGATTAAAATTTTGGGAGTACTTTTGGATGAAATTTTCCCTCAAAAAGCCAAGAAAGTACGCTCAAAATGCAAGTTGCCATGAGTCCATGACTAAGCAAATCATGCTTTGCAGACTTTAACCCAGAGGCCCAGAACCAGATCAGGCAGAAGAATATGTTCTTTGCCCAACCCACAACCTTAAAGGCACAAAATCCGCTTATCCCTTGGTACCATTTCTGATTCTCAAAATCCTCAAACCAGTCCCACCCATCAACTCCACACTACCTCATTGTTTTCTTCTGCTTCTTTTAACCTTTATTCTTTTTTGTTTTTCATATTCCTCTTTCTTAATTGCTTTCTCTAATACATCAACTTGTGCTAAGAAACCCATTTGAAAAAAGGCTGGTTTATTCAAAGGTCACCCATGATGTTTGATAAATTTCAAAATTTTACATAGATTTTATACAATTCATAGTTTCAATCTTTTATTCTTTTTTTTTTTAAATTTATAAAAAAAAGGCCTTTTTCCCAATTCCCTTTTAGTTTTGTTTGGATTAATCAATGAATTGAACTTTAACCCAAAAAAATTAGCCTAAGTCTATCCAAGTGTGAACACACTTTCGTCTAGGATACTCTGTGCGGGATTTGAAAATGTGACAGAAAACGTTAAGAAGGGAAAGGAATCCAAGCATGAATTAAGTTAAAAAAAAATTGTCTGACCAGGTGAGAACGAAGCTAAGAAATTGGTCTCACATGCACAAACAAACAGTCCTCTCATTGTCAACTTCTTCAGTCTTAATTATTTAGTGATTTATATCTTCATGGGCAATGCCCAGTCCCAAAAATTATTGTTCTATGGCATGTGATTAACTCTACAAGAGACAAAGTATGATAATATATTTTAGAAAAATGAAACAAATTTACCCAAATTTGTGATGTAATTATGATTTTTAATTAATAAATGTGGGCTTTTTAAAAAAAATTATGGTTTTAAAATTGGAAATTGTCTACATGTGATGTACAATTTTTTTTCACGTTTTCTATTAAAAAAAAAGGGAATAAATTTGCTGCCAAAATTATCTCCTATTATCATCATTTAATAACTTCATTTTTGAAAAATATTTTTTCCCTCTCAAATTTTAAATCAAATGTTGCAAAATCTACCATGGGTTAGGCTTACGGCTTACCTATTATATACAGTCCTTTTTGGGTCTCATAATTGTTCCCAATAATGAAAATTTCCTAAAATACACAGAATTTGAAATATCCCTCTCTCCTATTTTTTTTGGGTTTTACTTAGGGGATGGGAGTCATGGGACACAACTACTGCTATTATATAAACCCTAAGAATCACAAAAGTGTGATCTCTCTAGGGTTTTGATCAGGGCTTTTTCAATAAAGTGGGTTCACTCTCTTTTTTCTAAGTTTAGGGTTTTTGATGGGGTTATGAGTGGTAATGATCTGATCATATGGGGTGTTTGCAGATTTCTTTGTGAGAAGTGGGGTTTGTGAAGATTCAACAGTGAAGTTTCTCCCTAAATCTAAGTGGGGTTTTCAACAGAAACACAAGCTGTTGATCTGAGCTTGAAAAGGTTTGTTTCCAAAGAGGTTGTCTCTTCGCTTTTACCACTTTTTTCAGTCAAATTTACTTGCTTTAAAGTACCTCCCCGCCCTTATAGGTTTTCAAGAAGTTTTTCTGCTTTGGTGTTGTTTTTTAGCCATACCCTGGTAAAGGTTTTCAGCACAATTCCTCCTCTTTTCCCCTCTCAAAAACTGCCTGTTTCGCCCCTTTTAACTGCTCCATCTTCATTCATATATCCACAACTCTGCAGAAGCTTTCATCATCCTCTCCAATGGCTCAAAGGAGGAGAACAAGGAGACCAAGAAGAACCCAGTACAGCAGACCTCCTGTACAGTCCAGTGACCCACAGTCTTCAATGGATCATGCAGCAGATGATAATCCATCCAATACTCCGGCTGTAGAATTGGAGAGTGTGGACATCTCAAACAATGGCTTCTCCACCCCTAAGGCTCAGAGGTTTCGCATACCAGAGATACTAACATGCCCACCTGCACCCAAGAAGAGAAGGCCAAACTACTCACTAAGAAGGTCTCCTATTGCTTTCTTTGCTCCACCAGACTTAGAGCTTTTCTTCTTCTTTGCTCTGGGAGATGTCTCAGTTTGAAGCAGTACTACTGGTGTGTTCATAGAGTATATATTTATAAAATATATATATATATATAAAGATCATTGATCCTTTAGACACGATGATCTTTATATAATGCTCTCTCTTTCTCTCCTTCTCTCATTTTGTTTCTTTTGTTCTTCAATTGATCATTGAAGTATAGTGTGAGAATTGAGTGGTCTTAGAGGAAGAAGTTGCTAGCTTTCTCCTTCTCTTCTTTTGCTAATTTTAGTTGGGTTTTTTTTTTTTTTTAATTATTATTATGTTCAGGGTATATACTAATATTAGCTAAGTTCTTAGCCCTTTTTCCTTTTTCTTGGATGGATCCTGACTCCTGGTGTTTGGAGAGTCCACAATGTAGTTGGTGGATTTGAGCTTGTGTGGGTGTGGCTTTTAGCTTGTGTTTTTCAAGTCAAATTTGAGGAAGTAAAGAAAGCACATAGACTTCTTTTTTGTGTGTCACCTCTTCTTTCTTTTTTTTCCTTTTGGATTTTGCCATTGATGAGTGATCATGAAACCAGTACTGCATGATACCATATATGTATATAAAATGTTTGAATCATCTCAAGACCAAATCATTAATATGCTTTATATCAATGTCAAATCTAGTAAAAATAGGCCACCACAAGACCCCATACCCATACCCCATTGTCGGTTCAAGTCTTCTAGTCTAATAAATTGGCCATATCTCAACATGGGTATACCCCAAAAACCCTAAATTCTCATCCACCATTCTTTCATTCATTAAAGGGTTTCAAGCAGTATGAAGAATTTTGATATCATAAATGAATAAATGAATATGAGCTTCACACATTTTGCCTGTAAAAGCCATGAACTTTTGTCATCACATATTCCACTTTTGGATAGGGTTTGGAGTAAATTTCCTCATGCCATGGGTAACCATTTGCAGTGGAAATTCTTTTGGGGGTGTGAGCCACAAGGCAGAGGACTTTTGGAGGAAGGAGTTGGGAAAAGAATTGGTCACAAAATTGGGGTGAAACTTTATTGCGGAGAGAGGAATCAGTGTGCAATAAAGGTTGGGGGGAGATGGAGTGTTTTTTTACATGAAACGGTGTAAGGTGAGATCATGGGGGTCAGATTTGTGGGTGTCTGTGTCTGCTGCAGACCCAACATCACTAAGAGAATCCAATGAAAGGTCTCGTGCGGCTTTGTGATCATTGTCACTCTCTCAGAATCTCTACAAATTTCTCTTTCCTTTTTTTTTTTTTTTTTTTTTTTGTATTTTTACTTTTTTTTACTCCCTTTGTTCTTGGCAAGAATTTAGGGTTTTTTATTTGGCCACTATAGTAGTAGGATGGGGGACTCATCGGAATCTTTCAATTATAAATTTTTCATTTTTTTTGGGTGGGATTTTATGCCTATTTGATAACTATTTTAAAAAACTATTTTCTAACATTTTATAAAATAAAATTGGATTTGGAAATATGAAATATTTTTAATTTATTTTTAATATTTTTAAATATATTTCAAAAAATAGTTCTCAAACTAGACATGAGTTAAATTTTTTTACTTTGATTCACCACAATGATTTTAAGCAAATACCGTTCTCTTTTTTTTAGTAATGATTTAATTTGTTGGATCTTGAACTCCATGACAGTAAAGGGACACGTGTGGACTAGGGAATCTCGAGAAATGTCTTATATTATATATATATTTTTTGATAATTTAATCAATGAAATTATTGATGGGGATATTGAAAATTATATATATTTACCTAGTTTGTTTCTTTTGAAGAGAGAATTTGAATTTAGTCATTGAATTTTGAAGTAGTTTTTTTTTTTTAAAAAAAATAATTTCAAATTTTAGAATTTATATTAAAATTATTTGTTTAAAAGATAATATAATATAATTATGTTGAAATTGTGTCTTAAAGCGATGATTTATGTTAGAACTTTGTAAACTATATAGTAAATTTAGAAATAGTTTATTAATTACATAAATCATAAATTACTTTTATAATTATTATTTTTTACAAGTGTTTTATTAAAAACTTTTAAAATATCAAAAATCCAAAAATTTAATGTAATTAATTTTAGAAACCTAATATATTGTGAGTGGAGTTAATTTTTTGAGTCATGTAATGTACTACTTGGTTGAACTAACAATTTATAAATAGGGGCAAAAAGGAAAGTCAAACCTAAGACCTCTTGTCAAATCAAGTTTTAATGCCAGGTTAAATTATCAATTTAAAAAAATAAATAAATTTATAAGATTTTGTTCAATATGCCAATTATAATCTAGTTCAACATAGTATTAAAATTTGGTTTGATGAGAGATATAAGGTCTGATGCGAGGGAAAATGTTAAGGAACGGAGAATTGGGAGTTCAATGGTGTCTCTTTCTTTCCCAAGTTCACTACAAAGAAAATGATAAAACTTTTTCCAATCATTATTCTTTAGAATACATATTTTACTTTGGAAAAGCATTTTAATAAAACAATAATGATGATTTTGCTTCAAAATTGAAGAAAAATGATGTCTCCTTCATTTGCAAAACTTCTTTTATGAAAAAGAAAAAAAATACCCAAGTGAAAATTTTGATTGCCAGTGGCCAAAATCAACCTTTTATTAACAGAGAAAGTAGAATTTTGAGCGGTGCCCCATGCCCCATGAGTTAATAACACAATAGGAGGGTAAGAATCACTGCTCTAGTATTTGATGATTTGACATAAAATAGGACACTAGTGACTAAGCTTTAGCTTTGAATATTTCTACTTGTTGGAGCTTTTGGGAATATATAATTGCACAAAGAATATTATGTGATGAGAATGGATTCATTCATTACAAGACCCCCTTCATAAATGATGCTTTCTCTCTTTGTAGGCCATCCTTGCTGGTCATATATGATCATTGTGCTTTTCCTTACAACCCTCTCAACAACTTTTTCTAGTATCATTTGAAAAATATAACTTTTTTTTTTTTTTTTACTATTTCTAAAATTGCATGTAAGTGTGCAAAATCAAAATGGGTATTTTTAATTAATTTCATTATTTTTTCAAAAAAATATTTAAAATATTTATATTTTGTATCTAGACATTAACATATAAAATTACAATAATAACATTAAAGTAGACTCTGTTGTGACTATTTTGTTTTCTCATTTATAGACATGGATATATAAGGTTTGAGCAAGTATTTTTCTTTTGATGGATTGAAAAACAAAAAAAGTTTTTATTGCTCGATCAGATTGGGTTTAATGGCTGGTTAAATAAAGCTTGTAATTACCCAACAATCATCATGATATTTAAATCATCTTTATTTGGTGTAAAGTCTCCATAATATTATTAGAACTCAAAAATTATAAAATTAATGGCAAAAAAGTTAGATAATATGATTCTCATTAATTTTGAATCCCTTAAAAAAATAGTAAAATTGGCTTGATGCCCAATTACATTAACTAGTGAATATAACACAAAAACTCACAAATCAAGTGAACTTGTGAGGATTGAGGATTCATTGTTTCTTTCTATGAAAAATGTGTGTTAGTTTGGGAGGGGAAGAGATTCTTGGAATGAGGATTAGTATATAATTTATAATATCTAAAAGTGAAAATGCTTATGGATTGATGTCTTTCCCATCTTCCTTTTTCAATTCCAATGATGCCTATTATTTTATGAATTAGTAGAGAGACAATGCTTTGATTAATTAAATTTTAATCTATCAACATGGATGACTTTTCTAGAATCCGAGGTTGCCCCCACCTCTTTCACAAAGGAGATTAACTTCTTTAGCTTTTGGGTCAAAGTTGTGAGAGCTACACTCATTTTGGTGCAACCCATCTTGGCCCTCTAAGGACATTGGTCTCTTCATTTGTACCATTTTAGTGATAATTTATTTTACTATTAATGGATTGATCACTAGGGGCTAATCCATTTGGGAACTTTCTTAAGTGTTGATTTAGATGCAAAGCTTGGTTTTTCTTGATTTAAGAATAATAATAATAATAATAATAAAAGTAATAAAGATAGAAATACGGATGGTCTCCCCGTCTCGATCCTATCTCGATGGATTATTTTTCATTCTCATTTCACAAAAAAGAAAAGAAAAAAAGATGAGGTGGGAGGAATGGGGAGCGAATGACAAAAAAAAAAAAAAAAGTCCTATTAGAAAGTCTTGACAAAAAAAACTTGTTTCATTATCATCATTATTTATAAATTCATTTATTGAAAAAATGATTCACATGAACAATATTCATCATAATAATATATTCTAATGGATTTGGTCATATAAATCAATGTCTTGTAACTAATAAAGGTTAATAAGGCTAAAAAATATTTATAATAGTTAAAAATATTTTGCAATGTGTTAGATTATTTAAGATGGCTTTAAATAGTAGATATCTGTCATTAGAATTTATTTCTCATTTTTTTTAAGTGTTAGTTGGTATATTTGATCACAAATTAAAGCACTTTGAAGCATTTTAAAGCAATTTAAAGCCATTTTCATAATTGATTTTTGGAGAATAGTTTCACTTGAAAAAACAAAAAAGAATAATTCTGCCAAGTAAATCTTAAATATTTAGAAACAAAATTAGAATGCTTATAGGATGATTTAATGCCACTGAATCTACATGGACCATGTGTCATGGGAACTGGGCTGGGCTTAAGAAAAGTATTGGACCTTGGGCCTCCAACACTTGGTGTGGATCCTGCATGGTAAATGGGCCACACTCATCCACAGCATTTTTATAGCATTTAATTAGTAGCTGTGGAGAGGGAGTGTGAGGAGTCCTTGCCTCCAGTCCACCTCCAAATATTGGAGAGTTGGGTGCAACTGATTTGTCTTAAATGCTATCTTTATAGAATTCAAAGGGAATAATTAACAAGATAGAAAGTAAAATTGGACCTTCACAAAGAAATATAGTAAGATTTTATAAAGCGCCCACTCCCATGCATATGGTGTGTATGACACAAATTCAGAAAAATAGTATATATATGATAGAATATATTAAGGAAAAGAATAAAACTACATATATTGTAACTTTAAATTAACTAAAATTACTCAAATTCTTATTAATCAATCTATAAATACTTAACTTTCTACTAAAATTATCTTAAATTTCTTTCTATTTATTTATATTCATTTATTTTTTTTTTTAAATATCTACTAATGAAATATTAATTTTATTACATTTTGAATAAAAAGTTAAATTATTCAAACTTTTTAATAAGATTTTATGAATAATCTTTCTTTGAAAAAAAACTGTTTGAAAATGTTTTTGCCATTATTTTATTTAAATTATTAAAAGTTGTATTTACCATTTATTTTATAAACAAAATATAGAAACTACAAAAAATTGATAAGAATGTATAATAAATAACCGTGGGAGGCTCTACACATTGATCAATTGACTTGGACGGTCAACCGGTGGCTATTATCAAAGCATTGCAAAACCACCATGAAGTCAGGTCGATTGGTCAACATGGACACTTGGGTTCCCTTAAGGTTTTTACAATCTTACAAATTTCTTAATTTCAACTTAAATTAAAGAGGGTAATCCGGTTATATGAATTCCTTATTATTTTGAAAAACTTTCATAAAGATATTTTTTTAGCAATTCAAGCTTAAATCTTATTTTAAAAAATGATGATAATTTCATCCTATTTATGAAATGATAAAACCAATTTAAGATCAATTTATTGGGTGAGGTAAGATGTTTTGAAATAGATGCAAGGCAATATCATCCTAGTGAATTGATCAACCTCACAAAATTATGTACTAAGTGTAGGGACCCCTCCCCCTAATAACACGTGGCGCGCATTGCTATCCGGAGCAACTCCATCCGGACTCCCCAGGAGGACACGTGGCGCGCCCCCTATCCGGACTCCCCAGGAAAGGCACACGACACTGCGATGCTCTATCCTACCCGGGCCTATTATCCGGGTCATTGACTGTAGCGAGCAGGCCTTGCTGAGTCATCCCTGATAGTCTGCCACAGCCCACGTTCTGCCGCCTGCAGAACGAAAGGACATGAATGATGACAAGTCGCCTCCCACGATCTCTGACAGCCGCCTACAAGGTGATGATGACCCTGCCACCACCTGGAGGACATCATGACAAGCCAAAAAGTTTTCCTACCATTAAAGAGGGAGGCAGAACTTCTGACACTATATAAAAGGACCTTCATACAAGGAAGAAGGTAATATTGCTATCTCTGAAAAGGCTAACAACTTAATCTCTAGAGCCATGGCTGACAAAACCATCGGAGGGTGTGTCCGGACACCCTGTCCGGACATCTTTTGCAGGGTCAATTGAGCCAAAACTCGATTTTGGTTGAAGACGCGCGTCCACTTGGCAGCTACGTGGATCCCTAGGACGCGAGACATCAACACTAAGGAGTTTTCAACACGGTGATATCTTTATGATTGCTTTAATTGATCTTCGTTTTGCTCTTGATGTGATGAAATTCTTTAAGCTCTAAAATCAACAAACTTGATCTTGTTCACATCTCCCCTTAAATATGGAAATTAAATACCTCTCTAACCTTTTTAATTATTATTTTCATTCTCCTATTCTTTAATTCAAAATATACAAGATATTCAATGAAATTTCAGACTTATGGCTAAAATATATATAACCTACAATAAAAGGGAGGTAAGAGAAATTTACAAATCAATTCATCTTGTTAATCATCAAAATATAATTAAATAAGCTATAGGTTGACATTATTTTCATTCTAAAAAACAATTCAAAGACATCACTACTTGTTTTCTTGTTTCCTTCTTTATTCTAGTATTCCAAACGCATGGTAATGGGAAATTTGGTATATAGTGTTGGTGCATGATCGACAATTCTCCTCTCAAGCAAGTTTCTCACTCCTCCTGTGTTAAACGGATCTATAAAAGGGCGTGTTTGAATTTTTGTCATAGCAAACCCTTTCAATGGTTAAGTTAGTTTAAGGAGATATAATTTCCTTAAGAATCAAATTGTGTATCTTGTCCTCTGGCTATCTAGTGACTTTTATAATGGGTAGCTTCTAACACTGCTCTTACCCTCATGACTACCCTTTATATATTTAATGTGTAACGATCAATCATTAATCATCAATAACGATTCTTTATTTATAACATGTTACATCTGCTTGATTATCCCATAGAAGATACATAATTGACTCACTTATGGTATCTAGTTGCTTAGGTGTATGCTGCTTTGGGGTGATCTGGCTTGGTCGAGTGCTAAGCTACCCAAAGTGTCCATTCGAGTAGGTCTTTTCAAGTAATTCACTATTCAGTACCCATACAGGATTAATGCAAATGAAAATAGGATGAAAATACAAATCAACCACAATACCAAGAAATGAATCGAAATTTTGATAAAAGTAGGATTCAATTTCCATAAAAAGTTGTTATTCCCATGATTAAACCAACCCAACTAAACTATTGAATTAAAACATGAAAGGATTCCTCATTCCCCTTCTCCATTTTAGCATTCCAAAGCCTTTGACATCCATCCATAAAAACCCCGAATCCTTGAATTAATTATTCTCATAGGTGGTGGGTCAATGTAAGTACTATTTAATTTCAATTGTATGCACGAAATATTTCTATCAATACAAAACCAAAACTTCACACAAACCCCAAAAAGAATACCATTTCAAAGAACAAAAGAATCAATTCCTAAACAAACGCCAAGCTGCCATAACCAACTGTGAAATGCTGAAGAACTCTTAGTATTTATCCTCATCAGCAGTGGCATATTCTCCAGTACTGGGTGCCAGCAGGCCTCTTGATGATCGCGATGACACCTCGCCGCCGGCTGGCAAATCCGAGATGACAGCAAGAATGCGGCGAATGCTAGCAGACCGAGCAGGCTTGAAGCTGAGAGATCTCATCTTGTTCTTGGAGAACACGTCTGAAGAACTCTTAAGGATCAGAAAAACCAGGCCTTGAACAAGAGCGAACACCACCACCTTGATCAGCATATCCGCTGCAGAGCCCTCCATAAACGCCATAGTTTCTGAAAATTTGCAGGTGGGGAAGAAGATTATGAGGAATGAGATATGGGTTTGAGGGTGTGAGCAATGCATGAGAGGTATTTATAGAGGAGAAGAGGCTGCTGCCAAGCGGCCAGTTTGACTTGTAGCAGGCCAAGGGTTTTTCCTCAGGGGCCATGGAAGTTGTTCTTTGACTGCAAGAAAACGTGAAGAAACTGCAAATGGATTAAATTATGCAGGTTGAAGAAGTCATTGAAGTCTTTGGATAATACCATAATTCTTTATATCAATTGGTGTGTGACCCACCTCTTGAATCATTCAAAGGTTAGTGGAGATATCATTTTCATGGAGAAAAATACAGGAGAGTGTGAAGGAAAATTGAAGGGATGTGAAAGTGATTTGCTAGAAAATGAAATGGATAAAAAAGTATTGTGTGTATATCAATTGTGTATATTAATTAATAGTAGAGAATAATGAAAAGAAATCATTAAACCTACTAGGAGAGAGAACTATAGGTTTTAAATAGTTATTTGATATTTTTTATAATGTAACTCGAAATATTTGTTGTGTTTTCAAATTTTTATTTAAAATGATTTATTTTTAATTATTCTCTATCTTTATATAACATTAATTTTTGAAAT
Organism: Vitis vinifera; assembly: GCF_030704535.1. Classification (NCBI taxonomy): domain Eukaryota; kingdom Viridiplantae; phylum Streptophyta; class Magnoliopsida; order Vitales; family Vitaceae; genus Vitis; species Vitis vinifera. The sequence goes on from NC_081810.1 coordinate 2,723,228, forward strand.
AGCTCAAAAAGTAAGTGAAAATAATTTAAAATATTATAAGAAAATACTCTATTTTAAAAATAGTTCTTAAAAAAAACCCGCTTTGAGAAGAATTGATTAATAAACATGGTTTTAGGTTGTTTTTCTTAAAAATAAAAAATGCTTTTTAAAACCGTTTGCAAACATGCACATATGTTTTCATATTTAAGTTTTTAGACTATTTTATTTTGAAAATAATGAGAACTTTACATTTACATGTTTTCTATTTCTCATACAAAGCAAAAAACACCTAAAAAAAAATTCAAATTTATTTAAAAATATCACATTATTTTTTGAAGAAAAATTAAAATTCTGTTTTGAATTCAAAATGTGTTAAATTGAAGAAAATTATATAGATATTTATATACTTTCCATATTCGTTTCTCCAAGGGTTACGTATTGATGAGTCCGAAGGATAACAATCTAGAAAGAAAAAACAATGTGAAACCTACAAAAATAAAAGGTTGTGATCACTGATGAGGTCATGAGGTGACCTTAGATATATGCTTTAATGCTTAGTCTTTGAATTAAGCCTCATTTTCTATATCCACTTTTCCTTGTAAATGTTTTGAATTCAAATAAAGGAGGCTGACTAGTATGAAACTTGCTAAAGAGATAATAACTCCACACAATTTTTATTTTTTTTTATGATTAAAGGTGTTTTCATGATTTAAAACGTGTCTACAAAGTTAATTAAAAAAAGTTTATATATATATATATATATATATATATATATTTTAATAACTTTGTCATCTATCCGATATAGGATATCACAGACATTTTCAATGCAGACATGAGATTGTAGAACTAAACTAACAAACACTCCTTATAAGGTCAAACAAACTCTCATACTTGGGTTGAAGATCAATTCTACTATTATTTGTAATGATTTGCACTATACCGTATAGATATTGTTCATTTTAAATCTAAAGAGACTTTAACAATTTTAAAACATATTTACAAGATTAAAAGGAGTTTATATATATATAGTTTTAATAACTTTATTTTTTATCTAATATGAAAAATCATTTATAAAATCCTATATTTAAGAAACCACAAATGATCTCTCAATTATTAAATACTCTACAAAATATAAGAAAAAGTAATACAATTTTATTGGACTTGACGCATCTAATGTATAGGGTCTTATATCATTAACACATGCATTCCCTTTTCACATTTATGATGTGGCACTCCTTATGCTTTAGGTGAATTTTTTTGAATCTCTTATTGAAATTGATGTAGTACCGTCTCCTACTTTCTTTGTTGTAGTGATCAATTGAGACTTTTAAAAAAATATCTTGAAAGTTTTAAAAGATGAAAGCACAAGCTTATCAAATGACCATCTTCTTTATGTTTTTTATAATTCAAAAAATAATCTTTTTATACTTGAAAAACATAAGGTTAATTTTGGAAATAATTAAACCTTTAATATTACCCTTAAAAACACAAATTCATAATGAAATTGTACTAAAGAGACAACCAAAATTTAAACGTCCAATAGAGAACATTTCAACATTGGGTTGAATGTTCCTTGAGGACCTTTGAGCAACATGTTGAACATTTGAATGAGTTCAAATGTTCCAACTAAAAAACAATATCAACATTGTTTCTCATGTATTTTCTATTTAATCCATGCCTACAAAATCATAATGTATTAATTTCATAAATTTAAATAACTTTAAATGTACACATACCTCAAATAGAATTGACGATGATACATTCCAAAAGTCAATTTGTCTATTTTAAGATCCAATCAAGTATGTTGCAACTTAATAAACAATAATCAAGATAAAATTGTCAATCATTTAATATATATATTCGTTATGATGTATAGGGACCACCTCCAATTTCTATAAAATGAGTGTCTCGATGTTATGTTTCCTTCATTGATGATTATACTTGTTATTAATAAGCTTATTTTATGAAACATTATTCCGATTTTTTAAGTATTTAAAATATCTTTCAATCTTTTATCAAAACTCAACATTCTACTATTATCAAGTTCTATAGGTCTAATTTGGGTTAGGAGTATGCTATCATTGTATTATGTGAATTACTTGTTTCACAACTATTCATCAAACTTCTTGTATTGACACTCCAAGGCAAAATTATGGTTTACTTGAAGAAAACATAAGTGCATTATTAAAATTTCTCATTCTTTTTTATTGTAAGCATATGTACCCAATGAATTCTAGGAAGAAGCAATTCTTAGTTTAATTAATAAAATCTCATTATCATACATCTCAGACTTATCGTCATTTAAAAAATTATATGACTGCTTATTATTACTTTTTCTTAAGAGTCTTTGATTATACTTGTATTCTCCTTTGTTCTCGTGCGGAGTATAGTATATCATTTTTTATATTTTCCTATCTATGTTTTTTTAAGGATATTATGAAAATAAAAAGGATGTTCTTATTCTACTCGAAAATTTATGACCATTTTAAATTGTTAAGAGTTGTTTCTTATCCTTTTATATTTTAATTTAATTAAAGATAATAAGTTAAAGTTTTGAAAAGTTATTTAAACCAAGGCAATCTTAAGTAGAGGATTTTAAAAAGAAAAAAAAAACTATTTCTAAATTTATAATATTTTTGTAACTTTATTTCTAAATATGGGAAATGATTAAAAGTAAAATAATATATATAAAAGATATTTTTAAAAATATATAAAATAAGTTAAAAATATTTTAGATTCCGAAAGTAAAATTTTTTTATATAAAATATTATAAAATAATTCTGGAAAGCTTTCCAAAAACCTTTTTCTTGAAAACATGTAACAAACAAGGATTACCCTGGTTGCAGCGCTACCGAAATTCAAAGTGAAAATTGTATGATCCCATATAATAGGAGCATAGTACAAGTGAGAAAATGAGGGAAAATAGGAAGCCAAATGGGGAAGCAGGAAGGAGTCGAAGTGGAGTGTGAGCCACTTGTCACTGCAGAAATATGGAGGACCTACGTGGGTCCCCAGCTGGGTGACACAATCACTATCCTGTTGTTGGGTATAAAAGCCCAAATCTATTTGCTGTCACTGTTGCACTCAATTGGGAATTTGCAATTGACTTGCAAATTCTTCTCTCCATTCTTCGGGGTTTTTCCTCTCCAAGTAAGGTTTTTTTTTTTGTCTGTGTTCAATCAGTTTCGTCGTTTCTGTTTTGAATTTCGATTTTTTACTCACCAACTTTGATTTCTAGGGTTTAAAAGATTTTGGGGTTTTTTTGTTTGAATTCTTGTTTCTGGGTTTGATTTTGTTATTGTTTTGTTGTGAAGTTTATGGGAAAGTTTAGTTTTTGGGGATTATGTGGTTGGGGTAAGAGGAATCAGAGCATGCCGGGTTTTCTTTTCTTGGAATTCTTGTTTTGGGTTTATTTCGTGTTTGTTTTGTAGGGAATTTCTTTGGATTAGTTTAATTTCTTGAGATTACGTGTTTGGGTTTTCAGGAATCTTGGCATAGTTGTATGATGTGGAAATTGAATTTAAGATAGTGTTTGTTTCTGAGTTTTTGTTTTCTGTTTTTTGTTTTTTGTTTTTTGTTTTTTGTTTTTTCTTAGTGTTATTTTATGGTGATTTTGATGAGTTTTAGTGTGATTTTCTTGCTAAATTACAAATTTTGGACTGGGGCTTGTCAGGGTTTTGTTGGAATAGGCTGGAAAAATTCGAGATAAGCTTGAATGTTTGGAAAGTATGGATGTCAGAAAGATGAAACATGTCTTTTGACTCAATAATTATTTGGAATAATTTGGAATTTCTGAAATAGTTTGTGAATTATTTGTAACATAATAACCAGGGGAATTAGGGAATTATTGAAACAAGGGGACATATTCAGTTTACATTTGTTCAACTGAAATTTGGAGATAAGATTGGAAATAACTTTTGGTGAGCTGTAGGCTTATTGTGTTTCTAAATTGTGGGAGTTTGAAGGTCTTTAACCCTTTCAGGGAAACATTTGAGAATATTACATTTTTATTTTGGCATATATACCGAATCTTTGGTTCATCACAGAAAATTGATCAGTTTATGGTGAAGGTATTGGGTTGCTTCATTTTCAAAATAACATGAACCCACAAAATTTTGCTGAATTTATCCAAAACTTGCGTCGGTTCAATTAGGGCCCAAATCCTTTGGTGAATTTGTCTCTCCCCCCATCCCCACTTCTCCCCTCAACCCAAACCCCCACCCCCACCACCCCCCACTTCCTTTTTATTTTTTTATTTTTTTTTAGTTTTATTTTTTACATATTGGATAATTCTTCTTTGGAAAGTTCCAGAAAATTCTTAAGCACCACAAATATATATTGGCACCTTCATTGAATTTTTCAAAGGGCTCTTGCTTTTAGTTTTACTTGCTAGTTTGTGTGAAGTTCCAATCCTTGATCTCATTTTGTCATTTTCTGCTATTTGGTTGGTAATAAATTGTTGAAAATAATTTTCAAATTGCCATTTCTACCCAATTTGTTATGGGATTCTAATAATTCATTTCTTTAATTATGATTTCTTGGAAATTAAACTTGGACGTTTATCTGTTGTAGTTGAACTGGTGGTTGCCCCATCAATACAAGGGTTCTATGAATGTTGTTGAGCTCAAGACTTTAAGCACTGTTTCCTTCTTAAAAATTGTGCATGATATAATTTGTCTAGAAAAGTACAGAGAGGTGTTCATATCTTGTTCCTTTAATGCTGCATTAGCTTATGGGTTTTTTATGATATGATTTTGCTTTGTTGTTCTACATAAGGGAACTTACTGGTGTACTAATTCTTTACAATGTACTTTTCAAATTACTTTTTATTTAAAACTACACTCTTGATGAATTTTTCCTAGTGAAATTTGGGTAAAATTCATAATGTCCATTTGGTTTGCTTTGACAACAAACTATTTCAATCCTTCTACTTTTTCCTTTTTCTTATTTGTGGTTCTTTTTCTTTTTTTTTTTTCTTTTCCTCTGAAATAATCTTCCATTGAAACAACTGAAGGCATGAGGAACTTTTGGATTTCCCTCTAGAAAGTATTCACTCTAAAATAGTTTTTTTTTTTTGTTTTTTTCCACTGTATTTTTCCTTTTTCTGATTCTAATTAAAGGAACATATAAAAAATATAATAATGCTAAGGTATTGCTATTTTATCATTGATAATCTTTTCTTCTTGTAGTTGAGGGTGTGTGATACTTACTTTTTGTTGTTTCTGCTGCTTTCTCATTAACAATTGATTTATAGTATGTTTTTGTTCTTGTGAAAGATCACTCTGAAATGTCCTTGTTGACTTGAAATTCTTCATTTGTACAGTTGGGTGCAGCATTAAAAGATTGATTGTTGTGAAGGAATTTGAAGCATGCAGTCAAATTCCAAAGGTCCAAATCAAATAGGACCCCCACATACAGCTCCACCTTCCTCTGTTTATTCTGAACCTTGGTGGCGTGGTGTTGGGTATAACCCCATTTCCACAACTATGACAGGGGGGAATACAAACAATTCTCCTTCATCTGAATGTCCAAATGGTGGTTCAGAATCCAATGATGGTCAGTCACATTCTAATGGTGGACTGAATGAGGAAGATGATGATAGTATCAAAGAATCACAAGCTACTGCATCCTCACAATCAAGTACCTGTCTAAACTACTATAGCATAATTCTTATAGCAAACATACTTAAAATAAATGCATAATGATGGTTGGACTGGTGCAATTTGGTTCTCTGACCGCTCAGCCAACCATAGGGCCCCCCAGCCCCATTAAGCCACACTTTATGAAGGTCTTTTTGGCATCGATTTTGCTAATTTTCACAGATCTCTCATAATTCTAGAGCATAGTTATTGAACTTTGTTAGCTTTGTTGAGAATTTATATTCCTTTGGTCTACTTTTAGAGGAAATTTGGATAAGAATTTAGTTTTGACGAATATCTTGCAGTTCATTACTTGTTTTTAGCATGATTGTTTGCCAAATTAAGGAGATGGAATTTTTTTTTAGATATATCATGCTTGACTATGTTTGCTTCATGATATTTAGGATTCACATCTCCGTATTACCTAGTTCATGGCCATGTCCTGTTGTTTGAAATAGAAAACATAACGAAGGGTAAATACATGCTGCATCACCTCAATTGTTCCTATAACAGAGGCATCCTTTCACAAGTCTAAGTTATCTTAGTTTCAGTGTTGCCACTTTATGGCCATTTCTTGATTACTTTAATCTTTTTGTTTTTTTGTTTTTTTGTTTTTTTTTGAATGGGATCCAAAATCAGTAACTTCTACATGTTTTTACTGTCTATGAGTGTCTCTTTTTTTTTCCATTGAAAATAAAATGTTGCCTTTTTGGTGAATCCCTTGATTTTTTATATCATGTTGCATAATTCTTTTTGTTTTTTGGTTAATTTCATTTGCCTTTGCTGAGGTTTTACCTAAATACACTTAGCCACCACTAGTTTGAAATTTCATCATATACCTAGTTTGTCCTTCTCATTTGTTAATTTCACTTACCTCTCCTTTGACTCAAAGCAAGGGAGCTATTTGATGAAATTTCAAACTAGTGGGGGTTGAGTATATTTGGCCCAAACTTCAAGGGAGATTAACGAGATTAATCTTTTCTTTTTTTTAACCCCATTGGAACTATGAACAGGGAACCTCCCACAACCCTACCCCAACCCCTTACCAGTTGTGCCAAGCCTCAAGGGCTTCATAAATTTTGATTTTATATTGTGTTTCATCGACTTTGATTTTATATTGTGTCCTACATGTACTCTTTTCTCCCATATGTTATTTTTAGGTGCATATATTTATTGGATTCTCAAAATTTCTCCCAAAAGCTCATATGACCTTGGGGTGATGCATCTAGAATCTTCTCTATTTTTTTTAACCCTATAATATCACACGAGCAATTTTGGTCAACTAAGCACAGGTGGATCTTAGTACCAACGAAACTTGAAAAAGTTCAGAGTTCACACATCTTTGTAACTACTAATTCACTGCAACAAAAATATTAATAGGATGTATCTTTTAACTGCAGATTGCATCATACACTGTGCTACCTATCTTGTGTAGTGTGATGCAAACCACTGTGATTGCAACACCTACATGGCTGCTTCAACTAATCTATGTTCCTATCTTGCAATTTCATAAAAGGAACATAAGAATTTGTACTAAAGCATTTTTATGATCAATTTTCAAATCAAATTCAGAAGATAAAAGTTTAGTAGCTTATCCTACAAATGCAGTATTCAGAATCTTGACAATAGCAATTGAAGTTGTAGGTTACTAAGGACTCATTATACTTCTCCAAAAATTGATGCCGTTGCTAACTATCACCTTAGTGAATCCTGTTTTGTACTTAAACTGCTGCATTTTTTTTTCCTGATAGGCAAATAAGAAAAATATATGAAGAAGTGCTTTGCAGAAGGGGCTGCAAACTAAACAAAGTATAAAAGAACATTGATGACCAGAAAGGAAAATGTAAATGCTACAGACACCAACCAAGCCTTTAACCCTTTGCTAAACTTTCAATAAAAATTTAATGATGACAGGTTTCCCAACCTCCAAAGGACACAGATTTGAGAAAGTATTCTTCCAGGATCCCCTTCCAAATCATAAAGTATCTTTCCATTTCATTGTTTCATAAACTCTAGAAGAACGCAATGTACTATCCTCTACACCCATTTTCTGCTCTTGTCAATAGCACTGTTGTTCTGACCAATCTGGGTAGCAATTGATCAGTGCAAAAAGGCAAATAACAAGAATCATAAATTATATACACACTGAGGAATGAATATTGGATGTGGTTAGCCGACACTTTTGCTTGCAGAGACAGCGTCAATTAACAAGAATACTACCTCCTCTCATAAAATGTTGGATGATAAGAATCTTATCCTAAGCAGCCTCCCAAATAAAGAAACCAACTTTAGAAGCACTTGAGCCCCACATCTTCCTTGCTGTACACACTTCCACATTTATTTATTCATTTATTGTGCCTTTTTTTATGCCTTTCATATGCTTTGGTGGATGTTAGGGCTGTAGTTCACATTGGCTTGATTTAAATCATCGGCTCATTACCTAATAACTTGATTTTTTTGTCAAATTGGTATTTTAACATGGTCTCAAAGCCTTGGTTTGCGGGAAGTCATGCATTGAAATTTCACTGCTTCTGCTTGTTTAATTTCTCTGATGTATTGGCCATGCAAGCCCACAAAAGGTTGTGCATAAGACTGGGTGTTAGGATTGTAGCCCATATCAGCTTGATACACATCATTAACTCATTACCTAACAATTTAAGTTTTTGGGTCATTGTTGGCTTAATAGTGGATATTCGTTCTTTGTTATACATTGATGACACTTTTATTCTTGGGGACAGATGGGAACTATGGACAAGAACATCAGAATTTGCAGCATATTGCACCCAATATACAGATAGGAAGTTCTGAATGCCTCACACAGCCTCCACAGCTTGAACTTGTTGGTCACTCAATTGTTAGTGCCTTTTCCCAACTTCCTCTTACTAATCTAGACTTTGCATTGTGTGCTAATAATTGCTTAACTTGTGGATTCGAGATTCTTTAATATACTAAAGAGAATTATATTTACCTGTCTTTGCAATAGAAGCGATTCCTAGCATTCTTGCAACCTTTTGCAGGCTTGTGCGTCAAATCCATATCAGGATCCATATTATGGGGGGATGATGACAGCTTATGGACCTCAGCCTTTGGTATGTATCAGGCCTTAATTTCCTTCTTAAGCAGCTTGATTGTTGACTTCTGGATGTAACACTTAAAAGCCCTTTCCTGTTTTCATTCTTGAAATCATTGATTTTGCAACAGAAGAGTTTCCTTCTTGAGATTTTAATTTAATTTTGTCAATTTTGATTTTATATCTCTCTTAAATGGACGTCATTTCAGCTCTTCACATCTTGTGTCTTTTTCAAATCAACAAGTGTGTTTTTGGTCACAGATTAACCAATTTAGTTGTTGAAGGTGGTGTTCGAGCCAGCTTTTGTTACAAAGAGCCGTATCCTTATTTGGACCTCTGCTGGTTTACTCCTTCATAGAGGAAAATGTGGAGTGATTGTTCATTGATTGGGTGGTGGCTGGGGAAAGGAAATATTCTTTTAATGGACCAAAAATTTTTCTAGAGCAAAAGGGAGGCCTAGGTTAGGGTAATGTGATACTTACACCTTAGAGGGCAAAATTTACTTCCTTTTTGAAAAAGGGGGGAAAAGCTTGAAAGGAGGATCCGTGGATATGGACATACATAGATGTCCTTGAAAGTTCAGCACTCAAGACCTAGATGTTTTAATGGACCAAGCTGTCAGCTTGGCATGATAAGAGGCTTTTTTCAGCAACTGGACGCTTGTGCTTTATCCTGGATCCCCATTTCATACCCATGAGGTGTTGAGTCCAAGCCAACCCATGCTCAGCTTCATTCGCTCCTAAGCGTCATATTCGCATGTCTGGATATGGGCAACTGTTAGGGTTGATAAACAAATAAGCATTTTAAAAACAGGTTCTGGTTGGCTCCACGGTTAGACCATTCAATCTCACTTGTTGTCCTACATAGGATGTGCTCAAGCTTTTAAGTTCCAAGCTTGATTCCTTAACAAGCTAAGTATTTGTGATCCCAACTTTGCAAGTTTGGTTGATCCGCTTGTGTAAAACTCTGTGCACCTGGATACACCAACCCCTCAAGTTCACTAATATCCTTTAGTTCTTCCATTATTATGTTGAGCTGAGAATGCCTTCCAAGTTGATGGAAATACTTAATTTTTTTTTTTCCATAAAGTTGTATGTTCACCAATAGTATTTTTTCCCTTCAGTGCAAAGAAGCCTTCCTGTTTTGAAGAAGACTTCCTGGCAAAAGAAGGGATTATACTCCTAAAGTGACTATCACGAGTGCTTATATACAATCATATTTCCATTTGGAGATTTTTCTTCTTTTTTTTTTTCTTTTTTTTTTTTTGACTCATCATTTCCATTTTCTCTTTGTTCTAAGGACTAGTTGTCCTCATGCTACTTGTACTGTTTTCATTTTTGAAGACTGGTTCTTCTTGTGCTGTTTGTGCTATTCTCCCTTTACAAAATAATTCTAATTCCTCTAAAGGAAAATTGTCAGGAAACTTTGGGTTTATTTAGAACCTCTAGAATAGTAAGCTCTTAATGCTTAAAATTTTCTAACAAAACTTTGTGATAGCCAGGTTCATCCTCATTTACTTGGAATGCATGAAGCTAGAATGCCTTTACCCCTTGAGATGACACAAGATCCTGTTTATGTTAATCCAAAGCAGTACCATGGGATTTTGAGACGAAGACAGTCCCGTGCCAAAGCGGAACTTGAAAAAAAGTTGATAAAAGTCCGAAAGGTAGAAATTAATGAATGCTTCTTTTATTGTCAGGTTATTTGATTTCATTCTGTTGCTTAAAATGAACTTTGGCCTGTACTACATGATAAAGATTGTCAATGAATCACATATTCTGCATCAGATAGTTTGCCAATTTATCATCTTAGTTAAAACCGTGCATTATTTAGAAGTAATAGCTTGTATGATCTTCATTTTCTTAGGCTTCTATATTACCTCTGTAGTAATTTAATGTCTCAATTTTGTATTGTAATGTCTAATCGCTCATCTAGTACCCCTTATTGAAGTATCAGTAATTATTCAGAATTTAATTTTTCATGGATATTTGTTTTCACTTTTGTTCCTCTTAAGTCTTATTTGGTTTGTATTATAAAATAAAGATTGTTAATGAGTCACATGTTCTATCAGGTTGCTGATTTATGGTCTTATTTTCTTTATTTAGAAGTAATAGTTTGTATCATCTTCATTATCTAGGGCTCTTTATTATCTCTCTCACATTTCATAATATCCAAATTTTACTCCTTAAATTCTCAGTACATACCCAGTTGTTTTTATATTCAACAATAAAGCAGAGGATATTAATTGAGTGCCTGTGGGGAGCAAATCTTTATCGATGCCTTTCAAATTAAATAAGAATTTTTTAAAAGGTTTAGATTGCTTAACCCAAGTCCAGCCCCAACAATTAAGGTTAAGTTTTTTTGGTTGAATTGTTCTCTGAGAGGCCAGTGGGAAAATTTTGTGCAGTTCTGTAGATTATAACCCTTAATGGTGTGACGTGAATGACAGTTGAAAACACAGTTATTAGTCTAATCTCACCTTTTTGTTTTAAGGCATGAATCTAGGAGTAAAGCATTCCCTGTCAAAGTTGTTCATATTCAGGACATTGATCTATGGGTTGATTCAACTTGTGAGGATGGCTGGAATCTCACCTTTGAAGAATCAATGTGTTTGTTAAAGTGAGCATTGGCTTTGGATCAATGCTTATGATCACGTTGTTCATACTCACTAAAAATACCTACATGAGGGAGAATTTACTTGCTGGATATTGGTGTCAATATGTATTCCTTTCTGTACGAGATTTCATCTATTTACAGTTTGCCAAACTAAACTCATTGTAGGATTCTAAGTTGCCTGATTGGAAATTGAATGATTTGTAATTTTGCAATCTGATTACCAGCTTTATGACGTCCTATTACTCCATTTTTTGCAGCCATATCTGCACGAATCCAGACACCAGCACGCCCTTAGAAGGGCAAGGAGTAGTGGAGGCCGTTTTGCCAAAAAGAGTGCAGCTGAAGCTTCTAAACACGCTTCTGAAGAAAAGGTCACAGCTTTAGGCTCAGCCCCTTCACCACAATCTGTCAGTTCATCGGGTTCAGAGCGGTTGCCATCTGACTCTACTGAAACCTGGAATTCCTCCAGTAGACAGCAAGAAGCAAGAGGGCCTCAAGCACATGACACCCATGAACCTCCCAAATATAAAAATGGCAGCGGCTACTACCAAAGTCCTGGTGACTCACAGACAACAAATCATTCACACACGAGTGAGAGAGGGGAGGAAGACCAGCAATGGAAAAGCTTCTCTGCTGACCAGGGTTCTCAGAGGCCACATGCCTTCCAGTGAGCCCCCTGGGAAGCCCTTGGTCATCTGGTTTTTATCCAAGGCAAATGAAAATATTCTCGGCTTTTGTTTGCTGGGCGGCAAATCATTCTTGGCTTTGCTTTTGTGCCTGCAGTGAGGGGGAAAAGGGGTTACAAGGAAATGAGTGATGGGCATTGTAGCTTATTTTGATATCTGATAGAACTTCACTCCATTCTTCCCATAATACTGTCTTCTGTACAAAAAAAGGTGGACGAACTCAAGTAGGATAAGTAGGAACAATCAATCTGTAGGGACATTCTAAGCAATCAGACATCATTCTGTTGATCCATATGAAGACCAACATCTTTAACAAAGGCTTGGTTGGTCTGTCACCTATGCTGGTTAGACTGCATTAATGTTGCCAACAGAAGCAGCAATACCCCCGTCTTTGGTGCATGACCCTTGATTAATCATGTGCATTTGATGATAGATCTGAACCAGCCACCACTACAGAGATCCATCATCTCCAGAACTAGACTTTTGCTGAACAAGTATAAGATCAATCTATTTTCACCTAATGCCTTCTCTTTATTTTGTTTTCTCAGGTGCATTATTAATGCAGTAGAGCATTGCTATAATTTCCAGAATGAAATTTTGAAAGCAAAAAGATTCCTTAATCTTACAGTTATGTTGCAATAAAGTTGCTGTGATTTAGAGTAGGAGCTGATGAGCGTGAAGAGACTCCAATTGGTATTCAAGTCCAGGCCAAACATGGGAGGAAAATCACCCCACCTGAGCTGGAAACCCTAAGCAATTGAGCTAAAAAGGCAACCAAGAACGTACTTCCAACATATTTGCATTCCAAACATGGTTTTAAGTTCATTCTCAGTATGTTGATTTGAACTTCTTCGGGCCAATGGATGGCTCTTAATGGAGATCACACTAGTGTGATATAAGAGCTAACAAAGCATAATTTCATTCAGAGTACGATATAGAATATCTTTTAAGTGGGTTCACAAGCCTCCCCACATTGTCAGCAGTCATCAATTTCCATGTATCCTATATTATGGGACCACATATTGGAAACCCAACTGCTTATTGTCATGATTTTCATTACATAGTTCTACATTCATAAAATCAAAGATGAAAAGCAAAAAAGTATATAAATTTCAAAAAAAAAAAGAAGAAACAAATAAGTAAAGAAAGAAAACAAAATGGGCACAAAAAAGAGCAAACTATGACCTGTTGTCTGCTAGGCATAGCATGATCTACAATCACGTACGATCCTCATCATGTTGTTGATCATCATGCAACCTAGTTCCAGCGTCGTCTCCATCCCCATGTTGATCTGAGACAGTTTCTCCATCCGTGCCATCAGGTGAAACCGCTTCTTCAGGGCTTGCTTTGCTCCCATCTGTGAAACCGTTGGTGGGTTCTGTGACATCATCAACTACTGGTTGCTGCTTCTCCATCATTCCAGACAAAGCCAATCTTGGTGACCACTCAAGAACATCATCTATTATGTTTGAGACCCGCTTCTGATACCTGCAAGAGTAGAATAATCACTTCAGACAGACACATGGCAAACAATTAAGATATAATCCACTCCTGGGCTCCCAAGATTTCATGTCATGGATGACATTTGGAAGATGTATGGATCTTAGACCATTACAACACAAGCCAGTTTCCCAATACATGTGTAGCATTAATAGTGAAACTTACCTGGCTCTTGCAGCTTCATCAGGGGCATGGTGCCTCAGCAACAATATAAACAGCACAGCCAACACTGCAAACAAAAGCCTAGCTGTCCACTTTGGGCGCTCCTCCTCATCTTTATTGGGCAAAAACCGGAATAATTCTCGTAGTGTTACTTCCTCTACAAGGATGTTAGGGAAAAACCAGACCCGCTTTCCAAGAATTATCCATAAAGCACCAAAAATTGCAAGTCTCACTGCATGTATAAATAAAAAATAAGAATAAAAAATTAAACAAATTGAAGCAATCATTCTAGCTTCCCAACAATTTATCATCTGCCACCAATCTCTTCCTCATATTTAATTATCCCCATTAGTTAAAGATTATAGGAACAGCAAATCACAAGGCTTGATTTAACAGTAATTATGACGAGTCATCCCCCTACTTTAGGCACACACTGCAACTGATCTCTTCCTCGTTTTTTTTTTTTTTTTTTGATAAGCAAACACAATTCAATAAAAAAGGCTCAAAGGCCCCAACGTATATAGGGCGTATACAAGGCAACAAAGGCCAAACAAGCAAAAAGTCAAAAAACAAACCACCCCTTAACTGGAGGCAAGCCACTCCGGGAAATCTAAAAGGGAATGCGGCTCCTCTTCCATATACAATTTAGCTCAACCCCAGATATTACATACAAAAGAATATTTAAACCTCTAAATTGCTAAACCCCCCCCCCCCCCCCCCCCTAAAGGCTAATCTATTCCTTTCCTTCCAAACCATCCAAAAAATGAATAACGGAACCCCAACTATATAAAACCTCCTTTACAGTATTAGGGAACACCCACTTGACCCCAACTAAACCCAACACTAAGTCCCATAGCACTCTGGTCACTGTACAATGAATAAAAATGTGATCCACACTTTCCGCTTCGCAAGCACACAAAAAACACCGATTAGGGAGCTGCCAGCCTCTCTTTTGGAGCCTATCAAGAGTCAAGATCTTTCCCCAAGTCGCTTTCCACGCAAAAAACATGATTTTAGTTGGGACTCTTCCCACCCAAATTTTGTTTTTCGGAAAATTGACATCCATAGGCCTATCCAGCCAGCTATACGCATCCTTCACTCTAAACTGCCCACTTCCCCCTCCCTTCCAAGAAACCGAGTCATCCTCCCAAGTTATCCTGAGTCCTCTCAACGCTTGGAGCAGCTCACCTACCATCTCCACCTCCCAGTCATTAAAATCCCTTATAAATCTCAAATTCCAACCTCCTTCTTCCTCGTATTTAATTATCCCACAGCAAATCACAAGGCTTGATGCACATTTAAAACTTTTTTTTTTTTTTTTGATAAGTAATTTAAAACTTTAATTACAAGAAGTCCCCATGCCCTAGGCAAGGGCACACAGGCACTCATGTGCATACACCCTCATGCATGCGCACATGCACACCCACCCACAGGCGTGTGCACAGACACACACATCCATGCACACATGGAGCATTAATCTCAAACCTAGAGATACAAATAATATTGATTACTCTGAACCCGGAAACCACAAGTTATAAGTTTGGAAAGATTATTCCACAATCCTTACAGCTGTCTCATTCCAGGTGAAAGACACAGTAAATTTAGGCTTAAAATTTTATGCCATGGCCACAATATGCCTACACCTCAAATAAGATAGAGGAATTGATCATCATAGGAAAGTCCGAAGGTGGTCAAGTATCCTCAAAGCTGTTATTTGTTAAAGTACCAATTTAACATAAAGCTTAAGTTATTAGGTAACAAGTCGCCAATGTTGAACTAAAGCTGAAGTCTTAACACTCCATCTTATGGGAGAAATAACTGAGGTTTTGATACAATGTTTAGATACTAATTAACCCAAAGGTTTAAGTTGTTATGTAATGGGTCAAGGATACATATCAAAAACAAAGGCTAAAGCCTTAAAATTATCCATATGAAGAAGCTGCCTTCAACTGTGGTTTGAGATCCTAGAATCCTTTGGCGACAAAATCCAACTACTCCACCTCAAACATCTTATAACATGACAACTGTGAATCTCTTATCCAAGGTGTGTCACCCCACAAAATTATCATTTCTATTTTGACATTCCATCACATTTGAATATGAGTCAACAAAGAATACTACTCTCTATGTCCCAATCATGGACCTATGACAAACTGTGTCGAAAAGAATGATTTTTTGTTCATACATTTCTGATAAAATGATACAATATTTATGGTGTACAATCTTACAAAATTAGGAAACCAAATTACACAAAGTAAAGAAGTTGTCTAATTCCTAGAAATCATCTATCCGACTTAGAGCTCCATATTTAACCCTCTTGCTTCTTCAATGATAATAGAATGAGAAACATCAGTTCTGCTACCTTAGTCTAAATATTTTTAACTACTAGTATTGGTAACTTGCATCCATGGGGACAATTTAGCCCTTCTCCAAATTGACCTTCAAGTAGTCCCCATACAAAAGCAAATAAAAGTATGCCAAGGCAAACTAAACTGATCTGGCTCATCCTAGAAAAAAAACACACTTCCTCCAAGAGTAAACAAAAAACACACAGATCACTTTTGAAGAGAGTATGCACCCGTACAAGGTCAATACCAAAGTTATGGTGGCATATCCTACCCCAAAGTAATCCTTTACTAGCATTACTGTTGATATGCCTTTGGTGCCTTTGTACACAGCATGTATACTTGAGTGTTTTTTTCTAGGTGTTGTTAGTATAATAAATTTCTGCCTATCAAAAAAAATTACTGTCACTATGCCTTGTTCAATAGAAGGCTCATCACAAATTAGCCAATCTAGAAGAATCATCACTCCAAGTCTAATGATATTTCTCTCTCAAGAAATTAGAATGAATAAGTACTCCTATGGCCCTTTAAGTATTTTTAATCCTCTTACTTCATCATTGATCAATTGAAAGAGAAATATCATCTTCCAATTCCTCACTCTAAATATTTGTACCTAGAAAAAGATTTGAATGTAGGCGCACTAGTAGTAACTTAATCGCCTTGAAGTTTTATCCAGGGTTACTGTATGACTATCTCACCAATGGAATTTTAAAATTGGAAGTAGCTTTCGTGCAATGTAAGAATCCAAATCAACAAGATGATATGCACTTGCCAAGGTAGCTCAGTTGGTCAGGGCGAACACTAGGAAGTATGATCCCAATAAGTGGCACATAGTCTTGGGTTCAAATCCTACCAATGAAGATACCTTGAATTTACTTAGTGTTAGTTGTTGCGGGGCGGTAAGCACCCTAACATTTAGGTCCTCATGGAGAATCCTAAGGGCTTCACCATGGAAGGTTCTTGGTTATCAAAGAAAAAAAAAACAAAAAAAAGATTTTATGTGCGGGGCAAGCACACATAAGATAAAGAAGAAACTCTCTCTAAGAGTTAAAGGAAGAGTATGCTTGTACAAAACTATGTGAATAGGGAGAATAACAAAGATTTTCTAGCATGGATATCAGATGTACAACATAAAAAATAATAATAATAAAATAAAATAAAATAAAAAATTATTCTGAAGAACTGCCAATGCCTAAAAGGTGCACAATATGCATAATTATCAGCCAGTCCAATATGGCAATAATTTAAAAGGTACAAAATGGTACTAGATTTATATGTGACACCAGTACTCCATAACCAGGTAACAACAGTTAAGAAGGGTAAAAGGTGCAGTGCCTGAAAGAAAATTATGAATAAATTAAAATAAATAATTAGCTCTCCAGAACTTACATAATAGCAGGGAGAGTATGAGTAGTAGAACACCAGCACATGTATATAGTACTAGTAACTTGCACCTATGAGGATATACCGGAAACAAGCAAATAGCAAGAGTCAACACAGGCCAGAAAAATGAGAGAAGTGTCTGCCACAATGGCCTCCGTTTGACAAATGTCCATGCGAAAAAGGCATCATTTTCAGAAAATAAATGATCCTGTAAAACAGAGTCAGCAAGCAAAGTAATATGGTATCAATAACTTGACCTGGATAAATGGTTACAGAAGCATGATTTCCAAGAGAAATTGAACAATGCAGTAATCGTATCTTGAGGTGATGTTAATTGAATGTGATTGTATCAAAAGATCTATAGAGCAAATATAGCAAATGCAAAAGAGTTAGCCAAGGTAACAAACAACAAATCACAAACGAACAGAATAATGCAACCGCTTGTAAAGCAAGGAAAGCACAAAATTTCATTTATTTAACTGGACAGTCCAACTGGAAACCATGATTGAGTTCCCCATGACCCACCAAAATTAAGCGTCAATGTACACATCAAAGGAGAACAGCAAGTTTACATTACATGTAATAGTAAAAATCAGTAATTGTCAATGGGATCATTATCTTAAATATCCGTCAATATGTTGATAATTCCAATATTACAAGTATCGCATACACTTTCCAAAGTTTTCACACAAATTTCCCTTGTTTGGCTACTAATTCCACTTATCAAATATTCAATCAACATCTCCCGTAAAATCCCCAAGTACTCAGAACCTCAATATATACCATGTTTTTCCCCAATTTGAAGCACCATTTTAAAATTTGGTCACTAGTTGCAGCTAGTCAACCAAATTGAGATCCCCACAGTCATCATGATATAAAATGGGACAAGATATGGCTACAAATTGGGCCATGAAATAAGATATTCAGATGGAATTCAGAAAAAATTTATTCCCAATTTCAACATATATAATTCAGATGAAAAAATAACAGAAACTCATTCAGGAGCTCAGGTGAAATTAGAGAACATCAGTTTAATATTAAAAAAGAAAAAAGACAAAACTGGATTTCAAAATACAGGCTGTAAATTTAGAAATTCAGACTTAAAATCCAATTCGTCATTCAAGGAGGAAAAATATCTTGCCACCAAACTGCAAATTGGAAACCAGGATGTGAAGTACGTGACGAGCAATTTTAAATGTAACAAAATTCAATACACATCCCTTATCATTGAACTGAAATAAGTGGTGAAAGAAAGCTATGTCAAGGCTTCTTCCAATATTGCTTTTTCTGAGATCTGCATAATGCTTATCTCTTCTACAGGGTTTCTTTTTGGATAATTTTATGATGTGTATGAGAAAAAATTAAGAGATATGAATTGCTTGGAACATGACATGATATATAATTTGGAACAAGTCAAATCAAACCACATATATCACATTTCAGCCAATCTACTACAAACATTAACGTCCTTGAAAATTTTTAAATTATAAATCAAATGAAAAGCCATTGCTCAATTTTCTCTGAAGTCAAGGATGCCATGAATCATATCAAATATTCATTTACAACTTGAACAAATGACCCATAAAATCGATGAACAGGAGCTCACCTAAGAAATCCAACCAGTGTAGCAAAAATTATTGAGCAATAACTTTTTGATGGTCATGGAAAGAAACAATGAAATCGACCAAATTAAGGGTATAAAGTAGACCTCCAAGCCATTTTGAATCAAATTCTGCCCTTTTAACCATCAGATAGGCAGATTTCAAAAAAAATTTCTTCCTCTTGTTTTTCTTTAAACAGATTTATAAGAAACATATGTAAACAACAAATCAATTCTTGAGAAGGTTCATTGTAGTATAAATGATCAAAGACCATTAATGTTACTTGTCATACATAAGCTGGTACCAAAACAAAACAATATTGCTAAGCAGACTAATTCCATATAGGCAGTGGAGAGGAAAAAAAAGTAAGATGCCATCATAATATGAACAGTAAAATCAGAAATTCAAGTGGTTCAACTGCCTCTTTGGACAAGCAATATGTTATATTCATAAACTAACAAAATCAAAACATTTAATTACCTCCTGAGGTGAAAGTTAAAAGAACTTACAGGGAAGATCTCTAAATGTGCTGGCCAAGTAGACAGTTTTTTCTTTCCAGGTCGAACAGTTTTCACCACACGATCACAGCGCACTAAAAGATTCTTCCTCAATAGAACATTGGCAATATCTTCTACTTCTAGGTTTCTATCTGATTCGAGTATCTCTTTAAGTTCTGGATGATTTCTCAAAAAGCTAACAAAATCCTTCCCTCTAAAATATTCAACACGTGTCTCCTGTAAGACAGCCCACCTAGATACCAGATCCTTGTGATCCCTCACTTTCTCAGCAAACAACTGAAAAACATCCTTTTTTGCAGCTTGTTTCTGAAATTTGAATTTACAAACAAAGGTAAGGTCAAATACCAGTAAAGAAGGAAGGAAAAAAAAAAGGAACACAAGGCAACTCAAACAAATTCACAAACTGTAACCATAACCAGAGATTAGTAAACCAAAATATTGCAATTCCCAACCAAAAGTTATGGAAAGTTCACCAGATAAAGGTCTGCATCAAGTACAAAGCATATAAACAAGCATGATCAAATATAAACAAGCATGGTCAAAAACCTAAATTACAAACTATAGAGAGAAAATGACATGAGCACGAGGCAAGCAGACAGAATAAGCACTAATGTACTAAAATAGAGTCATAGTCCCCTTATCTATCCATTCCTTCTATGTTTGCAATGCAAGAAATAAAAAAGAGATAATTTTCCATCCACCAAATCATACACAAGGTTTTCGCTCATAAGAATTTCTTCACAAAAGGTTCTTTTGAAGTCAAAATAAGATTCTTATATAACAAACTAGGCTTAAGGAAAATCAACAACATATTAGGAGGGCAGCATGAACAAGAACCTTAGCAACAATAAACCATACCAGATGACACTAAAAAGTCCATCAGTGTTCAAAAATTTGTATCTAACATGAGGAAAGTTAGGTTTGGGTCCCAGTCCAAAATACTCATCCATGTAAGGTTCCTCAATTATCAGGGAAAAATAAAATAAAAAAGGCGAGGAAAGTTAGATTCAGTATAATCAAGTCGAAAAATCAAGCAGTCAAATAAGAAGGCCCATGAAATAAGTTAAAAATAAAAAATTTGATCCATCACATATATAATTGCCATGAGGAAAGGGCACCAAGATATAAATTTTAAAGTTGAGCTAAAGCGCACAGCTTTCACAGAGGGTATTGATGTCAAGAACCTACTCCTACTTCCAAAATTTTGAGATTTTGATCACAACAGGACGTGCAGTCATTTTCAGTAGCCAAATATTCTAACTAGGCATGAGAAAATTTTTGCCATCTCTGAAACCTTTCCTCTGACAGAATTTATACAATCATGCCACAAAAGAGAAAATCTCATTGTAAGGTTTAGATTTTCCTTTGTTATTTCCATCTTTGCATGTCTTCTCATATTGCATGTGGTTCGAAGACTGCATGCTTTAGATGGAAGAGTAGCAGAAAACATCCTGACTTTGATGGCAGTTGATGATCATAGGGTCACAACAGGAATCTTGGGTGTGAATGGATGGACAACAGGTCTTAAAAGGAACTTTATCACAAGTATGAAAAAGAATGTAGGTAAAGGGAACAAAATGGCAATATCCTATTTTCCTCCTAGCAACACATGCACAAGAATAACATTGACGGTAGGTTTCTTATGTTTTCAGGAGCATGACTTAGAAATCTAGGGAGGCTTTTTCCAGAATTCAAGAGCAATGGAGGGTTGGAGGATGACTGTTTTTATATGGATAAGAAAGTTAACTAGGACCCTGAACACTTGCAACTTTGGCATTATAATCCCAGTTGATTACATGGGTCATGAACAATAAAGTCCAACTCAAAGAGCTATAATTAGGGTTCAAGTGACTAGGGCAAGTACCTAAAGATCCAAAATTAAAAAAGAACAAGTTTCTTGTAAATAAGAATCTATAAATGCATCTAAAACATATTCCCCATTCTTAACGACTCCATTGGGAGGTCATTGGGCAATGTCTACAAGTTAGAAACTATACAGAATCCCCACTTTCAAGGCCTATATAGATGCACAACCTTATAGTTATAAAATATTCCTCTCCATAAGCACTCTTACAAAACCAATTAGACACATAAAGGATTCTGCTGAGAGGGATAAACACCTCTTCACAATAATATGCCCCAGTTTCCAGGGAAGAGAGAACTACCTATAAAATCATTAAAGTGAATTGGTGTTGCCCGCGATGAAGGAAGTGTTACCGCTTTAATTTGAACTCGACTAAGAACCTGTGCCTTTTCGAGTCCAATAAAAGGAGAGAATTCATTGCAAGGAAATTTAGGGGCTCAGAAAATTGACATGGAAATAGACATTATTCAGTGTATTATCCATTTCTGAACATCAATATTTACCATATTGGAATCATGAAAAAGTTTGACCCCGTGCCCACCCAAAAGGATGTTCTATTTACAAAATGGGATTTATTTCCTTAGTATAATATAAAGATAAGAGGTCCTCATATGGAGGCACCAAATTTAATTCATTAACATCCTAGTTCAATATCGGTTCAACAATGTCAAAAACATGAATTTTAATGGGTTTGTCCTCCTGACTGATTGTACCATATTGAATTTGTGGAAAATTCGAAAACCGCTGAACCAAAAGGTCAAAAATCCCTCCTTTAAAATATCGTGATTTACTTATTCCAGTCTTAAAATGAAAAAGAACCTCATATAGAGCCACCAAATTTAACTCATCAGCACCCCTAATTCAAAATCCGTTCAACAATGTGAAAAACAGGAATTTTGAAGAGCGTATATTGCTAGCATCAATTCTACCACATTCACTTGTGAAAAGCCTCAATCAATCCCCATCAGTTCAGAAATTCAAAATGCCCCATTCCACGTTGGGTTCCATTCTCTTTGACGAATCCAAAAATTGAAAGGAAAAAAACCCCATCCACCATCACCAAATTCAATTCACCAGTAGCCCTAATCCAATACACTGCTTCCCACAAGCCAATAACAACACCAAAAAATCCCCACATTTACACCAAATTTCACCGCCAAACTCAACAAACACAAAACAAATGCCCTAGAAAACGATCTAAACATACGAACTTTGAAAGAGAGAGGAGAGAAAAATTTTGAAAACCCTAGAAAAAAAAAAAAAAAAGGAACGGGGAACGAAGAGCAAACCCTGGGAGGAGTGTCGGAGTTGGAATCTCTGATGCCATTTTGTAAAGATCCTGATTGTCGTTTCACTCTCTTTTTCTCTGCTCCTGATGACTTCTTCATCTTTGCTCTTTCACAATACTTTCCTCTCTTCTGATTCTGTTCTTCCCAATGGGGTTTTGTGTCCGCTCAGAACTGAACTGGGTTCACGTCAACTCACCAACCGGTTCGCAATTATTTCCTTGGAATTATATTTAGAAATAAATAAAAAAGAATTTATATTCTAACGCCCGTTTTGGGAATATTTTTAGAATAATTTTTTATTATTTAAAATAAAAAACATAGAAAATATGTTTGATTTAAAAAAAAAAAATATATATATATATATATATATATATTATTTTTTATTCTTAAAAACGGAAAATATAGTATTTTTAAATAACAATTTTTAGTTATTTTATATTATTTTTACTTTTTTTTAATAATTGTTTTAATAAATAATTATATAAACATATAGAATAATTAAAAATAAAACACAAGATATAAATTTTATTTTTAAAATATTAAAAATAGATTAAAAACATTTTAGATTTCTAAATAAACTTTTATTTTATAAAAATCAAAAAATTATTTTCAAAAACTATTTTTCATGATTATTTTTAAAATTTTGAAAAATTACTTATAATATTGAAAAATCATTTATAGTATTTTATAGAAAAACATTTATTAAGTGATTCTTCTAAAAATATTTTTATATAAAATACTTTCCTTAAAAATACAGTCAAGCATACTCTAATTTTTATAAAAATAAAAAATACTTCCACACATTATAAAAACGTCAACATTTTCAAAATAAAAAAGTGACAATAAAAGAAAATGACTCGCCTCATCAACAAATTAAAATAATGGTTGTTTGGATTATTAATCAAGTTTTAGAAATTAATCTATGATTGGAAAACAAAAATTAGGTTTTAAATAATATAACAGGGTTTTGGGAATTAAATAGGATATTTGAGCTCGTTTGGTAACTATTTTTTAAAACAGTTTTTAAAAATTGTTCTTTTATATTTTGTAAAACAAAAGTTGGTTTGAAAACCTCAAATGTCTTTCACCTATTTTTAATATTTTTAAATATGTTTTAATCATTCTACCCAACTCTTAGTAAATAAGTGAAAAATAATAGAAAACGATTAAAATATAGAGAAAAGGCCTTATTTTCTATTTTTAATAATAAAAAATAGAAAATAGTTTTTTTTTTTTTGTGAAACCAATTTTCTTAGGTTTTTTGTTATGAAGATGGGAAAACTGTGCTTGAAAACAATTACGAAATAGACCATGATTTTTAAATGATATAATGTAGTCTTGAAATTTATACATAATATAATAATTAATTATTGTAACACTTTAATAATTCAACTTAGCACACACTAAATGTCATACTTGAAACTCATATTGAATTATAGTTTATAACATCTTTAATTGCTTTTCATCAACATAATTATAAGTAATTTTACTTTAACACTATGTTTGCTTCAAATTACTAAAAAAGAAAAAAAATGTTAAAAAATGATTTTACCTTGTTTTATGAAAAATACAAAAAAAAAAATCAAATATAATTAAAATATAAAAATAATTTATTAATTTTAAATATATCTTTTATTTTTCTTCTTTTTAAAATTTTCCTCCTATTTTCTTTCCATTGTATTTTTCCTTAAATTTTATTTTCTAGAAACCAAGCATATGCCATGATTAGGAAAATAGACTTTGATAGTTAAGTTTTCAAAAACTTTGAATATATAAAATAATCCCGGTGACATAACAACAATGTGTAGAAAGAGTGTAAATAATTTCTATTTTTATTTTTAGGAATTATTTTTAATTTATTTTATTTTATTCTATTAGTCTTGTATTTTTTAGAAGAGTCTCAGAATTATTGTTATTTTATTTTATTCATTATATTTTTGGGAAGAGTCTAGTGGAGTCTCATTCATAAATCCCCTTCCACTTTGAGTCATATTCTAATCACAATTAAATTCTCATTGTGACTGTGTTAGTGGCCTATAAAAACAGGTATCCCGAGCTTGAATATTTTGAGGAAGTATTTTCATATATCCATTTGAAGGAATTTTTTCTAAACCTGAGCTGTACAAAGGCTTATAGATCTGTTTATAGACCATTGGTACCCTAATGCACCGAGTTCATCTTCGAGGAGGGTGGATCTATTTCAAGAATTTATCACACCTCAACCGATAAATTTTTTTTCTTATTTATTATGTTATTTGTGTGTATCTTTTTTACTGGTCTTTTGTTTTCCTAGCCTTAAATCCAACACAATGAAAACGATTTTCTCAGAACTGTTGACTGTTCACTTAAAATCCAAAATTTTCCAACGGTTAAGGTGAAAGGGCCAGATAGCATGTGATTTGTAGGGACAGTGGCTTTGATTGGTAGGGACAATGACAATGGCTTTGACCCATGATGGCTAGCCTTCTTACGGGTCAAAGATAATTCATCGTGGAGTTAAGCCATCAAAAGCAAAGGACCCTAGATTGGTGGCATTCAATGGATGGTGGGTATTATAAACGCATTCCAATTAATGTAATTTATATGACATTTCGATTCAACGTAGCTGTCCGTTTAAATGTCAATGCCCACCATTTACTTCCTAATTCAATAGATAATTCCAATTTCTCAAGTGACATCTTATACATTGTACCTTAGTTATTATCAAGGTTTGAAATATCAGTAAATACGAATTTTAAGGATATATCGAAAGTATGATGAATCGAAAATTATTCAAAATTTATTAAAATATTTGAAAAAAACTCTAAAAATGATGAATATAAGCAAAAATATAATGTTAAAGTTATTTTTTAGGGTAATTGATACGAGTATGATTAATGATAATATTTATTAAATTTTTATAAAAAGTTGTTTGAATTCTTTTAATATATTTATATTAATTTATTTTAAAATTTTAAAAATATTTTTATTAAAACATGTTTTATTACATTTTAAGTAAAAAAATTAAATTGATTTATATAAAATATTATATTTGAGATTTAATTTTTAAAATTTTATTACAAATACGATAATTTTTTTTATTAATACTAATTTATTTTAAACAATTAAAAATTATTAATAATTTATCTTATCAAATCAATTTTAATTTATAAAATATTAGGACTTCATTAAATTTTTTTTATATTGTAGCAAATTTTGAGTAAAATTACATTTTTAATATTTTAAAATAAAAACATTTAAAATTAAATAAAATTAAAAGGATAAATAAATAAATAAAATTAAGAGTGAAGTGACGGTAATTTTTTTAAAATAGGATTAATGAGATAAATATAAAAAGTAGTTAAATAAAAGGATAATATAAAATAAAATGATATTATAAATTTAAAATAAAAGATGTACTAAAAATAAATAATTTAAAAATAGATAAATTAAAAAAAAATCATAAAACCGGTCACCTACATTGACTTTTTCTAAGATTTTGTTGAAATTCTTGTTAATCGATAAATGGTGTTTCAGGTCCATCAATATCCGATATTTCGATGAAAAAACCAACATTTCAATCATTGGTTGTGTAACGACATCCCTTTTGTGACCATGGCAGATTGCACCAACCCCACACATCACCCTTCTATTAGACATGTGGCATCCCTCCATCTCTCTCCGGACAAGCACAAACAGGTCGGAACACCCAATTCGGCCCCTAAGTATCAATGGTCGACTACCTTGTGTTCCCTTAAGAGTGCATGACGCGTTCCAAGCAGGTTCCCTAACTAGCTCCCACGAGCAATCATTCTTCCCCCTACCAGAAGTACGCTCGACGGGATGTCTCCTTGTCCTTTCAGGCGACTTGCTACACTCTATACCATGCCGCCTGCAGACTGAGATGACAGGCTAGCCACCAAGTCACCCCACCAACAATCTCTATCAGTCGCTTGAAGGATGATGATTGCTCTGCCATCCTCTATGCTGCCATCATGACTACGAAAGTCAATAAGTCATCTCAGTACAAATGTGACAAGGCTCCAAACACTATAAAAGCCTTCCTGCGGCCCAAAGGCAAGAAGGGGGAGTATTCTAATCCATTCTTTCCCAAGCTCCTAAAAAGAGGGCATTCTCTCTAACTATTCATCTGACTTGAGCTTCGGAGGATGTGTTTGAACATCCTATCCGAACATCTTTTACAGGAATAGGGGAGAAGTGTTTCTTTCGATTAACTTAGCATCAATAGTTTGTTATTAAGAATTGTCTTTCATTAGGGAGGTAAGTGATGCCTATATGTTGTAGTCATAGCAACTTTGAGGGTGTATCCACTTAGGTTAATGCTCTTGTGGATTTTTACCTTCAAGTTTCATAAAGCTTAACTAGACTAATGGTTTTGATTGAACATTTGTGTTTAGGCATAACAATATCTGTTTTCCTTTAGTCTAGTTGTTTTTCGGTTCATGGTGTTCAAGAGATGATGTCACATCATATCACTTGGAATAGAAAAATGATAACAATTACTTAAACACTATAGTTCTTGACATCTAATGAAATCTTTCCTTTTTTTGTTTATTTGAAAGGCAATCATTTACATATCCTTTAGAAGGAAAGTAACAAACCAGCTTTTGATAATGGGTGGTTGAAAAGTTCTTTTGTTTATATTTTATAATCTTGTACAAAGATTTATATAAATGAAAGACCTTTACTTTTAATAAAAAAATTTTAATTGGGCGGATGCTAAGTGAGGGTAGGTGTTGTTTTCCGTAACATTTTATTTTTTTACCTTTCAATAATGTTATATACTTTCTATGTGTTTGGGATGCTTTTTGGGCACCCTTTCTCTTTATATATATTATCTTGATTCGACATATAAAAAAAAATTCTTAGTGAAAATTAGGAGAGAAGAAAGGTTGCACCACCCAACACATAAGTGTCACGTAAAAAATAATTATAAGTAGGTTACTTGCCATGTTTGAATATTTTGAGTTAAAGTTTGACCACTACATCTCATGTATGAGCTCTACACACGGGTTTTGGGCTAAAATAACCTTATTACGAAAAAAAAAAATTCAGTTTAACTATTTTGCAAAACTTATTTTCAAAATGATAATTTTATTTTCATATATGAGTCATATCATTAAAATATATTTTTTTTTTAAAAATTTAAATTGAAGTCTCAATTAGCAATTGAGGTTTTAATTGACACCTTAATTGATACTTGTGACTTTATTTTTAAATCGAGTAATTGAGACTTTATTTTTATGGGAGAATAATGTAACACTTATATGATGATATAGAAACCATATTAAATATAAGTTTTAAAAACGACCTAAAAGATATATTTTTGTATTCAAACATGTCATTTTGACTCAAAATTCCACACATAACCCAACTTGACCAGCCTAGGGCTGAGCCCTAAGCTCCAATCCAAAGGCAATCTCCAACATATTTGTGAGGGAATTTCATCCCCTTCAACTTGAATTAAAATTTGATGGCTACCATTTAATTTAATTTCAAACATTTTCATTATTTATTTAATTTTGGGTTTGTCAAAAAGCCCAGTTCGAAACCCAAGTCGAATTAAGCTCTTAGCCCAGCCCAAAGAAGTTTGTTGTAAAGGAAGCAAAACGGAGAAACTAAAACGACGTGTTTTCCTTATTGAAGATAGACAGTGGCAGTGGTTGTGGTGCACCCATCGTTCAAATGCTTCTTCTGCAATCTCTCTCTCCGTCACCACTTCCACCGCTCTCTCTTTCCTCCGGACAACCCATCTCTCAGTTTCTATCACACTGTGTTGGTAATCATCCCACCTGGAGTAGGAGGAGAAGATCATCAGCAAGCTCTGTTTCTACTGTTCATGCAGTTGATAAAGATTCACAGCAGTTCGAGGTTGACCCAGATAAGGCCCGTGAAGCGCTTCAGAAGCTCGATCAGCAGCTTCAGTCTCTGTCCCAGAAACAAGATACTCCTCCCAGGAAAACTGGTACTTTCACTCTCTGTATTTACACTTGCCTCCGTACGTACTGATGAACTTGGAAAAATTTTGAACTTCTGATGAAGTTTTTTTGAGGGTTGCAGCGAGTGTGATTTGATTTTCATGTAGGTGGTTGCATGTAGATTTGTGGGTTGGATTTATATTCTCTGTTTGACGAAACGCACTTTTTGTTTTGCTTGGTTTGGATAGATATGTGGATTTGCGTTTGGTTGAACGGCCATGGATTGGAGACTGCCTGCTATGGTTTTGATTCGCTAATTTTCCAGCAATTTTCTTTGAGGGTCTGATCTAGAAATTGTCCAAATTGATCTGTCCATGGCTCTACTTTTGCAATAATTTAATTGTTCAATCCAATGCTTCCCAAATTGTTCAAGTTCCAAAATTTTGTCTAAAGTCGGGCTAAATTAGCACTAGGAGACAGACCAAATGTGACCATCTTCAGGCTTTAATGGTAGACAATGTTCCCTCTTCGGGAGTAAGTTCAGTGTTGGAATTTGGGTGATTAGAACCAATATACCCCTTTTGATTATCTAGGGCTAGCATGGATTTGGGGAGTGAAGGTAACCATGTTGGATGTTCTGTTTTTTAGCTTTGTAGTTGAAGAATGTGGTTACCAGTTTAGAGTATTTTAGAAACATTTCAATTCATATTTCTTATGGATTCTCAAGAAGAAAGAGGTTATGGTCACTTTGGGGAGTAGTGGGTGTGGCTTATGCAGTGATGTATGTGTTCTGTGGTGCAGCTTAACAGATAATTCATTGTTGTAATCTAGTACAGGTGGTGCCACATATGTTCTTGCTATTATTGGAACTTGGAAGGAATTTCAATTTTGGTTTTTCGGTATCATGGATTGTGTTAAAATCTTAGTCTGCAAGAAACATTTCTATTTCCCCAAGACATACTTACACTGCTGTTAGAGTCAATTTTTGATGTTAACATGAAGCAACAAGCAGGACAGGTTTTGGAATGCAATGACTATTATCTAAAATTTAGATCTCCCTTTCAAACTAATGGGCTTTGTGACCAAGTCTGTGTCATATTATAAAGGCTCATGTTGATATACATATATTGCAATCATTCTTTAACAGCTAATGTTTTTTGGACAAGTGGTGGTGTAATATGGTACTAGAGTGTTGGTTCCCAAACGTCCACAGTTCGAACCTCTTTGGCTCTTTCTTGAGTGTGAGTATGAGATGGAGAGAGTGCTCTATCTGTGGATTTTGAGAGAGGTGCTGACTAGATAAGAAGGCACAATGAACTGTCCATCCCTTGTTTAAGAAAGCAGTGAGCTTTTCAGAAGGGCACTTTGAAGCTATACAAACAAACTGGTTATTGAGACTATTACAAATGATCTCTGTTGACCTATGAAAGATAACTTATATTAAGAATTATGTATAAGCAGATGGATTTTGGTTACCTTTGGCCTTTTTGGAGAAGCCCCCGTATGGGATGGATGGGGGTTTAGTGTCATGCAACTGGCTGCTATCTGCTCATAAATATAGGGAATATTGTGTTTGCCTTTTGGGTTCACAATTCTTGCCACTGGTTTACCACCAGAAGGGTTAATAAGATTCAGGTGATTCGTACGCAAGATTGTGATTATTTAGAAACTTCAATGCAAGATTATGATAGTTCTGAAACTTCAGCCAAAAAATTGCACCGATGAACTTTTCTAATTTAAACATATTCTTCTATATAGTATACGAGATGTATGTGGTATCTCAGCATTGTATGCCATATGATAGGTTAGCAAATTGTGTTACTGATTGAGCTCGCATATTTCTTCTTTTTCCTCTTTGGATTGCTAAAATCAGCCTTTGAGTTTTAAATGGCTTAAAATCAGAAACAAAAATGTCAAAATCTGAGGAATTCTAATCTAAATTTGAAGCTTTCCCATGACATAGATTGGACTATGAATTCAAATTTGCACCAAGGATCAATCTACATTTTGATACCTCTCTCAACAAGAGTGCTTTTGGTTGGAAGTTTTTATGATGATCGGGTTTGTGCTGGTAGTTGTATAGGCTGCTTTCAGTTTAATTCTTCAAGAGCTGCATAAGATTTATACATACAGCAACGGTTTTTTTCTTGTGGCTAAGTTATTAAACATACCTAAGAGAACATGATAATCATCTATATATAAGATTAACTTTTGAAAGCTCAACAAAATCGGATTTCTCCAATGTGTTTGAGCTGTATGGTTTGCTTTAATGGCTGTCATTTTCTATAATGGTCTCATTCTCAATGAAGTGTTGAGTAGAAACACAATAGAATCTCTCGATTTCCATGGGAAAGATATCCTGCTTTTTCAAGTAAGGAGTCATTCTTCTTTCTGGGGACAATGAGTTTGAATTCATTTACATTTGTAATCCATTGAGTAAAACTTGGTATACTAATATTATCTGTGTTTGTAATCAACTGCAGCTTCAAACCAGAATCTTGCAGGGGATCAAATGAGAGAAGAACCGGTGGAGTTGTCGGGATCGTTTCTAGCATATTCAGCTCTTGCACTCGTCGTCTTCACCATTTTCTACAATGTACTATTTCTTACAGTGATACAACCCTCCATAGATGGACAATAGCCAGTTTTAACTACTACTGCTACTGTGACAAAAGCTCCAAATTAGCAGTTTTGAGATGGTGGCTTCTAATACCAGAAGCTGAAGTTTTGGCTATTTGTAAGCCAAAAAAAGGAAGATTTTTATTTTATTTTGTTGCAGAAAACTCAAAGCAATAGTAAGAATTTCCAGGCCTTGTTTGGACTTTGGACTAATCTAGGCCTTGTTTGGACTAGCGTTTTGCTTTTAACTTTGGCTAGAAGTTGAAATTAAAATCATTCTTTTGACGGGATGGTTTTATATTATTGGACATTAAATAATTTCTCCTTTTTTGCTTTTAAATTTAAGCATAAAGTTGAAATTAAAATCATTATTTATTACTTATCCTATATATTCATACATTGGTGTTATCATCTATAATTAGAGATGACAATGAGACGGGTTTTTACGGTATCCGTTTTGCCCTACCCCTAATAGGATGAATTTAAAATTTAAATAAAAGGGTTAAGGGTGGGTTTGGGATGGCAACCCGTCTTGAGCATGCCTGTTGTCATCCCTAAACATAATCTATATTATTTGAAAATGATAGCCCTTGAAATAACATTTTCCTAACCAAATTCAAGGGCTATATAAAGTGAAACATTTTCCTAACCATAAAATATTTTATGGTTGTTACCATCCAATAAAGAAGAATACCCTGATTTCATATATACTGGAATAGTTAACTGGGTGAATACCCTAACTACATATGTACTGGAATATTTAATAGGGTGAATACCCTAACTACATATGTACTGGAATATTTAACAGGGTGAATACCCTAACTACATATGTACTGAAATATTTAACAAGGTGAATACCCTAATTTATATATACACTGGAATCTCCTGATTAAAAACAATGAGTAGAAAAATAATAGCGGAAGCATACCTGAATCCATTGAAGGAGAAACCTTATAGGAAAAAAAAAAAACCCTTTGAGATGGTCTTCCAATTCTAGCCACTAGATTCTGTGTCAATTTCTCTCTGAGAGGATTTTCAGAAATTGGAATGCGTAGTCGTAGAATGGGGACCATAACCCTATTTATAAACTGCTAGGGCAGTTTTAATTTTATCACAATTATATTTCTGCCCCTCATAGAAATAATAATTGTCTAATGGTATCTACACAATAATCTCATGACAATTATACCCTTAAGCCAATTAATCAATTATTAATTAGATCACTATATTTAGGCTTAATTAAATGATAGCACACACATTTTAATTATTTGCATGTGTGGCCCAAATTATAGATTAATTACAAAAATTAATCTAACAATCTCCCACTGGGCCACATGCATATGTAATCAAATAAATGTGCTTAACCTTATGAGCTCAAAATTTGCTATCATGTCCTTAGGGTATATCCGAACAATCTCGTCCATTAACTATACTGACATAGGATCAAGGTGGTCTATGTTACATCAATCGTTACTAGACCAATCAATGGTCACATATATCTGCATAGCTAAATGACATAGATCAATCATGAGTGCATAACATGGAAATTACATGCAATGTGATCTATTCATGTCTATTTCCAACTGGTCCTACTTAACTTTATTGAGATAAAATCTTTAGCATAATTTAACAGAGTGCAATGAAATGAATACTTTATTTCTGCAGAACACAATCCAAATGTATAGATAAAGTCTAAACATAACATAGAGCAATATACAATAAATAATACAAACTCCCACTAAATTTGGATATCCTCAAATGAGACAACACCCATATGAGCAGTGTGCTCATGAAAGACCTTGGGTGGTAATCCCTTTGTAAGCGGATCCGCTATCATGGAGTTTGTTCCAATATGCTCTATGGATATCTGTCCACTCTGTACTTTTTCTTTTACAACTAGGAACTTGATATCAATGTATTTTGATTTTGTAGAGCTCCTGTTGTTATTGGAATATAAAACTGCTGATTTATTGTCACAAAATATCTTCAATGGTCTTTCAATACCATCCAGAACACGCAGCCCAGTGACAAAATTTCGTAGCCATATTCCTTGATTGGATGCCTCATAACATGCTACAAACTCTGCTTCCATGGTGGATGAAGTTACGAGTGTCTGTTTGGCAGACCTCCATGAAATTGCTCCACCAGCCAACAGATAAATATAGCCTGATGTGGATCTTCTGCTGTCTTGGCATCCAGCAAAGTCGGAGTCGGAATACCCAATCAACTCTAATTGATCCAATCTCCTATATGTAAGCATGTACTTTTTTGTTCTCTGTAAATATCTCATAACCCTCTTGGCTGCTCTCCAATGATCCATTTCAGGGTTACTTAGATATCTGCCTAACATGCCAACAATGTACGCAATATCCGGACGTGTACATACTTGAGCATACATTAGACTCCCCACAGCTGAAGCGTAAGGAATCTTTTGCATTTCTTGACTTTCTAAATTATTTTTAGGGCATTGATTAAGACTGAACTTGTCTCCTTTAGCGACAGGGGTATCACCTGGTTTGCTATTTTGCATGTCATACCTTTGGAGGACTTTATCAATATAGGTCCTTTGTGACAATCCTAAAATACCCCTAGAACGATCTCGGTGTATCTGGATTCCTAAGACAAAGGAGGCATCACCAAGATCTTTCATCTCAAAATGTTTTGATAAAAATCTCTTGGTGTCGTGCAATATGCTAATATCATTTGTGGCTAGCAATATGTCATCGACATATAAAACCAGGAAAATATACTTACTCCCACTGAATTTGTGATACACACATTCATCCATAAGATTTGCCTCAAAACCATATGAGACAATAATTTGATGAAACTTGAAGTACCACTGACGAGAAGCTTGCTTGAGCCCATAAATGGATTTAGTCAATTTACAAACCATATTCTTTGAGTCTTCGGACACAAAATTTTCTGGTTGTACCATATAAATTGTTTCATCAATGTCACCATTGAGAAACGCTGTTTTAACATCCATTTGATGTAACTCAAGATCATAATGTGCAACTAGTGCCATGATTATCCTGAAAGAGTCCTTCGTAGAAACTGGAGAGAAGGTCTCTTTGAAGTCAATTCCTTCTTTTTGAGTAAAGCCTTTAGCTACAAGACGTGCTTTATATCTTTCTACATTACCATTTGAATCCCGCTTGGTTTTAAATATCCATTTACAACCAATGGGTTTCGTACCAACTGGTAATGGGACAAGTTCCCAAACTTTATTGTCTTGCATAGATTTGTACTCTTCATTCATGGCTTCAATCCATTTCTGAGAGTTGGAACTTTTCATGGCTTGCTGGAAGTTGATTGGATCATCTTCCATCATTCCACTTTCTACCTCACGTTCCTGGAGATATACGATATAATCGTCCGAAATTGCATTTCTCCTCTCTCTAGTGGATCTCCTTAATGACATATTTTCTTGAGGTTGTTGAGTTTGTTCTTCAGGAGCAATGTCCTCATTTGCAATTAAGGGTTGAACAATATTGTCTGTTGGTTGAGGATCCAAATTTACTTCTTGATCAATGATAGGTAGTGAAACCTGTACATTATCAAAAGCAATAGTACATCCCTCTTCCTCCTCAAAGACAATATTCCTAGCCTGATCTCTTTGAAGTCAATTCCTTCTTTTTGAGTAAAGCCTTTAGCTACAAGACGTGCTTTATATCTTTCTACATTACCATTTGAATCCCGCTTGGTTTTAAATATCCATTTACAACCAATGGGTTTCGTACCAACTGGTAATGGGACAAGTTCCCAAACTTTATTGTCTTGCATAGATTTGTACTCTTCATTCATGGCTTCAATCCATTTATGAGAGTTGGAACTTTTCACGGCTTGCTGGAAGTTGATTGGATCATCTTCCATCATTCCACTTTCTACCTCACGTTCCTGGAGATATACGATATAATCGTCCGAAATTGCATTTCTCCTCTCTCTAGTGGATCTCCTTAATGGCATATTTTCTTGAGGTTGTTGAGTTTGTTCTTCAGAAGTAATGTCCTCATTTGCAATTAAGGGTTGAACAATATTGTATGTTGGTTGAGGATCCAAATTTACTTCTTGATCAATGATAGGTAGTGAAACCTGTACATTATCAATAGCAATAGTAGATCCCTCTTCCTCCTCAAAGACAATATTCCTAGCCTGATTTCTCCCCCCAAACTCAACATCCTCAAAAAATGTTGTAGTTCCCGTCTCAAAAATTGACCTAATAGCAGGATCATAAAATTTAAAACCCCTTGATCGCTCTGCATAGCCAATAAAGTAGCTGCTAACTGTTTTAGAGTCCAATTTCTTTTCATGAGGCTTATAAGGTCTCGCTTCAGCTGGACATCCCCAAATATGAAAATGCTTTAAACTGGGCTTTCGACCCGTCCAAAGCTCATAAGGCATTTTAGCAGCTGCTTTAGTTGGCACCCGATTTAGGATATAAGCTGCCGTTTTGAGTGCTAACCAATGGGTTTCGTACCAACTGGTAATGGGACAAGTTCCCAAACTTTATTGTCTTGCATAGATTTGTACTCTTCATTCATGGCTTCAATCCATTTCTGAGAGTTGGAACTTTTCATGGCTTGCTGGAAGTTGATTGGATCATCTTCCATCATTCCACTTTCTACCTCACGTTCCTGGAGATATACGATATAATCGTCCGAAATTGCATTTCTCCTCTCTCTAGTGGATCTCCTTAATGACATATTTTCTTGAGGTTGTTGAGTTTGTTTTTCAGGAGCAATGTCCTCATTTGCAATTAAGGGTTGAACAATATTGTCTGTTGGTTGAGGATCCAAATTTACTTCTTGATCAATGATAGGTAGTGAAACCTGTACATTATCAAAAGCAATAGTAGATCCCTCTTCCTCCTCAAAGACAATATTCCTAGCCTGATTTCTCCCCCCAAACTCAACATCCTCAAAAAATGTTGCAGTTCCCGTCTCAAAAATTGACCTAATAGCAGGATCATAAAATTTAAAACCCCTTGATCGCTCTGCATAGCCAATAAAGTAGCTGCTAACTGTTTTAGAGTCCAATTTCTTTTCATGAGGCTTATAAGGTCTCGCTTCAGCTGGACATCCCCAAATATGAAAATGCTTTAAACTGGGCTTTCGACCTCAAAATGTTTTGTACCTCGTGATTCCACATGCAAGGTTTCATTATCGGACGGAACAGTTTCCAACAAATATAGATTATCATAAACATTAAGTAAACCGGTTCCTACAACATTTGAATTAA
The DNA here is from genome assembly GCF_030704535.1 of Vitis vinifera. NCBI lineage: Eukaryota > Viridiplantae > Streptophyta > Magnoliopsida > Vitales > Vitaceae > Vitis > Vitis vinifera. Next base: position 2,759,658 of record NC_081810.1, read on the forward strand.
TAGATAATGTAAATTTATTGTTTCCAAATGAACAACAATAACCTGATTTGTCCAAAACAGAAACTGAAATTAAATTCCGTCTGAAAGACGGTACAATAAAAGTATCTATTAAATCCAAAAAATAACCAGATTTCAATAATAATCTAAAATGCCCTATTGCCTCTACTTCTACCGACTGACCGTCTCCGACATAGATGCATCTTTCAGCATCACTTGGTTTTCGGTAACTCAGGCAACCCTTTCTTAACACGCCAAGCAGCATACTTGGTACATTCCTTTTTAGTATGTCCAGGCTTATTACAGAAGAAACATGTTACCTCAACTTTCTGTTTCTTTTGTTCTGGACCATTAGAAGCAGCAACCTTATTATCCTTATTCTTTCGTTTGCCCTTATCCTTCGAAGTGCTAGCCAGATGAGCACTTTCGGTCTTGTCTTGCTTCAATCTCTCTTCCTCTTGCACACAGAATGAAATGAGCTCATTAAGAGTCCATTTATCCTTTTGACAGTTATAACTGACCTTGAATTGATTAAATTGTGCAGGAAGAGAGATGAGAACCAAATGCACGAGTAAATCATCAGATAACTCGAGTTTCAAAGCCTTAAGTTTTGAAGCAAAATGAGACATCTCCATGATGTACTCCCGAACATTACCCTTGCCTTTATACTTCATTGAAATCAAGCTTGCTAAAAGCGTGCTCGTTTCAGCCTTATCGTTTTTGGCAAAACGTTTCTGAATTTCCGCAAGGAAGTCATTGGCATTAGTAACCTCATCGGTTACCGCACCCCTGAAAGCTTCTGGAATGCCGCGCTTCATGATCATAAGACTTAGCCTATTTGAACGTTCCCACTTACCCTAATAAACCTCATCCTCTTGAGTACTTTGCTCATTGAGTTCATCAGGTTTGGGCATTCTCAAGGCCAAGTCTATATCCATACAACCTAAGAGAATCATCATATTCTCTTTCCAGTCCTTAAAATTAGTCCCATTTAACATAGGGACATTATTGATGTTGGCAGATATAGAAGTAGTTGATATAAAAGCTGAATCGAGAACAAAATAAAATGAATCAAATAAACCATCATGCTCACATAAAATAAGCAATTAAACACATAATCTTTAAATTTAAAAGCAAATTATGACATTTCAAGATACCTAGCACAACATTAATATCAAGTCTTTGGACAGTAATATTAACTGTAAGTGGTACTCTTGTTGTAGTGATCAAACATTGATGATAAGTTATGTCAAATAATAAATCTATCTTTGGATTGATTTATTATTCACATTAAGTTACCTTTATAATCATCACATATTTATCACCACAAGTATGTATGCAATTTGACCAAATATTAACTTTCCTTTGGGCCAGTCAATACCCGCATGAATCACATACACACAAATATCTAACACCCCGAACAGACTAATCTACACGGAAGATGTCACTTTGGTGATTTTCCGCTTTAATTAGCCTATTTAAAATGCTAGATCAATAACTTAAATATTAATATCATAAAATGCTATTAAATAATAATAATAATAATAATAATAATAGTAATAATAATATAAAAAAAAAAATTTATCAACTCAATATTTCATAAATCTTAATCCATTGACATATATTAAAATAATAACTCAAAGAATTAATCAAGGAGTAGGCTCTGATACCACTTGTTACCATCCAATAAAGAAGAATACCCTGATTTCATATATACTGGAATAGTTAACTGGGTGAATACCCTAACTACATATGTACTGGAATATTTAATAGGGTGAATACCCTAACTACATATGTACTGGAATATTTAACAGGGTGAATACCCTAACTACATATGTACTGAAATATTTAACAAGGCGAATACCCTAATTTATATATACACTGGAATCTCCTGATTAAAAACAATGAGTAGAAAAATAATAGCGGAGGCATACCTGAATCCATTGAAGGAGAAACCTTATAGGAAAAAAAAAAAACCCTTTGAGATGGTCTTCCAATTCTAGCCACTAGATTCTGTGTCAATTTCTCTCTGAGAGGATTTTCAGAAATTGGAATGCGTAGTCGTAGAATGGGGACCATAACCCTATTTATAAACTGCTAGGGCAGTTTTAATTTTATCACAATTATATTTCTGCCCCTCATAGAAATAATAATTGTCTAATGGTATCTACACAATAATCTCATGACAATTATACCCTTAAGCCAATTAATCAATTATTAATTAGATCACTATATTTAGGCTTAATTAAATGATAGCACACACATTTTAATTATTTGCATGTGTGGCCCAAATTATAGATTAATTACAAAAATTAATCTAACAATGGTTTCACTTTATATTTTTGTAGTTGAAATAAGTTTGAAATTAGCGTCAACCACTTAGTAATATTGAAAGTTTTTAATGATTTTGTTAATGGACATTAGAAAAAAGATCATTATAGTGGAAAATTCAATCAATATTATTTCTAAATTTAATTCACTTGCTATTTAAAAAATATATTTATTAATCAATGGAAGTAGAAAAACTTCAAAATGTTAAAAGGATATTCTAAGTATGGAAGAAAATATCGAGATATATTGACGATATATCGATGTTATGGAAGCGATATTTGCTGGAGAAATATCGTTCTGGCAAAATTTTGGGAAAAATCTCAAAAAATTGGCGATATATCAACGATTTTTCTCGATATACAGTGCTCCTGCTACAATGCTCCTCAAAAATTCCAATTTTGTTTGGGTTCAGGCCACCTTACCACCAGGTCCCTTGTTGAATATGAGACACTAAAGATATATATATTTAAAGTCAATCATATAAGGAAAATATTAAAATAATATTTTAGAAAACAAATTAATTATAATTATTTTATAATTAAATACAAAAATTTATTTTAATTGATTACCAAAAATATAAAAATTATTATGAAAATTTTCTTCATAGTGTTTTTAATATCATTAATAGATTAATTAAATATTTAAAAAATGTACATACATTACAATTTATTTTATATCATTTAATACAATTGAATTAAATAGATTATAATTTTAATATTAATATAGATTTTAAAATTAGACATATTATAATCAAATATAATAATATTTGATGTAATTTGATAATAAATGTACACTTATAAAATTCATATTTTTATCGATACATATGATATTATTATCAAATATGATAAATCATATTATACATATATCAAATTCTTTAATAAAATAATTTTAAAATATGTATTATACTTTTAATTACATTTTTATGAAGTACCAATATACACCTGATTATCGACATTTTAATCCTTGGTTCTAAGTCCCATGATTCTCTCATTTATAATATTTTTTTTCTCCTTATTTCTAATAATTTAGACAATTTTCGTAATTAATTTTTTTTGCCATCTAGCTATGAGAGACTCCCATACATAGCTATATAATGCAATTTGATTAAAATTTCAATAACATTTTTAGAAATTAAAGAGAATTATACACCTTTAATAAAAAATATATATAATAATTTGAATATTTCAATATTTTTTATGAGATTTTAAAATAATTTTATTCTTCACATTTTAATGTAAAATGTCATTTAATATTACTTTTTATTGAAGGAAAAATATATCTTTATTAATAAACATTTAATGTTATTTTTTATTAGATAGCCCATTTTTTAATTTTTAAGTCTAAAATATAAAAAAATTATATAACTCAAAAAAATTGAAAAAATAGGATAAAACAAATTAGGAAATGTTGGGGTGGTTTCAAATTAAAATAATTTAATTTTATGATAAATACTTAAAATAGGAAAATAAAAAAGATTATTTAGAAAAAATGGCAGGTTCATAAAAAATCTAAAATCCTCACTCTTCACCTGTAAAATAAAAAAAAGAAAAAAGAAAAAAAAACCCTAATATATATATATTTTTTCGTATATATTCCAAACGAAAAAAAGGTAGGAAAACAGCGGAGGTTTGGTTTCATGCATTCTCTTTCTCTCCGTCGTTGAATCTTCTGGAGAATATTTGAGAGGAGAGAGAAAGGAGGGAGAGAAAGAGAAAGGGTTGGGAGTGATGAGCTTTTAATCCTTTAATGTTATTGTGCATGATGGGTTCGCCGCATTGAATTCCTCAGTTTCACCTTCTTCCTCCGTCCCCAACCTCTTCTTTTCCATACCCATCTGAGTTTTCCTTGGATTTTCCTCATTTTACATCCCCCAAAAAGAAACAAAGGTTTTTTTCCTTTGAAAAATCCTTGTTGGGTTTTTGCAGTTTCATGATAATTAAAAAAACTCTGTCTTTTTCATGCAAAATTGTGCACACCCAGATGGGTTTCCTCTGATTTTCTCATTTTGCACCCGAATGAAAATTTCACCGTAAACAAAGAAAGAAAATAAAAAGAAAAAGGAATGAAATCCTCGGTGGGTTTATTTTTCTTTGACATTGTTAAAGTTCTGTCTATTTCTTACAATTCCATTTGTTTTCAAGCTTCCAAAGTCTTCCATGGTCCTCGGAGATTTTTCTCAGCAGCACACATTTTCTTTTGTTCTTGCAAGGAAAGTTTTAACTTTGATTGGTTTCTCGTTCCCTGCTCAGAAACATCAGATTTTTGCTTCTGTTTGATTGATTTGAGGCATTTGATCATGGGAAATTGCTGTGCATCACCTGGTTCTGAGAAAGAAAACCCATATTTAATTGATTACAATGTGCTTCACGGATCTGTCAGTAGGAACAGGGGCCCGGTTCTGAAAGACCCAACTGGGCGTGACATTTCTCTCAAATACGAGCTCGGACGCGAGATGGGGAGAGGGGAATTTGGGGTAACGTATATGTGTACTGAGAAATCCACAAACGAAAAGTATGCCTGCAAATCGATAGCAAAGAAGAAGCTTAGAACTGCTGTAGATATCGAGGACGTGAGAAGAGAGGTGCAGATTATGAAGCGTTTGCCTATGCACCCGAATATTGTGTCGTTGAAAGACACATTTGAGGACGAGAATGCCGTTCATATTGTGATGGAATTGTGTGAAGGCGGAGAATTGTTTGATAGGATTGTTTCCAGGGGGCATTACACTGAGCGGGCGGCTGCAGGTGTCATGAGGACAATTGTGGAAGTTGTGCAGGTTGAATTTCGCCCTTATTTTTATTTATTTATTTATTTTTGGTTTCTTTTGAATTTGTATTTCATGCCTTGGTTTGGTTTTGCTTGGTTTCTGGTGAATTCCGCTTGGTTGTTGAAATGGTTTTCAATGCTCTTGTTTTTTGTTTGTTATTTGTTGATGGTTTAGTTTTAGGTTCCGTTTGGTTGCTGAGAAAAGCGAGGAGCAGGAGGAAAAAGAAAAATAATTTTGATTCATATAATATGGTGTTATTTTGATAAGGGCCGTTTGAAAACTGTTTTTGGAAACAGTTTTATGATCTATAGAACAAAAATTAAAAGAAAAAAAGAAAATACTTTTGACAACCAGATCAAACAAAAGCTATTTTCTGTTTTTTGAAATAGAAAATCGGGTGTTTTCGGATAATCTTTTCAGTTGTTTTCATTTTTTTTTTTGATATTTTTTTTTTCATTTGTTTTTTGAGTAATGTTTTTTAAAAAATAATTATACAAATATAAAAAATAATTAAAAATCTAGAAAACATGTTAAGAATATTTTAGGTCATGAAACAGACTTTGATTTTACAAAACATTATGGAATTTTTTTTTAAAAAAATTGTCTCTAAAACTGTTTTTTGGAATTGTTTTTTAAAACACTTCCCAAATAGGGCTTAAGTATCATTTTTGATGTGCTTACCGTTTTTGTTTTTAAAATAAAAACCTTCTACATAAAGTAGTAGAATGTTGTCTATGCTTTATGTCATTAAAAATTATTTTAAAAAATTTAAAATTTGAGATGGTAAGAAACCCCAATTTTTGTAAATAGTTTTTAAAACCGTTAGTTTTTCAATATAAACCATTCAAAGTTCTTATATCTTATATGAAAGTTACTATAGTTAAGCCTTTGTAAAATAATACTCTTGGAACCAAGAGAAATTGTTATCTTAGTAGTAAGTATTTATTTATTTAGAGAGCGTGTTATGTTTCTATTAGAGTACTTGTACATGAAAAAAACATACTTGAAATACTGTATACATTTTAAAAAATTAAGGACATTCAATTTAGGTACGAAGAAAAGATGAACAACTTTAGATGCATATTTTGAGAAAGAGTTGAATCGAGAAAATAGAAGTTGTAAAAAGTTACTTAATGCTATATTATGAATTTTTGTTTACTATTTTTTTTATGTACTTCATCAATTATTAATTTATATTTCTTTGGGCTTTGAGGATTTATAAGAATATTATTATCTTATGCATTTACTGAGGTTATTAATTTAGTACCTGGATTCGAGTTCGGACTAGACGAACAAGAAGTGTATCCAAATGGACTCTAAGCTAGGAAGTATATCAAATTTTCTTTCCAATTAATTTGTAAGGTTTATATAATGTATTGATAAGGGTATATTCTATTATGAGATTTTTTTTATAGGAATATTAAATATGCATATTTTATAATTAATTAATTAGGTTTTTTATATACAATATTTTAATGTAATTAGGGAAAATAAAAGAGAAGATTTTGAATTGAAAGAGGATTTTTTTTTTTTTTGGTGAAAAATATAGGAAGGGATTTTTGATTGAATGAGTGTCTTTTTAGGTGTAATTGGGGCTTTGGGATTTGAAAGCTATGAGATGACAATCTCTTACAACAGAAGTAAAAGTTCTTCATTATTTTCATTGATACATGTAGGTTTTTTAGGTTGAAACATATAAATCTTTGTGTGCTTTGTGTGTTATCTATTTTTATTCGATTATTTTCTTCTCTCTATTATTGTTATTTGTTGACAAACTGGTATCAAAGGTTTTTTTTTATCTAGAAAAACTAGTCTTTCTAGATTTTTTTTATATGGGATATTCTTATGTATTAGAGCGTTTTCCAATATGACAACTCTGTGTAGAATTGATATGGTTATGAATGTTGATGTTTATGGTCCTACAATGAATTATATCTCATGTAGCTAATTGTATTTTGCTTAATTTTTTACGAGGTTGATATGGTTTTGATTTTTATTACCTATCAATGGTTTGATTTTTCCCTCTGTTTGCCTGGGGATAGGAAGGAAAAGGGAGGAAATAATTTGTTTTATGTGGTTTATTCTCTTGGTCTTTCATGAAATGGAAATCTTACATCAATTGAGCCTAATAGATGTATTAGTCTTAATGGGGTGAGGCTTTGTTTCCTTGGGTTTCAAATGGCGAAAACTCAAGGACCTATTTGGCAGTGGAAGAGAAATGTTTTTGGTTTTCAGAGACAGAAAAAGTGAATGTTACACATAAAAGAGTTCCTGTTAAAGTTCCAATCTGTTGGCTTCTTTTTCTTTTCCTTGTTTTGTTCTTCTTCCAGAAAAAGAAAAAAGAAAAAATAACTCTTCGACCCTTCTTTTTTCTCTGTGGTTGGATGACATTCTTTTCTACTAAATTCTTTTGCTGCTAAAGGAGGCTATTCTTGATTTCAGCTAGATATATGATTCATGCACAAGAAGTTGGTTTTCCATACAGTAAGACTTGATGCTTATATGTTTTGAATACGCGTCATACCATGTGTTTAGACATCTATCTGCAAAATCTCTCTCTCTCTCTCTCTCTCTCTCCCTCTCTCTGCTATTAATGATTGATAATGGTCCCTTATAATTTATCTTCTCCCTGTGAAATAACCTTGTTTATTTGCACTTTGCATTGTAGATCTGCCACAAGCATGGAGTGATGCATCGTGATCTCAAACCAGAGAACTTTCTGTTTGCAAACAAAAAGGAAGCTGCCCCCTTAAAGATAATTGATTTCGGGTTGTCAGTCGACTTTAAACATGGTACTGCCATTGCATTTCTCAGTTTGGTTTTTGTTATTATGTCATCTTCAGAACCCTTTTTAAGATCATTTTTGGCCTTTTGTTTTCTTTTTTAAAATTTCATATCTATATACAAAATTTGCCACTTCCTACAGGCGAACGATTTTCTGAGATAGTGGGCAGTCCTTATTACATGGCTCCTGAGGTTCTGAAACACAATTATGGCCCAGAGATTGATATCTGGAGTGCAGGAGTTATCCTATACATTTTACTTTGTGGCATTCCACCTTTCTGGGCAGGTTTGTTTCTCTACTTTTGATGGTCCTAATATTTTGTTGGTTCACAAACATTTAGTTCCTCAGATTCAATTTTTTAATTTCTCGTGTTTTGCTTGCAGAAACTGAACAAGGGGTAGCACAGGCAATTATTCGTGCAGTTGTTGATTTTAAGAGAGACCCTTGGCCTAAAGTTTCTGATAAAGCAAAAGAACTTGTGAAGAAAATGCTTGATCCAGACCCTAAAAAGCGGCTTACAGCTCAGGAAGTGCTTGGTAAATGCAATTACATTAAGTCGGTGCTCTTCATATTTGTTAGAGGTTTATTTGTTCTTCAATGAGAAGATTCAAATTTAGGTCAGAAATTTTCCAACTCTTCTGAATGCAGATCACCCATGGTTACAAGATGCCAAGAGCGTTCCCAATGTTTCTTTAGGTGAGTCTGTGAAGGCAAGGCTCAAACAATTTTCCATGATGAACAAGCTCAAAAAGAAAGCCTTGCAGGTAACGATTCTAACATGACCCCCAAAAAATTACTGACTTATGCATGATTACTGAAGAAAAAATTGTGATGGGTTCTTTTGATCTTGACTGGGGTTCAGCCCTACATGTCTCGGCAACCCCTTTTTTAATAATTGGACTTTCGTATTTCATATCTACAGGTGATGGCAGAACATCTATCCATGGAGGAAGTTGCTGGAATAAAGGAGGCATTCAAAACAATGGATATCAACAACAGAGGCCAGATAAACCTTGACGAGCTTAGGAGTGGATTGCAAAAGCTTGGCCAACCAATTCCTGATTCAGATCTTCAAATCCTAATGGAAGCTGTAAGTATTGTTATGTGTGCCCAATCTGTTAAGAAGGAGACGTTTACCCCAAACAAACATTTTTTTTCCCCAATCTCATTAAAACATGATGATGGATGAATGATATACCAAACTCTTTGCAGAAATGGCGTCTTTTCTCCAACTTCTTTCTACCTTTCCCATGAAACACCTTTATTTATTTATTTATTTTGATAGGCAAATAGATGGATTAACAAGCACCACAAAGGACGGGGGTTGCAACGCACATACATTGGAAGTATACATAGAGCACCCAAAAAGGAAGAAAAAAGCAAGAATGATAGAAGAGAGGAGGCTTCAGGCTTCCTAACCCAAAGCCTGGCACCACCTAAGTGTAGTAAATTTAGAAACCCCTAGGGAACCCTTGACCGTTCCAAAAGGGGTTTAAGAAAAGGCTCATTCAGTAAAACCTGGCACCACTATCTCTGGGCCTAAGTGTAGTAAGGTTGAAATGTTCAAAGAACAAAGTAATTTCATCAGGTACCGTCTTTAATGAGGAGCTGTAAACAGATTCTCATGAAACACTTATGATCAATGAAAGTTCTTTATTCTTCTAATATTTAGAAAGAGCAAAGAATAATAAGCCAGTTAAAAAAAAAAATTTAAGCTCAAAATGGTCATGATTATGGGGTTTCAAACTGTTGAGCTTTTCTTGAAAGTGGATAAAATTCTCAATGTGGTGCAAGCTCCATAAATCTGAATGAAATAGTGAAATTTATATTTGAGTTTTGGCTGGTTTTCTTCAGTTGCCAAAATCTTTTACTTCCAGCTCTCCTTTCTATTCCCTCAATTACTTCCCTAAATTTTACAGTTTGTTACCTATAAAACTTCAGGCTTATTAGGTTTTCCTAGGTTTTACTAATTGATTAACTGTGGTTTCTACAGGCTGATCTTGATGGAGATGGAACTCTGAATTATGCAGAGTTTGTTGCGGTTTCAATTCACATTAAAAAGATAACAAATGAGGAACACCTGCACAAGGCTTTTGCATTCTTTGATCAAAACCAGAGTGGTTACATAGAGATTGAAGAGCTACAAAATGCCTTAGCTGATGAACTTTCCACTAACAGTGAGGAAGTGATCAATGCCATTATGCATGATGTTGACACTGATAAGGTTAGTGTATTTACATTGATATAATTCATGTTTAGTCAAACATGATCATGAAAATTGGGTCATCACTAGTTCTTATTTGCACAAATTTTGTTTTGGCATTCTGGCTGTTTCATTGGTAGCCTCATCCTGCAGCTAATAAAAAATCATGGGTTGTTCAGAACTTCAATTCATGATCTTTCTTGTCTTTCCATTGTCTTTGTAGAGTCTTGAACATTTTCTACCCTGTGCTCTATATTTCTTTGTTGGTTCTGTATCACAAGGCCAAATCATCCTAGTTGTCTATGAAAAAATAAAAAGAGGCCAAACCATCCTAGTTCAATTATATATGATTCTAACATTATTTATCTTGTTTCTAATTCCTGCAACACCCGTTCTAGCCGCATGCTTGTCTCATGACCTCCTAGAAGTTCCTTGAAACATAACCTTTCAAAATTTCCCTTCAGTATGCTGTACATAATCTGCACCCCACAAGACTTTTGGGGGCTGCTTTTCAATTTGACCACTCCATTTTCTGTTCCATGGCGCATAACTTGTTCTTTAAACCGTTGCAGGATGCATGGCTTGGTTTTTTTAAACTGTTCCATAAATTTTTTGTTCATTATGATGTATACATGTCATCTATGTTGCTTAGTTCTATCTTACATATCACCCTGCCCTTGTGCATCTCCCAGTCAAAAAGGAGGGAAAATCATATTAAATCTCAGTCAAGCCAATTTCTAACCTTTTTGATTCCATATCTCATTATGTATACAAGATTGTAAAATTAAGTTACTCATCCTGTTAACTTGCAGGATGGGCGCATAAGCTACGAGGAGTTTGCTGCAATGATGAAGGCTGGTACAGATTGGAGAAAAGCATCGAGGCAATATTCACGAGAACGATTCAACACTCTCAGCTTGAAGTTGACGAGGGATGGGAAGGATGGGCAATGAGGGTGAATGTTGAGTTCCAGAAAATTATTATTCTTACTGTTAAAAAAATTTCCTTTCCCCCATGCGGCCTTTTGGGGCAATGTAGGATTGGGCTGAGGGTGTCGATATCATTTCAAGTAGCTGTGCTTAGGCTTTCTTTGTTCAGAGATAGTTGCAGGATAAGAGAATTAGTGTCAATGGTTGTAAATATTTGAATTTGGCAATAAGGCTCTTTCCATTGAAAATTATTGTCCATCTTGTGCTGTTGATGACAGGAGTCTCATGACCTCTTTGTTGTCATGTTTGTCTTTTTCAATTTTCAATATAGAAGTACTAAACATTCCTTGAGGGGTTTTGTTTTTGGTTTCTTCCGTGTCAAGCCCATACATGTAGCTCAGGATTTGTTGTAACAACTCAAATCTTTAATTAGTATTACTATTTTCTATATTGGGTTATGGTTGTTTTATCAAATATCAACTCAAATCCTATGTATCATAAATTCTTTTTCTTTTCTTTTTATTTATTAATTTTTTGTTTTTTAATATACTCATTTTACAAAATAATTTTTTTTATTATAAATTAATTTTATGATTAAAAATGAAAAATTAAAAAATATCTATAAAATAATATTAATATATAATATATAAATTATTTTTACATATTAAATGACATGATATAAAAAAATTATTTGTAAAATTTAAATTTTTTAATTATGAATATTGTTAAATATAACAAATTTTTATTTTTTTTAAAATAGGAAATATTTGAATGTGATATAATTTTTATTTTTAATATTAAAAATAATATATATTTCATATTATTTTTATTCATTTCATAAATTAAATATAAATATGATATAACATATCTTATTGGGTATGTCATCTAAAAATATTATGTTTATAGGATATGTATCTTCAAGGATATCATATCCCATTAAAAATCATATTCTATCAAATAAAATATGGTATCCTATTTTATCCTATATCAACCAAATGTAACCTATACGTTAACGGGGATTGTGCTAATACAAAGAGGCTCATGCCTGTTTGATATCGGTTTTATTTTTTCTTTATTTATTAGACACCACAAATTCATTGGAATTGAAATAAATTATTAAGTATAACAAAGGCATGAAAGCACCATATGGACTGTGCCAATGTTGAGGGCTCATGGCCTGTTTAGTATCTGTTTTATTTATTTATTTATTTATTAGAAACCTCAATGGAATTGAAATGAATTGGTAAGCACAATAAAGGACAAGGTATCTTCCCAAAAATAAATAAATAAAATAAAAATACAAAGAGTTGATTAGGAAAAAAAAAAGCATAGAAAAAGAAAAAAAAAACACTAAAAAGGAAACCCAAGGATGGAGGTACATAAGTGAGATTCCTAAGAGGTAATAGTTTGTTTTGCAATGCTTTTAAAAAACACTTCAAATATAAAAAATATTTTTGGAAAAAAAATATTTAACAAAATTTAGAAACTTAAAAAAAAAATAAAAAATCATTTACAATAATTTAAAAAAAAAAAACAATTTATAAGTGACTATCTCAAAGATACTTTTAAAGAATACGCTTTTACTAAAAATACTTCGAATAAAACTATTATCAAATACACTCTAAAAGCCCGATTGACAATGGTTTTAAAAATGTTTTTAACTTTTGTAACACTTAAATAATCAAATTTTTAAGTGTTAAAAAGGTTTAAAAACGTTTTCTAAAATCACTACCAAACGCATTCTAAACTTAAATGACTTAGAATTTGTGTAACATTGATTTTGATTAAAACATTTTTAGTTTATAGCATTTTTAAAAATGATTTTTGAAATAACCACCTATAAAAAAATGATTCTCTAGCATTTTAAAACTTTGTCAAACACTTAACTTTTATAAGGAATTATCAAATGTTAAAAATCACTCTTAAACACTTTTTAGAGTGTGTTTGAGAGTGATTTTAGGAAACGCTTTTAATTTTTTTAATACTTATAAAAACTTTCAAGTGTCAAAAAGATTAGAAATGCCTATTAGAATCACTACCAAGCAGACTCCAAATGAGGTAATTTGTCTCCTACAAGTTTTGCTAAAAGATTAACTTGGTGAAACCACTCATCATATTTTCTTGGACCTCTTTCCTTGTTAGCTACCCATGCTATGATAATAGAATAGTCCTGAATACAAAGATTCAAGAGACTCAAGAATTTGGTTCATAACAAAAGCTTTGGCTCTACAGCAAAATCTATTGGAACCTTTTCCAAATGTATGATCTCCAAGGGCTCTACAGTTTCCTGGCTGTCCCAGGTTACCTAATGAACATCCACCAAAAGTTTTAACTTTATATAACCAAATTCCTACCTATTTTGGATTGCCTGATGAACATTCATCAAAATTTTAACTTCACATAACCCATAGGAGGTGTCTCCACTCCCAATTGTTCTCTTGGAACTGTAAGTTTCATTGCAGCAAGAAGAACTCAAAAGTGTGACTTGAAGGCATCAGTAATGGAAACCCAGAGGTAGGCAAAGAAGTGTATCCCAAATGGCTTCAATCTCCTTTTATCCTTGAAAATCCTGGCAATCCTTGTTCACCAAATAATCCATATCAAAGTGAGGTTAGCCATGTGCCAAAATATCCTGCCTCTCAAATGACAATCAAAATTTTTAAGAAGAAAATAATCAACATATCCCCTTACTCTTAGGTTGTATTCAAAGTTCAAACAATTCCATCACTTCTAGATAAAATAACTTACGAGAATTGGTCATTTTTGGAAAATACAAAAAAGAATGTATTAAAATAAAATTTATTATCACTTTTCAAATGAAAATATTCTGACACCACAGAAATGATAGCTGTAAAGTGCTATATTACTTAGATGCAAAGATTTCCTTTGTATAGAATTGATGAACATTCATGGATAAATATAGCTTATTTTTTACTCAGAGTTCATGTAATCTGTTCATATCATATAAAGGTCATGTCATCTTCTATCTCTAACCATGCCTTGACAGTTATGGCAATGAGCTTGCGGGTCCATGTCCTAGTTGGCTCAATGTTTTGTTAAAGTGACAGACCATTAGGTATTTTGTTACCCTTAAATATAGCCACAATAATAGCAGACAAAGAGAAGATTGCATCTTGGGTTCTAAATCTTCTAGTAGTCCATACTCTTTCTTTCTTTTCCCCCTCAAATTTTATCACTACTACATGAATTAGGATAAAGATGTTTATATAAAGTCAAACAATAAAGATGTCCATTAGTTAATGGGGATATGCATGAGTTCAACACTACTCATATGTGAACATATACGGCTTTTGACATCAACCTTCACTAATTAATTATTTTGCTTTTTGATTCTCATCTAGAGTTTTTATTCATTTTTTTTCTCTACTCATATCTAGGGTTTCCAATTGACAACACTGGTCAGAAAAATATAATAGATAACAAGGTTGCAATTAGTTTGAGTCTTCATTTTGTATCTATAGGGTTTGGAGAGCTATATATAATCAATGTAGCTCATGTAGTTTGTAAGACTTCAAGCAATATGATTGGTGTTTTGAGAATTCTAGGGATGTGTGAATCTTAGGTCTGCTTGCTGAAAAGATTGAACATGGTGCTGGGTTTGAGGATTTTGTTCTAGATTGGAGTTTAGAAGTTTAAATTTTTATGGATTGGGACCTCAGAATTATGGGGTTTACTAGAGTTGGGTTTCATTAAGGTTTTTTACATGAACTAGTGCTTCATTCCGTTAATTTGTGGTAATTTACTGTTAAGCATACACTAGTGTCTTGCTGGATTCAGATTTCATCTGGTCTTTACTACTGGGGATGTATTGAGGAAAAATTAGGACACATGGGGTTTGATACTTGAGCATACTAGGTTTTTGAGACTGGAGGCAAAGGTCTTGTTAGAGACATAGTTAACATATCTCCCTGTCATTATGAAGAGATATGACCCATTTGGCAAACCATCTTCTTGCCCTGATTGACCAATCTTGACTGTCCTTCCAAAGATACAAAATCAGCCAACTCTACATTTCAGAAGGTGGGAACCTTCTTCCTGGGTTGGAACCTAGATGAATTCTCTCCAGAGATGGCAAGAAAGTCCAGTAACATTTCCTCTTCAAGGCCCCTCTATTGCTTCTTTAGAGTCCTAAGATTCTCCTAGATCAAAATATTTTCCACCTTCATAACCTCATTTCACAAATTATTCATTTTTTTCTATAGATTTCTTTCCCTTGGACTTGCCATCACTGCTGCCATCAATCTTCCCATACTTACATCATCCGACAGAGCCAATTTCTTCTCATTGCTATTTAGTATTTACAGCTACATCTGTTTTTTCCTTTTATCTCCAATCCCCTTCTGAGTGTATCTCTCACTTTCTTTTGCTACATTTCTCAACCAAAAACTTAGCTTCCATTCTCAAAACCTTAGAACTCTGTAACTTAAAATCCTTGTGTTTAAAAATCCTCAAGAATTCCCAACAATAAATACCAAATTAGATCTAGGGCCTGCAAAACATCAATTTGTGCTCAGAAGTTAAACTGAACAAACAGAGCACTTTCATGTAAAAGGACCATAAGAAAACTAATTGACAAAAAATCAAGTAGACCCAATAACTGTAACAACCCTAATCAATAACATTTGAAACTAAAATCTCTAATCTAGAACAAAATCCTAAAGGCCCACAACCCCATTCAATCATTTCAGGCAGTAGACAACATAACTCAGGTGGTCCCTAGAGTCCTCAAAGTGCTGAATGGTAACACTTGAAGGCTTCCAAACTCCAAAAACCTCATTGATTCATTCTAATTATACAAACCTAAAAAAGGCAACAAAACTCTAATAGATACAAACAAAAGACTCAATGATATGTAACCTATTAATCTATCATATCTTTCACCTGTTTAGTGGACCAAAAACCCTAGATACAAATAGAGAGAAAAAAAAAAAGAAGCAAATGCTGATATTGAGAAACCCTACATGATCACCACTGAAGACTAGTAAATTTACATGTAACTGAATTAACCCATCAAAGCTCTACAACCAGTTTATGATGGAAACAAACAAAGGCATGAAGTCCCAATAATTATGAAATGGAAGAATTCAAGAACAACCTAGAAACCAAAGCTACCGAAAGCTAAAGGTTTGATGTTAGGAAGCACTGATTTTCCAAGAAAAGCCTCTGATTCTAAAGATTAAAAAATAAATGTAAATTTCTTAAAGAATTGAAGCTACTAGGCAATGATATAGGAAAAAGAAAGATGCCATGACTTTATATATGCAAGACAGGCTGATTTTTAACAGCATGGGATCAAACAAATACAAATGAATGGGAGGGATAAAGGGTGCCATAGTTAGCATCTTTACGCTAGTTAATATTGTGCCTTGTGGGGAGGAAAGTGTTGCATTGAGACCGCAGAGAGCATGTTGTGTTACCTAGAAAAAGAGTGGCAATATCAAACTACCAATTTAACCCAAAAAAATCATAAGTTGTTAGGTAATGAACCAACAATATATATTAAACTGACTAATACTTAGGCTAAAATAGCCTTAACAACTCACTTTAAGGGCATCCTTCTCTCACACATGGGTTCAATAAATCAGAGGATAAACAAACTTTGAGGTTCAAACCAAAGTTTTAACAAAAACTAAGGCTTCATACCATATATATATTTTTTGATAAGCAAAAAAGAGTACATATATAAAGACACCTAAAAGGAGCATGATGTATACAATATTCACCCAGGCTAAAAGCCTAAAACAGGGAGAGAAAAAGCAAAAAAGAAACTCTCTCCTTACTTGAAGTTCAACTACTGTACAAAATCAAACATTGCCAAAGGATGGTTCTGATCCTCTATATACATCCCAACCCGTCCCAAAAAAATGCACATAAAATCAGATTTGATCGTTTGATCTGACTGCTCCACATCATTAAACACCCTCCTATTTATTTCTTTCCAAAGAATCCAAAACAAACACAAGGGGGCAGCCCTCCAAGTTTTTTTCCTCTAATTGTCAATGAATGAGCCATGCCAACTCAGCAAATTCCCTTTAACTGATGAGGGGATGACTAGGATCCTGGTATGAAGCCTTCATTTTTGGAGGTCTTGGTTTACAAGAGCTGGGTTTTCTCAAGTTCTTATTTTTATTTTTATTTTTTACTTTTTTACATGAAGTAGTGCTTTGTTCCTTTTATTAGTGGTAATTAACTGCATTAGTATTTTGCCACATTATGATTTCATCTGGTCTTTATTGCTGGGGATTTATTGACAAAACTCAAAACACAAGGGTTTGATGCTTGAGCATACCAGGGTTTTGAGACTGGAAGCTAAGGTCTTGGTTGAGAAACATAGGAAAGAGTAAGTGAGATCTATGACATTCAAAGGTACTGCAGGTAAAAGCAAAATGCAAGATGCAGCTGCAAATAATGATGCGAAGGAACTGTTTCTGAAGGATGAAGTAGAAGGTTATGGTGATAGTGGTAAGTCCAAGAGAGAGAAATTAGTAGCAGAAAAGAGGTTATTTGGGAGGTGGCCAAGGAAGGTGGTTCCTAACTTAAGGTAGAAATTGGCTGACATTTTTAGTGAAAAGGCTGTTGAAAAGAGAGTCATATTCTAATGGTCAGGGTCAAGAAGATGTGATGGTTCAAATCATTTTAATAATTGACAAGAGCAGTCACAAGATTGGGGCTGGTTAGAAAGAGGATGGTTTTGAGGCAAGCCAGGTTTCAGCTCAAATCCATGCCTGGTAATAGTTCCTCCCTGAGAACTGAACCAGAATTGAGTAGAAAGTCAAGGGTCAGGATTATGACAAAGACAGTGCAGAAGCATTGAAAGATGGTTAAGGAGGGTGACGCTGAACAACTGAAAAAGAGTTCAGGAACTAAGAATAAAATCATCGAAAGAGGTTGTAAGAAGGGAGAGTTCAGAATTGTGAAGGAAAAACCAGCCAGGTTAAGAAAGTGGAAGACCAAGTTGTGAAAGTTAATTAGGGGACGTGGTGGAAGAACGGGGATGCTAGTTATACTTCTTGTAAAGGCATTATAGGTATAAATCCATCATGGAAATAACCAAGGAAGCTATTGTAATATTGAAAGCACAAGCTGGAGATGGACCCCATCTCCTAACCTAACTCTATTTCCTAAATTTGCAAAGTAGAACTGGTAGCAGAACATCATGGTTCCTTCAAATCTCAGCTGATTTTTAACCCCCAAATTGCATGATCATGAAAGAAAATGTATCCTGCCAACATATACAATCCAAGGTTAAATTTTTAGATGGTGTGAGGAATATATATATATATATTTGATAACCGAGGAACCTTCCATGGCCAAGCCCTTAGGACACTCCATGGGGACCCAAACCTCGGGGTGTTGACCGCCCCCAGATGGTGTGAAGGATATCCAAAGTAAGAGTTTAGAATCTTGACTTTGCACTCGGGAACCCAGGAAGTCAACTTAATCAGTGAAACCAAAAGATTGTGGAGACATAAATGCATCAGTTAGTATCCAATAAGGAAGAATATAAAAAATGACATGTAATCATCCAAGTGCACACCATGAAAGGAGGTAGACAAAGGAGAGAAAGGTATACGAGTGAAAAAAAAATATATTCAACCACTAAGCTGTGTCTCTCTCTACTACTACTATCATTATTATTGAACCATGAAAGCAGGTAAACAAAGGAGAGAAAGGTATACAAGGAAAAAAAAAACTATTCAATCAGTAAGCAAAACTATTCAACCATTAAGCTGTGTCTCTCTCTGCTACTAGTAGGCAACTAAGACTTTTCCTAACTTGATAAGTCAGAGAGTCATGAGTGGTGATTCTGTGGCCATTTTCTGATCTCTTGCAGGCAAGATAGTGAGGCTGCAATGAGATCAGCCTGGAGAACCAGACGAGAACCAGCCAGGAGATTTCCAGCACCTACAATTTAGTGCCACTAGTGACAGCCTAACTTGACAAGAGGAGCACAATCTGGACACTCAGGGGTCTGCACCACAAACATGGAACCAGATCTGTTCAAGAGGTGACTATGCACACTGGAGGCTATGAAACTGAGGTGTCCACCAGTCCATGGCCCCACAGAATTGATAAGACTGCTGGATTCAAGAATTCAGTGCATATATAGCTAACTCAAGCAAAAGACTTTGGACTAGCTAGTTTGGAATATTATAAAGGGGTTAATGGCGTGCTCATTCACAATTGATATTTTAAGAGAGGAGACACATTGGGGATATTTCATGCCAAAGTTCAATATTTAGGATGGAACTTGAGACCCTGTGAACCATGTGATGCATTCCCATCCAATAACCCAAGTGCACACCATAAAGGGGGTAGACAAGGGAGAGGAATATATGCAAGAAAAAGAAGAGATTCAACCCGTAAATGTTTTTTTTTTTTTTTTGGGCAACTAGGACTCCTCAGAACTTGATCATCAGAGTACATGAGCCATAGATGCTCTGGCTGTTTTCTGCTGATCTACAGGTAATGATGTGGATGGAAAGAGATCAGCCAGGAGAATAACCAGCCATTTTCATCTACTACATAGATCCTGACTGGGGGATCAATTAAGTCATATAGAAACCAAAAAATAAAAGCAAGAAATGGGAAAATACAGAGACAAAGGAATTCAAGTGAGTCATTGAAAAATGTAATTAACCTTCTTCCCATTTCAAATTTGCAAGTAAATAATAAACAATCACAATTTGATGGTCTTCTAATAGAAAAGATATTCACATTATCAAAGTTTTACATGGAGAAAATAACAAATTAATGCAAGAAAAAAATGTTCTAACCCTTTATCACCAAGTTTTGATCCATTGCTGCACAACTATGCCTACACAGTCATAGAACTTGACAACTCAACATTGCAGTATATTTCACGTGTGTTAGGTTTTTCTAGATTTTACTAATTAAAATGTGTTTACTACATGTCAATATTGATGAGGATGGAATCTGATAATACAGTTTGCTGCAGTTCCAATTCACTTTAGTAAGATGGCAATAGTGGATACCAACACAAAGATTTTGCATTCTTTGATCAAAACCAGAGTGGTTATATAGATATAGAAGACCTGCAGGATACATTTAACTGATGAGTGTTGCCCCATTGCCTATTAATACCCACCTAGGTCTTCTTTGATGCAGTTATAGATAATTCTAACATACTGTATTTTGTTTCTGATGCCTTCAGTGTTTTCTATGGACATGCATGTTCTGTGGCCTAGTATTCTGTCTTTGAAGCATGAAATGGACTTCTAATCATCTTACATAATTCCCCATTAATCACACATGACTCAGAAGGCATCCTTTCAATTTGACCACCCCATGTTCTCTTCCATGAAGCATGATTTGATCATTAAACTGTTGAAAATTTCTGCCTCAATGTGATCATACATCACTGCAATCACATTACACTCAAAAGGTACCTCTCCCCTTCATCCTGCTCTGTCTTCCATATTGTCCTGCTCTTGTTTCTCTGCCATCTGTTCCATACCCATTTCCCATTTTCAAAGCACCTCCACAGTCAATCCTCACAATCCAAACAAAAAGGAAAAAAAAGCTCACCTTTTGGAGTCTGTTCTATCTCTTCACTATTTATCCATGCTTGCAAAAATGGTAATCCGACCTTGTTCTCAATTTTTATTAACTTGAAGGCCACCTAAGTCATAGGATATTTCTGCAACAATCAGAACAGATTGGAGAGAAAACATCCAGGAATGTTCAAGAGTATGATTAACAGCCTCAGCTTAAAGTTGATCAGGTATGAATAGTTACAATTGGCCAATGAGGGTTGAAGAACAAAAAACTTAAAAAAAAATGTGGGAAAGAAAGAAAAGGAAAAACGATTTTCTTTATCTTCATTGAGTTTCTGAAACTATTAACATATTATTTTGAAAATTTCCCCTTTCCTTCATTTGAAGTTTGAAGTAAGATACAATCAAGGTTAGGGTCTCAATTTCTTCTCAAGTAGCTGTGTTTTCGTTTTGTTTGTTTTGTGATAGTTGTAGGATCAGGTGAGTTGCAGCCATGTGCTGTGAGTGACAGGAACTGCCATTGGCAATTGTTATATGAATCTCATAAACTGAAGTTGCACAGGCAGCTCCATTCCAGCAACATGAAGTTTACAGAACCTCAAAGAACAAACATGTGGATCCAAACACCATTTGCACCACTTGGTAGAACCACAGCCAAGTATGGAGGATGATGAGGCTCTTTTTAGAGGAAGCTCAAGAAGGAAGAATTTAACTTTTGGAATCCAAAACAAAATTCCCCAAATGGATGAATGAATTTAAAAATATATGGTTGGAAATGGCATCAGTATCAAATAGATTCCTTCTGAAAATGGCTTAACTACCATAGAAAATTCACTCTCTCCTTTTAACTGCAAGGTCTGTCCCCATCTTAACTCTTGCTCCACTCAAACGGCCATGAAGAATCAACCAAGCACATATGCGAATAAGTGTGGGTAATAGGACCACAGACTCCATGCGCTACTATCTCAATTTTTTATTTACTTGACAAGTAACAGATCAAAAAGGATTTTGTTACCCTTCTAAGCTATTTCCTTGACTGTTGCAAGTAGTAAAACAGGTAAAGTATTTGATGCTTTAGGAAACAGCATGAAATCATTACCAAACAAATGAATAAGATATCTGCTCATCACTTTATTAATGTTTCTTTCTATAAACATTTTGAATTTTCACTTTCATAATACTTTAGCTTTTAGTAAGAATAAAAACATTCCATGTTTTGGGTTTTCATTTGACATTCCTCTATATAGGCAAAGATAGTATATCAACAGGTGCCTAATAAAAAGAGAGCGCAGACAACATTTATCTTTGTTGTTTGGGAATCCATGCTAAACTTCTAATTTTTTTCATTCTTCTTGGCTTTTTTGTTGCCCACATAATTCAATTTATTTTGGGTTTTAGTTATACAATTGGTATACTTCAATATAACCTGTTAAATTTGTTTTACTAAAGTTTCTTGTTAAAATACTAACTTGGTCTGTCAACTTAAGATTTATGACTATTCTAATTTTATATTAAAGAGGAAACCCAAGTCTTGAACAGACATGTGGCAGGAAAGAGCACACTAAAAGGTCCAGGGGCTTGAATCCAAGCCAAGAAGTTGAAGTTACAAGAGTTGAAAGCTACAAACAACGCTTGTGATAATGGAATCCAACACCGCCATTTGGTGACACATGCCTTGGTCAAATTTTTGGCCTTTTACTTTAAAGAGATTAACCATGGTTTGAGGGGGCAAAGGAGGGAGAAAGCTGGCATAAAAGCTCCAAACCTAGCAAAAGAATGTATAGACAAAAACCCTAGCTGTTAATATATGAGAAAACCCTAGCTGCCATTTAACCATGTTTTGCCTTTTTCGATTTTGACTTTGAAGTCCACCAAAGGTTTTCCGATGTTTCTTTTCACAGTATCTGGAATGAGGTATTAAAAACTCCTATAACTGCTAAAATAAGGTATGTAAAAAACCCTAGCTACTATTTAACCCAACTCTCTTCCTTTTTTTTTAGTTTCCTGATTATGGTGTTAAAGTATGTACATTGAAACTCCTTTTATGTGATTTTTCAGGTGAGTAGCAAGGGGTATGAATCCTAAAAACCTCTCCCATCAACCAAAATAAGGTACGTGCAAAAACCCTAGCCTCCATTTCACTCACCTCCTTACCTTTTCCTGACTTGGGTGTTGGAGTGAAAAATATCATCACCTGTGATAGCTCAAGGCCCAACATGACTCAATTGCGGAATTGGGGCATCAGGGATACAAAATCCTCTCTAACCTATCAAAATAAGGTATTCACAAAAACCCTAGCAGCCACTTGACCTACTTTTGTTCCTTTCTCTGGCTATGACATCAGAATGCACACACCTAAGCTCCTTTAGTTTGTCTTTATAAAATATCGAATGAATAGCGTAAAACCCCTTTAACTTTTTTTTTTTGATAGGCAAATAAGAGATTATATGATAGGCAAATAAAACCCCTTCAACTTGATAAAGCAATATGCACAAAAACCTTAGCCACCACTTAATTTACC
Organism: Vitis vinifera; assembly: GCF_030704535.1. Lineage (NCBI taxonomy): Eukaryota > Viridiplantae > Streptophyta > Magnoliopsida > Vitales > Vitaceae > Vitis > Vitis vinifera. The sequence goes on from NC_081810.1 coordinate 2,782,730, forward strand.
TCTCTTTCTTTTTCTGAATTTTGTGTTAGAGAGTACACATTAAAGCTTTTTTCATGTGACTTTTGTAGATATCATGGTTGAAAGTATCAATTGAGACCAGTATGACTCAGCCGAGTCATATCCATCTTCGGCATGGCCATGATGAGTTTAAAGAATTGTGCTCCAAGGAATTCGCTATGAGGTAAACAAAAATCTCTAACTTGCAAAAGTAAGTATGAGTAAAAAACCTAATCATCACCTTCCCTTTGTTATTTTAGACATGGGTGTTGAAACTAGAACTTTCAGAATGCTTTTTGTAGGCACCTTGAGTTCAAGAAGGAGCATGACTTGATTTTGGGGCAAGGGGAAGGGGTATGGGTTGGGTTGGTAGGGATTAAGATTATAAAAACCCCTTTAACTTGTCAAAATAAGGTAAAAATCTAGTCCCTGTTTAACCTACCCTTTTTCGTTTTTTTGACTTTGGTATTTAAGCATACAATTAAAGCTCCTCTTATATGTCTTTTGCAAGTACCCAATAAAAATATAATTTTATAAGAGCCGTTTAACTTGCCAAAATACGATATACACAAAAACCATAATTGCCATTCAATATGATTTTCTTCTTTTTTTCTTTTTGAGTTGGTGTCCATTTTATGTAAGGGCAAAGGGTACTAAGACCCTCTTAACTTGTTAATAAGCTAAGCAATAAATAAACAAATAAAAGAAACTGAAACACACTCACACACACACACACACGCCACTACTTAACCTACCTCTCTACCTTTTTCTTTGGCATCAGTGTAGACCTACTAGACCCACTTCGGGATGAGTTTTGTAGGTACCCAAACAAGATTGTAAAAACCTCTCTAACCTGGTAAATAAGGTATACATAAAACTCTAGCCACCACTGACCTAGTTCTCTTCTTCTTTTTAACTTGGGCCTCTTGTGTGTACATAGAAGCTCCTCTATTATGTCTTTATAGGTACTTTCATGAGCTTGAGGCTTGACATGACCAAAGAAGAGTTCACCTTCCTTATTCCTCAGGATTAGAGTACCAACAATACCAAGTTTTGCAGCATTTGATTAGGGATTTAAATATTGATTCATTTTCTTTGAATTTAAAAAAATTTAGTGTATTCTTTCTTAATACATTTACTAGTTGTAACTCTTTAAACATTTTACTTTGTTGGAGTTAGTTTAGAAGTCAATTGCAACATTGAACTTTTTATTTTAAAATGAGTAGCATTAGAAAATAAATTTTTATGTTATCTTTATTTCCAAATTGAAAATTCTTTTTTGCTCTTAATGACCTCATATATTTAGAAAGCTCAAAGATTTAATAACAGTAAAGATCTCTCAGATTTTGTTATACATCCTTATCAATTGTTTGGTGTTCCCTAATTCTCTTTTTCTTTTTTCTTTTGTAGGGATCACATTTTTAGTATCTTTTCAAAGTCAAGATCAAGATAATCTTTTTCACCTTTCACATTTCTATCGATTGAAATAAGTGTTACCTCCTTATCAATTGTTTGATATTTTCCATAATCCTTCATTTTGTTTCGTCTTTTCTTTTGCAAGAATCAAGATTCAGATGTTATTGAATACATAGCATCAAATAATAAAAGGTAAAAAAGAACTTTTTATTCCTCATATTGATCAAATAAAATGTTTTTTGTAGTTTTCTTTTTTGGTTTATTGATTTGATTAAGGGAATGAGACGAACACTTCTTTTTCCTCATTGTGTTTATTCAGAATTTGGTTATATGCCTATTCACATGGCATTTTGAGTTTGAGGGTTTAAAGGGGAGGGGGGGTGTGGGTTGGGTGGACGGGGTTTGCAGTTTGTGTGGGGATGGGGCTGCGCATGAATCACATGTGAGGCAGGTTTACATGTTATTCACTGGTGGGGAAGAGCCTTGGCTTCATATACATTGTTGTTCCATCTTAGTAGTTATTTAAGGATAACTGGTGAGTTAGCCACTCCAATCAATTGGTTCTGTTCAGGAATAACTATGGTAGCTAAACAGTGTACTTCCCCAACAAGTTACAATGTATTTACCAGGGACTATTCAATAGTTTCTATCTATTTGTTAATTTAGCACTGTAAGTGAATTTAACATTAGAACTAAGTAGGGGATTAGGCCCTGATTTGGGTGCATGAGCACCCTAGAAATCACTATTTAATTTTAAAGTTTTATATTTAATCATTTTTCATTTTTTTCTGCTCCTGTATGTTTATGTTCCTGGACTTTGCCTAAAGCCATATATTTCTTACACAAGTAACTTTATTCTAGGCATAAAGTCTTCAATCGATTGTAAACTGTAGAACAACAAATAAATTTTTTTGACAATAGAATCATAGTTCAAATCATCAAGAATAAAAGACTGAGAGAAGAATAAGTACATGAAAAAAATGCTAATACTTTATATGCATCTACTAAGAGACATGTCACTGGCCAATATTTTGTATTGATGTACATATCAAATGTAAAATTTTCTCTTGAAAATTAAAAGAGTACTCAACTAACTAATGTTTTATTTTGGGAATTTAACTTTTAGATAAAATATTTCAGTAAGAATGTTCATATTAATGTAAGTAGTTTCTCAATATCCTTATATGCATCAATTCAGTTTTGTTACTTTTGCCAAATCCAGAAAAATAAGTGTATACTAGTATAGTTATACCAAATTTAAGAGCTAATAATTGTTTATTATGAACCCACTAAGCAAGGTTGTTCACTCAATAAAGAGGCGTATACCTTTACTCTTCATGTATAAATAAAATGAATCTTTCACAAAGTTCTGATGTTAGATCTCTACAAGAAGAGAGGAGATATTTGGTGTTCTTGTGGCTAACAGATACAACTTCAAGAAGCCCATTCAGCTTACTTCTCACAATCTCAAATGTTTAGAGGTATGCTTTCATATAATTTTGGTTATAGTAGTGAACTTGATACTCTAAATCCTCATTTATTCAATTTGGTTTTAAGAAAGAAAAGTTGGCAATATATCCATCTCTAGTTCTATCTATTGGCATATAGTTTTCAGGATTCTTAGGCGAATTTCCATGTTCATAACTGCAATCTTATTTTATGCACTGCCTTGATTTTCTTGATTAAGATTGTGCAAACCAAGCAATCAAGCAGATTTTTTAGGTCCAATTATTTGGCCTTAGGTGGAAACTCCTAGGCTAAGCAGCCTCTCACAGTTTCAATTCCAAACTTTGATTGGTCACTTCATGTTAGTAGACATTAAGATGATTATAAACATGTTTTAATCAGAGAAAAAGATTAAACATAGACATAGATATAAACATTTTATCAACAGCGAGAAAAGACAGACAAACCATTCCAACAGAGTCTCAGGTCAAGATAAAAGAGTGTACATAATGTTAAACTCGGTCTTCTACCTTCTTAACGTCGTTAGCTTTCCTCCTCTGTTCAGAATACAACTTTTCATCCCTCTGAGCATTTCTTATTTCATCTCCGAAGACCTTTTTCAACTGTTCTGCATCACCCTCCTCAACAGAGTCTTCTGATTTCAATGTTTCTGCACTAAACTTACCACCATCCTGATCCTTGGCTTTCTTCTTATACTTGGGTTTAGTTCTCAGAGTGAAACAATCACCTGGAATCAATTAAAGGTCAAACCTCTATTGCCCCAATACAAATCTTCTTTCTCGTCATCTCGAAACTGAATCTTATGACACCTTTTGCTATTATCAAATGACTAACCTTGGCCAACGAACCATCTTCTTGAACCTGACAATTGACTTTCTCACCAACAATCCTTTTAATACCATTCTCAGCCAAATCTACCTTCTGGAACTTAGGAACATCCTTCCTTGGCTGCAGCCTCAGTGAACTTCTCTCTGTCCCTGACAAGAAACCCTGTCCCATTCCCCCATCAGCACCCCTCTTTAGCTTCATTGGAATCTTAGACTTCTCCCTGGATGGAGCATTATCACCCTTTCTAACTTCATCCCCACTTTCCAACTTACTCTTTTTTGCTGCAGATTTCTCTCCCTTGGACTTACTACCACCACCAACAACCTTCCTACCATCTTCATCCTTTGCAGCCAATTCCTTTTCATCATCCTTACAGCAACATTTTTTTTTTGAATACCCCTCCTTGTGGCCGATCTTGCTTTCTTATTAATCTGCTTCTCAATCAAGACCTTAGGTTCTGTTCTCAGAACCTAGAGTCCTCAAACTACAAACCCTAGTGTTACAGTTATCTTCAAGATGTCCTAAAGAGTAAATACGCCATGAGATCTGAATCCTGAAAAAGACGAGCAAGTGCACAAAAGCTAATATTACAAATAAAAGAAACAGAGCAATAATACATATAAAAGACCATTTAAAGAAATCCGTCATCAAACTCAAGTAAATCGTAGAAACTCTAAAGACCTGAATCTACGATGTTTGAAATTTCCATACAACAACCCAGATGGAAAATGCAAAATCCCAACCAGCAAACCACAGAACACATGCCATCCCTGAAGTTATCAAAACTCTGATTGAACATTTGAAAACTTCAAAACTCCACAAACCTCATAGCCCTTCTAACTGAAGACACTAACAAACCCAAAAACCCTAGTTGATAAAAAGTTAAGAATCTCAAACAACACACATCAATCTTAATGGATTCAAAATCTTAACAGAGCATGATAACAGTGACCCAGGGTTTTGAAAACCTCAGAAAGTGATGGGAATTCCCATTTCTTTCAACCTAAAAGATTCTCTTAACAGACTACCATTTAGAAGGGAAAAAAACCCTATTCATCATAGGCTACTAAACCACCTGCAACCCAATTAGTCAGTTGACCCAATCTGAACAGTGTTATGGAGGAGGGAAAACAACCCTAGATATGAAGCACCAAAAAAATAATTCATAGCATGCAAGTAAAACACCCAAATACCAAAACCACAAACCTGAAACCCTTGCATTTGAGAAAAGCCTAGATTTTCAAGAAAACCTCTTCCATGGAAGAGAAAAATAAAAACTGAGGGGGAATCTTAATAAGAGAATTCTTCTCACCTATACAAAATCCCAAAAATGAAAACTCTCAAACTGTCCGCAACCTTATTAATCCATTGTATCTTATCCAGTCTGAGTTGTGAATTGAAAAGATTAATAACCCATGATACAGAAAACCATTGAACCAAGGGTTTTGAAAATTTTTGGAAGCGAAGGAAAATCATCAATTCTTTCCATCCAATAGATAATCCCGAAAAAAGAAAAAATTAAACAATTTAACCAAATAGATCATGATTTAACAGAGAAAAGACCCAATTCATACACAAGACATCTAATTGATCACACCCGAAGATTATTAAATTTATAAGCAATTCAATAGCCCATTTTAGTTATCTAACATGAAACCCAAATGATATTGAAATGAAAAGAATCAAGAAATACTCAGAAACCAAAACCAATAAATCTGAGGCCCTGGCTTCCAAACACCCTAGTTTTCCACAAAAAAAAAAAAAAAAAAAACTCTGACCCTGAAGAGGACATACAAAACCCAGAAAAACGCTTGAGCAATTAAAGCTAGCAGGCCATGATATAGCAAGATAGAAAAAAAAAATAAAAAAATAAAAGGGATAACCCACAATTTAGACATGCTAAAAAGCAAGGTCCAACACCTATGGGTTGTAGCCTTGAAGGAACACAGAAAATAGTAGTGAATACCTTTGTGGCAATTGAGATTGTGCTTGGGTCTGGGCTTTAATGTGGGCAGAGATTTGCATTGCATAGAGAGCACAGCCATGACATACTGAAGAAGAGCGGGAACTGTTTGTGAGATGTTGATTTGTTGCCTACGTACACATATCCTCCTCAAGGCAGTCAACTCTAAATTTTTCTACACTTTCACACACACCATCACTTTGGTGGGATGACGTTTTCAAACCCACACACCATAGAAAAATCGCTCATTTTTATTAAATATTTTAGTGGAATAATTTTTTTAATTTTATTAAAATTCATTCACCATATTATGTACTTTACAGGAGAGCTATTGGTCATTTATATAATTGAATTTATTGGAAAATTATTTAGAAGAAAATCTAACTGAGAATTCAGTCAACCTACCTCACACATAGGTCATGCTATTTTTCAAAGAAAAAATCCTTGTGCAAAGATAAAAGTACAGACCTAATAAAGACAATAGACTGCTAGAAAAAGAAGTATTTCTTGTGGGTTTATAACTCATTGAAAATCTTTGTTTTCATTTCATAGTGCAAGCCCACTCAGAGACAACACAATCCAAATATAAGCAATCAAGTATACATGGAAAAAAGGGGGATTTGGGGAGAGAAAAAAGTTGACTGATGAATTAAAAAAAAAAAAAGGGTTTTTTTTCAAAAGAAAGTCTGTACAGTGGAAAATATTGGGCACCAAAGAAATAGCTCAGAACTCTACTGCCACTAAGCCAAAAACCAAAGCAAATGAAGTTCACGTGTCACATCTCACGAACAATTCCCGCTCTTTTTCAAGCTGACATGGCGTGTTCTCTGTGCTCTCAATGCAAACCTCTGCTCACATTAAAGCAGAGACCTAAGCACAATCTCAAGTCTCGACTCGCACAACCCAGAGTTACTTATGTATTACTATAAGTCCATAACGCTCCCTTATCTCTTTCTCTCCTTTCTTTCTTAGGCTTCAAGTTGTGGCAGCTGGGAAGCTTGGCTCTTGTGCATGTAAGTTGTGGGTTGTCTTCTTCTTTGCTCTATCCTACCTTTTAAGCTTCAGATGCGTAGGGTTTTTCTGGGTTTTTTTTTCTTTTTCTCTTAAGAATTCTTCTGGGTTCTTAGTTTCTTTTAAGAATTCTTCTGGGTTTTGCTTTTCTCTTAAGAAATCGTCGGGGTCTTTTTTGCCCTTACGAGTTCTTCTGGGTTTGCTACCCGGAAAAAATTCTTTTGAGTTTTCTTCTCGGTTTGGAGTTCTTCTCGGTGTTTATTTTTCTCTTCCGGGGAAGAGTTTTTTTTTTCGGTGTAAAGCTAGGATTTCTCGAATGCAATACTTCATATCTAGGGTTACTCTTCCCATTTCAGAACCCTGTTTGGATCAGTTCAACTGGTTAATTAGCTTGTAGGTGGTTTAGTACCCTTCGATCAATTAGGGTTTCATATGTGAATTGGGTTTTCTCCCCCCTTGCTAAAATGATAGTCTGTTAGGTTAAATTGACTACGAGCGTTTTAGGGTTTTCTTTGGGTTGAAAAAATTGGGAATTTCTTCACTTTCTGATATTTTCAAAACCCTAGGCCAATTATTTTCTACCATGCTCTGCAAGGGTTTTGAATTCGGAAAGATTGATGAGTGTTGTTTGAGATTCTGAACTTTCTATCAATTTTGTGTTTTGTGGGTCTTTTAGGGTCTGGAGAGTTAGAAGGGTTATGAGATTTGTGGAGTTTGGAAGATTTCAAACTTTCAATCAGAGTTCTGATAACTCTAGGACGACATATGGTCTGTGGTTTACTGGTTTGGCTTTTACATTTTCCATCTGGATAGTTGTTTGGAAGTTTCAAACACCATGGATTAGGGTTTTTAGAATTCTAGGATTTACTTGAATTTGATAACTTTTTTTTCCCCTTAATGGTCTTTTTATATGTATTATTGATATGTTTCTTTGCTTTGCAGCATTAACTTTCAAGTACTTGTTGGTCTTTTTGCAGGATTCACATCTCATTAGGCATTTAATGTTAGGGATGTCTTGAAGATAATTTTAACTCTAGGGTTTGTAGTTTGAGTACTCTAGGCCATGAGAATGGAACCTAAGCTCTTGGTTGGGAAGCATAGTAATAAGAGAGCAAGATCTGCAACTCGAAGGGGCATTGGTGGTAAAACAAAAAACGATGTAACCATAAGTGATGATGTAAAGGAATTGGATACAAAAGTTGAACTAGGTAGGAAGGTTGCAGTTGGTGGTGGCAAGTCCAAGGGAGAGAGATCTGCATCAAAAAAAGGTAAGTTGGGAGGTGGGGATGAAGTTTTAAAGGGTGGTGGCAAGATTCCATCTGAGGAGAATTTTAAGACTCCAATGAAGCGAAAGAGGGGTGCTGATGGGGAAATCGTACAGGCTTTTTTGTCATCTACAGAGAGAAGTTCATCTAGGCTGCGGCCAAGGAAAGATGTTCCTACTTTCCGGAAGGTGGAGTTGGCTGAGAATGATAGTGAAAGGATAGTTGGGAAGAGAGTCAAGATTTATTGGTCAGGATCAAGGAGATGGTTTGTTGGTCGTGTTAAGGCATTTGACCATGACAAAAGATGCCATACAATTCACTATGAAGATGGTGAGAAAGAAGATCTAGATTTGAGGCAGGAGAGGTTTGAGCTTGAAGTCTTTCCTGGTGATGGTTTCAACCTCATAGTTGAGCCCAAGTCTGAGAAGAAAGTCAAGGCTTGGGATGGTGTTAAGGACAGTGCAGAGAAAAATAAAGAATCCTCAAAAAAGGCTATGAGTGGGAAAAAGGTGAAAGTTAAGGTAGGAAATGCCAAACCAATGAAAAGTCCCGTGAAGTCAAAGAAAAAGAGAACAGTAAGAGCTACAAAAATGAACATGTCACTATTAAACAGAAAGGAAGAGACCAAAGAGGAGGCAAACCTAACTGAAAGTGTTGAGGTTGATGTGGAGCATGATGAAGTCAAGACAGATACACTGCATAGTGAGATCATTACTGAAAAATCTGCGGAGGTTAATTACCTGGAGAATGACAAGGCTGACTCTCCTGTGAAAAATGCTAGTGGAAAACATGGTGAAATTTCAGCCCAAGCTACGAAACCAAATTTCAATAGCGAGAAGGGAAAAAGCTGCTTGGATGATGGTAAGATCAGTGGAGAGGCAGGTGATGATGCAGAAAAGCAGACAGAGACTGAGAAGAAAATGGAGTTCAAAGATGCAATGACTAAGGAGTGCTCAGATACACAGGATGTAAAAGATAATATGGTGGACCTGGCCATGGATGTGGAAGTTTCTGTTCATCCTGAAGAAGTGGAGGAGAAAGTGATACGTGGAGAAACCAATGTGGATGGACCAGGGGGTGTTAATACTGAGAAAAGTGCAGATGATATCCAGGGGACCTGTGATGTAGCTGTGGATCTGCAGGTGAGCCAGAGCAAGGAGGTAAGTGGCTCTTCTGGAGATATGCCCAAGGATGAAAGCAATGATGATGCTGAGATTCCGAAACCCCAACCAACAGAGAATGATCCAAAATTCAAAGAAAGTGAGTGTTTTTTCCATTTTCCCCTGAAGAATTATATATGTGCGCAATTATATCTCTTGCTCAATTGCATGTTGGGATTGGGTGTACTAATGGCTCATTTTGCACTTTGTTTTGTTTTCTGGGGTCTCTTTCTATCTCTGTGTTTTTTTAGTACACTGCCTTTGTGTTGTTTTCCTGTAAATGACCTTTCCTCAATGTTTGTCATGTATTTCGATTTATGGAAATTTTAATTGTCCAAAACCTTGAAGGTTTTTTTTTAAAGTTCCAGAAAGAATTCATTATCATGATTGTCATGGTTTATGTTGGCACATGATTTCCTGAAATTAATGTTTTTAGAGTGGCAAGCTGTCTTTGCATATATTTTCTTTCTAGCTATATGCTTGAACATTAAGCTGTCAAGTTCTGTAATTGTGTGGGCTAACTTGTGCAGTAATGTTACCAGGCATGGTCATGACCTGTTAGAATATTTTTCCTTCACAACTTTGTCCTTTTTCACTTGTATGTGGGCATGTATGTTGGTTTTTCTATTTTACTTCAGTTATCTTCCATCCAAAAATTTAACATCTGATTGGTTTATGTTGTCAGGATGTGTTTTCTTTTCACAATTGTAAAATCACTTTGGAATCAGAAATTTCAGTTGAGATTAGGAGATGACTTTACCCAGTTAGGTCATACAATGTACAAAAGAGAGCCCATTGTTGAAACTATATTGTCCAGTTGTTTTTATCTGTTTCTAGTGGTAAAAGGAAAGTGTCTAAACATGGATTTTACAATTTCATGTTGTTGTTGGTCACTTCCATTTGGTGGTTCATGTGTATTATCTATTTGGTGCTTTTATTGATCTTATTCAACATTTTCCCATGACAAAATGCTTTGTATTCTGAACCTTGATCGGAGTTGTGAGGAATGTCTGTGCAGGCTCTTTTTGGAGTTTGAGGAACCAAAATTTTGTATTGGGTCAATAGCTGGTGACCTGAGAGAATTTTATGTTCTTCAATATAAGACTGCTGTTTTGACCAATTCTGTTGAAATTTGGCATTCAAAGTTAGGGTTTTTAATTTAGGAAAGTATTTTAGGAATAAAAAAGGAGAGATCATTTAGGATGATTCAGTTTCCTAATTTTAGGAGAGAATCAAGCTAGATTGATATTTTCTTATTTAGTCATTTGTGTATATATATGTGTATGGTGTGTACCTAAAAAATCAATAAAGGAATTCAGAAATTCTTCAAATTCCCTTGCTCATTGCAGCATCAGAATTGAGTTTCATATATTCTTTGTGCTACTACTATCACCATTCAAATATCATTCATAGTAGTCTCACTTTTAGGGAGATGCACACTTAGATCCAACTCAATAAAGCTGTATCCCAGATACTTGGGTTCAGTCATATGAACTCTATTTTGCTATTTTGCTCTCCCACAGCTGTATCTCTTATTAAATCATATGCTCCCCCATGTCTTCTGCTCAGCTTAAATCACACTGTTTTATTCTGCCTCGGCACTAACAGTCTAGAACTTGAATCAAATCTGTTCCCCTTCTGCAATCGTTTTACTTCATTGCACATCAGGAGATCATCTTGTCCTCTCTTTACACCTCATTCATCTCACCTTCCCCATTTTTATGGATAACTTTCTTAACTGCCCAACGTTTCACACCACAAAGCATGTATGGTTTTCTTGCTGTCTTGTGAAGTGTTCTCTTTAATTTGACAGTTTTTATTGATCACACTACACTTTTGAAGCACCTCTATATTTATGCATCTAGATTTGCTCTCTATGCAGTGTTCTCTCCGATCTGCATTGCACCTTCTCATGGATGATAGATTTTCAATAATTAAAATTGGTCAGGTTTAGGCGCCTCCAGGATGACTAAAGTCTTGCCAATCTATGTTCTCATGAAACTCTTGTGTACAGTTCTGTGATGGAGTTCCCCTGGTTTATCTTTTAAGTGACCTTTAGTTGAATGGATATACTGTCTGAATTCTACTTATCATCATACCTTTTGATTCGAAAACATCTTCCCTAGTTCTAACTTTGGATTGACCATGTGCTCAAACATCCAAAAATTTTTGCTTGCTTACTCTTAACGTAAACAATATAAATACATTAATAGGAAAAAAACATGTCAAAGCTACTGAAACACAATTTGATCAATTGGATTGTCTTTCTTGATTATGTTCCCTGTTGTAACTGATAGCTGTCCTGAGTCTTGAGATTTAAGCGGTATATTCTTTGAGGTGACCCCTTCTGCTAAACTTGTGATGTTTATCAAGATGAAAGAGGTTGTGAAGAAAGCCTCTTTTCTCTCTTGCTTGCTTCACACCCCCTTCCTCCCTCCCTTCCTTCCCCTGCCAAAATTCACCATTACCACACTGTAAACTTGGTGTACACTTAGTATCGGTTGCAGGAAATTGTGGGTTTGCTTGCTTTAACTTGGAACTCAATGAATATGATGCTGATACTTGTTCCTTGCTCTGGTATTTCAGATGATGGTGGAGCTCCTTCATAAATGAAGCCGGTTTGCAGCAACATGAATGGGGGGTATAAGCTGGGTTTCATCAGGAGTAGCCGATTTAGTTAGAAGATGCTTGACCTCATTCCAACTTTGATGAATCTTTGTACCATCATCACCTCTGTTTCTGCCTTTCTTTTGTTAAGTTAACTGCCTGTTTATAGATTACCAACTCTCCATTTCAGCTTCTGTGCAAAGTACAACTACCTAAGCATTAGATGTATGAATTATGAATCCTGCTAGTTTATTATATTTATCTACTCCATTTTTGCATCATCATGAGTTTTCCCCCTGCATATTCCTGCAAATTCAGCCACTCACTGCCACTGGGAGACCAGCTTCAGATATTTTGGAGGGAGGGCTTCAATAGCCCACTCTGTTATTAAACTTATTATGAGTCTTTTGGCTGCTAGCCTGCTAGCCTGCTAGCCTGCTAGCCTGCTACCCTTATTTATCGCTGTATAGTATATACCCATTTCAAAATTCAGTTCCTTTCATTATTATTTTTTGTTATTATTATTATTGTGTGCCAATTTTTGTTGTCTTCGCTTTTACAGAAGATTAAAATTGTAAATAACTTTTATGAAATTTATATAAAGGTCCATCAGGTTCATAACAGTTAACAAGTTTATTTGGCCTCATAAGGGTATCTGTTGAGTTCTATAATCCCGATGTTGTATCTACATAAATCATTTTTTTTTAAATATTTTTTCTTTTCTTAATACTTTTCACTACCAAATATAGATGAAGGGTAAAAATACCAAAGTGAGGTTATATATGTAATTTTAGAAATATTGAATTTTTATTTTTATTTTTTAATATAACTATTATCTTATCCGTTTTCATCAAATATGTCATATTTTTTAAATAACATTTTCAAATTTCAATTCTCACTAATCATTAATAAATTCAAAGTAAGCTTGGTTCATTGGTCTCTCAACCCAAATTACTTTTTGGAATAAATTTTAAAATCTTATCTATGATATTGACATTCTAATTTTTGGTTAATGCTAATAATTTGAAATTTACATTAATATTTGTTTTAATTATAGCATTTGGAATGACTTGTAAACTAATGCAAAATTTCGTGGAAGTGGATGAATAAATTGGATAACAAAAAAAAAAAATGAATTTATGAAGTAATATTGAATTAACAATCTAAGCTACAATTCTGATTTCATTAATTTAATTATCCATGGCCTTTTCTAAGCATTAGAAGTTTATTACAATGGGGATTCGTCCACTTATTGATTCCAAACAAGTCCAATTTACTTAATTTTTATAAAATATAAATAATAGATAAATAAATAAATATGCTGAGTAAGATGAGTGACCATAGATAGTGTTGGGTTTGTATCGTGTTGAGTCAGAAAATAATAATAATAAAAAAAATACTCAAATCCATTTGACAATAGTGTCAAAGTTGTTTAATAAATGAGTTAAAGTTGAGTTATTTATGAATTAATCTAAATAATTATTAACACGATTATAATTTATTTAAGCTATTTTAAATTTTAAATTTATAAAAGCATTATTTTAAAATACTTTTAGTTATTTTAATTTTAAAAATCTTAATTCATTTAATTATGATATAGGCATAGTATAGAAAATAAATTTTAATTTTAATCTTATTTATTATTTTATTTAATATTAGTTATAAAATATATTTTACTAATTATAATGAAATATATAAATCTTACGTAATTAGTTATTTATTTATTTTTAAATGGTATGATCTTTATAATTAAAAATTATCTGTTTTTAAAAAAAAATAAATTTATAAAATTAATAAATTTATATAAGTTAAATGTGTGTTAGGATTAATAGATACATTATTTTGATTTAATTAAGTAAACAGGGTTACATATGAGCCATTTTGACATGATTAAATAAATGGGTTAAAAATATTCCACTGAATAGTTAAAACTCTGAGGATTTATTAAACAAATTATAGGGGTTAACAAAATTACAACACAAATATTATTGTACTTAATTTGAAACATTTAGATTATGATTGTTTACTATAAAGTACTATTGAAAGAAAAAAATGTTAAAAATAAATAATCTTTTTTAATGTTTGATTATATTATGAAAATTGAAAAAAATAAATAAATAAATATCACTTAAATTAGTTAAAAATTTATGTATTTTTAAATTATTTAATATTTATATCAAATAGTTCAAATAAGTGAAATGACCTTAAAGTAATATATAAAAAGGGAAACGTTAAATGCATTTATCTAAACTCTCTTTGTATTCACCTTATATACACATCTGTCTAAAATTTTTAAAACTTCTACGTACATCCATCTTATTATTTTTAAAAACTCAAAATCTTTTCTTCCTTTATCCCTCAACCCATTTAGTCTCAACTACAAACCCTAACTACAAATCGTCTTATTTGAAATTTATTTGATATTAGAAAACTATTGTAGCTATGTTCATAGCTAATTTCATTTTTCTTTTTTTTTTGTATTTTGTTTGAATCCATATAACATAAAACATGAAAATCTTTTAGGGTTTATTCATATATAATTTTTGACAAAAACAAATTAGGCAGGATGTAGGCTTGATTTAAAAGTGAGAAATAATAAAAAATCGTAATGAAAGTGGAGCATTAAAAAAAATAAAATTGGATACCATGGTGTTTGGTAGGCTAGACATAATTGAGAGATTGGACATAAATGAGATGCCCAATTTTTCGGTTTTGGATGTTTCAACTATGCCCATCCTTAAGTGTTGAACATGTGATTTTTAGGATTTTCATCAAAGGGTATTTATGTTTTAAAAAATTTTATTAGAAGAGTTGATACAAAGAGTTTAGATGGTTGCATTTATAAACTCCTATATAAAAATAATTTATTGATTTTTAATTTCTTCTATTTTTTATTTTTTTTTAATTTTCTTATTATTTTCTTTTCCTAACATTTTCCCTTAAAATTTCCGAAAACCACATGAAACCTTAAATTTGTGCTATTTTTCAATCATATTATCCTGTTAATGTAAAAATTGCCACCCTAGGACTGCCCACTTTGACTACTTTGACTATTTGTCTCTGAAGTGAAATGCATTCCGATCCGGTTTCAATGTATCATCCCATACTTAATGTATCCTAATTTGGTTTTGCCTCTTTCCCATTTTTAATTCATTAGCCTTTTTCTTTTCGCCACGCGCTACCTCCCTCTCTCTTGGCATTTTAAACTTTTACCTTTTTGTTTTCTCCCTTCTAATTTTCTGGGAAAAGACTTTTCTTAGATTCCACCCCCCTTCTTTTTTAAAAAAAAAAATTAAAGATTTGTTTGGTAACAATTTTTAAGAAACAGGTTTTTATTCTTTAAAATTAAAAAGAATAGAAAAATATATTTAATTACAAAAAATTGTTTTCTATTTTCTATTTTTAAGAATATAATACATAATATTTTTAGAGAACATCTTTATATTGTTTTTACTTATTTTCTAAAAGTTGTTTTAAAAATTATTATGCAAATGTATAGAGTGATTAAAAATAAAATAATAGATATAAAAATTATTTTTAAATTATATTTAAAAGTATTAAAAATAGGTTAAAATTATCTTAATTAAGATAAAGAAATTTAGTCATAATATTATTTTTTTTAAAATACTTTTTATAGCTCAAAATTAGTAATCACCATAATTATCTTCTATAAATCTATTCCTTTTTTGAACTAAATTTTTCTATCCTATGACTTATTAATTTACCATAAATTTTCTTCCCTTTTAGGTAGTTTAGGGAGTGTTTAATTAAACTTAATACTTATTACTTAATGATTTAAGTTGATTTTAAGTTAAATTATACTTAAATGATTTACTTAAAATTTATAATTTAATTATAATTTTAAGTATTAAGGTTATTTAATAAAATTAACTTAAAATTTATTATAAATTATCAAATTAACACATTTATTCTCATAAATTATAATTAGGTAAAAGACATCAAGAAACGATGGAGATTATGGAGTAGTAAAAGATATCGTAGGGGTAACTAGGGTAAATGAATGTAAAAATATGAAATGAAAACATAAACTTAAAAATAAATTAATTGTTTTTATTTATTATTTAGAATTGTTTTTGATTTCAAGTCATATCATTAAATTATTTAATCCAGCATACTTAATTTACTTAATAATTTAAATTAAGTTATTAAATCACTTGAAACTATTAAGTTGATTTGTCATACACTCACTTAGAGGATATTTGATAAAATTTAATATTTATTATCTAATGACATAAATTACCTTTAAGTTAAATTATACTTTAGTTATTAATTTAAAACTTATTACTTAATTCTTATTTTAAATATTAATATTGTTTGATAAAATTAACTTATGATTTATTCTAAATTATTAAATTGATGCATTTATCTTCATAAATTATAATTAGAGTAAAAGAGATCAAATTACAATAGAGGTTGTAAAGTAATAAAGAGACTTATGGAGATGATTAAATTAAATAGAAAAAATAAAAATAAAATAAAGAGGTGGATTTAAGAATAAATTAATTATTTTTATTAATTACTTAAAATTATTAAAATTATTTTAGTTAATAACTTATAATTATTAAGTCGGTTTATTACTATAAAAAGTACCGATCTAATTTCATTAATTTAATTATTTTTGGCCTTTTCTAAGCATTAGTAGTTAATTAAAATAGAGGTTGGTCCACCTTTAAGATTCTTTTAATAAAATATACATAAATAAATAAATAAATATACGGCGCAGCCCCGCTTTGACCAATGTCTCGTGGGTAAAACACATTCCCGTCCAGATTCAATGTATTTACCCCTTTCTTAATATCCCAATTGGATTTTGCCTTTTCTCCCTTTTACTTCACTCGCCTTTTTTGTTCACGCGCTCCCTCCTTCTATTTTTACTATTTCAGTTTTCATCTTTTTTTTTTTAGAAAAGACTTTTCTCAAAATATTTTTTTTTTATAAAGAGAAAAATAATTCTAAATGAATATTTGATTCAATTATATCTTCAAAGATTTTATTTTTGATTATTTTAAAATCTAATTTTTAATTTTTTCATTATATTTAAAATTTAATTTTTTTCTTGCATTTGAAATTTATTTATTTATTTGGAAAAATTTAAAGAAAATCAGAATTTTAAGCTAGTGGAGTTGAGAAGTGATAAGAGAGCGCCTGGCACTTTCATCTGAAGCCAAAAAGGACATCCCGTGTCAGGCACGTGACGGCGCACATTAGCAGAGCTCCATCTGATAAAGGACGGCAAAACATCACCACACTCTCTCTCTCTCTGGTCTTTCCACTTCATCATCCCCACCCAAAAAAATCTCAGTGACCGTTCTTATAAAAAACCGAAGCATTTTTTCTAGGGTTTTGTCGGTCGCTCTCATCCATCTAAGCTCTCGACCTTTTCCGGCCATGGCGACGTCCGTCGGAGCGGCGAACGCCGCCGTCTTCAAGGATCCCAAGATTCAGACTCAGATTCAGACTTTCAAAGCATTCAAGCCTTGGACTGCTCTTCCTGTAACTACTTCACGCTCACGCCCACGCTCGTCTCCTTCAGTCATCAGAGCTGTTTCCACGGTGAGGATTTTCATTTCTATCTGAATTTTCCGTTTGGTTGGTGAGAATTTTTTTTTGGATGAAGGAATGAGTTTGGGTTTCTGGAATCGTGAGTGTTGGAGGTTTTTCTGTTTGGTTGCTGAGAAAACATAGGAAAATGATTTTTTTTTTTTTTAAATTTTTGTGTGTGCGTGCGCGTGTGCGAGGAATGTGTTCTTGGGGTTAGTGAATGAATATTGGAAGGATTGGGATTTATTGGCAATGTAAGTACAGTTTCGTGGTAGCCAAAAGGAGTATTAAGTTATTTGATTAGCTTTCTATTGCATGATTAGTTGTTTTCGTGGATCAAGTTTTTGAGCCCCCAACAAAAAAAGAAAAAAAGAAAAAAGAAAAAAGAAAAAAGAAAAAAGAAAAAAAGCTACTATGATTTTTCCTCTTAAAAGCAGGTAAAATTCTTTTCTTTTTGTAGGAGGAATGCTGCATTTGCTGAAGTGATTCTCCAAACCGGTTCTCTGCTAAGATTCAGTGCACAGATTACCTTGATTTTGCAGAAAATTACATTTCATGCCACTAAATCTGTGGGGGATGAGATTTGGAGAAGCATTCTATTCATATTTATTAAAATTTTGAACTCAATAATGTTCATATACATTTATTAGCATTAATATGAACTTTGTGCGATTATGTTTCACTCATAAACAAATGGGAGCTGAATCTAAGAAAACTGCTGTAAGGAGAGAAAAGAAATTCAAATTTTGGATTGTGTTTCTTCTTGTTTTGGAGTTGTGAATGCTAGAAAATGGAGAATAATAAACATGAAGACTCAAAATCTTCAGTCTTCCTCTGTTCCTCTGTTTTTTCAGCAACCAAAAGTAGGTTGCCGAAAGTTATTATATATGTAAGCAAATTTTATTTTAATTTCCATCAAAGTGTAATCTATTCTAAAAGTTATTATAGGTTGATGCTGTGTTGAATGGGTTTCCATTTTGGTGTTGTTACCTGTTGTATGCAAGGGAAAAGTATTGTTTTTCCTTAGTGTGGTGCATAATTTTGTCCTGATTTTTGCTTTTTAATGGAATGGACTAGGGTTTATGAGGAAATTTGCAGGTTTCCAGCTAGATATTCTGTATATTTATGATTAAAATTTTGTGGTCTCTTCTTTTCTTAATAATTGAAAGGATCTATTTGCAGCCAGTAAAGCCTGACACCACTACCTCTGAGCCTAAGCGTAGTAAGGTTGAAATATTCAAAGAACAAAGTAACTTCATCAGATACCCTCTTAATGAGGAGCTGTTAACAGATGCCCCGAATATAAATGAGGCTGCTACGCAATTGATTAAGTTCCATGGAAGCTATCAACAGGCTAACAGAGATGAACGTGGTCCAAAGTCGTACTCATTTATGCTTCGGACCAAGAACCCTTGTGGAAAAGTCCCTAATAAGCTCTACTTAGCCATGGATGATCTTGCTGATGAATTTGGAATTGGAACACTTCGCTTAACCACCAGACAAACTTTTCAACTCCATGGGGTTTTGAAGAAGGACCTAAAGACAGTAATGAGCACCATCATTAGAAGCATGGGTTCAACTCTTGGGGCCTGTGGTGATCTCAACAGGAATGTTCTTGCTCCTGCTGCTCCATTTGCAAGAAAAGATTACCTGTTTGCCCAGGAAACGGCAGATAACATTGCTGCACTCCTAACTCCACAGTCAGGTTTTTACTATGATATGTGGGTGGATGGAGAGAGACTTATGTCAGCAGAACCTCCTGAAGTCACGAGGGCCCGCAACGACAATTCTCATGGAACCAATTTCCTTGACTCACCCGAGCCCATTTATGGAACTCAGTTCTTGCCCCGGAAGTTCAAAGTTGCAGTTACTGTGCCAACAGATAACTCGGTGGATATTTTCACAAATGATGTTGGTGTTGTTGTTGTTTCTGATGCTAATGGAGAGCCTCTGGGTTTCAATATCTATGTGAGATAAACATTCACTCTACTAATTTACTTTTCTTATTCCATTTTGGAGTCTTATAATTGTCTGTTAATTTTTGTTGCAGGTTGGTGGTGGTATGGGAAGAACACATAGATTGGAGACCACTTTCCCACGTCTGTCAGAGTCATTGGGATTTGTACGAAAAGAAGATATACTGTATGCAGTGAAAGCTATTGTTGTTACCCAACGGGAAAATGGGAGAAGAGATGATCGTAAGTATAGTAGAATGAAATATTTGATCGACTCTTGGGGGATTGAGAAGTTCAGAAGTGTTGTCGAGCAATACTATGGAAAGAAATTTGAGCCTATACATGAGTTACCAGAGTGGGAATTTAAAAGTTATTTGGGATGGCATGAGCAGGTTTGTCCTCTTCATGTGGATGTACAATTACTATGTGATCTGCCACCTATCAAAAAATCTGTGATGGCTTTAATTTTGTTTTGGGGTTTTAATAATTAGATCCATCACATGATGATGTTGGGAGTTGTCATACTTCCCTTAATAATCAGATCCTACTAAAAAACCTATGGCCTCTGGCTCTCATTTCTGACTCAGTTCCATGATTGTTTGAAAATTTTTGGCAGGGTGATGGTGGTTTATTTTGTGGGCTTCATGTTGATAATGGTCGTATTGGGGGAAAAATGAAGAAGACATTAAGGGAGGTAATTGAGAAGTATAACTTGGATGTGCGTCTCACACCAAACCAGAACATTATCTTGTGCAATATTCGCAGTGCATGGAAACGCCCTATCACTACTGCTCTTGCCCAGGCAGGTCTGCTGGTAAGATATTTACTATTTGCCATAAACCTCGGTATTATTTTCTGAGAATGCAACCCTATACCAAAAAAAAAAAAAAAAAAAAAAGAAATGTCTGAGAATGCAGTTTGCAGTTTGTAAAGAAATGTAGAATTGAGATGGCATCCTCAATTAACCAGAGAATATATGATTTGTCTAATTGTTTGAAGTTGATGTTGACAAGAGTACATTGGTCATAAGAAAAGGATAAAACTGGAAATAATTTTACAGTTACTTTTGGCTCACTGTATGTGTTGATAGTTTTTAGGAAAGCTTAATGTTCAAGAAAAGTGAGTTTCATGAATGTAGCATTGAGATGCCTTCTTTGCTTTACATGCTCATCCTGATTACTATTATTCCATGCTCTGTTTGTTATGTGGAAAAAAACATGAATTTTGTGTATAAACTTTTGTATCTCTCTCTCTCTCTCTCTCTCTCTCTATGCTTAGATAGCAGTCACCTTTTTTTTTTTCTTTATTATCTTGTGCTGAAGTCTTCCATGTATTTGCTAATTCAAATCCTGTTTGCCTGTAGTTATGCTAGTATTTGATTCTATGATTTTTTCTTGTCTTGACCTCCATCTTGTGCTGAAGTCTTCCACGTATTTGCTAATTCAAATCCTGTTCGCCTGTAGTTATGCTAGCATTTGTTTCTATAATTTGGCTTTTAAAGTGTCTTACTCTCCTTATAAAACTATCGTAAGAACCTCATAGTCATAATTGAACATATCTTGATTGGTTCTGGTTGTGGACAGCATCCAAGGTATGTAGATCCCCTTAACTTAACGGCAATGGCATGCCCAGCTCTACCACTGTGCCCTCTTGCAATAACTGAAGCTGAGCGGGGAATACCTGACCTCCTCAAGCGGGTTCGAGCTGTATTTGAAAAGGTATATTACTGGAAACACAATTCTATTAGTCCAGCAAAGCACCCTAGATGAGAAGTGGCAGATGATCATCAGGTGTAGTTTCCCATTGTTCACTCATTAACAGGATTCTCTATGATATCAGGTTGGTCTCAAGTACAATGAATCTGTGGTTATTCGGGTAACTGGCTGCCCTAATGGTTGTGCGAGACCTTACATGGCCGAACTTGGACTTGTCGGTGATGGTCCCAACAGCTATCAGGTAATTAAACCACTGACTGCATTGAATTTAAAAAGAACTATGAAGAGGTTGATTACTGCCCTTTTAGACAATATGGGATATATTTACACTAAAATATTTGTTATGGTTTTCAAACAGATCTGGCTCGGGGGAACACCCAATCAAACCTCATTGGCGAGAACCTTCATGAATAAAGTTAAGATTCAAGACCTTGAGAAGGTTTTTGAACCTTTGTTCTATTACTGGAAACGCAAGAGACAAACTAAGGAATCATTCGGCAACTTCACCAACCGCATGGTGAGCACTTAAAACATTTTAAGAAATTTTGATCTATTCTTCCTTGGAAAATATATGGAAAAATTGATTTTTCTATCTCAGATTTCTACCTACACCTTAAATTTTTTTCTTTTTTGGTCATTAGAAAATTAACAAGAACCTGTTTATACTGACAACCAAAGTATTGAATCCCACTGTAATTGTTTTTATTGATCTGAACTCTAATTGTTGTTCTTCTTGTCAGGGATTTGAGAAACTTCAAGAGTTGGTTGACAAATGGGAAGGTCCAGTGATGTCTCCATCTCGGTTCAACCTGAAGCTTTTTGCTGACAAGGAGACATATGAAGCCGTGGATGCACTTGCAAAGCTCCAGAACAAGAATGCCCATCAGTTAGCCATGGAAGTAATTCGCAATTTTGTTGCTGCCCAGCAAAATGGCAAAGGTGAATGAGTTGGCGATGGTAGTGGTTCAAAAATATGACAGCCCAGGGAAGTGTTTGACAAGCAGAAAAATATTGAAGGTGGATGAGGATATATATCTCTCTTGGCATGGTTACTAGACTGTAACAGCCAAAATAAAAGAGGAGACTGAAGTTTTTCCAAAATAAGTGGATACTTGAGAGTTTTCTCTAAATTTTATTTATGTTCATCTTTTTGTACTGTAGTTTTGCAGGAGTGGATTGTTTACAAGGATATGGTTCCTGTAGTCGATTTATCCAAGTTTTGCAAGGGTAGTTTCTCGGTTCTCAGATCGCGGCATTTGATCATCTATGTTTAGCTACAATTAGCAAGATCATTTTTGCAGGAAAGACCATGAAGCCTTCTCTGATTGCTTCATACCTTACATTTTTTTTTTCAAGAAGAGTTTATTTTTTGCTATACTTTCTATAAAGAATCCAACTGAAATGTTCTGGTGGTTGAAGATTGAGAGAGAGATCTGGGATTGGTTAATTGGGGTACAACTTACAAGCATATGCACACATATTCTACAAGTACAATTACTCAACTCGGATAATATAGAATTTTCCTATACTTAAATCCTCACTTGTGATAAATACGAGCAGTAGGCATGGTAACACAGACAGCAGCATGCTTCTTGGCTTCCGGGGTACCTACCTTTGGATCATCCGCCATTGCTATCTTCGCTACAGTGCAGGCAGCAGGAGCTGTTGCAGCAAAAACAAAATCCCTCCTCCCATTTCTTCTGTCTTCCTTGCTGCTGTTCTTCAAATTTAGACTTGGTTCTTGTCTTGAGGTCTTGGCCATGAGGAGCCCTCGACGTGCAGTGGTCGTGGTGGAGGGATGTTGCTTGGACTGGGGGTTGCACTGCTTAGGGGTGAGGCTGCCCTCATGGTCATGGTAGCCATCTCTGATACTCTGTTTCTGTCTTCAGCCTATGAATCATAATCCTAAAGATTATTGGTTTAAACGTGAAAGTGAGATTGAGAATAAAGTGGGTTGTTTGACGGCCAGGTCATCCATCCACCAATCCATTTGCTTATCCATTAGACACCTTCCATCCAACTGGTTATGGCCACGTATCTTGGCAAAGAGGGTGGTTCTTGAAGCTTCCTTACAGGTGATGGTGTGTATGGGATGGAAAGTTGGCAAGCCCCCATGGAATGGATGGATTTCCCATTATCTTAGTTTTCCGAAAATGGAAAAGAAAAATATCCATGGAGAATAAATTCTAAAAACTAGAATTATGAAAATTTTCTAAATACCTAAATATACCATTCTTTTTCATTATTTAGATAATTATTTTTGCCCAAATTTTTTTTATATTAAATTAATTTAAATTTTTATTTTTAAAATTACTAAACTCACTAATGGATTCAATATATTATCCCTTACTTGATTGGGAGTCCGTTTGTATAGTAAGAAAATTTAGGTAGAGTTGAATGTATGAAAAAACTGGCACAGTCATTCCCTAACAGTTAATTTGTTCAAGAGCAACCATGGTGGTTACTTTAGACTAGTCTTATTCTAGGAATTGCTAGTATTAGTTGACTTAAATTTTAAGTATCAAATGATTTTTAAAAATTATTAGACTCTTTGACAAATCTAACATAATAAGTCTTGTTTGATTTGAAGTTTGTTTTCCAAATGAGAAAATTTAGAAAAATATAATTTTATGCATAGAAGAAATTTACATGGTCATTTCATATCACTTTTCTTTGGAGATATTTTGATTAGCTCAAATTTTGAGTGTCTAAATTATTTTTTAAAAATGATTAGATTCATTAACAAATCCAACTTATTTAATGTTGATTAATTTGGAATCCATTTGCCTAATAATAAAATTCAAAATTATGTGTGCCAAATAAATTAGCATAGTAATTTTGGATCAATTTTAGTATTAATTAGCTTAGTGTTCATTTGGATACACTTCTTGTGTGGTGACTTGTCCTAATAAGGGCTGGTAAGAGATAGCGAGTTCACTGTAGATTGGAATCTAAAGTGAAATGACCATCCTAATAAATATATGGAGCATCAAAAGAATGAAACACAATTAGATAATACTAATAAAAAAATGATTAGATACTGTGATAGCATAAACAAAGTTTACAAAATGGGCCACATGACTAAGAAAAACTAAATTAAACAATTGAAAATAGACTAGATGTCCTATAGGTTTAACAAGGAAAACACTAGAACTAGATGCCCTCTAAAGTTGATTTTATCTCCTTAATAGGAATTTGAAAGTTCTCACTTGAAAAACATTAAATCTACAAGGTGAATATAAAGTCCACTTAATAGTCATGATACAACAGTGTTAGAATGGTCAGTTCATACTAAAGACAGTTCTAAAATATATTTATAATAAATTTGATAATTTGACTATAATATAGAATAATCATGATAGTATTTAAAGAACATATGAGATGTAAAACATGCAATCATAAGTTTGAACATATCTGTGATCAATCAATAAACTATATAAAAGCCTACTACTCGTGAATCCCAATATCTACACGGTCTTTAGTGTCTCACTACCCCATATCACAATACTAAAGAACTAATCTTTTGGTCATCCCATTAGGGGCACAACATAGTGTACGTTGTTGCTTCGGGCTCTATCCCCTAGCTCGACATCATAACCCACAATCCCATTTTAAGGCCTCTCCTTTGCTACATAAATGTTATGGAGTTCTAGAACAAAATTGTATGAAACACGTCATGGATGCACGTGTTATAACGCCCATCAAATACCAATGTCCATAAAGTCTAACAATTTATTATATCATAACAAGGAGTGTAATGTGTTTGGTTGTAAATGTATGCATGGTAATAAATAATTTCTTAAAAGTAAGGTAACATTCATTTTTGCAACTTAATATAAATTATATACATTTTGACCAAATAAGAGTTCAACATATATCTTATGCCTTTAGAAAAATTAAATAAGTAATATATATAACATATGCAAGAAACATTTATTTTATGAAAAGCTTAGTAAAATCATGCATATCCTAACTACTCACAAAAATTCTGTCAATCAACACTAGAGTAGAATTTACAATATGATGACTATAAAATCTAAATCCTCCCCTAACAAAAGAAATTTAAGTGGGTTTAGAGATTTGAAAACTCCATAAAAAGGAATTACGATTCTAAGGTTCTCTTTAACTTTTTCTTAATCGGACAACACTCTCACTAAAATACGTAATTTTCCTAAAAATGAAAGGTTAGGCAAATGCAGTCCAATTCAGGTGAAACTTGATCCAAAGAGTGAAACTTGACCCAAAGAGTTTGTTGCTGGTCTTATTAGTAAAAAAAAATTATAAGAAGTGATTGATGACGTGGAAATATATAACAAGAATCTGTTAAATTTCCACGTTTTGTTGCTGGTCTTCTTCTTCTTCATCAGCAATCAGGCATCCTCGTTTCATTATTTCTCTCATTGATTTGAATTCATCAATCCCATAAATATCTTTTTAAAAGCATTTGGGATCTAAACATGCAACCCACGTCCTTCCTTCACTCTTTGTTTCTTTCTCTCTCATCAGCATGCAATATTGATATTGAAGAAGCTGATATTTCGATTCTCTTCTATTCATAAGCCTTTTGTTCCAAGTTGCAATGACATCAGGGAGATCCAACTGGTGGTACTGTTGTTCGGGCTGTGCAAACAAGCTTGCTCCTTTTAGTGGTCTCTTTAAGGTATATATATACTATTTCTCTCTCTCCCTCCCTCCCTCTGTACATATAAGTAATAACATACATATTACATTACTCTTGTAGGAACTTCTTTCGCATCGCACTCCGGAAAGTCGTCTCCTCCTCATTCGGGGTAACGGGTAGGATTTTGGATTTTCACCATTGTTACGTACACATGCATGCGAGTTTTTTTCTTGTTAATTGCTGAATATGGCAGTGGATTGACGAATGTGAACTTTCAAGGAAAAGAGTCGATTAATCAAGTTCCAACTTGCGTTACACCTGCTCAGCTTCAAGATGAAAGTTGGATGGCTCAAACGAATCTGACCAATATCCACTGTTCTAATTGTGATACTCATGTTGGATGGAAAATTGTAAGATTCATCATTTGTTGTGGGTTTTGTGTTTTATAAATGCATATGCATGAGCCTTGGATTCATATTTACAGATTAATGAGCTCAGCAATCACCCAATAGTCCGTCCAGGCCAATACATACTGCGGATTGATTCTGAGAATGAAATTATTTACTGGGAGAGGCCCAGGCCACGATGAACTTGATTGAAGGAGAAATATGGCTGATGGATGTTGCTAGGTACCAAATCCAAATGGGATCGAAGCTACTGTTGACAAGTACCATTACAATTGATTCCATTCATTTCATTTGTTTTCCTATAGAATTCTTCTATTCAATGTTTATCAAGTTCTCCATAATTCCTATAGATGATATAGAAGGAAATCAATCATTCAACCAGACCAGAAGATAATCTCTAAGCACAACACCCAATATAAAAACAAATCAATCTTCCACTCCAATCACTCTAATCCCATGATTAATTACAACCTAACAATTACCTTGGACCATAAATCAGTCAGAGACATACATCCATGGTAATTATGAAATTCCATATTCAAGAATAGGCACAAATATCTCTTCCTAGTTGTACTGTATCAATTCCAGCTTTACATTCCTTTATTTTTTTCTATGTAATACCAAT
Source organism: Vitis vinifera (assembly GCF_030704535.1). NCBI lineage: Eukaryota > Viridiplantae > Streptophyta > Magnoliopsida > Vitales > Vitaceae > Vitis > Vitis vinifera. Next base: position 2,809,329 of record NC_081810.1, read on the forward strand.
TCATTATTTTATAAAAATGCTAAGTCTGCAACTTCCTCATGTAATAGAGCAGTCGTTTGTTTGAAATATGACTACTAGTGATGAACTATGTCTAACCATTCAATCAGTCCACCCATATTTGAGTTTAGTTTCGGTCAAATTGAGCTCCAACAATTTCCTTCTATGGAAAACCCAACTACTACCATTGATACGAAGTTTGAGAATAGCTCATCATATCATGATGAGTGAGATACCTGCGGCAAAAAAGAATAGACAATATAGAAGAGAAAACTCATAATCTCTTGGCATGTAAGTTGGATAAACAATGGTTGTGTTATGGCACTTTAATTTTTATTTCTAGTTAGTTTTTATTTTTATTTAGTTTCTATTTAGTTTACGGAATAAAGGATCCTTAGGATCCGTGGGGTCCCTCAATCTTTAGTTTCTATTATTTTTATTTAATTTCCTATATAAAATAAGAAGAGTGTAATGGGGAAAGGGATAAAAAAATAATTTCAATAACAAAAATTTGTTTTTTCAATTTTGCGTCTTCTCCTTGGGTCATAAGAATTGTTATTAGAGCATGGTTTTCACACTAATCATGACAAAAAGGACTAGAGCGCAGGAACAATGTAGACTTAAAGATATTATTAAAAAAACGAGTCATAGGTATATATGAAAGATAAGCAACAATGTTATGGAGAGAGTTAGAGAACAAGAAAATATGAGAAAGAAGGTTGGAGACTATAGCTTGAAGTTCAACTTGGGAATTGGAATTAAAAAATCTAGCAACATCACATATCTTCACTTTAAGGTGAATTATGAGGCACTTCATAGATCATTTTGAGGTAATCTATATATTGGTTCAAAACTCAGGAAGTCAGAAGTCCAATGTTTCAAACAGTTTTTAAATCAAAGCTGAAAATAGGAAGTTATATTTGATTGAAATTAACTAGATAGAATAGGTGATTTTGGATTCAAAATGGAACTAATGAATTTGAATCCAATTCAAACTTTCCCCAAATTTGAATTCATCCATTGCCCTTGGGAAGAAACCAAACTTGAATATTAATCCCATTTGAATTTGCACTCCCATTCAATTTGTCCATTGCCACTTCATGCTTGAACCTCCTCCAATTCAAATTTGACAGTTTTTTCACTCCACCAACTCAGGATTGGTCTGCATCATTTAGAAGCCATAATTTTTAGTATTTTAGAATTTTTTTAATAAGTTTTGAATTAGAAGATGCGACATGTCCCTTTTAAGGTCATGTATATGCTTTCTTTTAGGGTTTAAGAAAGAGGTGAAAATGTAAGGGGAGATATTGATCTCTTTTTCTTGAATTCTTGAGTAAAGCTCTAGTTTTCTTTTCCATATTTCTATTCTATTTTCTTGGAAACCAAACTTGGGTTGTGAAGAGAAATCCTTCACCATGTTTGATTAACTTGATGGAACCAAAGATGCTAACATGAAGGTGAAGAATCTAGAGAAGAAGAGAAGAAGTAATAAAAACATAATAAAGTTATAGTTTTCTTTATATTTCAAGTTTGAATTAGTAGGAATAAATCCTCTATATTAGTTCACCTCACGTAAGATACAAATGATACTTACCAAGCTACTAGTAATTCTTTGGAAGGCCTTGATCACTAGTGTACTTAGTTTGATCCTACTCTTAATGAATCAAGGGTCGAATCTAGAGATCGATATAGGCTAGCTTTTGATTAAATAAAATTGAAAACCAAAATTAACTTTGATTGGGTTGGGAAATCCAATTTTAAAAATAAAATATAAGTTTTGGATGTAATATTGGTCCTAAGATTCAATTTGAACTTGAATTGAATTTGGTCTAGTTGATGAAGAGATAGACATGGATCTCAAATACTTTATGACCTTTTGCCCTATGGCTCTCTCTTGTACCTTGGCATGTGAGATGGTGGAATCCTCCATAAAGGGATGAAGGCTAAGGTTCTCTCTATTTGGAAGACAAAATGATTGATGTTCTAAGGCCTAAACCCTTAAGGGGATTTATATAGAATTACTCATGAGCTTAAGTGACTTAAACTGATATTGGGTTTAGGTCATTTAATTTAGCCCATTAGGTCCTAATTAATTAGTCGAAGTCATATAAAGTTAATGAATTGGAGTCTAATAGGGTTAATTAATTAATTAGCCAAAAAAAAATAAAAATTATAAGCTATTGTGCATTTTACGTATTTACTAAAGGCCTTTATACCCACATATGAATAAAAAACTCAAATATCCCTCAAACATTGTGTCACCAAGGAATATGAGCTCAAGTAAGAACCATTGAGGCTCTTAGAAAAATTATGACTCACTCATAGTCAAATTCTGAAGTTGAATCAACATTCCACTATAGAGAGCCAACTGCAATCTAATATCCTATAATATTAAATTGAGACACAAAACTTGGATTTGTGACCTACTAATGACTACATGCAAGCTCCCTATGAATTAGTATTTGTAATCTAATGAGATGAATGTTATAAACCTCTCAATATTACCTTTATAATTCTTTAGTCTTTGATTATCTTATTATGTGATCAATTGATATGCTATAACTCTCTAAGACCATACTTCAAATTTCACTTAAGGAATTTCTATGGATACAAATTTTATGATCAAATATCCTTAGAATCATCCAAAAGGAAACACTATCTCAAACCCACGAGATATCATGGTTTCTACTTTGAGAATACTTATTGTCACTTGCCTTAATCAATAGCGGCATAATCGATAAGGAATATATAATGACCTTAAGATCTCACTAGTAGTTCAATGCCATTGGCAACCTTAGCACTAGCTCAACATTATCTTAAGGTTAAGAGCTCATGAAACATAGTAGCTTGGTGAAGTCATGACTACTAATATCCAATGTTATGACTCACCATAGGTTATGTGCAGTTTGTAACCATACATACTAGTGCACTTATCATGAGAATCTTATCTTAATGACCAAGACAAGTTATACCTCAAATTAGGAGGTAGTGCACTGCACTTTAGATAAATTACCCGAGTCCATGAACCAATTGTGGGTTAGTAATCAATTTGCAAGGAACTTATGACTTAGAACTTTTAGGTAACTCTTAATATACCTAAATCATGTGCAATGAAAATAATGTAAGTATAAATGCTCAAAAAGAGAACTAGAATCATAACATAAATATCAATAAAATCTATTTATTATTAATGAAATTTATTTATTATGACATTATATCATGCTTTTTAAGACTCTATCCTTACAATTTCATGGTCACTTTGAGCATAGTTTCAAGCCATGTTCTATTAGTTAAGGGCATTGAAATCTATAAGTATAAGGTAGAGATAATTGCCAACCTTTCCACTTCTAGGACAGTGAGAGATGCAAAATCTTTTCAAGGATATGTAGGGTTTATAAGAGGTTTATTCAAGGATTTATTATTATAGTTTGGCCATTGTGCCCATTGTTGACTAAAGATAAACCTATTGAGTGGATCAATGAATTCCGAGAGGTATTTGAGAGGCTTAAACCTTTGTTTATCACCATATCTGTTATGTACCCATCATACTAGTGTTACCTTTTAAGTTGATGTGTGATGCTAGTGATTAAGCCATATGACACACTTGGGCAAAGAGTGGACAAGAAGCCCCATGTGATCTTCTATTATAATAAATCTCGAGATAGTACTGGAATGAACTATTCCACAATGAAAAAAAGCTCCTAGCAATGTTTTTGACTTTGTATAAGTTTTGTCCTTATCATGTAGGTTCACTGGTGTTCAACATCTACCATTTAGACTTGAAGTTTTTGCTTGCTAACAAAAATGCTAAGCATATGTAGGTTGATCAGGTAGATTTTTTTATTGCAATAGATTCATTTTATCAATAAGTATAAAGAAGTCTATAATATGGTGGTTGATCACCTTTCAAGGTTATTATTTGAGGAGAAAGAAGAGTTAATTATCATGAATGATGACTTCTCGGATGAGTAATTACTAGTTGCCTATGTAGTGCCCTAGTATGTGCATATTGTGCCCTATGTCTTCAAATGTTACCTTGATAAGATTATTACAACGTGCATATCAAATGAGGAAGGGCCTAATATCCTTAAGATTATATAATTAACACGACTGTGTTAGTTACCTCTCTATTAATATTTTCAAAATATAGAGAAAAATAAATTAATAGCATTTCTCTAATACCCAATTTCATTATATTATAATTAAGTTGCCTTCTAATATAGCGACTAGTGATTCTTCTAAAAAGCTGCATTAATACCAAGCTAACCCTTTATGGTATTAGGTAACACATCTAAACAAGTTCACTTCAATAAAAATAATAATATTTTAATTAAATCGTACACTTTGAAAATTTCCTTTTTTTATTACGATGGTGTTAATGGTATTTATTAGTTACAAACATTAAATTGGAAATGATTTATCAAATAATAATTATAATTATGAATGTTTTACATGAAAATGATATTGTAGAAATAGTGATTTGAGATTTTAATTAAGAAGCTACAATTTTTTATTTTTTATTTTTTTTTGAAAAATATTTAAAGACTAGAAAATTTTCTAACAATTTAAAAACTATAAATTACATTATTATTATTATTAAAAATAACTAACTTTATTTAAGAATTCATTACTATTATTATTAAAAATAACTAATTTTATTTAAGAATTCACTATATGAAAGGTCCAAGAATTTTGAATGTATAAAAAATAATGCTTAATAGGGGAATTATTATATTTATTGAAATTAATAAATAAATGCTTTAGTGATCTAGTTACAAAACACCAATGTTCTTGATTAAATTTAATAAAACAACCAACACTACCTCACTCCCTTTGTCTTGCTTTCTTTCATTTTCCCTCGTTTTACCTGGTTGTGTCACTTTCTTTCTTGCTTTCGAGAATGGAAGTTTCCCTCGTTTTACCTGGTTGTCACTTTCTTTCTTGCTTTCGAGAATTGAAGTTGGGTTCGTAGAGCTTTGAAGAAGGTGTTGGAAGTAGTAGTTGCTTTGACATTCAACGTTTTGTTGTTGGACTTCTTCTTCATCAATCAGGTATCCTTCTTTCTTTGTTAATGTCTCTCACTGATTTCAACTAAGGGGAGTTGTTTCAGAGAAGTCTTCAAGAAACTGATAGTCTCTTTCAGTTAGAGTTTCTGATTCCACTTCCTTTACTCTTCTTTGGTTCTTTCTTTCCTTCTTTCTCTCTTTCTTTCTTGCTTTTCTCAGTACTGATATTGAAGAAGCTGACACTTTAATTTACTTCGATTAGGCATCTTGTTCAAAATTACAATGTATTCATCAACATCCGAAGCCGACGTGTGGTTCTGTTGTGGGGATTGCGACTTGCTCCTTTTAATGGTCTCGTATATCATATGGTAATAACGAAAGTAGTTGGCTCCTCTTTGGTGAAAACGCGTAAGATTTTGGATTTTGACACTGGTTACATATACATATATTTATGTATACCTCTTTGTTTCTTGTTAATTGCTGCGTTTCTCTGTGTACATAAAATATATGGATATGATGAATATCACATACAGGTTCACCGGTATGAAGAGACCACCCAGTGGCTGTGAAGCTTGAAGCAATCAGTCAAGCTCCAGCTAGCGTTACATTGATCCATTTAGGTTAAAGATAAAGGTCAGACGACACAAACTGATATGGCCGATATCCACTGTTCTAATTGTGATTGTGTTTTGTATACCTAGATATTCTTAGGTGGTGTTTGTTTGTTTGTTTGTTTTTTTTTTTTTTTTTGGCTGATTTTGATTTTTTTTTATTCAATTAAAAAACAAATATCATCTTCGACTATATTTGATTGATCGGCAATAATAAGAGAGATAGGATAAGAAATAAGATATTATATTATATCCAATTGATGATAAATATGATAAATTATCTTATCACTTATCTTATCTTATATTTGATTAAATATAGGATATTATAAGTAATGAAATATATTTCCATAATTTAAAAACTATATATATAATATTTAATATACATAAAGATTATTATTTGATGAGGCCAGTTTAAAAGTTGTTTTGGATTAGGGTAATGTTTCTCAACCAATTAAATGAAATTTAAAACAAAAAAGTAAAATGAAAGAAAATACATAAGATAAGCACAAATTTTCATTAAAATTTAAAATTTAAAAAAAAAAAAAAAAACAAGATACACATCATATCTGATTAACTGAATTCCAACCAATCATAAAAATAACCTAAAAGAAAAATATTCTGTTACTTACCAGCAATCCGTTTCAAATTAGACGACTCCTTGACCTCAAATCATAGTAGTACGTAGTATATTTGGGATTTTCCCAAAAGGAGACGACAGAGTAGAGAAAACTCAGGGAAATAGACCAGAAAGAGGAGAAAACTCAAACTCAGGCTTACTCTCAATCTCAAAAAAAAAAAAAAAATGAATCTTTCAGAGCTTAGTGAGGATGCAAGTCTACAAACAGTAGAGGGAAAAGCAGAAGAAGTGCAGAATAGTAGTAGTAAAGGTGGAGAGCTTTTTGATCTTAATTCTTTACCACCAGGATACAGATTTAATCCCACAGATGCAGAGATTATAGTTTTCTACTTGAGGAAGAAGATTGATCATCAGTCATTGCCACCCAACAAGATAATAGAAGTCAATCTTTATGGTTATGATCCTGATGAACTTGCAGGTTACTTATTTCTATATTCAAGTTCAATTGCTTGTTTATATATTATTTAGTACTTTTGCTCTTTTGCTAATAATTAATGATCTCGTGAATGAGTATTGAATGAGATGTAACATGGGCTGTCATTTCTTTTTGGCTATTGAAGTTTAAATGGTTTGCAAAGATGTTTTGAATTAGGGTTTTAGTAGGGTTTTACTTCTCTTTAGTATTATTGGCATATGTGAATTGATTTTTATTTTGATTGATGTTACTCAGCGAGATACGAGCCATCCGGGAATGATGAATGGTTCTATTTCACTCCAAGGGAAAGGAAATATCGGAATGGGCAACGTCCCAATAGGTCAATTGGAGAAGGATACTGGAAGGCCACCGGAGCTGATAAAGAGATCAAATTTGAGGATCGAACGGTGGGGTATCGGAAGGCTTTAGTCTTCTACCGAGGAAGTGCTCAAAACGGAGTCAAAACCAACTGGATCATGCATGAATTCACAGTTGCTAAACCTCCAGGGCCTCCAAGAAGAAGTGGTGTCAATGATATGAGGGTATATATTATGTCCTCTTTTCATTTATTTTATATTGTATGTTAAGACACTTGTGCAGATTAATATGTATCATAATGTTTCTTGTTTGTTTGTTTTTGTTGCAGTTGGATGACTGTGTTCTATGCAGAGTCTATAGAACAGACGAAAGGATCTACAAAAGATCACGGCATGCGTCTAGGCTTGATGAATCAGGCCCATCAGGCTCTAAGATTCCGAGACTTGACCTTAACCCTAATCCTAATGGGGTCAATAATCCATATGAGGAGCAGTACTATTATAATAGCATCCAGATGCCTCTCCAAGCCCAACAGCAACAACCTAGAACTGAAATATTCCAAGCCCCTCAAGAACCAGATCATTTTGCTCTGCAAAGCAACACCCAATACCCCATCCTGGACCCTAGTGTCTTGATGCCACTGCCCACTCCTCATCAGTCTATACACTATATTGGGAACGAATTTGGAGGTCAGGGTCTAGATAACTTTGATATAATGAATGGCGCCATTGGCAACAGCAGCTTTGATGCAGGGAATAGTAATGATTTTGGCAACGTCCCTGGGTTCGATTCAACTGATTATGTATATCCGATGATTGATTATGGCAACGATGCTGCACCGATGCCTTCAAACATGAATGGCAACTACGGCCGGCAGCTATAGTAGTAGTTATATATGCTGGGTTTTCTGGACATAGTAGTGTTGTTATTATTACATGTTGGTAGAATATTGCATTTCATGTCATTCATGTAATCGAAATTTTTGTAATAGGAGTAAATACATATATACAAGTTTGAACCCCCAACACTGGGTTTTTTCCTTTCTTTTTTTTTCGGTTGAATGTCATTAAACTTTATAACTTGTTCAGAGTAACTAACAAACAATTAATGACTTAATGAAAAGAAAAATAGAGAGATGGAAAACATCACCAAATATTTATGAATAGTTAAGAAAATTTTAAATCATCAAATAGTCTTTTAGTTTAAAATTTTGACAGTTTTCTCTACATGTATGTATATGGCACAAATGGAGGTCCTAGATTATACATTTGTTACATTTCTAACAAATGTAAATTCCATTATTATTATTATTAATAAAAATAACCAACTTTATTTAAGAATCCACTATATGAACGGTCCAAATGAATTTTGAATGTATATAAAATAATGCTTAATAGGGAAGTTATTGTATTTAATGAAATTAATAAATAAGTGCTTTAGTGATCTTGTTATAAAACACCAATGTTCTTCATTAAAATTAATAAAAAAAAATTACAGAGTTGATGGATGACGTGGAAATATAACAAGAATCTGTTAATTAGTAACTAAGTAGGTAACCTTCTCAATCTGCAGTATAATTATACCAATCATATTCACAACTGCTTCTCCAAGAAAAACAACCTACTCTCCCTCTCTCATATTCTCTTGATCGCTTTGACATTCAACGTTTTGTTCTTCTTCTTCATCATCATCAATCAGGTATCCTTCTTTCTCTTGCTGTCTCTCGTTTTCCCTCGTATTCCCTGGTTTTCTGGCACTTTCTTTCTTGCATTCAAGAATTGAATTTGGGTTCGTAAGGCTTTGAAGAAGGTGTTGGAAGTAGTAGTTGCTTTGATATTCAACGTTTTGTTGTTGGACTTCTTCTTCATGAATCAGGTATCCTTCTTTCTTTGTTAATTGCTCTAATTGGTTTCAATTAAGTGGCGTTGATTCAGAGAAGTCTTCAAGAAACTGATAGTCTCTTTCACTTGGAGTATCTGATTCCACTTTCCTTCTCTTTCTTTCTCTGGAGAACTGAAATGAGCTAGCATTTTCTTTTCAAACATTAGACCTTTTTTTTTTTATCATTTCAAAGCTGATAAGTATCTTTTTCAGCTCATTGAATAGGATTTGGAATCTGCAACTCACTTCCTTTTTTCTTTCCCTCTTTCTCTCTCCCTTTCTTTCTTTCCTTCTTTATCAGCATTGATATTGAAGAAGCTGATACTTTGATTAGGCATTTTGTTCAAAATTGCAATGTCTACGCCAACATCTGAAGCCTACGAGTGGTTCTGTTGTGGGGATTGTGATAACAAGCTTGCTCCTTTTAATGGTCTCGTTAAGGTATATATATGTATGCATACCTCTGTACGTATACAGGTGCATAGTTTTAGTTAAAGTAATAACATACATATCTTATTGTTCTTGTAGGAACTTGTTTCACAATGCAATAGCGAAAGTAGTTGGCTCCTCTTTCGTGAAAACGCGTAAGATTATGGATTTTCACCATTGTCACACATGCATATATTTATGTGGACCTCTTTGTTTCTTATTAATTGCTGGATTTCTGTATGTGTTAGGGTTGGAAACAAGAAATAATATTCAATTAATGCATCTTTGGCACATAGTTAATTGTGTACAAAAAATTTATGGCAGTGGCTTGAATGTGAAGTTTAAAGGAAGAAAGGCAATTAATCTACCTCCAGCTAGTATTACGTCCATTCAGGTTACAGATGAAGGTCGGATATCTCATACTGATGTGGCCAATATCCACTGTTCTAAATGTGAAGGTCATGTTGGGTGGAAAATTGTAAGAATCATCGTTCCCTTGTTGTGGATTTTATGTTTTATATATGTACGTTAGCCTTGGATATATAATCTTAAGGTACATATTTTGGTGATTTACAGATTCACGAGCACAACGATGACCCAATAATCCATAAAGGTCAATTCATACTGCATAATTCTTTTGGGGGAGGCAGACTTTCTCTCAAGTTATAAAATGGATGGACAAAAATATGGCAGATGGATCTACCAATTAATCAGATTTCTGATTCTGTTTGTTTTCCTATCATGGCTGTAGATGTAGGTACCAAGTCCGAATGGGATGCTGCTGTTGAGAAGTGTTATAATTGATTGGATTCATTTCTTTTCCTATAGAATTCTTCTATCCAATGTTGAGTGAAAAATTGTGATAGCTTTACTACTGTTCCATTCAGTTTGCATTTTGGAATGAATGTGTCCATGAGAAACATATAAAATTATAGGGATGCATGGCTCATCGTGCCATGCTTTTCAAGACCATCCAAACAATTGCATGGTCAATTTGAGCATGGTTTCAAGCCAAGTTGTGTAAGCTAAGGGCATTGAAAAAAATAGTTTCTAACCAATCAAGGTAATTGCCAACCTTTTTACCTCTAGGACAGTGAGAGATATGAGATCTTTTAAGGCGATGTAGGGTTTACAAGAGGTTTCATTCAAGGATTTAGTAGTATTGTAGTATAGTTAGACCATTGTGCCAATTATTGGCTAAATATAAACCTATTGAGTGGATCAATGAATTCCGAGAGGTATTTGTGAGGCTTAAGCCTTTGCTTATAACCGCACCCATCATGTAGCCGGCAGACTAGTGTCGCCCTTTTGAGCTGACACTAGCATTAATTAAGCCATATGCAACCATGCTTGGGCAAAAAGGGACAAGAAGCCTATGTGATCTTTTGTGCTAATAAAGTTTGAGATAAAACCTGTATGAACTATTCCACAATGGAAAAAGAGCTCCTTGGAATGTGAATAAGTTTAATCCCTATCATATAAGTTCACTGATTATGGTGTTTCATATCTACCATTTAGCCTTGAAGTATTTCTAGCTAACAAAAATACCAAGCATAGGTTGATTCGGTAGATCTTTTTGTTACAAGAAATTCAATTGATCAATAAGCATAAAGAAATATAATGTGCTGGTTGATCGTATCTCAAGGTGATGGTTTGAGGAGAAAGAAGAGTTAATACTCATAAATTGACTCCTCAGATGAGCAATTACTAGTTTCCCATGTAGAATTTGTGCACATTGTGAACCATTTGGTAGTAGGCAATGTCTCGATGAAGTTCCAAAGATTGAAAAAGTTTCTTTTTAAAAATTAGGAATTTCTATGAGATGATCCGTATGTCTTTAAATGTTGCCTTGATAAGATTTTTACAAGGTGTATACCAAATGAGGAAGTGTCTAATGTGTCCCTACCTTTTTTCATAAGGAGACTTATGGGGTCATTTCTTTTCTAATAAAACAGCTACTACATTTTCAATCTTTTGAATATGTTACCTATCTAAGTAGGTTTTATCCACTACTTTGGTCTTAAAATTCATTAAAGACAATATATGTGCGAAGTTTGGTGTACCAAGGTGATTATTAATAACACTATGGGTCATTTAATTTTACACTAAGTTATACCTTTTTTTTAATAGTAAAAAATTATAATAAATGGTTAACTACAAGATATGGTAACATAACACAATTCTATTAGTCACAATAAGTTGACAGTATGTATTAGCTTTCATGGATTATTAGGTGATTATCATGCTCACCAATCTATATAAATCTGTCAAAATATATGTACCTTAAGATTGTATAATTAACACAAATCTATTAATTACCTCCTTATTAATGTTCTTGCCTGTCTAGTATTGAGAATTTTGTCGATGTAGTTAGACTTAACATCTTTATATCTTGAAAACTTAGCGAAGAATCAAGTGATAGTATTTCTACGCAATTTCTTTATATTATAATTGAGTTGCCTAGCTTCAAATGTGGTGAAGAGTGGTTCTTTTGAAAGTTGCATTATACCAAAAATACCAAATCAAATTATGGTTTTTTTTTAAAAAAATTTGAAGGAAAATGTAAGGAAAAAAAATAAAAAAGGAAAGTGGAATCATCAACCATTACCACCACCACCATCAAGCAAGATTGAAACTATTAGTTCTTCACCCGTAGGACAAGATCTATACCCTGGTGGTAAAGAGTTAAAAACCAAGGAGTCTAATTTAAAAAGAACGGGTACCGTTAATAACTTACAGGTTTTATTTATTTATTTATTATGATCGGATGGAATTCGGTTAATATGTGCTTTGTTATTTTTAAAATTTAAAATTTAAAATTTTTAATGAAAATTTGTGCTTATCTTATATATATATATATATTTTTTTTTTAAAAAAAAAATTTCATTTAATTGTATTAATCTTAATTTTCATGGAAGTGGCCCAATCGAAATTGCTTGAAAAACATTACCATGATAAAAAAAATAACGAAATTTAAGACTAACAAGAATGATCGTTGCACCCACTTATGGCTGTTTAATTTATTTTTTTCCTAACTACAATTTTATTCCATAAAATAACTCTTACTTTATTAAAATAAAAATAACCAACTCATGTAGTATGCTCAACAGCAATCCACAGTATATGTAACAGGTGATTCCTAACTGTTTTTCTCAAAAATAAAAAAATAAAAAAAACCAACTCTCCCTCCCTCTCATTTTCTCTCCTGTTCCTCTACTTTCTTGGGAAAATTTATGGTGATAGTCCTCCAACTGAAACTCATCTTCACCTGGAATAGAATTGTTCTTCTTGATGAATATCAGGTATTCTCTCACTTCAAATCTCCAGTTCCAAAGTATGTGCAAACTGCAAGCCTCATTAATCATCCTTCCTTTCTCAATTTGTTAGCCCCGAATCAAGAAACTAGCAGGTATTTCTGGTTTCTCTCATTCAACAATTTTTTTCTAGTTCCAATGGAAATGCCCGAGGCTGACCTTCCACCAGAAATTCGCGAAAACCGACACCCTCTCCCACCAGAAATTCAAGAAAGCGATATTGAAGAGATTTACAATGCTATTGAATATATTCTTGATCAAGATCAAGAAGTTCTTGCTCAGATGTTCACTTGTACGAATTGCCATACTGACTTAGCCAGCCCGAATGATTTCATTGAGGTACTTGCTGTTTTCCCTATAATGATTTACCTGTGATTTATACTGATATGGCTACTTTATCCCCCAAGATTTCATGCTTTCGTTGCTACTTTTCCTAGGATATTTACCCATTAGACGATTCCCCCGTGCGCAGCTTACTCTTCAATAACGTGTAAGTTCTTATTTCTCATCATAGAAGTATAGGAGTGCTGCTTTTTCTTGTTCAAGGTCACCACATAAATTTCTGAAGGCACTCTGGTTGAGAAGAAGGAAATTAAAGCATTCTTCTTAGCCAGTTAATTTTCTTGATTGGTTTTCATTGGTTCTGTGATTAAAACATACTCACTTCTTTGGGTTTTGATTGTTTATATGAACAGTAGGAATGTGAACTTTGGAGGAGTACAAGACCGAGTTTCTACGCATCTACATCAAACTGAAGTGGTCGTGAGTCATATCCACTGTAATTCATGCCAAAGTTTTGTTGGGTGGAAAATAGTAAGGACTGATGGAACATTGCCACCAGTAAGGATTTATCGATCAATCCCATCTTACAAATTATTCTATCTTCATACATTAGCAAGCTTTAATCTTAGGGATATGATGAATATCAGATACAGGTTCACGGGTATGGAGTCCACCCAGTAATCCGCGCAGGCCAAGCCGTGCTGCTAGTTATGACCGACGGATGATCTGTGCTTCTTTAAAGGAAAAAAGCTCCACTATGCCATAGATGGCTGGTTCTGCTTTTAAGCTTGCGGAAACAATGACAACATACTCTGCAACTTTAGTAGGTTTCTGTAGAATTCTTTGCTGTCTGAATGAAAAAAATTGTGAATGTAAATGAGTTTGGATCTTCGTTTCTTCTTTGCATCAGATGCCATCTATGGCATGGCTGACGGCTCCAAGGTTTTTCAAACTCAAAATGCGTCATTCATATGTGTTTTTATGTGACTCATACATTGCCATATCGATTTTCAAAAAGTAAACACAATTATGATCTAAAATTTAAGGTTTGTTTCATTTCTCATAGCAAATCTAAAATTTCAGTGCATTGTGATCATCATATATAGAAGAAAAAAATGTTACAATATCTATGTCTACATTCTTTGAATTTGATAAAACTTAATATTTATTATTTAATGACTTAAATTGACTTTAAATTAAATTATATTTAAGTAATCTACTTAAAACATATTACTTAATTCTTAAATTAATTTTTAAGGTTGTTTGATAAAATTAACTTAAAATTTATTTTAAATCATCAAATTAATTGACATATTTATCTTTATAAATTATAAGTAGGGCAAATGAGGTTGATTAATAATGGAGGTCGTGGAGTAGCAAAAGAGATTGTGGAGGTAATTAGGGCAAATGATGATAAAAAAATAAAATAAAGATACATACTTAAAAATAAGTTAATTGTTTTTACTTATTACTTAAAACATTCTTTTAACTTTAAGTCATATTATTAAGTAATTTTACCAAACATACTTAATCTACTTATTAAGTCATTTTAAGTTATTAAGTTGGTTTATCAAACACTTACTTCAGTTATAATCTATAATTTTTTTTTTAAAAGAAAGAAATTCCAATTCATTCATTTGAAGCAAGCATCAATTTATTTCATTTTAATTTGGTAAATTTGATAATTAATCCAGACAACCAAGATTAATGTATAAAATATAATCTTAAATATTTTCATGCAGTTCGTGAAAAAAATGAATTGATGACGTGGAAATATAACAAGAATCTGTTAATTAATAAGCAAGTAGGACTTAATCAGCAGTATACGTGTATATAACTATCATTTATAATTAACAGGGAGAAAATGAGGGACAGCAAGAGAATGTGACAGAGGGAGAGTTGCTTGTTTTTCTTGGATCGGGAATTATGATAGTTATACTGCAGATTGATGAGGTTATACTTGTTAATTGACACATTCTTGTTAGGGTTATTTGATTAAAAGGGCCATCGAAAACCCAATTTAGAAATCTAATCCTTCATCCTTTTTTGGCCACGACAATACATTATTTTCTTATAAAAATAATCATTTCTTTAAAACTACTTATATGCTTAATGATCAAATGAAACTCCTGCAATAAAAAAAGATTAAGCTAATCAACCTGTGTTTGGCATTTTTGTTAGCCACCAAATACTTCAAGGCTAAATTGTAAGTATTAAACACCATAATCAATGAACCTATATGGTAGGCATTAAACTTATACAAAGTGAACAACACTTCTATAAGCTCTTTTCCATTGTGGAATAGTTCATTTAGCTACTATATCAGACTTTATTAGAATAGAAAATCACATGAGGCTTCTTATTCTTTCTTTGTACAAGCAATACTAGTTTGATGGATATATGATAGGTGCGGTGACAAGCAAAGGCTTAAGCCTCTTAAATGCCTTTTGGAATCATTGGTTTTCTAAAAAAAGATTATCTTTAGTCAATAATGGGCACAATGGTCAAACAATACCACTAAATCCTTAAATAAATCTCCTATAAACCTCACATGTCCTAGAAAAGATCTCACATCTCTCACCATCCCAGGGGTGGAAGGTTGGCAAGTAGTTTTACCTTAGACTAATCAATTTCAAAGCCCTTATCTGACACAAAAGACAAATTTCTAATTGAGTACTAGTTATTTTTCTTGATACCTTGCCAAGATTGGGAGGGTTATGAGTAGTATATATGAGATTCAACAATTGGCTTATCGTTATCTAAATAAGTAGTTTATTGTCCATGAGAATCAATGATGGAGTCTTATTAAACAGCGGAAATGGGTGTTGCTCACAAAGGGTGAAGTGCTAGATGGATGATAATGTAAAATTGAATTGTACAAGTGGCATCAAAGTTGACATCTTACTCGAGAGGTATATTTGGGCTTCACTTCTTGTGTAATCACTTCCTCAAGCAGCACCCTACTTATCACACGGGGCATGAGGGGACTGATCATAGCCCTCCAATGACCATTGTAGATCATCTCAAAGTGTCAGTCTTATACTAAATAATGATGAAATATTACAAAAAAAAAAAAAAAAAAACTCTTTCCCTCTACTATATACTAATTAGTCTTGTACTAATCGTCAAGGAAAACATGATATTAAAACTTAATGGCACATGAATGAGCACATGTTCATTGAACAATCATTACATTTGATACTAGTTGAGATCCATCATTAGAAGCCAAAGAAAAACAAGGGTAACTGTGATGGTTGTAGTAGAAACAGATTATCATAAGCTTCAAGTTCTACCTACGAATGTTGAGCCCTAGAACCCATAACATTCTGCTAGCTACCTTGAACTCCAAAATCATATGGTGGAATCAACCTCTAGGCAAAAGTTGATCAATATTTGCTGATCATGAAAACCCTTCTTTTGTTCTTATTGATAATCACAAATATCATTTAACTGAATTTTGAAAGTACTGAAACTTTCAGGAGTGACAATGATCACGATTTAAAAAAAAAAAAGAAAATATAAAAAATATGTTCAAATAATGAAAACCATTATAAATCTTTGTGATTGATGACTAAATATTTCACAACACATTGAAAAACTGTGCATTGTATATGTATTTAATCTATATGTCATAAATTGCTAAAACTTTAATGACAAATATAATCCTATAATAACATCTAATACACTCATATATAACAACACTACTAAGTCCAGAAAACCCACAATATATAACTACTAGTCTACTACTATAGCTGTCGATTATTGTTTCTTCCATGCAGCAAACGACGGTCGTAGTTGCCATTCATGTTTGAAGACATTGGTACAGCATCGTTGCCATAATTAATCATCGGACATATACCCGGGTTTCCATAATCAATTGAATCAAACCCAGGGACGTTGCCAAAATCAATATTATTCCCTGCATCAAAGCTGCTGTTGCCAATGGCGCCATTCATTCTATCGAAGTAATCTAGACCCTGACCAATAGAGTGTATAGGCTGATGAAGTGGCATGAAGACACTAGGGTCCAGGATAGGGAATTGGGTGTTGTTTTGCAGAGCAAAATTATCCTGTTCTTGAGGGGTTTGGAATATTTCAGTTTTGGGCTGTGGCTGTTGGGTTTGGAGAGGCATCTGGCTGCTATTATAATAGCTAGCACTGCTCCTCATATGGATCAGCATAACTTATTATTTGGTTCAGCTCCTGACCTGTGCCTTGCGTGAAAAGCCTTGTTTGACCCCATTTTGCTCCATTCCACCAGATTCAACCTTCACAGGGTGAGGAGGCTCAGGCTCGGGCTCTGGTGCATGGGTTGATGATCTTCTTCTAAGGGGTTTGTTAGGTTGCTTATAAATTTTGCTTAACACAATGTCCAACTGATACAAATAGGAAGAGTTATCAAAAGATGAATGAAGGTTTTGGGAATAATAGTATAAAACCGTAAAGATGAAAAGGCTTCATACCCTCATGGTATTTGCACTAGGGCTTCTTGGGGGTTCCTTGCCTCTAAACTCATACATGATCCAATTGGTTTTCTCCCCCTTTGGTGTCTTTCCCCTGCAGAAAACCAACACCTTTCTGTACCCAATGGTTTGATCCTCACATTTGATAGCCTTATCACCCCCAATGGCCTTCCAGTATCCCTTGCCAGCCCTCCTGCTGGGTCGCATCCCATTTGGATACTTTCTGTCTCTTGGTGTAAAGAAGAACCATGCGGCAATCTCATCATTATAGTTCCCGCATGGAGGAAACAACGCTGAGAATGATATTTGAAAGGAGAGGAAAGACTAGTTATTGCTAGCTCTGAATGAGACCAGCCAGATAATTCAGACACATCAACCATCAAGAAACAAGAAAAAAAAAAACCCAGTTCTGATCATGTTGCAAGATCATCACAGGGAAGCATCAAGAAAAAGAAAAGAAGCGAATATAAATATGAATATGAATAGAAAAAAGAAAAAAAAAACGAAACAGTTCTGATCATGTTGCAAGATCATCACAGTTTAGAAATTTCACCTGTAAGATCCTCTGGATCATACTGATAGAGATCAACTTCCACGATCCTGTTAATGGGCAATGGCTTGTTTTCAATCTTGGGCCTCAAGTAATACAAGATGACCTCTTCATCAGTAGGGGAGAACTTGTAGCCAGGAGGCATAGAATTCAGGAACTCATCTTTGTTTTTGAATCTATAATCCAGAATGCGTATTTCTTCTTCTGCTTCTTCTAGCTTTGGAATTCTAAAGCCACCAACAGGCACTTGCGTACTACCCACCATCTCCCTCTGTGTGTTTATGAAGTCCATCTCAAAGAGGTGTTTCCTATTTTTATATAGTTTTTTTTTCTTTTTTATTTTTCTGTTTTATGATAAATTACATAGAGTTTTAGTAGCCTTTTAACTCCATCTTATCTTAGTATTTTTATTTGACTCCAACTCCAAGTCCTTTGTAGGCTTTTAACACTCCAACTCCAAGTCCTTCAACTATAACTTAAAATGCTTCTAAGAGTTTGCATTAAAGTAAAGAATCGTTGGTGCTTTTTGAAGTTAACAATTACCGTCCATTGCAGTCAAATAAATGAATCTGAAAATCTTCTAAAACTAATTAAAAAGACATGCAGGATGATTATAAAGCCTTTAGGATGTGGTTAAATTAACCCCATGATGAATATGAATGAATATAATTTTCTTTAAGACACACTGGCTAACTTAAAGATTTACTTTTTAATTAATTGAAGTGATGATTTGTCTCTTGTTAAAATGATGAGTTTTTCAATTTATTTATTTTTCTAAGTAGAGAATATTTTTTCCTTTCAGAGACACATTGGTTCCAAAATGAAAACTGAATGGAAGAGAAGTAAATCTAGTATTGCATTTCAGGTTTTGAGTTTGAGTTGCATCACTTGGTTATGGGAAAAGAAACGAATGTCAAATCTTGTCTACGTACAGCCATGATAGCAAGGAACACAAACAGAATCAGAAATTTCAGCCATGTTTTCTTCCTTGTGTTTTATGGCATGGAGCGAATATCTGACTCTCCCAGCTATCCTGATAAAAACTCTGCAGTATGAATTGGCCTTTATGGACTACTG
This sequence comes from Vitis vinifera, assembly GCF_030704535.1. NCBI lineage: Eukaryota > Viridiplantae > Streptophyta > Magnoliopsida > Vitales > Vitaceae > Vitis > Vitis vinifera. The sequence continues at coordinate 2,828,309 of NC_081810.1, forward strand.
GGTGATTGTTGCGCTCACGAATCTGTATATCACCATCCAATGCTATTTAATGTACATATATATAATAAAAGTAAAACACAAAATCCACATGACCTTCATCGAATCCTTACTATTTTCCATCCAACATGACCTTCACAATTAGCACAGTGGATATCTGCCATATCAGTTTGAGTGCTCCGACCTGCATCTCTAACCTGAATGGATGTCACACTGGCTGGCGCTTCAGTAATTGCCCTTCTTCCATCAAACCTCACATTCAAGCCACTGCCATAGATTTTATGTACACAATTAGCTATGTGCCAATTAGATGTATTAATCGAATTCTATGTCTTGTTTCCAACCCTAACACACAGAAATTCAGAAATTAACAAGAAACAAAATCTTACGCATTGTCGCGAAAGAGGAGCCAACGACTCTTGCTATTGCGATGTGAAACAAGTTCCTACGAGACAATAAACTTTAACTAAAACTATGCACATGTATATGTACAGAAGGAGAGAGAAAAATAGATACACATACATATACCTTAACGAGACCATTAAAAGGAACAAGGTTGTTATCGCAATCCCCACAACAGAACCATACGTCGGATGTTGATGACGACATTGCAATCTTGAGCAAAATGCCTAATCCATGTGAATCATAGTATCAGCTTCTTCAATATCAATGCCGATAAAGCAAGAAAGAAAGAGAAAAGGAAGTGGAATCAGAAATGAAGGCTTCTCTGAAACAACACCCCTTAATTAAATTCCATGAGAGAGATTAACAGAGAAAGAAGGATACCTGATTGATGATGATGAAGAAGAAGAACAACAACAAAACGTTGAATCTTTCTTCAAAGTTATACGTACCCAACTTCAATTCTCAAAAGAAAGTGAGAGAAAATGAGGGAAAATAAGAGAAAGCGAGAGAATGTGAGAGGAGTTGGTTGTTTTCTTGGAGAAACAGTTTTGAATCTGATAACAGATTCCGGTTATATATATTCCACGTCATCAATCAATTCCTGTAAATTTTTATTAATAAAAATAAAAAGAAATAATTTGTACCTTACATTAGATTTATCAAACTTATCAAATTAAAATGATTCTTGCTTTGAATGAATTTTTGGAAATTTTCAATTTTTTTTAATAAAAAGATTATTTATATACTTTACATTTAAAAAAAAATTATTTAGCTTATAAAAGTTTATAGTATGTTTTATAATTAAAAAACCTTATTATAAAAACAAAAATAAAGTTATTTTTAGTTAATTAAAAATTTTAAAATATCATAATTACGTTTGATAAAATATTTTAAAGATAATATGTAGATATAAAATTGAAGATGGAAACTTGTATCTACATAAAAGATGCGTACATTTGTATAATATATACCATGGTATGGCGTAGATTTCTTTGAACTCTTTCAATGGATTTCTATATCATAGAAATTACTTATATTTATTATTCTATATCTCCTATTAAATTATGATGTTATGCCATAGAAGAGCTTAGCAAACACTAAAAGCAAAAACTTTAAGTTTTAAGTTTTGAAGAAATACAGAGAGAATTAGATTTTTAATTAATTAGAAAATTTAAAATTATTATAATTATTTTTAGTAAAAATGTTTTTAAAATAACATCCAATTACACAATTATCTATAACAAGACTAATCATAAGATAACTAAATTTATATTGTCTTAGGTTATGTATGATTCCGAAAAGTATTAAGGAAAGAAAAAAAAAGGTTAGGAAAATGGTATTTTTGTATTTGGTTTCATCATAAGAAATATAGAAGAAAATCAAACATAATTAAAATTTGTCAAAAATATATATGTTTTTAAATTATTTAATATTTATATAGTGGAGAAAAATAAAGAAGAATTATTTAGTTTAAATCTATTTTTTATTTTCCTTTACATTTTATCTCTATTTTCTTTCTCTCACATTTTTCAGAGAACCAAACATAACCTTAGAGTTTTTTGAATCATGGTAATATTTCTCTATGAAAATTAAGATCAATACAATTAAATAAAATTTTTAAAAAATAAAAAGAAAGAAAAAATATTAGATAAGCACAAATTTAAAAAATATATAACAAGATAAACCAATCATAAAAATAACCAAAAAAAAAAAAAATCTGTTAGTTACCATTTCAAACTAGACACTTCCTTGATCTTAATTCTTTACTAGCAGCTTAATCACTTGATCTTAATTCTTGACGTGGAGTTGATAGTTTATTACTTGACGTGGAGTTGCTCGGTGGGAATGGCTGATGATGAACCTTCTATTTTATAAATCTTTAAGATATATATATACGTAGAAGATACATAAGATATTACTTAGTTTTTGGGCTCAAAATTGTATATGTATTTAATCTATATGTCATAAATTGCTATAACATCAATGACAAATATAATCCCATACCAACATTCATATAACAACACTACTAAGTCCAGAAAACCCAGCATATATAACTACTACTATAGCTGCCGGCCGTAGTTGCCATTCATGTTTGAAGACATCGGACATAAACCCGGGTTTCCATAATCAGTTGAATCGAGCCCAGGGACGTTGCCGAACACAATAGATGCATCCAAGTCAGGGACATTGCCAAAATCAATATTATTCCCTGCATCAAAGCTGCTGTTGCCAAAGGCGCCATTGATTATATCGAAGTTATCTAGACCCTGACCTCCAAATTCATTCCCTATAGAGTGTATAGGCTGATGAAGAGTGGGAAATGGCATGAAGACACTAGGGTCCAGGATAGGGAATTGGGTGTTGCTTTGCAGAGCAAAATTATCATGTTCTTGAGGGGTTTGGAATATTTCAGTTGTGGGCTGTGGCTGTTGGGTTTGGAGAGGCATCTGGCTGCTATTATAATAGCACTGCTCCTCGTATGGATCGGCATAACTTATTATTTGGTTCAGCTCCTGACCTGTGCCTTGTGTGAAAAGCCTTGTTTGATCCCCATTTTGCTCCATTCCACCAGCTTCAACCTTCACTGGTTGAGGAGGCTCAGGCTCGGACTCTGGTACATGGGTTGATGATCTTCTTGTAAGGGGTTTGTTAGGTTGCTTATAAATTTTGCTTAACACAATGTCCAACTGAAATACAAATAGGAAGAGTTATTAAAAGATGAATGAAGGTTTTGGGAATAATAGTATAAAATCGTAAAGATGAGAAGGCTTCATACCCTCATGGTATTTGCACTAGGGCTTCTTGGGGGTTCCTTGCCTCTAAACTCATACATGATCCAATTGGTTTTCTCCCCCTTTGGTGCATTTCCCCTGCAGAAAACCAACACCTTTCTGTACCCAATGGTTTGATTCTCGCATTTGACAGCCTTATCACCCCCAATGGCCTTCCAATATCCCTTGCCAGCCCTTCTGCTGGGTCGCATCCCATTTGGATACTTTCTGTCTCTTGGTGTAAAGAAGAACCATTGGTCAATCCCATCTTTGTGGTTCCCGCATGGAGGAAACAGCGCTGAGACACATCAAGCATCAAGAAACAAGAAAACAAACCCAGTTCTGATCATGTTGCAAGATCATCACAGCAAAGCATCAAGAAAAAGAAAAGAAGCGAATATAAATATGAATATGCATGGTAGAACAAAAAAAAAAAAAAAAATTATCACAGTTCAGAAATTTCACCTGTAAGATCCTCAGGATCATACTGATAGATATTGACTTCCATGATCCCGTTAATGGGCAATGGCTTGTTTTCAATCTTGGGCCTCAAGAAATATAAGATGGCCTCTTCATCAGTAGGGGAGAACCTGTAGCCAGGAGGCATAGAATTCAGGAACTCATCTTTGTTCTTGAATCTGTAATCCAGAATGCGTATTTCTTCTTCTTTTTCTTCTTCTGGCTTTGGAATTCTAGAACCACCAACAGGCACTTGCGTACCACCCACCATCTCCCTCTGTGTGTTTATGAATTTCAGAGAGAGCTTTCCTATTTTTATATAGTTTTTTATTTTTTTTATTTTTATTTTTATTTTTTTCAGTTTTATGATAAATTTAAAAAATAAATTAAATTAAGTGTTTGTAGGCATTTTAACTTCGTCTTATCTTATTTTTATTTGACTCCAACTCCAAGTCCAACTATAACTTAAAGTGGACATCCATGTGGTTTAACTACTTTTTAAATTTTAAATTTTTAATGAAAATTTGTGCTTATCCTCTATCTTTTTCTTTTTTTTTTAGTTTTTTTTTAATTGCATTAATCTTAATTTAAATTTTCATTAAAATTTAAATTTTTAATTTTAAAAAACAAGATACACATCATATCTGATTAACTGAATTCCAACCAATCGTAAAAATAACCAAAAAGAAAAAAAAAATCTGTACTTACCAGCAATACGTTTCAAATTAGACTCCTCCTTGACCTCAAATCATAGTAGTACTACGTATTATATTTTTCCCAAAATGAGACGACAGAGTAGAGAAAACTCAGGGAAATAGACCAGAAAGAGGAGAAAACTCAAACTCAGGCTCACTCTCAATCTCAAAAAAAATGAATCTTTCAGAACTTAGTGAGGATGCAAGTCTACAAACAGTAGAGGGAAAAGCAGAAGTGCAGAATAGTAGTAGCGAAGGTGGAGAGCTTTTTTATCTTAATTCTTTACCACCAGGATACAGATTTTATCCCACAGATGCAGAGATTATAGTTTTCTACTTGAGGAAGAAGATTGATCATCAGTCATTGCCACCGAACAAGATAATAGAAGTCAATCTTTATGGTTATGATCCTGATGAACTTGCAGGTTACTTATTTCTATATTCAAGTTCAATTGCTTCTTTATATATCCTTTAGTACTTGTGCTCTTTTGCTTATAATTAATAATGATATCGTGAATGAGTATTGAATGAGATGTAACATGGGCGGTCATTTCTTTTTGGCTATTGAAGTTAAATGGTTTGCAAAGATGTTTTGAATTAGGGTTTTACTTCTCTTTAGTATTATTGACATATGTGATCAATTGATTTTTATTTTGATTGATTTTACTCAGTGAGATACGAGCCATCCGGGAATGATGAATGGTTCTATTTCACTCCAAGGGAAAGGAAATATCGGAATGGGCAACGTCCCAATAGGTCAATTGGAGAAGGATACTGGAAGGCCACCGGAGCTGAAAAAGAGATCAAATTTGAGGATCGAACGGTGGGGTATCGGAAAGCTTTAGTCTTCTACCGAGGAAGCCCTCAAAACGGAGTCAAAACCAACTGGATCATGCATGAATTCACAGTTGCTAAACCTACAGGGCCTCCAAGAAGAAGTGGTGCCAATGATATGAGGGTATATATTAAGTCCTCTTTTCATTTATTTTATATTGCATGTTAAGACACTTGTGCAGATTAATATGTATCATAATGTTTCTTGTTTGTTTGTTTGTTTGTTTTTGTTGCAGTTGGATGACTGTGTTCTGTGCAGAGTCTGTAGGACAGACGAAAGGATCTACAAAAGATCACGGCATGCGTCTAGGCTTGATGAATCAGGCTCATCAAGCTCTAAGATTCCGAGACTTGACCTTAACCCTAATCCTAATGAGGTCAATAATCCATATGAGGAGCAGTACTATTATAATAGCATCCAGATGCCTCTCCAAGCCCAACAGCAACAACCTAGAACTGAAATATTCCAAGCCCCACAAGAACCAGATCATTTTGCTCTGCAAAGCACCCAATACCCCATCCTGGACCCTAGTGTCTTGATGCCACTGCCCACTCCTCATCAGTCTATACACTATATTGGGAATGAATTTGGAGGTCAGGGTCTAGATAACTTTGATATAATGAATGGCGCCATTGGCAACAGCAGCTTTGATGCAGGGAATAGTACTGATTTTGGCAACGTCCCTGGGTTCGATTCAACTGATTATGTATATCCGATGATTGACTATGGCAACGATGCTGCACCGATGCCTTCAAACATGAATGGCAACTACGGTCGGCAGCTATAGTAGTAGTTATATATGCTGGGTTTTCTGGACATAGTAGTGTGTTGGTATAATATTGCATTGCACGTCATTCATGCATGTAATCGAAATTTTTGTAATAGGAGTAAATACATATACAAGTTTGAACCCCAACATTGGGTTTTTTTTTTTTTCGGTTAAATGTCATTAAACTTTAGGCATAATGTATCACCTTTCAAGTTTGAGAAGAAAGAAAAGTTAATTATCATAAATGATGACTTCTCCGATGAGCAATTACTAGTTGCCTATGTAGTGCCCTAATTTGGGCATATAAATATTGGGTAGTGGGCAAGGTCTCAAGATTGGAGTGGCAAAGATTGAAAAAGTATCTTTCAAAAATTTAGGAATTTTTATGGGATGATCCATATATCTTCAAATGTTGCCTTAATGAGAATATTACAAGGTGTGTATCAAATAAGAAAAGAATAAATTGATAGCATTTCTACATATATTTCATAAAAATAAAAAAATAAAAAATTGTACGTAACTTATGGTACTTTTGAAATGATTGTTTCTCTAGTGCCCAATTTCTTCATATTTTAATTGATTTGCCTTCTAATATAGTAACCAACTATTCGTCTAAAAAGCTGCATTAGTACCAAACAGACCTTTTATGGTACATCTAAACAAGCCCACTTCAATAAAGCCAATAATATTTCAATTAAATCATACACTTTGAATTTTTTTTTTTTTTTTTTTGTTATGATGGTGTTAATGGTATTTATTGGTTACAAATATTAATTTGGGAATGATTTATCAAATAATAATTATAATTATGAATGTTTTATATGAAAATAATATTGGAGAAATAGGTATTTGAGATTTTAAAATGTTGCAAAGTCTTACTTTTTGAAAACTTATTATGTTTGGTTCTCGAAAAAATTGAGGGAAAATGCAAAGGAAAGAAAATAAAGAGAAAAAGTAAAATGAAAGAAAAAGTGAAGGAAAATAAAAAATAGAGTTAAAGATGATAAATTATTTTTATTTTTTACTTCAAACTCATTTTATTTGTTTTAACTCATCAATATAAAAATTAAATAATTTTAAAATGCATCCGTTTCTAACTAATTTTAATTATATTTAATTTTCTTTGGAATATTTTATAGGACAACCAAACCTGAGAAAATCATTTTCATTAATAATTTTTTTCTTTCCTTTGTATTTTTTGGAACCAAACGTATTAAAGATTAGAAAATTTTCTAATAGTTTAAAAACTATAAATTACGTTATTATTATTATATTTAATGTTTAATAGGGGAGTTATTATATTTAATGAAATTAATAATAAATGCTTTAGTGATCTTGTTATAAAACACCAATGTTCTTCATTAAAATTAATATAAAAAAAATTAGTTTATGAGAATTAACTCTTCTTTCTCCTCAAATAATAATTAACTCTTCTTTATTAAAATTAAAAAAAATTATTATATTTGAAGGATACTTTTTCATTCTTTGGTACTCCAATCTTGAGACCTTGCCTACTACCCAATATTTCACAATATGCCCAAACTAGGGCACTAAATAGGCAACTAATAATTGCTCATCCGGGAAGAGAAGTCGTCATTTATGAGAATTAACTCTTCTTTCTCCTCAAATAATAACCTTGAAGGGTGATCAACCACCGTATTATAGACTGCTTTATGCTTATTGATCAAATGAATCTCTTGCAATAAAAAGATCTACCTGATCAACCCTGACATTTTTGTTAGGAAGCTAATACTTCAAGGTTGAATGGTAGATATTAAACATCATGATCGGTGAATCTATATGGTAGGGATAAAAATTATACAAAATGAACAACATTGTTGGGAGCTTTTTTCCATTGTGGAATAGTTCATTAATAATCTAGGACCTCCATTTGTGCCATACACATGTAGAGAAAATTGTCAAAATTTTAAACTAAGAATATTTGATGATTCAAAGTTTTCTTAACCATTCAAAAATATTTGATGATATTTTTCATCTCTCTAGTTTTCTTTTCATTGAGTCATTAATTGTTTGTTTGTTACTCTAAACAAGTTATAGAGTTTAATGACATTCAACCAAAAAAAGAAAAGAAAAACCCAGTGTTGGGGTTCAAACTTGTATATGTATTTACTCCTATTACATGAATGACATGCAATGCAACATTATACCAACACACTACTATGTCCAGAAAACCCAGCATATATAACTACTACCATAGCTGCCGGCCGTAGATGCCATTCATGTTTGAAGGCATAGTTGCCATAATCAATCATCCGATATAAACCCGAGTTTCCATAATCAGTTGAATCGAACCCAGGGACGTTGCCAAAATCAATAGCTGTATTCCAGTCAGGGACATTGCCAAAATCAATACCATTCCCTGCATCAAAGCTGCTGTTGCCAATGGCGCCATTCATTATATCAAAGTTATCTAGACCTTGACCTCCAAATTCATTCCCAATACAGTGTATAGACTGCTGAGGAGTTGGCGGTGGCATCAAGACACTAGGGTCCAGGATGGGGAATTGGGTGTTGCTTTGCAGAGCAAAATGATCAGGTTCTTGAGGGGCTTGGAATATTTCAGTTCTAGGTTGTGGCTGTTGGGCTTGGAGAGGCATCTGGATCTCCTCATATGGATTGTTGACCTCATTAAGATTAGGGTTAAGGCCAAGTCTCGGAATCTTAGAGCTTGATGGGCCTGATTCATCAAGCCCAGACGCATGCCATGATCTTTTGTAGATCCTTTCGTCTGTCCTATAGACTCTGCATAGAACACAGTCATCCAACTGCAACAAAAACAAACAAACAAGAAACATTAGATACATATTAATCTGCACAAGTGTCTTAACATGCAATATAAAATAAATGAAAAGAGGACTTAATATATACCCTCATATCATTGGCACCACTTCTTCTAGGAGGCCCTGGAGGTTTAGCATCTGTGAATTCATGCATGATCCAGTTGGTTTTGACTCCGTTTTGAGATCTTCCTCGGTAGAAGACTAAAGCCTTCCGATACCCCACCGTTCGATCCTTAAATTTGATCTCTTTATCATCTCCGGTGGCCTTCCAGTATCCTTCTCCAATTGACCTATTGGGACGTTGCCCATTCCAATATTTCCTATCCCTTGGAGTGAAATAGAACCATTCATCATTCCCGGATGGCTCGTATCTCGCTGAGTAAAATCAATCAAAATAAAAATCAATTCATATATGCCAATAATACTAAAGAGAAGTAAAACCCTAATTCAAAACATCTTTGCAAACCATTTAAACTTCAATAGCCAAAAACAAATGACCGCCCATGTTACATCTCATTCAATACTCATTCACGAGATCATTAATTATCAGCAAAAGAGCAAAAGTACTGAAGAATATATAAAGAAGCAATTGAACTTGAATATAGAAATAAGTAACCTGCAAGTTCATCAGGATCATAAGCATAAAGATTGACTTCTATTATCTTGTTGGGTGGCAATGACGGATGATCAATCTTCTTCCTCAGGTAGAAAACTATATTTTGTGCCGCAGATGTAGAGCTGACGGTTTATTACTTGAGGAAGAAGGTTGATCATCAGCCATTCCCACCGAACAACTCCACGTCGAGTAATCAACTATCAACTCCACATCTGCCTCCTAAAATCTATACCCTCGTCAAGAATCAAGATCAAGTGATCAAGCTGCTGGTAAAGAATTAAGATCAAGGAAGAGTCTAGTTTGAAAAGAACTAGTACCGCTGGTAACTTAACAGATTTTTTATTTTTTATTTTTTGTTACTTTTATGATTGGCTTATCTTGTTATATATTTTTTAAATTTGTGCTTATCTAATATTTTATCTTTCTTTTTATTTTTTAAAATTTTTATTTAATTGTATTGACCCTAATTTTCATAGGGAAGTGGTCTAAGAAATATTACATGATTAAAAAAACTCTAATATTATGTTTGGTTCTCGGGAAAACGTGAATGAAAGAAAATAGAAAGAAAAAAATGAAGAAAAATAAAAAAATAAGTTTAAAATAAATAATACTTCTTTCAACTCATTTTATTTGTTTATCTCTACTATATAAATATTAAATAATTTTAAAACATATAAATTTTGATAAATTTTAATTATATTTTATTTTCTTCTGTATTTCTTACGGTGAAACCAAATATAAGAATACCATTTTTCCTAACTTTTTTTTTCTTTCATTAATACTTTCCGAAACCATACATAACTTAAGATATTTACATCAATTATTTTGGGATAAAAGCTAATATAAGAAATAAATGTAAAACGCAGAAAACATGAGACAATGCCTCAATTGAGGGTATAAATCTATCTTATGATTAGTCTTGTTATAGATAATTGTGTAATTAGATGTTATTTTAAAAACATATTTACTAAAAATAATTATAATATTTTTAAATTTTTTAATTAACTAGAAATCTAATTCTCTCCTTACTTCTTCAAAACTTAAAACTTAAAGTTTTTTGCTTTAAGTGTTTGATAAACTCTTCTATGGCATAACATCAAAATTTAAACGAAGATGTAGAATAATAAATATAAGTAATTTCTATGATATAGAAATCCATTGAAAGAGTACAAAGAAATCTACACCATACATGGTATATATTATACAAATCTAGGCATCTTTTATGTAGATATAGGTTTCCATCTTCAATTTTATATCTACATACTATCTTAAAAATATTTTGATCAAACACGATTATAATATTTTAAAATTTTTAATTATAAAACATGCTATAAACTTTTATAAGATTGTTATTTAAGACAAAATAAATTTATTTCCAAAAATAAGTAATATCTCAATAAGAATCCTTTGTACCTTTTAAGACAAAATAACATAAATGATCTATTCCTATCAATTCAAATATGAAAGCATGATTAAATCGAATTAATGCATGGTGGAGGATTAAATCTATTCCTTTGGATTCTTCACTTCCACATCAATATCTTTAGATCATATAAGAGTAATCAAACATGGTGGAGGATTTCTCTCCATAATTCGTGTTCGGTTGCTAACAAAATATAATAGAAAGAATCAAAAAAAAAAAAAAACACTAAAATTCATTGGAAAGAAAATTGAAAAACGATAGTTCGACATGTCCTTGTGCCCTAAAACATAAGAATGAATGAGTTTAAATATTAAAAATAAAATAAAATAAAATAAAACAATCTAACCTAAGGCAAATGGCATGCCTTAATGGCTAATAATGTTAAAAAAAAAAAAAAAAACCAATCAAAAAATCCTAAAATTAGCTTGTTGGACTCTTTTCCAGCTTGGTTAGTGCTTGGGAAGGCCAAAAAACAAAGTTCGGATGCTTTGTATGGCTTGGTTTGAAGTTTGAAAGCTAAGTTCGTTTTCAATTTCTCTAGTTAGAAAATTATTGTAGAAGTTCAAAATTTAGGTGATTTGCAAATTCAATTTTTACCACTTTTTAGTCTCCTCATGCTTAGTTCGAGTTAAGTTTGAAATTGAAGTGATTTTCAAACTCAACTTCTACCAATTTTTGCTTTTACCTCTACTTCCATATTGAAATGTCCAATCCAAATTTGAAATATTCAATTCACATTTGAAATGTCCAATTCGAAACAAGTTAGATTGAATTTTTACCTTACATATATTTGCTTTAAATAGTCATATCACCCTTGTTTCAACTCTAATTTGTGCACTTTTGAAGTATTAGATTTCCGACTTCCCAAGTTTCGAAGTTATAAGTGGTTTGCCTTAAGAAACTCTTAGGAAGCAAGTTAGAATTCGATTCAAAGTCAATTATGTTGCATCAAACATAAGTGATATTTTGCCCCCTTGATTTGGCTTTCGTTCCAACTCATCTCTAATATAGTTGCATATTTTTCTCATCATTTTTACAACCTTCATTACTCTTATCACATGTTAACACATGACTCTTTTTACCCTTACTTAGTTTCTCATCGTCCTTTATTGTTCAGAAGTGTGGCATCTTATTACTATCATAACAATGATTGCCCAAACATAGATTGACCCTATGCAGAGGTAACACACAAATTGACCTTTGTGGTAAAGTCGATATGGGGGTTGAGCCTTCCCGATGGCAAAGATGGCAGAGCCCCTTGATGAAATTTTGTATGTATGAGTATTTTAAATTAGGATATTTTGATAATTTCATACATATAATTTAGTTACCCTAATCATGTTATGTTTAGGGTTAAAATTGGTGCATTAAGAGAAATAGAGAAACACAAATAATAAAACCTAAAGGGTGTGAGGTGTTTTATGATTCTCTTATAATCTGAATTTCACATGGTGAAAATCTAGAATGGTTGTAAGTTAATGAAACTCTCATATTAAAAGTGAAACATTATAAATCTTCTATGTTCTTATATTTTAATTTCTCAAATTCATTTATTATTACTTTTGATAAATAGGATTAGGATATTTTAATTCTAACATCCATGAGTCTCATATCTCCCACCTAGAAATGTAGTCCTTTTTTTCTACCTCGATTGGTGTGAGTTTTTTATTTACATTCTCTTCATCCATTTATTTACAAATAAGCTCAAAATAGATAATTAATATACAAGTCGGTAAGTTTTCCGATTTAAGGATAAATTCGATTATGAAAACATCACTTTTTCGTAAGAACCCTACATTTTATTGAAATAATTATTAAAACTATTTGACTTTTTTTAAAAGAAAATAAATATAAAAAATCAACCATAAGTGTATAACCTTTTTAAAACTTAAAAATATTTTTAAAAGATAGATTCTGAACCATGGAACTATGCAGATTCGTCCGTACAATTGGACTGATAGCTCCAGACCCACCTGATTTCTTATATTATACACGTGGCCCATAAGGAAACTGGAAGTGCATGTGTTATTGTAGTCAGCCACACAGAGAAGTACTTGTGCTTTGTCTCTTTGAGCTAGACTCGCCAAATAATCGATAAAGAATCGCCACGTAGGGAACAGCGAGGAGCACAAGGGAATATAATCGGCGCCCAACAAGCCGAGGATTGTCATTACTCTTAAGTGACTCTTTACTCAAGGTCCTCTGCTCAGATATGATGCTTTCTAGAACCCGATGTCCAAACATTTTTAAAAAGGAAAATACAAAAAAAAAAAAAAAATCAAAATCTTTAAATTAAAAAATATGGGAATGCCTTGGATGCTCGAAAATTGTTTTTTGAATTTTATATTTGAGGAACTAAATAATTTTCACTTTCTATTTTTTTTTTTAAGTTTGAAAAAGAATTTTAAAAAATACAATATAGTTTTTACTTTTTTTAATAAGAATTTTTATATTTTGTATATAAAATTTTATTTTAAAAAATAAAAAATATATCCAAACACCAGCTAAAAGTTAAATATTAGATTTTTAGTATTAATTATTTTATAATTTTCATTATTAAAACATAAAGAAATAATTCCCCTTAAGGTTACTTCTCAATAATATAAATAAATAAAATAAAATAAAAAGCAAGAGGTGAGGGAGTGGAGTACAAAATTGAAAGCACATGGGTAAAGAAGAAGGGAGGGAAGAAAGAATAAGTGGACAAACCATATGAGGTTCAATGGAAAAGACAAAAGTGTCCTTTGCTTCAATCCACGCTAGTGGCATGGTAAAAAAACATTGACTTAGGTGTACTTTTCAACTCCCAAAATATACTCTAAATTATTACTTGTTCCACAAGGTAAAGACAAGTAAGATCTCAAAAGGGTAAAAAATTAATAGATTACTAAATGAAATAATAAATATTATATAATTCATTATAATTATTTTAAAAATGATGCCTACATGTTGATTAAAGAATTCATCAATGGCGGAGGGTTTTTTTCTTTCCTTTTTATTGTAAAAGATAATATAATATATATATATATATATATATATATATAAATTCGAATTTTACAAGGAATGCTATGAAGGTACCATAGCCTTATTGCTAATTAAATTATTTCTGAAGAAACAAATTCATTAGCATTTGGCATTAAGAAATAGATTTATAAAATGTTACAAATTTAACACCAAATCTCCATAGCACTGTGGTTAGAAATCACGATGGAGTGGGTTCGGGATGGGTAATCTCATCCCAAATTCATCCTATTTATTTATATTTATTCTCATTCCCACTCCAAAAAAATTAAACAAATGGAGTAGAACAAGGTGAGTATTAGGAAATTCTCATGCTCGTTATGTTAAAAAAAATTTAACATTTTTAAGGTTTTTTTTTTCGAAGTTTAAATTTTATTAAAAATAAATATAATTTATAAATAAAAAATATTATAAACATTCATAATTTATTTTTATGAAAAGTATGTTATTTATGTTTAAAAGTTGAAAAATAAAAAAAATAATTAAAATAGTTTTTATTTAAAATTATATATAATGAAGGCGAAGCGAGGTGGGACAAAGTCATACCTAAACCTATTTCGAACCTATCCAAGGTTTTTAAAAACTTCACAAACCTACTTTGAACCCATTTATCTTTAATTCAAACCCTTCCCATTAAGGGTGAGATAAAACGGATACTTGAAAAACCTGTCCCATTACCATCTCCAATCGTGGTCAACTTAACAAACCCCTGTAAGAAAAATGAAACTAACTTATAGACGAGAATTTAAAATTTGAAAGCTTAGAGAATAGTCTCCTTATCTTGAAAGATAAGTGAATCAAACTCCCCTCTAGGGAGATACATTGTATAAATTGAGAGAGTTGAGAGAGAAAAGGTACTCTTGTACTGAAGTAACATGCCAAATAAAACGAATAGTATTGTAGACAAACAAAACCTAAACCTAGTCTCAACGCTTTGTTCCTTAAATCACCGAAGGCAAAGTAAGGAAAGCGAGATTGCATATGTAAATTTCCCTTGAAAATTAAGGAAAAGCTAGCACATACATGTAAAAAGCATCAAAATTTAATGAAGAGTTAAAGTGGTTTGGACTTGAAATATATATTTTAGAGTTTAGACTTATGGTTGAACAAATGAGACTTGTTCATAATAACTACTTGTCATTAGGTTGGCTAACTGCTAGCTAAGCTAGAGTATTTGAACTAGGCAAAATACAAATTGAGCTAGAGTATCGAAACTAGTCTAGCTAAGCTAGAGTACCACAACTACTACTAAAACCGAAGGCCACTATTTGACTCATGGAAGGAATAAAGTAAGGCTTTCAACGAAGGCCACTATTTATGACTCATGGAAGGAATAGAGTCAGGCTTTCACCAACCAAGGGATATTAAGTTATTTTAAACCAAGTGTGGGTACCGATTGTTCTAGTGTAGGTCATTATTCCAAATGGAATAAAATATAATAGTTGATATCAATCTTAAATATGAACCATAGTGTGCATGCAAGCATGCATTTCTATACGCATATCTATGCACCAAAACTCTCCCTTAACATAAAGGCTTTTTAAAACTCGATCCAGACTTATATGACTTGACTCTGATACCACTTATTAAGATCAAGAAATTAATTATCTCATTTGAAAACTAATTAATTATTATTTAAGATCAAACTAATTATTTTTATATGGTTGAAGTTACACCAAATCCCGAGCCGATAACACTAGACATACATCTTGAACCAACATCAAATCTCAAGCACACACGATCTCAATCCTTACTTTTAATGCAACCATCATTTTTCTTGAAAATGACATCGTGGTCAACCTAACACATACCACTATATTGATTGCACAATTTATACTAACAAAATCAAATAAACCTTCAAAAAAAATACAAATCTTCAACAAAAAAAAAATACATTATTAGCTATTAAAGTATCAAACTAATTAAAAAAATCATTAAATTGAAAATATCAATGTGTGAGTCATGCTAATTCTAGATATCGAATCCATCTCCACTTGATTTTGGTGGAGAATTCTATATATGACTGATTCGACATGAATTAAATTAAGGGAAAAATAATAAAATAATTTTGGTAGAGAATTATACATAAATGAAGATTTGGGATGTTGAGAATAAATGAGAGTCTACAATGTGAATTTAAATTATTATAAGTAAGAAGAGCTTCAACGGCACGCACCGTTACATTAATTGAGGAGGAACCAAAGTTGAGTTGGAGATAACTCATACTTCCTCGCTCTCCGTGTGATTCCATTTACTAGCCTTTGCCTCCATTACAATTCCTCACACTTTTACAAATTAAAATAACAATAAAATTTATTGACTAATTTTTTTCAAGAGTTTGTTCCACGTCGATTTTACAGAACCTTTTTAATCCAAAAGTGTTTCTGGAAAAAAAAAATTGATAAAATTTAAAAAATATACAAAGTTACTTATAATATTTTCTAAAAACAATACTTGATAGATAATTATAATAAAAAATACTTTAAAAAAATATTTTTATTAAAAACACTTCTCAAGTGAAAACACTACAATTCCAATCTAATTCAACTTGATATCTAATTTGATGTGATTGATGTAAGTATAACTCAATTTCATTTTTTAAAACTTGAATTAAATTCAAATTAATCGATTCAAATTCGAATTAAACTCACTCACCCAAAAAAACACTCATTCCCATTTTTTAAAACTCGAGTTAAATTCAAATTTATTGATTTACATTTGAATCAAACAAATTCACGTAAATCACTTTCAATCTTATTTTTTAAACTTTGAGTTAAATTCAGATGAATCGATATAAATTCGAATCAAACTAATTTATCATAATCACACTCAGTCTCATTTTTTAAAACTCAGTTAAATTTAAATTCATTGGTTTAGACTCGAATCAAACTAACTCACTCAAATAACACCCTTGATGTATAAATTGACTTTGCTCTCCAAACTCTATACCATAAGTGAATTTTTTACTTAGGATTATAAACATGTGGGCCAATTTTTAATACAAAGAAATTGATGTGAGAATTTATTATTATTATTAGAACTTATCTCAAGGAAGTTCAAATTTAAAAGCCTCAGGGCAATTTGCACCTACTTGTGCCATCACCAACCACTTGTTGCTAACATTAATTACTCTACAATTTTAAATTTTAATTAAATTTATTAAAAATATTTTTGTCTAATCACGTACTTTTTTTTTACTTAACGGTCATAATTTTTTTGAAATTGGATTCTAATCATGTGATAAAGGTGGTGTTATTTCACCAAGTTGGGTTAATGATTTGAACGGGAGGGACAAATGGAGCAGAAAAAAACAATAAAGAAAAGAAATGGGGAAATGGGTAATTCCAAAAAAAGACAAGGTACAAATAAATAATAATAAAATAATTAGTTTTTGATTTGAAATCACTGTTGGGTGAAGAAAACGAGGTTGCACGCCTATTCTTTTCACTTCAGTTGTTTCTTCCTTTTTCAGGCTGCAGCTCCCTCTCTCTCCCGCCTCTTGCCTTGCTTCTGCTACTTTTTCCAATATTCTTTATTATTAATTTTTTTTTTCTTTCATGGGTATTATTTTTTTCTTTATATAAAATTAAATATAATTATATGCCTTGTGTTTGTTTATGATTTGCATGAAATAATTAAAAAAAACCAACTTCTATTAGATTTAAAATATAAATCAAACTTTTACATGAATTTCCTTTTCCAACTTCTTAAGCGCCTGGTAGTGATTTGTAAAAGTATTTTTAATTTAAAAAATGTTTTTGAAAAGAAATTGGGTGTTTGGTTATATTTAAGAAATATTTTTAAAAATATGAAAAATTATTTGTAGTGTTGAAAAAAATTAGTTGTAGTGTTTTCTGAAGAAACATTTCAACTTCGTTTGGTAATGATTTTAAGAAATGTTTTCGGTATAAATAATATTTAAAAAAAATAAAAATAAAAAGTGTTTAAAAAATTTATGAAACACATTTTAAAATCTGAAAAATCACTTGTAGTAGTAGAAAATTATTTGTAGTGTTTTCTAAAAAAATACTTCGGGTCAATTTGGTAGTTATTCCGAGAAGGGCTTTTGGTCCAAAAAGTGTTTTTGAAAAAAAATAAATAATGTGTGGTAAAATTTTAAAAGTATTTTGAAAAATATAAAAAAAATTACTTATAATATTTTTTGAATAAATACTTGATAGTTGATTTTTCTAAAAAATACTATCGAAAAAAATACTTTCATAGTAAATACTTTAAATAAAAATACCATCAAACGTTAGATAATTCTCTTAAAAATATTTGGAGATAAAATATTTTTACTAAAAACATCGAAAAATACAGTTTTGAAAACCTCATCATTTGTGTAATATATAATTGAAATATACATATGAAAATAAGATAATTATGATTTGATTTTCAAAAGGATGTTTCTAGTGTTATCTTTCGCAAAATTGTCATCTAAATAGTGAGGAAAAATTATTCAAAGCCTAACTAATAAACAAGAGTGATGGCTAAATTATGAATTCTTTTCAATGGATCCTTTTCATCGTTCTTCACCAAATAAATAATCCAAATTTAAATGATTTTATTATTTTTTTAATTTAAAAAAAAAGGAAAAAAAGAAGAAGAAAAAGATAGAATTTTGGTACAAAAAAAGTCACTAAGGTCCAAAAACTCACATTTCAAACTGAATTTAAAAACCAAAAAGTGGTATCTCTCTTACATATAACAGCAAGAGCAACTGCAGAGCAAGTAACAACCAGGAGAGGAGAGAGAGACTGAAGACATGTCAACAGCAACCAGAAGACTCAAATGGCATCCATCACCGCCAACTCCCAGCCCTAGAATCCTCAACCTCCCCCACCGCCACCGCCGCAGGCCCCCCAAGCCTCCCGCCGCCGACTTCCTCCTCCGCCGCAGCTGTCGCAGGGCCAAGCTCGAGACGCTTTTCCATCAGGAGCGAGCCTTCTCCAAGACTGTTCCCATTGTGGTGTTTGATTCTGGATGTGAGAGGAGAGAGAGAGTTGAGGAGGGGGAAGAAGAGGAGGAGGTTGTTGCGGTGGCGGAGGCGGAGGAGGAGAGGTGGAGAGTGGAAGCGGAGATACTGAGGGCGGAGTGCAATTTTCTGAGGATGGAGAGGGAGGTTGCGGTGAAGAAGTTGGAGAAGAGTAGGGTTCACATGGAGAGCGCTCTGCGGTCCGCTGTTCAGACTATCATTTCTGTTAGTTTCCTTTCTTCTTCTTCTTCTTCTTCTTCTTCTTCTTCTTTTTCTCTCTCTTTGTCTGGCTCAATCGGCTCTGTTTGGTTCCTGAGAAAGTGTAGAGAAACGTGAGAAATTTTGGGTCGGTGAATTTTCTCTATTTTGGACTATTCGGCTTGGTTGACTGACTTGAGTTGAGTTGGGCTGCTGCGAAACGTCAGGGCAGAAAGAAAGAAAGTTTAAACTTTTGAATTATATTTTCTTTTAAACACAAACAACAGAACCAGACGGAACAAGTTTTTTTTCTTTTCCTTGGTTTTCTCGGCAACCAACCAGAGAGTATAGTTATCTACCTGGTTTTAACTGCTTTATTTATCAGTTCTGTCTGTTGGTTTCTGTATCTCCTTTTACTTAGTTGTCTATTAATATCCTTTGGAATGTTTGCTCAGAAAATGCAACAAATTATAGTTTGATTTATTATTTATGGCTCTCAGAATACAATAACCTGCACTTATAGTTTATCCTTTTTTTTCCTGTGCTTTTCTCAGAATCCAAACAGAGGATTCTCCAATCTCAATTATTCCAATTAATCGATCAATTTTGTTTTAAACAGATTACATTCCAGTGTTTTTTGTTTAATCCAATTTATGTTGCTACTGCTTGGACATGGACGCTACATCTGTTACTCTCAGTTCAGGCTCGGAAATTTGGATCTTTGATTTTCACTATGGAACCTAGAAAACCGCCCAAGCCTATACTCTGTTTATTTTCTGACTCAATTGCTTCCAAATTTCATTCTCTTGTACCTTTTCAATGTCATAAGCTCCATTTTCCTGCTCAGAAAAAGTTGGAAAAGAAAATTGAAAAAATTTGGGATTTGATGAAGCTCAAAATTCAATTTAGTTGATCGTAGCTACTTGGCTTCGTTCAGTGTTTTATTTCTGCATTTTCTATTACTTTCCTTCTCAGTCTATTAGCTCTGCGATGTTCTTTGGCAAATTTCAATGACTATCGAGTTCATCTCAAATAAATAATTTTGTGGTGATTTGCAGGGGAAAAAGAAGATTTGTGAAGGAAAGAGTGTGAGCACAGTATTGGAGGAAGAAATTGAGGATTTGGCGGAGAAATTAGAGAAGTTGCAGAGGAGCTCAGATGCAAAGGATTTTGAGGTTAAGAAATGTAGTAATTTTGATAAACAGACATCTCTTCTGCAGAGACGGCTAGAGAAGCTTGGTGGTATATCAGATAAGTGTGTAAAGGAGATTCAAGAGATTGCTGAAGCAAGCTTGTCAATTAACACTAGTTGCAGTGTTGGCAAGAGTTCAGTTTCAAATCGCAGATGCAATAAATTCATGGATGTAAGATCTCTTTACCCTCTATTTGTTTACCAACTGAGGGAGAAAAGCTATATGGACACCAAAAAACTCAAATTTCGCTGGGGAAATATCGTATTAGAAGATTCAAATGGGTTGCTTGTTTGATTTATTTCATTGCATCCATCTGTCGGTTCATGGATGCTCTTGAATTCTTTTACCCTCCATTTAATTGCTAAGAAAACTAGTGCAAATAAATAAACTTTGGAATCCCATATTTTATGTCTGAATTAGTTTTTCATGAGTGAAGGAGAAAAAAAGAAAGAAAGAAAGAAAGAAAAGGAATTGGAATCCCAAATTGTTGGTCTTAGCAAAGAAGAAAATTATTTCATTCCTTTTTTTCATCATATGGTCTATGTGGAAATGCGTAATTTTGATTTGGAAAGACTGTGCAGGTGGAGATTCTGAGAAGGAAAATGGAGGGATTGTCAAGGGGGGTCTTGTTAGAGAGAATGAAGGAGGAGTATGGGTCAATGCTCTCTACAGAAAATTGTTCTATTGCCAGTTCTGCTTCCACATCTAGGCGAATCGAAGCACCTGATTCTTCTTCTTCCCCAGTACCGAAACCACATCAGGTAAAGACCTTATTCCTAACTTGTTAATTATTCCTACACTCTACACTGCTCTTTTTATTGATGTATTAGGATAGCTATGCATAATTGCTAGAGAACGATTTTAGAATTGAAAGAATTGCTTCTGCAGGAGACTGTGTCTCATGAAGAGCATGGGTGCTCAGGACGTTGCAAGGTTATAGTTCGGAGGATTATGGAGCAAGTTAGAACAGAGACAGAGCAGTGGTCTCAAATGCAAGAAATGCTGGAGCAGGTGAGGGAGGAGATGGAAGAACTGAATGCTTCTCGGGACTTTTGGGAAGATCGAGCTCTTGATTCTGAATGTCTAATCCAATACCTGCATTCTGATGTAAGACTTTCATACAAACACATTATACCCAATTGCTCTATGTTGTTTTCCTCTGAATGCAGATCTTGAATTTAGCTTATTGATAGCTAGGCTAGTTTGCTATCAGAAGGAGCTGCCTTGCTTGCTTCTGTTGTCATCTAATGTTCATATTGGACCATAACACCTAAACTCTAATGAAACAAACATTTAGTATCACCACCCTTGTGCTGTCTGTTTCTCGGAAAATTTTACCTTTCCAGGTCCTGCTTTTAAAGGCTAAAGCGATGTAAAAGGTGCAAGAGATGTAAGAATGGATAGAGCTTCCAACTTCATAAAACAAGCCTCAGAAACCTGTATATTTTATCACTTTGATGGTTAACTTTGTTGGGCCTTTTCTTCTGTTGATTACAAGTTTGGGAGAGAGGATAGTTCCTTAGACTTGCTTACACCATGCCTTTTGTATTATTTTATTCTCTAACAAGCTGTATCACTGAAGGTGTAATGTCGCTTTTCACTAGGTGGAAGAATGGAAGCAGAAAGCACTCTCTTCTAATGACAAGGCAAACGAGCTACAAGCACAAGTATTCATACTCAGCGAGGAGATCAACAACTTAAGGAAGGAGCAAAACAAAGAAGCAACAAGGACCACCGCACAAAATGAGACGGATAAACGGTTGTTAGTCTGTCATATGAAGGAAAATCACCAGGCTAACAGCAACAGCACCATGCAGAAGGAGCAGGTGTTGAGTGAAGGCAGGAGAAAAACATACACACCCAGTGCTGCTCTTCTGCCTCCAAGACGGTCACCGTTTCGGGAAATTGGTAATTTGGCTCCAATGCTAAGGCAGAATAGTAAGGCGATTTTCCCTTTGCATTGCCCTGAGCCTTCCAAGACAAGGTAAACCTTCAGAGGAAGAGGCAGAGTGAGATTCTCATACCCTGAATTCAGTGAGGAAACCAAATGCTGTATATATTTTCTTTTCCAACTGTATCAACTGTGTGAGACAGTGAGACTTCTTAGAGGGACAATTTTCCTTTGATCTAATTTCTAGCTTGCCCTTCAATGGGAGTCGATGTCATAGGTTTTTGCCCTTCCAAAACAGGGCAAGCTAAATCCAAAACTATTCTAACTCTTGAGAAAGTTTGAAACATTATTCTACAGGTCTGCTGTGCAGAAGTTGAATATGAATGGTTTGTGGGGTCACTATTT
Source organism: Vitis vinifera (assembly GCF_030704535.1). Classification (NCBI taxonomy): domain Eukaryota; kingdom Viridiplantae; phylum Streptophyta; class Magnoliopsida; order Vitales; family Vitaceae; genus Vitis; species Vitis vinifera. Next base: position 2,850,763 of record NC_081810.1, read on the forward strand.
TTTCATCTGATTAGGTGGTCGGGTCCCATCCAAAAGATATGGGTAAGTAATCACGGCAACAAGAATGGCGGTGCATGTCGGGTATGTTGATCGTGACATGCACTTCATTGGTGGTGATCACTTTAAATGTACCTTAAAATGAAGTTTATATTCCGTTTATAGCAAAAAAATATGAATTTTTAAAAAAAAATTAATTTAAAATATTAATGGGTTTCCTTCAATTTAAAAAATATTAGAAAATTTGTTTCAATTAAAAGCAAATAATACAAAAAAGGTTCAAATGATCCCACCAATGGGTCTCATTCAAATTTTAAAATATTAACAAATTTGTTAAATTAAAAGCAAATAATACAAAAATAAATTAATTATTAAAATAATTTAGTAAGAGTACTTAAGAAATTAAAATTACTATAATGGTTTTACGGAAAATGGAAGAAGATCCATATCAAAGAACAAAAGTATTATCCAATGATAAATTTGATCGGAAGAATTAATGAGAAAAATGTAAATTTAAAATTTTCATTTTTAAATTTAATTTCATTATAATTTGGGTATGTGGGATGGAGCCTCATATGAATTTTGATGTTGGAAGTTAAAGTAAAGAGACGTGTGATGGTATTTATTAGATCATTTATGATGGAAGGGGAGTATTTTTAGAAAGGATTTGTTTTAATGAAATTCTTTTTTTTTTTCAGAAGGATTAATTTTATTTATTTTGTCATTTAATTTAAAATAATTAAAGTTATATTTGATTCCCAAAAATGTTGAGAAAAAAATAAAAAAGAAAAATAGAAGAAAAAAATTAAATGAAAATAAAAAATAAATTTAAAATCAATCAATTATTTTCATTTCCAATCTTAAATTCATTTATTTATTTATTTATTTTATATATAAAAATTATATAATTTAAAAATATATAAATTTCTAATTAATTTTAATTATATTTGATTTTTTTTTATAAAAATAAATATGAAAAAATTATTTTTTCTAATATTTTTCATAAATTAAATAAAACATAAGTGTATTTACTCAAATCAGAAAAAATGAATGAAATTTATCTTTTCTCCATCTTCAGTTTTTTCTTTTTCCAAATTTAGAAGAAATTCATTCTTATTTTCTATTTTCTTGAATTGAAATTGGGCAATTTTTTTTCTCATTAGGTGAATTTCACCAGCGAGGCATAATGAAAACATTTTTACAAAATAGGAATAAATATATTAATAAAAAAAAAGCCTAATTAATTAAATCCCTTTAAAGGGATTTGGCAGCAAGGCATGAACAGAATCCAAATGGACCAAAATAACCCATTAGGTGTACACGTGTTGCGAGACTATTAGTTACTACATCAATCCTACAGTTGTCGCCTACACTAGATCCCAGCTCCCTAATATACTCACCCTACAATTGGCCACGCAGACCGACAACGTTCGTCCGACCCATCAAAGCCTCCCCAAATCTTTCAACAAATGTGAGTTTCCTTGATTCTCTCTATATCTCTATATATATATTTTAGATAGAACATGGCAACCAAGTACATCATTGGCTCTGTTGTTGGAGCCTTTGCTTTGGCCTATGCATTCGACTCTGCTATTTCTGATCGTAAGCTGTTTGGAGGTGAGTTTGGGTGATTTAATTTCAAACATTCAAAATTTGAATGCTCCGATCGTGTGTAAATGACTGATTTATTATTATTATTATTTAAAACAACCAGGATCAAGTCCCAAAACTGTTAAGGATGAAGTGTGGTGGGAAGAAACTGACAGGAAGGCCAAGGTGTGGCCCCGCACTGCAGGGCCTCCCGTTGCATTGAACCCTATCACTCGCCGTTCTGAAGCTTGAAGCCTCGTCATCTTATCGGGACACCATTGCTATGTCTATTTTCAAATAAATGTTCATGGGGGGTTTCCAAGTTGTGTTGGCCCACCCCTTTATGAAATCACAATATTTGGCCTGTTTGGTTTCCATGAAATCTCCTCACCATGGACCACTGTCTTGCTATGCCATGTGCGTTGCAGTGGAGAATCTTGACTTATTGAGTATTTGGGTATTCCATATTTTGTTTCTTTTTCATTGGTCTTATTCAGCATGGTTGAGGATTAATGGTTTAGGCCTTCAAATCCCGTCTTTTCGGATTGGTGTGCTTAGAAATATCGTTCGACCCTTCAATGCATTTGTTGATCAGAGCTCCCTTGAAGCCCTAGGCCATAAAGGCCAAAGCCAAAGCATGCAAAAACATGGAAACATAACCCTTCAATCCATCTGATTCCAATGCCTTAAACATAGTCTAAAGATAGTGAAATGTTTTAGCTTTATTTATCTTCATTTTCAACTTTTTGACTCAGCAAACAAAGCATCAATCTGACAAACCATATATTGAGCAAAGAAGGAATCAAATTCTCCTTTCTCCTTTCTTTTTATGTTGTGGGCTGTCTACTCGTTAATTTCTTTCTCATAAATTGACCCAGAATAGCACTACAAATAATAAATATACAATTTGTGGTTTGGTCAGATCACACTCACCTTAACCAAAAAAGGGACTTTGGCCTGATCAAGGGGTCTTTCCATTATTGACAGCTTTAGTAATGTATCAAATTGGTTTAACGCATGGTTCTAGCTTAAATGGTTAAGACTACATAGTTTGCTATGATAACACCAAAGGAAAATGACTTATTCATCGAAGTTGGTGAACTACTAGGTTTAAATTTTTATTTTTTTTAATAATTTAATAATAAAAAAGAGGATGTGGGAAGCATGGTCTGGAAGTAAAACTCACGCCTATGCACTTTATTCAAAGTGTGAGGTCTAAAGTCTTGGGTGTGTGTGTGTGAAGATATCAAGTGGGAAATGTAAGAATGCATCAGTGCCCATGTGCTTGCTTGCATCATGGTGAAACCTAGGGCCCTTGGTTGCTCTTTAAATACTCCCAAATTAGGGTTCATTTTTCCTGACAACCCACCAATCCCCCTTTTTCTCTATATCTGTCTTGGGCTTTCCCTTCTTTGACCTTGTGTTTCCAAGGGGAAATGCCCAAGTGATGCCCTCAATTGCTGCAGAAGTTCTGATCAATAAGCTGCTATCCCCTTTTCCTCTTCAATAAATTGGGTGGATCTATGGTTTCAAAACCCTAGATTTAGAGTAGCTCAACAGGGACCATGCCCTTAGATGCAGGAGGAGAAAGGCTGATATTCAAGATTTTGCCACTCTTTTAAGTTGTAGATCTGGTTTCAAGAACAAAATCAGGTATGCAGCTTCTTTTCACCTTTAGATCTCACTTGGTTTTTCATCTTAAGTTGGGTCATTGGGTGGTGATAGGGATCACAGGGAGGCTAGATCCAGTTATGTCCAAGGAGATTGAGTTGGAGAAATGGTTTGGATATTATTTCATGATTGGAATGGAGGGTCTTGGGAAATATAACCGAGCCGAATGGGTGGTCTAAGCAAGCGGGTAATGCAAATTTTCCAATATTAAGTGCGTTAAACATGCCTTTGCATTTAACTAGGAGTGTTGAGAGCATGTGAAACAGTTGCATCAATCATGGGTACTACAACTTTCATTCTGATTATGTATAGTTGAAAGAAGTACCATTTAGCAGCAAAGACGCTCGGAGATATGTGTTTATAAGGAATGCATTTCGATTCGCTTTAAGATGAGTCATAATCAATTGTCATCATACGAGGATTAATGGTGAAATACTACTCTTTTGTTTATAAATGACAATTGAGCAGTATAAATCGATACAATTGTGGATGGCACAAGATGTCGATCTACCATTTGGCTTGTGTTAAAGAGGATGTCATCTTCTGTGATGAAGAGGATGCCATTTTTTACTATGACACTAAGATATCCTTGAACACTTCAAGATTCGCATTTTATAAATTTAGCAATGCATTTGATAAATTCAATAAGGTAAATTGCAAGAAGCAACTCAATGGTTAACAGTGCGGGTTTAGAGGTTTCTATGGACTTGCGCAATATTCTTCTTTGCAAATACAGTACAGATTTAGAGGCTTCTATTGGCACACTCGACATTCTTCTTTGCAAATATCAAAAGACCGGGGAAATTTGAGGAGGGTTTGTATGAATGTAAACTGATAGCTCATCTCTTTTATGTATGAAACTCTTTCCAATTTTGTGTATACTGGAAGGGATGCTGTCTCTTTCCCTCTTCTTGAATGAGGATACCTTTCTCCATTTTTAGGATGTAAACAGGAGGGCCCGACCCTCTTGACTTTGATTCTGATAAGATTTGGGCAAGGCTTGGGCCGGGCTTAGCCCAAGTTTGGAATTTGATTCCTAGCCCAAGTCAGGCCCCAGACCCAAGAACTAGTCTATAAACCAAAATAAAGAATATGACAAGATTTTACACAATCGTCAATTTTTTAAGGGGTTGAACTTGAATATACCATATTTTAAAGGACCTTTTTAGGGGATGGTTTTTATTGGGCCTGTGTGCCGATGAACTCCGGCTTCAAAGATCATCTCCAACCATTACGGGCTCATAGACAGAGCTGGAGCCGGGCTAAGAAATACAGGGCAATGACCTCTTCTCAATCCTCTTAGTTTACTACTCCATTCATAATCTTTCATATAATCAAGAAATAACACAATATTCAGCTTAAGTAGAAAGAGAAACTCATAGCTTGATTGGTTCTTAATAACAATTTTCCATCATTTAGGCTATGTTTGGTTTGGAAAATGTAAGGGAAAACACGAGGAAAAGACAACATAAAGGACAAATGGAAGAAAATAAAAAGCGAGAAAAAATAAAAATAGATTTAAAATTAATAAATTATTTTTACATGTCACTTTAAACCTATTTCACTTATTTTTACTTTCCCATATAAAGATTAAATAATTTAAAAATATATAAATTTTTAATTAATTATATATTATTTTATATAAGACAACAAAAAATGATAAAATCATTTTCCTTAACATTTTTTTTCTTTCCTTAATATTTTTCGAAAATCAAACATAACTTTTAAGGTACAAAACTTTATTTAAAAATTCAAATATAGAAAATAGTTTTTCAAGAAATTTTTGGTTCTTAGAAAATATGAGAGAAAATGTGATGGTAAGAAAATAGAGAAGAAAAGTGAAAAAGAAATAAAAAATAAATTTAAAATCAATAAATTATTTTATATGCTACTTTAAACTTATTTTATTTATTTTGTTTCTTCCATATAAAGATTAAATAATTTAAAAATATATAAATTTATAATTAATTTTAACTATACTTATTTTTTTTTTCTTATTTTCCATGTTGAAATCAAATATGAGAAAATAATTTTTCTTAACTTTTTTTTTTCTTTCCTTAATAGAGAACCAAACATAGTGTTATAGTTGTTTCCCAATGACAAAGCCAGATATTCTAGCATAGTTAAAGTGAGAAATTCTAGTTACTTTAATTGCAAGATGAGAAATATGGGTTTTGAGATCAATGTTTAAGAGTACGAGGCATATCCCATATTTCTTATCTTGTATGTGAAAAAAAAAAAAAAAACTGAAAGAATAAAAATTTAGATAAACATGAATATTAAATAGATTTTATAAAATATTTGTTTGTTTGTATTTTTAATTTTATTTAACATTAATAAAATTAAATTTATTTGAATCCTAATATAAATAAAATAAATCTAAAAAAATATTTTTTTTATAATTTTGTATTTAATGTTTTATTAAATTTTTTGGTTGTAGATTATGTATTTGTTTAATTTTAAGATTTTTTAAATGTTTAAATTTTTAGGTTTAATCAAGTACTTGTTAATTCATGAATATGTACATAATTATTCAAATATATATTATTCAATTCTTGATAAAATTTAATTTTGTTTAAATATTTGATTTTTTTTTTTTTTGTATAAGTAGGTTATTTTTAGTTTAGTTTAAATATTTTTATAAATTTTTATATTTTTAAGTTTAATCAAATATTTATTAATTTAAAGTTGGCTTTTAATAATGACATTATACATACATTATAGATTATTTTTAAATAAAAATTTTATTTCTGTAAAGCAATTTATATTTAATTATTTTTAAAAAATTCAAAAAAATTGTTAGTGAATTTATTAAATTTTTCTAAAAGTTCTCTGACAAAATTTTTCTAAAAATTATTAAAATTTGTTGGTCAAATTTCTTATTATCTTTTCTAAAAAAAAAAATGGCAAACATTATTTGAATTTTTTCGTGGAAAGTATAAGGGAAAGAAAAAAAATGTTGAGAAAAATTATTTTCGCATATTTGGCTTTCCTATGAAAAATAGGAAAGAAAGTTAAATATAATTAAAATTATTAATAAACTTGTACATTTTTAAATTATTTAATTTTTATATAGAAGAATGAAATAATTAAATAAAAAAGTTTGAAATAGTATATAAAAATATAATTTATTTATTTTTAATTTTCTTTTACTTTTTCTCTCTATTTTCTTTACTTGATAAACTAAACATAGCCCAAGTAAAAAGTAAAATCTAAGACTTTCTTTTGTTATTTAATTTAATATTTTATAAATTCTTCTTTTCTTTTATAGTTAATATTAATAATTACTTATTTTATTGAATGATACCCATGTTTCCATTTCTAAAATATGAAATTTTATTTATATAATATAACATCAATAGATATATATAACATCAATGATATGTAATCCTATACCTACTCTATATAATATGCTCATGCAACAAACATCAAGCATAACTACTACAATTGCTGTCCATCATGGTTGTTTCCTCTAGGCAGCAAACGGCTGCCATAGTTGCCAGTCGTGTTCGAAGAGTACCTCTGGGCATCATTGTTGCCATAATAAATCCCCGGGTTTCCATAATGAATTGAAGCCAAGCCAGGGTGGTTGCCAAAATCTGTAAATCCGGTGAAGCCATTGTTGCCAAAATTAATATTCCTTGCATCAAAACTGTTGTTGACAAAGGCGCCATTCATTATATTAAAGTTATCCTGACCCTGACCTCCACATTCATTCCCGACACAGTGTATAGACTGTTGAGAAGTGGGCCACGGCATCATGACACGAGGGTCCGGGACGGGGAATTGGGTATAGCCAACTCCTTGGAAGGGGTTGCTTTGTAGGGAAAACTGGTCATGTCCTTGCGGGGTTTGGAAGATTTCAGTTGTGGGCTGTGGCTGTTGGGTTTGGAGAGGCATCTGGCTGCTATTATAATTATATTGGTGATTAATCCTATCTTCTCCGGAATCCATTCCGCCACCAACTGTGGGATGATCATTGGCCTCATTAGGGTTAAGCTCAAGTCTTGGAATCTTAGAGCTTGATGAGCCTGATTCATCAAGCCCAGACTCATGCCGTGATCTTTTGGAGATCCTTTCCTCTTTCTTATATATTTTGCATAGAACACAGTCATCCAACTGCAAGCAACAAACAAACAAACAAACAAGAAACATCATGATATATATTAGTCTGTAAAAGCGTATCTTAACATACAATATAGAATAAATATAAAAAAAAAAAAAAACTTAATATATACCCTCATATCATTGACACCACTTCTGCTTGGGGGCTTTGGAGGTTCAGCAACTCTGAATTCATGCATCATCCAGTTCGTTTTGACTCCGTCACGAGGACCTCCTCTGTAGAAGACTAAAGACTTTCGGTACCCCACCTTGCAATCCTCAAATTTGATCTCTTTATCAGCACCGGTGGCCTTCCAGTGTCCATTTGTGATTGACCTATTGGGACGTTGCCCATTTGGATATTTCCTGTCCCTTGGAGTGAAGTAGAACCATTCATCATTCCCGCAGGGCTCGTATCTCGCTGAGTAAAAATCAATCAAAATAAAAATCAATTCATATTTGCAAATAATACTAAAGAGAAGTAAAACCATGCTAAAACCCTAGTTCAAAACATCTTTGCAGACCATTTAAACTTAAAAATAAAAAACAATTCACATCCGCAAATAATACTAAAGAGAAGAACCTGCAAGTTCCTCAGGATCATAAGCATAGAGATTGACTTCTATGATCTTGTTCGGTGGCAATGGCTGATGATCAACCTTCTTCCTCAAGTAATAAACTATTGTCTCTGCATCCGTGGGATTAAATCTATACCCTGGTGGTAAAGAATTAAGATCAAAAAGCTCTCTATCTTCACTACGATTATTCTCCACTTCTTCTACTTCTCCCTCTGTTGCTGTTGTTTGTAGACTTATATCCTCACCAAGTTCTGAATACATTTTCTTGAGACTCGGACTGAACCCAGTTTCAGTTTTCTCTTCTTCTCTCGTCTCCTTCAAGGGATTCTTGCTTTAGATTCAGCCTGAATTTTCTCTTCTATGTCGTCTCCTTCTAGTAAAGATCCAATATAATACGAGCAGGACTTGAGGTCAAGGAGTAGTCCAATTTGAAATGAATTAGTATTGGTGGTTACTTTTAGAATTTGTTATTTTTTTTTTTAATTTTTGTGATTGGTTGGAAAAGATAGGATGTGTATCTTGTTATTTTTTAAAATTTTAAATTTTAAATTTTAAATTTTAATGAAAGTTTGTGCTTATCTTATATTTTTTTATTTCATTTAATTATATTAATCCTAATTTTCATCTCGTGGCACGATCAAATTGGTCGAGAAACATTGCCCTGATTCCAAGTATTTTGAGATAAAAACTCAATCTCAAAATTGAACTTTGTAATTCTATTATTTTTCACTTTTGCCGGGCTTTAGGACTCTAAAAGAAAAATAAAGTGAAAACATACACTGAGGATTGAAATGCGCAATATATGTTGTAAAATTTATAAATTGTAATTATAAATATATTTTATTTATTATAGTATAAATTAATTAAAACAAAATTATTATAAATTAATTAATTTTAATTATCTTATTATATTTTATATACTAATTAAATACAAAAAAATTTATAAATAAAATATTAATAAAAAGTAATTATCTAAATATCATTGTTTTTTTTTTATCTTTTTATATATTAAAATTAAATATATTACAATTTTAGAATTATCGTGTTTTTAGCTTAGTACATTATTGTCTAATATCACAATATATATATTATTACTTATTTTATTTTATTTTATTTTAATTCTTTCAATATTTTTATAAGTTTTAATCAAATTTTCGTTTCAAAACTAACATTATAATATATTTGTATAAAAACCGATATTTTCATCCTTGGTAGCACTATATGAATCCATTTATGCAACGTTGGAATTTGATAATACATAAAGTAATATAAGCCTCGTTTGGCATAACATTTGAATTTAGTAGAAGATGTAGAATAATAAATATAAATAATTTCTAGGATATCGACATCCATTGAAAGAGTACAGTGAAACCCAGGTTATATGAGAGTATAAATCATACAAATGTAGGCATGTTATGATTAACTCTGCTTTTCTATACATACAACTTTGGTCTTTAATTTTATATCTAGATATTATCTTTAAAATATTTTTATCAAAAGGAAAATTCAGAGCATTTTAGGAACAGTTTCACAAACTGATAATCTCAAATCTCAGAAACATCAACCATAACAAAAGGCTGAGGACGATAAGGGTGGCCACCATTTCTTATTTGGAAGACTAACAGTCGAGATTTAGGGACTTAAAAATTTCTTCTCCTTCAAGCTTTCCACCGTTTCCTTGAGGCTTTCTTCCAAGGGAATGAACTCAATGCCCAAGCTTTTCGCCTTTTCCTTGGAGATCTGGTAGGTTGGCATAAAAGGGTGGTCATCTGCACACCTGCCATAGTTATTTAACAAACAAATTACTAATTAGGAAATCATTTTAGTAATGTAAGGACCCAAAATGTTTATCAATCATATGAGCAATGGCAGATATCACAAACACTACGAGCTTCAAATAAGAATGTGAGGTAAACCAAAAGATCTGGTCACTATTCTTTTGAAAAGCTAGACTAGAGATTGAGATCAATGGCAGATGGCAGTTTGGTTCAAGTTGGAGTAGCAGTTGAATGCAAGTTGCCCTGTGAAATCACTTCATTGAACAAACTCGAAGATATTAATTTCTATGGAAAAGGAAAAAAATAAATGAAAACCATCGAACCCGACAAACAGAATGACTTGTTTATTCAAGAAGGTGAAACAAGGAAGCATGTTATAGTGCAAACTCATATGTGAACAGGGCAAGTCTATCTTACTTCACTGGAAGCTGGAAGTCAGGAAAAAGGTCTTTCAGAATCTTCACGATCTCTGAGTAGTGTACAGTTCTCTCAGCCAGACAATATCTTCCATTGGCTGAAGGAATCTCAAATGCTTGAATATGTGCCTCAGCTACATCTTTAACATGAACCCATCCCATGGTGAAATTGGGAAATATCTGTGCTCCTGCCATAGAATAAAAAAAGACGTGAACAAAACAGGGGAAGATGAATATATTATAATTTCTCCCTTCTCAAAGATTCAAGAAGAGGAGAATATTTAATCAGTGAAGCAGAGATATGGTTGGTCATGTTTAATAAATATGAACTAACTGGTAAAGAAGAAATTACCATTTATTAAGTTCAAAATCGTAGCAGCACTTGCGTTAAGTGTTGGCTGTAAGAGAGGACCGATCACCATTGCTGGGTTTATTGTAACGATGTCCATACCTTTCTCTTTTGCAAATTTCCATGCAGCCTCCTCAGCCAAAGTCTTAGAAAGCGCATACCAGTGCTGGAAGAGAACAGAAAGGGAGAAGAATATTCTACATTAATCAAATGGGTCATTGCCGAATACAAATTTGTATGTTTGTTCCTTCTCTTCCAGAAAAGGTACAAGCCCTGTGGGAAAGAAAATATATGATTTGTGGACTAGATATAGAAGATTGGCTAATGCATACAACTTCAGTTTCTCGGTGTTTTCCTGCCTATGCAAAATACACAAAAACCATAAACATTAAGCGGAAGTAAATTTGGAGGAATCGACTGTTCAAGAGAAGGAATTGTCTGACTCATCAATTGATCAACAAAAGAATTACATGTTCAGATTCTCATTAATCTCATCATGGCAATATCCAAGGTTCAGTCTTCATAAACATCTCTTTTTTTCCCACATTTAATCCTACCAAAGAAGAGAGAAGAATCATAGCATAGACACATACCTTCATCTCCTTGCAAATATCTTGATTTGAAAACCAAGTCTCATCAACTACAATCTCAGGAGTTCGGGGTTTTCCACTGTATACAACTGCAGCTATAGAAGATGTTACAACCACTCTTTTCACTGTAGGGGTTTTTGCACATGAACTGAGGACATTAAGTGTTCCCTTCAGAGCAGGATCAATCAATTCTGCCTGAAATGAGGGAAATGGTACTGATAAATGTTAAATATTCAACCCTGCTTACTAGAGCTAAGATAGTAGAGGCTCCTATCTTACAAAAATGGACAAATGAAATAAGGCATTGCATTCTGAAACAATCATCAAATATAACCAAATAGAAGAAGCCAAAACAACCAACAAAACCTACTAATTCACTAATAGCATGAAAGTTTATGAACTATGGTAACGACCTAATGAATTAATATCTAAATTAAGCAAACATCAAAACAGATTCTGATATTTCTTATCTGAAATATTATTACAAATATCTAACTGCCAACTTAGTCTCGTAAGTAGGAAGGCATATTCTAAAAGGCATTCTAATGGCAATATTGTTCATCCTTTCAAGAATTAGATAAGATAACACTGTAATCTGCAGATGCAATCTTACCAGCCATTATGTTCTGGATCCCATAAGAACTCCATAAAGATTTACCCAAAACACAAAAACAACAATCTTTTATTCCCTAGATGCAGAAAGTATTTGCCCCAATATGCACTTCTGTTAGTAGCACTTCTATACTCATATCCAATGTCAGCCATGAAGTTTAGCCATGATATGAGCTCAAGCAAGGTGATCAGTTCTTCCCATTCCCATTCATCACCATATGTTATGAATATGCATCTATACACCCATATCAGAAACACTCATACAAAATATTATAATCACCTGTCACCAGCACTAAATTTTTAATATCCTAGGCTCAGGTTTAATCAAATTAATGGTATTAATTATTGATCCACTAATACATCTCAATTTCACCAATGACTTGGAATATCAATAAATAGTTTTAACATTGACATCTCCAACTACATCTAATAAACTATCTAAGACACGTCAAAATATCTTTCCATGTTGATACTTTTGCATCCATAACTCCATATTTTGAGATGAAATAACAAGGATTAACAATGAATAAGGTTACAGTTCCACTGTTTGTTCTGCTTTTGGTTTACAGGCTTTATTACCGGACCGGCAGGCATGTAAAAGGGGAAAGCTTCTAGGTAGGTTTCCCAACTAAGGTTTAGGAAGGAGTTGTTCCATTGGTACCATTCCTGCTTCTCTTTTACCTACATATTACATAATCCACAGATAATTGAAAAGAGGCTAAAACAGAATATTGTTTTCGGTACCGATACTTCATTCCTTGCTCAAGGCTAAGTTGGTCAATCAAATCCATCCCCTTTTATCAATGTTAGGAAACAATAGCAACAATTAAGCCAACAGTAATAAGGTTAAGCAATGAACCTGTGGATCAGTGACTCCATAGTAAAAGGGGGACGCTGTATGAAAAACACCAACACAACCTTCCACTATAGAATCAAAGGAACCTTCTTCCAGTAAGTTTGCTTTGAACAAATGAAGTCTCTCTTTTGCTCCATCAAGGGAAAGTAAATGCTCTGTCTTCTTTGGATCATCTGCATGAAAATAAAAGAACTCTTGAATTAAAACACTGGTAGCCATAGCAAAGTTCATATAAGCTGAGCAAATATACAGTTTTTCCAACACCTTAATTAACTGAAAAATGAGAACATGAAAGCAGGGTTTTCCACTAATGAAGAATTGGACATACTGACAACCGGGAGATAGAATGCCTTTTCATTTTGAGTTGCATCAAAGTATGCTGCAACTGTATCATGCTGCATTTCAAGGACAGTGCGTCTGGCAGATTTTATACATTTTATGAACACATATACCATGTTGATACAGAGAATTTAATGTCCTCAAACAAGAAATTCAATGGTTATTTTTAATTTCAACCACTGACCACCTGTAATAATATGAGTACATAATTGATCAAATTCAAGCATTATCAATACATCAATTAGATTTATATCTTCAAAGAATCACAAATTCAATTTTCTTTAATTTTGACATGTAAATATGTTCTTGTTCTTTTTCCTTTTCTTTCTTTTACCTGCAACTTTATTTCTGCTTTAAGTTTAACAAGTAAAATATTAATTAGGTGATTAAAGTTACAGGAAAACTTTTTCCGGGGCACATTCTCTGGAAACAAACAGCGAAATTGCAGAAATATGAATGAGCATTTCCCTGACATGAGGCAATGATCTACTCGTTCCAACAGGAAGAAAAAGATCGCAAAAAAAAAAGGAACAAGCCCATCTTCCCAAAATGCAAGTTAATCACTTGAAAAAGAAAATCAAAAACTAATCAATGGTGTAATGAAATAGTAGAATATAAAAATCTGAAATTTCACTGATTTCCATAACCTGAGACACTGTTACAGGGGTTTCAAATCTGGTAAATAACTTCCAAGGAGGGAAAAATCACACAAAATTCAAAAACCCATCTTCCAAAGAAAGACGATTGAATCTCTCTGAAATGGTGAACCAAACAACAAAGATCAGAACCCATAAACAAGAACTGATAATACAAAGCAAACACAGGAAACCCAGAAAAGGGAAGAGAACCCAGAACCAATAACAAGCGATACAAATTAAAAATGGGAACCCCAGATAAAAAGAATCAAGAGTGATACAGACTTGGGTCTCGAACAGAGGCCTTGACAGTGTAATCACGTTGGAGAAGAAGCTTCACAAGCCATGAAGCTATGTATCCTGATGCCCCCGTCACACACACCACCCCACTGCTCATTTTCTTCTCTCCTCCTCCTTCCTTTTCGGTTCTTCCTATTCGATTCCTTGAGTCAACACCAATCCGGCTGACACAGTTAAACTATGATATTAGTATAATAAAAAGGAAGGTGGGACAATTGTGTTTTGTACGGTTAGGTACAGTACGTATAAGTAGCATAATTGATGGTGGTGGATATAAAATATCAAGACACCATTATACTTTTTAAAATTATTTTATATCTTAATATTTAATAAATTTTTTTATCGTAAATCATTTTTTAATAATTATTCTTAAATTTTATCATTGTTAGAAAACTAAGTTTTTTTAAAAATAAATTTAACATATTTTTAATTATTTTTTATATACATAATTTTAAATATATATATTTTTCAAGATATTTAATTTTTAAATAATAATAATAATAATAATTTATTTTTATTTTAAAAAAAAATACGTATTTTTTTCCAAATTACTAAATTATATTAAATTTTATTGAGGTTTACAAAATGAATAAAATTTAAATTAATATTTTTCTACTCTTTTTTTTCATAGTCAGTAAAATTATTTTTGAAAAGATAAAAAATTCATATTCTTCTTAATTTTCACACTTTATTTGGATCTTGAGTTTAAATGGTAAACTTATGTGAACCAAAACTTAATTTTTGGGTCTAACTGGTCCAAAACACAATTGTCCTAAAAAAAAATTTATTTGATGTTTCCAAAACAAGAGAGGCTATACCAAAATTGTATTTTTCATTACCCTTTTTAATCAAATAACCTAATAACAAAATTTTATATTATTAATTTTATTTTATTTTAAATATATGCCAAAGTATTCAATATATTTATGGCAGGTGGGCAATCCTCATGATCAACAGATGTCGACATTTGAAAAATAAAAAATTTAAAGGGTTGAAACATTAATAGAAAAAGAAGGAAGGTTTGAGAAATTAATAAAAAAAATTATTAAGTTTAAATTAATAATTTCAATATATAAATAATTTAAAATAAAAAAATTAAAATTATTTTTTAAGTGTTTTCAACATGATCTTTTATCTCATATAATAACAATATATATATATATATATATGCCGTACGATAATTATAAAATATATAAAAAATTCTAAAAAAATGTTGTCTTTCAAACATAGGAAAATTATATTTTAAAAATAATATCATTATATTAAAATTTAATGAAATTTTTATTGATTACTTTTAATGAAAATAAAGGATAAAACTAAAAATAAATTTAAAATATAGAAAATATTGGTTTTTATTTAAATTTAACTTATTCAATTATAAAATATAAACATTAAATTAAATTATAAAAATTAAAAAGAATATAACTAAAAGTCTATTAATATCTTTATTGTGCTTTCTTTTAATTTTTTGTTATATTGCTTATATAAGATTTTTTATGATTTTTCTAAATAAAAAGGTAAAAGCAGAAGAAGTTACATCTCAAAATCTGATAAAAAAAAAAAAAAAAAGGTGTTACTTTAATCATTTCCAAATACCTTTTTTTGTCTTATAATTTTTTTTAATATATATATGTATGATAGTTAAAATAGATGATATTGATAGTATTAAAATGTTTTAAAAAATTACGTTTGTTTTAAAAATGAAAAGTTTTTATCATGCTCTTATTCTATTGCTAAAATATAAATATAAGAAAATGATTATAATAATAATAATAATATGAAAATAGGGAAATAATTATTTTAATAACTATAATAATCTCATGAAAAAAGAAGAAGAAAATATTTAAAAAAAAAAATAAAACGAAATTGAAGAGGTGAAACAAATGTAACATTAAGACATCAAAATGAGAGAATTATAAGTATGAGATTGACAATATATTCACTTTTCTTTATTTTTTTTTTAAGAGTATTTTTATCTTTCATATTTCATATTTTGAGCATCAATTATACTAAATATGCCGTCTTTAGATTCATTATCTCCTTTAGCTATACCTAAAGTATAATTATTCCTTATTTTTTTTATAAAAAAAGTATTATATTTCTATTACTATATGATTTATAAATCCAAAATTTATGAATCTAATAAAGTATTAATACACTTTGATGTCCTAAAAGATAAAAGATATTTCAAGTATGTGATGATTCTCAGAAAGAGTTGAATGGAGAAAAACGAAATAAGGTGATGATGTAATTATTGATCAAAACCACCATTATAGATTAGAAACTTTTTTATCGAGAGAATTCTTAAAACTTCCTTGAAAACCTCGGGTTTTTGTTTTAAATATATGTAGGGTCTTGATATGTTGCCCAAAAATACCTTTTTAATAATATGAAGTTTAAGCTTTCTTTTAAAACTTATGTTCAATCTAATCCGTATTATCTAGTAGATATCATGTTGCCTTGTTTATTATTATTACTATTATTTTTAAAAATTTTCAAGTGAAATCATATTTTCAAAATGCCATAACATGTTTTCTAACACACAAAAAACCACAATTCATATTTCCAAAATACATGAAAAATATGAACTCCAATTGTGATATTTATTTTGACAAAGGGCTATTTTGGTCCAAAATTTAAATATTTAAGTATTTATAAAATTGTTAATAAATTATTACCAAAAGCTTACCAAAGGATTTGTAGAACTTTCTTCTTCTTCTTCTTTTGTTTTGAGGTTGGAATGGATTCAAACCACAGAAGCAGCCCATAGAGACACTAACCCTGAGTAGGAACTAAAATCATATGCAAGATTCAGTTGACATTGATTCCATGATCTGCTCAGAATGTTTATACACACTCTGCTGATTTGTTGACTAATTGGATCATAAACAACCTCATCTCAATACCAAAATGAACCTAACAAACAAGGATTTCAGGTGCACATGAGAAGCCAAAACCATATGTCCATATGACTATACCATTATAAACAAATTCACTGCCAACATGAAGAATCCGTTTGACAATCCTTTTCAAAAACACTTCTACCATAAAAAATGCTTTTGAAGAAAAGTCAAGCATTTGATAAAATTTAGAAAATACTACTAAAAAATTGAAAGATTAATGTAGTGTTTCTTAAAAAAACACTCGATAGATGATTCTCCTAAAAACATTTCAAGAGAAAGCATTTCAATTAAAAATACTTTTAAATAGAAATACTCCCAAACGCACTTGAAACTAGCTAACAAGTGCTCGTACTCCCTTAGGTTGAAGATGAACTAGTATCCAGTTATAGAAGAGCATGGTTGAGAAGGAGAAATTAGGAATGATAATCATGTCTTCCACTACTAGAGAAAAGCTTAGTCAGTTGTGATAAAGTCCTAAAATGCTAGTCACTGTAACAGAGGGGTTTTTTTTTTTTTTTTCTTTATTGCCTCAATTCTTACTTGCTCTACCACTGACTACTTTTTCTCTAAACATGCTCTGGTGTAGGCTTGATTCAATATTCATCATAGATGAAGCAATATAAAATGCCAAGTACAGGAAAAATTAGACCAGAAAGCAGAAAAATTAGTCACTGTAACAATACCATGGAAATGAGTTCCCATTTTCAGGAAATGGTTCCGGCACACTAGAATATTTCAATAGGATGATGCATCCAAAACTAAGGGACACCAATGAGGATGATATAGGTCACCACCATTATTTATTTAAAAGACTTAACCATCAAGACTCAGGGACTGAAAAACTCCTTCTCCTTCAAGCTTTCCACAGTTTCCTTGAGGCTCACCTCCAAGGGAATGAACTCAATGCCCAAGCTTTTTGCCTTTTCTTTGGACACCTGGAAGGTCGGCACAAAAGGTTTGTCATCTGCACACCTGCCATGGTTGTTTAAAACACAAATTGTTAATTGGGAAAGTTATTTACTAATAATAGCAGCAAACTTCGAGAAGAAAAGTGATTTTGGTTCTGTGGTATGTTCCAGTTTAAATTCCTCGAAGAAGAGTCAAAAGCATCTCAAAGATGCAATGTGCAAAGATCAAAATAACGAAATCACAAGAAGCATGCCCAGTGGTCGGTATCACAGACACTGGCAGTAGTAGCTTAACAATAAGTGTTACAACACCCAACTAAGAAGAAAAAGGAAGAAAGAAAAAGTACCAAAAAAAATTGTTCATTAGCCATTTAAGAAGCCAGATTAAGATTGAAACCAATAAGATCCAATTCAAACTGGACAAGTAGTCAAATACAAGATACCTAGTGAAATTAGTTCATATAACAAATCATAAAAACAGAAACTATAGTTATTCAAGAAGTAGAACAGTTACCATAGCCAATAATAATTCAATTGTAAAGAATAACTTGAATTTTTCATTTTCTAGAGTAAAGGGATTAGTCTACTTACTTCTCAGGGAGTTGAAAATCAGGAAAAAGCTCTTTCAAAATCTTCACAAGCTCTGAGTAGTGGACAACTCTCTCAACCAAACAATATCTTCCACTAGCTGAAGGAACCTCAAATGCTTGAATATGTGCCTCAGCTACATCTTTAACATTAACCCATCCAAAGGATGCATTGGGAAATGTTTGTCCTCCTGTATTAGGGGGAAAAATGCATGAACAAAGAAAAGAAAAATCTCATGTTATACTACTGCCAAAACCTTAAGCTTCTGCATCAAATATTTTGAGAAGAACTTGAATGGTTTTAGAGCAAATTGAATATTCAAATTGTACTATATAAATTTCTTTTATTTTCCATTCTTCTCTCACAAAATGGTATAATATAAATCAGGGAAGAGAGAAAGAGGTTAGCATAGAATTACTAAGGCTTCCTAATGAACAAAAATAATTGGCAAGCACATATTTCAGAATACTGCTGAATTACGAGTTGCCCTTTTTGAGGATTTAATGAGAAGGATATTTATTTAACGAAACAGAGATATACCATTTATGAGATTCAAAATTGCAGCAGCACTTGTATTAAGTGTTGGCTGTAAAAGAGGACCAATCACCATTGCTGGGTTTATAGTGACCATGTCAATACCCTTCTCTTTTGCAAATTTCCATGCAGCATCCTCAGCCAAAGTCTTTGAGACCACGTACCAAAGCTGGAAGAAGCAAAGGAGACCAACATCCATTAATCAAATAAGTCATTGCCAAATGCTAGTTTTTTGCATTGTTTCCTTCTCTTTTAGAAAATATAAAAAACCTGTGAAATAAAAAACCTATGATTTATAAGATTAGTGTTGTGGAAATAGTAAAACAGCAACAATTCTTTTGAGGAAAATCTGCATCACTATGATGGGCACCTGATTTTGTAATTACACAACATTGGTCAAAATTTTCAAGGAAGAACAAGATCAAGTCTAGAAGAGATGACTGGGAAATCTTTGATTGAAGAGACCTAAATAGGATAACTGAAGCATGAACAAGAGAACAAAATAAAGAAGGCCTCTCTCGATGCACATGCATCTAGTTAGCAAAGGAGCCAAGTGTAGGACAACAGTGATATGCATAAGAATCAGATGCCAAGTTGCAAAGC
The DNA here is from genome assembly GCF_030704535.1 of Vitis vinifera. NCBI lineage: Eukaryota > Viridiplantae > Streptophyta > Magnoliopsida > Vitales > Vitaceae > Vitis > Vitis vinifera. The sequence goes on from NC_081810.1 coordinate 2,870,114, forward strand.
ATATGGCTTCCAATCTATAGAAGTCTTATAATTCATTAAATGATTGTTATAAAACACATAATATTACAGAGAATCTATTGTTCCATGTCTCTACAAAAGATCTGAAAATCATAAACGAAGATAAAGTACATTGGTGGCATGGAGAACCTCATGTCATTTAGAGAGAATGGCCCATTTACCATGATGCTAGCCTTATGTCTAATATTCCAAGCATCGCATTCCATATTAATTATTATTTTCCAATGGGCTAGGTCCCCTAAGAAGGACCTGAATATGTGATAGAAATGAAGCCCAATTTGCAACCTAAATCTCAGACCTGATATATCAACAACTTCATTCACTCCTGTCAACCTGCTGTTTTTTAAAGTTGATCCTAAAACTGAAGCCAATGATAAAGCAATTTAGAATAAATTTCAATACCCAAAAACTGAGAATGGGCTGTTCTGTCCACATATTAGAGAAGTTTATATTGAACAAACAGAGAATCAAGAGCAACATGTTTCCCTGTGTGAGCATGTCAATAGCTTCTGAGAGACTTGAAGCTGAAAACCAGTTCCAATAACTGGAAAAGATGTCACAGCATAACATTAGATCCATCTATGTTTTCTGCTTATCAAGAAACCTCGCTAAATGTCCTCCAAAACTGATACATTAGTGATGGCATAAGAGGAATTGATAACTTCAACAATGACAAAGTAAGCATTAATCCTTGGGATTAAGGTGAGTCAATTTTCCAATTACACATTCCTCATGGACAAAGGCAACAAATGTATAATTTGAATCTAAGAACCCAGTGATCCAGTCAAGTCAATTCCAGGATCCTTTCCATCTAAAAAGGTTTCCTTTGACGTTCAAACACTGGCTTATACAAACCAGGTAGGATTTAATTTGGGAACTTGTATTCAGATGCTTAAAAACACAAGGAGTTATTGTTCTAGTGAAATTTAGTTGCATTTTGCTGAACTCCCTGTTTACAACAACAGAAATGATGAAAAATGACAAGAAATTCTTCAATAAAACTGCTGCCTAAAGTCAGAATACATGGTTAAGCTACTTGTATTTGGTTAAGCTACCTTTTACTCATTTGTGAGCAAGAAGGTCTGCAGTTACAATATGTTTATTTAACGGTGTCCAAGCTGAATGTAACTAAAACTTTAAATAAATTCTTCATTCAATTATTCTTTTTATAGGTATTGGGAAAAGAAACCATTGATTAATAAGTTAACAAACAATTTGCTCCTTCAATTATAAATGATCTTGTAATGGTAACATTCAAGGTTCGTATGCATATATTAATTCCTAATACTTCCCAACTGAAAAGGGAAGAAAGACAAATTATAGCACATATACATACCTGTAGCCCCTTACAAAAGTCTGGATCTGTAAACCAAGTCTCATCAACCACAACATCAGGAGTTCTGGGGTTTCTATTGTATGCAACTGCAGCTATAGAAGATGTTACAACCACTCTCTTCACAGATGAGGCTTTCGCACATGAACCAAGGACATTAAGTGTTCCCTTCACAGCTGGATCAATTAATTCTGCCTGAAACAAGGGAAATAGTAACAGTTTAAACATTCAACCATGCTTAGTTCAGAGCCAAGAAGAAGATACAAAGTTGCCATTACAGCACTACAGCCTGAAAAACTCAGAACGAAATCACCATTCAGGTCTTGTAATAGAGCAAAATTACTATTAAGGTTCTGTAATACAAAATATAGACTTTTTTTTTTTTTACTACAGCATCAAATTGGATGGCTAAACCAATATCCCAAATAAAAAAACTCTAAAACATACATGCAGGGAATTTTCAAAGATATAAGATAAAACCAGCAAAATATAAGGGAGAAAACACATGGAAATGTTTATGGCATCCCCTCATTACATATTAACCTTAGTTGAAGACCATGTTCAAAAAAATCATCACTGTGATGCAGGATGGCCTTAGAGCATTTAGGCTAAGAACTTGAAAACAAGAGAATGGAACATGAGAGAGGGAGAGAGAGCAGCTAACAAAGAGAGAGAGAGAGAGAGAGAGAGAAGGGCAGATTCTTAACTGATATTTCTTATACAAACAATAATCCCAGAACAAATCCAAGTTTCCCATTTCTATTTTTGTGAGATATTCATCATAGTAACTGCCAAGAACCAACTTGCTCTCACAAGAAGGAAGGCAGATTCCAGAAGGTATCCTTATAGCAATATGACTCATCACTTTAAGAATTAGATGAGATAACACCGTAGGTATGTGGGTAAGATCACACTAGCTCTAATGCATTTGTTCCCATATGAACTCCACAATGACTCAGAAAAGAGTATGACCATGCCAATTCACCCTCATGACATACCATTTTTAAATGGAGGATGGCTATAAAATATTCCATCAGCACTAAATTTATAATTTCCAATTCCCAAGACCCAAGTCTTTAGGCATAGAATGAACTTAAGGGAAGGTAATCTTTTCTTCTCATTCCCCTTCATCATCATAAGTTGTCAACATCCATATATGCACCTCTGATAAAAAAAATATCCATCAATGCACTCACACCCAGTTTGCACTGTCCTGACTCAAAAAAAAAAAAAGGGACCATTGCCATCACACTTTAATATCCCAGACTCAAATCCACTCAAGGTAATAGTAATAAATACTGATACTCGGATATCACCACCAATATATTTCCAGCCTTGGACCATAATGAAGTGTTTAACACCAACATCTTCACTGATATCTATAAAACACACAAAAATATCTTTTGATCTTGATATTTTTACATTGATATCTCTATATTTTTAAAGCTGACTATTATTGTCTGTATCAATATTCTATTCCTCACTCAAGGTGACACATTGAGAGTTTGAAGCCAGATTTTCTAGCCCTTTAGCCAATAATGATAAATAATAGCAACAATGAAACCAAAAGGCAAAACAGATGATGAACCTGTGGATCTGTGACTGCATGAAAAAAGGGTGAGGCTGTATGAAAAACACCAACACACCCTTCCACTATAGAATCAAAGGAACCTTCTTCCAGTAAGTTTGCTTTGAACAAGTGAAGTCTCTCTTTTGCACCATCAAGGGAAAGTAAATGTTCTGTCTTCTTTGGATCATCTGTGGGAAAATAAAACTGAACTCAATTGACAAATCAACTTAAGAAATGTAACAATAGCACAGTGAATCAAGCTAAACAAATTTTTAACATTTTCAATAACTTGATTCACAGCAAAAAGAGAATGTGAAAGCATGGTTATCCAACTGAACATGCCCAAAACCTAAAGCTGCAATGCTATCATACTGAAATTATGCAAATATCATGAAAAATATGGTGAATTTAATACCATCTTTCCTCTCTCTCTCTCTCTCTCTCTCTTTCACACACACAAATCAATGTTGACCTCTTATTTATACAAATGTTAAAATAATGTAGAGAATTTAATGTCATCTTTCCTCAACCAAAATGAGGAAAAAAAAAATCAATTCAAACCACTCACCATTCATAATAATATAACTGATCAAATTCAAAATTATCAGCACATTGCTGAGATTTATATCTTCAAATGATAAAAAAGTTCAACTCGGCCAACCTTGATCAACAAAATGCACAGTTTTCCAGAGAAGCGCATCTTAAAAATATTTCCTGGTATTATAAATATGTTATTATAAATATTTCCTGGTATATCTTAAAAGGATCCTGTCATTTTTCACTGGTCAAATATGAATCGGAGGGCAAAGGATTATGAAAAGGCTTTCCAGGATACATGTTCTGAAGACACAACAGCAAAAACGGGGAAATATGAATGGGCCATTTCTCTCCCTACAGGCAACAATCTATTGGTTCCAAAAGGAAAGAAAAAGGATGACACAAAAAATTGCACAAGCCTATCTTCCTTAAAATGTAATTTGATCACTTGAAAAAATTAAAACCCAATTAATGGCGTCATGAAACAGCAAAGTAAAGCTAATTTCCTTTACCCGAGGCACTGTAACTGGTTAGAAATCTGATCAACAACTTCAAAACCCAAAAACCCATCTTCCGAAAAGGCAATTAAATCGTTTGAAAATCAAAATCCAGTATTCCAGTTGAATAATCTCATTGACTAAGAGTATTACATTACTGGGGCAATTACAGGAACTGGGAATGCCCTCCTTTGCTTAAAACTGCGATGATCACAGACTACAAATCACGGCGAACCAACGCATAAAAAATGAGAACCCAGAAAGAAAAAATGATAACCCAGAAACAGCAAGCAGAGGAAAACCCCGAATAAAGAGAGATGCGAGTGATACAGACTTGGATCACGAACAGAGGCTTTGACAGTGTAACCACGTTGGAGAAGAAGCTTCACAAGCCATGAAGCTATGTATCCTGATGCCCCTGTCACACACACCACTCCACTGCTCATCTTCTTCTTCTTCTTCTTCTTCTATTCTCACTGCCGTCTTCCAATCGGACTCTTTCACTCTTAATCTCTATCAGGAATCACCACAATTATTTGGGTCCCACTCAGATAATTTCCAAAAATGATTTTTTTTATTAGTTTAATTGAAAAGTGAGCATAAAATCACATCAATAGATCTATAATTTTGAAATTTTCTTGAATCTAACGTTTTTCCCTTTTAATTAGCGTATTTTACTCCCATTATTTCTAAAAGATTAATAAATTTATAATTCTTTAAATAGGGGAAATTATATAAGCATACATTATTTACCAAATACATATATAATAAAAAAAAAACGTGAAATGGTGATTTTAATGAAAAGTATATTTTAAGAAAAATAAATTTTATTTTATGTATTTCAAACTATGTCTACCAAGCATACCCGAAAATATATTTACATGTAATTTACTTTACATGGAAATAACTTTTTTCGATTTTTTTTTCGTCATATTTTGTAAATAGTATATATTTTCATAATTTCCCTTTTAAATATATGAAAAGGAAGAGTTAAATTTAGCTAACTTATTTTTACTAAAAATAGTAAGATAAGAAAAATAATTTTTTAAAAATATTTTTGGGTTTGTAAGAAATATTTTGTTTGACACAATTATAGAAAAGGAAGTAGCAACGAATTTTCCCCATTGGCCTTAAGAGTGGGCGGAGAGTCTACTTCAAGGGTCTCCAACGGGCAGGCCGGGCCGGGCCGAGCTAAAATGCTAGGCCCGCAGGCTAGCGGGCCGGGCCGCGGGCTTTTTTAAATAAGCCAAAATGGCTTTTAAATAAAGGAAGGAAGAGGAGGGATTCGAACACCTCCCCTCAAGCTTAAATTTCAAGGCTCTAACCAACTGAGCTACATTTCTTTTGTGCTTATTAAATAAGTTAGTTATATATATATAAAAATATAGTATATTATTTTTTTAAAAAAAATTAAAGGCGGGCCTAAATTTAGGCCCGCGGCCCGGCCCGCCCATAAACGGGCTCGGGCCGGGCTTTAGCCCGTCGAGCCGGGCCGGGCCTAAAGCGGGCCACGGGCTTTTTGGAGACCCCTAGTCTACTTCAAGTATGCCATCAAATATGACGACATACTTGGCACTATTAGACAAACTTTCAATTCTTTCCTAACTTGAGAATGCAGCCGCCCTTTACACTTCCATCTTGGCTTTATCAACAAAAAAATAAAACAAAATAATCTTTTGCAAAATAAAAATAAATAAATAAATAAACGAGGGAAAGGAGTGGGTAATATGAGAGGGAATTTTATTTTTTTATATTTCATATCATATTAAAAGGTGATAATCAATTAAAATTGATCACATAATGACATAAGTTTCATTTCTTCTTATTTTGACAATAATTTTAATTTTGTTTTTCACTAAATCTCATATCTTTGTCATCTATGTCTCTTTTTTTAGTTAAATTGCATTTCATGTACCTCATTCCATTTTATTTGTGGTTAAGTTTTGTTTCTTTGTACATTTTTTTAATAAGATAGATTTAGTTATGCATGCAAGGGATTCATGTTAAAAGTTCAATATAATATCGAATATATATTCAAATTATAAATGTATTCTTGATTAGAAGTACCTAAAAAGGGTAGGTAGAGTGAAGTCGTGGTGGCTGTGAATAGGTATCTTATAATTCATGCCAAATTTTGAAATTTGAAATTCAATTTTTTTTATTTCATAATTTTGACTAATTCATTTCAATTAATTTATCCCCTTTTTATTATCCTTTTCATATCTATAATTGGAAAACAAAGATAATGAAATGTATGTCTCTTCAGTTTTATATCACTTGTATAATACATGAATTGAGTACATTAGTAATTGCATGAAATATTCAGGTTATGAGTTGCTTACACATTGATAAGTGGTTTACAACCGGTTTATGGACCTAAGTAATTTATTAAAGATTGTAATGCACTACCTTCTAATTAGAAGGATGATTTATTTTGATCATTGAAATGAATTTCTCATGGTAAGTATATTAATGTGTATGGTTATATATTCGATAGGATCTACAGTGAGTCGTGACATTAGTTATTAAGTAGTCATAATTTCACCAAACTACCATGCTACATCAACTCTCAACTTTAATATGATATTATGTTAGTTCTAAGGTTTTCATTGGCTTTAACCTAAAGATAAAACACTAAGGTAGTCATATATTTTAAGTCATTATTGATTAAAACAAATGATAATAAATATTTTCAAGAGAGACACTATAATATATCATGAGATTAAGATAGCGTGTTCCTTTAGATGATTCTAAGAAATTGTAATCGTGAAATGTGTGGTTACAAAATTCATTAAGTAGGATTTGACATATATCATTTGTGGATTAGAGTATGTATGTTGATCACAAAATAATAGGATTTGAAATTCAAGGATTATAGAAGTATTTTTGTGAAGTTGATAGATACTAACTTGTTAGATTATGGTCACCAACTCATGGTTATATTGCATGTAGTGAATAGTAAGTCATACACTTAGAATTTAATTAAATTGGATTTAATATATTTTCATCTCTGTAAATATAATAAGATATTATAGTGTAATTAACTCTTTTTAATGAAATATTAAGTAACTTTAGAATTGGATTATGAGAGAGTTAGTATTTTTCTGTCTCAATGGTTCCTACTCAAATTCACACTCTTTGTTAATACAAAATTTTGAGGGATATAAGATTTAATCATACACTGTGCATAAAAGCATTTTAGTAAAAATACTACCATAGAAAAACATGAATGATGTAACAAAATAAGTTTCCATTAATAAATTATTCATTATGATTTCTCATATTTTTAAAGAAATAATACTGCACTACCTCTTAATTTTTCATAATCAGTTCATAAAATTGGGCAATCCATCAAAGATAATACTGCACTACCTTCTAATTGAAAGGATAATTTATCTTTATCATCAAAGTAGGTTTTCCAAAGCAAATACACTATTGTGTATGGTTACATATTGGATTAAATCTACAATGAATCATGACATTGGCTATTGGGTAGACATGATCCACTAAGTTACTATGTTGTATAGACTCTCAACCTTAAAAGAATATTGAGTTAGTGTTGAGGTCTTTAGTGGCTTTGACTTTTGGTGAGATCTTAATATAGTTAAATTCCTTACGAATTGGATCACTTTGGATTAAAGTAGATGACAAGAGATTTTCTCAAGATATGCACCATAATATCTCATAGAGTGTGAGATAGTGTGTCCTTTTGGGTAACCCTAAGAAAGTATATTCAAGAAATCTATGGTCATTTTTAAACTAGAATTTAACTTATGTTCTTTGTGAGTTTAAGTATGTCAATTGATCACATAATAGGAGAGGATCTATAATTCAAGGATGATAGAAATAATCTTGAAAGGTTGATATCATTTACATTGTTAGATTACAAACATCGATTCATGAGAAGACTGTATATAGTGGATGGTAGGTTCCTTATGTCTTATTGTAATTTATATAAAATACTAGAGTGTAGATGACTTTTTATAGTGGGATGTTGAATCAACTTTATAATTGTATTCTAAGAGAGCTAATATTTTCCTATGGGTCATAATGGTTCTTTTTCGAGCTCATATTCCTTTATGACATGATTTATGAAGGTTATATGGATTTTTAGTTCACTTGTATGCATAAGAGTGTTTTAGTAAATATGCAAGGTTGCACAAGAGCTTGTAAACGATCTCTTTGAATTAAACTAATTGATTAATTGGAGTCCAATTGTACTAATTAATCAATTAGAACATTTTTTTTAGGCTAGATTATGTGATTCAAGCCCAAATAAGCTTAAATTACTTTAGTTTATGGGAAGCCTATAAAATACCTTTTTTAAGGGAGCTTCACTTTTGCTTCCTATCTACATAGAAAGAGCCCTAACCTCCACTTTCTATTAGATCTCTACCATTTGAATATTTGGATTCAAAGAGGGGCCATCAAGTAGAAAACTTTGTGTTTACAAGATCTTCTACAATTTTAGTGTTTTCTACACCAATATGAATTGATTTAAGAACATCCAATCTAGGTAAACTCTTCAAAAGCATTAGATCTAGATTTTGTAAAGTTTTTATTGTCTATTTGATTCTATTGCTAGGATTTAGAGAGCCTTAGAAAGATTGCATGCACCTAATTGATTTAGGGCTAAAAAACGAAGTAATCTAGATTTCTCTACAACTACTATCAAACCCAAGATTAGGCTTTAAGCATGCTAGAATCCTTTCTAAGATGTGCTAACTTTGGTTTTCATCTCATGGCCCAAATGAATCTATGGGTGTGTCAGTTTAAATGTGTTCATTGAATGGATGAGTTGTTATTTTAATCTCATACATGGGTTGTACACCCGATAAGGGGTTTAGGATTTTTTATTGGAATGTAAAAGATTCTTGTTCCATAGATTGGATGTAAACTTTGGTTTGAAGGAGTATAGGTTTTTGCTTTCAATGTAAAGGCTGATTTTCTATTCTATGTGACCCTTGAGATGTATGGAGGTAATCCAATCAATCATAGAGCATCCATGGTGGATTCCCAACTGGAAAAAGGTTAGATTTCCAATGGAAAGGTGGTTGAAGAAGAGTTTGGATGGCTCTTGAATTTGAGATTACAGTGGTAGTGCTTGAGCTACTAGACTAGCATTTGAGTAGTCATCGAGTGCTCAACTGCCCTTAGATCTAGAACACTTCAAGCAACTCTAACGACAGAAAATTGTAACTTTTAAGGGTTTAGAGGTATTTTAAGGGTTTTTTTTTTCTTTCTAATTTTCTAATGCTAATTTTTGTTGTAGGTATCTTTGGTATTTTTGGATTTTTAGAAAATCTAAAATTTGGGCTTACCAAATTTTCATTCTCATCAGTTTTTATTTTTCCATATTTTGTCATATTTTTCCTTATTTATGCATATTTGATATATGACATGATTTTTGGAAATACATATGTAAATTTGGATAAAATAATTAAAAAGTGGATTTTGGATTTCCATATGCAAACTAAATTTCCATGAGAATGAATTTCCAAAATAAATATTTATTTAAATTGGAAGTGTGCTATTAATAAATTTTTATGTGAATTTTTTTTTTTTTTTTGGAAGAATGTTTAGAAAATCTAGTTTGAAATAATATCTCAAAAAATGACTTGAAATGATTGTTTAGATTTCTCATAGAACTTAGAAGTAGCTTCGAGAGAGACCTATATTTTCCATGAATAATTAATTGGCATACCAACCATGCCAACGAGAAGAGGAGACAATTTAAAGAGTCAAGGATCAACAAGCCCCACATATCCACCTCCCCACACTCTAATGGATTTTGAAAAAGAAACCAGATCACACTTTTATACAGTTCACATGGGTTTGAAAATGAGACGATGAGAATTCCATTTCTATAAAATTTGATAAAAGCAAAGTTCTTTTCTGAGTGCAGTGCTGTGTATGCATGGCTGTATTTATTTGACCCATGCATTCACTGCTCTTTATATTCTCACAGGTGGTTAGCTGTAGACATCAATTTTGGTTTCCACCCATTAATCCAAGAGGAGAGTGACTGGTTTATGAAAAAGCCTCTTCTTTTACAGTTTATGCAACTCCCTAAGATATAATTTTTATTTTCTGATTAATTCGTGATTTAATTTTATTAACCCCATTAGATTTCTCATTCAAATCTAAACAAAATTCTATTAAAAAAAAATTGACCTATAAATAAATCATCTTGTACTACCGAATTTTCCTAAAAATTTAAATTTACAAAATTTGAGTTCTAATTTTTCCATCAAACCAAATTTTAATATCATATTGAATTATCAATTTTCTTAAAAATTTGATTTTGTAGGATTTTGAGCTCAATATGCATATCATGTTGCTTAATAAATCAGACTACCTTAATTTTATGTAATTTAACTTAGAAATAATTTTCCCAGTGAATTTAAAAAGTTATTATTAAAAAAAATCGAATATAATTTATATAAATTGTTTCTAAAAGTTCTCACTTATTTCTCAATCAAATTTGGATTTTTTTATTATTAAATATTTGTTACTCAAAAATGGAAATCAACAAAAATCATGAATACACATTTCATGATGAAAATTTAAAAATTCATGAATGTTACTTAAAAATTGAATGCACATTTCAATCACAAATCATAGACGTAAAAACAACATACAAATAAGGGATGTAACCAATGAAATTTGAAATAGAAAATTTTAACATTTGCCTAAAACCAAACACAATTAAGAACCCTAATTTCTACCCAATTACTAATTTTGTTAACTAACTATATGATTAATCATCACAATTTTTTGTTATTGTAATCCACTTTGGTATTTTGGGATATTTAGAATTATGTTAAATTACTGTTTTTTAACTTATTAATTTTCAAATTTTTGTCTTAATTATATAAAATAATAATATATTAAATTTCGATATTTTGAGAAAATATATCAAATTTCAAATATCTTATCTTAGTTATATAAAATAACAACATAATAAATTTAGAATTTTAAAAGTATATTAAATTACAATTTTTTTTTTTTTTTAAATATCATCCCTCAAAATTTTATCTTAATAAGATAAAATAAGACAAAACAAGTAATTGTTTTTTGTAAGGATAAAAAAATGTTTATTTAGTACATAATACCATTCAAATATTAATAAAAATAAATAACTAAGGGTCATTTAGTAACTGTTTTAAAAAATAGTTTTTGAAAACAGTTTTTTGAAAATTATTCTATAATGTTTTGTAGAAAAAAAAACATGTTTAGAAACCTATAATATTTTTAACCTATTTTTAAATTTGCTTTAAAAATAATTTTTATGTTTCATGCTTTATTTTTTAATTATTTTACGTATTTGTATAATTATTTTTAAAATAGGTATTAGAAAACAATTGAAAACGATTAAAAGATATTATTAAAAAATACCATGTTTTCTATTCTTAAGAGAAAATAGAAGATAGTTTTTTGTTATCAAATGCATTTATCTAGCTTTTTGTTATGAAGAATAAAAAATTGTCATCCAATATAGTTCTCAAACAAACTCTAAATATCTTTGGAAGCACAATATCTTTCAATTATATCTTACACAGTGCTCGAGGTTCCTCTATCTACAAAATCATTTTGTTTTCACACAAAAATCAATAAACTCTATATGATCATTAATTGCACTCGCATCTTTAACATAATTTAGCTAATAAAAATAAATTTATTATCAATCAATCCATTCTATAATAGTGTAAAAATTATCCAATACTACATAGAGGATGACCCATCATCCTTAAGTGATATTGATTAGTCTTTTAATCTCGTATAATTGTCGAAATAATATTTGATTTATCGAATACATTTAATTTTGATTTCATATGACTTACTATTTGAAAATGACCCATTGATCCAACCATGCATTAGTCCTTTGTTATAATGCTTCCCTTTTTTTTCTTTTTTCTTTTTGTAACATTATTTAATTGTGATGATGATTGATAGCAAAATTCATTCATACCATCTCATACTATTTATGCAATGATGCATATAACTAAACTACCTTGATGAAATTTTGTGACCTAAAGTTTGAAAAACCTTCTTGATAATGAATTGTTCGATAATATTGAAAGAGACATGAATCCATCACTCAATTGGTTGGATAAGAATTGCCAACAAATGAAAAACACTAACACTTTCTCAAAACAGCAATTGGGTATTGAAGATGAGATAATTAGGGTGTCATATTCAAAGAATTGAAAGATACAAAAATCTTGCAGAGTTAAGTCTACTCTTCCACAATTATTATATATCCACCATTTATTCTATCCATACAAGTGGCAAGTAGCTGATAACAATTGGTTTAGTACACTTGATCATATACCTATTTGTAGGGTCTAGCTACGATATATGAGTGCACTTTTTTGGTATTTACCAAAAGATATCACCAATTAGTTAGTGCTATAAACATGTTTGTAGGTTTTATTATTTTACCCTTATACTATTTGTTTGTATTCTTATACCTCGGTTTTATTTGTTTGTATTTTTATTTAATGACCTAGATCTTATCATATGTATTCAATAGTCTAAATCTTTTATACGATAGATACTACTATGTTCCCTTAACACTTTTCCCATTTGTACTAATTGGAAAAGTAAGTCCTACATATCTAGCATTCCACATATGATGTGGGTCCAATGACAAATAGGTAGGTGGGGTTTTGAAAATGAAGTTACGACAGTTTCATAATGGATTAGATTGAAAAATAAAAGTATCATCTCATGAGAGGCATTTGCATCACGTGTCTATTTTACATGAATTTACTTATGTTGCACATTTTGCCTTTGAATAATTCCATTTTACATCTCTGAGAGCAACTAGGTTTTAGAAGATCAAGTAATTTGCTTTAAGTCATTTTACTGGACATCATAAGAGTATGTTTGAAAACTCAAAGAGTTTCATGCATATTTAAGATGAGGTTAAAGTTTAGACAGTTTTAACCAAAAAAAAAATATTAGTAGTTGGTATTGAATTTAAAACATTAGTACAGGGGGAAGGCAACATGTCAATAAATTCTAGTTAATTTTAAAATAAGATTGATATTGACACTCCCTCTAATACTTTGTAAAATTAAAAAAAAATATGTTATATTTCTTAAAAGACTCATGACGACCCAAATGCAAATGTCAGAACACCATAGTCATTTCACATGTGAAACCCAAAGGTTTGACATGAAAATGACTCAATAAGCTGAAATTAATTAGCCATATGCTAATTACAAAACATGTTTAAAGTATTAATTAAGCTTACAAAAAAAATTTAACTAGAAATTTATTTTCATATATAAAAATCCATAAATCCAAATTATGACAATACTCTCAAAAGTAGTAGTGAGTGAAAATTACTAATTTCCAAATAAACTAGTTTCAAACCTAAACAAATAAAAAAAACTTTTTAAAACCTTCCTACTTATGTACCCCTTCCCATAATCAAGTATACTTGAAAACATTTAATAAAAGAAGTGAGCTCGAAAGCCCAATAAAGGGAAAAGATCAAGTACATTTATTTATTTATTTATTTATTTTTAAATGAAATAGGGAGTATTTGTAACATGAGTACAATCACACAAAATAAACTTATATAACATGTACTATTTTCAAAAAAGTATCAAATCAAATTTCTCACAAACATACACATTCAAAACAAAAAATTTTATTGTTAACAGAAATGTCCATCGTAGTGTGACTTACAGAAGTGATAAGTCTCATACGTCCCTTATATGTTCATGGGTAAAACCATAACCAATCAAATGATATACCATGGGTTAGTAATTACCCTTTTAACTGGGTTTTCATATCATTATTTCGTGATAAGTCTCATACGTCCCTTATATGTTCGTGGGTAAAACCATAACCAATCAAATGATATACCATGGGTTAGTAATTACCCTTGTAACTGGGTTTTCATATCATTATTCCCCCCGATAACAATCTTTTCCTTTGTTAATTAGGATCATATAACTAGAATACACATATAAGACAAAAATATAGTCAAATCAAAATAATTCTCAATTTTAGTACTTCAAACTTATGACATTTTTTGGAACTTACAAAAATATATTTATCATTCATAACAAATATATATATACCTATTTTTACAAAATCCTCTTACCTAACTTGAATATTCCAATGGAACAAAATTGCAAAAAAATCTTTTATATCTTCGAACATGGGAAAAAATTTCTAACACTATATAAGTATAAGTCCATCTTAACTTTGTAAACGTATTTTAAAGTCGTGAGAGGTATGAGAGCCCTATGGGCTAGATAATATTTACTAAGTTGGGTGTAAATCATTAAAAAACTAGTAAAAAATATCTTTACATTAGTCCTCTCACATCATCACAATCTTCTTCATATTTATTGACAATATGTTGTCAATATCTTATGGGTTACACCTTGCTTATTACATGTCATGTTAAAAATATCTAAATTCATTGAGAAATACTTGGAAAATAGTTTATCATCGAAATCATATAGAATTTATAATTTTAATTTTTAAAAGTGTATGATAAAATTTAGACCATCCAATATGAATAGATATATATGAGATATTTATAGTACAAACAAATGAACTCAAACCATAAATGAATAGAATTAAGATATGTTGTCGAATATCTTATGGGTACATCTTGCTTATCACATGTTATGCTGAAAATATCTAAATTCTATAGGAAATATTTGAAAAATTGTTGGTTATCAATTTCATATAAAATTTGTAATTTTAAGTTTTAAAAGTGTATGATAAAAGCGAATGATAAAATTTAGATCATTGGACATGAATAAAAATATATGAGATATTTATAGTATAAATAAATGAGTTAAAATTATAAATAAATAAAATTAAGATAGAAAGTAAGACACACTGACAATAAGATTAAATTATATATGTGATTCCCATTTTAGATATTTACAAACCCAAATCCAATCAATCTCCTTTTCAAGTCAAAAAAACAACAAAATCATCTGCTTTTAAAAGTTTAGTGGAAAACCATAACGTAAAGAAAAGAAAAAAAGGGGAGAGACAGCCATCACTTTGAGATAGGGGCAGTGAAGCAACCACATAATCTTCCCACTTTTGGAATAAAAAACAAAATCAAATTAAGCATATATTCCCACCACACAAAACTTAAATCACTCAAAGCCAAAGTTTATCACACATCAGGTTGTGGGAATATTAGTGATGTCACATTGCATTGATCATCTTAAAGCTTAACATATATATATAATGTATGTAGCATTTTTGTGTTGCACAACCTTTTTACCTAGCGTTCCCAACCAAAGCCGCACGTTTTCCACAGTTTTTCACCTAGGTTGTAAAAGCAGTATTAGTCAGTGGCTGGACGGTGAGGGGGACCTACCATAAATTCGCTGATTGACTCGCTCTCATTGAGTATATGTTGACCCTCCTCCAACCCATTTGCACAATTGTACCAATCCATAAAGCCAGTTATATATATTTCTATCCGTATATCCAACTAAAGCCACATTTCCACCAGTCTCCCTGTATTCTGATTAAAACACACATTTACACCTCTCTTTTGCCTAAGTACTACTCAACCACTCGATCCACTTACTGCACCACTAATCTCTCTCTCTCTCTCTCTCAACTCATTTTCAATAGCAGTTTCTAGCTCTTTCTCGCTGATATCATCATCCTTTTTTCTCTCTCTGTCTCTTCACCAATAAAGCGCGTCTTTATCCCACCAAAATAAAAAAAAAGGGAGGAAGATAGCCTTCCATGGCTTCCCTACTTCAAACTCTCAATAACCCAACGTACACCTCCCCCTCGGCTTCTCTATCAGTCTTCCGAAGATGGAACCGCAACTCCATCAGAGTTCTCACAATTCCAAACAAACCCTTTTCCCCAAAGCCTACAACACTGATCAAATGCTCTTCGGTTTCAAGCCTAACCCCCAGGCTGGATCATGAACCAGCGCGAGAACTCAAACAAGAGGACAAGCCACTTCGAGATGTTTGGGAGGAAATTCAAGGGTGTAACAACTGGGAAGGCCTATTAGACCCCATGAACCCTAATCTCCGGAAAGAGATCATCCGATATGGCGAATTTGCGCAGGCCTGCTACGACTCCTTCGACTTCGATCCTCACTCAAAATACTGCGGAACCTGCAAGTACCAAGGTGCCCATTTCTTCCAAAAATTGGACATGGCTGATAGAGGGTACCAAATCAGCAGATATCTCTACGCAACCTCCAACATCAACCTCCCAAACTTCTTCCAGAAATCAAAGATGAGCAGTGTGTGGAGCCCCCACGCAAACTGGATGGGCTACATCGCAGTTACAACAGATGAAAAAGAGATCAAAAGATTAGGCCGGCGTGACATAATAATCGCATGGAGGGGCACCGTCACATACCTCGAATGGATACACGACCTTAAGGACATCCTCTGTCCGGCCCATTTCAGAGACGATCCCAACATCAAAATCGAGTCCGGGTTCTACGATTTGTACACCAAGAAAGAGAACAACTGCAAATTCTGCTCATTCTCGGCTAGAGAACAAGTGCTCGCTGAAATCAAGAGGCTGGTCGAGAGGTACAAGGACGAAGAAATCAGCATAACGATCACTGGGCACAGCCTTGGCGCAGCCTTGGCTTTGTTGAGCGCTTATGACATAGCTGAAATGAACCTGAACGTAAGGAACAAATCAAGGATCCCAATTTCAGTCTTTTCCTTTTCAGGACCTCGAGTGGGCAATCTCAAGTTCAAGGAGAGGTGTGATGAGCTGGGAGTGAAGGTCCTGAGAGTGATAAATGTCCATGATAAAGTCCCCACAGTGCCTGGAATCATCACAAACGAGAAGTTCCAATACCAAAAGTACATAGAGGAGACGATCTCCTTTCCCTGGAGCTATGCTCATGTAGGTGTGGAACTGGCATTAGACCACACCCACTCTCCATTTCTGAAGCCCACAAATGACCTTGGTTGTGCGCATAACCTTGAAGCCCATCTGCATTTGGTCGACGGCTACCACGGGAAAGACCGGAAATTCAGCCTGGCGACGAAGCGGGATATCGCACTGGTGAACAAGAGCTGTGACTTCCTGAGGAGCGAGTACGGAGTGCCGGGAAATTGGCGTCAAGATGAGAATAAAGGGATGGTGAGGGCCAGCGACGGCCGGTGGGTTCTGCCAGAGAGGCCTAGGATGGAGGCCCACCCTCCGGACACGGCCCACCACCTTGAACAGGTGCTCAAACTTAGTAGGTCTACGTTGGAAGCCAGTTCATAATTTGGTTGTAATTAAATTGTTGATTATGTTGAAGTTAGTAAATTCATATATACAATTTTAGCAAGACCCATTTCCAATTACTTTTGCTTTTTTTAAAAGCATCACTCCTCTCAAGCCCACAAAAAAATAAAAATAAAAATCAAACAGAATCTTATTCTTATAAATAATTGGAAATTATCGTTAAAAACTAATATTTAATAACTTTTTTTTAGAAAGCATTCTAAAATAAAACCTTAAAACCTTTATGTTCTCAAAAAATCCAATCCAGTCCTAGTGTTTGTGTTATCATCCTAGGGCCCTTGTGTTATGGGGCAAGAGGTGCCACAACATTGTTGGTAGGGCCAATTGTTGCTTCTTTTTTCTCATATACTTAGAGAGTGGAGATAATTAATTATACCAAAAGGAAAAAAACACTTCCACTATGTTTAGAAAGATGTACTATTAATATTCCATATATAGCTACCACAATGAATGATGTTAATTTTAGGATCCATTTTCCCTTTTATTTCATTTACTTTGTTTTTTGTCACTACTTTCACACTTTTTTTTTTCCATCCATGATATTTATCTTACAATGTATTGAATTCTACACACAAATTTTCACGAAAGTCCTACAAAATTAATAAAAAAAAATAGAAAAAAATAATGGCAAACAAAAATTTATTAAAATCAATAAATTATGAGGTACAATCTTTGTAGTAATTTTTTTTATATAAAAAAATATATTCATTTAATTCTTTTATTTTGATCACAACTCGAACGGCAACAAAATTGTTTTCTTAGACTTGAAGATCAATTGAGGTAGAGTGGTCTTTTCCCAAATGAACTTATTAAATTGGGAAGAATGTCCTTCTACTCTATACCAAACTTGCTGGAAGATTTTATGAAGCTCATTTTCTTTTTGTGAAGTTTATTTTCTCGTATGAAGACACTTCATGGATATCATTTTCTTGATTTGAATTTTTTATTTTTTTTATTTTTTTATTTTATCTCTTTTGAATTTTCTCTTCTTCAAAGAAGTCACCTCTATTTATAGGTGAAAATAGAGAATTGGATTTTGAATTCCCAATATTTCATTGTTTGATTAAGGTATTTAGTTCCTTAATTTTAACAACTTTTTTTTTTTCTTTCCCAAGGTTTAGCAACAAATAATAATAATAATATATTTTTATTATTATTAATATAAATTTTTAATTGGAAATTAGTTTCTTTTTTTAGAAACTTATTCAAAAGAGAACACTTTTTTCAAGACCAAATTTAATGATGATTTAATCCACTATTTTTTTTAAAAAAATTCTTTTTATGTCTACACATATAATTCTCAATTCATTTTCTAATAAGTTAACCTTTTAAAGTAATTAGTAATTTAATTAAAGAATTCATAGCTAGCCTATCTTTTTTTTTCTTTTTTTCTTTTTTCCTTTTTTTTTTTTAATTGCAAACCCGCTCCTTTTAGATCAATGGCTTAGATTTTCAATCCATCAGCTAGATTTGTACCTATGATTAGATGTGTACCCCTTTTAATCAAATTCATATAACTCATTTTTCTCTTTATCTTGCAATTTTCCTGTTATTTAACAGCATATTGGAAGATTTACTATTAAACAAGAAACAAGCAATCATTATTTTTGAAATATTTGAATTATAATTGATTTTTTATTAATTATGAGTTTATTATTTTGTTAGCTCATTTTATTTAATATAATTTTAATTGATTGTTAATTGAATTATAGTCTGTTTGACAATGATTTTAGAAAACATTTTTAACTTAAAATGTGTTTTTTTAAATAAATAAAAAACAAAATTAGATATTTGATGAATTTAGGAACTACTTTTAAAATTTTGAAAAATCATTTATAATCTTATAAACACTTTGAGAGAACATACTTCGAGTAGAAATACTGTTAAATGCACTTTTAGATCATGATTTAAAAAAATATTTTAATGTAGATCATTTAAATTGGAAATTAAATTTGAATTACTTGTATATTTGTAATTTTATAATATAGCAAATTTGTTGGTACCTAATATGCAATTTTAATTACTTGTAAGTTGTAATTTGACCATAATATAATTTTAGAATATGTAATTACTTGTAATTTCATAATGTAATATATATAAATTAAAGGACTTGCAATCTACATTTTTATAAATTTTGTTTAAGGATCAAGTAAAATTATGGGTCTATTTGGTAACGGTTTTTGAAAACAATTCCAAAAATAGGTTTTGAAAATTGTTCTTTGATTTTTATAGAACAAAAATTTATTTGAAAACTTAAAATATTTTTAACTTGTTTTTAATATTTTAAAATATGTTTTAAAAATAATTTCTATATATAGTGTTTTATTTTTAATTATTTTACATGTAACATGTATAATTATTTCTTAAAATAGTTATTAAAAAATAAATAAAAATAACTAAAAGATGTTCTTTAAAAATACCATGTTTTCTATTTTTAATAACAAAAAACAGAAAACGGTTTTCTTGTTGATAAAATTGTTTTTTGTTATAAGAATAAAAAACTATTCTCAAAAACAGTTTACAAATTGACTCTATATAATTTAGTTTGTAAAAATTGATTTAGAACATATTTGATGGTGATTTTAAGAAGTATTTATAACTTTTTAAATACTTAAAAAAAATTATTATTCAAATATTAAAAAAGTTAGAAACATTTTTTTTAAATTACTAATAAACGCACTCTTAGTATTTTTTATTTTTTAAATTATAAATATTAAACTTGAATTACATGTATATTCCTAATTTCATAATGTGTCACTCTATTTTATGTTATATGTACGTATGGAACTATTTTTATCCACTTGAGGAAAACAAGAATAGCCTAATATGTTCTTTTTGTAGTCAAGTTACCCATATAATTCAAGCATTTATCCCATACCGCCCCACAGTCCAACATAAGAAAGTGTCCAAACCTCTCAAAGTTAAAGGTTGAAATATAGGATCTAAATTGTCAAAAAAGTGGGCCAAGCAAAAAAATAAAAAAATAAAAAAAGAAAAAGAAAAAGAAAAAAAATAGTTATGATAGAGCATATTAGAATTGAATTGTGGGAAATCTAGAGGTCAAAGGCATGTTGATATGAACACCTTTAATTGCACCATTGACTCCTTTGGTCAATAAATTCTTTATTTATAAGAGTGTTTCTCTAAATTAGGCATCTTCACATCATTTCAAAAATGATTTTAGGAGTACAACAAATAGGTAAACTTACTATTATTAGTTTTTAGTAATTCTCATTTCTCTTTTATTAAATATGACTATATTAATGTCATACCCAAATGAGATAAAGTATAAATATTTGTCGATAAAGTACAAAGGCATGAAATAATATGTTGATGCCCAAAGGGAAAACTAGAAAACCTATATATGGATACATTATAATATACAATGGAGGAATAAGTGTTATTGTATTTAAGTATTATATATCAAATTTGATGGTGTATTTTGATGACATCGGTATTTTGAAAGAAGTTGACACAATATATGTGGTTTATAGTATTACCGACAATAGTACCACATTCATGAAAATTAAGAAAAAGATGATACGAAATTATAGTTTATACTAGATTTCATGTATTGCATATTACATTTATCTAATGTTTGAAGACATTGGGAAAAAACAAGATATTAGAAGTGATTAATAGTGTGAGATTGGTAATTGACTCTATATCGTCATGGCTAGTTACTTATACAAATAAGACATGTTTTCAAGAGAGATATGGTACATATAGCTAAGGGCAAAATAAGATTTGCTACAAATTATATCACCCTAAAAAGCCTCCTGAAAAAGAAGTTCATTCTAAAGAAATTATTCATGAATAATGAATGGATTGAAAACCAGCTAAACCATAAAATTAACAATAGAAAAAAAGGTGCAACAAAAAGTTCTTTGTCATCAATTTTGTGACCAAGTGGCTCATGCTTCCATGATTATAAGCCACTTAACTTTATTATTTGAATTGTGGATATAAAAGTTGTTCCAATTATACACTTATTGCATGACTTGCTTCATGTTATTAAAGAATCACTAAAATAGAGAGATAGAAATTAGGTTTTGAACATCATCAACAAATGATGAGATAAAACACATAGTCATTCACTTTATACAACAAGTGATTAATTATACATTTATATTTATTATCAATATTAATAATTGTATAGGTTTTAATAATATTTATTCTTTTGTTAAATTGTAAATTTGTAGCCTACTACCTAATCTAAAATTTAATACAAAGAGAGTTGGTAATGATTTGGATTTAACTAAAGCTATACATGTTATCTTTGAAAGGTTAGACCCTTTTGCTAGAAAGATTCCATTCCACATTATAAACATAGCTCGAATACTTTAGGGATGCAAAGAAATGATTCGGTGCTTGAGTTGAAGCCACAACTAGAAAGGAAATAGTATCAAGTAAATTGTTATTTATTAATACCATTAAAAGTAGGATGCCAAAATTGAAGGACTTTTGATTATCAATTTATCAATACATATATTTATGTATTTTTTTGGCAACTAAATGGTAGTTTATATATGGAAACAAATCTCCTACATTACAAAAGTTGTCATAAGAATCTTATTACAAACTACATACTCTTCAATTTGTTAGAGAAATTAGAGTACGTTTTCTCTTATTCACATAAACTAGTGGAATCATCTTGCTAACATGAAGTTTTAATAATTGGCTTTTTATTTAGCATAAAGCTAAAGCAACAAGATGTGAAGATCAAACTAGATAAGAGTAGCTAAAAATTTCTTAGATTTTCTAGACATCGCAATAGAACTAGTATAAGAAAAGAACCGATAGTTATAACAAGTGAGGCTTATAAAATTAGACGTTGAACATATGAATCCTAATCCATAAGTAGTACTTGAACATGCTTAGGAATTTGGAATTAATATCGAGAAAGTTTTATTTGAAGTTGGAAAGAGTGACATCAAAGGCAAAGTTGATTCATTTGAGAGGCAATGTGGTCACCAACATGGCATACTTGTGTTAGTCTTAACTCCATGTGTTGACAAAATTAGTGCTAGTGCTTTGAGCTATATGCCTCTAGGAGAGATGATAAAGAAGATGATCAATGATGAAGAAATTGTTCTTTTTTCATGATGAAGAGGATGATGGAGGGATGTTGACCAAGAAAGAACAAAAATTGAGCTCATTTGCTAGTCAAGCTAATCTCACCCACCGCACAAAATGAAGACCATGTATATCTAGAAGAGTAGACCTAAAAATAAGAGCTATTAATAAGACTTACACGAGGAGAAGGCACACAATAGGATCTAACAAAGGATGTTGAGATTTCATAAGGATTCCTTTTTCCATGAATTTGATTCCATGCGTAGGAACTTAATATAGTTGCTCGTCTAATGAAAAGAATGTTTTTGCTCCCTATAATTATGGTTATGGACAAAGTTCATATTTTCAAACAAAATCAATCTATGATGATTAAATTATATTTAACTATCTTCTTCAATGAATGTTATATGAAGTTCTAAACCAAGCAAAACGATAAATTCAAACAAGTATTTACATGAACATAATATTTCTTATCAATAAAAAAATAGTGAGAAAGGAATCTAGAGACTTATGCTTGACATATTTATATCTAGGATTGGTATTATGCAAATTTCATATCATAATATAATATAAATTTAATTATTGAAATCTAATAAAATAATTTTTGCATATTAATCACTATTCACTTTAAAAGTCATATTTGTTATGATCTCTCTCAATATATAATATCAAAATTTTCGTTGATATTTTCATAAAATTCATATATCAAATGTTTATTAAAACTATTTTTTGTATTGGTGTAAAAGTAAAAGTGAAAACATTTAGTGATGTTGTAGGAAATTTTTACCCTATACTCGAAAGTAATTAAAAATGTATCTATTGAATGAAAATATATATATATATATATATAAAGGAAAAAGATTGGACTTGGATCATGAAAGAGTATGACGAAAAAGATAAAGGAAATAAAATAAAGAAAAAAAATAGTAAAGAATTACAAATAATAAAATTAGATTTAAATTCAATTAATATAAATAATTAAGAATTTTACAATGCTAAAGTTTTTAAATAATTTTCATTGAATTAAATGGGCGAGGTGGTTAAAGTAGGAAATTTATTTCAAGGGACAAGTTTTAACAAAAATTAAGAATTTAGCCTAATGATAAGACTATTGAAAACCTATTTTTTGTCATTTAGTTGTTGATATAAAAAGGGAAAAAGAAGTTAAAATAAACCTACTTTTGGTCATTTAGTTGTTGATATTAAAAAAAAAAAAAGTTCAAAGAAAGTAAGCTAAATTATTAAAGAACACTGTCTCCTTCCTAAACTTTACTAATCTTTTAAGAAAAAAATATTTAAATAATTTTTCTTCACTTTTTCAGTGACATATAGACATAAAATCATTACTTTCTTCCAATTTTTTTCCCTTTTCCTAATATTTTCTAAGCAACTAAAAAATATCAAATTTTGTGCAGGGCAGATCTACTAAAATCAGAAATGAAACATTAGGGCATTGTACCTTGGAACAATTATTGTATGGGAGAAAAAAAAATTGAGGGCTTGAATGCAGTTGAAGCTGCTATATGACCTAAAAACAAAGAAAACGTGGAAGATGTACTTTTTATAAAAGTATGGTATTTTTAAAATTTATTTTAAAAATACATATTAAAAAATAATTCTAATTTTATAATGCTTTAATACCATATTGGATTCTTACCTGAAAAATAATGGAAGATGTATCAATTTGATTTTATAAAATCGTGGAAGATTTTTTTTTTTGAGAGAAACCTTTAATATAAATTGAAATTTTTAACGTGTATGATTGATAAAAAAAAAATGTGTTTATGAAAAAGGTATTTTTCACGTAAATTCAATTTTATAAAATTATAAAAAATATATATTTTTAATATAAATTTATTTTTTTTTCACTGCATTATATGATTGATATGAAAATAATAGAAAATGTTTGTTGAATAAATGTTTTTAGTATAAATTTGATTTTTTTTAATATATGTGAGTGTAATGAAAATTATGAAAAATAAAGAGAAACCTTGTGATAAAAAGTGTGATAGATTTATCAATAATTTTGTAATTAACATTTATTCTATTTTTTTCAAAGTAGCTGTAGAAGCTAAAAACCCCAAAAAGCAAAGAGGAATTATCATATTTTATTTTTATTTATTACTATTATTTTAATAGATTTTATATTCTTGTGGCTCTGCACTTCTGCTGCCTAGAAATGGGGCAATTAAATGCCCATACCAAGATGATGAGGACCATTCTTTAGGACGTCTATTATTATTTGATGGGTTATGTCATGAGGTGACACACCTGCATCAATAATTATCAATCAACAAAGCATTGTGACACCAAGGGGGTCAGTCCATTATTGGAG
The DNA here is from genome assembly GCF_030704535.1 of Vitis vinifera. Lineage (NCBI taxonomy): Eukaryota > Viridiplantae > Streptophyta > Magnoliopsida > Vitales > Vitaceae > Vitis > Vitis vinifera. The sequence continues at coordinate 2,894,761 of NC_081810.1, forward strand.
TCCAAAACTCTAAATCATGCCAACAATCACTCAAAACAGAGAGTTTAGGAGACAATTACCCCATGTTCTCAATGCCCAAATGTCACTATTCTTATGTATACTCCTTTGCCAATGACTTTGCCTCAACTCTTCACCCTCTACGACAAAGATTCTTGAAATTAAGGTAAGATTTAGACTTCTTTTAGACAAGATTTAAATTTTAAAATATTGAAAACATTTTGTTCATATAATAGTAATAAAAATACTTTTGAGTGTCATTTTTGTTCCTTCAACTTCCTATGATATGATCCACATTCAAAACATGAACATATGGAACATATATAGTTCTTGACTTGAAGTCATCATAGTAGTTGTTGAGGCCTTGCGTCCCTAGTGATCCACGTAGTTGCCAAATGGATGGACGCACAATCTCAACCAATATAGATTTCTGGTTCAGTCGTTCCTATAAAAGGCATCCGAACAGGATATCCGGACACACCCTCCGATGGTTTTGTCATGCATGGTTTGAGAGATAAATCGGTTGGCCTTTTACTAGGTATAGCAAAACTTACTTTCCTCTTTGTGTGAAGGTCCATATATCTAGTATCAGAAGCTCTGTCTCTCTCTTTAATGATAGGGAGATATTTTGGCTTGTCATGATGCCTCTAGGTGGTGACAGGGTCATCATCACCCTACGGGCGGTTAACAGAGATCGTGGGAGGCGCCGTAGCTGTCAGAAATCGTAGGAAATGACTTACCATCATTCTTGTCCTTTCACTTTGCAGGTGGCGGAACGTGGGTCGTGGCAGGCTGTCGAAATGACGTAGTAAGACTTGCTTACTTTAATCAACGATCCAGACAAATATATCCGGATAGGATATGTCGGTCGTCTGGATGTGATATGGTGGTCGTCCGGATGTAATGTTTGCGAGTGTCGTGTGCTTCTCCCTGAGGGAGTCCGGATAGGGGAAGCGCGCCACATGTCTCCTTGGGGAAAATCCGGATGGAGCTAATTCGGATAGAAATACGTGTCACGTGTCATCAGGGGGAGGGGTCCCTACAGTAGTGGCATTTTTCTTTGATTTTCTTTTGTTATCTTATCTTCCTCCCACCACTGTATGCTGACAAAGGTGAACTTAACTGAAAGTAACATCACATTATTCATGTCCAATTCATCAAGGCATAAAAAAATTGCAGTCCACATACAAAATAGTTATTGTAACACATGTTTGGAACCCACTCAAAAGTCAATTTCAGGATACCCAAGTTCCATTATGTGTAATGAATATTTGATTATATGTAGTAAACCAATATGGGTCACTAACTTTCATGAGTCCCTGTCATTGGCGTGCCACTATGATCTCCACTCTTACAGTCTTACACATGGGAATTAATTCAGAATTGCATATGCCTGTCCTTTTATGGCTAGTACAATTCCCCACCACTATATTCCCTCTTTCTAACAGCGAAGACATGGGACTTATTCATAGAGACATGTAGCCACTGAAGAGGTGTTGGCCTATATATCTACACTTGTCCCGGAAATGATGGGAACTGTTTGAGAAGAGCACCATTCTTGCTCAATTATTTGGTGGTTGTTTGCTTTGCTATATGTGAGTGGATGGCCGGGGATTTGACCAGTGAGAACTAGTGCTATGGTGCAGATCGGATGGGAGTGCCTGTCTTTTGAGATAATGTCAAAGTATGGTAGCCCCACATTGTACCAAGTAGTACAAATCCATAAGCAACCCTGGACATGACACAATATTGCATTTTTGGTTATTGAGGAGAAACTTTCCGATTAATCTTGGTTTTGAGATGACCTTAGATTTGAAATAGCTCAAGCTTCGGCATTTCTCTCTTTGATCTAAATGAATTAAAACCACAAACCCTCATTTGTCTTTCAGCCAAGCCAAGGTTTACCTAACCACAACCAAGGATGAAAATATCGGTAATAACGGATATATCGGTACTTCGATTTTATGAATATATCGAAAATATATCGATGGATATTTTGGAAAAAAATATTGATAAGTCTATAATTGATCAAAATTTATAAAAATATAAAATAAAAAAAAACTTCATAAAAATGTAATTAGAAGAATAACGATATTTTTGAATTATTTTATTAAATAATTTAATATATGTATAATATGATTTATTATATTTGATAATAATATCGTATGCATCGATAAAAATATGAATTTTATAAATATACATTTATTATTAAATTACATCTAATATTATAATATTTGATTGTAATATGTCTAATTTTAAAATATATATTAATATTAAAAGTATGATCTATTTAATTCAATTGTATTAAACAATATAAAATAAATTATGATATATGTATAATTTTTTAATATTTTTATTAAAAACATTATGAAGAAAATTATATAATTTTTATATTTTTGGTAATCAATTAAAATAAAATTTTGTATTTAATTATAAAATAATTATAATTAATTTGTTTTTTAAAATATTCTTTTAATATTTTCTTTATATAATAAATTTAAATATATATATCTTTAGTGCATAGTATATAACAAGGGTAAATGTGTCTGGATGGTAAGTGGTTTGAACCTCCAATTTTTTTGTTTGGGATTCAAATCCCCATAGCAACAAATGATTTCTTAGGCATTGTACCGTCGTTGATCATGTGATATATCGGGAAAAATCAGCGAAATCTCGCCGATTTTTTGGGATTTCTCTCGCATGGTATCCTTTCAAATAAATATAAACATTATACTATCTAGTTACCTCAATTAATGCCTTCTCTAGGGTACGTTTAGATGTCACATAGCTACCTTAAATTGACTTCCTCTTCAAATTAAACATACATATCACATGTATTACAAATGAATGAGCTTCAAATGTTGATTTTAGGGTTTAGAAGTTCTCATCCCTTAGTGGCATTTGACATGAGATGTCTGCGTAGTTGATAATGTGTTAATGTGTTTTACTTTTCCCACCTACCTCATCTCATCTTTTTCTCCAATAACTAACTTTTAAGATTACAATTGAAGACAAAAATGTATCCTTTCCATGGGGAGTTATCATAGCTCATCATAATAAACAATGTGCTATTCTCCATGGACCACCACTCGAGTAATGGCATGCATTCCACCATGAGGTTAAACCCTCATGAAAATGATATGGATTTTGTGAACCAATCAAAACTGAGTTTCATGTTTAGCACACCAAATTGTGACAATGACTTCACTAACATATACGAGAATATATCTTGAGAAAATTCCTAGAGCCTATTTCAACATGCAATATCATTGAATTGGCTACTACTTGTAATGCACATTGCAAAACTCTCAACTCTCATCATACGGTGTTAATTGCACATACCCATAAGAAGTCATGTCTTGAACAACAATTAATCAAATCTTGCATGTACATGCTATGATACCTTAATGACACCTATAAAAGAGGGAATTCAGAGCGTTCAATATATGTAATAAGATTTAGGTCATAATAAATAGGATATAAGTACAATGATACAAGCAAATGAGATTAAACTTGAAAATGTGCACATGATGCCATATGATTGATAGTGCCGTTTTCAATAGATATCAAAAAATTACACTTCGAAGCTATAGCAAGACCCAAAGTTTGAAAAATGATTTGGACCACCATTTCCTAAAGTTGAGTTGTCAACCACATAAAATATGAATCTAAGTTTTGTCATCATTATGAGAAAAAAAAATGTTAATTTTCTAAGGGTAATTAAGTAGATCTGGCTGTTATCTTTCGCCCATGGAAAGAAAGATGATGATCATCTCACACATACAAAATGGTCTTAATTATGATCAATTGCACCTGTCTATCTAGTTAGGGGCCTCCAAATCCAATATTGGCTATATATTAATTAATATCATTTGCCTAGCCTTTACCACAACATAAATATATAGACACGCCACTAAGAATATATAGCTAGGCAGTCCACTGCTGATGGTGGAATAATTTAATGACCCTGTGAGGTTGGCAACATGCAGAAAAGAAAAGCATAGGGGGCTATTAGAACCCATATATGAACCCAGGATCTGTTGATATATAATATGATGTTTCAACCATCATCACAGCGTGAAAAGGCACAAAGTTTCAAGGGAGTACTCAAGATCATTTCCCAAAGTGAGATGTCAACCATGAAGCATATAAACCCTGGAATATGTTATTTTCAAATGCTGAATGAAAATAAACTACTTTCCACTATTAAAAGAAAGATATCATCAAAAACAAAATGGCCACAATCATGTTACCAAATAATATCAACAGAGTGCAAAGATGAGTGATTCTGGACTAGCGTGCATGATTTCCATCAAAAGAATAAAATAAAAGCTTTGGCTAGTTTTCAAGGGTGCACCGTGAATTCCCTTTTATAGCTCTTTAAAAAAAGGCTCCTTGAATCCCACATCGGTTGTAGAGTGACTCCAACACCGTTACTACCCTATAAATATTTCATTCAACCAATCGTGAGTCAATTTGCTTAATGAGTTGAAAGGGCTTTCCCTTAGGACCCATCTATTCTGTGGGCTTATGGACGGAAAAAAAAGATATAATTGGACATTGGGCCTTGGACAAACACATAACAGGCTTTGTTTACTAGTAATAACGAAATATCCTTTCTATAAGATATAATTAAAATGTTTGATTTTTTTTATACGAAAAAAATAACATGTTGGTTTAGTTTTTATTTTTATTTAGAAATAAGTAAAAAACCAAACGCTATCGGAGACAACAAAATAAACGACAAAAATCTTTTATCAAAATAAAAATAAAAACAAAATGTAGTTTATTTACAAGATTGCCTTACGCTGACTGTTGCAGTGGCGAGTAGCATGGTAATAATATACTCTCGAGAGTATGGTGATCACTTGTTGACTTCCCAAGATCTGGGAGTTGAGTTTGTTTTTATACGTAGACACCTTTCTTTTGATATATTACCGTTTTTCACCCCACAATCTTCTTGTATTTCTGCATTCTGGGCTCTACATTAAATATCCCTCATTCATGTCCTTCTTTTTTTAAAATTAAAATATTTGCATTAAAAGCACAACATAATCGTCACAATTAGGAAAAACAATCTCCAAATATTAAAAATTATAAATATCAATAAAATCAATTTAATATTTTTAATCCTTAGTTGCAAAATGTGTTTTTATGTGAAATGGGAACAAATAAAAAATTTGATGCAGGGTATTTTTGTTTTAAAAAAAATTATATTTCTTTTTAAAACATCAAGGATTATTCTCTTGAATATATAATTATTTTATTTATTTGAATCAAATAAATTTTTATATAATAAATAAAAATAAAACATTAAAAAAAAAATTATACTACCAATCCTTTGACTATTTTGACTGCACACTGATAAAATACTTGTTTATAGTAATTGATGATTAAAAAATAATAATAAAAGCAATATTGTATGAGTTTAGTCCAAGGTTCAAGTACTCCTTTTGCATGCTTTGAATCTTGTTTAAATAAGTTACTACTCATCCCACATCGGAAATTGAGGAGGTGAAAAGAGGTTTATAAATCTCATTTAACCCCAAATAGGTCACTTAGCCTTTGGGTGAGAAACAATGTAGTCAGTGGATTGCGTACTTTAAATAAAAGCTGAAAATTGGATCGAACCAAGTATTGATCGGATGGATTAATAGGAAATAAAAAAGATCAAAATATTGAGGAAGGTGAATGACATTAATTCTAATATTGTTTTGACCAAAATAAAAAATAAAGTAGTGGCTAACTTGAGCCACGGGAAGAAAACATTAAGAAATATTTTATTAAGGGTACCAAGGTGGCGGAGGACACGAAGAGTAAATATAATAATAAATGTGACAATGTGTTGGGTGATGTTTGGATAGTTATCAATTCCACCCACTTTTGTCCATGAAAGCTCTTGCCTTTCAAAGGGAAGTTGGCTTAAATTATGGAGGAATCTATGCCAACTCCCTTGTTTGGAATCTTTGGATAGCTTTAGTTGTAATACAACAATTTCAAATTAAAAAGAAAAAAAAGTTCATTTTTTCTTAAATAAAGCACCATTCCCTTGGAGAATTATTCTATTTTAAATAAATAATAGATAATATAATTTTTAAATAGCATTAAATAATTAATAATATTGTTCATATCTTTAACTTGTCTCAACCTAAATATTTTTGGGTTTATATTTTCTCTATGGAATCTCAAAACTAACCCTTCCAATTCAACCTTTTGGAAAATTTTAAATTGGTTATGGGATCATCTAATCATTCGATGTTCTATGTTGAATTATTATAAATTTTAATGAAAATGATTTATATGATATGATATGAGCCCAATTTTAGCCTAAATAAAGTGATTCTCCAATGGGTTAAAAATGACAAAAACCAAATCTTACCCACCCCTAGATTGAACCTACCAAATTGTAATCTTATATATTTTTTTTCTTTTTGATCCCAAAAAAGAAAAAAAATCTATGACAAAATTATTATTATTTTTTTCTGTATGACTATAAGATTATATAAGATTAGAATTGGTCTCCTTTATTGTTTGTAAGCCAAAGGAAAACAAAATAGGAAAAAAAAAAAAAAAGGAAAAGGAAAAGGAAAACAATCTATGACAAAATTAACTTTTTTTTCTATCAAAATAGAAAAAAAAATGCAAGAAAATTTAATAAGAAGAAATTATATATATTAACTTTTTCCCTATTTTGTTGTGAAAAAAAAAAGGAACAGAAGCAGTGCAAGAAAAATTAATGAGATATTTTTACTTAAAAGTTTGAAAAGACTAGGGTTAGATATGGTTTTCAAAAAAGTACTAAAAAATTGTTAAGAATTTTTTTCATATTCAATTGTACTATTAAAAATAAAATATAATTAAAATTACTTACAAATTTATATATTTTTAAATTATTTATTTTTTTAATAAAAAATTAAAATAAATTAAATAAGTTTAAAATATTAATTTTATTTATCTATCCTATGGTTTCCATTAAATATATTTAATTCTCATAAATTTGAAATTTCATCAAATACCTCATTTATTCTTCTCATTTCTTATTTTCACCCACTTTGTCTCTCACTCAAAATAAATACTAAATGTATTTAACTAAAACATGAGAGGAAATAAATGAAATTAACCCGAAGTTTGAAGCAGGGGGATATAATTTATATCTATTTTTTATTTTTCTTTATTTTTTCCTATATTTTGTCTCAAATTTTATGAACCAAGAATAAAGTTAAAAAAAAAAATACTAAAGTTAAATTTTTATACGTTTTCAAGTCTATTAAATAATGATTATAAGAAGCGTTTTTTATATTTTTAATATTTTAAATTTTTTATTTATTAAAAATATTTTCTAAAATCAAGTACTCTCTCCTTTCCATGTTATTTCCTTCATGTTGGTGAGATGTAATACAAAAAGACAATAAAGATAGAACCTTGCCAAGTCCGCCCTCCACCGATTCAATGCCCTACTCATAAATTCCAACCATATTATTATTATAATGAAGACAGCTTTCCAAAGACAATTAAAAAGCATGCAAAAATTAAATAATTATAAATTTGTACAATATTTTTTAATTAAGTTTTTGAGGATTTCTTGAATTTTTTACTCTACCCTACAAAAACTTAGAAAAGGATTTAAGAATGTAATGGCAAAGGCTAAAATATACTAAAGACAAGGGGCTAAAGTGGAAAAAAGACATACAACATACAACAGCTTAACCTAACTGGCACATGGCTCCCACTACACGACAAAGTAACTGTGCTACTCTCACCAACCATGCTTGCGAGAAACTCTCACTCGCCTTTATAGCCATGCTCCACGCCCTCTCCCTAGTCCCTACTCCCTACCTTCCAATGAATATGAATTCCACATTCTTTTGATTAGGGATTAGATAATGCTAAGATACATTTGATAAATATTTTTTTCGATGCTCTATGTTATAGATTTTAAATGTTGAGTTTTATATTCTGACTCATATTCGAAGGTAGGATTATTACTACCATGATGCATCATGTGGGGGTGAATTTTTTATCCTACTTTTATCAGTATGATTGACACTTACGAATTTAGGTTATATGTCAATATAGAGAATACTTCTCTTATGAATCTTTTCTAATCCATAATTTTCATTTTTCTTTACCTATTAACCGAACAATGTTAGATGCATTGTAATAGAGAAATTAAAAGGACCGAAAGAAATAAAGAATAAAAGGACTTTAAAGTAAATAAATCATTTTTATATTTTTTTTAAAATTTATTTTACTTATTTTCTTCTTCTATACAAAATAAAATGATTTTAAAATATTTAAAATTTTAACTAATTTTAATTTTATATATGTATATATATATAAAAGCAAAATAATTTTATTTTGACATTTTGTTTATTTTATTAGTTATTAGATATTACTTTTATAAAACCAAGCGCATTTTGATAAAAGCACTCAATCTTTTTTATATTAATAATTATAATATAATAAATATATATATAATTAAAATAAATAAATAAAAAATAAAAAGAAGAATAAGAATATATTTTATAATTGTTTTCTGACAACAATTTTATATTTCTCAAATATATATGTGTGTAAATAAGAAAATAAGTTTGATAAATTTCTATTTTCAGTTTTTAAAAATAAAAAATAAGGTGTTTTGAGATAACATATTTTAGATAAAGTATTTTTAAATAATATTTTTTTAGTTATTATTATTATTTTTGTTTTTATTGGGATCGTTTTAAAAAATAATTATACAAATATATAAAATGATTAAAAATAAAATATTAGATATAAAAATTATTTTTAAAATATTAAAAATATGTTAAAAATATTTTAGATTTTTAAATAGACTTTTACAAAGATTCCAAAAACTGTTTTTTAAAATTATTTTAAAAAACAGTTACATAACATTTTGTTTTTTCAACAACCATTTATATATATATTCTAGCACCAAGCCTTTTCCTCCTTTTGACCCACCCCATCGAAAATTTTCTTTGCTCGCGTTCACATTCCTTCACATGGAATGCATGGGACCTCGAACACGGGTTTTGTAAAAACCATGGGGCGTGGCGGTCACGCCCAACACATGCACCTGGGCTTCGCATTTCTCCACAGTCCATTCCGGCACACAGTCTCTCGTATAAGAGGCAAAAAAACCAACATTGGAGCTGCCAAACTCTGAACCAAAAGAAACTCCAGACTAATACAAACAACAATGGCGATCGCCGCTGGCTTCGAACCCATCACCGCAGCCGTCAGCGGTGCCGCATCTCTCCCAAAACTCCACCTCCACCGTCCGTCAACCCCACCCACCATCTCCTTCCGAACAGCCCTCATTTTCTCCCCCATCTCCAGCAGGTCGCCTCGCCGCCGCACTCCAGCGATGCCGTTATTTTCCAGCGGCGGAGGCGGTGGTATAAATGGAATGGGAAACAGCGGAGGTGGAAGTGGCGGAGATGACGATGTAGGCGGCGGCGGCGGCCATGATGATAAAAATAACAAGAAGGCGGCGGTGTTGGTGCTGGCGGAGATGGGGCGGTCGTTGGAGAGCGTTCCGAAAGACTTGGCGGCGGCGATCGAGTCCGGGAAGATTCCGGCCGCCATTGTGGAGAAGTACTTGGAGCTGGAGAAGTCGGCGGTGTTCCGGTGGCTGCTGCAGTTCGGCGGTTTCAGAGAGCGGCTGTTGGCTGACGATCTGTTCTTGGCCAAAGTCGCCATGGAATGTGGTGTCGGAATCTTCACTAAGGTTTTGTCCTCTAATGAATCTTTATTTTGTTTTCGTGATGCTCGTGAATTATTGTTATCTAAGGTTATTAATTTCCCCTAATTTCGTCGAAAATTTATATTTTCTAATCATTCTATGCTTTAGTTTTCCGGAAAATACAATCAACACTAACCAAATTGCACCCACCATTATCCATGAATTTGCTGGGCATTCGTACTTGTTGTTTGTTGGCCATTTCGAGTTAATTTTAATTTAGAACAAACCATTGATGCTTTTAGACAAGTGGGTAGTGTATTGAATTTGATTTTTATATATTTTGGATGGAAAAGTGGAATGGTGAAATTTTGGGTGGAGAAGTACATGAAAAGTGATTGTTTTTGTCATCTTTGATTATGCATTGAGAAGATTTGACAGGGTGAAATGGATGTTGGGGTATCATTGAAGTGGGATACATGTTGTGAAGTGTATCAAGTGGGGAATTCCTTTAGAAGAATATATGGGTAGTAAAGAGGCCTGTCAGGGTGCCCAGCCGGTTACAGCAAATGCCAGAATGTGTGAGATCCTGCATTCGATTCTTGCTGCTGGTTGAATGTCCTGAATTATTTGGTCCTGATTGTAATGGACACATTCATCACCCCAAAGTTTTGGTCCATAGGGCTTGGCCATGAAAGTTTCCTTAGGAAAAAACAAAAATGGTATTAAGGAGCATGTTGGTAAAATGAGCATTCATAAAATGATGTTCATGTGGATGAGTGGCATTTACAGAAAGATAGAAGTAATGAAAGCATGTATTTGGAAAAAGTTGGGGGTAGCTCCAGCTAAGGTTGAGACTAGGAACATTGTCTATGAGATGGTTAAGTTACACATGACAAAAATCAGTGGCCGATGAGCAGGGATGAAATTTTTGATTGAAATTGATGGTGAGATATGAGGAATGTCAAAAAAGGAATGTGGATTAATGCTGTGAAGAAAGTATGAAACCGTCTAACCAAACTATTTTGCTTAGCCTTTAGCCAGCATGAGCTAAACATTTTCTGGTTTTGATGTAACAAGCACAAGGAAAACTGGCACTCCTTGCTCTGCCATAGCCCTACTGACATCTTTGTGCTTTTTGAAAGAGTTATTGATCTTTTTTTTGTCATAGTCTATCCCTTTCTGTGCTTAAGTTTTTTAATTCTTCACCTCTCACCCTATCTTTGTTTGGTTTATTTGCTAGACTGCTGCAGAGTATGAACGCCGCAGAGAAAATTTCTTCAAAGAGCTGGATTTTGTTATCGCAGACGTTGTACGGCTCTCTTTACCATAGATATGTCTTATTAGTTTGCATATGCTTTGTTTCCTCGAATTGGAGGCCGGGATTCATCAGCATCTAGTATGATGAAGTGTTTTAATTAATACATGCCAACTTCAATCTTTAACCAAACTTGCTTTACCATATATATCATCTATAATACACATAATATTTGAAGTAATACATTAAGCATTTTCTCTGGTTTTATGTGCCACATGACACTGAATTTTTCCCTGAGTTTACGCAGGCAGTTTTCAATGCGTTTGTTCTCTGAACTCATGTCTTTCATGTTCAGAAGAGCCTAGTAGTTCTAATGCCTGATGGCTTAAACATGTTTTCTTGCAATTGAAGTTTGATTCTTGTCTTGCTCCAACTAATGTGGATGCTGTCAGTTGTAGCCATGTTTGATGAACAAAATAAGGTCAAATAGACCATGTTGCTAAATTTCTTTAGTTGAAAACATCATGGTTATAGTCCAGTCCTTTTTCATTATTTTTCAGTGCATTTTATCACTCAAATATGTATATGTTGTTGCATAGTTCATGCAATATTGTAGCATGATTGCTCACCTCCTTACCTGCACTGATCTAGAATGGCATGGAAATCCTTTTTTCCATAGTGTGTTGGAATGCTATGATATTTCTTTTCAAGTATATATGGCTTGCCATACTTTCCAAGAAAACTCAGAAAAAGATTTTTTTGCTTCAAGGACTTGGTCTAGCATGGCTGAAAATATGCATTTAGATCCATCTAAAAGGATTTGCAAATATTTCTATATTGTTTCCTAACCTCGTGGGTCTTAAGGTCGTGAGTGGCAATCTTGTTAGCATTAAATAACTTTGTGTGGTGTATGCTTTAAAATTTTATACAATACTCAGCCCTCTTTCCAAAAGCAACCTTTTCACTTCAAAGGATGTATTGAACTTCAGTATTAGTTTGAGGTCCTTTAAATTGTTCCAAATATATGAATTACACATTCTGAAGTGGCAAATGGGAATGAACTATGAAATTTGATTGGTGATGCACAGTCCATCTCTTTTCTATGAGGATGAATTTTTTGTGGCCTGAACCTCCACCCACCTAATACACACGTACATAAGGAGGAAAAGTTACATTCTCCATGCATAGCCTGTGTAGTATACTAGTATTCCTGTGGCTCATGTTTGTAATTGGTTTTCTTCTTAGGTGATGGCCATAATTGCAGATTTCATGCTTGTTTGGCTTCCTGCACCAACTGTTTCTCTCCGACCACCTCTTGCAGTCAGTGCGGGAGCTATTGCTAAATTCTTCCATAGTTGCCCTGAAAATGCATTTCAGGTTTCTGGTTCAACCATAAGCTGCCTTGCATTGAATATTTTACAATTATCGTTCAAGAACTAGATACAGTTACTAATCTGGTTCTCTAATCCCATCTGCAGGTTGCTCTGGCTGGAACATCATTTTCATTTTTACAGAGAATAGGTGCAATAGTGGTAAGTGAATATGTTGTTATCTGCATATCTTCTAGGTTTTATATAAAAAATTTAGACCTTGATAGATCCTCATAGCTTATGTTATCTGGGTTGTGATGCAGCGTAATGGGTCGAAGCTTTTTGCTGTTGGGACCACTTCATCTCTGGTAAATTGATCTTTCTGCTCTTGGGAAGTTCCTTGATCTAGATTTAGGTTCTTGTGGTTAGTGTTTTACCTATGGAGATTGTTTTGTTCCCACATGAACTCTCCTATCGGTGCTTCTGTGAGAGTTTGTTCCTTGCTGCTCCCATGCAATTTTCATCTCTATGTTTACTCTATTCTTCATGAATTTTGCTTGTTTTTTAACCCACTGAGAGTCTGAGAGATGTATTGTGAAATGCTGCATTGTGCTGGTTGAATACATTGCCACAAAATACAAACATTTGAGTTATCGGGAAACTGTCATGGCTCCATGAGGAATTTTGATTTGAGTTAATCAATGAGGTTTCAAACATTTTGCTTACCTCTAACTGATTTGTGGTTGTGGTGATGGGTGTTTTTTTGTGGTTCCTGACTTGCAATTCTGGTGAATTTGAGTGTTCTTTACTACAGTCTAGGAAGCTCAGGCCTGATTCTTGGTGGAGTTAGTGCTAAGTGAATGTTACTAAGAACATTCTTAAGTTAAAACTGCAATAATGTTATGAAAGCAATATGGGTTTCTGGATGTAGAGGATTTCATTTATGCATTTAACTATCTCAATACACTAGAATATAACTTTGTGTGTATTAAACATCTTTATTTTTTATTTTTTTTTTCTTTTGATAGCAAGTCTTAAATTTGTAATTCAACTCTTCGAATCCTAAAGGAATTTTTAATTCCTTTAGGGTTGCTTTTGCAATGCAATGGATTTGGAAAACATATTGCATTGCTTCTTGCCTTTGTCAACATAATGCTTAGTGTAAAAGTTCCCTACAAACTAAGCTGCTTGAGGCTTTTACCTGACTCATTTAGGGCCTAACACTTCATAGCATGCCCATACCTTTTAAACATTGTTCTGTACACTGGATACTTGTTCAAGGTCTGTGACTATGTTCCCTTTTTGGGTTGTGCTTCATCCCAAATGAGAAATTTCAAAATGTTCCTTCTACCTCTCTGCTCTCTCTCTCTCTTTCTCTCCCTCATACAGACACGTGCCAATGTGAACATGCACACATGCAAACAACTACATCCTGTCCTTGCAGTTCTATACACTGGATGGTCAGTTTGACTGCTTTTTTGGCATTCTTTTTTTTTTTTCCTTGGTTGCCAAGTGTTCGATGTTTTTGATATTGCTTTCAATCTCTTTAACTTCAAGAGATTGATGAAAGTTTTCCTATCCTTATGCAATTTTTACCCTGGTCAATTTTTATTTCTGACTATTGTTACATGGATTTGATCTCATCGTTTTTCTATACAAATTTATGTAAGAGTTCCATTTCAGAAAGTACTAGCATCTAATGGATTGCAAATTTGTCTAGGTTGGTACACTTGTAACCAATGCCATAATCAATGCAAGAAAGGCTGTCGATTCATCTTCTGCAGGTGAAGTTGAGGATGTGCCTGTATTATCCACTAGTGTTGCTTATGGTGTCTATATGGCAATTTCCAGCAACCTCAGGTATGTTGGGTTGGATTAATATTGGTTCTTTATGCATGTTGACCTTTGATATATTGTCTATATTTTAATCTTCTACAAATGAGTTGAGATTGCAAATCTTCCCAGTGTGCTTGCTTTTATTTATCATATATATATATATATTATTATTATTATTATCGGAAAAATGCATGTCTCTAGCCATCTAGCAAGATCTGGAATTCTCCTCAAGCAATGGTTGTATCTCCATGATCCTCTTATACAGTTGAACACCCACAATAGATCTATTGCCAAATTCCCCTCCATTAGGATGTTGGATGCACTTGACAATTTAGCCGCTTTTTAAAGCCTTCTAGTGAAGTTAGAATCTCAGCCGCAGCTGCTTGCACAAATTCAACTAGATTTGAGGACCTGATGCCCACCTCTATTGTCCCATAAGAAATCTAGCCAAAGAGCACCCATCAAAGTTAAGTTGAAGGGTACCTTATGGTAGAGGAACCCATTCAATTATGATAATACCCTCTCTTATGGCAATCATACATTGCTCTGCAGTTAAGCAAGATAAAACTGGAGGGCACCCTGAGAACTTCTGGGCACAGTATAGGATAGATCGAGTCTGGTGGACTGTTGAATCTGAGGTTACAAGATATAGCTATTTTAGTCTTTTTAGATACTCATGATATAATTTTCTTTTAAAACATTATTAAACAGTTGAATAGTCATGATTCTTGTTATAAAAAAAATTGTAGTTTCTATTTGCAAGAACCATAGAATGATAACTAGATGTAGGCATCTAATATAAAGTTGGAACTTCAGATTACATACAAGTAGTTGAGCTACTAGGTCCAATTACTGAGGACAAGACCATTGATGTATGTCGATGGATTTAGTCAAGAATGCCTTGATGGCTAAAGGTTACATGAAAAGTGGATATGATAATGGGATATAAATGCAATCAAAATAATATTTTGTTTGTAAAGATTTGTTACTGAAAACACCATGTTCAGCTACCAATTTTCTTAAAAACTTAGCTGTCAGGATATGGACCTATAGTGTGTACCTGGCTAAAACCCTCCATAACGTGTGGCCCCATATCCATGCATTGAGTGCAGCAGAAAAAAATAAGTGGCAACAGTTACAGACAAATAGTACCATGCTAGACTATTGATTAACCTAAAAGCTTAAGCTGTTAATATATAAACCCACTGTATGCTAGACTAGCACACTATTTAATTGCTATTTAGACAAAATTTCTTTGAAAAGTGTTGGTCACTAAAAGAAATATTACCTAGAATAACATAATTTGTTCTCATAATAATAGCAAACAGCTGTGATTTTGCTGGAGATGAAGAGTGATGGAGGGTGGTTCTGTAGCAGGGAGTGGCTACGAAGCAGCTGGGGGTTTGTGGATGGTGGTGCAGGGAAGGCCTTTTAATGGAAATTTTCAGTTTCTAAAAAGGAATAAGATTTGTGGTGGGGTATGGGAAAACAGTTTAATTTTAGGAGAATGTGGTGTAGGGAGGTGCAAATAAGGATAAATTCCCAAAATTTGGATTGCTTTGAGATACATCAGTTTTCTAGTTGATCAATTGACCTCTGCTAGGATTGTATGTTTATCTAAAATACAGCATCCATGAGAGTATTAATCATGAAATTCTTTTGTTAGTTGTAAGTTTCTCTCTATTAGATGTCTAGTGTGCAAGGCTGATGCAAGATCAGTGCCTTATTTGATGGTGCATTTTCTTTGTCAATATTGGGTGTGGAGAGATCTGGAAATTTGGGATTTAGAGGTGGTTGCTAGGCTTGTTGAAGGGGATATTGCAAGGGTTGTAGGCCAAGTTGAAGGGCTATGGTGTCAATTGGTCATGACTCATGAGAGCATCTCCTTTGTAGTCATTGGTTCGTATAAAAATGGCTTAGTTTGTGGTTGTTGGTATGATACATTTTCATGCAACATGAACAAATTGGATGGACAGATATTCAAATGCTCCTCCCTGATGAACATAATATCGGGGCATGCTAGAAGCATTCTAGTCCATTTCTTCTCTCGATCACAATCCAATCAAAAGTTCTCCAGTCCCAGAACATTTACCATGGATATGTTGTGTTTAACAGGTACCAAGTGGTGGCTGGTGTCGTTGAACAGCGAATTTTGGAGCCAATGCTACACAAACACAAGCTTCTACTGAGTGCACTCTGCTTTGCTGTCCGGACAGGCAACACATTCCTGGGTTCATTGTTGTAAGCTTCTAATCCCACTGATATTTTCCATTCTGAAGCAATTTCTCTCTATTCTTACAAGTATCAAAATGGTGTAACAGGTGGGTGGATTATGCTCGTTGGGTAGGGGTTCAAAAGGTTCAGGAGGATCATGAGTAGTATTAGAAGTATATTCTATGTTTGGTTTGTTGTTGTGTTTTACAAGTGAATATTGGTTTCTCCCATTTTCTGGCAAATGGATATCTCAATTGGATTTGTGGGTGGTTATGGGTTATAGGATATAATTAATTAGGTTAATTTCTTGGATATCTATACATAGTTGAACACTTCGTCGACATTTTGTAGTTACATCTTCCTTTTCTTTTTCCCATCTCATTCAGCATTGTTTTTCCCTTCTGTTTTTTCTTTACTGAAGCTCCAAATTGATGATTGTATTTGATACTATGCATTTTTTTTTTGTGACTCCATCAAGGAATGTCAAATCAATCACTAGAGAAGATTGGGACGGTTTCACAGTGTTTCTATTTAAAGTATTTTTAGTAGAAATGTTTTCTTTGAAAATGATTAGATACTCACCTACAAATGTTTTTTCCAAAAATCACTACAAATGATTTATGTGATTTTTAAAAAAATTTAAATTATTTTATAAATTTTGTTAAACATTTAATTTTTCTTTAAAAACATTTTGTTTTTGAAAAAAAAAATTCAAATATTTGACAAAATTTAGAAAATGTTTTTAAAATTTTGAGAAATCACTTATGATATTAAAAATTCACTTTTCATGTTTTATGGAGACACTTAATTGATAATTCTCCTAAAAACACTTTTAGGAAAAACAATCTCATTAAAAATACTTGGAATAGAAAAATTGTTAAACACACTTGTAGTATTGAACAATCACTTTTAGTGTTTTCTAAATAACACTTGTTATAAGATTCTCCTTAAAACATTATTTTGAAAAAACACTTTCATTAAGAATATTTTAAATAAAAACACTACCAAATAATTTAAAGTTCATTTGGGGTAATTCTAAAAAGTGTTTTTAGCAAATTTTAATGCTTGAATAATAAATAAAAACACTTTTTAAAATTACTCACAAACGAACTCTTAATGCATTTATGTATTTAGAAAAAAAATTATTCATAATTTATTTTAAATAAAATACTATTAATCATTATATTTTTAAAAAAAAATTATTGTTAATTTTGAAGAAAAAAAAACAATTATGGTTTCATCAAAATATTAATATTCATATTTTATAATACTTCTTAAATTTTTCTCACTCTTCTTAAAAAAATGTGATTTATATTTTTATTAGAAATATTAAATTATCACTACCTTATTTATTCGGCTAATTATTATACAATTCTTTTGTATTAATCTCTATAATGTAATATTATTTTAAAATAAATTAAGATTTATGGTTATTAAAATTTAAAATATTATGAATCATTGTTAAGATTTTCAAAATATCATTATTTGTTTATGATTATGTCATTAATATTTATTTCGAAAACTTATAATCAGATAAATTTTTAATAAAACCAAAAAAAAAAATCTTGAAAGTTGGGACATTTAATTAGATAAATGGTTTTTTTTTTTTTTTTTTTTTGAGTAGTGTATATGATGCGAGTATAAAATTTGTTGGGTTAATTTTTTAAATAGCTTAACAAAACATAATTTTCATTTTATTTTTTTTTGTTCTGATTTTTTTCTGGTCCGAACCATAATTGTGCTACATCAATAATTGGAGCTCACATTATTGACTGGAAAACTTGACCCAGTACAAAAAGGGCATATTAAAAAGCATACAAAATGTGTAAATATGGAATGTAAAAGAAATGACATAATTTTCTTGTACCTGCCCTTTTTGGGGTTGTCTGCTACAACACAGTTCCAGCACATAAAGCACTGACTATTCATCTCAATTACATATAAACACAATCTAAATACTAATAATGTCCTTCATCCTGCCCACAATGACTACATAAATATACAAGAACAGCTATACTTCACTAACGAAAAAGAAAAAAATAAATAATAATAATAATAGTAAGAAAAATGAACTTATTACCAATTTAGTGGTTCCCCCTCTCTCCCTCCCTGATAAGGTGATACTGAGGAGCTGAGTCAGTATGGGATTAGATTCTAGAGAGAATTGCTTTTAACTTTCTTCTGGAAAAGAGAGAAGTTATAGGTCCCGAGGGCCCTCGAAGGACTGGGTTTTCCTCAAGTTCCAGTGAAGGCCATCATGGATGCTGCGCAGGAAGTCGCTGGTAGAATCAACTTGGCATGCTGTTGGTACAGGGCAAGGGGCCATGCTGACAACGAGTGCATCTCCAGGTGCTAACTGTCTTCTGTCCTTGCCATCAAATGATGCCCATGCATGGCCTCTGCTATTGAAAGGCACTTGTACACGGAGCGTCACATGCTCAGGTAATATCAGAGGCCTGAAGGATAAGGAGTGTGGGCAGATTGGTGTAAACAGGATGCCAGGAACCTGCAAGTTGATGAAATTACTAGGATATGATGGTAGTCCTTCAGGGTTCATATTGATAATCAATCAATCAATCATATGATATTAAGAACTCGAAAAAGTATCAGCCTTGGTGCATTAATGAGATAGGAGAAGTCAAATCTTATTACAAAAGCACAATGTGTACTGTTTGCCACCATAAGAAGTGGAAATTTGAATGTAGCATCACTTTCAACTCAAAATGAACTCACCTGGATACTTTCTTAATCTCAGAAATTTGGTTTGATATGGCATAAAAGGATTGCAGAAGGTGCCTTTCTCTGGCTAGCTTTATGATTTTGAATAGTGAGAGGATGGGGTTAGACTAAGGCCTCTAGAGGGGTCAGACTGAGGCCTCTGGAGGCCTCAGTCTGGATGATCCTTTATCACCTTTCTATTTAGACCTGGGTTGTCCTTAACAGACTGATCCTAAGAGCTGAAGGGTTAGAACTGGTTGACATTTTTTAGGGTGGGAAAGACCACATAAAGGTGTTTCATATTCAATTCACCAATGATACCACCATTCTCCCATCTACTGATGATTCAGAAATCCATAGTCTTTAAGGCCCTTCAAAAATGTTCAGCATGGCTCTGGGGCTTTTAACCCTGAGAGGAGCTCATTGCTGGTTGTGAATGTCATCCTAGACCAGTTGTCATCAACTTCTTTAGAATGTGATTTGTAATTGATCAGTTGGCCATTTAGTTCTGTTTAATCCAAGAACACCTGTCCATTGGGATCCTGTTGTTAACAAAGTCCAGGATTCATGAAGGACAGGAGGCCTATCTCTCTTTAGGCGGGAGGATCACATTGATTCATTCACATTTCACTCATACTGATCTACTCCCTTTCCATCTTGAGAATCCCAGCTAGTGTAGCTTCCAAGATTGAGAAAATGGAGCAGGATTTCCTGTAGTCTGGGGGGCAGGGTCAGAACTTGGAGTATGAATCAAACCCATTTTTGAATTGAAATTGAGATAAAGATGCAAGTTCTTCCCTTATGAATCAAATAGATACATATCTGAAAAGGCAACAAAGATTATCTCATTATGTGGGAGGTGATGTGCAAGCCTAAGGTTGTGGAGGACCTGGGCTAGAGAGATTTTAGTTTGCCTTTAATATAAGTGGTTATGGATCATATTCCCTTCTGAGTGGTCTTTTTGACACTCCATTAAGAGCAGGTATGGTTTACAACACAATGGATGGACACAAACTTAGGGTTAAGAGTACTTAACTAAGCCTATGGAAATCCATCTTTCAGGGGTTTCAATTCTTCTTCCATCAAATTCATTGTTGGAATTATTCTAAGATAATCTTCTCATAAGTCCTTGGAGGGGTGATCTTTGCCTTAGTAATTTTTCCCTTGCCATTGTGCTCGTCTGAGAAGGAAGAACTCCCCAATCTCATTGTTCTACTCTTATATATCCATCTTGGCACTTGTTTTTGTAAATGCAGGATTCTTGATTAGCAGTTGCTCCTGCCATCCCTTGAAGATGTGATTCTTTCTTCCATCCTAGACATGAAAGGTGGATCCTTGGATGGGTTGAGATCCTTTTTCTCCAAATACTTCCTCCTCTTTCTTTTGAGGAAAAGATAACCCAAAATATCTTATCATCCAAACTGAATAGGTGTCCAAAAGCCCCTTAAAGCACTGTTTACCCATGCCTAGTGGCTCACAATAGAGTGAACAGTGATAATCTGCTTCAGATCTGTAGACCTTTCATAGCTATGCCAGATGCATTCTTTGCAGGAGAAGTGGAGAAGATAATTAATCATTTATTCTTTCTAAGTAGCCCCATGTGTGATCTTTGGCAATTCATCTCTGCGAAAGCAGGGAATCAGTAGGTTTTGGTATGGGCAACAGAAGTAGGGTTTTTTGGCATTTTGCTTTCCTAGCAACTCTTTGGATGACATGTATACAGAAGAAAGATAGGATCCTTCAAGATAGACCTCTCCCAAGAGTTAAGGGATCAGGCCTGTTACTTGGCCTCTTTATTAAGTCCATGACCCAAGAGTTTGTTGACACTAGTTGTTAGACAACCAATTTTCTTAAAGGCTTAAACTTGGATTTGGGCCACAATATATATCAAACACTCTAATAACCTCCCATGTAGCCTCCATTGGGATTATACGTGGACTTAATATATTGGGGAAATACAGTAGCCTCCCTTGTGCTTAATAAATTAAGGAAAGCAAGGCTCTAATAACATGTTAGACAATGAATTTTCCTAAAAAGCTTAAGCTTGTAGTATTTAGGCTGACAAGTTGTTATTTTGATTTTTGTTGGACACAAGTTGTTGGCTAGGCTTCCTCTCAGTTAACTCCTCTTTTGTGCTTTATGTTCCTTTTAACAAATTTGGCTTTGCAAAAAAACTAATAATTAGAATCAATAAAATTAAAAAAATAAGAAACACTGCAAGTTCCTCAGTTACTTCCACCCCATTCAAATTCATCTTTTGTTAGATTATAGACCATCACCTCTCTTCTCACAAGTCATAACCTAGACCCAAATTCTTGCATATTTTCCTTGGTCCTTGTGATGCCTTTCACTTGGAAATTACATTTAACCATATTGGTTTTTACACAAACAGATAACTCTTGGTCAAACATGACCAGAACACCTCAATCAAATATCTTAGCTAATTTGCACTTTTCAAGGTCATTGTTTTGTTTCACTTTTTATTCTGCTCTTTTTGCTAAGGCTCCACATGTTGCTAATTAAATCATTTCCTGACTCAAAACTTCTCTTTGTGAAGACTCACCACATAGCATAACAACCATTTTATTGGAAATTTCCTAAATATGTTCAATTGATTATCACATGCATAGGGTGCATACTCTAAATAGCGAACACATTTTCTTGAAACCTTATGAAAGTTATGGATTGAAGATAAAGATCAGTCAAAACATACCTGGGGATGGACCATTGATCCTCCAGCTGCCAAGGAATATGCAGTACTTCCAGATGTTGTTGACAAGATCAATCCATCTCCTTGCACACATGTGACAAATGAGCCGTCACTATAGCATTCCAAATTTGTCAGGAATGATGATATTCCACGATCAATTGTAACCTCATTTAAAACAAGAATAGGTCCTTCGCTCTCATATTCACTTTTAGCTGCATCTCGAATAACATGGCACTGCAACCGGTGTCGTAATGTGATACTAAAAGGACCCCTTAGGATCGAATCAAGGCATTCTCTGTACTGTTCAGAATCTGAAGGGTGTTAAAGATTACTTTGACATGGATCCAGGAAAAAATTATTTTCTCAGTAAAAGATCACCTAAAACTTCCAAGGGTATGTCCAGCATACCAATTTCAATTTATTAAAGAAATGGACACCTTCTGATAAAAATGCAGGATACGAAATGGAGTCATAAAACCCAGAGAGCCCAAAGAAAAAGGGACTACAGGAGGAACTGGCCCTTTGAACAAGGATGCAGCCTGCAAATAATAATCAGACGGTAACCAATAGCTATTTGAAACCAAAAGAATGACAATGTAACATACATACACATGAAGTTTTATGCAAATTCAAGGTTGATTTCATTGAACTTCTGAGAGTGAATTTCCTCCCAGACTCATTGAGATTTAGCTTAACAAAATCTTGGACTACACACAATTGAAGTTTCTTGTTTCAGATTTAAAAAGTTTCAGAGATATAGATTAAACAGAACTTGAAATTCAATACTTCTCTGATCAACAGAAGGCAGGAGAAATCTTGGACTACACACAATTGAAGTCTCTTGTTTCAGATTTAAAAAGTTTCAGTGATATAGATTAAACAGAACTTGAAATTCAATACTTCTCTGATCAACAGAAGGCAGGAGAAGTGAACATACTCAGAGCCCTCAACCAGGCTTAGTTTTAGCTTTAGTCCAATGCATCTATCACAACATTGGAAGTTCACATCCAACACAATTACAGAAGCAGGATTATCTTAATAGTTAGGAAAACTATTTCAAACTTTGTTGTTGCTATGTGTTAAAGATAAAATAAAATAAAGCCCTTATGCCTCATAGCTTTACGCTTATGCCACTCTCTACTGCAAGTCAGGACACCTCAGAACACTAATACAAATGTACTATTAGATGACTCAAAAGTAAACAAACATGAACTAAATCCAAACTTAAAAAGGATAAGAGGCAATAGTTCAATGGTTGGCAAACTAAATATTCTCGCTTCTTGATCTGAGTTTGACTTCCCACCCCAGGATGATGGACACATCCAATGCTTGAATTCTTATCATTTATTTAACTACCTTTTTTATGCTCCATGGTCTTAGACCCAACAGGGCACTTGTGATAGGCAGGATTGGACTTGTGACTACCTGCTTTTTAGTAAAGGTGCCATCTGAGAAGACACTGCTAAGCTCCTAAACCACTTTCCGTTTCAAGAAAGTACCACTCAGAAACAACAAGAACAAATAAATGATTCTAAACATGAAATAATATAATGTGTTACACTAAATTCCTCCAGGCCTCAACAGAAACTTATCACTGCAATGTTTGAAAAGATGCTGACATCATTTAAATCCAGTTAAATGAAATTCCATGAACATACCCAAAGGACAGTTCCATCCCCACCGAGAGTTACAACAAGGTCAACATTTGTGTGCAGGAGCAAAGTTTCCTTGTCTGTAATTAACAAGAATAAATGTGAAACTAACAGAGAGAAAAATCAAGACAATAATTTAAATGAAAGTGACACTAGAAAGAATTATTGTACTATCATCTAATCAACATTTAGTTTAAAGCCTGCACACTGTGCTATAACAAAAACCATCAGTAGAAATTGAGTATATACTTTCCATGCAAGTATAGTCTTAACAACACAGTTGGATTACAGCATTAATACGCTTGACCAACGGCGAGAGTTGAAAGTCTATTAACATGAAGGCATTTCCTTGTGTAGCACCAATAAAAGAAACCAAGCACTAGACTTTAAAGTATTTAGACCAAGAGAAGAGCTTAAAATGCTAATACATTAAATAACTGAAGAAGCAATCATACAAGTGAATTTGAATCACTAAGTATTATTGCTCACCATCTTTCCAAGTTTGTACAAAGTCGAAGTTAGGTGACTCTGTCATAAGTTCAACTTTAACACGTGGTTCCACAAAAATTTCCATCTTTTTCTGTTCTCTAAGCCATCTGGTGATAACAAAATGATAAATGAGATACATAACAATATTTAATCCAAGATTTAGTTTATTAAGCTAGAAAGGTACACTAGTAGCATATCAAAATAATTCTGATTAACCATGCTAGTGAAGAACAATGAGTGCTGCTGACGACTAGCTGAAGTGATCAAAAACAAAAATGAATGTCATCTCAATATTTGCAGCGGACCTTGCAACAATTGCATCATATCATCCATTTATAAATCAGTCCTTCATTCGTGTAGTGCCTCGAATAATTAGAACTAAAATCTAGTGTAATATTGAAAGCAACCAAAGAAATTGCTTTCTGAATGCAAGATGGGAAACTAAGGATATTTTAATATCCACACCTGACCATATCCACACATAGAATTCGAACAGAAGTTGAATTTGGTTTGGTCAAAATGAGCACAGTCTGTGGGTGAGATTCCCACTTCAAAGAAATCTGAAAATGAAAATGAGCATTCAATTAGAGAATATGTTGGAGGCACCAGCCAACTAATTCTAGAAGTTAAACAAACAGAACTCTCAGAACTTTTCTCAAATTATCATGAGAAGAATTTGACAATAAAGCAGTACAAAAAAACAGTAGCAATAAATTACAACAAAATCCGATGTATATGGCAATTTTAATAACTAATACCTGCTTACTGCTGCGCTCTGCAGTTGTTATGTTTCCTCTTTCAAACGAGACAATATCCTGCTTGTGCTGATCACTTTTCTCTCCTTTGCACCACCATGAAAGTTTAAATGATGCCTGCCCGATGAAGCACAGTTCAATAACAGTTCAATCTGGGCAGTTTGAAGCACTCATTATCTTGTAGCTTGTACAAGACATTTTAGTAATTTAGTTAATTATGGGTTTCAAGGTGCACACAAGTGGGAGAATAGAGATTAGCAACAATATATTTTTTTGATAAGTTAAATTTTTAGGGATATATGGTGGGTGGCAGCATCTCTCATGAAATATTATGTATTACATTTGATAGACAAGGACACATGGAAGGGGGATTACATGATTGGACAAAAGATGGGATGCATTGCAATCCAACTTCTGGGAGACAGTTTCGTGATTAGAAGCTATAGGAATCTGTATTTGTCTTTGAGAAGCTAAATCATAAGCACACATAGGGAAGGTGGCGTGAATATATGGAAAAAGCGTTAATGTCCTATCTTGGTAAAGACATGCTATCATCAATTGAGAAGATTAAATGATGAAGAGTCCATGGGCAAAACAATGAGAGCTTCTTGTGCGTAACCTAAAGTGGCTTTTTGGTTCAAAGGTTGATCCTAAATAAATACTGTGTACAAGAGGATGAAGAATCCATAGGCCACCTCCTACAGTCGAGAAAAAAAACAGGGGCCACCTTCATTGTTTGGTAGTTCACAAAGTCTTCGGTAGCTCACAAAGTTTGAGTTCTTTTCTTTAGTAAGGTCCGTGGATCAACATTGTGAGCAAGTAGTGTAAAATCATTTAGAAGGTCGCACCACTTTGTCCTTGTTAGTGTATTAAAGAGAAACTAAAATAATAATGATAAGAATAACAATAACAACAACAATAACAATAATGAGAATAACAAAAATGACAACAATAAAAATCAAACAAAACAAATTCAAAACACTGTTTGAGAGCCCATTTTGCAGTTCCAAGATGTTCCTTTTTGGATTCTCCGGATTGGGGTTGCCTGACCCAAGCTTTTTCTATCTGTCATACACCATTAGCATTCTGTGCCTTGGCCCACTTCTTTCTTGATATTATGTTTTATTTATGAACTCAATAAATAACAATGAAAAAAATATTAACAGCAACAACTACCACCACCACCATAGGAAAAGCCATCTAGAAACTTAATATTTCAGAATAAACACAATTAAGAAGTTTGGGGTTAAGTGATCCTTCAGATGTATATTTACATAGAGATAAGCAATTCAATCGACAAGCATTTCAATCGACAAACATTTCACTATAATAAGGCCATCAATTAAGAGGACAGAAAATAACCTACCTTTCTCATAAACTTATTGTTAACCATCTCAGTGTCAGAATCAATTTCCCCATTATGAAGGACCTCATGGGAAAAAATTCCATGCATCCCACAACACCTTTCAGATTGCTTCCTAGCTTCATTGCACATCATTGGTTGGTTGGTCAAGTTCTCTGCACTACAATCACCATTATGCTCTCCAGATGACAGCTCTGTAAGACAAGCCAGTAAATTTCTTGGTTAGGAAGATAGTCTTGAGATTTGTTTTTCTTTTCAAACGTAATGGCAAATTTCAGTGCATACAAAAGCGTGGATTAAAAAAGGAGAACATGTATTCATCACTATAAGATACATGGTCTCTTATATGTTCAGGAATGAACCATACAAAGTATTAATAACTTTGCATTTTGGTTTCTGTAATCATGCTATGATGAACTGAGACACATTTGTGGTCAAATAAATCTTCACTTAAGAACATGAAAGGAACTTGTTTTGCCAACCCCAAATAGTTCGGATATAGGACTATTGTGTTGCTGATGTGGTTTTTGATATCTGTATTTACTCAACTGTACAAATCACCATTAAAGTGGTCATTCATTTATAATTGAAGAAAAGCGAGGAGTCAAGCTGCTTTACCAAATTTACAAGATGAAGAAGCAAGCCAGATTAAAAAGAAGACAAAAAAATGAAAGATATATTAAAGAGGGCTCAGATATGGAAGGCAAGCTACCCTAGAAAAGCGCAACAAGAACCAGAAACAACCACAAGGGCATTAACCTATAATATCGTTCCAATAATTAAAAACTGCACAAAAATCCTCTCAAAATCCCTTAAAGACAGACAATTAGATAAAATGCATTTTGATTTTCTCCTTGGCTTCAGAAATATTCAAGAATGCCCAACTAAGATCCTAGCATTTTCTTCCTTCCAGATATGCCATAAAGCAGCAGAGAATTTTCAAAGCATCTTTCCCATAGAACCAATCATCACGATCAAGTTTAGAGGTGACCAGGGAAAAAGGTTGCAAAGAGTCCCACAAACCCCAAGTCAAGCATAACTTTGTGCCAGAGGGCAGAAGCAAAATGCCCATGAATGAAAATTGTGTTCCTGTTCACCAATGTCAAACCCCTATAATAGGCTTGGCTTATAGTAAGAAGTCCATCCCCAAAAGCTGCCTAGGTGAAGAATGAAAATTTCAAGACGAATATTTGAAACTGAATTTTTGAATCCTAAAACCTCTTTAAAAGAAACAAACTTTCAGTAGGAGATTCTACGGCAGAACAGGAAAATTTAAAAACTTGGACTCAGGCGACCACCACCTCCAATCACCCAAACAATGAAGACCAACTCTAAGAGATAAACAGCATTCAAATCCTGGGCATTCAGGTTTCTCCTGAATTACTGATTCCACAGTCTTCTCCCTATCTGCAACAATAGCCTAAGTTACTGGAAACCTATCCTTGATCAGCTCATTACTGCACCATTCCATCTGTCTAGGAAGTAACATTATAACCACTTCCAAAGCAATTTGCCCACACCATAAGGACAGTAAGCCTCCATCCATCAGAAGAATGTTGATAAAAATACATAATCATAAACGCTATCATGATGTAAGCTAAAACTTCAGTACCATTTCCCAGAAAGAGATTTTTTGCATGGAATTTGAGCAAAAACTAAGGACTGGAACAAACAATAACCCAATTAACTAGATGGTATTTGAAGTCATGCTCTGATCCCCTCCAACTAAAATTTCTTATTGCCATCTGCAGACCTTTGGCAATCAAGACAGAAGCACAGAAGTAGAAAAAAAAGCAGAGGAAATTTTGATAAGCATTCTTAATTCATCTAGCACCCATAAAACTTTACCTTTCCTTGGAGCTAAGTCACTTTTCAACCCTTTCAATAAAAAACAGTCACAATTACATGCTGATTGGAACTGAGCCTTAACAGGAAAGCAAATTACAAGATTAAAGGAGAATCCACACCACAATTCTAGTCCCTAACAAACCCAATGCATATTCTCCAAGGATTGCCAATGAAATCCTTTCTTCAAACTATAAAGCAGATTAAGCATACATCATATGCCTTAGCCATCAGTGACATTCACAAAAATCAAAATATTGAATGCAAATTGCAAAAAGAGATAAGGGACCATCCAAGAAAAAAAATTCAAGCTAACAGTACAATAATAATTTTCAAATCAAGTTAAATAAAATTTTACAATGAACAAAAAATTAAGAATGCACTAGCAAATTCATTCATTAAATTGAACAAGTACCCAAAGTCAACAATGCTTTAGCCCAACTACTTAAGGTTGGCTATAGCCCCTTTTTTGCTACTAGGATCCATCAACGGCATATCCTTTGTTAAATCACAGACCATTATTTCTTTTCTCACAAACTAACCCACAAGATGGCATTTCTCAATTGCACGACATTAACTACCAAAAAGCATGTCCAACCTTTGGCTACCTTCCACGACTTTTCTGTTTTAAATACACACACACCACACACACATAACAGTCAATTTTGGGGCCCTAAAACATTCCATAACAAGTCCCTAGGCCTACTCAAAACAGGATTCCATTAAATGCAGCCAAAGCGAAACCTTAGTATAATGAATGAAGATATGCCCTGAAAAGCTACCATTCTAAGCTAAAACAATTCCAAAGTGGAGCATTCTCTTGGCACCCAGATGGAATGAGAAGTGTGATAGTCTTATTTGCAGGGTGGTTCCATCAGTGGTTTCAATTTCAAGCATACCTTTAGAGGTGTGCTTCTTTTTCTGGAAGGTGGTGTGGGAAAAGATATTAATTTTTTTTTATGATCAGTCAACTCATGAGGATAGGTTTTGGTTCACAAACGTTTCTTATACAAAAAAGGGGAGAGGAATTAGTGAGCCACTAAGACATCCATTGTGGAAAGGTTACATGTAGCGGAATCTTTTATTCTTGTTTAGGTTGCCATGGTATTCACCGGGTAGGTGATAGAATTGTTGTTTGGTTGGCACAGGAACTCTGTTGGTGAGCAGCATCTAAAGGATCACAGGATACCTCCTTTTTCTTGTCTCAAAGAACCTACAAAAAAGACGGAATAGCAGACTTCTCGAAGATGAAGAGCATAGTTCAGATTCTGGGATATTGCCTAGGACTGCTGCATGCATTAGCAAGGGATCCTATAGGCGAAGCCAATGTTTATTTTCTACAGTTCGATGATGGTTCAGAGATGAGTTAAATTCATTGTAGGACGGTTCTGTATTTTCTTTGTTGCTACATTGACCCTCTTTGTAGTTTTGAAGCCTGGCTGAGGTGGTAAGAAGTTGGGGGGAGGGAATGTGGGAGATTCTAAGTTCAATTTCCAAGAAATAAAAGAGCAAGTTACCTAATAAAAAACTCTTGATCCTCTTTGTATGCTTCCTGTATAATTGGTGATTCATGCTCCTCTTTGTTAAGTGCATAATAACATAATTCTTATTTCAACTTTTAAAAAAATGGGCACAAGCAATCAAGTACAGTAGTATGTCTAAGAGAGCAGTAGAGCTTTTGTAAGCACTCTAGAATGGAGGACAGCTAAAATTGGAGTTCAATTATTACACCGAGACTCAAATAGATAGTCTACAAGAAAGTGAAATGAAAGAAGAAAAAATTATCAATTTTTAGATATAGATACAAACTTTGGGACACAGAGAGAGAAAGAGAGAGAGAGAAGAGGGGGGTGGGGGGTTGTTAAGCAAGATTGAGTGACAGATATTTGATGGCAATAATTTAAAAAAAAAAAAAAAAAACCTGGCATTAAGAACTGTATGGTTGGGTCTTTATATTGATAGAGATAAATTGTTCATTTCCAGATGCATTGACTTTTCCTTTTTCTAATTGACATAAAAAAGGGTAGAGAATATTAGAGATAAAATCAAATATTTGAAACTAATCCTTTTTCCATCCTCTTTTTTCTATTTTTTAGAATTTTATAAGGGGTGAGGAGTAAGAGAGAATAAAAGGAGATTCAACCTCAGTGAAACCTCTGCTTTCATTTGGAGTGGAAGCTAAGAACAGGAAAAAAAATGGAATCAACTGATTGAGTATTCCAATTGTATGAGAAAGATGAGAAGAAGGGAAGTATATGCATACATGTCTCATCTATATTGAATCACAGGTATAGAAATGATAATTTTTTTTTTAAGAATGTTTAAGATACAGATACAAACTTTGGGGCATTTACAAAGACAGAAAGAAAGAGATTTGATAGGAATAATTGCCCAAATATATTTGTATACGTGTGTGTGTAGCTAGAGTCAGAGATTAAGAGAATATGATCTTGGAATTATTAATTGGAAATTATAGATAAAAAGATTCAACAGGTTCTGATGAAGGAGAAAATTTTTACAGCACAACACCTAAATGGCCACTTAAGAGGGAATATCGGAATTCATTATAATTGGAGATTATACATGGAAGTGATGCAGGTTAAATTTGTTTTTGGAAGAGAGTTAAATGGTCGCTTAAGGAAAGGTAGGGAAAGCAAAATTGTGGGGATCATAAATTTCAAGAAATGAAGCAAAATATGAAAACTTAAAACATTCAGGGACATGTGACGACATGCAAACTTAAAACATGCAGGGACATGTGACATATATTAGCTTATATGGCAAGTATATACGAGCAAACAATAAAAATATATTTATTTACCTTAACTGAATTAAAGGCAGTCAGATAAACCCTTTTACTATTAATTCAAGTATGAAAAAGACATACCAGAGCAAAGCTTGACTCAAAGCATGAGCTTGTGTATGTTCTTATGAGTTGTATATGTTGCCAAGAATTTTGGTCCCATAAATCAGCTATTAAACGTGCAATATAAAAACAAATACAAAGCATATAGAAAACTGGTGCCCAAAAATTTGATAGAAGAAAGGCTGAAACCACTTATTTATAAAGTGATAAAAGAAGGGAAAAGCGTTTAGAAAGAGAAAACCAGTGTAATGTGGATTGTGCTGACATATCATGTTAACAGCAATCACAAAAATTGTTCTTGGACATAGAAGAAATGGGACAGCATCCAAAGAAACTGGGCAGTGGAAAGATCAAACCACAATTAGAATAAAGAGGAGAATATCATGAAACAACTGTTTTTCCTTCCTAGAATTTCCATAGTGATTTAAGGGGTTTGGCATGCAATCCTACCAGCTTACATAAACAAGAAACTAATATTTGTGATAAAAGGAAATACAAGGATAGATGAAATAGCCTTCAAGCAATCCACGGAATAGAAAAAAAAAGGGTTATACCTAACAAGGCGGCTCCCAAAAAACAAGAAACAATCCCTAAATGAATCCAACAAAGAAATCTAAGAAACATCTCGCACTGGTGATGGGAGAAAGAAAGTCCCACTCCTATTACAAGGTGGCTACCCTTTTATCCAAACGATGGTTTCTGGTTAGCTGACATAGATGTCCACATTAAGGAATATCTCAGGCTTCTAGAAAGATCAGCAATCCAGTGGATCCATGCATCATATCTCCAAGGTCCCTTCAACTATAAGACCCCCACAAGATTACTACAAAAAACTAAAAAAATAATTAAATGAAATTCTCATCCACCAAAAAAGTTAGTGTTGTCAAGAACATCTTTTCAAGTCCTCCAATAAATCAAGATCTCCACCTCAATGGAAAAATAAATATACTCAGGCTCATAGAATAGTCTCATAGCCATGCCCCTGCGATCTTTGAACAAATCATCAATACCAATCCCCCCAAACTTAAGCAAAAAATGAAAATCAAAATTAAGCTTAAGGAACCACAAAGGGAGATAGGGGTGAGACTTAATGCTACACACAGCTCTCCTCTAGAAAGTAATTCACATGGCTACCTACCACAAAACTCACCGCAAGATTTCTTGTGAAAGCCCTTAAAAAAATCAAGGATATCCCCAATAACTCCAAGGTAGCCTAAAAAAACAAAGCAAAGAACCTCTACAAATCATCTAAGGTGACAATGAAATTATCCACACAGAATGAGAGAATATATAGTTCAGAGAGGAAGAGAGAGAGAGGGAATTGATCATTTGTTTCTTTTACTGGCTAGCTTTGAGTCTTTGGCACAAGTTATTTCATATGCCATGGCCACTTGCATCCCTTACAGGAGTTCACTAAATTTTTTTATCATCACCTTTACAAGGTTTGGTGGCAATGCTAAGGGTAGAATTCTCTAACAAATGGTGTCTTTAGTTATTCTTTGTGTGATATGACTAGAGAGATGCTATGATCTTCAAGGATAGATGCAAACCTTATAATTGCTATGTCATTCAGTCTTCTCACTCAACTCAATCTGGGCCACAGTCTCTCCAATATTTGATAGGGTTTCAATGAACATGATCTGATTGGACTGAACATTTGCTTGCTCCTCTAGAAGAAGGCCTATAAAGATTCATGCAAAGTGGAACCCACCCCAGTGAGCTATCTCAAGCTTAATTTTGATGTTGTTCCCTAAGAAATCTGACACATCTTAGGATTAGAGGTCACTTTAGAGACCATGGGAAACTTGTTCATAACTCTCTTTCCACTGATATTGGTTAGGGATTGGCCATTGAGGCAAAGATCCCAACTCTACTGGAAGGCTTAATCCTTGGAAGCACAATGATCTATGGTGATATGTTGACTCAAGGAAACTCAACAATGGTCTTAGGTTGGGTTTTCCCAAGGGAAGCTAGATTCATAAAAGTTGGACTCAAAGTGTGCAAAACCATCATTTGACTAGAGCTTTGAGATGCTCCTCTTTGCTATTTGTAGATAGATTGGCTAAATATTAGACCTCTAAAGCAATGTACTTTGTAGGAGATTTCTTGCCTGCTTGGTAGTTTTTTGTTATGTTGTGTTTTTCTTTCTTTTCCCTTGTAGTGTTTGTGTGACAAGCTTTAGGCATATATTTTAAGGAATCATATTTGACCAAATCCAAACAAATTTGTACTTTTTCATCAAAGGGAAGGAACCAATAAGAAGGAAATTTCAAGCACTCCCACAAGCCTAATTTGCGAAGTAGCCCTCAACCTAATTCTCTTTTAATGATGGCCCCTGGTGATGGTCCTAACGTCAAGCCTCCCTGGTATTTAAGTGAATGCAAAGTAAAAGGGTGGGTAATCTCACCTGAGGTTTGCTTTACTGCCAGTTGGAGTAAATGTCTCAATGTCCAGGTGGATTCCCCATTATCAAAAGTACATAAAGAAAAAACTTCCCTGAGATTCTCACATCTTCCCACCTTATGTAAATTATTTCTCAAGGATAAGTAACCTCCTTTATGGGATTTTAGTGAGCACATCAGGATGCATTTTAAGGAGAATATTTCTAAAGCCCAATTAACTCGATGTTTAAGAATCTCAAATAAAGCATTCATTTCTTAACCAAATTAAAACTAATTCCCTGAAAAACTATAACCTTCAAAGATCTTCAACAATTCCACCCAAATTTCTCAGGATGCCATAGCTCAAACCACCTAAACTGATTTTTATGCAGCCTATGACATTTTTGCGACTTTTTAGACCCTGAAGGTTTCTAAGAAATTTGATTCCAAAAAGGAAAAAGATGGGGAATTAGTTTCCTAAAGAAAAGGTGGGCAAATTTCTTTAATGGTAAGCATCAGTATGGCCAAGACTGTGCATAAGTTAGAGAAAGTACCTCTCCTATTCTGTTCTTTCCAAATTTCCCAGCAGAGAATACATGGAAGAATTAGTTTTATTATTCCCATTGCATTATCTGGAGATGCCTGAGTCCACCAACTTTGAAGCTTTGTACAAATTCCGTCGCCTGATATTGGAATACCCATATTCTGATAATAGTGAGTCCAATTTCGATTAGTAAACTCCCCAAATTGAAACAAATTGACCAATCACTGTTTATACAAGTGAGAAAATTAAAAAATAAAATAAAATACACACAAACAGCAACCTAACACCTTGTTAAAAATGATTTCTCAACATATAAAAGTGTTTCCAAAAGTTTTCTGAAAAAAGAATACAACTTTTGAAGTAACTGCTTCACAGAAAATTTTCTTGAGGCTATTAGAAACCTCTCCTTCAAACAGATGATTTGCAGAGCCAAACTTCATATGAAATTGCCAGAAGAATGCACTTCAGCATTCCAAGCCCCTTTAGAAACAATAAGGCATGGAGAAATGACTTGCAAAATATAGCTGAGCTGTCCCAAGCAAAATTCATAAACAAATTTGATAGGCTAGAAGGGAGAAAAAAATGCAAAAACTTGCATCATGTCAGATGAATTGAAGGAAAGATCAAAGAGATAGAGTTGAGGAAAATAATTTAATAGAAACTAGGACCGCTTGGGAAGTTTTTTCCAAAACAGTTCTGAAAAACAGTTTTTGAAAACTATTCCTTAGTGTTTTGTAGAACAAAATTTGTTAAGGAACTTAAAATGCTATTAACCTGTTTTATATATTTTTAAATATGTTTTTAAAAAATAACTTTTATATGTAATGCTTTATTTTAATCATTCTCTATATTTGTAAAAAAAAAAAAATTAAAATGGCCCTCAGAAAACAATTGAAAACAACTAAAAGATGTTCTTTGAAGATACCACGTTTTCTATTTTTTAATTTTCAAACGTGTTTTTCCTGAATTTTTTTTTTTCTAAAGAACAAAATTTTATTTTCAAAAACAGTTGCCAAATAGGGCATAAGGGGTTTAAGTTTAGACCAAGTAACTATAATGAGTTCAGATTTGTAGGTAGTATAGTTTAACTAAACTTTAACTAGGAAAGTCTTTACAATTCGACTTTTTTTTTTTTTCTTTTGAGGCTTGAAAATGTATGGGTGATCACAATAGTATGGTAAGATATGGCAAACTGCTTGAAAAGACCATATAACAAGAAAATGTCAAGTGAAAACTCTTGTGGTTTGAAAATATTGAATGAGAATTAGTTGCTCAGAAATGGGGATATATTAGGAAATTACAAAAATAAAATAAAATAAAAAATAAAAAATGAAGCCAGACACTAGCAATGTTGCAGGTTATAAAAAATTGAAATCAGGCTAGTTTTTCTTTTAGGCAGCCTAATTTTTGGGCCTCCAAAGTGCCTAGGTGGGGGTGGTGACTTGAACCAATTATGCCTTCAGAATTAAAAGGATTGCTGAAGTGGGCTAGAGCTTTTAAAATGTTATGTGATCGATCAGTACCTTAATAATTAAAGGAAAGGTTCTGAAAAAAGGATGTGACATCAATCATTCATTATGGTGCCAAGCATTTAACAGAATATGTCTGCACACTAAGGCAACCTAAAAGAGGATGTTGGGAAAGAAACCGGCCTCACTAGAAGCTGAAGACAGGACCAGTTTGAGGACAAGAGAACACATGTAACAATTACCAATAAATGTAACAATAAAAGGGAGTGATTTAGTGAAGACACTACAAAAGAACAAGAAAGATCAAAAAAGCAAACTTTATGCTCTCAATTCCCTAGTCTTTAGAGTTATTTATGTGAAAAACCTCACCATCTCAGTTGTCCTTGACAATTCCTCTCTGCTCTCTTGAAATTTTAATTTTCGTTGTAATCTTACTAATATAGAAATTGAACTCCTTTAAAGACTCGTGTCCTCCTTAAGTTCAGTACATTTTTCTCCCTTTGTCCTCAGTGGTGCGTTCTATGCAAGGGAAATGGAGAATCGATCGACCACCTTTTTCTTCATTACCCTTTAACTATTGGGCTTTGGCACAGGCTATTCAATCTAGCAGGGTTAGCTTGGGTTCCACCAAGGAGTATTGAGGACATGATGATCATTGCATTTAAAGGTTTAGGGAATTCAATTAGAGGCAAGACACTTTGACAAATCGCTTGCCTCACTTTGTTGTGGATTGTGTGGCAAGAGAGAAACACTAGGATTTTTTAGGATAAGAGGTGATCGAAAGGGATGTTGTGGGATTTACTTCATTTCTATTCTTCTCTATGGGCCTCTTGTACTGCTGCTTTTAGAGGAGTTCCTCTTACTGTTTTACAACTTAATTAGACTACGGTTTGTGATTCAAAAAAAGTTTGAGATAGTCGGGGATTATCTTTATATATAGTTTTCTAAAGATGGGTGTTTTTTCCTTTGATCAGTTTCTGTTTTTGTGTGAAGGACCTCTCGTCCTTCTCTTGTATCTTTTCTTCTATTAATACATATTTCTTCATTTCTGATAAAAAAAAAAAAAGATCAAAAAAGATTCAAAGAGAGACTATGAGCAAACACACAATGATTACAGCTTAACACATATATGGCCTTGGAGGCCTAAATATACCAAAGGCAAGAAAAGAACTCATGTAGTAAAAAAAATTCAAGACCCCAAGTAGTTGCGACAAGATTTAGTAGAGTTGAATTTATATGCATAAAAAATATTCAACAATTTTTATTTGCATCTCAGCAATTATATATGCAATCTCTAAATGCATGTAATCAGTATCTACACTTAATTCATGTTGTTTAATCATTAGAAAACCTTTACGCTCCAATTGCAGATTCCGTGCCCTCTCTAATTCATATTTACGCTTCCATTCAGCTGCCTCAGCTTGAGCAGAAGCCTTTCCTTCAGACACTCGTCTTAATGCCTTAGCAACAGCTAAAAATGAGTTGAAAAAAAAAATGAGCTTCATCAAAGATCATAGCCATGGTTAAAACAGACAGTGCCATCAAAGATATTAGCAATTTCAAGGACTAAATACAATCATACTTCTCAGAGCCTCCGAGAACTCTATAAGATGATCATCAATTCCTTGAACAGGAGGTTGTTGAAGAAGCTCCTGAACTGCCTTCTCAGAATTGAAGAGATCAATTAAACCATTCTCTGGCTGTGAACATGATACACTGGCATCTCCCTGCCCAGACAAAGTCTATTAGACACTAAACATAATTAAGCCCTCAATATTAAATAAAATATCTGACAAATTTTAATATATAACTATATAAATCTCCACTAGAATACATAGAATATGTACTGAGATACATTGCATCCAATATAAGTGTCACTGAAGTTTATTAAAGCATAAAAACATGAAACAAAAGCATTTCATTTGATAAATAAAAGAATGTCATTTGATTCCTTTCATGAAAAGTTCATTTCACTATATGGTTATCCTTGCATGAGAAGAATGTTGGCTGCATTACTTCAAATTCATTGAAAAGGCAGTTCAAAAAAGAACAATCCCACACATTCCAAATATCACATGGATGAGTTGAACCCCATGAGGCCTTGTAACCACAGTATCGTTCCAGCAGTAAATAACCCTACTAATAAAGAGCATAATTGTCTGTTCATATTCACTTATGATATGAGTCGTTTTAGGGTTGAGCAATCCACCAATTACAAGGGTTTTTTCCCCTTAGCTTTCATTTTTAACCTTGTTTTTATTCATTCTTCTTATCACATTTGCTTAACCATAACACGTAGTTTTTTTGGGTTTCAACCAACCCAAAAACCAAATTTCCCTTCAGATTGTGAAGGGATCAAATTACTTTTAGACAAGAATCAGGAAGGATAACAAAATGATGAAAAAGAAATATGAGGATAAGATATCCTTCAAAGGGACAAAGTAAAATTGAGAGGAGTTTAGTCAAGGTTTAAGGAAACAACATCCATGTATTTTCTTATATGGATTTAACCTTTTTGTATATAGAGTGTAGGTGTTCAATCATTTTTTATTAGGTTTTTGTAATTGTGGGGACGACTCCTCATCATTCTCATGTTTTTTTTTATTTATACATACATCATTTTTTTTATTACCAAAAAAAAAAAAAAAAGATATCCTTCAAGCAAAAGACAACGAGGAAAAAAGAAGGAAACCAGCAAAAGGTGGCTCCCCATAAACAAATGAGCAATTCCTAGACAAGAACAACAAAGTTCAAGGGGGAAGAATTCACCTACAAAACATCTCAACAAGGCAGATCCTGTACCTAGCCAAACTACATGTTTCCTAATTTGCTAAGCTAGACATGCAAAAGAGCACACAATGGTTCATAAATGATCAACAGTAAAGTGGATCCATGAGCCACTTCTCCAAGGCCTTTCCCCACTCTAAGAAACCCATAAAAGAATATTAAGCCTCCCTTCATCCAAAGATTATTAACACCTATCAACAATGACTTGTCAAGAATTTCAATGAGGCTAAGATCTTTGTGTGTCAATAGTTAAACCATAGACCAGCTGGCTGAGAGACACCTTAGCAACCTCTCCCTTTCATGAAACACCCCCAATATTCATCTGCCCTTGATATCCAAAGAACAATAACTGAAGTTGAACCCAGATCTACTTGGGGGAAGAGCACTCAGCTTTGAAAACAACTATCCACCTGCCATGGTAGCAGCAAATCATCCTCATTTCAAAAACTTCCAAGAATTCTTTGGCGAAATCTACCCAAATAGAAGTGAATTGGAAAATACTATTGAAAAACCATCAACACGACTCCTCCCATCCCCTAGCATAATTTCAAGTCAACCCACTAAAGGAATAGCTAGAAGGGTCCCTGGCCACGAGATTCTCCCCCTAAGTTCTCAGTACCCAGAAAGCAATGACTACATATTTTCAATATTTCTAGGAGCCAAAAAATTGCATGCTAAAGAACCAATATCTACCATAATTCCAAGGCAATAAAACAGTGGTGGCAGCATACTTTTTTATCACCCCACCCTTCATATGAAACAGCACTCAAGGTTGACAGCTTCATAGGCCCTCCTAATCCACAAAAAGTGATTAGTATTGACCTTATTTTTAGCCACTAATAAGCAAAGCATCTTATTTGCGGAGAAGTGATAGATTTCCACATAAACTCCAGTTAAGGAATAATATTTGTACCGTCACTATTAGGGAGGATGCAAAACAAGGATTCAGGGGAGACTCAGCGAGAGAAAGAGGGGGCAAGATTGATTTTACTGACAGTTATAGTTGCAGTGTCTAGACATAGACAAAATATAGAAACAAGGGTAAAAGTAAAACATAACAAAGAGATTGTTCATCCCATACAAGTGCCTCCAGGAACAAATCTTCAATAATCACAATGATAAATTGAAGATGACAAATGAAATCACTGTAGAGCAAAGTTGCATCCACCATTAATGTGTGATCCATAAATGCTTCTGACAGATCTTCCTTGAATTCCCTATACACATGCAGAGGGTGAGTCTCCAGCAGCAGAAATTCTTTTGTAGAGTTCATTAATGGTTTGAGTAGTTGTTCTATTTTGCAGTCAGTGTATTCTCCTGGTGCGCTTGGATTGCAATCCCTTTAGAATTTTCTCTATAATTTTCTCTCCACCAACACCAAAAGAAAAAAAAAAAAAAAAAAGGAAAGAAAGTCAAAATGATCTCTCTTCCTTACTAACTCTAGACCATAAGGATTCTAGGAGACTACCTGAGGTAGGACAACCCTAGGATGGTTGCCTACACTCAAAAGTAGGTGGGCAAGGGTTTTTATTTTTAGGGTGTAAGGAGAGGAATAAGGAATAAAGTTTATGGTAGAGAAAAATAAAATATAAAAAATAGAGAGAGAAGAAACGACGAAAAAATATGGAAACCTTAGAGACTTACTAAGGCCTTCTAGGAGTCTCACCTAGAAGAAAATCAATGGAATCTCACCATCAAGAATTGTAACACTTGCAATGAAGAAAAACATAATATCAATCAATTCATTCTTTGATTTACATCGATTAACTTTATTTATAAGCTTCTCTAAGAAATCCAAAGTTTACTAGGATTCTAATAACCTATTATGACTTTAATTCTAATTATCTTCTAACCTAACTAACTAATCTTAATTTGACTCTAACAAATACTAATCCTACTTTACTTCCAACTAATGCTAATTCTAATTTAATTCCAACCAATATTAATCCTAATTTAATTCCAAGTAATGTTAATCCTACTTTAATTGAAACTAATACAAATTCCCTTTCTTGATGTATATCTTAGAGATTCATCCTCATCACTACGTTAACAGGAATCGTGAAAATGGATGAGAAGGATATGCACAAGAACAATAGAATTAAGAGGATCCTCCTAACCAAGGAAAGTGAGGCTTCTTCCAATCATCCAGCCTTCTAGGAGCTTTTTACAATAGGATATCAAAACTGAAGGACTCTAGGATTAATCACCATAAAGGGTAACATGCAGGCAGGTCAAAGTCTAAACACTGGACCAGCAATGGGTACTCTTTTCCAGGGTGTCCTTTAGATTAGACAATTTCTAAAAAGATTTAAGGATGAACTTAATATTAGATATTGTTTCTACATTCACACTAAAGAAAATGGTGTTCTTTATAAATGATAATGAGATATCCCCACATAATCCATCACGACCTAAAAGCCTTCAAGAAGACCATGTTCTTCAGCCCTCCAAATCTTATTTAAGCAAATACACTAAGACCAAGTAAAAAATAGGGAAAGAGGGCAACCCTGAAGAAGGGCCAATGCCTCGATCTAACCATGGTTCTACTATTAATAAGAAGAAGAAAACTAAGGATAGACACCCAAGAATGTGTTTCCTCCATCTAGACCCAAATTTTTTCCCTTTTTTTTATTGGAAACAAAAATGTATTAAAAATAAATAAAAGAACATGAGAAGGATGAGGAGTCCTCTCCATGGTTACAAAAAGTTGATCAAAAATGGCTAAACTCTACCACAGTACAAGGAGACATAGCCAACCGGTTTAGACTAAAAGGAAATACAAAAGCATCTCCAAGCCTACACAAAACTCCTCTCATTGCTATTCAAACCCTTTTGTTCTACACATTGAGGACCAATCAAGCTAAACAACATTGATAGGAATGTCTTGAAAAGCAAATGTATAAGAAGTCCAGAAAGAGAACTAGAAGTGGATTTGATCCCACAATGTCTCTACTATCATCCGTTTATTCTCAAAGACCCTAACATTTCTCTCTCGCACAAACCACATCAAAATGAGACAGGCAATTTGCCACAAGATATTGTCTCTTAGGGAATTTTTGAAACCTCTATATGAGATGATTTTCATATCGCATATGGTCCTAGAGAAAACCCAATCCCGCCTAACTTGTCTAAATCGATGGTGTCATAGCCTTATAGCCACCAAGCAATGTAAAAAAAGATGATCAACCATTGCTCCACTCCTTGAACACAGAATGCACCAATCAGCTCTAAGGGCTTTGTAAGGTCATCTCGACTGTAACATGTCATTGGTATTTACTTTTTTATGTGTCACTAGCCAAGCAAAAGTCATGACCTTAGATGAGGCTTTAGACTTCCATACAAATTTGGAAGGAGAAAAGGGATATAAATCCGATAGATTGGACAAGGTCACAAAGAAGGATTTTACTAAGAATGAACTTGAGAAGGATAAAAACCAAGCTCTCACATTTGGGACGATTGAAGACAAATGCAAATGATTGAGAGAAGATATAAATCTTTCACAATCCTCAATCTCCCAATCAGTATGGTTATAACAAAAATTAAGGTTCCAAGAAGAAGAGGAAAAGCTATCAAGGATAGCTGG
The DNA here is from genome assembly GCF_030704535.1 of Vitis vinifera. Classification (NCBI taxonomy): domain Eukaryota; kingdom Viridiplantae; phylum Streptophyta; class Magnoliopsida; order Vitales; family Vitaceae; genus Vitis; species Vitis vinifera. Next base: position 2,936,220 of record NC_081810.1, read on the forward strand.
GATGGAAAGTTTTTTCTATACTACTCCAAAAAGTCTTGAAAATTAAGAACACAAAAGTTGATCCCCCACCACAAATCTTCCTAAAAATGAATCCTCACTCCCGCACCCACTATAAAGCAAATGTGTGTAGAAAAATCATGAAAAACTTGCTCAATGACCTTCCAAGGGCACTGGTATAACCATCTAACTAGAATGTTAGTGTCTCATCCATTAGAATGTGTCCCATAAATGCTCGAAATGGCTTGATGCCAAAGGGTGAAACTTTCTCTAAGGAACCTCCATAGCCACTTCCCCAAGGGAGCACAATTCCTCAAAGAAACCTTCCCCAACCCCAAACCTCCATACTCCTTAGGCTTACACACAAGGTCCCAACTACTAAGATGATCTCTTTTACCCTCCCCAACCCTTGACCATAGAAAATCTCTTTGTAATTTCCTAATCCTTGATGTTGTTGATGCTGGAATCTTGAAAAGGGATAAGGAATAGCTAGAAATGTGGGACAAACAAAACTGGATTAGCGTTATTTTTCTGCTCAAACTCAACATGGTCATCCACTTTCTCAAATTTCATTTTAAAGACCCATATCCACAATTTCATTTGCAGTTGGACTAGCATTAAGACTTATCCTCAAACAAGTGTCTCCCAAAAAGCGATATAATCCAACGAAGCATCTCATGAATATGCTTAGAAAGGACATTTAGTGAGACCTTATACAAACTACTCACCAACCTAATGGGCCGAAAGTTTTCAATCCTAAGAGAATTATTTTTCTTAGGGACAGAAATGAAAAAGAGTTGACACTCCAAATAACGACCCATTATTGTAAAATTTCTAATAATAATATGAAAAATCTCATAAGGCACTATCTCAAGGAATTATGTAACAACAACACAAATAGTTTAAAGAATAGGAAAAGTAGGATTGAGTTGTATAGAAATAAGGAAAAAATTTAGAAGGAAAGCTAGATCGAGATGACTTGATAAACAAAGAAGAAGAAAAAGAAATCAAAAGCTACAAAACCAAAGTAACTACTAGATAAACCATATCTTATTTGCTAAAAGACTACTTGTATTGGTTCTCTAATCAATTTCCAATTAAAGCAACAACTCAACCCTATGACAAAAATAACACTATAAAGAATATACAAATCACACCATTTATTTTTTCTTATTATCATACTAGTCATCAAATTGTTCTTCTTCAGATCATTGCAAAAGACAGCACATATTTACTCTTGGGATTTCTATAATTCAGGGTCTTTTCTATTTAACCTAGCTGTTAAGGATTTCTACGCATCTTTGGTTGTTTTCCAGCCTTGTCCTACACCAACTTGCTTCTCACATACTCATGTCCTTCCTCCAAGGAAGAGGTGTAAATTTGTTGATTTAATTTGGAATTTGCATTTCTGCATATCTACAAATATTTATCTTGTACATAACTCTAGATTAAATTTTTTATATCCACTATTTTTCTCTCCGAACAGTCCATAGCCTTAATATGAAATGCTAGCTTCTTGAGTAAAATCAACAGCCAGCTATCCAGCATTTCTTTACAAGTAATGATTAATAGCAAAAAAAAATGGTGTGTGTGTTTGTGTTGTGGCTGGAGGTGGGTGCAATTAAATGAGATAATATACAAAGGAACAAAAAGGGGCAACAGTAATGCATGCAGCACACTAAACAACATACAAAAGAGGAAAACCAACACAGCAATAGCCAGATCCTATGCACCATTCAAATCAACAACAAAATCCTGGGAGACCTTGTTGAGTCAGAATAGGCAGTCATTGTCACAAAAAAGGGAAGCTAACACCCTCTCCCCTCTCCCTAAGTTTCCAGATTTTTCACTCAATACCTTCAAGTGTCCTCCTTTCATGCTCCTTCTAGAATTCACAAGGGAACACCTTTCTACGCCCTTTTCTCCCCCTTCAGACAGACCTACCCATCAATGACCAGCATCAGCTTCACTGCTTTTGAGAGAGTGTGATGAACCACAAAGAGAGAACAATGTGTCAAGTTAGTAAAAAGAGTTCAACATCTTCAAAATCTCTATCGGTCTGTTGTTTCTTAAGGCTCCAAAATATTTCATGAGGCACCACCTCAAAACTCTCCTGATAGGGCTTATTCGCAGCATACTGTGCCATCCAGGTCAAAACTTTTTTTGGAAACATATCTCATTTTTTTATGTAAAATACAGATACAGTATAATATATATATATAAAAGAAACCAAGAATTAAAAAAAATTTGAAGTAAACAATAAAGATGCTACCTCTTTATAATTGCTTTTCTGGCTTTCAAAATGTCCTCTTTTTGCATAAGACACAACAACCTTATTTGGAACATTCTTTTCTCCAATCATTGAATCACTTAATCAATAAAGGTGCAAAATGGATTAGATTGTTTAATCAACACCAAGATACCTGATATTCTAGAACCACCTGTTGAAATTACTCAAAAAATAAATTCTAACAAACACATAAAATTATGATAATGGATGGCAGCCATGAAGTCCAGTCCAAATCAAAGTGTTTATATAATTCTAGATATTCACTCACTGGCAAAGATATAAGCATTAAAATTTCTTCAAAGCATGTCAAGCACCAGGTAGTCTTATTGAAGGCCACAATAGAAATCTTATTGAATCCAACCTTCATTGTAGTTGAGGATTTATGGGTACGGAAGGAAGCCAAATTGATCGTGCAGCCCATTGTTCCCCTTTGATAGAAAAACATATAATAACCCCAAAAGAATGTAACTAAATTTTGAAATAATGTTGATTATCAGCCACCAAAAGAACAAAAAACAAGGAAAAAAGGCTAAAACAAACCAAACATCTCACACTAAATGCCGTAATATACAGGTAAAATTCCAAAGCCAGAACAAAGCTAAAGGCTTCCACGGACATAACAATGCTTTACAGAAGGTGGAGCACAGATTTCAAGAGACATTCAGCTTACAACTTTCACCATGTATCACTAGCATAATCCAATACAGAATTTTCCATGGAAAATAAAGCACATTTTTTGTTCCACTCAAACCATTTCTTGCTATAACAGTATGTTATTCCTCCAGCTCTACAGAATTGACTTCTTTGAGCTATCTGTGGTGGCCCAGGAAGAGAGAGAGACTTTCAAGTCTGTTATTATTTTTTTTTTTCTCACTGTTATGATTATTTAGAAGTTAAAGTTTACTCAGATATGTTGATTTTTATCCTTTATTTTCAGAAATCAAAACAATGATAAACATGGGTTTTCTTTTCCCTTTTTCTTGTGTATATAGGTAAAGAACTGTCATAGAAAAGAATATGCAAACCAGCAACAGAACCAAGTATGGGTTTCAAATTTTATTTTCTTCTCTTTTCTTTTCTTGTCCTTTAATTTCTCAGAAACCAAGTGAAGCATCACAAATAAACGTCCTAATTCACTCCATTCCATGCAAAAATGAAAAATAAAATCAATTCTCACCCCAAATTATCAGTGACTCCACCACTTTAAAAACTAAAGTCAACTAAAATTCCCATACAATCAGCACCAAATGCACACTTCCAAAACTCAACCAAACCCCTAAAACCCACACCTTCAAACACACACATGCGCGCACAAACAGTGATAAACTTTTGCATAATCAAAAAAAAAAACATGGAAGATCAATTGACTGAATCAAGAATTGCCTTCAGATAAGATATAGAATGGTGTATATGCAAATATACATAGAGAACAAGTGAGGATCAATTGAAGCTAAACTCCCACAATTAACAATACCCCCACCCAAATGATCAGTGATCTCACTACTCCACAAACTTATTCAACTAAGACTCTCAGCCAAACAGTATCAAATGCTCACAACCCAAACCCACCAAACTCCCTAAAACCAACACCTCAACAAAAAATGAAATATAAAGAAGTAAATAAATAAATAAACTGAATCAATTAAGAATTGAATTTAGAGAAAGAGACAGAATTCCTAATGCAAGTACAAATACAGGTAGAGAAAAGGAGATAATCAAATCAAGATAAAGCCCCATAATTAGCCATTGCCCCTATGCATTCCATTGCATGCAAAAACAAAAATAATTAACACCCTAAATGATCAGTGACTCCACCACTCCATATACTTATTCAACTAAAACTCCCTAGAACCTACACCACCACACAAGAAAAATGACCCAAAAAAAAAAAAAAAAGTCATAAACAGAAACAACCTCATAAATTCAATCAAATGACTAAATCAAGAATTGAATTCCGAAAAATAAATTCAAACTACATATACGAATATAGAGAAAAGAGAGAAGATTGATACATTGGGATTGAGCTTGGAAGGAGCCATGGATTATCGAGACAGAGCTTGAGAATGGGAGACAGAAAGAGAGATCTCCACCTGAAACCCTCACAACTGTCTGTCTTCCTCTGAATTCAACCCCTACTTATATCGTGCAGAGGGTTGGTTGGTGTGCGTTTGGACATGGAGTTGCTGACGCTCATGCTGATTCCCATCCTCGGTGGGCTCCGTTTTACGCGTGTCGGGTCCCTGGAGTTTTCTGATTAAGTCAGAAGATCTTGCGGTCCATGGTCAACTACCCGAACCAGCAGAGAAGCAGGAAATCACTTCTTTGGTGATATTCAGGTGCTTTGCGGACCACCGTGTTAATGTGTATAGTGTGATATTTGTATCTTTGATCTCATTATTTTGATATTTTCAACTTTCATCTTATTTATTTATATATTTCATCTAAATTTATATTCATTCAACGGCATAGAATTCATCTTACATTTTTAATAATAGAAATTATAAATTTGGTAAGCATCAAATCAATATCTTATCCTTTTCCTTATCATTTATAAAATATAATAATTATTTTTTATTTTTCTAAAAAAAATAAATGATAATAAAAATTAATATGAAAGTGTCATTTACATATTAAATTTTAACTACAAAATAAATTTTTTTACATAAATATTATTTTTGTTATGGCTTATTTTATTTTTAAATTAAAAATAATTTATTAAATATATTAATTTAAAGTTTGTTTGACAATAATTTTTGAAAATATTTTTAATTTAAAAGATATTTTAAAAAAAATAATCAGATATTTGATAAATTTTAGGATATTTTTTTAAACGCAACCCTATCCAAATCTTAGTGGAAAAATGATGAGTGCACATGTTGTACCATACTGTAGGGCACCATCTAATCATTGGGCGATTTCTGTTCTACTTTTGAAGGTGGACCCCCACACTCACCCCTTGCATTTGAACTCCACGTGTAGTATTGACAGAGAATGATTTTGGAGGTTCCATTTCTTTCTATTTCGTCTCTCGGATTCTTGTTAGAAGGCTTTTCTTTATAATATTTTTATTAGTAATATTTATCTAAAATATTTTTAGAAAAAATAATTTGTGTTTCTAGAAAGTATTAAAAAAAAGAAAAATTATTAAAAATAATTATTTTTTAAGAAAATCATTTATGTTTATAGAAAGTATTAAAAAAAGAAAAAATAATTAAAAAAATTATTTTTTTATGTTTTCTTTTATTTATGAAAAATATAAAAAAAATCAAATATAATTAAAATTATGAAAAGATTGAAGTTATATAATTCTTATATAAAAATAATTAAAATAAATTAAATAAATTTAAAATAGTATATAGAAATAACTTAATTCTTTTTTTTCTTTTTTTTCTTTTTACATTTTATTTCTATTTTCCTTTCATAGTAATTTTCCTCAAATTTTTCAACAATCTAACATCAATTTGATATTTGAATATAAACTAAAAACAATACTTTATTTTTAATGAAAATCAGTTATGTTTCTAGAAAGTAATAAAAAAATGTAAAAAATTAATTTTTTTATGTTTAATTTTATTTGTGAAAAATATAAAGGAGAATCAAATATAATTAAAATTATTTAATTCTTATATAAAAACATTCAAATAAATTAAATGAGTTTAAAATAGTATACAAAAATAATTTAATGAATTTATATATATATATATATTTTCTATTTTCTTTTCATAGTAATTTTCCTCAAAATTTTCGACTGCATTGATATTTGAATATAAACTAAAAACAATATTTTAATAGTGTTTTTATAATATGTTATATAACAAAAAAAATAAGCAAATGATTATTTAGAGATCATATCTAATGATTATTCATTCTTTTAAAAGGGATTTGCAAATACCAAATTGCTGTAAAAAAAAATTGCTTTTAAAAAGCTTATTTAACTTCTTTAAAAATCAATTTCAAACAAACTCAAAGAAATTCAACAATTTTATTATTGGTAAGTGTTTATGTAAATTTTTAATAATTTTAATAATTTTATTTTGAAATTTGGTTGTACTCTATCATATTCTTCTATATGTTGACTAAGGCCATTTTTTATTTTATTTGAGCCATTAAATTATATTTAAAACAACCGTGACTTTATATATTTATCTTCTTGTATTTATTCAATAAATAAAATAAAATTGATGAAAAGAGTATGAAAATGGAAGAATGTAAAAAAATAAAAAATAAATAAAAAAATAGTGTTCAATAGTTCCAAATAGTCTTCATCACTGAAAGTTGTCTTCAAATTGTAACTTTCAATAAAAGAACGTGAAGAAAGGTAGCAATTGAATTTATTCTTTCTGAAAAGAAATTTACTCCCCCTGAAGATCTTTCAAAAGACTTCTGACAAAAGAAAAGAAATTACCTCCATTGGTCTGCATTAAGACAACCAGCGGTCCACTCTAATAATTTTCGGATTTCAATTTGCTTTAAGTCCGTGGATTTCAACAAACCGCAAGTCCATCAAATTTTTCTAAAAATAGAGACATCATGTTCCACTCTATCATATTCTTCTATATGTTCAGATTAATGACAAAGGCCTATTTTATTTTTTTTAAATTTGAGACCATTAAATTATGGTCAATTCTTTGCCCAAGGAAAACACGATAAACCTTCTAAAATATTTTTACATGACTAAATACAAACTATTTTATGTTTTTGATCGAAATTGTATCAGAGTGAAATTTTATTTAAGAATTATGTAATATTATAATTTGAAACAGTTTGTCATCATTTAGTTCTGATTTAGTTCAAATTGAATTTTGAAATTAAAAAAAATAAGTTGAATTTCAATTTTAAAATAATTAATTTTATAGATGTTTAAACTTTAATTAACACATAAAAATAAATAAATTTAATATTAACTAATGTTTAAACATAAATAATTTAATACTTTTAATAATAATTAAATTTTAATTTAAAAAAAAAAGTCTACCTACCCACTCACCATTTTTCTTCCAATAACCAATACATTGTTGAATCATCGTCACAAACTTAAATAAATCAACTAAAAAGTAAAAACACAAACAAATAAGAGTGAACTTTTGGGAGGACTTGGAGAAAGGGAGCAAGGGAACAAGTCAAGTCAACATTTTCCACCTTCGTTTTCCCCATTCAAGCCCACAAAGGTACGAGGAGAAAACAAAAATGGTGGCCAATATCTTTTTCTACAGTTGCTTTGAGCTGTCATCTACATATGAATAATGAAGTTGACCGCCACGGGGTTTTCCAAAACGTGTCTCCCACCCACATTATTCAACACTATACTACTACATGCCACATTTGACTCCAACCACATGGAGTTGATAAAAAAATGGGCTAGGTCTTTGTTATATGGATGTAGGGATGGCAACAACTTAAGATTAAGACAAGTCTCGATTATTTAAATCAAAAATTTCTCCTACCCGTCTTATATATATTTTATTTTTTATTTTATAAATAATTAAATTTTAATTATATTAAAATATTTTTTATATATTTATAAAGAGCATGAGGTGAGACAAACAAAGTATCATTTTATTTTTATCCCAAATTAGTTTGAAAGATCGGTATGAATACTCCAAAAAATCTAAATCATTTATGGGGTTTTAAATCTGAATAAGATTGGAGTCTTTGATCAAGCATTAAAAGACACCTCCAAACCTAATATGACAAGCAATTTATTGGTCCAACTTACTTCACCACTATTAATTGAAATTGGGAGATGGTTGGTTTGTTGAATAAGGGATTTAGATATGAAAGACAGGATATTGTTTATTTAAGAAATGCAAGAAGCATATACATTTTATAGGGTATTCACATTGCTTGGACATATATTTTATATTTATTAATTATCGTTTTATTAGCCATCACTTTTTTATATGGTATAAAAAATTAGTTTTTTATTACCCATGTGATTAATGGAATAAAATCATAGTGTTTCATGACCATATTTCAACTAGTGGACAATTTTTAAGAAGAAAAGAAAAATCTAAATCAACGTGAGATGATATCTATGTAGGAATGATTAAAAGAAAAAGAAAAAAAAATGGTCAAAATATCTCAGGAAGTTGATCGTGGAGAACTATATTTATTTAGGGTATGTTTGATTGGTGGGATATGGTAAGATAGAATATGTATATGCTAAAATATTCGATGAGATATGTTATGTTATATTATATTTATATTTAATTTATGAAATAAAAAAAATATGAAATATATATTATTTTTAATGTTTAAAATAAAAATTATATTACATTCTAATATTTTGTATTTAAAAAATGAAATTTCTCTTATATTTAATAATATTCATGATTAAAATATTTAAACTTTACAAATAATTTTTTTATATTATGTTATTCAATATATATATAAAAAATTATATATCATATATTAATATTATTTTATAAATATTTTGTTAGCTTTTTTTTCTAACCATAATTTTAATTTATAATAAAAAAATTATTTTACAAAATAAGTATAAAAAAAGATAAAATTTTGATAAAAAAAAATGTCAACACACTGGATATGCATATATCATATTTTAGTATGAAATTAACATATCCTATATAGAAATGAAAAAAAATATGGAAGATAATATATCTCACCACTTATCATATCCTATATTATATATGGTTAATTAAACATGACATTAATTTATTAATTTAATATTATTACCCGATTTTGGTTGCATTTGTATTTTATTTTTTATTTTTTTAAATCTAATAGTATATATACATTTTGGGTAGGGCATGGTAACAAGCATTTTAAATTTTATTAAAATACAATATTGAAATATAATCAAATTAGTGGAAAAGACAACTATGAAATCCAATAAATTTATCATTTTGTTTAATGAAATTTTCAAACCGGATCGTCTCAAACTTCAATTTAATTTCTTAACGATGGTATAAATGAAACTGAACTCATTTAATTTACATTTTATTAAATGAATTCTTTTTTTGTTTGGAAGTGAAAATAAAATTTTAAAACTAATTATTAATAGTTTTACTAAGGCGTTAGTTTTTCATTTTTGGTTTCAACTAGAAGCCAATGTTCTTTTTTTTTTTAAATTATTTACAACAAATTGAAAAAATTAATAATAAAAAAGAGTCATTATATAAATATTGAGGGATCTACCATGTCTCATCATGTTACTTCTGTTATAAGCATAATAAATAAAATTAAGGATAATTTAATTTATTCAATTTGATATCACCGAGACCATTCTGTTTGATTACTTTGGTGAATACAAACACATTAGAATATATCTCATGGTATACTAATTTTCATTTTAATCAATTTTTTAGATCTATAGTATATATATGAATATGAAAAGCCAACCAAAAATTGCATAGCCTGTTATGTTCGTCTCGTGAAACAATTGTGTTACAAAAGTTTAGCTTAAGAGAAATAAAGTTTAAAAGCTATTAATCCATAAGCCTAATAGCGTAACATTCATCACAAGTCAAACATGCAATAAGAATTCTTAGGCAAGACAAAGAGGAAAAGTCTTAATACATTAAGCAATCCCGATATGTGAACTAACTGAAATAGACTAATTTAAAGTTATCTTGATCCCTAAGCTACATGCAAACTTAATCATGTGTGAGGATTAAATCCATAGGCCAAAAGCCCAATAAGAAAACAAGATCAAAAGCCTAATAAACCAAATATCATAAAACCTAGCATGCAAAAATTAAACATCCTTGAAGGAAACATAAAATATTCTCTAAAGGAAAATCACGAGTTCTTAAACTTGACAACTCTAATATCGATTGTTAGAAAATTTTAATTTTCATAATACAAATCAAATTCTAATTTGACATAAACTATGAACAACAAAACCTTGGAACTATATAATTTTCACATCATAATTAAGAAAAGACATATCTTGATTCATAAGTAATCTTTTGAAAATAAATTGATCGTAGAAAAGCAAAGATGAAGACAACCATGTTTTTATTTCTCGACCCTTTTATGATGATCAACACTTTCAGATGAAGAAAAATCTATATATATATAAACCAATTTATCCTACTTTCCATCAAAACAAACAAGTAATTATCGTATTCCCTTAAAATTGATCATTAGGATTTTTAGCTTGTAATTATTTATTTATTAAACCAAATTGGGCACATTTATCATATCCAAATAAAAGTGACACATGAGTCACTTTATAAAATACGCTAACAAAATAATACTCAATCCAAACCTAATCTACCCTACGGTACTCAATTTAAACCTAACTAAACTTTAACTTTCATGTTTGAGTGTGTTAGGTTTTATAGGTCAACTTCCATTGAATTGAGTCAAAGATGCCCATAATGTTTGAAAAAAAGTTCAAACTAAAATTTAAATAGTAAATAGAAAACATTTTATTATAATAGTGGAACAAATTATTTGTCTCTAGTAAAATTAAATAGTATATACTATAATTAAAATTTAATATTTTTAAAAAAAAATTAAAGAATAAAATGAATATTATTATATAAAATATTATGAATTATAAATATTATAAAATATTAAATTGAGTTTAAATTAGGCTTGGATATATAAACTTTGACTCGAGGTTAAATTGAAGTAAAGTTGAAAAAGTTAACTCAACCCAACCTAAATACTAAAACTAATTGCTTAAACTTGTTTAAAAGTTAGATTGAATTAGACCAACTCTAGGGTGTGTTGGTTTAGTTGATTTTTAAGTAAAAAATTAATTGAACTAACACAATCGATTATATGTGATAAAAACCGAATCAACCAAATTTAGAGTGAAAAATTGAATCAAATCAAACCAAGTATTTTAAAGTCAGTTTGATTCGGTTTTCATGAACCAGTTTTGACCAAATTTAAGGTCAGTTTAATAAGGTTTTTTAGTTCTTAGCATAATTGTAGATTTGTGTTTATTTTGAACCTAAAGTCCATTAATTTGAGTTTATATTAGGTTTTAAATCTAATTTGTTTTTAAAATTAATTAAAACTAATTTGGATTTGATGTTAAAAATATATTGAATGCATTTAGAATTAATTTGACCATAATATAAAAACAATGAATTACTTTAATAAAATTTGATACAAAGAGAAAATAAAAAACTTATCAAATATCAATCAATTATGTATAAGTTTTAATATGTCGGTTCAGTTCAGTTTTTATCAGTGATGAGATAAAGATAAATAAATTGAAAACCAAACTAATAAGACAATTTTCAAAATTCTTAAATCGAACTTACCTTTTTTATTATTGAAAACCAAACTTTTCAAACTATTATGATCGGTTTTAGTTGGTTTGAATGGGTTTGCTGACTTTCTCAATTTTGCTTACAACCTTAATTAACTTGACTCAAGTTATATCCACATTAGCCGATAAAAAGATACCAATGGGGAAAAGAATATGAATGAAAAAACACATAAAAAGATGATTTAAGGTTTTATTTTGGTGATGGCTTTCAAAATCAATATTTAAGCAAATTTTTTTAAAAATAGTTTTTAATTGTTTTAAAAATAATATTTTATTTGTAAACTCCAATATAGAAAATGATTTTTCTAACCTATTTTTCATGAAGGTATCATCTATTTATGTGCAAAGCAAAAATTCTCAACTTATTTTTTCATCTTTTCAATTGTTTATAAGATGCTTTGTACAAACCACCATAAATTTATTCTCAGAATTCAAATTTTTTTTTCCTTAGAAAAAATTTCTCAAAGAATTAATTCCATTTGAAAATTTGTTGAATATATATATATATATATATATATATATATATATATATATATATATATTTTATAAAAACATAACAGTTTTCAAACAGCTTTCGCCTGAATTCTCCCAACCCAATTCAGATGTGATATTTTCTCCTCATCCAAACACAATAATTTTGAAATAGGATATAAAAATACTTTATTCATTTTTTAATCTAATTTTTTATTTTTATTTTCATTCAATCGCTTCTACTTTTTCATCTTTAGTTAAATTTTCTCACAAATTTTCTTGAAACCAAATACAGGTTTGGAGATGGCCGAGAAACCCTAAAGCCCAATATTGAGAAAGCCCAGTAAAAACAGAACCCCAAAAATGCAACACTCACCCCTCTGATCTGTAACTCCTGATCTCCACTACTGCCACTGCTCTCCCCCTGTGAAATCCAATTACAGAAACCCTAACAAAATCTAACCCTAAAAGTCTTCTCTCTGTCTCCACCATGGACGACCTACGGGCCACCTACAGAGACGAAGACGAAGAAGACGACGATTGCGCCACCACTGCAACGGCTACTGCAAACGGCGTAAAGCATGAACCACCCGAAGACCACGACCACTCCGACGAATCGAAGCCCTCTTCGGATGATGATGAGGAAGACCCGCCTCCCAAGAAGCAGAAGCAACTCTCCTCCCTCAATGCGCCAACACTGCCGGAGGAGAACCAAGCAACGGAGCAAGCCATCTCGATAGCCGCAGCAGCGGTGGGGGCGACGGAGACGCCGAAAATTGCGAAGAAGGCGAAGAAGAAGAGCAATAATGTATGGACGAAATCGACCTCGAGGAAGGGGAAGAAGAAGGCGAAGGCAACTGCGAATAATGCCCCAACGGAAGACCCAGTTTTAATAACCCCAGTCCCAAGGTTTCCTGACAAGAATGACGATGCTCCGGATATGAAAATATGCCTCTCGAAGATTTACAAGGCGGAGAAAGTGGAGCTGAGCGATGATCGAATGCGTGCTGCGAGCGGGAAAGGTTATAGAATGGTTAGGGCTACTAGAGGGGTTGTGGAAGGAGCTTGGTATTTTGAAATCAGGGTTTTGAAGTTGGGGGAGACAGGGCATACGAGGCTTGGATGGTCGACGGAGAAGGGGGACTTGCAGGCGCCAGTAGGGTACGATGCAAATAGTTTCGGGTATAGGGATATAGATGGGACTAAGGTGCACAAGGCATTGAGGGAGACGTATGGGGGGGAAGGGTATGTGGAGGGTGATGTTATTGGGTTTTATATAAATTTGCCGGATGGTGCAATGTATGCTCCCAAACCACCGCATTTAGTTTGGTATAAGGGGCAGAGATATGTTTGCGCAACCGACACCAAGGAAGATCCTCCAAAAGTGGTGCCTGGTGAGTAGTTGTTTTATTCCTTAGTGCGGGTGTTCTTATGCTTATATTTTTGCAGATGTTATTCTTTTTGCCTATTCTTTGGTGTTTCATTGCTATAGAGCTTGTTCAGCATACTTTTGATACAATGTGGGTTATAACTTTTGCATGTTATCCAAGAATGCGAGTGTTCTGTAAGTATTCTGTTTACATTTTTGTGCATATGTGGTTACAGAACATGTGGAATTATGTTTCTAATTGAATTTCTATTGCAAAAGAACATAGTTTTTGCAATGAAACAATGTTATGGGTTTTTTCTATTGTTGCCATTATAATTTTTTGTTGTTATCTTCATCTTGTTGGTAGGAACTTATCTTTTATTTGTGTCCTTGACTGTTTTAACAGTATTAACTTCTCATTGAGATTGAAGAAAGTAAATACTTCTGTGAGGTCTATGAGCATTAAAGGGTAATTGGGTTTGTAGTAGTGCATGTGCAGTCAATTTTATATCTTTAATTTTAAATTGTAAGAATTAGTGAAACTGGTGGCAACCTAAGTTGTATCTATTATGTCTGATCAAGGGCATTTTTTTGTCTGGCTCCTGCCAAATTATATATATATGACAAGCAAAGAGGCAAATTTTATAAATGGCAAGCAAGGATGCTATACACGAAGGCATAGAGGGCATGTCTAGAGGGTGCCAAATGCAAGACCCCAAAGGGAGAGCACAACCAAAAAACAAGCCCTCCATCCCTCACCAAGAACCCAATCAATCTACACAATCAATAAGAGACATTGAGCCTACTTCTATGTACATGCTATCCCATGACAAAAGATTACTAAGGAATGAATGTTTCAATGCTTGAACCGGCTGCTCCCTTCTGACAAAAGATTACTATATGTATATAAGACAAACCTGTGTTGGTGCTTCACTTTGTTCATCCTCCCCCCCTCTCTATCTATAGAGCCAGCTTTGTATGTGCATCTACTGGGGGAGGAAGGGGGTGGTTGTTGGGTTCGGTTTGGGGTGGCTGAGTGTATATATAAGGGTTTTGTTTCATCTTTATACCTCCTTCCATTGCTATAGTATAAGACCAAGTTGAAGGTGCCTTAGAAATCTATTACATGTTTTGAACTATGGAGTTTTTTCATTAATAGTGGGCAAATTTATCTGTAGATCCGTATGCTTCGGGTTGCCTTTTAAGCACCCTTTTTCTAATATATCTTCTGTGGGTTTATCTATCAAAAAAAAATTTATCTATAGATCCTTCTCTTGTACCTTTATTATTATCAATACATATATTGTTTCTGATAATAAAATAAAATAAAATAAAAATTTATCAGTAGATCCTAGTCTCATGACTGCTGCCATTTCCAGTCATATCTCAATCTGGATTGAAACATTTAGAATGGGAAGACAAAAGTTTCACAAGGATGCACATGAAATCCATGGAAATTTGAAATATGAACCATTTTTAATTTAATATGAACCACTCTAATGTTGTGTGTTAGAACTTAAAATCCAAATGAAGTCATTTGAATAATGGACATCTAGAACCAGTTGAAGGCTCCCTTCTTATAAAAAATTCATAGTATCACCCTTGAAAGAGATCAGAAGGTAGCCTAAGAACCTTATATCTCCTTCCTATGGAACTTAATCTCTTCTCCATAACCACAGCCTTGAAGTATGATTTATCTGTAAATTGTCCTTTAATCAGTTTCCAAGTTATTGCATCCATCTTTTCCTTCATAAATGTGGTCCAAAAAGTAGTTAACTGCCTTTATTTTCGAGTACCAAAAAACCCTTGTGAACCTTGGGTTCCAGTGGCCCTGTCTTGGACCAACATAGTTCTGCCAATGTAAAGAGTTTTATCCTTGTAGCACCTTAAGTTTAATCAAACAATCATTTTGTTGGCTTTGTTTGCACATGAATAAATGATGATAACCATCTTGATGACTTTACCACTCCTCATCCTCCATATTGCTCCCTGTACCTTGCCAAGAATGCATATCAGATGCATCCTTGTATCTTGGTCCTTAGGTCATACAATGAACTACTTGGGCTAAAAAAAAATATAGAAATATCTTTAAGGTTTGATGGGGGATTTCAAGAGGTTGGATTTAAGTGTGCCAAATTGGTTGATTTTAGTGGTTTGGATGTTATGAGGAATATTTCAGTACTGTAATTTTTTTTTTTTAAGTTTTCAACAGTTTAAGAAATTGAATTTGAGTCTTGATGGATTGTTGCATTTGTCAGGATGGTTCTTTAGTACTGTATTTTATTTTTTAAGTGTTTAGCGGTTTTAGAAATTGAATTTGAGTCTTGATGGGTTACTGCATATGGCAGGATGGTTCTTATGTGGTTTCTACTTTACGGTTTTATGGATCCTATTAGTTGTTCTCATTGTGAGAATGAGATCAAATGATTAAATATTAGAACGGAGTTTTGAAAGAGCTCTTTCTCTCTCTCACGACCAAAAAAAAAAAGAAAAAAAAATGGAAGTTTTGAACTGCTCTGTGCTGTCAACTATACTTTCTTTGTTACAATAATGTGATGAAGTCACTTCTGTCCACCCCTTCAAAAAATCCAAACTTCATAAAAATGACAGTTCATCAACTTCTAACCAAATCTTGAAGGCCATTATTTGAAAAAAATTTCATTCAATTTGGATGTTGGATTTCCAAGCCCTCAGTTTATGTGCTCATATTTCCAATTCACTAGGTGATCCTCCCTTTCCTCACTCCAGAATATATCTATTTGTGGCTTCTCCAGATTTTGGTAACTATTCAATGCAGATCAACTATGCCTTAAACCCTATTTTACTGACTACTTTTCAACTATATGGATCTTTGTTTCCATTCTACAATTAAGGGTAAAATGAACCATAAGGTCAAAGAGGGTAGTGGATCAAGGTGTGTAAAGAAAACAGAAGCAGGAAAAAAGGAGAGCTGATGAAGATGTGTCAATAAAAAGGAGGGGGGGAGAGAGGGGGACATAGAAGAAAGAGATAAGTAGCAATCATGTGTCAAATACTTCACATTGGCCTTCAGGTGCCCTTTTCTCTCTTTATATATATCATTTTTCTGTAAGTTTACTTATAAAAAAAATGTGTCAAATACTTCACAACATGCACTCTCCTTTGCCTTATGCCATGCAAAATTGCGTCCATAACTTGTTTTTTGCACTATCAATGGAGATAAAGTGCATGTTGTTTGTAACATATGTGTTTCCTTTCCACAAATTGAAGACTTTTTTTGTCTCTTAAAATGAAAATGCTGTGTGCTTCACATATTTAAAATGAAAATGCTGCTTTCTTCACTATATAAATGACATTGTGTCTGATTGGCTGAGTCTATGTTATCGTAAGTGTGGCTGTTTCTTTCTCTAAATCTAGAAAGCAACTGAGAACCTGTATTTGTTGCTTTGAAAGAAGCATTTTTTTCCATCATATGTTTATAATTGATTTTCTGTGTAGGAAGTGAGATATCTTTCTTCAAGAATGGGGTATGCCAAGGAGTTGCTTTCAAGGATCTATGTGGTGGTCGATATTATCCTGCTGCTTCAATGTATACTCTACCCAATCAACCACATTGTGTGGTAAAGTTCAACTTTGGTCCTGATTTTGAATTCTTTCCGGAGGAACTTAATGGACGCCCAGTCCCAAGGCCCATGATCGAAGTTCCTTATCATGGGTTTGACAGCCAAACTGAAAATGGTGTGTCCAATGAGAAGAAACATTAGCAAGCAACAAATTCTTTACAAATTAGTATTCGGAGGTGGAAGATGGATCTTGAGTTTAGCATTCTACTGTAATTTTGATCTGTTAAATTATTACTGACTAATGAATGGAGGAGTTGTGTAATTTCAATTTTTTCTTTGGAATACAAGGAAAACAGAATTATTTGACTGAATGCAAATCCTAGAGCTTACTATTCCCCTTATTTTTATTATATTTTAATAGATTTGCTTCTTGTCATGTTTACATGTACTCTTATGTTGGTTAAAATTCATTTTGTACTGATTGCATGGTACCTTACAATAATTCTTATGAAGTTTCTGACTGGTCTGTTGATTTGTAGTACTGAACACCTGAACTGACTTCTGGATTTTATTTATTTGATTTGATTTGATTTGATTTTTGCTTTAAGGATATTGGGGCAGGCTCCCTATTGGGTAGCTTGTCTTTGCCTTTACACTCACACCAAAGAAAAGGGTTTCCATGCTTATAATAGGTTTTGGTAACCCTTTTTGTGCACTTGCAGTTAGATGGCAGGGTATTTAGTCCTGTATTTCTCTTCAGATCCAACCAAGGCAGATTTGTCCATCCTTCTAGTATAGAGATGGTGGTGGTCATAAATTTGTTAGTGTTTTTCTTTACTAGTTTCACAAACCCAAGGGAGAAGAACAGATAAGTATTTGATCTATGTTTCTTGAATATTTGATTTGGTCCATTTTCAAGCATTCTTTCATGTTTAGCACTTTGGAATTCTTTTTGTACTTGAATTTTCCGCTTTGTTAGGGTTAAATCCCATATTGCACCCTAGGGGTCCATGATGAAACATAAGAACAAAAAACAAACATCTTCTTTCTTACAACTGTCTGACCAAAACACTAAACTCCTTGCTTCCTTCTGATTTTATTGTCTTAGTTTTCTTGTGTTATTAATTTTTTCTTTCAGGGAAAGGAAGGGCAGTTTTCTGGTGGCTGATTTGATATATAATTATAACTTTCTTTTTGATGGCAGGTGATAAGGGGTTTCATCCAAATGTGCGTTTTGTTGAATTGGTCATGAGCTAGGTTGAAAAATTGCAGAGGTAGCAGAACTAATCAGTTCAAAAATGAGGAAAATGCTCAGGTTGGTTATATTGTAGCTTTTGCATATCTGTTAGGAGACTTGGTTTTGTTTTTCACCTTATTTTGGTTATGGAATTCTAAATGGGGGTAAGAGTAAGGCTTTCTCCTTGAGTAAAGAGGGATGGGTACTAAGTAAAAAAAACTTTTTACTGCTTAGATCTGCCATAAATTTTGGAACTTTGTTTGTCCATTGACTCTTTTACCTAACTATGATAAAAAATGCATGACACAAGTAAGGAGCATAAAACTCCAGTCTTGGTAAAATAATAGATTTAAAAGGATGCCCAAGTCTTGCTGCAAGAAAATATGTGACTCTACAAGGTTTGAAGGTGTGCATGGAAGCTTAAGTTACTTAAAGCTCAATTTAAGATGTGAGTGTGAGTGCCTTCGCTTCATGCTCTGAACGTCCAACTAATAGATTCTTATGGACTTAGGCAGAATTGATCGAATTGAACAAGAAGGGAATTTAAATCTTGATCTAGTTTCGGAAAGGACCTTAAGAAGGAAGGAGTTAGAGGATTTGTTATTGAAGGAAGAGGTACAATGGAGACAAAAATCTAGGGTTAAGTGGATTAAAGAAGGGGATTGCAACTCAAGTTTTTTCACAGAGTGGCCACTGGAAGAAGAAGCAGGAAGTTCATAAAGTCTCTGATTTCTGAGAGGGGGGAGACTTTAAATAACATTGAGGTTATTTCTGAGGAGATTGTAAATTTCTTTGGGAATCTCTATTCCAAACCCGAAGGTGATTCTTGGAAGATTGAAGGGATTGATTGGGCCCCTATTTCTGAAGAGAGTGCAATTTGGTTGGATAGACCGTTTTCGGAAGAGGAGGTTCGAATGGCAGTTTTCCAATTGAATAAGGAAAAGGCCCCTGACTCTGATGGCTTTACTATAGCAGTTTATCAAGAGTGTTGGGATGTGATAAAAGAGGATCTTATGAGGGTGTTTTTTGAGTTCCACACTAAAGGGGTAATAAATCAAAGTACAAATGCGACATTCATTGCTATGGTGCCTAAGAAAAGCCAAACTTTTAAAATCTCAAATTATAGACCTATTAGTTTGGTTACAAGTTTATATAAGATAATTGCTAAGGTCTTATCAGGGCGTTTACGCAAAGTTCTACATGAAACAATCTTTGGCTCTCAAGGAGCCTTTGTGGAAGGGAGACAAATATTGGATGCTGTATTGATAGCCAATGAAGTGGTGGATGAGAAAAGAAGGTCAGGAGAGGAAGGGATAGTTTTCAAAATTGATTTTGAGAAGGCCTATGATCATGTGGATTGGGGCTTTTTAGATCATGTGCTTCAAAGGAAGGGGTTCAGCTAGAAATGGAGATCTTGGATGAGGGGCTGTTTATCTTCTTCTAGTTTTGCTATCCTAGTTAATGGGAATGCAAAGGGTTGGGTTAAGGCCTCTAGAGGTTTGAGACAGAGAGATCCTCTTTCTCCTTTCCTTTTTACTCTAGTAGCAGATGTTCTAAGTAGGTTGATGATTAGAGCTGAGGAAACTGGGATAACTGAGGGTTTCCTTGTGGGGAGGGATAGGACTAGAGTGTCCTTGTTACAGTTTGCTGATGATACCATATTTTTCTCTAAAGCCTCTTTGGATCTTCTTCAAAACCTTAAGATTATCCTTTTGCTTTTTGGGCAAGTATCTGGTTTAAAAATCAACTTAGAAAAAAACACCATTTCAGGTATTAACACTAGGTAGGAAATGTTGTCTAGTTTGGCTTTGGTTTTGGAGTGCAGAGTGTCAAAGTGGCCTTTGTCTTATTTAGGCCTTCCTTTGGGAGGAAACCCAAAGACAATAGGATTTTGGGATCCAGTGGTTGAGAGAATTTCGAGGAGGCTGGATGGGTGGAAAAAGGCCTATTTGTCTTTGGGAGGGAGGATCACTTTAATTCAGTCTTGTCTGTCTCACATCCCTAGCTACTTCCTCTCCCTCTTCAAAATCCCTGTATCTATAGCTTCAAAGATTGAGAAGATGCAAAGGGATTTTCTTTGGTCTGGGGCCGGGGAAGGGAAGATAGATCACCTAATTAGATGGGAGGTTGTTAGTAGACCAAGGGAGATGGGAGGTTTGGGCTTTGGGAAGACTTCTATGAGAAATAGTGCCCTCTTAGGGAAATGGCTTTGGAGATTCCCTAGAGAAAGGAGCGGTCTTTGGCATAAGGTTATTGCGAGTATATATGGGACACATCCTAATGGATGGGACGCCAACATGGTGGTTAGATGGTCTCACAGATGTCCTTGGAAGGCTATTGCTCAAGTTTTCCAAGAGTTCTCCCCTTTTGTCCGCCTAGTGGTGGGCAATGGGGAGAGAATTCGGTTTTGGGAAGATCTTTGGTGGGGAAACCAAACTTTGTGTTCTCAATTTGCTGATCTCTACAGAGTTATTTCTGTGAAAAACCTTACTGTCTCAAATGTCTTTGACAATTCCTTACCATTGTTTTGGAATTTTAACTTTCGCCGCAATCTAACGGATTCAGAAATTGATCTCCTTCAGAGATTAATGTCCTCCCTTCATTCTGTGCTTCTTTCCCCTTCTTCTTCAGACTCAAGAGCGTGGTCTTTGTCTTCGTCAGGCTTGTTTTCAGTGAAATCTTTTTTCTATGCCTTGTCAAAAGATTCAAATCCTTTAATGTTCCTTCCGGCCAAGTTTTTATGGAGCTCAAAAGTCCCTTCAAAGGTTAAGGCCCTCGCTTGGTTAGTAGCACATGGGAAGGTAAACACTAATGACAAGTTGCAATTGAGAAGACCCTACAAAGCCCTCTGTCCTCAATGGTGCATTCTTTGCAAAGGAAATGGAGAGTCGATTGACCACCTTTTTCTTCGTTGTCCCGTTACCATTGGACTTTGGCACAGGTTGTTCAATCTAGTAGGTGTGATTTGGGTCCCTCCAAGGAGCATTGAGGACATGTTGGTTATTTCTTTTAAAGGCTTGGGGAACTTATTAAGAGGCAAGACACTTTGGCAAATTGCTTGCCTTACTTTGATTTGGATGGTGTGGCAAGAAAGGAATAATAGAATCTTTGAGGATAAAGGGAGAACGGAAGAGATGGTTTGGGATTTGATCCGGTTTTATTCTTCTCTATGGGCTTCTTGTACTGAAGCTTTTAGAGGAGTTCCTCTAAGCATTCTACAACTCAATTGGATTGGGGTTTGCGTTTCAAGAGTTTGAAGATTGCTGGAGTTTCTTTTGTTTTTAGAGTTCTATTGTTGGGTGTTTTTCCTTGGTTTTTGTGTAGGAAGGACCTCTCATCCTTCCCTTGGTTTTTTTCTCTTTCTTTTGTCTCTTTTTTCTCTCCTGTATTTGTTCTTTTATTAATATAATCTTCTTCGTTTCTGATAAAAAAAAATAAAAATAGTTGAAATCTGTGTTTTAGTTTTTAACTACGCATAGAGGGGTTTTGCCTATAATTGGAAGAGAAGTTATGTCTTGTTATGTTTTATTTTTTATTCAATTAATACTTCTGTTCAAATTGAATACATTAGTCAATCTTTGTTCAACCTTAAGATTGTCATCAATTATGCATTTATTCTTATTATTATGTTTTCTGGAGATTTATGTCAAAATGCATGCCAAGTAGAGTGTGAAAAAAAAGGGGGAAGGCTCTATTTCCATGACCAAACTTTGAGATACAGACCAGCGAAGAAGTGAATGGGAAACAAGACACTAGGGACATGCAAGATAGATCAATGTGCATGTGAGGGGTTGCATTTGCTTGTTAAAATGCTGGTTGAGTTGCTGTGATTGGAAAAATGAGGGTTTTATTTTATTTTATTTTATATTATTTTTTGTCTAGTTGAGGTAGGTTGTATAGATTGCCTATCAAAAAATTAGGTGGTATAGATTGGTGATTAGGGAAAATCAAGCTTGTAGGTATTTTTGGAGGATGCAAAGCATTATTTCATTATTATCCTAGAGGGTGTTCATTTTTGAGAGTGGATTTCCATGGCTTCCCAGCTGTTTAGGGGTGTTGTTGAGGAGAGTAGGGTTTTGGGTTTGGAGAATAGTATATCAGGGAAAGGGCCTTTAGCTGTGCTGCCAAGATCAAACAGGTTGTGTTGGTTTAGAAGGGACTGAGCTTTGCTGTCTTGGTGAAGAAGGATCCAGTGGTGGTTGGCTACTCAGATTTGGTTGAGTTGGATGTAGCGGATACATTTAAAGAAGATGTGACATCTTTAATGCTGTCTTGTTGGCCATTGAGATAATAGTGGTTGGTGACTCTACCAGAACATCTTGCTTTAGAAATATGGGCTAATAGTGCTTGGTTGCTTTAGAGTGTTTGCTTTTTGGGGGTCCAAAATCCTCCTCTGGTAGTCCCTACAAGAAAAAGAATCCCTCCTTGCGTTTGTTCCTCTCAATGTTTTCTTCTGCATTGGTAGTGAATCAAGTTTTGAAGAATGGCAGATTATATATATATATATATATATGCCACTATTTCTTTCTTTCTTTTTGATAGAATATATGCTACTATTTCTCAATGCTTGGATATTGAAAAAATGTTCGTTTTTGTGAGGGAGTTCAAATGAAGGAAATTTGGTCCATTTCATTGGGCTTTCGATTCATTTATAAGATATTAGCTATTGTTATCTCGTGGGTGTCTAAAGAGGAAAGAGGTTCGTGGAAGTTTGATGGGAGGCTTTGCCAAATCATTGATGCTGTTAGAGGGAGTTGGGATGCTCTTCTCTTGGTCTCTGCCTAACTACTAACGTTGCTGGTTTGTTAGCTAAGAAGGGAGCTAAACAACTATTTTTTTGTAGGGTGTTTTTTTTTTAACCCTTAAGCTGCATAGAGCCTTTTCAAATTGCACATAATTTTGACTCTAGGTTGATATTGCAAAAATATTCAGTTATCTCTTGAAGTAGGTTACACAAACTTTTCTTGTACTTATTATTATTATTATTTTTGATCAAATTTTGTATATTTTGAAATGGTTTCTTGTCCTTCATTTGTACTCATTAATTCATATCAATGGATTTATTGTTTCTGATAAAACTAAATGTTTTGATTCTTGTGCAGGTATGGTACTAATTCCTAATGAAATCAATTTCACGTCTATCTGGAATCTTTTAGGCATCAGATAAAGACATCGTATCATGGGGTCTGATAGGGCAGTAAGAGAATTATGTTGGCTTGGAGTAATAGAAAATTTGTGAGGTTAGTAAGCATTTGGGTTTGAGGTTATGAAGAGGAAAATTTGGATTTTTTTTATGGACAATGATCTAGATGGGGGTAGAAGGTTCTTGCTTGGTAAAAAAAAGGATATGCGCAAGTTCTTAGAAAAATAAGTGGCTGCAAAAGCTTTCCTTTTTGGTGAATTATGGAGGGTGTAATAGATAGGACTTGTTGTTCTATACTCAGGTCTATCATTGGTGTTGATGAAGCTTAGAATTATTCCTTGGAATGTTTGAGGTATAAACAATAAGGGAAAGCATAAGTCCATTGAATCTTTTCTAAGGTCAAATAAGATTAATTTGGTGTGCATTCAAGGAACGAAGATGGATTATATGTCTTTGTTTTTGGTTGGAAGCTATTGGGTTTGCTTCTTGGAGTGAGGAATTACTAAATGTGAGGATTTTTTTTTTTTTTTCTAAGCCGGGGTTTGGTTTCTGGTATTTTTTGATAAGAGGGTGCTGGGTTTATTAGGAATGGAGGAGAGGGTGCTGGATTTATTGGGAATGGAGGAGAGAGTGCGTACTCTCTTTCTCATCGTTCTAAGAATTGTGAAGATGGATTTTAGTGGGTAATTCAGGAATGCATGACCAATCTTAAGCACAACAAGGATGGATATTTGGTAAGGGTAACATTAGAGGGCTGTGGAATGATCCAGGTGCATTTTGATAGTTTTAATGTGTTCTATTTTTCTCTTGATAGATGGAATTGTTTTGAGGATCTCCTTAGCTATGAGAGACTCTTCAAACTTCATTGAAGGTTTCAATTTATTGGATATTTCTTCTTCTATTGGAACATACACTCGGCATGGTAGTCAAAGAAGGTAGTCATTTGTCTTATTGGATATTTCTTGCTCTCTATGAATTGGGGAGAGCATTTTTCTAATGTTTAAGAAAGTTTCTTTCACAGCCTATATTATCATTTACCTTTCTCTTTTATTGGTCAGAAATGGAGTTTCTTTTTAGATTTTGGAGTATGTGGTTGAACAAAATTGGTTGTGGGGATTTAGCTAAGAATTGCTTGTGGAGCTATGAGTTTAGTGGTTGATGGAGTTTTACTTTTGTTGTAGAGAAAAAGGAGTTGAAGGATGATTTAGAAAAAAAATGAATTACAATTGTTTGGAAATGTATCTATTCATAAAGCTTGTGCTTTGGAGTAAATTAGGTTTTTGGATAGTAAGAAGAATGGGCTTTTGTGTATTGAGGAGTTCGAGCCTAGGTGTTCTATGTTGGCATTGAGGGGGCTGGCATTAAATTTATTGGTGTGGCTAATAGGGAAGGTTTAATAAAATTGTTTGATGAGAAGGAGGTTTTGGTTCTTTATTTGACTTGATCAATGACAAAACCCATGTGTGGGTAATTGGTTGAGAGATCATCAGCAAAATTGTTGGCTTCATTATAAGGTGATTTGATGAGGTTCCATAGTGACTTGCATATGCATCTTTTGGTGCCTAGCAAAGGTGGCAATGAGGACATCAAGGGCCTTTGGCCCATTAGTTTTTAGTTGGATGTTTGTGTTTGTGTAAGATGCTGACTAATCAATTTAAAACAAGGTTCAAAATCTCGTCCAAGCTCAATATGATTTGGTTGAGTCGTATTCACTTGGTCCATGTCCAATACAATATTGATAACCAAGTTTAGTATTTTTTTGAATTGCCATGTGAATTAGCCAACTCGGAGATAACTTTATAGTTTCGAGACAATTCATGACTCTGAAATGTTGTAGAGATTGGTGTTGAAGTGGGTGATGGTTGTGATGCCTTTTTCTCTCAAGCATGGTGATGGTGAACCTTCTCTTTGCCTTTAGGTATTTTCCAAGAATGTGGGAAGGAGAGGGAGGAGTACCATTCCTTTGGGATCTTCTTTATTACCACTCCTTCATCCATGGCATCTCACAAAGTGGGAAATGAGTATTACTGGGGTAATGGGTAATTACTATTTGAAGGGGACATTATCTTAAATGAACAACCCATGGGAATTGGGTCATTGGGTTAAATTGGCAATGGGTATGGATATTTGATAGAAATTTGGGCATCTGTGCATTTAGATCAAGTTCAGAGAAGAAGGTGGTCTTTAGCAAATCAATGTTATCTTTTCCAAGTGGAGGAAGAATCTATAGACCACATCCTTTTGCACTGTGTAAAGGCGAGTTTTATGAGGGTTGCTCTTTGCACTTTTCAGGGTGTCTTGGGTGCTTCCCTTATTGGTTAGAGAGACACTTTTGGGTTATTATTGTTCGTTTGTGGGCAAAAAACGTAAGAAGATTTAGAGAGTCGGGTCCTTATGCATCTTTTAGACGATTTGGAAGGCAAGAAATAAGATTGTTTTCGATGATGAAGTGCTTTCGATTTAAAGGTTAAAAAGTTATTTTGTTTGCTTTCTTTGGTTGGAGACTAAAATTTTTATTAATGCTGGTTCTTTGATGGTAATTGGTTTCTTTGATTGGTTGGGCTCTTGTTGAGGGTGGTGATGTTCTTGCGCCTCCTCTATTGTAGATCCTTCCCTTGTTGAGTGTAATTCAACTTAGTTGATTGTTGATTTGCACCCCATAGGGTAGGGTCTACAGGACTAGGAGTTGTCACACTCAAAGATGTAAAAAATACTTCCTAAAATCATTATGAAACACACTTTTAATAAATGATTCTTCCAAAAACCTTTTTAATGAAAATGCTTCAATTGAAAGTGCTCCAAATTGAAACACCCTGAGATGTACAAAATATTCTTAAAAATTATGTTAAAAAATTAAGTGCCCCTTTGGTAACACCTTACTTCATGATTGCCTATGTCATGCAACGTAACATGCCATGTTGAAGACAAGTTTAAAAGCGTGAGGTATTTGCAGGGTTGAATAGCATGTTAGTGCAACAATGACTTGGTAGTGATTTAAGGGTGGTAGCACATGTGCAGGCACATGCAAGGTGCTGCATGGCTAGCTTAATTAAATAAAGTGTGAGATTTTATCAGGTTGAGATTTTTCCTTTGAATATGTGTAAATGGCACTCCAAAGATATGACATGGAGCTTCGGACACAAGTAACATTTCATTTGTATACTTTCAAACTATTTTACAAATATAAATAATTTTTTTTACTATCTTAAAAATGATGTATAGTTTATTATTTAAATTTCAGTATAAATGTATAAAATGTAAAACTATAAAGGTTATTTTATATGAATTCAACTCAATACGACATGAATTTTATTTATAGAATTTGAATAACCCTATAACTTGAGGCTAATCCAATCAACTCAAATCTAATCTCAACTTGACTTAAGTCTAAAGAAATGAGAAAATTAAGCTTAAGCACTTTGGGTTAAAGGTGGGATTGAGTTGGGGTTCGGGTTGTATGCATATTTAATTCAAATTACATGTAATATAATTCATGCTAGTTGCGACCTTAATTTTAACTATAAATAGTTTCTTTATTTTTATTTGAATTTTTAAAAAAATATTCAAAATCTTTTGGCATTTTAACTTGTCATTCAAAATCAAAATTTAGGAATGATGAATTTGATTGAACCATTCGTATTATTAATTTTATTTTATTATCATCAAATCTTGACTAATTTGATTGTTTCATTTGTTAATACATTTAAATAATATTAAAAATATCAAATATCTTGCCCAATACAATAAAATAATATATGAGGCTAAATTGCCCAACCACTCCTCTCTTTTCGCATGAAATAATTAATATTTTTAATAAGTAATACTTTTCACAAAATCATACATTAATAAACCAAATATTATCCAAAATTTCTTAAAAAAAATAGAATACTTGTCAAAATAATAATAATAATAATAATAAAATATTTCTTTAAGAGTATTCCAACTTGGTTATACTTATAAAGGAGGAAAATGTCGCGATATTTGGGTGATATATTGCCTGGTCAACGCGGGTCAACGGAGTCAATGTGCTACAGTGTCCCCGCTACAGTGCACCTCCCCAAACAAATTGCTTCCGAGGGGATTTGAACCCCAAACCAAAAGGTTTGGAGTTCAGCCTTCTTGCCATCTGGGCTCGTTCTTATGATTTAAAGTGCATTAAACATATATATACTTAAAGTCCTTATATAAAGAAAATGTTAAAAGAATATTTTAAAGAGCAAATTAATTATAATTATTTTATAATTAAAAGCAAAATTTTCTTTTAATTAATTACCAAAAATATAAAAATTATATAATTTTCTTCATAATGTTTTTAATATCATTAATAATTAATTAAATATTAAAAAATTATATATATATTATAATTTATTTTATATTGTTTAATACAATTGAATTAAATGGATCATATTTTAATATTAATATATATTTTAAAATTAGACATATTGTAATCAAATATCATAATATTATATGTAATTTAATAATAAATGTACACTTATAAAATTCATATTTTTATCGATGCATATAATATTATTATCAAATATGATAAATCATATTATACATATATCAAAATTTTCAATAAAATAACTTTAAAATGTCTATTATACTTCTAATTATATTATTATAAGGTTTTCTTTACATTTTCATGAGTTTTTAACAATTTTAAGCACCAATATTTTTTTCCAAAATATCCGCCGATATATCTCCGATATATCCAATATATCTCCGATATATCCGATATATTCGTAAAATCGAAGTACCGATATATCCGTGATTACCGATATTTTCATCCTTGCTTATACCTCCTTCCTTCCAGAAAAATTTAATTTAAAAACCATTTACAAATTAACTTCAAAATAATATAAACAAATTGTTAAAGGTTTTTTTTTAATTTAAAATAGTAAATATAAAAAGTAGAAATTTTTATAAAAAAATATATCATAAATACTTAAAAATTACTTTAAATTTAATATAATAAAAATTAATAACTGACCAATAAAAAAAAGAATTGTAAAATATTTATATTTATCCAATTGATATAATTTTATGAGGACTTTTGACCTTTTTGAAAACTATTTTTAGAACAAAAAATAAAAAAATCATGTTTAATAAAAAAAAATTGTTTTATATTTTTTTGTTTTTAAGAAAAAAAGTAAAGTATTTTCAAAGAATATTTTTTAGTTGTTTTTATTTATTTTTTAAAAGTTATTTTAAGAAATAATGGTCTAAATATGTAAAATAATTAAAAATAAAATATTGGATATAAATTTAATTTTAAAATATATTTAAAAATATTAAAAATATTTTAGGTTTTTCAGAATTGTTTTTTAAAAACCCTCAACGGGTTTCTTTCTTTTTTATTTTTTATCATCTATCTTTTATATGTGAAAAACAAAAATTATTGGTGGAGCCCACGGTACCGAAAATTAGTCTTGGATACTAAAATAAAGTTTATATAATAATAAGTAATAATAGTAATAATAATAATAAAAATAAAAATAAAAATAATAAGAATAATTTAAGAAGTATATAATAGCAAAGATTGAAATATCGGTTTTTACGGATATATCGGTATTTCGATTTTACGGATATATCAGAAATATCGGTGGATATTTTTTCACAAATATCGATAAAGTGAAAATTATTTAAAATTAATAGAAATGCTTGAAAAAACTTAAAAAAAATGATAAAATAAGTAAAAATACACATTTTAAAGTTATCTTGTAAGTGTAATTGACATATATATAATTAAAAAGATATTTTAAACAAAGATATATTGGTAGATTCGATATTTGAATTTTAAAAATAATATATATGAATTTTGAAAGTATATAGAGTTAGAATTGAATTAAAAAATATTTGATTTTATTGAATAAAAACAATTTATACATAAATATAATACATATGATATTACAATAGTCCTTATACTAAGGAAGAGATCGATGTGATTTTATTATATTATTAGATGAAGATGACCCAATTTGCTGAAGATAATGTTTATTTAAAAAATTTTAAAATATTTTTATTAAAACATGTTTTATTATATTTTAAATGAAAATTAAATTAATTTATATAAATATTTTATTTGAGATTTAATTTTTAAAATTTTATTAAAAACATATAGTAACAACTTTTTTTTATTAATATTAATTTATTTAATAATCAAAATAAAATTCAATAATTTATAATTATTTATATGGGTAGAGGAAAATTGCTCTAATGATTGGGTTTTTTTTTTTTTTTTTTTTTTACCTCTACTAAATCTAAAAATTAAAAGGGCCACCCACTTCTGAAGTTGCCCTCCAGCCGAGAGAATTCCCCTTTCCCCTTTTCTGAAGCTGCCCTCCAGCCAAGAGAGTTCCTCTTCCTAAAAAGACCTATCTTCCTCTGCCACTCTCAATCCTCGCAGGTACTAATCTAATCACGTTGATATTATTTTTTTTGCAACCCCCGTTTTGATTCCCAAGAAAATCCATCCCCCATTTGATTTCCGGGAAAATTCATTCTCGTTTGATTTCCGAGAAAATCCATTCAAAACCCCCAAAGAAAACCAAAAAATTTGCTTTTCTTTTGCTCCCTGTGTTTTCTGGATCTGTTTTAAGGGTCTCTTTGTTGTTGTGCCATTGGATTTAAATTTCACGAACCCTAAATCCACGATTTTTGAGCCAGATTTTGTATCCTGTGCGCGGGTTGGACTGGTAGGAAAATATCGGGAAATTTTCCGATAAATAGGTATTTCGCCGATATTTCGCCGATATTTCGCCGATATTTCGCCGATATATCGGCGATTTTGCCGATTTTTTTGTCGATTTTTCCGTCGATCGATAATCGGTGACGATTATCGTTTCGGCGCCGTCCGATATCCGATATTTCTTCGAAATATCGGCGACATTTTCCGATTTTTCAATCCCTGGAATATTAGGTATCGAATTTGGAATAATAGCAGATGCTCGTGCTCTTTCCTTCAACCAAACAACAAACCCTACATTCGAACAACCAGCCCCATCCCATCCTCCCTCGCCCTGGTTCTGCTGCTACGCCTCCGCTTCTGCCGCCGATGCTAGATCTAGTTGGTGGTTTAGGGCTTTCCGATTTGGCTTCGTCCTCTTCTTTTGGTAAATCTTTTGATTTCAGCTGAGGCTTCTCCTTCACCTCGTCGTCTTCTTTTTCTTTCAAAATTTTAGAAGCTAACAGTCTTGTTCAGTGGAATAAATCAAGAGAACTTTGAGTTTTTACCCCAATTTTGGGTTTTTGTTGATTTCGCCCCACAATTTTGGATGAATTAATTAAGTTTTGATAATTTTGTGTTTCATTCTGTTAATTCTTGGGCTGCATTTTTGGGTTTGCGTTTTTTGGGTGTGTATTATTTGCTTTCTGTGTTTGGTGGCTGAGAAAACGTGGGAAAAAGATAATCAGAACTTTGAATCTTACACTTTGTAGTTGGAAAATGTACTTGCATATCTCAAAGTATTGTAATAGGCACAGTTCAGTCGAACGTTCTTGTTTTCAGTTTTTTTTTTCTTTTCCTACAAGTTCTAGTAGCCAAACAGTGCACAATTGATTGTTGGGATCCATTTTTTTGGTAATTCTAATGAAGTGTAGGAGTTGTCTCTTTCAAAGCCCTGGTTGGATGTTGGTGAAAAAAATTAGGGAAAGGAAAACAAATTTCAAAAGTAAGGCACTGTTTTCTCTGGAACAAAAAAAAACAAGAAAATGTGATTAGCAACCAGAAAATTGAAAATCTTAAAAACGGAAAACATAGCGGTTATAGAGAGTATATTTTAGTTGTTTTCACTTGTTTTGTAAGAGCTGTTTTAAAAAATAATTCTACAAATATGAAGAATGATTAACAATAGCACTAAGTATAAAGGTTATTCTAAAAACATAGAAAACAGTTTAAAAACATTTCAGGTTCTCAAACAGACATTTGTTCTACAAAATATTAGAGAAGAGTTTTAAAAGATTGTTTTAAAAAACTGTTTAGAAAAATAGTTATCAAATAGGGCCTAAGTTGTTTTACAGCATTTTCCCTGTGTTTGTTTTTATGTTATAGATAGAAAGTTCAGTACTTAAAATTCTCATATTGTTGTGTTTGATGATTTAAGAACTAGTGGTGGAATGTAAAATAGATTTAAATGGAAACCCAAATGCAGAAATGATGGGAGAAAGTTGTGGAACTGAAGTGATAGATAATAATGACAATCCTAGAGAGATCCTTTAATATATAGAATATAAAGAACATAAAGAATATACAAAATTTATATTTTTCTTTTGCCTATCAAAAAGAATATGAAGAATTTTAGAAAAATAACTGTCTATTCATTGATTTGAAATAGAAGAGTTCATCATTTTGACAAATGCATAATCAAATTGTATTAATTGACTCATCTTACTGACATGTTAAAGGTCTTATTGGCAACATTGCACATATTAAAAATAAAATTGAATGACATCAAGTATAATTCGTCTAAATATGATGGTACTTGTCTTTCTTTAACATTGGAGTAGTCAGTTTTTTACTGGCTGAACCAATATTCACATGAGTGTATTATCAATCAGATTTATTGATTATATGTTTGATGTTAGCTTCTCTGTGGCACAAAATGTTTGTTAAAATGCTTGACATGAGAATTTTTTTTTAAAAATCTCCTTGAACCTCTTGCAAGGACCGAGACGAAATCCATTTCATCTTCAAACTCAAAACTGCATAAAGATGGGGCAATAGGAGAAACTCTTACTCTTTTACTTACAGCCCAACTTCTGTCAACACACCTCCTCCACGCAGGTAACCAAGGTTTCTACTTCCCCACCAAGCAGAGCTTCAAGAGTTTTTCCTTAGCCTTGACCCCTCAGCTAACTGAATCCACTCTGGATCACCCAAAACCCTTTTCACTGCAGGACTGGATTGCCCCTCAGAATGAGGCAAAAACCTCAATCCAGGGGAACAAAGCTTACTGGCCAGAGTGGACCAGCCTCCTGACAATCCTCTTCCTTCAAGGAAAATCAAAGTAAATCTTTTAGCCTCCACATCGCATTCTGAGCAAAGAATAAACCTCCCGTCTTCGTTAGCACATCTCTCAAGCTTAAATGCCCTTCCATTCTTTCTCCACGCCTTATTGCAAACCAATGACTCCTCCCTACAACAAGCCTCTACTCCTTTAAGCAAGTTCCTTAGACTCACCTCCCCAAACCTAATCCAACTGGAACAACCTCTTCCCCTCTTCACAATAACACCTCTCAGCTTACCTGAAGCCTCTTCAATGGATATCTCAAAAGGATTCACCTCCACGGGGAACCAACACTTACCTCTTCTCAATGGATATCTCAAATTTTTGGAGTTATATGTTCCACCTCAAATGATTGAAATCTGTGAAGGTTCATGCTACAGTAGCAAGAGTATAAGCATAATTTTTGTTCACTTATTGGGATTCTTTCAATTGTTGGATGTGTAGGGGATTCATTGTCATTTGGGTTTTTTCTAGTCTATGAAAAGAGTTGCAATCAATTATTTTGCTGTTGTGTAGAAAAATGTGCAAGAGGGGGTAAAATGAAATTCTGGAACACACTGCTTCTATTTCAAATTCATTGTTCTCCTGATGTGGATAGTTGTGGGGTTTTGATGTGTGAAGAAGGGAAATTTAACTTTGTCATGAGCTGCTCTTATTCCTGGATTAAAATTTTGTGTCATGCATCAAAGGTATATATGTATATTTTGAGTGATCCTTTTGAGTGTCCTGGAACAGAATCTTGATCATTGATCAGCTCAAAAGGAGTTGGAATATGCTGAATAGGTGTTACTTGTGTTAAGTGGAAGAGGAAACCAGTGACCACCTGATTCTATTTTGTAAGAAGGATACAATGCTATGGAGCTTGCTTTTCTCTCTTTTTGATGTGCAGTGGGTCCTGCACTCCTCAATTAAAAGGAGTTTGATTGGTTGACATGGAGCTTTTGTGAGTAGGGAAAATGCTTGGAGGGCTGCCCCCCTTTGCTTAATGTGGACTTTATGGAAGGAAAGAAATGAAAGAGTATTCAATGACATAGAATGGTCCGACCAAGCTTTAAAACACTTTTTTTTTGTACACTTTTGTGAATTGGGGTAGAGTGTATCTAGAGGATCATTCTTTGTCCATGATTGATTTTATAGAGGGGCTTTTTTTCAAGTTAGGAGAAAGGTTTTCATCTTTCTTTTTGTCTAACTTCTTGGACGTAGTTTGTATACTTCGTGTGTACTTTTTTCGCTGCTTCTAGGCATTGCTAATACAAACTCTTATTTACCTATAAAAAAAAATATATATCTTTTGAGTGATCTAAGGTAGCTTAGAACTTTATCATACCTTTCTTTCATTATTTCCACATGCTTAAATTTGGGTAAAAGGGTGTGATTGGAGCAACTTAGTGATCCTCCCTCTTGTACCTCCTTTTTTTTTTAAGTGAAAGGAAGTAAAAGAGAAAGTTACCATGTGGTTGTGTAAATCCAGCTGGATATTCTCCTTGATCTTCTGATAAATATCACTTTTGAATTTACTTGATAGTCCTGGTGCTTGGTGCTTCTCAAGGATTCATCCCAGAGGTTGGATAAATTGTGAAACTGCTTGGAGTAGTTGGAATCCATCATAACCTTGAATTTTTTCTACATAGATAAAAAAAAAAAGGTTATTCATGAAGTTCTATTGGTGGTCCTTCAAATGTGAAGTTGCTTCTTGGCACATTGTAAATGGTTCGAACCATCCTTTGTTGGTTATGTTGTGTTATGTAAATATAGTATTTCCTGTACCCCTTAAGTGGGACCAAGTGCCTGAATTAATTTGGGAAATGTATTGCTTCAAATTATTGGAAAAGGAGAGGTAAACAAACAAGGGGCTTGGTTCTTATGTTGTTTCTGAGTGATGACCATTTACTGCAGTCATCTGAAGGGTTTCTAGTCAACTGTTGGCTCTCTGACATGATTAATTTTTCTTGTTTTCAGCTTTGCAGGAGTTAGCCATAACCAGTCAAAAAGGCTGACGGAGATTTCGCATGCATGGGTAGAATAGAGGAAGACAACATGCTTGCGAAGATAGAGAGTAAGAGTGAAAAACGGAAGCAGCATGAGGGCAGTGCTCCTGAAGAGTTAAATAAGTGCAGTGATGCAATGCATGCTGGAGTGGGGGATGGCTCTGAAATGAGAAAGGAAGGCAAGAAGAAGAAGAAGAAGAAAATGAAGACAACAAACAAGGAAGATGTGGTTTGCAATGATTTTGGATTCGATATTATTCAAAATGAGGCTGTAAATGTGAAGGATTATGTGGAAGTGGTTAACAGTAATAAAAAGGAGAATGATCAGAAGGTGACGAAATTAGAACTTAAAAGGGGTGGGAAGGGATATGACCAGGGTTCGAAGAAGCATAGGAGAGTTGGTGGAGAAGCTACTGAAGTCAAAGAGTTTTCAGATGTTAAGTTCCATGATGGAAGAGAGAAGAAAGGGAGCCTTCAGTTGAATGAAGAGCAGGATGTGAGGGATAACTGTGATTTAAAAGTAAGAAAAGATAAGAAAAGGAGACATAGGGAGGATAGTGACAAAGATGGAACTGATTCAATTTCGTCTTTGATGGAAATTACCAAGCGAAATAAAAAGGGAAAAGATAGGGTAGTTATGGGACAGAAACTCACTGAGAAGGAAGACATTGCTGAAGTGAAGAATGGGGAAGAAGGAAATAGAACAAAGAAGATTAAGAAAGGAAAGAGAGACAAGGAGAGTAGTGATGTTGAGGGGAAGGACAACATTGTGAGTGGAAAAGACATTGGAAAAGTAAGGGACCACTATGATGGGAATATAATGGAAAAGGTCAACCATGGAAAGCAGGAGAAGAAGAGAAAGAAGAAGGATAAGGATGATTTGGAAAGTGAATTGAAACAACTTGTGGCTGGGAATCCGGGTGATAAAAGCACCTTAAATGGGAATAAGAAGTTTGTGGGTGGTACACATTCAACCGGTAATAAAAAAAGGGGCAGAGAAATAGAAGCATGTATTGTTGGGACTGAGGATGACAGCAAACAGAAGAGGAAGAAGGCCAAGTTAGTTGAAAATGTTTCAGAAGGACCAGAGTTTGAAGCAGTGCCAACAACCAAAGAAAACGTTGAGACTGCTGATCTTTCTGAAAAGTCTAAACCTGATGAAACGCCTAAGAGAGTAAGGTTTTCTGGTCATGTGGAGGTTTTCCCTTCATCAGATGGTCAAGAGGGTTTGGTACAAGGCAAACGATTCTCACCAGAAGAAGATGAGATGGTTAGAAAGGCTGTTTTAAGCTATATAGAGGACCATGGCTTGGGGGAGGAAGGTATAAATATGATTCTGAACTGTAAGTCTCACCGTGAACTCAAAGGCTGTTGGAAGGAAATTGCGGCTGCATTGCCTTGGAGGCCTCATGAAAGCGTATATTACCGAGCCCATGTCTTATTTGAAAGGGATGAGAAGCGTACTTGGACCCCTGAAGAGTATGAACTTGTTCGGAGATTCCATGAACAACATGGATCAGAATGGAGAATGTTGGCTGATGCACTTGGCAAACATAGGTTTCAAGTGAAGGATACATGGCGCAGGATAAAATTGCCCAATGCTAAGAAAGGACAGTGGCACCAAGAAGAGTACCAGACCTTGTTTGATTTAGTGAACATGGATCTGCGGATGAAGGCTTTAGGGGAAAGGAAATCCAAGCACGGTATGTTGCGAGATAATATCAGTTGGGAAGCAATAAGTGACAAGTTGCGCACTCGAATCAGTTCAGGTTGCTGCCTAAAATGGTATGGCCAATTAACTTCATCTATGGTTGTTCAAGGTAACTGGGCTGATGCCGATGATTATCGCCTGCTGAATGCACTTTTTAACTTGGATGCTTGCTGCATGGAAGATGTGGACTGGGACAATCT
Organism: Vitis vinifera; assembly: GCF_030704535.1. Taxonomy (NCBI): domain Eukaryota; kingdom Viridiplantae; phylum Streptophyta; class Magnoliopsida; order Vitales; family Vitaceae; genus Vitis; species Vitis vinifera. The sequence continues at coordinate 2,972,426 of NC_081810.1, forward strand.
TCTTGACCATAGGTCTGGAGAATTATGCAGAAAGCGGTGGAACCAAATGATCAGGCATATAGGGCATTACAAGAACAAGTCATTTGCAGAGCAAGTTGAACTTCTTTCACAGCGATATTGCCCAGATCTACTTGAAGCAAGAGAAGCCTATGATGCCAAAGTTCCAGTTTGCTAATGTTGAGTGCCTGATTTGGAACCTTCTGAAGGGGAACTGTGACTTGATTACATGGATCTCCAAGACAATGTGATGGTAGTGTTATTGATGTGCAATCTGGAGTTTGGCAGCAATGATTCGGACTTCCTGACTTGGCTTGGAAGTGACTGAAGGGCGTGATGGCTGAAGTCAATGTGCAGCTGAGATAAGGAAAATGCCAAAAAGTTCAGAAAATCTCTGTGGGCAATTTTGTTTCCTTCCCCTGTTTGTGGGTCCAATATAGGATTTTTTAAAATGAAATATTCATAGCTTTGATTAGATGGAGTATCCATATGAAAAACATTTTTCTGTTACTTGTTCCCCCCTTATTTCTGGTTTTTCCTTGTATTATCGTTCCTAGTTCTTCAGTCACCCTTCTTGTCGTTTAAAAAATTAAACCAAGAAACTGAAAGGAATGGGCAAATTTGGATACCTCCACGGTTCCTTCAGATGATGTGAAGAATTTATCAGGTTTTCCTATGCTATTTGAAAGGCTCCTCAGTGTTTCTCCAACCAGCCCCGTTTAAATTTCCTGTTTTTTTGCCTTCTTTTTGTACGGTTGATGCCAAATCTTTGTAGAGGAGCAATAAGCGGACGTTGTTATCAGAACAGACCTCTGGATGGCTCAAGAGACACTGATACGGGTGTTTTCAGTGTCATTTTGTCCGTTGGTTGTTGGATTTATGATGGCGCAAAGTGATTGACTGAATTTAAAGCAACTTTATTTAAGTTTATTTGTTTGGATTGATTTCCCTTTTTTCTCCATTCTAAACGAAACCTGTATCTTGGGTATTATGCTTCTGATCATTGGGATGATATCTTTGCTAAGGCAACTACTTCTCAGCTTTCCATGATCATCTGATTGAGCTTGATACCTATCAGGTCAAAAGAGGTTTGAAGTCTTTTTCCTCACAAAATTTGTTTCTTTGATGGTGTGCTTCTTCATACGCTTTTACTAATTCTTAGATGGGTTTGCTTCCAGAGATGACTGATTAGCAGTAGCCACTGTATTTCCTGCAATGGCACTATTTTATTTTTAGTCAGATTTATGTAATGTTTTCATTATTGTTTCTTTTCTGCACGGATGGGTTGCATCCAATCTCAATTTTTTTTTTTTTATCTTTATTGCAGTTGTTTGAAACATCAGTTGTCATAGGCGATCAGAAAAGACAAAAAAAATTTAGTTGCCTGATTTTTTTTTTTTATCCGAACTTGGGTGAAGTGAAGACTCGCATTTACCATCTATCAAAATACGATGCTTGCTTAAGCTTGGTCACAAGGATAGAGAACTCCTTGTTCGCTAGCCTTGCATACTTGCATGCAGCACTTATAATGTGTTTGGTAGGAGTGCAACAGGGACAAAAGAAAAAGCAATTTTAGAATGTTTCTTCTTCCTTCCTCTTTCATCTTATTTGCTTGTTGTCTAATCTTCAAGTCCTTAGCCATGGTGGTTTCTTTAATGGTTTTAAAGTTGAGGGTGGAGGGGGAGAAGGTATGATTACTTGGATTATCAACTCATCTTTAGGATGATAGTGATCCAAATCAAATTGACTTTGAGGCTATGGACTTGCCTAAGCTCTCACTTAAAATTTTAAGATTAGATAGAGAGTTTTAAAACTTTGGTAATAATATTGATGAATAAGTTACCTTTTGTGAATTTTTAAAAAAATATTTATTTCTTAATTGAAAATATAGTGTAATAAAAATGTAATCTTAAAAAATTTGAAATTTTTATAAGAGTATTTTATTCAAAATTAATTTGATAAGAATCTTTTCAAAAATTCTCATTCTTTACACAATTCCAATTTAATAAATATTTTATTTTTAAATTAATTTTTGAAAGAAATTTATTTCCATCAAATTACTAAGTATTTTTATAATATTTATTTTTCAAATTGAAAACTTGTGGTGTTTGTTTTTTTTTGACTTTTTGCTGAATTTAATTTGTTTTTAGAATTTAAGTTGTTTGTTTTTCTAATTTTTTATGACTTATTATAATTTTTTCACTAAATTGAAAAAACTAAAATATATAACTTTTTCTAAATAGAAAAAACAACATATTGATTTTTATTTACTTTTTAATACTTAATAGAAATAAAATACTATAAAAACAAACAACCTAATATTTAATACTATTAAGCATTAATGTTCTATTTAGAATTAAGTAAAAAAACAAACACCACCTGTAATAAAGAAATTTAATTTTGAAAATTTGAGAGCACATTATCTAATTAGGAAATATTTAATTAGATTAATTTTAAAAAAATTCACAAAATATTCTTAAGTATAAATCTAAAAAAGAGTACTTTAGTTCTAGAATTCAAAATTCCTCAAAATATTTACTTTCCTATATATTTCCAATTCAATAAATACTCTTAGACATGAAATGGAATTTCACAATAATTTATTTCATTAAAAAATTATTAAAAATACAACTTTGAGTAATATTAAATTATCCATCTTAAAAATTTTCAAAAGCTATTTGTTCTCCAAATTGTCCATAAATGTAATAAGAAAATTTCCAAAAATAGAAAAATAAAAATCTAGAGAAAATATTTTATTCTATAACGATTCTCATAAAATAATTTTTTTTAAAATATTTTAAATTCCTTTAAAATAATTGTTCAAAAGGAAATTTTGATCTTCAAATTTTATTTCAAAGTATTTATTTCTTTAATCTACACTATTTCAAAGTTTAATAAATAATCTTTTGAAATCCAATTTTCAAGAAATTTTATTTCTATTTAAGAATTACTAAAGTCTGCATTTTCATACTAGAAATACCATATTAACAAAATAATTTCCATGGCTTTAGGGATCTTGTCATAAATTTTGATAATCAAAATTTGGATTTCAATCATAGGGTTGAATGCTAATCTAAGCGCTCTAGTGTTGCAGCCTACAGTTGCATACCTAAGAGCGTTCATTTTCCTTTTCTAGACACTTTTCCATAAGAAAACTCACATTTATAGACTAATTTCTCAACCATAGACGTCCCTAAACTAGTGCATTAATCATGGGGGACCTAGTCAATGTCATGACTCATTGTAGGTAATGTTCAATGTATAACCATACAAACTAGTGCATTAATCATGGGAGACCTATCTCGATAACCATAACCAATTATCCCTCAAATAAGGAGATAGTGAGTTACAACCTCAGATGGATTGCCTAAATCCATGAACCAACAGTGAACAACTCATTTACTTGAAAGGAACTCATGACTTGGATCTTTCATACAACTCTTAATGTACTTAAGTTATGTACAATGTAAGTGATGTAGACCTGAATGCTAGACATAGATAATGCATCAATATAAGATAGTGAAATGAGAAAGAAAATTATAATATAAATATTAATGAATTTTATTTCTTGTTACATCATATCATGCTTTTAAGAGACTATCCTAACATGAAGAGAAAAATAACTCACTTTAGGTTCTATTAAGGGATCACTTGAGGAATTCCATAGAGCTTTACCATTCTACTACTACGTTTTAAAGCAAAAAAATCTTAGTACCATTATTGATATAGTTATTGGTTGTTATAATTAATTCAAGTATTTTTTTTTTATATGACTACTGGTATATTTCTTGCTAGGTTTCACGTACTAATAAGGCTTGTGGTTATAATTGAAGTAACATTTTTGAAAGCTAAGTGCTTAAGGACTTTGTTTATTGTAGTGTGTGTAAATGACAACAATCATATATATATATATATCCTTTAGCCTTTAGGGTTGGTGATTTAGAAAATGATACTTCTTATGAGTGGTTTCTAACAAAATTGAATGATGCAATTAGACACATTGATAAGCTGTTTATGATATCAAATCATCATGATAGCATTGATAAAGTAATACATAAAGTTTTTCCTCATGCAATGGATGATATATGCACTTATCACATTGGACAAAACTTGAAAACAAAGTTCAAGAATCCTGTAATTCATAATTAAGTTATTCTATGACGCTTCCTATGCTTATTGTATTTCAGAGTTATGTTATATTTGGGTAATTAGAGATGATTGACCTTAGAACATTAAAATATATGATGAATGAAGGAGTTGATTGGTAGGCTTGGTCACACTCTACCAAGAAAATATATAATATTATGACTACAGGGATTGTTGAAAACCTTAATGTTGTGTTGAAAGTTACTAGAGATTTTTTTATTTTATAATTGGTTCAAGAATCAAGAAACTTACTTCAAAAATAGTTTGTGACTCATCAATGAGAAACACTATCAATGTCAATTGAACTTACCATATTGGTTGATGGAGAGCTTCGTTGAAGTTATAATATGTTATCAACCTATCAAGTGGAATCTATCAACTCGAAAGCGTTTAATGTTAAATATGTTAGCATTATTTTTCAAGTGAATTTAATTAGATATTTGTCATGCACATGTCAACAATTGGATCTTGACCATATTTGATGTGCATATGTTATTGCTACTTGTAGATATCATAACCTTTCATGTTATACTATGTGTCCCTAATACTTTAAACACCGTTATCTTCATATCTAAAGTCTGTTTATCCATTTGGAAATGAGATAGACTAGATAATACCCAATGAAATTTACAACAAAGTTGTGTTACCACCTAAAACAAGGTAGTCAACAAGCAAATCAAAGGGAAGAAAGAATCCATTTTGGTGGAGAAGGTAAGCACACACCTCATTCTAGTCAATGTAGTCAATATGACAATAATCAGAAAATGTGTAAATGACCAATCTCTTGAAATCATTATAGCTTTGGCACCTTATGAACTGACATGAGATGAAAATTGTAAAAACAATCTTTTTTGTTTTTTGATACCCATGTGAATGGAAATATAAGGTTTTTTTTTGTATATAGTGATATGATAATTAAGCACATAGATGATAATTGTAATAATGTTCCTCCTTTTTGACACCCTTAGGAAATATAAGTTTTTTTTTTTTTTTTTTTTTGTGGTAAGACATGTCTAAAACATAAATGAAAATTACATGTTTATTCTTAAACTATGGACTAAATTGTCCCTAAGTTTGCTAACAGTACTAAACTTGATAATAGTTAAGTTTAGGTTCTAATTTATAACGTTAGACTTAACAACCTTCAAGTTTATATGGAAAAAAGCTTGACAATAGTGAAGTTCAAATTTTATTTGAGGACTTTGGACTTAACTACCTTCAAGTTTGTGTATAAAATAATTTGACAATAGTTAAGTTCAGATTAAAATGTCAGCTATATATGGATAACCTCCTACGAGTATGTATAAAATCAACTTGATACCTATTAAGTCCTTATTAAATTTGATAAGTTTAGATTAGACTTGGACATATCTTTTTTCAAGTTTGTTCACAATAAACTTGATGGACACAACTTCCTACAAGTATGTCCACAATTAATTTGCCACTTGGTAAGTCCATAGTAATATTATTAATAACTTTAGAATAGTTTTGCCATTATATTAGAAACTTGCCATCATAAATCTACATTTAAAATATATATTAATATATATCAAAATTTCCTACTACATAAAAACCAAATTATAGGTTTTGAGCACAAAAAATATCAATGTTGATATAGAGTTAAAATTAGTCAATAATTATAACCAAACATCAAGTTTATATGAAGTAATTATTTAGGTAAATCCTTCATACAAAATAGCTCTACTAACATTTTCTCCCGAAACCAATCCATACGAGGACCTGCTAGTGAAATTGAATGGATGATTGTGCATCCAATATTCCACATATTTGATTATAAACATACCATAATTCTTACTACATGATACTCCAATAACCAATGTTAGAGTTGTTATTGAGGATTAAGTGTATAAGATATGAAAGTAAATCTAAGAATCACTTACTTATCTTCATGTTGAAGAATATCTTGTAATTGTTCAATATCCTGTTGTTGCTAGATAATGTTAGTGTCACCATGATCCCATAATATGCTCTAACATTTAATATATATGACAACAACTTAGCTAACAATTTAATGACAACACTAAGAAAAAAGACTTTTAGCGAAAAAATATTTTGTCAATGAAAGTTTAAATTTCGTCTGTAAAAGCATTTCTCAATGAAAAATGTTTTGTGTCATGTTCATTGCCCTAGATAATTGTTGTCTAGTTTGGATGAGATTGGGCTGGGAAAGGAGATAAGGATAAACCTGTTGGTTCTTGAGGTGTCTCCTATTGCGTGCACTACTTTGATACCATGTTTGAAAGAAAGAAAAGATAGCAAAATAGGAAGAAAAGGATTATCGGTCCATTCTAGATTTATTATTTGTTAACATTCTATATAACGCACATGGTTTTTAAAGTGGTAAGTAGTTTGCAACTACTTGAATAGTTTGTTGTAATAGAAGGAGAACTAATTAAGCTACATCCTAACCATTCAACGGATGCAACAACTATAACGTGCAACTAAACTAATCTTCTATAACAAATAAAAAATCTAATCATTGTTATTTGTGGGCTTGATCTTAGAGTTTGATGGTGAAGAGTTTGTTAAGGTAAGGTCGAGCTAGTAGTGAACAACTATCGACCTCACTGATTAGTAGTTGGTGGTGGCTGATCATAGATGAAACAAATGTTTACGACTCCTCTTATAGTTTTCTATTTCTTAGCATGAGGTCACCAGTTGATGGCCATCGGTAGTGTTTGATCATTAATGTTGCTGATTGTTGGCTACCGACGATCGCCTATGGTGGGTGATTGTTAAGGACATTAGGGCTCCAAGGGTCTAGGATGTGAGCATAATATGTAAGAACATGGGAAAAAAATGAATTTACTAAATAAATTGAATTAAATTTAGGTTATATTTGGCTCCGAAAAGTTGTAAGGATAGAAAAAAAATGATAAGAAAAATGATTTTTTTTCAAGTTTGATTATGCTATGAAAAGTATTTTAAAAAATCAAATATATTTAAAATTAATTAGAAATTTAAGTATTTTAAAATTATTTACTTTTTATATAAAAAAATTAAAATAAGTAAAATGAGTTTGAAGTAGAATATAAAAATAATTTACTGAATTTAAATATATATATATATATTTATTTTATTTCATTTTTTGTTTTTTCTATATATTTTGTTTTCTTTTTCTTACATTTTCTCTCAAAATTTCCAATAATCCAATGTAACATTAATAAAAACGTCAAAGTTGCTTTTAATTTTGACTAACATTTCTAAAAGTGTTGGGGTCACTCCAAATTTCTTAAAGTGCTTTTGACTAATGCTTGAAAAATCGATAAATATGAATATATCAATACTTTAATTTTACGGATATATTAAAAAAATATCAGTGGATATTTTGACAAAAATATTGATCGAACAAAAAAGGTTTAAAATTCATGAAAATGCTTAAATTTTTTTTTTAAATGATAAAATAAGAAAGAATATACATATTAAATTTATTTTATAAATGTAATTGATATAAATATGATTAAGATAATATTCATCAATTTTTTTTAAATAATTAAAATTCCTTTAATATATTTATATTCATTTATTTTTAAAATTAAAAACAACTTTTATTACAACATATTTTATTACATTTTAAATAAAAAATTAAATTGATTTACATAAAATAATTTATTTGAGATTTAGTTTCTAAAATTTTATTACAAATTTATAGTGACAATTTTTTCTATTAACATTAATTTATTTAAATAATTAAAATTATATTAAAAATTTATCTTATCAAATCAATTTTAATTTATAATTATTATAACTTTATTAATTGCTTTTATATTTCAACAATTTTTAAATAAAATTATATTTTTAATATTTTAAAATAAAATATTTAAAATAAAATAAATTTTAAAGGATAAATATAAAAAATATTTAAAATTGAAGTGATAGTGATTTTTTAAAATAGGATGAATAAGATAAATATGAAAAGTAGTTAAAAATAAAATCATAATATAAAATAAAAGGATAATATAAATTTAAAATAAAAGATAAATTATAAATGAATAATTTTTAAAATATATTTAAAAAAATTTTTTGGCCTTTTTTCCCGATAACGTCACTAAAAATCAACAATTTTTTCAAAACAAAAATGATAAATATTTAATAACAAATGAATAATAATAATAAAAAAAGATAAATAAATATTTTTTTAAATGGAGTTTTTTCCACGAGAAAATCACCCAATTTATGAGTGATTCATTGGTGATAAATCGTCACCATCGACCATTTTTCCAATTTTTTACCTAATCGGTTGATCCTCTAATATTTGATATTTCGATAAAATTTATCGATTTTTAAAATCTTCCTTTTGATAGTAATTCTAGAAAGTGGTTAAAAAATTTCTAATATTTAAAAGATGAATAAAATGTTTAAACTTTTAAAACATTTACTTGATTATTCCCTTGACAGCTTTCATAATACCCAAGAAGCAAGTGTTATAATTTTCAAATTTTTTGAAAACAGTAAATATTTTCAAGTGTTATAAAATTTAAAATCTTTCCAATCATACAAGACTCAATATCCATTCATGAAAATTGAAGTATATATACTCTAGAAATAGCATTATTGGGAAAAGAGACTTATTACTCTTAACAAAAATTAATTTCCTTTAGTTTGGAAGAAAGAGAAAATTTGCCCAGCTGTAAAGGGGAAATAAGGGCTAATAGAAAGCAAAACAAACATGCCCTACATTAAATAAATACAACAATGTGACAGGTAAAAGGTGACTTGGAATCCAATTCAGTTTCCAATCATAAATAATAACAGTAATTATACTGTCACAATTATGAATTTGAATCCAAAAATTTCAATTTTCATTCCCATAAGAATAGTTTATCCAAAAATTAGTATTTTAAAGATAAGATTTATACAAAAATAAATAAATTATATTGGTTATCTTATTTAATTTATCCTTCTAGGTAAAGATTACATTTTGTATATATGATTAATAAAAATGAATTAAGATTCATAAGCATAAAATATATAAGAATTATTTTAAATATTGGGATTTTTTTTGAAAAATAATATTTTTTCAGAATTATGAAAATTTATATGAATTTAATAGAAATAAAATCTATCTTAAAAACATAATTTGAAGTTGAAAAATTCACTTGTGACATTGGCAATATCACAAATAGTATTAAAAACGGAGATGTAGGAGAAGTAGCTATTACATGGTATGATAAATAAATATATAGATAGAAAATTATTTTTATTGCAACCATTTCCATTTGTGGATTTTCTTTTTCTTTTTTTTTTCTAGGAATGGACCCCACAAGAGATGAATGGAATGGATTTGCAATCCTAATAAATAAATACAAAAATGTCATAAAATCTCACCTGGATTTAAATATTTAATTAATATATTTTCATCAAAATCCAAATGACTAAAAATGAAGTAAAATAGGATTTATTACCAAAAAAAAAATAAAAAAATCAAAGTAGAATGCAAGAAGAGAGTGAAAAACAGGAGGAAGCAGTTGTGAGTTGTGATTGGTGCATTTTCACGTACATATGGTCCAAAGTTTGAACTATAAATAGACGCCCAAGGAAACACTTTCTTCTTGTACATAAACCCCATCAATTACATTTTTCTTATTTTGGTCTGTCTGTTCATGGAATCTTCTTCGAAGTCATCGCCTTCTAAGCGCCGCCGATCTGTATCAGTCAGGCGTCCTGTCAAGGACCGCCATAAGAAAGTGGAGGGCAGAGGCCGACGGGTTAGGGTTCCGGCCATCTGCGCTGCTAGGATTTTTCAGCTCACCAGGGAACTTAAACTTCGTACAGACGGCCAAACCATTGCCTGGCTTCTCTCCCACGTGACTTCTGCTGCCGTGGAAGCCCATATTGCCCGCTCCAAAGAGGCCACTGTTGCTCCTCATGGGACCACCGCAGGTGCCGCTGTAAATGGTGTTTCTGCAGTCCCTGCCGTTCCTGTTGTCCCTCCAGTTCCTGCCGCTGTGATTGACCCTGTCCCTTTGATGGCTCCGCCGGCTGGATTGGGACAGGTGTCGAGTTCCTGTAATGCGATCCCCGCATCAGGGACTATCGGCCTGGAGTGCCTGGGAGGGTTTATGGCGGGGGTCATGGCGGATGATGGATGTGAACTTGAGCTGTTTCCGAGGGCATATGTGAACATGCCGTTCACTTCTCTGTTGATGGAATCCTCCAGGGTTGAGGATAATGATTTCTTCTTTTAGAGTGTTTGGATGTTGGGTTTCTGGAATTTCGTCAGCGTGTTTAATCATGGTTATATAAACAGCAGTGTCGTAAGGGCCAACAGTTGCAGTATTGGTGTATGAATGGTGGTTTTGAATAATCGAGTCCATTTTCTTCTTCCTGTTTGTTGTGATTCACCCGAGGTTTCAAGAATGGATCTCATTGGCATTTGAGAGACAAAGAAACCCCAACTCATTTTGAAGTCTAACTCGCTAGCTTGTGGCTTCTAGAATATTAATATCAATAACAACAATCATAATATTAATGTATTTTTCATTTTTGGTGTTTAAGTTTGTTGTGTCATAAAAGCACAGCCTATCAAACGTTTTGAATGGTTGAACCCATCTGCAGTGACTATCCAGGATGACAAGCTCAGTATAATGAGTACAAAAGAGGTTAAAATGGCTGTCATAAAGGTTCTGTTGTTTATCCAACTTATTCCTGACAGTGACAGTGCTTTGGTTGTAACTTAATTGAACCAGTAGAGTTTTAGTGCTAAAGTTGGATAGCTAGCTTTTCTGTGAGTTGAAATGATACATAAATCAAGAAGTTCCAAGAATAAATCTACCAAGGGCTCATGAACTTCATCTCCTAAAGTCAGAAACACCAGAAACAACTAGGGTTTCTTCAGTAATGGAACTTTGAACAGAGAGGAGCCTGGAAGGTAAGAGGCTTGATTGCTTAAGCAAATGTGTACAAATGCTGCAATTTGAAAGAGGCATATGAGGAGTTGGCAATGAAGTTTACAGAATTATTTTTGGGTGGAAAGCATAGAGGTTTAACGGATGGATGAAGACAAGAAATCAGAAGGAGAGAGGTGATATGAACAAATTTGAAGATGTGTCTCAGCTACATATCAATTTCCACCCAAGCTTATTTCTTTGATTGAAATAATGGTTTTTAAATATATATTACATTTGTATACTGTTATAAAGATGGCTTTATTATCATTTTCCTATACTCTTACTAATTTAAATATCATATAGGAGGTACATGCCATTTTTTTCGGTTGATAATGGTTTTAGGTCGGTAATAATGTTTTAGTTATTTTTGGTTTTAGACCGGTACTTACGAAGATTATAGTTTACCAATTATTGTTATCATTTTCCTATATATGTATTTTAATTATTTCATTACTATGATGCTTTGCTGCATAACAGTTTGATAAAAAATTCCTCTTTTGAAATGAAAGATAAAAGTGATGATGAAGTAATATCATAGCGATGATTATTTTGGCTCTCATCAACAAATTAACGGAGTGAAATGATAAATAGAAAAGATCGAAAATCATTTCTATAATCATTCTCAATCCAAATTTTTATTAATTCATTGAAACTTTCTAGTTTATAATGGTTTTTCTTATATTAGTTTACACTTTGAAGATGACAGTTTAGGTTTATCTATGTTTTAATTATTTCATTACTATCAGAGATGCATAATTCCTATACTTTGAAATGGAGGCTAAAAGTGACGAAGAATATAATGTAGATCATATTAACAATTAGCAAATATTGCGATTTATTTTGGCTTTCTAGAAAGATATATAACAAGGAATGACAAGAAAAACGGTTTGTATAATCAATCTATATCCAAGCTTTCATGTTCAACCGTTGTCGATAATAACGGTTTTAGTTATATTTTTAAAATTAATAGAATCATGATGCCACAACCAATGATATCCTCAACCCTAGCTTTCTACATCCCTTGCACTTAACTATAGCTTTAATTACATTATGAAATTAATATAAACACAAAGATTTAAATTCTGCAATGTTTTAAAAATCTCACAACTATTTTAAGATGTATCTTAGGTCAATAATTTGGTAAAAGATTCGTTACCTTTTGAAACCAAAGATGGTGAATGACACAGCAATGGTATAACAATGAGTAGCGTAATGTCCATCAATGGTATAACAATGCTACAATGATGATCATTTTACTTTAAAATTGAAATCAGAAAATTTATTTCACCATTTGTCATTGCGGGGGATTAAGTAGCAAGAAGAGATGTAAAGCACTTCCAAGTTGATATGCAGTTCTATGGAACTAGAGAGTATCTCTAGCCTGTAGCTAGGGAAATTTGTTGCTGGCCAAAATTGAGTTTTTGGCACAGCCTATCAAACGTTTTGAATGGTTGAACTTATCTGCAGGGACTATCCAGGATGATAAGCTCAGTATAATGAGTACAAAAGAGGTTAAAATGGCTGTCATAAAGGTTCTGTTGTTTATCCAACTTATTCCTGACAGTGCCAGTGCTTTGGTTGAAACATAAAGATGGGTTTGAAGGGAATTGAAATGGGTAGGGCAGCGACCAAATCTCCCTAAGTTCATATTTTTAGCTAAAATGGGATTATGGCAGTCCTCTCTACACTTAAGCTATCTAACATGGTAGGTATAAGTAATAAATAAATGTTGTTCTGGACTCAGAGCTCAACCTTAATAACTTACAAAGGATCCAATGGATTTTTATGATTCTGTATGTCTGATTCCCCCAATTGGTTACTCGTCAGTGCTTTCAAGAGGAAGCAGAACGTTATAGCTTATTCACCAAACAGTGACCACTGCTCTAGTGCTTTTTATTTGGTAAATCTTGAAAGGTGAGGTAAGCTTTATAGTCAATCATTTTGTATGATATCCTATTCTTACCAAGAGCACTTTATCTAGCTTATCTTTACTTTATGTCTTCCTTTGTCACCCAGCTGGGCTCAGTGCCGAACCATCCAGAAAACTTTGGAGGAATTTCTCTTTGAAGGGAATTGGGTAAAGTGGTATATTAATTTTTTGTACTTTAGAGGGAAGGTGGCGTTTGTTGAGTATTAGACTTTAGGAGTATAATTAAGCTTTAAAAGGTTGCTTAGGAATTTTTGCTCTAAGGAATCTGTATTATTGATATATGTATATACTGCTGAAAAATTACAGAGGAAAAAATAAATGAAAAACTGAAGTTGTTTTATTTCAGAATAGCAAATGATCTTCTTCTCTTCTGTGAGCCCAGACATTGTTTCAACGTGGTATTAGAGCAAGATTGGCAATGGCATCAAGCAGCAGTATGTTTTAGCCAACACTTCCCTCTATTTAACATGCTTAGAAAAATTGTAGTCAAAGGAATATTCACATGAAAGTCTTATATGGTGCCCAAGATCTTGGAGATAAGATAGAAAATGGTTATAAAAAAACAGATAATCAAGTGGACTTCACAACAATTCTTTGGATTCATAAAAAACCAGAGGAAGGACAACAAGGCGTTGTTCCTCATGTATTAAGCTATGGATCATGACGCCATTTTTGAAATGATTTCAATAGCAAACTCTGAACTTAAGGTACAAAGCTACAGGAGTGAAGATAACGAAGGCAATATGGTGAGGCACCAAGCTCTTAGATCAAAAATTGATACCATCAAAATGAAGGATTCCAAAAAAGTTACAAGAATTTTTCTAGCAATCATGTTCTTTCTATTGTCAGTCAAATGAAATTGAATGGAGAGGAGATTGATGATAAGAGAATTATTTAAAAGATTTTAAAAATGTAAGTATCTTAGTGCATTGACAATTCTAGGTCAAAATTCGATTGTATACTTCTAGCTCACATACTTTGAGTCCTCCCCCGAACTCTTGGCATATTGAAGACTGTTGCATTTGAAGATAGCTAATGGTTATGATAAGATTTTCCAAGATTGTGGATGAGTGCAAAAAGTGATCAGGTGAGTTTTAAATTGTTATATTTTTATTAAATTATGGTTGGAAGCTTGATGGGTATCAATATTATCTTTGACTTAATCAAATTGGCTTGATGTTTGATCAATCCAACTGAAAGATGATAGATTGCCTGTATCCTAGAGCTTCGATCACAATGCACAAAATTTATACTTAGTTTTTGAAACCATTTAGACCATTGGATGGTGTTGTACTTGTACTCTAGTATTTAAAGTTTTATTTCCAAATTAGGGTTAGAGAAGAGAGAGTAGCCTTAAGAGCACCTTTCAGATTTAAATCTTTCCTACATTGAGAAGTGTTTGTTTCCTTGGGAAAGTTTATGGTATTTAAGTTGAAAACTTTATTCCGATGTGAATTTTTTTGACAAAATGAGTTGATTCAGTCTTGTTCCCCAACCCTACTTTTTTTTTTTTCTTCATTTATTGGAGTAAAACCACATGGCTTCTTGATTGAGTATCAAGAGGGGGCCGCTGAGATCATGATGGTGGTGATTCTAAGAGTGCTCCATATGAAGACGATGAGCAGTTGAATTCTAGAAGGTTCTAGACAAACAATCTGAGGGATGATTAGAGTTCTTTGGTTTAGATAAAATGTTGTATATATTCAGTCTTTTTCTTCATCATGGATTTTGCCACTGTTAAAGGCCAGCCCATGGGTTTTTATTTTTATTTTTTATTTTTTTATTTAACCTCTTTAAACATTTTCCATAATAAATCTTTCAGTCTTTTTTTTTTTCTCATCCGTCTCTATGCTCTCTTAATTTCATTTTATTCTAGCTGAATATTCTAACTATGATTATTGATTAATTTGTTATGTTTGGGATATTGTTGAAATTCTAAGATATTGGGATATTGGAATTATAATACTTAGATTGTGAGGTTGAATAAGAGAGTGAGTGAGTGTGCCTTGTATGAGAGTGGGTGGGATATTCTTGTACTTACTCTTGTTATAAAATATTTTGTCCCAAAATTACTAAGGGAGAAAATTGTAAGTGTTAGTGTAGTGATAATTTCATGTTAAAATTCTATCATATACTTCAAATCCTCCCTTAGACTCTTATCATATTGAAGATCATTGTAGTTGAAGATAGCTAAATATTATGGAAAGAGTTTTTCATGTTGTAGATGGGTGAAAAAAATTTATTAACCCAGTTTTAAATTGTTATATTTTATTAAAATAGGGTTGGAAGCTAAAGGGGTGTTAATATCTTTGATATAATCCACTTGTCCTAACGGTTGATTGATTCCACTAAAGAGTGATCGATCGATTGTATCTTAGAAAATTTCACACGTTACAGATCAACGAAGCTTTGATCATAATAAACAAATTTTTACATTTTTCTAAAATGATACAAACAACCCTAGCATTTAAACTTTTCTTTTTCAAATTAGGGTTAGAGATGAGAGAACAACCATAAGAGCTCTCTTGAGCTTTAAATATTTTCTATATTGGGGAATGATCATTTCTTTGAAAATTTGTTGGGTATTTGAGTTCAAAAATTATTCTAGTGAGAGTATTTTCCAATGGTTTTAGAATTGGACCAGTCATTGAACTGAAAAAGTTATTGGTTCATGATTCACTGGTCGGATTGGCGATCGAACCGTAATGTCATAAATATATAATTTATAAATTATTAAAATTTAAAATGATTATGAAAATAAAAATAATACTTGATATATTATTTAAAAATTAAAATTTTATTTGAAAATCAGAAAATTAGTTTCAAATTAGAAATTTAAATTAAAATCATAATTTTAATTTAAAATTTAAAATTTTAAAATTTATTTTTAAATAAAAACTTGTTTTAAAATTAAAAATTTATGTAAAATTATCATATTTTTAATTTGCCCATTAAATTATATCTCATACCATCCATATAAATCTATATAAAAGACATTTTTTACTTTATCAATTTGAGCTCCCAAAATCTCCCACCATCGCACAACACCTTTGCTGTGAAGACCCACAAATGACGACACCACTTGCAATTGCAAATTTGCAACTATGCAAAGACCCAACATTGGAGGGGGAGCAATCTGACTGTGAGGGGGTTGCCTTACCGACGTCGCCGTTGTAAGATTCAATCCACTTGACAAGTCACCATCGTCGACACCAAAGCTTTACCCTCCGATAATACTCGATTTTCAGGAAAATCAGATAAGTAAATCCTAAATTATGCCCTCATCCTTTGGTGGTTTCTCCTCTTATTTTCGAACAGGTCACAGGTTGGGTTTTTTCTTCTTAAGGAAAAAGTTCATTTGAACCATTCGGTTCGTTAAGAACCGATTAGACCGATCTGTCCGCCCGTTCCAACGGTTCGATGTTGGTTGAGAGGTTGGCCGAGTCAAAGGGGTGAACTGAACCGAACTGGTGACTGGTTGGCGGTCAGACCGATCGGACCAGCCGGTCCGATTTGGTTTTTGAAACGTTGGTTTATTTTCTAATAAAATAAGTGGATTCAAGTTTGAGTTTCGTTCCTACTCTTGTTTTTTATTTTTTGGGATAAAACTTGAGTTTTTTCTTAATTGGATATCAAGAGGAGGTTGAGATCATACTTGGTAGTGATTCCAAGAGTACTCCATATGAAAATGATGTCAAGCTGAACAAGAGAGGATTTGAAGTTCTTGAGTTTGGTAAAACCTTGTACTTAGTATCTTTATTGATAATAGATTTTGCAATTATTAGAGGTCATAGTTTTTTATCCTTTTGAAAATTTTCCACATTCAATCTTTTTGTCTTTTTCTTTCATCTCTCTTTATACTCTCTTAGTTTCATTTTATTCTAGATGAATATCATAGTTGTGATTATTGAATAATTTGTGATATTTAGGATAATGCACATGTAAAGCACCTAATTTTATGTGTAGTTGAGAATGAAAGTCGTATGAAATTACTATTTTATTCTTGTTTGAAAGATTGTTAATTTCATTTGTGTGTGATTTGCATTTTTTAATTATTCATAGCATTGCTTTGTCTACGATTTTTTTTTTTTTTTTTTTGTGTTGTTCTCTAAAAAATTAATTAAAAAAAGAAAAAGAAAAATTAGGGGAGTGGTAAAATTTATGGGTTAACCTTTGGCACCTATCCACCCCTTCTTAAGAGCTAATCCACAAATGAGATTCACCTTTAGAAAAGCATGACCAAAAAATCTGAATGTGGACATTGGAGAATTGAAGAACTCTTTTACTTTGTCTCTTAACATCTTGATGACATCACCCCAATGTCAAGAGTTCAATTGAAGCAATCTGACATGGCTCCTTTAGAACAAGTTTTTCAAATTTATGCTTTTTTTGGAGGAATTTTTATAGGAAGAAGGGATGAACATGTTGGATGAAATAATAATTTAAGGACTTCTAAGAATGGGAAAAATGAAGTTTTTTATATTCCTCAATCCAAATAGGGTTTGAAGATGAAGCAGGGAAGGAGGATAGAAGACTGCTAGTTTTCCTTTCATCCAGCACTACTTTTGCAAACATTTTGTTCAAGGTCAAGAAATTTGTAGATTGCAGAAAAATGAAATAGCAATAATGAATCAAAACTTAGCACAATAATAATGAAGGGTGTTGTTCCTTGTATGTAATACTTGAGAAGACATTGCAGAATTTGTTTGGTATATTAATAGTGGTTATAGTAACCCTAGGACTAAAAGGGTCAAAATTTTCTAGGACTAAAAGGGTCAAAATGAAAATTTTGACCCTAGCTCCTTCAAAAATTTTAAATAAAATGATTCTTGAGAAAATTTTTGAAGACAAAAGGCATATGAGCAATAGTAACTTTGAAGTCCCACAAGTAGAATTGTAAAACCTAAAAAAAATTATTGTTCAGTATAATCGACCTCTAAACAAGCTCCTAAATACACCACATATAATAAATTTATATATTATTCTAGTAAGTGTTGTAATAGGCTCTTCAAACAATTTTCAAACTCATATTAATAGACTAGTGAGTGAGTTTGATACCTTAGACATCATATTTTGAATATTAAGAAAGGTGGTAGGTCTCATATTATGTTTAAGAAAGGAAAGAATCCGATAGACACACCTCTTAGACCAATGCAAATTTAGATTAAAAAAGATGACTTAATTGCTCTTCAAGATTTAAGCCTAGTAAGTGATAAATCTAATCCTTTAGACTTTCTTATGATTTCATTTTCCAAGAAATTTTTGGAGCTTTATCTTCTAGATAGCATATTTTGTTTCATAATTCAAGGTCTAGTTTTCATTCTTTATCCTTAGGCTACGTCATCCTAAGAGTCTTCTTGTTTTTTATTTTATTATTATTTTATTAATTTTAGGACCTATTTATTAATTAATGTACTTTTATCCTTGACATTAAATTTAGGTCTTAGATTTAGGGGGATCAAATTTATATGTTTTTGAGTTTAAGATCGCATATCTAAGGACAGTATTATTTGTTCATTTTATTAAGAATCATGTCTTTACCAAAGGCCAATTGGCTAATCTATTTACTAAATCATTAGATGTCAGCCTTTAGGTTTGAGAATCTTAGAAAATTTCTAGGTATTTCTACCTTAGAATAAGATTAGACATGATAGATTCTAGGATCTTGCAATTGCGGGACATTTTTATTGTGATTAATCTATAGTCTTGGCTCATTAATTCCATTCCATATATATATATATATATATATATATATATATATATATATATATATATATATATATATATCACCCTAAATATGATTTACTTATATTTGTTTATATATATGTCTCTACTTTTCCAAATTGTAATTTTCGTGACAAAAAGGACGTTGGGTTTTTTGGAAGGGGGCTGTGTTTTTCTTTTTCCTAATATTTCAGTCCCTAAGGTCTAAAATCATGGTTTAGCATGATATCCAAGGTCAACTTAAAATTTTAGAACTTGAAGTACGAACCAAAGTAAAGGTTATAGTTTTTTTGGTTAAATTTTATCATTTGTAAGCTTTTTAAACATCACTCTTTAGGTTGAAAAACTTCAAATTTGCGCCATATACTAACTTATCTATCTTAACTTTTTAACAAGTATTTCTTAAATTGAGATAAAAATTGGTGTTTTTTTTTTCCATATTGGTAAAACTAAAAATGCTTTTTTTTTTTTTGAAAATTTTATTTTTATTAGCCTTGCTCATGTAAGTTATTTTCGTCAATTTTCTAATGAAACTCGTTATTTTATGACTAAAATTGGAAAATTAGTTTTTAAGGACCTGTTTGTTTAGTGTTTTCAAGAACTGTTTTCTGTTCTTGAAAACAAAAAACACAAAAAACTCGTTTGGTTGAGAGGGTCGTTTTTGTTTTTATTGTTTCCCGTGTTCTCAAAATGCCACTGTTTAGAGAACAACAAAATGTTGTTTTCCCCGTTTTTTTACTGTTTACAGAACAAAATTAAACAAAAAAAACCATCTGTTCTCCGTGTTTTTTTTTTCTTCCCGTTCTCATCTCTTCTCCAGCACAGTCTCAGTCTTGATTCAAGGTTGTGAAATTTAAATCCAATGGCACAATAGCTAAGAGACCCCTAAAACGGATCCAGAAAACACAGGGAGCAAGAAAATCCATTTTTTTTTGTTTTCCTTGGGGTTTTTGCTTGGATTTTCTCGAAAATCAAACGAGGATGAATTTTCCCGGAAATCGAATGGGGGATGGATTTTCTTGGGAATCAAACGGGGGTTGCAAAAAAAATAATAATAATAATAACATGATTAGATTAGTACCTGCGAGGATTGAGAGTCGCAGAGGAAAATAGGGCCTTTTAGGGATTCTCTCAGCTGGAGGGCAACTTCAGAAAAGGGCTTCTTGATGCCCGATGGAGGGCAACTTCAGAAAAGGGCTTCTTGATGCCCGAGAGAGGGAGAGAAGTGGGTGGCATTTTTAATTTTTGGTTTTAGTAGAGATAAAAAATAAATTAACAAATCACAAGAACATAATTTTTAATAAAGTTAAAGATTAAATAAAAAAATATTAATAAAAATAATTTTATTATGTTTGATTTATTTTAAAAAAATATAAAAAATATTTTTATTTTTAAATTAATAAAATAAATAATTTTTTTAATTTAAATGAACTATATATCTAAAAATTATTTATAAATTTATAATATAAAATTACTTGAAGAAAATATTTTATTAATTAGAAAAGAAAAAAAAACATCTTTCAAACGTGTCTTTTGTTTTATTTGTTCTAAATTTTTTTTTATTAACTCAACCAAACATGTTTTTTTGTTTTTGAGAACAAAAACTGTTTTTTAAAATTCAGTTCCCAAACATAATTTTTTTTTTTAAAAACACCAAAACTGTTCTTAAAAATTGTTCTCAAAAACTATTTTCCAGAACACTTTTCAAAAACAGCAACCAAACAGGCCCTAAGTTACTTCAAATATGTTTTTGGAAGTATTTTTATTGATTTTAAATGGAATGTTTTATGTCATTTATATTGTAGATTTAAAGTAAATGGAGAAATAACGAACAAGTAAATGAAGAAATAAGTAACAGAATGTAAAACAATGGCAATGTCAACATAGATACCATGCTACCTATACAAGGTTGAGAAGTTAGTTATGTCAGGGAAATCTGCCCAAGGAAGCCAAGTTTGCCTACAAATTCGTGGTGGGGTTTTAGTGGGAAGCACGCCTTGAGCAAGCTCATCCTTCTACCTAAGCTTTTATCTTGTTCAGGTTTTTCCATGAGAATACACCTATCTCAAGCTTTGCGCAAAGCTGCTCAGTAGCTTGCATAGGCTTTTTCCATGCGCATGTCTAAGCACCCAATTCATCTGCCAATTCACATTTCGAATAGTTTTTAACCCATTTTCCAACGGTTTAAGCACTTGGAACTTATCTTTAAACATTCACTGAGTGATTTTAAGCAGTGGGAACTCAATAACAACTAAAAAGCTACTTTGCATACATCAAACCAAATACATAAACATAGCCAAAATGAGAATTACCTCCTCGAATTTTTATATACAGTATAATAAGAGCACATTGTTGTAATGTCAGCAATCATAAACTATCTAAATAAGGAAGCATCACATTAATAGCAACTAACAAAAGTTTCATATCAAATGTTTCCTCTCTCTACTTGTACAACTTGAGCTATTTTTGAAAAGGGTGAAGTATGGCTCAATAGAGAAGGATCCCACTATAAAATCTAAGCATTTGAAAATATTCATCTAGTAAATACAAATACTTATCCAACAGATAATCTATAAAATATCATTGATAAGATCATCGTTGAAAGCCACTTAACCAATCAGTTTCAATTTACCATATATCCATGTACTAATCATAATAATCAAAACCTATATTTTAGGAATTCTCAACTAGGGGCATACATCCATACCCATGTTATAACCAAACAAGAATCTTCCTAAGGTGGTTTCGGATCTTTCATCTCAAGGATTTTACTCTTCTTTCTTGAGGGGTTCTCACTCAATGACCACTTCCCTTATTAATTTTATAAGACTATCTATCATGGTGCCTTTTCTCTGACTTTTCAATGCCTAACCCTTTTCCATGTTGTTAATGGTGCAATTCATAGTTAGTTCTAAGCATTATAATTTCTATTGCAACTAGATATGGACAACATATTCCAACAAATCAATCATTTTTAAACATGCTTGATATCATATATTAAGAAATTTCTAGACCATCACAACCAGCACTTTTTAAATTAATTTCCTGTAGACAAATGGCCAACACAACCAGCATAGGTGGCTTCATCGATTGCTCATTCTCAGCCACTCTATAATAAGTAAGCAGCTAACTCAACTGCGACCTTTTCCAGTATCTCTCTTTGCTACCTGCTACTTTAGCAACTTGATTAGTTGTTTCTCCATTAATTTAAAACCACTTTGGTCCATTCTTAGGCCACATTTCACCTAGTATTTCACTATAATTACAACACCAATTAAATCCCTAATTCATCCTTTATCTCTCTCTCTCTCTAAATAAATATATATATATATATATATATATATATATACACACAATACATTAATGTTTTTCATTGGTTTTTCTTATTTGAGTGTGTGCAAACCACATATTAACAATGAGAATGTTGAAAAGTAGAAGATGTTCAAGACACTATAGTTTTAGGTTTTAATGAGGTTTTATTTGAGAGACTGGGGCATTATTGAAATCTTATGTTTTGTCATAAAATTTCAAAAGAAGAATATTATTGATGTATTAGTCTAGGTTAGCAATTTTATTCCATTACTGCACTATATTTAATGTATTTTACCACCAAATTAAAGGTCTTATTGGTTATAGTCAAGTTTGAGTTGCTTTAAACTGAATTTGTGGTTTGTATACATTTGAGGTAAATAGAGTATAAGGAATAATTAAGATATAAGTACTTGGTGAAATTTTATAGAAAATATAGAAAAAGAGTCCAAAGTGCACAAAATACGGTATGGACATTTGAATACGGGGATCAAACGTCTAAGGACGACCAAATGTCTTGCTCAAGGAGGTTCAATTTCCTCAAGACATTTAAATGTCTTGCTTAGTACATTCAAATTAACATCCCCTCAGCTGTTTGAACACTAGGCCACTTCCTCACACATTTTTCAACTATTTTCAATTTTTTTTCAAGGATATTTTGGTAACTTAATTAGACAAAAGGTCTCCAAAATTGTCTTAGGATTTTGAAATAAATATGAGATTTTCCTAAGATAGAAGATACACAAAAGAGCATTGTCATTCTTTTTGTCATAGTTCTCCATCTCTCAAGTTTTCAAGAGTGGTCTTGAAAGGGCTTCAATAAAAAAGAGGATGACATTGATATAGTAGTCTTACAACAAAGTTGAGGCACCCACTAAGGAATGTGAAGTGATGTATTGAAGACATGAATTATGTAGGTTCTTATTGGTATAAGGCCACAAAAGAGCAAGAACATCCAAATATAGTAATTTTGTATGCAATCTCTTACATTTTTAATGTATTTATTCACAACCATTTGACCTTGTGATTTTTTACATTATCTAAGTTTCTAGGAAATTCTGTAAGTGATTTTTCCACGTTATACTTAGCATTCTTATATGTGATTAATTTTCTCTTTTCATTGTTAAAGTCATTGAAATTGTTAAAATGCGAAGACAAATTAAAATTTAAAATAACTTGTTTGGACTACATTTAAGTGGTTTTGCATGTTAAGACACAAACTCATAATTGTTGATTTTGACATGTGATTTAAACCTATCTTGTCATCGTTCTCTATATATTTCCATCACACTCAAATCCCCAACTTGAATGTGTTTGCTTGAGGTGGTTGATCAATCTCCTAAGCCAATGAAGAATTCACTAAGGAGCATATATATATACTATGTCATAGACATGAATGAGAATATAGGCATTGGCCAGTGGAAGACCCTAGATAGAAGGTAGCATCTAGATACAAGTAAGACTATGTACTTGATATTTTATACTTTTGTAAATTTACTCTATGATCCATTAACTCCTGTTTTTTATATTTGCAAAGTTTTTGATTCTGAATTTTCGTGATCATAAAAATTATATATATATATATATATATATATATATATATAAAAGAAACAATAACAATCATAATAAGTTGATTCACGACTCAAGAATTAAAGTTAAGTAATGTAAATTGTTAATTGGTAGGATTAAGAAAAGTTAAAGCTATATAGAGTTTGATAATCTTAAATTCGCTTGAATTTCTTCATTAATTTTCAAAATAAATGAGCAAAATTGTCAAATGGGTTGCTGCATACGCTATTAATGTGCCAACTAGCCAAGTAAATGGATGAAGTAGAAATGACTGCTTTAAATACAGCACCTTGAAGAAGAATAATCCTTGGTCAAGTCTTTCTTGAATTAGATCTACGCCTCATGAGGTTGAATTTGGATTGAAATTATGAGAATTAATTGCTGGATGTTATCAACAGTCTCTTATTTTGACTTATGCCAATTCCTTTGGAAAATCAAGAGTAATTAGTACTCCCTTCTTTATTGGATTAGCTGAAATTTTATTTAAATTTGAGTTTTTTTTTTTTGTCTTGAACTAACTAGCATTATGGCCAGGCATGATGATGGGGGCTTGAACATATGAAGTAAACTTCTTGTTTTTTGAGTTCAATGGTGGTCATTTTGAAACACTTGAATACTTGAGAAAACTACCTTCTTGCACTTCTGCTATGAGGGGAATTTTGTTTTATGAAAAAGTTTGACTATGTTTTGTCTTTAAAATTGACTTTGAGAAGCTTATGGTAGTGTACATTATGGCTTCTTGGGCCAATTTCTGCTTAGAAAAGATTTTGGATCCACAAATCCCCACGGTTGTCTTTGGTTGGCATTGCATTTTTCAGTTAATTTTCAAAAAAAGGGTTGTTGCAGGTAGGATGTATTGAAATCGATCACACATCAATAAAACCAATCCAATTTAAATCAATTTGATTTTCAAAAGCTAGAATTTTGAAAATTATCTTCATCAATTCAATTTTCGATTTTCTTATGGCTTAACTAATAAAAATTAAAGCAAACCGAAATTTTAAGATTTTTATCTTTTATAATTTATAATTGTACAACATTTGACAAGTTTATTTATATTTATTATTATATATATTAATTGTACAACAATTGAAATTCATGATTATTAAATTAGACTTAAATTAATATTTAAATGCATTTAATATATTTTGGATTAGAAATTTAAATATATTTTGAACTTAAGACCCAAGTCGGTTTTTATTGTTTTTAAAAACAAATTGAACTTAAATCCTAAATTAAATTTGTATCTAATCAATTATTTAAACAAAATCAAACCACTCTTAAACTAGTTTGATTTGATTTGGTTTTGATTCAAACATAAACCACACCTTTTTATACATGCAAGGCTTAAAGGTGGGGAGAGAATGCATACCTGTGGCTTAATTGCAATATGGAGATGACACCATTTTCATTTTTGAAGTAATTTTGAGGATATCAAGAAAGCACTTTGTTCTTCTGAGGAAGAAGAACCACTTTTGGTTCAGTTTTATCCGTCTCACATTCCAACGTTTTATTTTGCGTCAGTATTTTTATGTGTTCTGAGGATTGTCTTCAAACATAATTATAATAATTAAAAATAAAATATTACATATAAAATTTATTTTTAAAATATATTTAAAAATATAAAAATAAACAAGTTAAACACATTTCAAATTTCTAAACAGACATTTTATTTTATAAAACATCATACAATGGTTTTTAAAAACTATTTTTGAAATCAATTACCAAACTCAGCCTTAATCTTCCACTTCCCAAATCTTTGTTTACCTACCTCTGGTCTCAAGTGAACATCAAGATCGAACCCTTTCAAATAGGCAAAAGGATGAGAAAATTAGTTGATTTAATAGATAACCTACTCTACATCACCAGAATTAACCAGTCTATAGAAGGCTCCACATACTCCCACATCTCTCCGAAAATGCGCTCCCAACCCCACCTACAAGATTGAACACCACCGGCCACTGTGAAGATGAATCATTGTTCCAGATGAATCAAAGATTACTGATTTCTGAAGCAATTTCCTCCATTCATTAATTTTAAAATAAAACTCAATTATATTAATTGCACAGTTGCACTTGCATTCTTCCAGAAAGAGAGGGATAAAAAACACCCACCAAATTTCATCCATGAACATGGGTTTGTAAATGGCATGTACAATGCTAAGAAAAATGGTACATAATAACAAAACATTCTGAAAATGCGAAAGTCAAGCAGATGGGAATCTAGAATACCAGCACCATATCAATGCTGCCAGCAAAGTTCTTAATATTCCCAAAAAAAAAGGATTATTATTGAACAAAGAATGCAGATGAGAGATATTTCGGGTGAGGAAATGCTCAAGCCATCCCAAAGTGCAGTGGCAGGAGAAATTTGTGCCCTTGGTATGGTATGCCCCTAAAATCCCACTCTGAAAATGAAACCCAGTAAAAAAGAATAAAATAAAAATATAGAGCTGAACCTCTTTAAGAAAGTGACGGGCACAGAAACCAGCTAGAAAAACATCAAACAAATGAAGCAATGTCATTACCATTCAGTCGTGCATTCATCCTGTGACTCAAATTGCTTATTTCGAAAACTCCACCATCTCTTCTTCTTCTTAGTCTCAAATTCAGGCACATCTGAATTAAAACCTTAATGGATTAAAACACTACTATTTTCTGAGACAATTACAAAAGATTACACAGTTAATAATTCTATCAGATGAGTTATAACACAATTTTGAAGGGACCAAACAAAACCATCCATAAGAATCACACGCTCAAACCACGCACCAATATTGATGCACATGCAAATACCATAAAATTTATAATGAATATTAGGTTAAGGAAACCTCATATCCAACTACTGGGGTTGACTAAACAAATCATTTCAGTAAAGTCAAACCGAATTTGGTCCATGACATGGACCAGACACAAGTCCAGCCCTTTTAAAGAATTCTAAACCAACATATCTTAATATTAGGAATTAGTCATTTAGATTCAGAGAGGCACATTTGCAACCAATTCAATGATAGTTTTGATTCATATTCTTTTACCAATAAAACAATATGCAATGAACAATGTTTGCTGTGAAAAGATGTGAAAGTTTACCTCCTTTAAAATATATTGAGTTGTAGTGAACCTCTGCCCAAAAGCTCAAAAGCATTACTGCAAAAAATACCCCCACCCAATGAAGTTCATCCCAAAGTCTTGAACATTATGAAGAATTACAACAATTTAATCACAAATAGACATTCAACTAGTACATACTGGCATTCAATAAAGAAGTATTCTAAGATGGCCATAGTGCCATACCAAGTTGAAACTAGTTGTAGAAATATAAAGCTAAAAGATGATGAAAATTTTCTAACAAAGCTGTCGGGCCAGTATATTTCAGCTCAAAGCAAGTGAACTATTGGGGTAAACAAAGAAACTAATCAGCTTTGAAACTCCAGTTACACTTGGGTGTGCTTTATAGAAAGCACATATTTCCACCAAAATCATTTGGTGTTCAGTAATGAAGTACTTTAAAGATGGTCTTACCAAGCTGAAACTGGTTTTAGAAACTATAGAATTAAAAGATGAAGCAAATTTCTAGAAAAGCTGCTTAGCCAGTATATTTCAGCCTAAAACAAGCGATCTGCAGGGGATAGACAAAGAACCAAACCAGCTTGGCAAGTCCAATTAGAATGCTCCATTTGTTGCTAGGGACATCATTCCCATATAAAAAGCATGTCAATGCAGCAGCAGTGGATCAACAACTTCTAAAAAGCCATATATTTCCTACCCCTTCACAAATAATTACCATAAAAGAATATTAATCGTCAAAGTATGATCTTTTTATTGTAATAGTTGTGCTATCAATATTTCACTAATAGCTATATATTACAAAAAGTGCCTACATTTTATGAGAAATAACATATATATATATATATATTTTGCCATTGTAAAATAATTATTTTGCAAATAATAATAATAATATTGCTTACTAGTATCATACCATTTATAATATACTAATTATTGTTACACAGTTGCATTATTAATTATAAGAATTATTACAATAAAAAGCATAGCCACTATCAGAAAATGCCATCTCATTATCTTATTACAGTTCATAAAAAGAAAGGAATTGTATTAATAATGATTACTATGTTATAATTTTACAATTATCTCCTTGTTGCTTACTTAAATAGTCAAACAAGTAACTATATATTTGTAGAATTAACTCCCTAAGGCATGGCTCAAGTGACAAAAAGTTAGGGTTGGGGATAAAGAGGTTCCAAGTTTGACCTCATGTACCAAAATAAAGTAATTAGCTGTCAAAATATTAAACTTACTTGCAGATCTATACCCTGTCATCCAGCCATTTTTGTTCTCAGCTCATTATCTTATCAAGTTTATTTGTTTCTTCTAATAATAATAAGAAATGTGAGATAAAAATAAAATGAGGTATCATTCCTGTTGATGTAAGGCAAAGTTCTTGGGATGAAAGAAACGTTTCTATCTTGCCTTAGATAAGTACCAATAGGGATATCACATATTTATGGTGTAGTAATAAACTCTCAAAATTCTAATCTTAAACAAATGTGTTTGATCTATTTCCTATATAAATGTCTTCTATGATGGGTCTCCTTTTTTTTCTTTTTTCTTTTTCTGATAGGTAAATAAAGTTTTTTTTTTAATAGGTAATGATAGGCATGTATAAGTTAGTAATAGAAAAAGGTACATCAGAGTACATAGGATGTATACAAGGAGCACCTAAGGTAAGGCCTCAAATGAGGTGTACACAAAAAACACCCATGACACTCAACTGGACCCTACCCACTCTATAAAATCAAACAAAGGCATTGTGTCTTCACTTATGTACATGTTAACCCAAGCTAAAAGATTACATAGGAACAAAAGTTTTAAATTTTGATTATTCTAATCCTTATCTTAAAAAACTCTTTGATTACTCTCCCACCAAATTGTTCAAAAAATGCAAAAGGGGGTGACTTTCCACACCTTTTTCTTTTTCTTTCCTACAAAGGAGTCCTGCCAACTTAAAAGGGTATCTTTCACCAAAGAAGGGATCACTCAATCTACACTGAATAAGGAAAACAATAGGCACCATAGAATCCTTGCTTTGGAGTGAAGAAGAATAAGGTCAATAGATTTCCCATCTAATTTGCACAGATAGCATCTATTCACTACTGATCGCCCTCTTTTTTGGAGATTATCTAAAGTCAAAACTTTTCCCTAACTAGCTTCTCATGCAAAAAAACTCACTTTAGATTGGACCCATGGGTTCTAGATATTTTCTTTGGAAAAAGGACCGTCCTCCCCACTTCCAAAGCCACATAGAAAGATTTGACTAAAAATAGTCATTTTTTAGCTTCTTTCCAAATCACCTAATCATTAAATTGCCCTTCTAATTATCTTTTATCACAACATGGAAAACAAAGTCTCAACAACTTCCAACTCCCAATCATTAAAATGCCTAGTGAAACGTGGGAACCAATATCCCCCCTTATATGTCTTTCCACAATTCCGCCATCCAAGCCTCCTTTGATAGAGCCAACACATATAAAAAGGGAAAAGAATTACACAAGGGCTCCTCTACATACCATCTGTCCATCCAAAACTCAACCTTTTTGTCATTACCCACTTCAAAGGAGGTTTTATTAAAGAAAAAATCTCACATCTTCCTAATAGCTTTCCAGAGACCAACCCAACCCTATAATCACATGTAAATTCATAAGGGTGCCAACCCACTCCTTCCTTCTCATACTTCCCCACCATAATCTACTTACAAAAAACTTTCCCACATATTTCGAGCTAAACTTGCCAATAAGAGCCTAATACAAAAAAGAGAGATTGCTAATACCAAAACCCCCTTTTCTCTTATTTGTACAAACAATTGAGCAACCAAAGTAAGTTTTTTTTCTTTTTTTTGATATGTAAGAGGTTGTATTAATAAAAACGCAAAAAGCGCAAAAGAATATACATGTCATATACAAAGAGAACTAAGAAAAAAACATGAGAGAATACAAAAAAAAATACCCCCCCTCTCATCCAAAACCCAACTAATCTATGAAATCAACTATATGTGTATATCCTCCACCTATATATGCCCTGACCCACACAGAGAAATTGTTTAGATATATATTTTTTAGATTTTGATCAGACAATTTTTCACTATCAAAGTATCTCCTCTTTCTTTTTTTTTTGGTAGGCAAACACACAACAAAAATATATTAGAAAAGGGCGCCTTGAGGCTGACCCAAGCATACAGGATGTATACAAGAGGCGCCAATAGGCACAAAAAGAAATAGAGATACAATACCAGCCCTCAACTAGCGCCTAGCCAATCAAAAAAATTGATCAA
This sequence comes from Vitis vinifera, assembly GCF_030704535.1. NCBI lineage: Eukaryota > Viridiplantae > Streptophyta > Magnoliopsida > Vitales > Vitaceae > Vitis > Vitis vinifera. The sequence goes on from NC_081810.1 coordinate 3,002,357, forward strand.
AGGAAGAGGACCCTCATTTACAACCGATTTAGTCCACAGCCAAAGATTACAAACAAAAGAATTCTTCAACCTATGAATTGATAACTCTTCATTATCAAAAGCTATCCTGTTTCTTTCCTTCCAAACCGCCCAAAAAATGCACAAAGGGGCTGCGTTCCACACCTTCCTACGCTTCTTGCCCAACTTAAAGCCACACCAACCACTAATAGTATCTCTAACCGAAGAAGGGAGGACCCAAGTAACACCAAACAGAGCAAACAATAACTCCCATAACCCTCTTGCCTTAGAACACTGAATAAGAATATGATCAATTGACTCTTCTTCCATACCACAAAGGAAGCATCTGTTAGCTAGAGACCGGCCCCTCTTTTTAAGTTGATCCAAGGTTAGCACCTTACCCCAATAAGCTTCCCAAGCAAAGAAGCTCACTTTGGTAGGCACACAAATACTCCAAATATTACTATAAGGGAACTGAACATCTCTTCTTGAAGCTAGCAAACTATAAAGGGACTTAACTGAGAAAATCCCATCTTTAGTATCTTTCCACAGCATTCTATCTTCCAAAAGAGGATTAAGCCTCCTACCCCGGATTGTCAGAAGTAATCTCTCCACCCCCTCCACCTCCCAGTCATTAAAGGACCTAGAGAAGCTAGGATTCCAAACCCCTTCATCTCCCGAATAATCCCATAACTCCACTAGCCAAACCTCTTTAAATGAAGCAAAGGTATACAAAGAGGGAAACAAATTACTGAGAGAGAAATTCCCACACCAATTATCATTCCAAAATTTCACCCTTCTACCATTCCCCACAGAAAAGACAACTTTGTTTTGCAAGAGAGCTCCTTCCTTCCTTATTTCCTTCCACAAGCCTACTCCAAACCCCTCCCTAACTTCTCTAGTATACCAGCCCCCTTCTTCCTCCCCGAACTTCCTACTAATGACTTCCCTCCAAAGAGCCTCCCTTTCATTCGCAAACCGCCAGTTCCACTTGCATAAAAGGGCTCTATTGAGAGTAGACAAACATCTAACTCCCAAGCCACCCTTCCTTATGTCCGAGCACACGGAATCCCAATTTACTAGATGAGGCTTCCTCTCCAAAGCTCCTCCCCCCCACAAAAAATCCCTTTGAATTTTTTCCAATCTTAAACTAACCACTCTTGGAATTCGAAGTAAAGACATCAAGTATATGGGCATACTTGACAAAGTACTACGAATTAGGGTAATTCTACCGCCTTTGGAGATATAATTCCTTTTCCACAAGGCAAGCCTTCTCCGAAATCTCTCTTCCACCCCATCCCAAACAGCCACGGACTTGTGATTCGCCCCCAAAGGGATCCCCAAGTAAGAATTTGGCAGCCTTCCCACTTTACAACCAACCTCAAGAGCCAAAGCCTCCAAATTCTCTACTCTCCCAACCAGCAAAATCTCGCTCTTATCCAAATTAATCTTCAAACCTGATATGGCTTCAAACCACATCAACAACCAGCTTATATGAGTCATATGATCTTGGGAAGCTTCACAAAAAACTAAAGTATCATCGGCGAACAGCAAATGAGTTACCACAGCCCCGTCTCCACTTCTTCCTTTTATCCTGCAGCTCGAAAGAAAACCCCCCCTCACTGCTCTAAGGATGAGCTTACTAAAAGCCTCCATCCCGATAACAAATAGGTAGGGAGAGAGAGGATCCCCCTGACGCAAACCCCTTGAACTATTGAAAAAACCGGCTAGAGTGCCATTGATCAAGACTGAAAACGTCGTTGTGGAGATACACCAGGAGATCCAGCCAGTCCACTTCTCCCCAAACCCCATTCTTTGCAATACCAATAGTAGAAAATTCCAATTCAAGTGATCGTACGGCTTCTCTATATCTAGCTTACACAACACCCCACTCTCATTTCTCTTCAGCAATGAATCTATTGCCTTATTGGCAATTAGGGCAGCATCCAAAATTTGTCTTCCTTCAACAAAGGCGTTTTGAGCTGAAGACACCACCTTTCCCACCACTTTCTTGATCCTGTTTGCTAGCACTTTTGCCAACAGTTTATACAATCCACCTATCAAGCTAATCGGTCTGAAATCTTTAAGGTCCTCCGCATCCGGTTTTTTAGGGGTAAGGACTAGGAAAGTTGAATTCAGGCTCCTCACAAATCTGCCATGCTCGTGGAACTCCTTCATAAAGCCCATAACCTCATCTTTCACAAAATCCCAGCTAAACTGCCAAAAGCTGAGAGAAAAGCCGTCTGGACCAGGAGCCTTGTCCCCGTTTAGATCTGAGAGGGCAAAGTATCTCCTCTTTCTTTCCTTCCAGATTGTCCAGAAAATGCAATGAGCTACTCTCCAAGCCTTAATACATCTTCTCTCTGTAAAAGACCCACGCCACCCAAGGAGGGTCTCCCTAATTGACTAAAAAATAACCCACTGAACACCAACCGCCATAATAATCTCGTCTTGTCATAATGAAGAAGAATGTGATCAATGGACTTTAACTCCTCTTTGCACAATGCACGCTCATTGGTCAAAATCCACCATCTTCGTTGAAGCTAATCCAAAGTCCAAACATTTCCCCAACAAGCCTCCTAAGTGAAGAAACTCACCTTTGAAGGAATCCATGGGTTCCAAACTATCTTTAAAAGGAAAGGGATAGTACTATCATTCTCTAGCAAAGAATAAAGCCCCCTTACAGAGAAAACCCCTTTGCTATAACCCTTCCAAACTACTCTATCCTCTTGCTCCCTTTTCACTAAATGTCCTTGAAGTTTAGAAAGAAAACACTTCATAACACCCAACTCACAATCATTCAAGTTCCTAACCAAACAGAAGTTCCAATTTCCTCCTCCTCAATGTTCCCACAAATCAACTACCCATACCTCTTTAGAATCAAATAAGGCAAACAAGGATGGGAAAGTCTCACATAAGGGCTCTTCACTACACTTGTCTTTCCAAAACTTCACCCTACACCTATCGTCCACCTCAAAGGAAATCATTGAATTAAAAAGCTTCCATTGCTTCCCAATCTCTTTACATACCCTAACTTCATAGGAATCTCTTACCACTCCTGACCTTTATTCCCCTTCCTCCCCTACAAAAAATTGTTATAAGATTTTACCAAACACCATCCCTTCTTTGCTCCCTGACAAACTGTTCTATCCACTCCCACCCGAAGCACTCCCATGGAATGAACGAACTCCATAAAACAAACCCACCACCTCTTAATACCAAACCTGAAAGGAGCTACAAAAAAAGGGGTTCCAATGACCTTGATCTCCCTTCACCACGCATATATCCGTCACTCTTCCATTCTTGACCATGCAAGAGTACAAAGAGATGGAAAGGCTTTCCTCAAAGAATGCTCCCCAATCCACCTATCCGCTAAAACTTGGTCCTTAATCTATTCCCCATCAAGATTAGGGATGGCAACAGGGCGGGTATGGACGGGCCACCCCTACCCCATTTCCGTCTCGGTTATACATTTTTTTTCCCATCCCCGTCCCAAACCCGGGGCAGGGCGAGTTGGTGTCCCCCATGCCCATTTACAAAAGAGATGATAATCCCATCCCCGTCCCAAATGTATTTTCGGGAATTATGCTTTTACAGAACATGAGTCTCTGGAATTTCAATAAACGCTATCTGGGTTATCATATTTAAGCTACAAAGAACCTCTTTCAAAATGATTCATACTCCGACAACACCCATGTTGTGTTGTCTCCTCATCCACATTTAATCAAACATTTGTTGTGCAACAAAATTGCAAACTGCACATACGAGAACAAAATGCACAAATCTACAAATAAACAATCCAAAAAATCTCAAATCCATCAACTAAAACCAGAAAATATGAAAAACAAGACATTTCTAACAAAACCTCAAAACTTAGGGTTTTCTTACCTGGAAGTGAGGAATCCATAGAAACTCTAATAATTTGTTGTCTACGAATTTGGTATTCTGGTTTTCAAAGCAAAAATTGTGCTTTTAGGGTGAAACGGGAAGAAGCAATTTAGGAAGAAATGAGAAAACGAACGCCCTCTTACAAGGAAAAAAAACCCTGAGCAATTTAGGAAGAAATGAGAAAACGGGAAGAAATGAGAACGAAAGCCCTCTGACTCTTTTACGAGTGAAAGAACCTTAAAACTTTAGGAAGAAATGATTATATATGGAGCACTTTTTGGGTATTTTGTAATGACATAAGGGTGAATTGGTAATTCACATACGAGCGGGGCGGAAACTAAAAAACTCATCCCCACCCTAAACCCAATTCGGGTTTTTATATATTCCCCAAACCCATTCTATACCCGAATAGGATATTCCCATACCCGTTCCAATAGGGGTGGGGCGGGTCAGGTGACCCGAATTACCCATAAAATTGCCATCCCTAATCAAGATTAAACTTTTGATCTTAACCTCTTATCATTCCCTTCTAATGGCTTTCCACATTCCTCCCTAAATACCTCTCTCACCTCCAGGGTACTCTATCATTGATCTAACGCCCCAAACTTGCCCTTAGTGACCCTCTTTCACAAGTTATTTGGGTATATATCCCCACAACCACTTAGCAAACAAGGCCCAATTTAAAGTAGAAAACCTTATGATTCCCAATTGCCATCCTTTTTACCCACACACATGTTTGACCAACTCACTAGATGAAGCTTTATCCCCTCTACTTGATTCCCCCACAAGAAGTTTCTTAGATCTTCTCTAGCCTATTTTTAACTATGTTGGGAATGACAATCAACAACATGAAATAAATTGACATGCTTCAAAGAGTATTTTTAATAAGTTTCAGTTTACATACGAACAAGCATTGATTCATCCAAGAAGACAGCCTCCTCTTCAGCAGTCCTCCACTGAATCCTATGCTAAGCAGGAGTTAAGAGAAGTACCCAAAGGCAGTCCTAGATAGGTAGTTCCACCCCGCAACTAAGCAAAGAAGCAAGTCTTCACCCCCTTCACCTTCTCCACCAGGATCATCTCACTGTTTTATAAATTAAGCTTCGATCCAAACACTAGCTTAAAGTAAGTCAGAACCTACTGAAGATATCTCAACTGCTCCTCACAAGCCTTACAAAACAACCAGGTATCATCTGGAAAGAGAGGATGAGTTTCCTGCCCTAATCCTTTCCTTCCACCAACCTGAAGCCAATAATAAGCCCCTCTTGCATGACCCTTGAAATGTATCCTCACTAGGGGCTTCCATTAGCAACACAAATAAATAGGTACCTAAAATTTCTAGAGGTCTGAAAAAAGCTTGTAGGATAGTCATTCACCAACCAAAAAAAAAAAAAACTGGCTGCAGAAATGCAGTAACTAATGCAACCCACCTATCTATGCCCAAAACCAATTTGATCCATAACAGAAAGAAAAAAACTTCTAATTCATGTGATCATACACTTTCTTGATATCTAATTTGCACAATAAACCCTCATCCAAGCCCCTCTCACTGGAATTTATTACCTCATTTATGATCAAAGCAACATCTGAAATTAGTCTACTCCCCATAAAAGCATTTTAAGATTCTGACTCAACCTTTCTAATGACCTTCTTCAGTCTCTTTAACAAAATTTATGCCAGATCTTATAAAGGCTTCTAAGATCATTGATAAGTCTAAAGTCTTTGACATCCTCTACCCCTATTCTTTTTAGGAATAAGAACTACAAAAATAGTATTTAAGACTTATTTCAAAAGATCCATTTGCATGGAATTCCTCCAAGAACTCAAATATCATCCCTTTCTACAACAGGCTAACAAAATTGCTAAAGAACAATCTGGACCTAGAGCTTTGTCACTCCATAAACTAGATGAAGCCTTCAGAACCTCTTCCTCTCCAAAAAGCCTTTCCAACCCCTCTTTATCAATAGAGGCAATGGACCTGAAAAAAGCTCCCATAATGGGACTCCTGGCAAGGGTCCTTTGAATGAATGAACATAAAGCAAACCCATTCATACTTGAACTATTTATAAGATTGCCTCTTTTCATGTGCATTAGTCATCCTATGGAAAAATTTAGTTTTGTCTTTTTTTTTTTTTTTTTTTTTTTGCCTAAACCTAAACATTTATATTTGATATTAAGTTCTAAATTCATCACTTTACCCAGTTTTATTACTAAGTCACTATTTTTTTAGTCTAATGTGTTTTGTGGCTTTTTCCTTAGTTTTTGGCATGTTTACATCTATTTTTTGGCATTTTTACATCACATTTTTCCAATTGACTATATTTTCATGCTATTGGCTGCCACATTCTCTGCTCTATAGCTGCCATATTTTCCGAACATTGGCCATCACTTAGTTTGTCCCTTTTTTTCTTTTTCTTTTTTTGCCTTAACTTAAACATTTCTATTTGATATTAAGTTCTAAATACATCACTTTACCTAGTTTTATTACCAAGTCCCTAACTTTTAGTCTAATGTGCTTTTTGGTATTTTCCTTAGTTTTTGGCATGTTTACATCACATTTTGCCAACTGCCTATATTTTCATGCTATTGGCTGCCACATTCTCCGCTCTATGGCTGCCATATTTTTCAACTATTGACCATCACATCATCCAACCATGGGAACCAACCTTTTCCAGCTATCTTAGGCACCTTTTCCATCTACTTTCCATGCCTAAAATAACCTCTACAACTACTGTCCATGCTGAGAAAAGTCACTGCCATCCTTACTTCAAGTTGCTGCCAGTTGTACCCCAAGCTGCCCATGCTATCTTTGTCTCCTATCCGTTGGAAAAGAGTGTGAAAATAGTTCTATTTAAGAGAGGTGAAGGGTGGCTTGATGCAAGAAGAAGGGGAGAGGAAGAAATGTAAGGATAGTTTTAGTTATCCTCTTCAACAGGAAGTTAAGAATGTAGTTGTCAAAATGAATTTTTACTCATAAAATTTAAAGTTTCAATTTTCTGCTCTTGTTCACTTTGTGTTGCCACAATGAGTGACCAAGTTTCTAAGCTAAGGTGAGGCAAAGCTTGGTTACTCCATTCTTGTTGTTTCCAACATATTGGGAGAATTCATAGGTGATGTTTCATAATTTAGCTTGCTCATGTCATCCTAGTTGCGAGCTTACTTAGGGAAAGTTCTAGGACGCACCCTTACCCTTCTCGCTACTTTCATAACCCTTCTACTGCTTGGAAACATCTTGATTTTGAGTTGATGTTTGAGCAAGAACTAGTACATTTGACTCTTACCATAGTGTAAATCGATATGGAACAGTGAAGGGAAGTAGAACTGGTTTGTGTGTTTTCAGGTTGTAATTTGATGAAGAAATGCACTGAATGCTATGGCACCGCATGAACGGTGATGGGCTGTTCATCACAATGGAGATAGCTCAAATGAAGGGCACCTTAAGGCAACTGACTACAACCTTAAGAAAAATGACAACTGTTATAAACAGCAAAATCATCATGCTATGCTTTGCATTTATTTAAGATTTTAAAGATATCAACCCTACATGGTGCAAGATAGGAAGATGAACACAGGCATAAATCCTTAAAAAGGAGAAACCAGAATCAACATTGGAAATATTACTTACAACATCAGTAAAAAAATCAACCTATCCAACAGCATAAATTTACTAGTAAGTTCTCTGAATGAAAACTTAGTAGTTGAAAATGAGAACTCTTGAAATAATACCTCGCTCTGACCTTTGAACATTTGGAAGAATCTCAATGTAGCATGTATCCTTGAAAGATGTTATGACAAATATTTTAACACCATACTGCAAAAAATCATTAATGTGCATTAGGTAGCATCCTATTTGTTTGACATTTCTATGAAAAACACTCTCAAAGTGGCAAACAGATTAACTTTAACATATTGATCACAGAAAATCAAGTTTAAGTCTCCTTAAGTACTTGATGTATTCAGGTTTCCATAGATTTCTAAAAATGAATGTAAATATGACTAATCAATTCCATGTGAACTTACAATTAATCATGTGAATATTGTGGAACCAGAATGGGATGCAGACTTGCTTGTTATTGAACATATAGTGTGGTTAGCTGAATTTGGCCCTCCACATCTGCACCTAAGTGGGGAGTTAAGGCATCAAGGCCCAACAGGGTCTCCATGATAAAGTAGGAGGTGATAACCTTGAATGCAGCTTTGGCCACAGACATGGACTGTAATAACCGTCAACGGTTTAACTTGAAACAGAGGGCAAGAAAAATCACAAAAGAAGCTTGCTATAGGGTCCAGTGTATCTTTGAAAAGCCTAAATCATTAGGTTTTTATTTCCCATATGTTCAGTCTTCCACTCTGTACTTTCTAATTTAATTAAAAGCAACAAAGTGATATGGCTCTACAGTTTTTGCATGACAACATAAGACACAAGGCAAAATCCCAACTCTCTCAAGGGGTTCCCAGAAACTCAATCATCACCACCCTCACCCCTCCTAAGAAACTCACAAAGATTTTATAAGCTGGTTGTTAGTGAATGATATACATTGTGAGACCAAATTCTAACAACTTCAACTTTTAGAAAAATTGATAGTTTAACATGCAATCAAAATGCCCTGGTTAATTGGAGGTCTCAGGTTCCCCAATGAGGACCTAAACTCGAGATCTCCAATTAACCGGAGCTCACTCAAAGTGATTCTGTATTTTCCTCATTTACAATCAATAATTATTTGAAAAATGAAACTATGAGGCTTAACTGGAGCTCACTCAAGGTAATTCTGCATTTTACTCGTTCACAATCAATTATTATTTGAAAAATGAAACTATGAGGCTTAAGTTTCATGCCTCAAGATTTACAATTGTTTTTGGAGGTCAGAAGCTATAATGTGGTCAGCAATGGCAGAGTAGAAATTTATAATGGGGGCCAAAGAGTAGGATATTTATCTGGGGGGGGGGGGGTGGGGGGGGTGTTGTTGAGTGTGGGGAGGGAGGGCAGTGGTTGTTTGCACCACACAAAACTGTATATAGTGATAAATTTTGCCTCATGGTACTCCCATGTCCTCTCCTTGAAAGAGATCTGGGTTCAAATCCAGCAAAAATCAACATATATTTTAGTTGTTTGGCATGCACTCCCTCTCCCCCCACCCACAACCAGGCATTGTTAGCTCCACCACAGGCAGCTAGTACATAATACCCAAAACACTTATCTGCTCACAGTGAATTGTGGGTAGTATATGCTAGTTGCCTGGGATGGAAGTAACAAGAGCCTGGGGGATACCAAAATAGAAACCATACAAACAAAAGAAAGGTGATTTAATGCAAGCTATAACAGTTGTAAGATCAGAATAAAAGTTCCTAAATTAATACATGATCATGAAAAGAGCTAACAAAACATACCAAATCTGCGGCAGCCTGCAAAGTGACGTGATCACCCCATTCTCCAGTCCTATTTTCATCCATATTACAGCAAAAGCATAGTCAAGTTTTATCCAAATGTTTAATTTCAAGTCAACAAAAGGGAGTGGAGAAATACTTGGACATCTTCTCCAAATAGTCACCATAAGCCATGGGAACATATCCTTCATATATCTCTGGGTAAGACTTAAGCTGATAGTTCAAAATATTAAAACACAAGGAACATCACAATCCAAATAAAGTCCAAAATGGTTGCTTCCTCAAATTTTAACTCATAGTTCCCAAACTAATATTATATAAAATGGTGTAATAATTAGAGAGGCCAACCTGATTTACAACTTGTTGTCTAATAAATTGGTGGTGCTCAGGAGTACAATAAACTTGATCTGACAGAGAACGAAACTGGAAAAATTAGACATCAACTGAGTTAGTGGCATTCACTAACAATCACAGCACAAGCAATATTGGGCCAGGAGATAGCCACATAGCAATATTGTGCCAGGAGATAGCCACATAGCAATATTGGGCCAGGAGACAGCAACATGGATGATGTACAAATAAGTTGATGTTAGAGGGTATCATATCAAAGAGATTCACCATCATTCAACTAAAACTTAAAATGACCTACATGGTGAATGCAAGGCTGTCTTTCTTGGCATAGAAAAAAGGTGAATTCACTTCAAGCGCTGAATACAGATCCACAAAACTTTAAGGAAAGGTGGACAGGAAACAGGCTGACCTACTTAACTGGTTTCACAGTCAGTAGTTGTTACAAGACAATGAAAAAAAGAAAATAGTTCTTCACAGCACATTTAAATCTGCTGAAAAGAGGGTGAATCCTGGCTTAATGAAATCAGGTAAGAAAACTGGTTCTACCAATAAATTCCATGCAAAAACACTGACTAAAGGCCCAAGATTTGAAGAAAGCTTGGGAAGACTCCATCGAGATTCTGGCACAAAAGTACCACTCGTCTAGCACATATTCTTAACACCAGCATTAACATCCAGTGATGGAGATGATATGCCGATCTACTGATCACCTATGGTAAGACTGGAAAGACATGGCCAGTTCAGTATGGCCTTTGTGGTCTCTTGCCTTTAACACCAAAAACATTAGCACTATCATTCCATTATTAAAAAAAAAGTACATGGCAAAATAGTAAACCACTCAATTTAACCTCCACTAAATAAGGAGTAACACCCCCATTTTCAGGTAGTAAAATAAAAAATAATAAACAAATAAATCAATTCACAGTATGCAGAGCATGTTGTGTATGATCAGGGCATGAAAATTTAAATTGCTAACCTGACAGTTACCATCTCCTTGAACTTTAAGCTCCACCAAATCAAATAACTGCAATCTATAGAAGAACAAACATTCACAGCCTTAATTGTACATACGAGTAGGCACAGAACAAAATTGCTACAGAACCATAACAATAGACAGAGATGCAAAGATCTTGACAAATGAAAGATAAGCAAAAGGAAAATAAACAAAAAAGAAAAAAGAAAAAAGAAAACATCCACAGGATACTCCTTGTCCAGGATGATAAGGAATCAATACCGGTCCAACAGCCTCTGATGATCTAGAGTTGCTTCATCAAGAGAGGGTATTTCTCCATTGATTTTGGGAACATGCTGCACAGAACCAAGAAGAAAAACAAAAACATAAGTTTGAGGATGGTATAAGGAGCTAAAGCATATACTAGCCCCTCAATTTACAAAATTAAGCAAGCACAACAATCAATCATCCTGTAGCATGTGTTACTGACCATTTCATGTGTAAGGTTTTGGAGATGTTAGAGAATCTAGAGACAATACAATTTTACCTAACATTAAGCCATTCAGTTACAATACGTAATGCATACTTCTGAACATTAACTATTCAAGATTAGCTTGCATATTATCAATTTATATTCCTGAACATTATAGAACAGAACACTTTAGGCTTAAAATGATGAACATAATAAGAATCTGTACTCCTAGCTCTATAAAAAGACCAACTTCACTCTCTTTTTTCTTTTCTTTTCTTGGCCCAAAATCTCTCTTTTAATCATAGCATGAATACAGAATTAGGATATCCCAGACCAAAACTTCCTATGTGACCAGAAACACAATAAACTAGGCAAGTGAAAACCAATTATTTTCTATAACAGTAATATTTCAATCCACAGCATTAATGATTGTTAGAAACTTCCAAATTATTGAAAAAAGAGTATACAAAGTGAAATTAAAGATTAGCAAAATATGCCACATGCTAATGCTACACAGACACAAGCAAACTTAAACAGGTATAATACAGCAGGAGGATGTTGTGACAAGTCCTCAACATGGAAAAACAAGGGCACAAGTGATATATGGAATACAACTCCCCAAAATGCAGGACTTCAAGTTTTCAATTTTAACCAATTTTACAGAGTGGATATCTTATCTCATTAATTCAAGCATAAAGAGTGTTCAATAGATGCTACACTTACAGGAACAGGAACCATCTGATTCAATATTTTGCCTACTTCATCATCGAGTGCATATTCATCTGTCAGATCTAGAGAATATGACCAATCCTCCCCATTGTATGACTTTTCGTCAGGACTAGAACATGAACTAGAAAGTCCCATATCATCTGTATCTTCCTGGCCGCTCTCATGCCCTGCAAGTTATAAAGGAAATAAGCACAATAGAACAAAGCAAGGAAAGCATCCAACCAAACTAATTAGATAATCAAATTGGTATTATTGAATTTTCCCAATACCAAATCCATAATTTCCCATAGATTGATCAGGCCATTCTTCTGGAAAAATAGAAACTTGCAAATCCTCTACCACTTCATGTGAAAGTCCAGCTGCTTCGTCAACAGCAAGTTGTGATAGTTCTTCTTGAAGAGCATGTGCAATAATCTCATCATTCTCCACATTGCTACATTCATTATCATAATGATCTTCCTTGAAATATGGTCCATCATAATAACTTACATCATTTTGTACAATGGTGCCACCATACCCGCAATTAGAAAACGGATCACCATCAAAAAGCTGGAGACCCCACCGAACAACATCAGGATCTTGCTCATATGTAATCATTTGCAATTTCTATGTCTCTTCTTAACTCAAAATCTGATTTTTTTGACACTCTTGAACCAGATGTTCTTTTGCTAAAAGATGTACATGACTTAATCTATCTTGTGAAGCGCACCATATCCAGCTTCCATTCAATATAATACATGACACTGAACATTTTACTTCCAACAAGTCAGGATATTTGCCACAAAATGCACCACAAGAGCCAAAAGGTTTACCAACAGATGCGCAAATATAAACTGTTACCTTTTACCTGCAGGAAATAAAGCTGCCGGAAATAAATTTGACTATTTCAGATATATAATAGTCATGAAACTTTAATCAAAAAGGAAAAAGAAAAAAAAATAATAATTGTGGGGAATTAAGGAAACCTATTAATACTGAAACTAAAAGTTACAAAATACCAATAAACTAAAAAAAAAATGAGATTTTCTGATCTAAATGAGAGAGATGACCTTTCTTTATAGGCAACGAACAAATAGATTATAGATAAATAAAACACCAACAGGGAACATGATCTTAACAAAATTCGATGAGCAATCAAAGTAAAGAAGTTTGGCAACTGGAATCATCATTCATGATCCCTTTTTTCCCACCTTAACAGTTGAACTAGGCCGTGTGAATATGCATCCCACCAAAATAGAAACCATTCAGTTGTCTTTGACATAGTATTTAAAATCATTCCAATATGGTGTTCTCAGAATAATAGAAAAGCAAATTAGACCAACTTTCAGTATTCTCGGTATTTCAACAATCATAGAAAAGCATGCATGACCAACATTGGTATTTTAGGTATTTCAATAACCACTTTCAAAAATCACGACATTGAAGAATATGGATCTTCCGTTCAAATGTGCGTCCAACTATAATCAATTTACAAAGAAAAAATACAAGAACATTAAATTACAATTCACGAGCAAATGAAAGAACCATAAACCTCAAACCAGATAAAGCAAAATGTCAATCTCCAAAACCAAGTAAAGTCAAAATTGACCACAAAATCAGAATTAAGCCAAAAAAGAAACACAAATTCTACTAATAAATCAGCATTGCAAAATCAGGCATTACCTATGTCCTCCATTTCGCTGTTGAGAAAAATGCAAGGAAAAAAATACAAAATCTTGATCTTTTCAGCCTAGCCTAGTTCAACCAATCATCAAAAAATGCCCATTTCCTTTCCTTTTTTTTCTCTCCATTTTCTCAGACAACTAAACAGAACCCCTACTTGGACCAGTGAGGATCCACTCATTCAGGCTTGAAAATCAAAATCCACGAAACGGTGAATCTCTCACCTCTTATGTGAATCGAATGAGATCGCATCGCTTGATCCTCACAAATCATGATACCGAGATTTTTTTTTTACCAAAAAAAAAAAAAAAGAAGAAAAAAACAGGAGAGAGAGAGAGAGAGAGAGAGAGAGAGAGAGAGGGAAGGGTAGGAAAATGAAAATGATATTTGAGAGAAGCGCGTTCGAGACGCCACGAAATGGAGAGAGTGACCAGTAGAGAGGGCTTTGTTTTGTGTTTGTTTCGACGGGAACGGACGTCACGAGGCTGTCGTACGGATTATTCTGACACTAGCAGCAGCCCATTCTCAGAGAAGTGGACACACTACACAGACACTGATGAGGAGCCGTTACTTAACGGCGTTTGGGTTCTCTGCAGTTCACTTTCTCTTCATGTCCCTCCTGATATAAGCATTTCCGAGAGTTCAGAAGCACTTCCTTTACCCTTTCAGGGATTTAGCAAAATTTTCTACCTGGCCCTTTAAGGAAGGCCTGTCTGGATTCAACTGTTAGACGTTTCATCTCTATAAAAGCCTTTTGGACTCTGTTTTTAAAAGCGTTTATGGGTTTTTTTTATAAAAAAAAACTTAGATATAAAAAATCACAGAGGTATCAGGTATTAGCTACGATGGTTTATGTTTCTAACTTTTAAATCTAAAAAAGTTGCTTTTAATATTTAAAATAAAATTAATTTTTCATCACGACAAAATTATTTTATTATTTAAAAAGTTGCTTTAATTTCACACCTTTGCATTTTTTTATGATTTTTAAAATTTTTGTCTTATTTATTTATATAATTTTATTGTTTAAGATTATTAATTTATTCATAAATAAAAACAGTAATTTATTAGTATTTTAAACAAATTAATTTTTATTAAAATAATACTCTACTCTTTAAGTGTCAATATATAGATTTTTTATTATTTTAAAGCATATATTTTTAATTTCATGCAATAAGAGTATTAATTGGTAAATAATAATCTTTAATGTATAAATTTTATATACCAACTTTATAATTTTATATTTTTAATGATGTTATTTATACACACACAACACATATACCTCAAAGATAAATTTTGAAAGTAATGAAATCAAATTTTAAAAGTCTACTATAAAATGTAATTTTCACAAGCTTCATCAAAATCACAAAAAATTAAATGTCTACTAATCATTCATTTAGTGAAATAAATAAATAATCTCATATGCCTCTACAAGAGAAGAACCTATGTTTAATTGGTACTTTCTTTCTCTTTGATCACTCTTCTCTAATTATAGAAGTTACCAAACCTCCATGGGACATGTGATGAACATATATCTATGATGGAGCTAAAAATAAATATGGTAAAGGTAGCATAGCATTGCAAATGTCTACCTAATGGTAGAGGTAACACAACATTACCTACATCAACCCCTCAAAATGCCTGAGGGTAAATATATTTAAACAGATATAGTTGTCTATACGATATAAAAAGACTAATATAAATGTATCATACAAAGGTGTAGATGGTGTAGACATTTGTATGGGGTCAAATTGATGACTTAAACTCATGTCTTTGTGGCATAGCTAAAGAAGCATCAAAGAGCAATGAAAGTGGGTTGACATATGTGGTAGGGGATACTGAAAGTGATTCTGAAGAGGTAGGGGGTGTACTGATGAAGGGTTTGAAAGTTTGGTGATTATACTAATGTTGGTTCTAAAGAGGTAAGGAGTTGTACTAATTTTAGGTTTGAGACCTCCACTTCAAGATGTTTCATCAACCTTAAACAAATGGCAATCAAGCAACTATCAATTATGTTAGTATTAGGATAGAACCATATAAAGCATAACATGATGTAATAACTTTCGAATTTTATTATTTATTAATAAATTTCTCATTCGCTTTTAACTATCCTCATTCCATGCATTATACCTTATAAGCATTTTGGTCTACATCTCTTTCATTATACGTAACTTGGGTACATTATGAGTTATGCCAAAAATTCAAGTTATAGGTTCCTTGCAAATAGATGATTTATTCATCATCAGTTTGTGGGCCTAAACAACCTATTAGATACTGAAATACATTACCTCATAATTTGAGAAATAGATGATCTTAACTATTGAGATGAGTTTCTCATTGTGAATGTACTAGTGTGTACGGTTACACATTAGATAGGATCTATGGTGAGTCATGACATAAAACTATTAAGTAGTCATAACTTTATCAAGTTGCTTCATTATGTTATCTCTTAACCTTGAAAGAATATTGAGTTTGTGTTAAAGTTAACAGTGGTTTTGACTTATGAGTGATATCATAAGTTGATCATATATTCCCTATAGATTAGGTTATCGTTGATGGAAATCGATAACAATAAGTATTCTCAATAAAGAAACTATGATACCTCATGGAATTGAGACAAAGTGTTCCATTGGGTCAACATAAGGATGTGTGTCCATGTAAACTATGATCATAATAGATCCTTAAGTAAAATTTGACATAAGCTCCCGAGAGCTAAGATATATCAATTGAATCCATAATATAAGGATCTATAACTAAAGGATAATAGAGGTAGTCTTGAAACGTTAATAATTTTCACCGTATTAGACTACAAACAACAATTCATGGAGAGACTGAACACAATGGATAGCAGGTCACGAACTTGAGCACTTAGCATCTCGTTGTTATTTACATAGGGTATTGGAGTATAGTGGTTCTCTATAGTTGGATGTTGAATCAACTTCGAAATTAGATTCTAAGGGAGTTAGTATTGTCTTATGTGTCCCAAAGGTCTCTCCTTAAGCTCATATACTTTGTTGACATGATTTATAAAGATTAGATTGACTTAATTTACTTTTGTGCGTAAGGACGTTTTGGTAATTAAATAAGATTGTACATGGATTAGTGATCAAAGTCTTTGGATTTGACTAATTGATTAATTAGATCACCATGCGAGGTTAATTAATCAATTAGTATTTGTTTTTAGTTAGATTAAGTTACTCAAATCCTTGATGGGCTTAAGTGACTTAAGCCTAGTTAAAGAACCCTATAAGTACCTCTCAAGGATTAGGATTTCAATAGAGTTATTTCCTACCATTAAAAGAGAAAAGAGAGACCTAGCATCCACCTTCCCTAACATTTTCATCGATTGAGTGTGAAGTACAAGGTTGAGTCATTATGACTAAAGATTATGGGTTTACGAGACTTTTTACGACTACAATTAGATTCTTCTTTGAACGAAATTGATTTGAGAACATCCAAATCAAAGATAAGCACACTAATCTAGATTTTTCTGTCAAAAAAAATTATATCTTTTACTTCCGTTGTTAGGATCTAGAGGCCTAGGAAGAAAATCATATACCTAATTTGATCATGGGATAAGGAACAAAGTAATTCAAGATTCTGCATAGTTAGTGACCTACCACCTTCATGTTGTACATATGGGAGACGATAATATTTCCTTAGATAATGCATAATATCAGTGGACATGTGAATAATATCAACAATACCAGTGTAACAAGCATCACTATTATAGTTCTCCCATGCTTGACCTCCTCCAGATATAATCCATATCATAGTCTCAATCTATTCAATGCTTCCAAATACAATGCCATGTATAGAGCATAGTAGTCCATCTAAGGCTCTATAGGCTTAACAATGACATTATAATCCTCCTAGCATCCCATAACACTCATGATATCTTTTAATCATGTTGAGATTAACTTTGTTCATATATAGGTGAAAGTCAATGTTTGTGGAAGATGTGATAGAATACTTTACTTGAGTTCAAACTATCTTAATACATGCTTAAGACGATGTCACTCAACGATATAAAAAAAATGTAAGTAACAACATCGTTCGTCAAATATCTTGATCATTTAAACAAATGTTTAGAAGCAATGTTAATATGTCATCTATATAAGTTTGTCATAAAATGACTTCTACTTTTTCGTGTGGTGTGGGTAGGAATTGATAAAACAAATAAACATTTGGCCCTGATGTTTGCTTTTTCATTAAGATTGTGGCTATGCCACACTCACAAACATCTATTTACCTCTTTTACATAGAACAAATAAACCAAGAACCAATCAACAACATGATAAAACCTACACTGGACATCAAAACTCATGAAGCAAAAAAATTGAACAAATTTAAGGAAAAAATAATACAACTAGTAAACCACAACACCTACATTTAGAATTGGAAATGAGCATAGAACTAGAAATAAGCAAAAATCTCAAAATAGAAATAAAAAATCAATATTTGAACTAAGAATACATACAACACAACCAAATGATAAAAATCCACACAAGTTTTCAAAACCCATAAAGCAAAAAAAATTAACAAAGTGAAAAAAAAAATTAATACAATTACTAAACCATAGCACCCACGTTCAAAAACTAGAATTGAGTAAAACCCACAAAGAAAAAACTTAAAAAAAAAAAATCAACGCTTTGAACTAAAACAATGGTGAAATTACCTGATACAATACAATTTCCAAGCAATTTGATTGTTTCTCATGTCCTCTACTTTCTCGCACTTTTTCCTTTTTTTATGCATATCATGTGGATGTTCAAAAAAATTTGTACTCTAAAATAAATAAATAAATAACTCAAAAAAAAAATTATAAGGGAACAAATATCTTTCTTGAAACCACATTTTCAAAATTTAGTTTCACTTGAAAAAAAAAATTACAAAAACCAACATGACACCTATGTGGTTGTAAAAAAGGTAGATCTAATATAAGTTTAAAAAATGAACCATATTGCATTTTTTTTTTTTTTGTCAAAATGAGATATTTTGACCCAAAATTCTTAAACTAAATTATACTTAAAGTTATAAGCCATATATATTAAGCCATTAAATTGATTTATTAAAGTTATTTTTAATTTTTTAAGTTACAATATTAAGTTACTTTATTAAATATACTAATATAGATAACTACAATTAAATTATTAAGTTATCAAATTGATTTATCAAATACCCTATACTTAAAAGATTTAAATTAAAAATAAATAAATAAATAAAAATATCTTTTTGAAAATTATAACTTCAACTTTCAACGAAAATAAATAAAAAAACATAAAATTATTGCAAAAGGACCTAATTCTTGTACTAACATTTTAAAATATTTGTTTTATAAGAGGAAAAATATTATAAAAGGAAGACATGATTCGACAACGAGCTTGAAATGTGGACTATTTTGATAAGTCTTATAAAAGAATCATGGAAAAGGGTAGAAAGTCATCCAAAGGCCATGTGGGTAAATAATGAAAAGAAAATGTTGAAAATGACCTTCAACGACCTAAAAAAAGAAATAAAAATATTTTGTAAACTAACTCTAAAAAAAAAAAAAAAAAAAACTTGCATTAGTAAACCATTCCCTCAAACCTACTTGTATTTTCCATTGAAAAAATCAAACAAGAAATGAAAGTTGAAAAATATCTCAAAGCTTACATCAAATGGCTTTATGTTCTCCTATTCTTCTTCCATTTCTTTCCTAAACTCTCATATCAACTACTATTATCTTATTTGAAATCCAAAGGTAAAGTGAAACTTACACTATTGACACCCAAGATTTATTGTCTTTGATTTGAGCTTTTTTATTTTTCTTTTTGTGTGAATAGAAAATATTTTTTATTACATAAGATTTGCCAAAAATAAAAATAAAAATTACCCAAGTCACATTAGTCGTACCTCAATCAACATGGTTATATTGTTTGTACCCATGTCACATTTTTTGTACCCAATTCATATTATTTATACCATGGTCATATTTTTCATATATGTCTCAACTTTTTCATACTTTGATCACATTATTTATACCTTGACCACATGATTAGTACCTTAATCATATTTTTCATATTTTAGTGATATTTTTTTGTACCTTGGTTATATTATTCAAACACTATCCCACTTTATTTGTACTATGATCATGTTTTTCTTACCTTGGTCACATTATTTGTACTATGATCATATTTTTCTTACTTTTGTCACATTATTTGTACTATGATCATATTTTTCTTACCTTGGTCACATTATTTTTATGTTGATCACATTTTCATACCTCAATCATATTATTTGTACCCAAGTTGCATTATTTATACCTTGGTCATACTATTAATATTTTAATCAAATTATTTGTACCATGGTTACATTATTTGTCCATTGGTTATCTTAGTCATATTTTTCATATCTCAATTACATTATTTGTACTTAGGTTAGATTATTTGAATCTTGGTCCCAAGTCACATTATTCAAACTCAGGTTACATTATTTGTGTCATGAATTTAAGGGTCTCCAAAAAGCCCGCGGCCCAGCCCAAGCCCGGCCCATAGGCCCACCCATAGGCTCGCCACTTTAAAAAATATATATATATTAAAAAAAAAAAATTCAAGAAATAGAAAATGTTACATTAATAAAAATATTCATTGTTAACTATTTTATTCATTGAATGTATACATTACATTTGAAAATGTGGGAAAAGTTTACATTACTACAAAATAAATACATCCCAACTAGGTTGGTACCTACTTATTTATCAATCATTTGTACTTTTCAACCATAAAAATAAAAATAAAAATATGACATACATTTAGTAAAATATTTTAATCATTATATCTTGGTGGTGATGGCGAACTAGTGAAATTGAAAGGTTGTTCTACTCTTATTATATAACCAATCATTTCTTCACAACAATAAGATTCATCATAAGAAAATGTTTTTAAATTTCCACTTTCATCTTTACCTAATTGCATAGAATTTCTAATATTTACATTATTTTTAGTTTTACAATTTTCATGATGCCTTTTTAAATGACTTGTACCTGCATTTGAGCCACCACTAAGAAGTTTGTTACAAATTTTACATTTTGCTTTTATTTCTTTTTTATTATTTTCTAAATTTATTTATATTCTATCAAAAAAATTCCATATATTTGAAGTAAATTTTTTGCTATCACATGCATTAGATGAAGAACAAGAACCACTTGCCATAATTATAATTATTGATAAAATATTATGCTAAAAATAATAAATGTAAAATTAAAATGTAACAAATAAATAAAAGAAAATGTGAAGTATGTTACTAAATTGGAGAACCGAAGTAGAAATTCCTTCAAATTTGAACTCTTTGAACCACCAATACTTGTTTTTCACCACCAATAATATTGAATAATTTGAGACAAAATGCAATAATCGGAAATATTGTGGAATGGGAGAGAGCTTAAGAGTTGAGAGAATAGAAAAAAATTGAGGGTATTTAATATTTATAGGGATTTAAATATTAGGATTTAATTTTTTTTTTTTTTAAATTTCAAGACCATTCAACGGTCATATATTTGAAATTGAATTATGAGTGGCATGTTCAATGGTCATGTAACCGTTGAACAACCAACTCACTTTTATTTTTTTTCAAAAATCATACAACATTTCTAATATATATATATAATTAATGCAAAATAATTACACAAAAGAGAGCTAGCTCAGTTGGTGGCTAACTCCCTTATGGTTCCATAAGGGAAGGGGAACCCCTTCCCTTCAAAATTAAAAATTATTTTAATTTTTACCCCGTCCCACCCGCCGGCCCGCCAAGCCCGCCCAGCTTGAGGGCCCACGGGCCGGAGCCACGGGCCTTAGATATATCAAGGGCCCGGCCCGGCCCGGCCTGTTGGAGACCCTTAGTCATGATCATATTTTTTGTATTCTAATTACATTTTTCATACCTTAAATCAACTTATTCATACCTTGATCAAATAATAACAATAATCATCATTATCATTTTCTTGCAATTTTCACTTCACAATATGCTTCCACTAATGATGATCATATTAACAATAATAATAATGAGGGGAGATAGAAAGAGTGAAGAGAGAAGAAGAATAAGAAAATGAAAGTTTAGAAAAATGCTACATCATCACCATTTTTTTGCAATTTTCACCCCACAATATGCTTACGCTTTCATTGCAATTTAGGGATCAATAGTAGCAGTTGGAGAGGAAGAATGAAAGAGGAAGAGAAGAGTTGGGTTGGGGTTTTTGGTGTTTTGAAATGAAATGACCGTTTTGCTCCCGATCACGTGAAGAGCATATGTGTCTTCTATAAAAAAAAATGTTACACCATTACTCCAAAAATATACATTACATATAATTATAAAACATAGAGGGTACACTGATCAATTTCAAATTCAATGGGATAATGTGCAAAACACGATATAGGTTGGAAGGGTAAAATATAATAAACCCTAGTAATAATAATAATAATGAAAAAGGAAAAGGAAAAAAAAAAATATATATATATATATATATATAAACAAAATAAGAATATATTTGATTTAAAAGTGAAAAGTTTGGGTACAATTGACTTAGTTTTATAACATTGCTTAGGACGTATTAAAAATAGATGAAGAGTTTCCACTCATTTTCACTACTTTCAATGAAAATAAAAAATAAAAATAAAAAATCCTCCATTTACATGCCCCTCAAACCGTTGCCTAACTACTCCTTTCCACTATGTTGTGTGGGTTGGGTTTACATTTTTTTAAGGTCATATTTGATTAAGAAAATTTGAGGAAAATGCGAGGAAAGAAAGTATAGTGAAAAAGTAGAATAAATAAAAAATAAATAAATTATTTTTATATGTTACTTCAAACTTATTTCATTTTTTTTTAATATAAATATTAAATAATTTTAAAATATATAAAAATTTAATTAATTTTAATTATATTCGATTTTTTTTATATTTTTCTCAACAAAATCAAATATAAAAAAAATCATTTTCCTTCGATTTTTTTTTCTTTTTTTTAGTACTTTTCAAAAAGCAAACATGATCTTAAAGGAAATCATAGCTATGAGGTTTTTTTTTTTTTTTTTTAAGTGTAAGAAACACAACCATTAATAAGGATGGTATATAATTTATATATATATATAAAAAAAATCCTCAAAATGCAATACGCAATTGCGTTTATTATGAAAATTTTAAGAATACATATATATTGAAAAGGGTTAAAATGGGTGGAAACTAAAGAAAAAAGAATGGCACTCAAGTTGAACAACTTCTTAATTCCATGTCACCTGTTGAATAAATTTCTCTTTAATTTACTGTTATATTTCCCCACAATAAACTCAAGAAAAGATTTTTGAATTCTTTTTTGCCTTTTCCTTTTTGTTCCTTAATACTTTCCTATCCCAAGTGAATACTAAAGATTTTAAGATTTTTTTATGTCTATTTTAATAATTTAGCCATGTAAATTTCGTGCTCATGAATGGCACTTTATGGTTATTCAATTTATTATTGTCAAGACAAATAAAATACAAAGTTAATGGGCATTTAATAAAACTTAATATTAATTATTTAATAATTTAAGTTAACTTTAAGTTAAATTGTTAACTTAAAACTTATTATTTATTTTTTTACTTTAAGTATTAAGATTGTTCAATAAAATTAACTTAAAAAATTATTCTAAATTATCGAATTGACATATTTACCTTCTAATTTTAATTGATATTTCTCATTGATTTTTACTCATATTTATTTTCATTAATTTTAAGACATAAGTTTGTTTATAAAACATTTGCATAAATCTCCTAACTAATGAGGGCTAGTCCAAGATACCAAAAAGTAACTTTTTGATGTTGGGAGATGGTTCAATACCCTATTAGGGATAACATAAGTGAAAGGATGGTTGAACACTTGTAGTTGTAGGGATGGTTGAAAGTTGAACACTTCTAGGAATAGTTTATCATGATGAGTAAAACCATTGTTTTAAATGGGATCAGACCTGTTTTCTAGTTCGATTTGGTGGAATTAACCATTCTAAGCTTGAACCGTCATCAAATCATTCAACCTGGCAGTGAGACTAAACCAGCTCCGCGTGAACCGGTCAACGTATAATTTGACTAAAATTGCTTATATGGCTATTTATAGAGCTCATTTCCCTTGTGCTTTTTTGATGTGGGATGTAGTGGTGAGGATTTGAACAGTAGAGCTGAGGTTGTCAAAACAGAAAGAGAATCATTGTGCTACATGGTTCTTTTGTTAAACATGTTTGTGTATATATATATATATATATATATATATATACACACATCTAAAAAAATAAATATAAATATCTATATTCAGGTTTATTCTTATAATAATTATCAACAATAAATATGAAAATAATATCAATTAATTAACATAATAATTTTTAAAATTTTAAAATAATAAAATACATAAATGCTTAGATAAAATTAAATACTATAATTTTCTTTTCATATTTAAATATTATACATATAGTATTTAATAAAATTTGATATATTAATATATATATATATATATATATATAGCATTTAATTGACATATCAAATATAAAAAAATGAAATGTTGTTAAAAATTTTAATTTTATATATATTTTTAATTTTTAAAAATTATTTTTAATTTAAATAAAATATAAAGTATATATTTATGACATTACTAATTCGACCTGCTTCGACTATTAGTCTTACTAATAAACCATGTATTAGTAACTTTTTCGGTTTAATAACCGATCTAATTATAAAAATATTAAGTAAAACACCGGAATTTCACCCAAGCCAAAATTTTCCACAACAACAACCCAATGATAAAAGCTCAACAAATAATATCCACAACAAAACATTAACAAAATGGATATAAAAAAATATAACATAGAAAAACTTTTAGAGAAAATTTCTTCAATTATCAAATAAATAATGAGAATATAATGGTCTCACCAGGACTTCTATGACATCAAGCTAGCAGAAAACATGATAAAAATTTGACATCTCATTCCAGCAATGCATAAGAGTAATATTCAATTCTTAATACACAGAACTTATCTTAAATCACTAAGATATTGTGAAACCAAGGTTTGGTTAATCTCGATTTTAATGATAATAAAACAAGGTTTAGAACTAATAATTATATTTCAAGTGTAATTAAACAAGACGATTTTCAAAGTGGCAATCATAAAGACAAATTAAGTCAAAGAAAAATCATAAAGAAGAAGACCACATCTAAGAAAAGCGTTTTTCAAGACCCAAGCTTCATAAGATTTCTTTGTAAGGTTGTTGGTGCACTAGAATTTTCATGCATTACATTTTTTACTTATGCACCGAAATCATCCAAGAGTTATTTTGCTTTAAATATTTTTAAAATAAGATGATTTCATGTTTTTAACTAAAACCTTGTGTCAAATGTTTTTCAAACTTGTTTAAAAGGTTTTAAGTTAAAAAAGTTGGTTTTTTGAGCCAAAAACGTCTCAACCGGGTGAACCGGATGAAGAACCGATCAATTGCTAGCTCAACCAATCGAAGTCCGAGTCGACTCCCAGCTTAACCGGTCAATGGTATGAACAGTACCCGGTTGACCCCTAGCTCAACCGATCGAGGGTGCAAAAAAACTTTTTCTTTCTTGCAGAACGGTTGTTCAACCGATCAAGGTTAAACCTCAACCGGTTGAGGTCCAACGGTCACTTGCCAAGCATGAAATACTAATGGCTAATCAACCGGTCGACCCCCAACTCGATCGATCGAACTCCCAACGACTAGTTTGACTTTTTTCTTCTATAAAAAGGCTCCAATCTTTATTGTTTCAGAAGCTTAACCTTCCCAAACCTTTTTTGAATATATTTGAGCATTGGAAGAGTGTTTTTTAGTGCACTATTGTTCTAAAACCTACATATCTTTAGTGCACCTTTCAATCTTAATTTTATTGTATCATTTGAGCTTAAAGTTTTTGTACTAGAATTTTGTGAGATAAATTATTTGTATATTTTTTAGAGGAAGATTCTCAAGTGTGGGGTATCACTTGAGTAATTGTTTAAGAGTAGGGTATCTCTTGAGAAGTGTAAAGGGTGTTTGGATCCAAAAGTTTAAGAGGGTAGATTGAAACCATAATCCAATTGTATTGTTTGAAGGCTTAGTTTGAAAGCCTTAAATTAATGGAACCTCAAGCTTGGGATTGAAGTTAGAGGAGAGTGGATGTAAGTCGGGTTGCGCCGAACCATTATAAAATCTTGTGTTTACATTCTCTTTTCCATACTCTTTTAATTTATATGCAATTGTCTTTATATTGTTTATTATATACTTGTATACAATTAATTGTCTCTTACATTCATATAATTTAAATTTGCAAAAAATAGACCATCACCCTATTCATCCCCCCTTTAGAGTGATTACCATAAGTTGGATTAGCTGAATTTTTCTAACAGATATAATATGCGACAAGATAAGAAATGAAATAAGATAAATTGTAACAATCCACTTTTAATCATGTAGATATTATCCGCTTTAGGTCTAAAGGGACCTTCATTATTTTAAAACACGTCTATAAGCTTAAGAAATACCCGTACTTATTATAAAAAACTTTATCCCTTATCCAATGTAGGATATCACATTTCATTTGGATATATTTTTTGTTTTCAATTTTTAAAAACAAAAATGATTGAAACTTTCATATAAAATGTAGAAAATCTTTAGGACTTTTTATTAAAAACATAATTATTTTTTAAAAATTAAAAAAATTGAAGTATTAATTTTTTTTTAACTATCTCAACTTTTAAAAACAAAATTCAAGGATATAAAATAAGTCCATATCTTTTATATTAATATTATTATATCATATATAAAAAATATTACTATTTTCTATTTAAAAAACCACAAAGTATATAAAAAACACTAAATTAATGATTTCCAATAATAAAACTAAATATTATATTAAATTATCAATTCCACATGAAAGTTAAGATTTTCTACAAGCTAAGATTTTTTATTTTTAAAATAAAAAATAATAAATTTTATATAAAATACAATAACTTTGAAAAGTTTTAAAAAATATTCAAAAAAATCGAGATATAACAAATTTTACTACATTAAATTTAATTTTTTTTAAAAAAAGAATTGAAAATGATTTTTAAAAATCTATACTTTCTATAAATTTACGTTTATATTTTTAAAAATAAAAAATATATCCAAATGTATAATTAGTTAAAACATGAATTTAATATTAGATGAATGTCGCTTTAGACAAGTATATTGCTTGTATAACCTTTTTATTTATACGACGACATTTTGGGTATGACGACAAGAAGACAAATCCAGACCGTTGGAAAATGATTAAGAGGGCGCAAATTTCGAAAATGATCCAGTGGTGGAATGAAATCAAGGAGTTGTCAAACCACCTCGCTATACCCCTCTCTCTTCCCCCTGCTTCGCCCACTCTTCCTCCCCGCCATTTCTTCTTTCCCCCTACTTCGTCAAACCCTAGGGCTTCGTTTGGTTCTTCCAGAAACCATTCTTGCGAGGAATTTTTTTTTTTTTGGAATTCCTTGTCGAGTTATTTTCTGTCATTTTCCTTTCCTTTTCTTTCCATCATTTATTTTCGATTACTAAACAGAGCCTAAAACTCTCCACATTGTCTTAATTCTCAGTTTTCTGATAAAATAATAGTATATTTTTGAAATGTATCAGCTGTTGCGTGAGTCAAAAAGAATCTAAAATTCCAGGATCAACATGAGCAATGCGAATCCCGCTTTGTGTGTTTTTATGATAATTGCAGTTGCATGGAGTATTCCAAAGAGCGTAATTTGCCAAGATGAAAGCGAACTAAGTAATACTCCTGCTGGTGTTAATCTCTTCACCAGTACCATTTTCAACCGATTTTCCAATTTCACAACTGTTTTCAGAGATGAGATTAAAAAGCATTTGAAATTCTGCATCAAGAATGTGTGAGTAAGATGCCATTCAAATTTGTGCTCAAATTTATGGAAACCATAAAATTTGAGAACCATATGTTATATTGGCATGCAGGGATGCTGATTGGGATTCGGCATTTAATTTCACATCAGACACCACGTTTTTGTCCAATTGCATTCGAAAAACAAAAGGTACTATCTGAATCTGCTTCCATATCTTTGATATTATTAGGCCAGGAGAAGATTTAGATTTACTTTAACAGCATAGAAGAAAAAAAAATTGTTATTAGAAGTGTTGGTTGATACCATTAAAAGAAGTCAAGCAATCCATTTTCTCTCAATGTCAAGAATTTCTCGATTCTGATGTTTTTTTTCTTGATAATTCTATTGTTGTTAAGAGATTCTTTTTTAATAATTTTATTATTGTTAATAGATGTTTGATATCACCTGGTTGGTTTGAATCTGGTCAGCCTTAGACAGCTTGCATACAGCCAACATCTCATTTGTTCCTCTTCCCATTTAACAATAATATCTCAAAAATATTTGCATGATTGTCTCTACCCTTCAACTAATATATCCTTCCATTTGAAAGAATAGGAAACATAGGATAGAAATGCCAACTAAAGTTCGGAACAAGGTGGGAATGTGCAAGCTAGCTCTAGGAGATCCTGAGATCTGTTCTGTTTTGAACAAGTGACGGCCTCCCCTATTTTATAAGCATATGAAGGCTCCAAGTATGCAGTTGTTTTTTATTTGGGATTATGAATCCTATTATATTAATATTGTCCTAGAGTATTCTAATGCTTGGTTTTCACACAATTCCAAAATGTTTATACCATTCCAAAGAATTCCAAGCTGATTCAGAGCATTGCAAACTATTCTCGAAACTGTATGCAAAACTCTAGCAAGTGGCATCTTGGCGGTTTTGTGAAAATTTGGGGCAAACCTGATAAAATGCGTTGCAATTCTTGCGGCAAGAAATATTGTCCAAGAAAAGACAAAAGCTAACGGTAACTAAAACAGAAAGTGAAAACAAGAAAGTTTCAATTGTTCTTGGATTTAGAAGTCCTAACCGTCTTCTCATAGATTCTTGGAAGTAGGGTGATAGTGAGCTCATTCTGAAACTAAAAGGTCTTTGATCTCATTCTGTTGGACTAATCAAGTACCTTTCTTTGTTCCTCTCATTATTTGTTTTTTTTTTTTTTTTTTTTGTTCAATTTTGCTGCTTTCTTTCATGTAATTTACAAATTCAGAAGCGAAGTATATATTCTCTCTAATGATGGCATTTGCGGATCAATAGGAGATATCATGCAGCGATTATGTACTGCAGCAGAAATAAAGCTCTATTTCAATAGTTTCTATAGTGGCGAGTCCAGGAGCACAAACTACTTGAAGCTTAACAAGAACTGTAATTTGACCTCATGGGTTTCAGGATGTGAGCCAGGATGGGCTTGCAGTGTTGGTCCAAATAAGAAAGTTGACCTAAAAAATGTGCAGGACTTGCCTGATAGAACCACTGACTGCACGACTTGTTGCGAGGGTTTCTTCTGTCCTCATGGCCTTACCTGCATGATTCGTATGTATTCGAAAATCCATCAGTTAATCATGTTGTGATCAGAACTTGCTTCTTTACATCTGTTTCATTAAAGTCATCATGGACCAATTGCATGCTTTATCACTAAGCTCATGTGTTCATGTGCTGCACTTTCATCACACCTCATGTGTTAATAGAAAAAGAAATAACAAGATTTGGAATACTTTAAGAAGAAACACTACATAGAAGAACTAATTGATACATTTACAAGAGTTACAATTTTAATCAGGAACAACAAATGCATTGCGGTGCATTAGTAACTAAGCACAAGATTACATTTAAAAGGACATTGACTGAAATTAGATACCATAAGGGAAAGAGCAGAGCATAGTGAAGCTACAGCAATAAGATGAACCTATTGAATTGATAACTGAACATAAAAGTCTCCATACTGACAATTGAACTGTTAACAATGTTTATAGCTGATTTGATTCATAGAAAAGTACTGATTTTTGTCTATTCGAAGAGAGCAAAGAACAAAAAGTGACAGTTCTTATGTGACTCCATTTGTTGTATCTTAGAAGTAATATAAATGAATGAACACCAACAAATCTCCTTTGTATTCTTGGGGGACACTGATAGTCTTCACACTTCAATTTCTTCTTGACAATCAAAATAGATAAGTAAATAAATAAACTATTCAACTTAGATGTCCACCTTTAATCCTTTACTAACTCAGGATCTCTTGGATAGTAGGTAGTAAGGTAAATTTTTTATGTGTAGGAATTAGGAATGATGTTTGGTTGAAAGAGGGGATTAGACCTGCTTTCTTTACCTCAAAGGTAACCATATACTTGGTTCAAAGACAGAATAGGATCCTTACCTAGAATTTAGAACTTTTCTTGCTCAACTCAGGTTTAGTAGGTCATGTAGAATTTGAAATTGGCAACCTATTTGACTATCTTTCTAAGAGCAGTTTCCAAATTAACATTTAGACCATTGCAAATTAGGATTTTGGTATCCTAGTCAACTATTTATTTGAAAAAACAAAAATGCTTTATCAATGGGACATTCTGGCTAAGGTTCATAAAATTCTTAAATTCTTTCCACATCCATCTGGGACCTGTCAAATACGATATCAAGGATTTGTCATCCTTATGGATGAATCAATCTTTTGAGAAAAGCTAGTTAAAGAGCTTCATTTTACACTCATGATATTTCTTTTTTCTTTTTCTTTTTCATTTTGTGATTCTTATTCTTCTTATTCCTATTTCAATCCCACTAGAAGTTTTAATCATATGCATCTTTGAAGAAGATCAGAATTTAACTCAGGAAATAAGTTTTGAGATAACTCCTTGTGATGAGCACTCATGAGCTACCTCTCCCTGTCATTACTTTCTGGCATATATTTCAAGGCACATGCCTCTTTATTTTGTGGTGGATAAATGTGGATGCTATCACCTAAGTTCAGCTCCAAACTCATTAAAAGCACTCCATGGCATCCATTCAAAGTTTCTTCTCACTCTTCAAAATTTGTTAGCTAATATTACTTCCTGAACTTTTATTGTCATGTCTGGCCAATTATTAAGAGCTTTTGAGCCCAAATTGTAGCCTGTGGGATTGCTTTTGGTGCTCAATATGATGAGATAGTATGTCTTGGAATTTGCACCAAAAAGGTGCGAATGGAAAAAAGAGAACTTATAGCAATACAATGAGCAACACCCTCTGATAACACTAACTTTTAATTATAGGAATCCATAAGTACTGGTGAAACTTGATATGTTCACAGATAAGCATCACTGTCGATAATGAAAAAAGTTGTGGTTGTCCTATCCCAATGTTCAAATTTGAGAATAGTAATCCATTGTTTTGGGATATTGGAATGTTGAAATTTACTATTCTCTTCCTTGTATTAATTGCAAGACAAAGCAAAAGTGTCATTTTGGGAAATTAAAGAGACCATACCAAGATCCCCACTTCCATTTATACAACAATTTAGCCAAACATGAAGAATGTAAAATCCTCATTACATTTTTCCACAAAATATTATATTTCAACATGACAAAACAACATTTTCTTCTCTCACTTTTTGTAAATATCCTCTGACAGGCACCATAGGTAGCATGTTAGCCATAAAAGATGTTCAATCTGGAATTCTACCTTTTATATTGCTATCCTTGTGAGTGAGAAATTACTCTACAGACTATGAGGGAATGCACTATGGGTGTTCAATAAAAGACAGTATTTGAGACTTAGGAAATGAAGTTTCCATTGAACTATAGTTAAAAGTGAGGCCCAGTAGGCACTGAAGGGGAAGCCTAGAAATGGAACTCAAATAAAAGAATATAGGAGTATATGGGGGTTGAACTAGAAATAAATCTTGCAATATTGACTTTCCTGCTTTCTGTTCATTCTTTTTGAAGGATGCTCTTCTTCTGGTCAATAGAGCACATTGCTTTCACTTCTGTAATAGGCATGCATGCATCATTTCATCTACATAGTAGAACTGATAAAGTTTCAGAATACATGAAAGATCCCTTTTTGACTTTCTCTTTAGCCATATATCTCTTATCACAAGGTCTTCCTCCACTAGCCTGGTTTGTTAAGAGAACTGAATTTTTCTAGTATAGGAGATAGTTTCTCAAGAACGTGTTCTTGTTATATGAAACCACCTAAAGTGAAGAGAAGAATAAGTAGTCTTTGAATACTATGAATGTAATGTAGTTTTCTATTCTAATAGTTATTCAAATAATCCCATATTCAAATATAGTATCATAATTCAGTAAACAAGCTCAAAGAATACATAAATCACAAGAGACGCTAAGCTTAATGTTGGAACCCCCTCAAAAGACATAGCTTTCTTCAGGGTAAAACCAAAGGCTTTATGCCAGAAAGATGATTGACTAATTCATTAAGGGTTACAAAGTTTTACTGGATTTGCAATGCTCAAAATTTTATAGGACTTGCAATGCTCATGCCTTACATGGGACTTACTCCTATACGCATAGATCAGTTCTTCACGTTCTCAGTGCAACAACTCGGTTTCCTTTTAGTGTATTATCACTTTGAAGCATGCGATCCTACAAGCCAATCTTCAACTAATCTCCAATTCATTGGTTTTAGGGTCACTAGTGTACTCAGGATAGTATAAAAGTTCTCTCTAATTTTTTCTTAGTGGTTGGGGTTTTTGTCTTTTTAAATATCCTTTTTGCACCAAAGAAAACTCTAACATGATCAAAAGTCGGAACCTATCATCTTATGCTTTTTAGCTAATAAAAAAAAAAGTCAAAAATTCAATTTCATATACAAAAAATCACAAACCACTCAATCATCCAAGGGGCCAATCGATCAATCATCAATTTGAAAAACCTAAGTTTCTATCTAGTGGATGATTGATTGTCCATAGAGGTGATCAATTATTATGCTACCAACTTTTCCTAAAAGCTTAAGCTGTTAGAATATGAGTTCACAATGTATATCACTGATAAATGGATGGGACAATGGAAAATCAACAACAACAATAGAAAATAAATAGATGGGGATAGTTGTGATAGGAGAGACTCAAACCTATAACCTCTAGCTCTAATACCATCTTAAGCTACCAACTTTTTTAAAGAGCTTAAGCTATTAGAAAAGAAGTTGACAATGTATACTAGGCAACACTAGAACAAAAATGCTTATGATCAATTGTCCCCTAAGGGGTGATCTGAGGGCAATTGATTGGTCCTCTAGTAGTCTTATTTATTTTTGCAATTTTTGAAATGACTTTGACCATACTATGCATATAAATGTCCTCCTGCCGATACATGCCTGATATATCCTATGGAAACGGTGGCTTGACACCTGATTTTGAAATTTTTTTATTCTTGAACAGCTCAGGTACATCCCAAGGTAGATAGTGTTAGGCTTCACCATACACATGATTCCCACCCTGATGATGGTGGGATAAAATTCCAGTTCCTAATGATTTTATAAACAGACTAGCTGGCACCTTTTCAGTCACTTTTTTTTCACTAAATATAATTTCTAGGATTGACATAGAGTTCATACGATGCTCAAATAGATTTGAGCATAATATAATACCAGGAGTTGATAAAAAGATCATATAAATAGTCCTGTTTGCACATTGAATATGAGAACAGTTAGAAAGCCATTTTGTTATGCTAATTCCCCTTTTAACTCTTTTGAAAAGCCTGCTTTCATCTATATGAAAATTTATCACCTTTAAGTGTTTAGGATGTGACATGGCATATTTGCGAGTCCATATTTTTTTTTTTTGAAGAATATGTGGAAATAATTGTCTTATGTTCTTGATGAGGTTGAATGTTCCTAATTTTATTTTATTTTTTTGTTTCCATTTTCTTATCAATGAAGCTTGCCCATTGGGCTCTTACTGCCCACTTGCAAAACTCAATAAAGCAACTGGTATCTGTGAACCGTAAGTTTAGATTCTTGATTGGAATTATTTCTTTTATGTTTAATTTCTTGTGTTTAGCATAATATAATTAACAGAAAATGTATGCAGTTACAATTACCAACTACCTCCAGGGCAGCAAAATAGAAGTTGTGGTGGAGCTGATATTTGGGCTGATATTGGGAGTAGTAGCGAGATATTCTGTTCAGCAGGATCTTACTGTCCATCAACTATCAAAAAAATTCCTTGCAGTAGTGGGTATTTATTATTATCCCATAACTTCTTGTACTTGTCCATTTTTTTTCTTTGAGTTTCTTATTTCATATTCATTTGTGTTTTAATCATAAGAATCTCCGGTATCACTCTCTTCTCTCATAATGCTATTATTTCCTTTTTTTTTTTTTTTCAGATATTACTGCAGGATTGGCTCTACATCTCAAAAGCGTGAGTCTCTTTTTTATTTGTAACTAGTTGTATTTTTCTGTTTCTCCTTAAAGTCCTATTTCATCTCATTATGCACCAGAATTCAACAAAATGGATCAAAGAGACTCTAAGAAACAAGAACACACATATATAAATACTAGATTTCTAACTTTGTGACTGTTGATACCATTCAACCTAAAGGGATGATTTTTTAACATTTTTATGGAGTACAATGTTATCCAAATTGTAAGTGGCAAGTCCAAAAGAAAAAATTAAAAAGTGCAAATAATCATACAACATTTTGTAGGTTACTTTAGTTTTAATTTTCATGTAGTAGTTTCCTGTAAGATGTTAAAGCACGTCTCTCATAAATTCTGCATATGTCATGAGTGTTTCCACTAAGTGCTTATTAGTTTCTGTGTCATTTAAACTTTGAAGTTTGTTTTATTTTCACTATACTGTTCAGAAAGCATATAACCTCTATGGATGATATTACAGGGTGCTTCCGGATGACAACTTGTGATAAAAATTCAGCAAATCAAAATATCACTGCATATGGAGTCTTGCTTTTTGTGAGTAATCTGTTTATTTTCAAAGGACAAGTATGATGATAGGTTTAAACCTTCATCACAATCTGTATCTATGGGATTATGTATTTTGGCCAATTTTGGATGATAGTGTCACGTTGTGTCTTTTGATTATTTCTTCGATGCACTGATCAAAATCCAATTTTTGTAAGTTATCACGAGTTTACTTTGTGAAGGAACAGAGCCAGGGTGTAATAGCAGTATCCATAAGTGAAGTTAAACATGTTTCACCATTTTATTAACCTTTTGGCTTCAGGGTGTTGCCCCAGCCATATCATGTTCAAGGTAGAATGCGTTTTTGTGGTCCTTGACTCCCCACACTGATCACTGGGGGGGTGGGTGGGGATTGTGGGGGTGTTGGGCGGGGATTGTGGTTGTGGCAGTTGATTTGAAGATATCCTTTATGACTTCTTTTTTTCTTGTTTGGTTAAGACACAACAGCTATGCTTGCCCATTTTCATATGCAAATTCTTGTTTATCTTCTAAAAAGTTCTATAAATTTATTGTAACACTTTTCATATGGCCACAGCTCATAGACTATATTTTTGCTAGGAACATCAAATATATTTCATGATTTCATTGTGCAATTATGATTTCTCTTATAGACACCACAATTGGAACTGACCCTTCACTTGTCAATGTAGGTCGGATTATGTATTATACTTATCTGTGTGTATAACTGTTCTGACCAAGTTCTCACCACTAGAGAAAGAAAACAAGCACAATCCAGGGAAGCTGCAGCAAGAAGTGCAAGAGAAACTGCACAAGCACGGGAAAAATGGAAATCTGCAAAGGATGTGGCTAAGAAGCATGCCATTGGATTGCAAGCACAGTTATCACGTACATTTTCTCGTGTAAAATCTTCCAGGCAACCAGATAAGATGAAAATTTCAGGGCCACTACCTGGAACTGATGCTGCCTTACCACCTATGCCACTAGATACTTCAAGTGCATCTGCAGCATCAGAAGGCAAGAAAAAGGGGAAAAGCAATCTAGCAAAGATGGTGCATGCACTTGAGGAGGACCCTGAGAGTCATGAAGGCTTCAATCTGGAGATTGGGGATAAAAATTTAAAAAAGAATATGCCAAAGGCTAAGCAATTGCATACACACAGCCAAATTTTCAAGTATGCGTATGGCCAAATTGAGAAAGAAAAAGCCCTGCAGGAGCAGCAGATGAACTTGACCTTCTCAGGAGTAGTTTCAATGGCTAATGATATTGAAGTCAGACCCAGGCCTATGATTGAGGTCGCTTTCAAAGATTTAACCCTTACTTTGAAGGGGAAACACAAACATCTGATGAGGTGTGTGACTGGGAAAATTATGCCTGGCCGTGTTTCTGCTGTCATGGGCCCATCTGGAGCTGGAAAAACAACGTTTCTTTCTGCTCTGGCTGGAAAACCAACCGGATGCACCATGACTGGTTCAATTTTAATAAATGGCAAGGTTGAATCAATGCACTCGTACAAGAAAATTATTGGTTTTGTGCCACAAGATGATATTGTGCATGGAAACTTGACAGTTCAGGAGAATCTATGGTTCAGTGCAAGGTGCAGGTATGTCACATTTAATTCCATTGGGTAGACCAACTTTAGACTGATTATCTTACTTCAAATTACATCATTCCCAAAAAATAATGACCTAAGAATTTATTAATATGCATTATATAATCATTATATGTTGGTGGCTATTGGTTGCATATTTCACCTTATGTTGCTTCTAGAATTACAGCCCCAATTTCATCGACCATCTACCTTATTGTCTTCATTCAGATGCCATGAAAAAAATACTCTTGGCAATTAATGGATGTATCTTTTTATATTTCAATGTTATTCAACTGTAGAATCTACCTTTTCTATTCTGAATGTCAGTTATTTTAACCAGCCTTATAACTAACAAATTTTTTAAGCTCAGGTTTTCAAAATCTGGCACAATGACTTGAACTAGAGTATGAATTTTGAATTAATCCATGAATGTATTGTTGCTGTGATTTTATTTTTTATTTATTTTTATTTTTTAGTTCAGCTTTTCACCAAATATATCACATCTTTTCTTCTGCTACTAATGATAATTGACTGCCTAAATCTTGTTATGAATCAATTTGCAAAACTTAAAGCGGTATCTTTCTTTTGGTCTGCAAATTTTTTAGGCCCCTACCTTCATGCAATTTCAAATTCTGAAGGATGCCACCAAAGATTCATTTAGATAAAAAGAAATTTGATATTACAGAAATCAATAACATTGTAATTAATTGTTCAAGTGCTACACTGTGTTCTTATGTATGGGCAATTTCTTTAAAGAAATACTCAAGAGATACTTCTCTTTCTGCTTTCTCCTTGTTTTTGGTCCTAGTTCTACCTTCTGTTGTCACATAATCTTTCTTCTGTGTTGACCTGTGCTATATTTATCATTTTCCATGTATTTTTATTATTGTAGATTATCTGCTGGGCTGCCAAAACAAGAGAAGGTTCTGGTTGTCGAAAGAGTCATAGAATCCTTGGGGCTACAGCCAGTGCGGGATTCCCTGGTTGGCACAGTAGAGAAGCGAGGGATCTCTGGAGGCCAAAGGAAGCGAGTAAATGTTGGGTTAGAAATGGTGATGGAACCTTCACTATTGATCTTAGATGAACCCACTTCTGGTTTGGACAGTTCATCTTCTCAGTTACTACTTAGAGCACTTCGTCGGGAAGCTCTTGAAGGAGTAAATGTTTGCATGGTGGTTCACCAACCAAGGTTAGTTAAAGGTTTGAAAATTACAAAAGTACACATTTTTAAGAAGTGTAGTTTCTTTCATCCTCCTTCGTTTATTTTTCTAGGTATAGCTTTTTCGTCCCTCTTTTATTTCTTTTGTATCCCATCTTCAATTGCTGGCATAAGGTTCTTTTGGAGTTTAGCAGAATCCTGGCTATCAAGCCTTCCTTTAGTTCATTGTTATCTCATTACCAGTCTTTTTTATTTGAAGAAATTAGGAGCTGTTATTCTTTTCAGCTTTTTTGCTCAAAAGCATTTCGATAAAAAGTGGCTGAAAATAAAGGAATAGTTAGAGGGCACAAGGGGACACTTTTTCCATCATAGTTGTTAGCGTCCAGGGGAGTACTCCTTTGACTTCTCTTTCCTCTTTTCTTCCTTTTTTGTGCCATTCTAGTATTCTACTACTTTTTCTTTATAAATTCCATTTCCTTCAAAAATAAGTACACTATTTATTTGGTGTGTTAACTTGCTAAAGTAAAAAAGAACATCGTTGAAGTGGTAATAAAAGAACTTATGGATCAGATTAGCAGAAGACAGGGATCTACATAAAGTAGAATGGATCAACTAGTTTGTGTAGCTGGCCCTAGTTGCTTGGATGACAATATCTTGTGTTGAAAGAGTCGGGATTCTGCAACTCCTGAACTGTTGACAAAGCAATTTTAGTTTTATTTATTTTGGGTGCAAAATTGAAGTGTAATATATAAAAGTAAATAAACTAGAGATCTTTTTTTTTTTTTTTGAATAACTAGAGATCTTCTAGTTTCTATATATGTAACTGAACTTCCTTTATGAGCAAAGGGTGATGAGTAATTTTTCTGCTTCAGCTACACCTTGTTCAGGATGTTTGATGATCTGATACTTCTAGCTAAAGGTGGTCTTACAGTGTATCATGGATCAGTGAAAAAAGTAGAAGAGTATTTTGCAGAACTTGGGATCAAGGTTCCTGACCGTGTTAATCCTCCTGACCATTTTATTGATATTCTAGAGGGCATAGTAAAACCAAGCTCAAGCACAGCAGTGGATCAAAAACAACTTCCTGTTAGATGGATGCTCCATAACGGGTACCCAGTACCCCTGGATATGCAACAGGCAGCTGGATTGACAGCATTCACAAATGCTGGAAGCTCAGATGTTGCTCATTCTGAGAAGCAATCTTTTGTTGGAGAAATTTGGCAGGATGTGGTGTCTGATGTCGCCTTGAAGAAGGATTATATACAAAATAACTTTTTCAAGTCAAAGGACTTATCAAACCGAGTAACTGCTGGTGTACTCCAGCAATACAAATACTTCCTTGGAAGGTGAATTAATGGTTCTCCTTTTCTTTTCTTTTTTTCATATTTTTAGCTGCATGAAACATTCTAGTTTTGTTGAGTATCAATTTGTTCAATTGCTTTTTATATGATATTATCTTTCAAACACATCATTTGATACACAAGTCCAAAGTTCATTCTTAGACAAATAAGTATTTAAAGTTGAACTCAGTAAGAAATATGGGGTGTCATAATTTTAGAATGCACAGTTCTGTCTGCATAATTCTTGTATGATCTCATTATTTCTTTCTGTAATTTCCCCCCTGTTGAAGGGTTATCTCTGTTACATGTATGAATATTATGAGGAAAAAATTCCAAATTCTGAAGAAAATATTAGAATGTTGAGAAGATAATTTTATAAAAGCTTAAGCTATTAGGATTTATGTATATCACATTCTATAGCCCTCTCTCATATGAAGTGACAGAAGTCAAATATTTGTGAGCAGTGATGATGGTTGAGAGCACTTGAACTTGAGAACCAGAGCTCTGATACCATATTGAGTTATCAATTTTCCCAAAACTTATTAGAATTTATACACACAATGTA
Organism: Vitis vinifera; assembly: GCF_030704535.1. Taxonomy (NCBI): domain Eukaryota; kingdom Viridiplantae; phylum Streptophyta; class Magnoliopsida; order Vitales; family Vitaceae; genus Vitis; species Vitis vinifera. The sequence goes on from NC_081810.1 coordinate 3,041,242, forward strand.
TATGATGCTCACATGGATATATTTATCAGCCATATCATAAACCATTGACATGAGTTTGTCTCAACAAGCATAGTGTGTTCATGTAAAAGTGTTAGTGAAGAAAAAATGGCAATGAAGGAATGACTAATTTCTCACTTTTGATTCTCAAAAAGGATGAGTACAACTTGTAATACAAGGTTGACTAAGCTGTATCTAATTTAAGACTAAATAAAGGAACCTAATTACAAGCAGATTTCTAGCGAAGAAATAAAATATATAACCATACAAATCAATTAAAATATTTATAAACAAATTATAGTCATTCAAATCTACATAATTTGTCAAATCTTCCAACAGTTAGGAGGAAGAAAGAAAAAATAGTAAGTTAATTTAGGAGATTCTAATGTAACATTCTCCAGAAGAAACAAGATGGTTTTATCCATTTGGCTACTCGGTTTAATCAAGTTTGTTGTCTTTTTAATGATTGATACTCGGTTTTTATGTTCCTATGGCTTCTTTAGGGTTGGTAAGCAACGGCTACGGGAAGCCAGGATACTAGCTGTTGATTATTTGATTTTATTGCTAGCTGGAATCTGCTTAGGAACACTTGCGAAAGTGAGCGATGCAACTTTTGGGGCACTTGGTTATAATTACACCGTCATAGCAGTTTGTAAGTAAAATGACTTATTGTGTTCTTACTGATGTATGGCTCCCTTAAATTTAACTTGCTTGCTTGACCATGGACTTATCATATTCCAAATTGGGTTGTCATGACATAGTTTGGCCTGCTTGAGGCATTACATAGCTTTGAGTGCCACTTGGTCACCTCCCATGTACAGCATGACATGCCCTTGGGAGAAAAAATTATCTGCAATATCATTTTACAATTAGCTATTCATTTGGAACCTGTTTTAGGATTGATTTTACAGATTTCTTATGGAGTCTTCTTCCACACCATGAGTTATTTCTCATCCATCCAAATTTTGGCTGCTAACTTTCAGCTCTCCTCTGCAAGATTGGGGCATTGAGATCATTTTCTCTGGATAAATTACACTACTGGAGAGAGAGGGCTTCGGGAATGAGCAGCTTGGCATACTTTCTCTCGAAGGATACAGTTGACCATTTAAATACAATCATCAAGCCTTTGGTTTATCTCTCCATGTTCTATTTCTTCAACAACCCCAGATCTTCCTTCCCTGATAATTACTTTATTTTGCTCTGCCTGGTGTACTGCGTGACTGGTATAGCTTATTTATTTGCCATCGTTTTTGAACCCGGTCCTGCCCAACTGGTGCGCAACTTGAACTTCAAGAGTCCACCTTGCTAAATTCCTTTGTTTATCAACAATAATATGCATTCCCTCCCAGTTTAATGCTACTTCTGTTCCGTGCAGTGGTCAGTTCTTCTTCCAGTTGTTTTGACTCTCATTGCAACCCAACAAAACCAAAGTGGATTTATCAAAAAATTATCTGACCTGTGCTACACCAAGTGGGCTTTGGAGGCATTTGTCATAGCAAATACTAAAAGGTTGGACATTAGCTCTCTCCATCAATAGCATTCTTTTCTGTCTGTATATTTTGGTTATGCTCTGCATTCCTTTCCTTTCTTGAATTTGTTTCAGGTATTCTGGTGTATGGCTGATTACACGGTGCGGATCACTTATGAAGAGTGGCTACGATCTGAACAACTGGGCTCTTTGTTTATCAAATCTCATCATTGCTGGTATAATCAGTCGTGTCTTAGCCTTCTTTCTTATGGTCTTGTTCCATAAAAAGTGAATTCATTCCACCAATTTTTCTTCAGTCCATTCTGTTCCCCACAATTTGTACAAATGCAAAGTTTCAATGCTAAGACACTTCCATTATAGTAACTCACATAGCCCCTAGAAGGAGTTAGGTTCTCTTGAAAACTATCATATGCTGAACTTTCAATGACAGCCTGTGATCTATGCCACATGTTTGTAAATGATAGAGAAAGCCTTTCCTACGAGAGTTTTGTTCTTCTTATATATACTTGTGGTTGAGAAAATTTACAAATAAATAAATAAAAGAAAAAAGGGTCTATTAAGGTTTAAGGATTAGTACTGCTGTAATCAGCATGAAGAAAAATGGATTTGGATATTGGGAAGAAAGTCCAGAAGAAATAGAGGAAACATGAATGTTAGGGTTCAAACATTGTGCCTATTATGCATTTAATCCATTTTGGATTGTCATGTTCACCTAAAACAGATGGCCAACATCTTCCAATTTCAGTTATCAAATTTGTGGTATTGTGTTTGATTTCTGCTTTTTTCCTTTCCCCTTTCATTTATCTTATCTGGCATACAAAATTTCAGCTGCACAGTTTAGATTTTTCTGGATCCTTCTTGGGGTACTGAGGTATGAAAATTTTAACAGAAGCTTAATTATTTTTGTGCTTTGTAGGATATATTTGTCCTCGCTCAAACATCATATATGTTTGCTAGTTCCACAACTTTCATAGTTGCTACTAGTAGTTTGGCGTTAGGGAGCAAAACATAAGGATCAGTAACTTACAAGATAAATCCAGTAATCCTCACTAATGAAGCGAAGCCACTATACTGAATTTTTGCATCCTCCACACCCAATCATGTTTGTCCCACAGTATTTAATCACTTGAATGAAATTAAATAAACCGACATCATTATCACAGTAGTAATGTCTCATGACGCTATTGCCATGGGATCTAATTTCCATTTAAAGCACACTCCATTTAATTGTTGGAGAAAAATGAAGAACAGGAAAGAAAAATTCCAAAAAGGGATTCAGAAATGAAGCCAAGTCTAAGCTAGTTCAAATAATTCGTACATGTGTAACAGCAACTTCATTCATATGCCCTACCTTAAGTTCTTCAGGTTTTCTCATATTCTGCAACCCACATAATTCATTCCTCAGTTTCACCAGCTTGAACGACTCATTTTAATGTTACAATTCCAAACTCAACAAAAAGCTCCACTGCACCAGGGCATGGGAGCAAATCATACAAAACTGGCAACTACACTCCTGGAATTCACACAGTGAAAAGCAAAAAGGTGAGTTCCATTCTCATGGATTTGTGGTCGTCAAGCAAACTATTGCATTCTGCAAACAGTACCCAAGGGGGGGACCCGTAAATCCCTTTTTTCATAATTTTAAAATGTGTATTCATTTCCTCTTCTTACTAGGCCCTCCATTTGTAAATAGTTAAGCGGAAATTTCATTAGCAAAACATGACTTGAGGAGTTCACAGAGAGAATCATGGTTTTGTCAGAGAAGATTGGTTACCTAATTATGCTGTCTCCAGAAATTGAAGCTTCATCTCCAAACCATATCCCCCATGAATTTAAGAGCTGGGACACCCCTGATCTCTACATCAACTAGGGGTGCCTGGATTAATCTCAAACGGGAAAGTTCTGGATCGTTCTGGATCATATTTAGACCCCGCATCTGATCCTGTGATATTCAGACATACCATTAAATCTGTTAAACATTTTGAGTTTGAAGAAAAATGGCAAGTTTCTTCTTCCTAGCATGTTTTGTTTTAACAAGATTTGAGAAGTGAGAAGTATCTCATAGCATGGTTGAGCAACTTCTATGTCACAATATTACTACCTTTCCAATCAAAGTAGTAAATGCAGTTTCTTATTATTATAATTATTAGTTTTTGAGAGAGTGCCCTTTTCCCCTAAGCAAAATTCACAACACAACTTCCATCCAATATATTAAAAGACTAAAGGTAGTCTTGAGGCATTTTAGCCAAATGAGGCAAAACAAGGAATAAGCCTCGAGACAGAACAAGGCGTAAGCCTCAAGGCAAAATGAGATGTAAGCTTTAACTTAAACAAATGAATAATAAAAAAATAAAAAATACATATCAAAAATTAAAAAAAAAAAACAAAAACCATAAAGTCACAAGAAAATTGAATAATAAAAAAAAACATAAATTTCATAATGATAAAATTAATTATTTGTCATTGTTAATAGCTTCTAATTTAGTTCCTTTTTCTCTCTTCTAACAATTAACCCTCTCATAGTTTCATCAAATAATTTTCAACATTACTATCACTATCACTAGTTGGATCCTCCAAAGGATACAATCATATCTAATTGTTATATTATCCTCCCTATAAGTGTTAATTTCCACCCAGTTTTCTTCTTCGTTATTTTTTCTTATCTATCGATAATAAACTAATAAATCTACACATATATAAGATCAGCCACTAGGACAGTTAATAATTCTGCCATTCTGTTTATCTACTCTTTCTTCTCAAACTCTCTCTCCCTTCCATTTAAAAGGTTAATTGGAAGTCAACTAAGTCCTTATTTTGTAAAAGGTTTAACCAAATTGAAAACCAATACAAAACTCATGAAATCTATATATCACAAGCCCACAAAATCATAGATGATAATAAAACCTATTAAAACTCATTGAATATTGAGGCATAAGCCTCTTATAAATATAATCAAAAGCCCACAAAGACCAAAAACCCTTTGGATATTTGAGGCTTAGGTCTTAATAGCCTTGAGGCTTAGGCCTCAATAGTCTCAAGGCTGTAAGCCTCGACAGGGTGAGGCTTAAAACTCAATTACCTTAACTGAGGCTATAGCCTTAAGGCTAATTCACAAAGCCTCACCTTGAGGCAAACCTCAAAGCATAAGCCTAAATAGCCTTTAAAAACACTACTTCCATTCATCGACACAATATCATCTATAATTGTTTGAACAGTCATTGTGAATCTTATTTTTCCTTAATAAAGAATTAGTATGATCTATAAGAGGATTAGGCTGAATTCCAACAGAGGTCCCTCCAACGACAAAATTTAAGCCCCACGCCCATCACATGGAAGAAGAAATGATATCTCATCTCTCCATGCTACATGGACCAATATCTAAGCACCACATACACCAGCATGACAGTCAGGTCTAAAACACCAAAAAACCATTGTACCACAGATTATTTAGCTCTATGGCCTTGAGGACACCAAAATGATAATACATCTCTCTAGCTTCATTGGTAGAGGGTGGTACCATATAGCCTAAATGCCCACCCATTGGATGGAAGCTTGAGATGTTTACTTTCTGGATGGAAGCTTGAGATCTTCTCACCTGCCAAAAAATGTGGATGCCAGACCTGGATGGGCTCCAAGGAAAAGATCTGTCTACTTTCTGGATGGAATAGACTGATTATGTGACACACTCCTACGGCGTCAAAGTAGAAGGAGATCCTCCCCTTAGATACCCTCTATTGGTGAGACAATAAAGTAAAGTGAGGCTTATTTCTCATCTACCAATGCCCCAAATTAGAAGAGTTGGTTTTATCTCCATGGATTATCTTTGAATGTGATCAATATCCAACTGGCTGTATCTCCATGCATCATCCTCAAAAATTATCTCAGCACAGCACCTTGATATTGACATGCCTACATGAACCAGAAGCACAGCTTGGGCATGTTATACGAACTTGTTATACCTCTTTGGTGACCAAGCTTTCAACTCAAGTAGATGGAAACTGAGTACTTGGAATTGGTTGGAGGATCTTGTTTTGGGGGCTTGAAACTGAGGTCTGTCAAAGCAGGAATAAATTATGCATAAGTTAAAATTATCCTGGCTTATTGAGCGGAAAGGCGGACCCAACAGTGTCAAAGGGACACATGTTAACACCAGCAGATTTATTCCCCAGGAAGGGATTCTGTTCATTATTCTATTTACTACTGTCATTTAAAGAAATCATTAGAGAGAATTTCAAACTCCTAGCAAAATTCTGTTTAGCATCACCTATAAAAAATATATAAAAAAATAAAAAATACGATTCCCCTTAGGATTGTTAAGATACCAATTAACCTAAAAACTTAAGTTCTAAGGCAATTGGCGAACTATGCTTATCATGACAGCTTACACTGGAGCTAATACTTCACCTCACAGGCAGTCTTTTGTAAAATTTGCTGATAAACTCAATAAAGAGGGGGAAATAAATATTGGTGATGTTTGATTACATGACCTCCCATAAACCAAGGTTTTGATATCATATTAAGTTACCAATTAGCCAAAAGCTTAGGTTGGTTAGCTAATATGCCAATTACATATATCATGCCAACTTACCCTTGGGTAAAGTCCTAAAAAGGATCATCACTATATTCTCCAACCCCATCTCTCCTTTCAAGTTGCCCCACTCTCCCTAGGAGTCAAATGTATCCTCATGATTCACATAATTGATCTCTCCTACTTAAAACCGTACCATCAACAAAGAAGAAAACCCGTGTGCCATGCATCATGAAAACCATTGATCCCAAGAGCTTTTCCATCTAATGCAATGCAGCACTACCTTCCAAAGGCCAGCAACCCACAGAGTGTCATAAAGCATGTCAGTGCACACGATAAAAGCCTACCCAGGTTTGGAATGAAGTTGACGGAACTTTGGATGATTTCAGGTGTTGATACAATTTCCTAACCCCATTGTCTAATCTGAATCCGGAGATGCCAACAGTAACATGAGTCAAAATCTTGTTATGCATGATGAAAGTCATAGGATTCAGGCAATCCAAATTCTAGTAACCGTGTATAAAAAAGAAAGATATGTTCTAACTCATGCTCTCAAGAGCTTTTGTTCTCATTACAGTTAAAGAAAAGAGAAGTTTGCGACGGTACCTTCCTTTTCATTTCACAAAACTTGCACTCTGATGCAGATGGAGGTAGAACCTGATTAACAACAAGTCTCTGAACTGGAACATGTTCCTTCTTCAAGGATGCAAGCAACCTCGTTGACTCACTAACCGCCATGACCTTAAAATAAAATCAAATAGCCAAAAAGTGATACTTGAAGCAATTATGCAGACACCCAATTGAAGCCCAAGAACTTAAAAAACCATATTTGCAGAATAAAGTTGCTCAATAACACGCACTGGTGATTATAAAGTTACTTCCAGTTAATAAGACTGTATGTGGGAATTCTTTTTCAAATAGCTTTAGCTGAAATAAAGGAAAACCAAGTACTTTGGAGAATCTTGCAAATAATAACATGAAAAATGTGAAAGAAGCTTCCCCTTTGAGAAACCCATCTAAAATTACAAATCCCAAGTCAATAAATGACTGCCAACATAATGTCTTGCTATAATTATTGCAGCTCCAGTTATTCTAAGAAAATATTTTCGTTCCAAGATGAGGGAAATAGTCAGCAAATGAAGAAATTCTGAATGTTTATTGACTGGAAGCAGTGGTTGTATCTCAACTAATCACTTCCTAAATCCACACAAGCCTGCAGACAGTGGCTCTGACATGGAGACTGATGACACACAGAAAACTGCCAACCTCCAAACAAAATGAATTGTATCATTGTCTCAATGACATAAATAGTGCTCCTATGCATGTGTGTGTTTGACATAGTAAAGAATGCTAAATAGGAGCTCCAAGTGCCCTTGTTACACAAGAATAGGGTTTCAATCATTCACAAGAGATTCTAAAAAGTTTCAATAATTCATTCATAATTTGTCATCTGAAAGGTTAATCATTTTGACCTTTTTCCATACTAAGTATCTAGTAATAAAGCTGAAACTTCAAAATAAATTCGGAGTTTTAGAAATCAAATTCCAGTTCCAAATGGAAATGGCGTTGAAAACCAGCTGATAACTTATGCGGAAGGAACTTGAGCTAAAGAAGTTCATTAGACCAAAACAATTGGGATCACTTTAAAAGAACACAATACAACAAAATGCACATAAACTTTCAATACTGACACTTGCTTATAATTGATGGCTTGACTTATAGCAGTGAATACTTACATTTCATTTATTACTTCCACTTATATAGTCAATAATAAGAGTAGGGTCATTACCGTTGGAATTGTTACTATAACAAACTCTGTCGTGTTTGAGTTATGGAAAAGATCTCGCACTTTTGCCATCCTCTCCCTTAGTTGCTCCAGTTTGTCAGACTAAGAAAACAAACACAAAATGCTTAGTATTCAAATGATGCAGGAATCCCATTACAAAAAGGTTCCATGCTTACAGCATCTTGCCGTGTCTCTTCCTTTCCAAAGACTGATTTGATTGCTGATGTTGCTGAAGCTAGCTTCTTCTTTAACTGAATTGGATGATCAATAGAAAAATAAAATCATCCATAAACATGAAAAAAAAAATTATAAATATCTAAATACTACCCACAAAGCTACAAGAAGATGAGAAAGGAAAACGGTTCATCAGTCCCATAATCAATCGTAGTTTTCAAAACCAGGTTGAAAATATGGAGTTTCTAACAGCAAAGAATGATAGAATAACAAGCCATTGAGTAAAAAATTCATAAAATCAGATGCTTATGTTTAGAGCCTAATGCAACTCTGCCATATTCTTCATTGATCCAGCAAATTGATTTAAACAATATGCTCAGATAGTCACAACTCACAAGCTCAAATTCAAATTTCAGATTCTCACCTTCATCATCTTGCCTATTGATGCATCCAAGAAGTCTGGCAGGGACAAAAGCCTGAGTGTATGACCCTATGAAACCGATTCACAAATGAATATTTTACCAACCAAAAGTAACTTATAAATCACATTTTTTCTTTTTTACTTACTGTTGGTGCAGTATCAAAAACTATCCGAGTAAACATACTATATTCAGGTGACTCAACAAATTGCATTACCTGGAAAGCAACTGCATAGTTAGGAAGAGCACTGAAAGGATGATACCACTAACTACAATTTAATTAAATAAATTCAGAAATTATAGGAAGCCATACATGCCTTGGAAATTGCAATAGCTTCGTCCATACCAGGCGGAGGAGTGTCCAACAACTCTCCTAACTTTAGTTCTCCTAACTATAACAACGGGGAAAATATTCAATATAAGGGAGCATAAATAAAAGTCCAACCAAAATCTATAAATTAGAATATTTTCATGGAGTGAACAGGTACTAGGCACTAGAACTCGAATTCAGACAAAAATGAAGTCAGAGGAGCTCTGAATTTAAAATCTTGGTTCTTAGAAGCTTTGGTTCTCATAGTGATGATAATCAATACCTTTAATTAGGCTTCCTGTCAAAAGGGGCTAAACTAGAAAGCAAAGAATCAGGACTATAATCTCATGGTCCAGAATTGCTCTGTGACAGAATACGACTTCTTTCATCAACTATTCAACCTAAGCCACAGTTAACAGTTTGGGAAGAGGGTATGGGAGACAGCATGGGAGATGGACATGGGAAAAGTAACCTTAAAATTCTGGGAAAAGCAATGAGATAATTAGAAACATGTGCAATTTCACTTCATTGTTGTGCAAACATTGGGAAACCCAATCAATGTTGCATGTGCACAAAGGCAGAGGAGAATTTGGTTTGCCTAGACTAAAGCATCCCTGTTTTAGCAATTTTGGCTGCTGGACGACTGCTGCTGGTGGCAGCATGACTGTCTCTTTGAAAATTTAATTAGATAATACCATGTTGCTAAGGGGTCTCTTTTTTTGTTCTCTTTATCTTTGCAGAGAAGCCTTGTATATTCCATGTGTACTTGGATTGCATCCCATTTTTTGGCACTCCTATAGGATCTGTTCACTTAGAAATTTTCTCCCACCAGTTGTATTCAGACCCAGAGGACAAACAATGTAGCTTATGAGTTGGTTTCAAGTAGTTAGATGAGGAGAATAGTAGGGTACAGAAAGTGAAGAGGAGGCTTTCAAGGCACTCATAGACTTAGGAGGGACAAAGCCCTTGGCCCATATGGTTTCACACTGTCTTTTTGGTAATATTGCTTGGCTGTAGTAAGAAATGAGGTGATGAGATTTTTTTCATAGACTGCATAGTTCCAGTTTGTTCCAGAAAAACCTTAATATCACTTTCTTGCTCTTGGTCCAAAAATGAGGGGTGGAGTATATAAAGGACTCAGTTTATTAGTGGGGCATACAAGCTTCTGGTTAAGTCTTTTTTTTTCTTTTAGGTTAAGCTTCTGGCTAAGTCTTGACAATAGGTTGAAAAGATTATTGGCAAGATTGCATCTGAGTCCCAAAATGTCTGTGTTGAGGATGGGCTGACATTATATATAGTATTGATTGCTAATGAGCTCATTAATTGCAGAATCAAAAGCTTGCAAGGAGTGGCTTGCAAATTGACTATAGAAAGGGCTTTTATGATAATGAGAATAGAGCTTCCTATATTCGGTGATGAATAGTATGTGTTTTTGCCTAACATGGATTGATTGGATAAAACTCTGCAACTCTATAGTTTGCTTTTCAGTTTTAGTAAATGGGACACCAACTGGATTCCTCCATGTTCACGAGGCTTGAAGCAAAACGATCCCATCTCCCTGGTTATTCATTTCGGTGATGGAGGCCTTCAGTTGTATCATGGACTAAGCAGTTGATGGAGGTTTCATTAATGGCTTCAGGATAGGAGGAAAGGAAGGGGCATGGTTTTGATCTCACATTTTCTTTTTGCAGATGACTTTCTTCCTTTTTTATAAAGCTAATAATGAACAATTGTCATACTTGACATGGGTATTATTGTGTTTTGAAGTTCTCTCAAGCTTAAAAAAATAGAACTGAAAATGAGTGAGCTTATTCTGGTAGGATTAGTAGAGAGGGTTGAGCAGTTGGCCTCAAGTTTTAGGTGTAGACTGGATCAGCTTCCCACTAAATATTTAGTTTTGCTCTTACAAGTCTCTTTAAATGAGTTGTAATTTGGTACATAGTAGAGGAGAGATTTAAAATAAAATAAAAAATTAAATAGATTGGCCTGTTGGAACAAGATATATCTCTCAAAAGGCGGCAGACTCACTTTGTTGAAAAGCACTCTTTCTAACCTCCAAATTTATTTTGTGTCTACCCTAGTGATTCCAAAGAAAGTGTAACTCAGATTGGAGAAAATTTAAAGGAAGTTCATGAGGGAGCAAGCTTTCCAATGGTAAGATCCATCTAGTTAGGTAGGGTCTGACATGTTTAAAGAAAAGTAAAGGAGAGCTAGCAATTAGAAGACTTTCGTTATTGAATGTGATGTTGCTTGGGAAATGGTTATAGAGATTTTACTGTGGACAAGATTGTGTTTGGAGGAGAGTCATTGTTAGGAAGGATGGAAAGATGGTAGGGGGTTGGTGCTCCAGGAGTTGAAGGGAGTCTGACGCCTGCAGCCTCTAGAAAGTTATAAGTAGAGATAGGGAAGATTTTCAAGCAAGAACCAGATCTCTATTGATGATTGTCAAACAACAAAATTTTTGACACATGCAAGTTGTAGGGAGATGAAGTTAAAGAATCATTTTTTTTTCAACTTTTTTTGCTTTACTGGTTCATAAGGATGCTTAGGTGGTGAATTATTAGGAAACAGGAGCAGGGATAATGACCTGTTGGAATCCAAGGTTTAGAAGAAGCTTCTTTGATTGTAAGTTGGAGATGGTGGAAGAATTTTTGCACCTTTAGAGCTTGGTGTACATTCAGGTCACTCTACTCATGAGCTAGTCTGGAAAGAATCTAGAAAAGGAATTTTATCAATTAAGTCATACTTTCATGGTCATGTGTTCTGCAGTTGCTTTGTCTTTCCCAGCTACATAGATTTAGGCTTCTAAGTTGTCCTCCACGATTAGCCTTTTTGCTTGGAAGGCAACTTGGGGAAAATTTCTCAAAAGTCATCATTTAATGAAAAGAGGTTCAAATTTGTAGGTTGAAGAAGAAAATTGTATGGAAGATGACTTTTCTGCCTTTTTTGGACTAGTTGGAAATAAAGGAATAGAACAACATTTCAAGGTTCTACAAACTATTTTGGTGGTTAAAGACACTTTTTAAAATCTATATTTGCTTGATCAAATTGCTTTGAAGCATAAATCAACTATTCTTAAATGGAGTATCCATAAATGGTGTCATTGGTTTTATCCTTTTTGATCCTTGCGCACCTTGTATACCTCTTATGTACTAAAGTTGTGCCCTCTTTTTTCTTGAGAGGCACCTTTTAATACATATCCTATTTGCCTATCAAGAAAAAGAAAAAGGAATTGAGAAAAATGTCTAAATGAATAGAAGTTTTGGAAAATAGGGGAAGGGGGAGGAACCATATTTCTCCAGTCAAGACAAATCCATTATTAGGACTTGGAAAGTGTTGAAGCATTTCTTATGAGATTGCAAGAGAAATCAATAAATAGGAATAGAGAGGATAGTGTGGTTTGAATGGATTTGAAGAATGGAAACTTTACCAAAACCTACTATTATTGGTTGGCACCTGGGAGATTACAGACTTTTCCTAAGGAAATAATTTGGAATTCTTAGATTTCAACAAAAATGAGGTTTTTCAGATGGGAAACAACTTAGAGGAGGATCTTTAGATCGGTTAAAGAAGAGAGGATGGGTGTTGGCAAGTGGATGTTAGCTATGCAAAGGCGAAGAAAAATCAGTTAATCACATCATCCTTTATTGTGCAAAAGCAAGGATCTTATGGCAACTAGTCTTCCCCTTATTTGGTATACTATTGTCATAGCCTTCTTCAGTAAGAGTCCCTTTTATGTTGGTGTGGGTCCTTTGTGGAGAAGAAGCAGAGAAAAAGTGGAATATGTGATTTGAGGATGTGGAATATGTGGACCAAATGGCCAAATCTTCATTTTTGTGTACTCATTTGGATTGGATTAAATTAGAAAGTTCTTTGTTGGGGTGTCAATGTCTATGTAGATTTAGTTGATTGGTTGGGTACTAGGAAAGAGGAGGGAATTGTTTTTTATTCTGTTCTTTTCTTTGCTTTTTGGCACCTTTTGTATATGGCTTGTGTACTTTGGTGCACCCTTTTTCTGGGCACTATTAATAATATTTTTGCTTGCCTATTTGAAAGAGGGTAAATATATTGCATTTCACTTCTCTCCTATGTAGCCTATTGAAGCAGGTGTTCCAATCATTTTATAAGAGGTTTTCATCAGTTTCAGAAGCAAGAAATTTGGAAGGGAGAATTGATATAGAGAATAGCATTTGAAAGCTTTCAACCTGAATGAATATAAGCTTGATCGAGGAAATAAACTTCATTATTAATACTAGTGCATGAAAAGGGCTCTAAAACAGAATGGAGTAGGAGGACTTGAAAAACATGCTGAATGACAAGTACAGTACAGGTTAGCATCAATGCTGAGTCATTCATATCAATAAGACAATAACTAATGATAAAGGCAGTGTTCACCTGATCCGCAAGCATTCCAAGGCCCATACTATCCATAAAATCTTTAACACCACTGCCACCACTTTTTTGACTTGCAGTGCGGAATTCTTCCCTAGATATCTCAGGATTTATCTGTCACAGTACTAACAATTAAAAACATAGTGAAGTATGTGGCAGCAGAACCATCATAAGTATCATTATTTATCATTACTTAGGAACACACTGCTCACCCTCCAAGTACCTCAAGAGCAAATAGTGGAGAATCTAGTCCTTCAACTGGAACAAGTGTCCCTCCACTTAAATCCTAGAGAAAATGTATAAAATGCAGTGAGTTACCATTTGACTAGATATAATTAATTCGAAAACTTAAAACATAAATAGCATTTTTAGCTCAAAAACCAACATGGTATACAGTTAGATACCTGAGCAAAAGAATCACTTAGGGAGTGAGCAGGGTCAGTTGAGACCACTATAGTGGGGTGCCCATGGTTTGCAAATTTTACAGCAAGGGATGCAGCACAACTTGTTTTCCCAACACCTCCTTTCCCACCAAGCATGTAATACTTACGCTGGGTACTGGAAACCATCTCATCAAAACCAGCAGCAGCTTCAGAGAGAGCAGCTAGTGACCTCACTGCGAGAAAAACATGCATCCAAATATCATTATAACTACTCTATAAGTGGTAAAAAATATTTCCCTGCATTGATGGATGTAGAATCATAACTTGCAAGTGATTTCCAAATAATCTGCTGGAAACCAGGGTAGCTAACAATGATCTTGTGACATTCATGTCCAAGAATCTAGCGTTTCAGGTTCACAAATCATATCCTTTACTGCTATCAATCATTTTTGGCTGTCAATAATATCAGGTATACAATGCTTTAGAAGTGCTAAGGTTTGCTTTATGTACTCCCCTATAGGACTTCATGGTAGTTAGAGTCCCAATACTTACTAGAAATTCTTATATCTGCTTGAGGTCGTCACATAAGCAATTTTCCACAATAGCAGACAGGAAAGTTAGGTGCAAATTGTAAGTTCATTTTTTTATGATAAAGGAGAAACCACAGTAAGATCTTAGCTAAATATTGTGATTCATGGCCAAGCATATGCAAATTATTCGATTTTTGTTTTTCTCTCTTTGTCATTTAGATTGCATTAGTTCTACTCTGATTCATTTTGGGTACAAAGACCCAGCAACATGAAGATTCTTCTTTTATTTCATTCACATTTTAACTTTCCTCTTATCTCTGTGGTTTTTATGTGTAAATTATGGTTTTCCATATATGCCCATCTTTCTTATTTTTAAAGTTCCATATTTTTTTCCTTATAGAAGAAGAATTGGATTAACAACTTCTCAAATTCCCAACAGGATCTACTTTGCATTTTCATATAAAGGGAAATGATGATCCAAAACCAACTAAAAATATTAGAGAAATAATGAAGAAAAAACATGAAGCCGTCCAGTGTGCTGTGTTTCTTCAAGCCTCTAACTACTGTGTCAGTTTCCAATCACAATAGGCACACAAATGCCAACTTATTGAAACTAACCTCCGTTTGCCTGCTGAGAAAATGTACCAAAACACAAGAAACCAAAATTTCCCATCATTTATATCCAAGAAAACGAAGAACCACGAAGAGAAATAGATTATTACCTTGAATTGGGTTTTTGAACGGTTTTGTATTGATTGGACAAGATATAGAGTTGAAGCGTCTATTAGTGATTGTACAGAGGGAGGTGCAGTTTTGTCCTTTTGATATGCGATGGAACACCGCCGCCATTGCCATGGAACTGTTAGTCGCAGAGAGCCTGCGAATGGAGACCAGCGAAACGGAGGAAAAACAGCGATATGCCATTTCCTTTTCTGTTTGGCTAGTCGGAAAACAAAAAGCACGGGACAACGATCGAGCAAACTAAAAAATGTACGGGAGAATTATTTTTGGGGTAATACTCCTAAATTAAAAAAGGTTTATATAACTCTTCAAATTGAATTGAAGGATATGAAATAATAACGGATAAATATATCCTTTAAGAACACATATAAAATATTTTATAAAATTAAGTTAAATAATTTTTTTTCAATAATTTTTTTTTCAAAAATACTAAATTAAATAAAAGTAGTTTTCAAAAATATTAAATTAAATAATTTTTTTTAAAAAATATTAAATTAAATTAAAGTATTTTAAAAAAATATTAAATTAAATATTTTTTTAAATATTAAATAAAATAAATTTATTTTAAAAAATATTAAATTACATAAAAGTATTTTTTAAAAATATTAAATTAAATAAAAATATTTTTCAAGTCTTGGGTTCAATTTGAATAATTACATGAACCTTTTGTTAATTTGGGGGTTAATCTACCCCAAAACATAATTCTCCCAAAATGTATTAACTTTCGCTGGGACCTGGAGGAATTCTCATACGAGAATTAGGCGCCTCTGACTGCGAAAAAATTAAAGTTGTTTTGGTAGGAAAACTTGGAATTTTTCAACCTCTTATTTATTTTTAAAAAATATTCTTCCTTTAGAAAATTGTTTCTAAAAATAAATGCATTTTTTTAATGTATTATTTATACTTTTGTTTCTAAGACAATTAATAATAATTTTAATTCCCATTCACCCTTTCCATTGACTCTATATGATAAAAGCTTTTAAGTTATGTTTGATTTATTGGAAAATACTAAAAAAATGTAAGTAAAAAAATGTTATGTATTTTAAAATTATTTAATTTTTATATTAATAAGTTAAAATGAGTTTGAAATAGTAAATAAAAATAATTTATTGATTTTTAATTTTTTTTTTCACTTTTTCTTGTTTTCTACTTTTTCTTTGTTTTTTTTTTTTTTTTACATTTTTCCTCAAATTTTTTAGAAATCAAACATAGCATTAGAGTACGAAAAATAAGTGAATGTTTCGATTTCATTCATATATGAATCTATAATAATATAGAATATAAGTGTTTTTAATTTTACGAAATTATGGTATATAGTTCAAATTTAATTTAAAAAAATGATTAAAGTAAATAAACTTTTCATTTAGATATGTATACGTGACATTCTCAATTTATAAGTTACAATATCGATTTTGGATTGCTTTTGTTTAAAATTGTTCAATTAACTATAGTTGGTTGAAAATTATTTTTAAGTAATTAAATGTATTTATCAACATCAAGATTTTAAATAATAATTTATTGAAGCTAAATGAATCTTTTTTTATTCACAAATCATCTAAACTTAGAAATACATAGTTTTGAACCAAGGGATGCAAGGTTTTTCTCTTCATGAGGTCCACCTATATCTTCAACTCATCCTATTGCACCTTTAAGAGTCCTTTATCCTTATCGAACCCATTCACTCATTGCAAGTAGACTTGTCTTCTTCACATAAGAAGGGAAACCCTCTTAAAATGATCTCACCAATGCGGGTGGTGCACCCATGGTCATTAGAGAAGGTGAATTGTGTGAGTGTAGTTGTAACTACAACTCATCATCATCCTGAACAAGCTTTTCATTACGATGATTAAGAAAAAAAATATTATTTGCTCAAATTGCTCTTGTTATTATTGTCATTGATCTCTTATATATTACTAAAATTTGGAAAGAAAAGTTAAAGATGTTGGATATGTAGAAGTACAAGGAGGATATTTTGGTTATGAATGACAAAATGGTGAGTTTTTCTTGAATACTTAAGAAATAAAATAAAATAAAATAAAAAGAAGTTAAAGAAGTTCGATATAGAAAAATATAAGGAGGGTATTTTGATTAAGGACGATAAAAGAGTTAGTTTTCTCAAATATTTATGTTAATCATAAAATTTGTCCTAAATTTATTTTTACATTGTTTTTTAGCTAAATTTTAACCTTTGATTTTAAATTTAATATATTTACTTTTATTTTTTACCCGCTTATGCCATTTAAATTTTTTTCATTATTTTATATTTATTTTGTATTTTGTTATTTTATTTTTTATTATTTTTTCTTCTCATTCCCCCACCTCACATCATTTTTCTCCCCCATCTACTCTACCCACTCTCTCTTATGCCCATGCCCACCACGTATGAGACCCATATAAATTATCAACCCACACCAACCTCCTTATTTTATCTCTTCATGGCTTGACCTGTCACTAACCCCTGACATTGCATCATACTTCAAAAATTAGTGAGATACTTGGGTTTTAGAAAACAAAAAAAGAAAAAAAAAAGAAGGAAAAAAAAGGAAAGAAATGCATGTAGTTTCATTCCTATAATGTCAAAAGACAATTATTAGAGTTTGAAAAAATAAAATTGAAAGGAAGAATATGGATATATGAAATCGCAAGAAGGCATTTTGGACACTTCAAAAATTAAGAAGAGAAGGGGAGATGATCCAATCGTGGAACCACAATAGTCTACGATTGATCAAGATAAGTAATTTCCATTTTCGGTTCTAAGTTGAGTTGGGTCGAGTTGGGCCGAGTTTGAGCTAAGAGTAATACTGTAGTCCAGCCCACAACTTCCATAAGACCGAGTTGAAGGCAATGGAACCTACCCTTTCGGCCTTCTCCGGGTCAGCCCGACCCCGCTCGTTTAAGCGCCGGCGCCAATGACTAGATTTTCAGCCACGTAAATGTACCATCTACACTTGTTGTTAAAAAGGCATGGCCATAGTCCATGTGGCATCACATGTAAATGCCACGTGCCCAAGTTATTCCAGCATTTAAGACTAAATCGTGGCATGCGATTTTTTTACTATAAAAGGTTATGATTTTGTCATATACAATCCCAAAAGTTTCTTCCAAGATAATCTTAACTACGATATTGTGTAACATGAATTTTTATTTATTAAAATAATAGTAATTTATTTAGGCTAGGATTGGTTTGAAAAATATAAGAGAAAGAAAATAAAATTTTTCTAAAATTTAAAATTAATAAGAGGAACATTTTGTCCTTTTTTTTTCTCATATTGTTCATAAGTTAAATATAACCTAAAATTAATAATGTATTATAAATGCATTGCTCAAAAAAGTCAATATCATTCCTAAAACATTTGTATTTGGTGTCATAATTATTATAGTAAAAAGAAAATAGAAAATATGCAATAATACAAGAAAAATGGTCTAGTCCCATGGCATATTTGGTATAAACAATTATAATGGTTTGTTATTATATTGTGTATCTATATAAAAAAAAATATCATTAATTAAATGATATCGTATGTATAACTTAATTTTTATTATTTTATATGGAAGTTCCATTCGTTTGTACCATATAGGGATATGATTATTTTGCATATTGATTCCATTCCATTTTATCTTAATCTCATTCATTTTATACCTTTTTATTATTCTTTTATATTTTGATATTATTTATTTGTACTTTAATCTTCTTTATTTGTAATCTAATTTCGTATATTTATCTGGATTTAAAGTTTTGTTAAGATCAAAGATTTAACATCTCATTTAAAAATCAATTGATTGTTTCGTATATTTATCTGGATTCAAAGTTTTGTTAAGATCAAAGATTTAACATCTCATCTGAAAATCAATTGATTGTGAATAGAGTTAGATGTTTACATGGTTTGAAGTTACATGCATTCACACTTGTCTTGAGGTTGACCATAAGGTACACAATGGATCTTGACTCTCCCACACAACACTCTCATATTGGCATCTCAATGCTTTGACTTATCATTTGAAAATCAATTTGTTGTCAATGAGATTATATCTTTATATGGTTTGATGTTACACTCATTTATACTCGTCTTGGGGCTTAGCCATTTGAGGTACACAATGAATCTTTGACCCTCTCACACAACACATTTCTTGGAGCTTTTGACTTATCCTAAGACTTATTACTGTGCTAAACATCTCCGGTTTTACACACTCATCCAAGGTCATTTTTCACGGGAGCAGGATTATTGCATACCTGGTATATATAACAATTGGGTAGCTCTAGTGTTTTACTGATCAGCGATTAAAAAAAAGCATGTTTAAAAAACAAATTTTGTGAAGATATATCACTGTTTACTTTTGCTTGAGGTTATTGAATCGAATACGATATGATGAAAATCTTACTTGGTACGGGGTGAGTGGCCTTTTTCAGTCATTTTCCATAAAGAAATGGAACTTAAGTAGGCGGAGAAGGGTGTGGTAAAGCCATAGAAAAAGGGAAAAGAATGCAAGTGCAAGCTACGCCAAGTCAAGCCCGACCACTAAGCAAGTATGCAAAGCGAAACGTCCTACGCACACATCCACTTCAAGGGACGGTTGGGTGAAATGAAGAGGAGATTAGGGGATGATGGTCAGTCTGCTGAAAGCTCCATCTCATCTTCTGAATATGAGGATCTAACTCTATTTCCTTCAAGTCGAATGTCAACAACAACAACTACTTCTACAACTACTACTACTCCCTCTTCCTTTCCCTCTACGCTTCACTCTCTCTCTCTCCGTCAGTTTGATCCTCAAAACAACGTCGCCGTCCCGGGTTTCTCCAAGCTTTCTTCTAAGCGCTGGGGCTGGCTGACCTTCAAGTTGTCTCCCTCGTCACTCATGGCCACCCCCGACTACGATCTCTCCCTTTACCAGCCTACGGAGATGGTGAGCATTCATTCCTTCTTCTGGACAAGAGTGGTTTTCTTGCGTTGTTTCTAATTGTTTGTTTGTGGTTACAGACCAAAAAGAAGCCTACTGGGAAGCAGAAGAGAAAGGAGCTTGAAATGGAGGTATGTCTGGGCCTGTAGTTACTGTAGCAGTTGTTATTCTATGTATTGATTGATTTCTTTGTTATCTTAGTTTTTGAAGGAAACAAGAATAAGTGAAAACATCTGAAGAACATGAAAAATGAAATTTTTTATTAATTAATATGTAAAATTTTTATAAAATTAAGGAGATTGATCTTCATACATGCTGAACTTCTCTACCGTATTATGAGATCATTGGAGAAATACTCATAACAGATAGAAGGTAGGTTGCTGTCCCAAAGTATATAAACCAACTTTGTTTTGGGATTTTCTTTTGATCATTTTTAGCCCCTAACGCCCAACTTTTCTTTTTTTAAGAGCATTACAGTGATTTCAAACTTAATTTCTCAATCATCTTGTGAGAAAAAATGGTACACTACTCTACTCCATCAGCCCCCTAGTATGGGAAGTACTTGAAGGCTCATCATTTCCATTTCCCACCCATAAAAGGGAAGAAAACAGTAAAGGAAGGCCATACCTCTGCTACCAAAACATTAGAAAACTTTGCATAAAATTGCTTTTCTCCTTAAGAGATGTTTCCTCTAAAACACTATCATTCTTGCAAGGAAAATGCCACTTTCCCCCTTTAGAGTGTCTGAATGTTTCCTCCAAAAGATACAATTGCATGTGCTATTAATTATTATGATCTTTCTTGGGTAGAATTAAGTACGGTCTTGTATATGGTGCTTTGTTAGAGAACTTAGTGGGAGAATCTAGTTGAAGAGAGCAGCATTGAAGCTAGTAGTTATATGCATGTATTTATTGACAGAGCTTCATTGATGCAGGTTTCTACTCTTCAAAAACTGTTGCGTAATGAAAGAAAGGTACATGAGATTTTGGAGAATGTACATAATCGAAAAGATGGTTCCCCAATTTACATACCTAACTTCCTTCCTCCTAAGGTAATTGATCTCTCTTTTTTTTCCCTTCTCCTCCTTTTAATTATACAGAAATTTTCTTGTTCTTAAAGACTCTTCCATGAATTGTGTAGATGAAGGAGCTTTTAGCTGAAATAGCCATGGTTGAGGGGGAGATAGCTCGCCTACAAAGCCAAATAAGAGAACTTCAAAATAGTTTGGATAAAGAAAAGGAAGTCACTAGAAAATCCAAAAACAAACAAGGGCAGTTTGAGACGAGCATAAGCGGTCCGTATTGCCTTTTACCGAGTCCACCAATCGCAATCCCCCCCAAGAAAGGAACTAGTACTCCTGAAAGATTGTCATTTGAGACAAAGGCATTGCATTTCATTACTAAAGCTATAAAAGGGGACTATAATCTCAATAATTTCAGTATAAATAACAAAATGGGAAGCACAAGAGAATTATCTGAACATAAGGAAAATCGTTTCCGTGAAGAGGTTGGATTTCTAGAGAAGGTTCCAAGAAAAAGTGGGCTATTGAAGCCACCCTCGCCCCTGCGAGACCCACGGCATCCAACCCCAAGGGTAAGCTCAATGTCCATTTTAATTTTATCCTCAGCTGTCATTCTGTTCTAAGCATTCTGAAAACAATAGTTCATCCTAAAACAGATCCTCAGGTCTTTGGTCTTTGGTTCCCTAATATAGAAGTCCCATCTTAATACATTATGGCATGATTTACAATGATGCATATAGAATTATAGCCAGATATTGATTGCTATTCTAAGTTTCGAATGACTTTTTTTCAGCCAAGAGAACGTAGCTCAGAGCTCTTCTCTGACCTCCCACTAAAACCTGTGTCTCAATCAATCCAGCCAGAGGAGATCAGCCAGAAGTGGCAGCCCAACAAGCTATCCGAGAGTATCATGAAGTGTTTGCTCTTCATATTTGTGAGACTGATCAGAACCTCTAGAACAATGGAACTGGAGAAATCAGGCCCTATTTCCAGGTCAATCCAGTTCTCTTTAAGCTCAGTAAGCTTTAGGGTCGATCCCAGCTTAAACCCAAAGGCGAGCCCCCTGCCACAGAAGGATTCAAGACAACAAGATCCATATGGTATCTTTGATATCGAAGAATCTATTCCAAGGGACATTGGCCCCTACAAGAATCTGGTTAGATTCACATCAAGCTCCTTGGACCCCAAATGCATCTCAAATTCGAGTTCCATTCCTTTGCTACAAAAGTTAAGGTACTTCAAGAGACCTTCAACAATAATTTTTTTATTTATAAATTGCTATAGATAGCACATAATTTGCCCTCATGATTTGATTTACATTTTCCTTTTGTCCTTGTGGACTAACAGGATCTTAATGAACAATCTCCAGAAGGTGGACTCAAGAAGCTTGACTTATGAACAGAAACTAGCATTCTGGATCAACATGTACAATGCTTGTATCATGCATGTATATTATTGGAAAAGCCGATTTATTTTTTTTCTTTTCTCGTTCTGTTTTAAACTAATCTTACTAAGATAGGGTCTACCCAATGCCTTTAGAGCTACAGCTCTGCTGTACTGAGTATGCTTACTAGTGTATCAGGATAGCCTCAGAAATCTTATCTTATTGGTCTCTTTTGTTTGAAGTGCTTACGCTGTGTTTTCTTGCATTTCCATTAATGCAGGGATTTCTCCAATATGGGGTGCCTTCTAGTCCGGAAAAGCTGATTACATTGATGAACAAGGTAAACTGTTTTATCAACATCTTAGAACTGCAGCCCAGAAATTTATCTGTGTCTCACACAGATGTCTGGTTACTATATTTGAATCAACTGATCGGTCTATCAGCTAAATTCAACAAACCTTTGGGGGCTGTTTAGTTGTGGTGATCATAGTGATGACTCTTGATGGTTTCCCTTCAGGCAACCCTCAATATAGGAGGCAACATAGTAAATGCTCAAGCTATAGAGCATTTTATTTTGAGGAAACAAGCAACTTCTGTGATAAGAGGGGTATGGTTTAACTTATACTTTGCAAGGATCATCTGTCCTTCCATTGTCGATAAGATTGTATCCTAAAACATGTTCTGTTGGTAGGCTTACTGGAAGGGAGAAAAGGACGATAAAGAAGCCATCATTCGCGAGCTTTATGGGGTCCAACCATTCAATCCTAATGTCACATTTGCTCTGTGTTGTGGAACCCGTTCTTCTCCAGCCGTAAGTTGAAAAATCAAATTCAATTTTTCTTTCAACCCTTTCAATGCTGAAAATCTAAAGTGAATGTGCAGGTGAAAATATACACAGCTGAAGGTGTGGTGGCTGAGTTGGAGAGGTCGAAACTAGAATACCTGCAAGCTTCAATTGTGGTAGCCAGCACAAAAAGGATTGCAGTCCCAGAGCTGCTGTTTCGAAACATGCTTGATTTTGCACAAGACGCGGACTCATTGGTCAAGTGGGTTGCAAACCAGTTGCCTACATCCGGGTCATTAAGGAAGTCGATGGTGGATTTATACAGAAGCCATACCATTGGAAAGCTACCTAACAGCATTGACAACATTCCGTATGAGTATGAGTTTCAGTATCTGTTGTCCGTGTAAACTTCCCCATCATCTTCAAGCATATGCCTAATATGTTATATTTTGCTAAGTGACAAAAGAAAAGAGGAGGAATTGTTTCCCTCATTTGTTAGTTGTTTGAGTATGATATTTGCTCGAGTTTCTTTGCATATTATAGCCTGGAACTACCAATTGTTTTAAAAGACTACAACAAATATGCTTTTTGTCACGATTTTTTTTTTTTTGTTGTCATAAACTAGATTTTATGGCAAAATGTCACTTTTAGCCACAAATTTCCTTGTTATTGCTAAACATATGACCCGAATAATTCTTACCAAAATATATGACATTTTATGATGAATTCATCTTTTTGCCACAAAATTATTTGTGGTAAAATATTCCTTGTTGCTATGAAATTGCTTTTTATTGCTAAAAATACAATTGGAATAATTCAACTTTTTGCCTCAAAATTATTTATAAAAAAATATTACTTTTAACCATAAATTTACATTTTGTCTTTAAAATTATGATAAAAACAATTTTCATGAAGTATGTGACATTCTGCTACGAACTTTACTTTTTAATATGAAATTATTTATGAAATTTCTTAGATAACTCAAATGGCTTAAATAAAGGTTATTTTAATTAAAGTTGTCTTAATATGTTCTTAATTTTAGATAATTTCTTCTACTCTATTAAAACTAAGAAATATGTTGACATAATTATTTTGTTTTATGATTTTCTTAATATTTGTTGCATTAGAAGTTCTTTGATCGCGGTCTTAGTTTTAAAAGATGATGTTCTTACTATTGTTCCATCATTATTGTTATCTATCTTAATTTCGATAGGTTAGATGGATTGGATGATGACATTAGCACTAGTCTTGTACTATTTAATATTTCTTAAGCTATCATTGATATCCTTGAATGGATAACTAGAAAGTTAATCTTTCTTAATGGTATGTTTGGATGGTTAAATATAACATGAGATGGGATAAGAAATGGATAACATATCGCATCCTATGTTTTGGTAGTGGGATAATTAAGATAGGAATGTAATATAATTTTTATCTTAAACATTGAAAAAATAATATATATATATATATAATTTAAATTTTTTATTTTATTTACAAATTAAATATAAGTATGACATAATATATCTCATTAGATATATTACCTTAAAATATCAAGTATGTTCGATTTAATATCCAAGGTGATTATATTTCATTGGATATCATATCCTATAATATATATACATTTTCTATCCAATGGGATATGAGATTCTATCCATATTGAATATGATATCTTATAATATACATGTTATACTTTATCGTATCCGGTCAACCACATGTAGCCTAAAGGGTTTGAACCATTTCCAATATGTAACATAAGTTTGGCATTTTCTTAGGTAATAAAATTATTCTTGATATATAGTTCTAAAATGACACATTATTGAAGCACCATAATTTTTTTTTTCTCAAAGAAGAAATCTTGTCTTAATAAATTCCTTATTAATCACAAATTCTTGACTTATCCAACTCATTTGGGAATATATAGGTGACATATCAAGTGATTCTTGTGTCTTTTTATTTTATGAATAAAAGGGTTGTGTTATATTTGTGTAGACTTAATATTCTTAGGTTTTGATGACATGGATCCTTTTTCCATCTTAGTGATCCTAATAGGAATGAATGAGCATGATCCTTTAGAGGGTTCATATTTTGAAATTTTAGGAATCAAATGTCTAAATGAATTAGAGAAGATCATATCCCCTTTTCCATAAGGATATTAAACTATTTGTTAAATTTTTTCTGTTATTTGTTTTGTAGATGGAACAACATTAAGAAAATGCCATGACTCTAAGAAATTAACTTCATTCCACACAACTTTCTTAGGGATGATAAAGTTAGGCTTGTTATCAAATCTTATTAGAAGGGAATTGTCTCTCCTTTAGGACTGGTGCATAAAGCTCTTGATCCTACACTAATAGTTATGCTTTTATAAGCAAATATGATAATTGTGGAAACTAGACTATTTCTTTCCTTAAACTTAAAACCTATGAATAACAACTCAATCTAAGATATTAACACCTCTTAATCTTATTATTTAAAATAAAGTCAATGAGATAACTTCAAACAAAAGCTAAAGGGTTCACATGGAGATTCTTCAAACAAAAGTTAAGGCATCTTAAGCTGAAAAGTTAATATGCCTACAGTAAAATTGGTGTTCACATAACTATAATAAGATTTTTCAACTAATGGCTAGAAGATTGGTGCTCACATGACTATAATAAAATTCTTTGGACAAAAGTTGAAGATTCCACATGGATTTCAATGGTCTTATAGGATCCTTAAGTTCTTTATTAAAAGCTCTTGCAAGGGTAACAGAAGAAAGTTTCTTTTTTCCTCATCATTTCCACCTCTCTCATTTCTTTATCTTTTTTTTTTTTTTTTTTTTCTTTTGATGTAAAGTAAAGGAAGTTTTAGAGTTTTCATTATAGGTTGTTTCTCCTTATAAGTTTTAAATTTAATAGATATTAAGATGTTTTCATGTGCAAATATTTTCATGTTCTAGTATTGAATTTTGCTTTCACATTTTCAGTTAAGTTATTTTGATTTAAAATATTAGTTTAAACCAAACAAGAATTCTTACAAAAGTAGAATTGAGGTTGAAAATTTGGATGATAATACTTTTAATGGAATGAAGTTTTTACTATGAACAATGAAGAAGAGTTATACTTTTAGAGTTGCACAAAAAAACAATGTGTAGGCAAGATTTGTAGTTTAATTAGCTATTGATAATCTATATGCTTATATAATATTTTATTTTTATAAAATTAAAATTTTTATTTATGTTGTATTTTGATTTTATAAAATAAAATGTTTTCTTATTATTTAATGAAAGGGCATAAATATTATTTTTAATGACTAATTTCCTTGTTAGATAAAATATGTTTTACTATTTTTATATTCAAATACTAAAAAATTAATCATATTTTTTCAAATATTTTTGTTTTGTTATATGTTATCCTAATTTTCCTAAACATAAATGTTTAGTTTGAGTATATTTTTGTTTTCCATTTTTAAAATATTGGAACTCTTGTAGACTTATCTTTGAAATATAATGATTTTTTAAAACGGTTTAAAAAAATTAAGCTACTAATAATTTTTTTCTATTTTTAAAAGTTATTTTTAAAAAATGAGGTAAATTCATACATTTTGTGTTGTAGGTCTTAAATTTTAAATTTGTATATAAGAGTTATTACTATTTTTTATTTTAAAAAATTAAAAATAGGAAATACATGCAATGACCAGTTTGATGAAATGGACCTCTTGGGAGTTGGACCATCGACGAACCATTCGGACTAATGGTCCAATCGTCGATGGGGACTCGAGCCTTGGATCTGTGCTTAACAAAATGAACATCTAACCACTAAGTTACTTAAGCACTTTGTTAAATAGTGCAGTAAGCTATATATTAATCTTCTTTATTAATATTTATCATATAAAACATTTAAGCAAATATAAATATTTACATTTAATTTTATTTTTATTATAATTATTAAGGAGAAGTATGAAAATATTATAAATTCATTAATTTAATAATTTTATAAATTCTAAAATAATAAATTACATAGATATATAGATAGAATTAAATATTATAATTCTTTTCATCTTAGATATGTCTTCAAATTTGAATGTTATATAGATTCTATTTAATAAAATCTAAAATATTAATACATTTATATTTATCTTCATCATTTAATTTGACATATCAATTACATAAAATAAAATATTATTTAAAAATTGAATTATATCTATATATTTTTTTATTTCTTAATTTTTTTTATTTTAATAAAATATAAATTATATATTTATGAAGTCACCGATTCGATAATTGATTCGACCATTAAACTATGAATCGATAGCTTTTCTGATTTAATGATCAGTTAGATTTTTAAAACATTGAAAATGACACCTTAAAAATCAATTTTCTATTCACATACTTGAAAACATATTAAATTTTAAGTTTTAAAAATAAAATAAATAATATCTAAATGATACCAAAAATTTTAAAATTATAAGGTTTATTTAATAATTGTTTTCGAGAACAAGTTTTTGTTCTTTAGAACATAACCATGAAAACATGTTTGATAACCAAAAACTGTTTTTTGTTTTTTAAGAATAGAAAATAAAGTATTTTCAGATAATATTTATTAATTATTTTCTATTATTTTTATTTATTTTTTAAGAGCTATTTTAAAAAATAATTATACATACATATATAATGATTAAAAATAAAACACTAGATATAAAAATTATTTTTAAAACATATTTAAAAATATTAAAAATAAGTTAAAAACATTATAAGTTTTCAAACAAACTTTTATTTTATAAAATATAACCGTTTTAAAAAAACCATTCCAAAAAACTATTTTTCAGAACCGCTTTCAAAAACAATTACCAAACAAACCTATAATATCTCAAAATACATTTTAGAGATTTTTTTTTTTTAATTTCAATTCAAGCTCATGCCCATTATTTAGGGAATTTGATAAGAGGGTTTTTTTTTTTTTTTATGTTCTCAGACATATAAAAAATGGTGACACGACAAATGCTAGTCTAAATCATCTGTATTTTGGGAATGATTCACTTGCTTTATATTTAGCTTTATATCTAAGTTATAATTCTTATATTTTAATCCTAATTTTGAGTTGGATGTGAAAGTTTTTTAGTAAAGAAGTCCTAGGTGAGGTCTCATCATTGAAGGGGAATCAAATTGGAATGAAAAAATGACAAAAGGGAAAGGGAAGAAGCCCAAGTTGGCCCATGGAATGGAACCAAAACATTAGGGCACGTTTGATTCCAAGAAAAATTTAAGGTTATGTGTGGTTGGGAAAGTGGGGAAAAAAAATGAGGAAAAATAATTATCTCAAATTTGATTATATTACAAATAAATATAAAATAATAAAATATAATTAAGGTTGTATATTTTTAAATAATTTAGTTTTTACATATAAGAGTTAAAATAAGTACATATAAAAATTAAATTTAAATTATGTTTTTTTTATTTAAAAAATTCCTTCTTTTTCTCTTTATTTTCTATTTCTTGCAGTTTTCCTCACATTTTTTGAGAATCAAACCTAGAGTAGCAGTACATTTGGTCCCCACAAATTTGAGAAAAAAATGTCAAAAAAATAAACAAATAGAAAAAGTATAAAAAAATTATATTAATTTAAAAATATATAAGTTTTTAATTGATTTTAATTATATTTGATTTTTTCTCATATTTTTCTTAATAAAACCATCTCTAATTGTTGTTTTGTTTTATTATTATGGATCTTTATTGAGTTTTTTTTTTTTTTTTTCCTAGTCATGACATAAATCATATTGCTTGAAAGAAATAAAAAATATCTTAACTTGTCCTGATTAAGGAACAAAGTGGTCGAAGATCAGGTTGCTCGTAGATTTAATAGTCTATCATTAGCTCGGATCGATCTATTATTGCCACCTTACTTGCTTCTTCAAAAACAATAATATAAAAAAAATCAGTTCCCTTAAAATTTTGTTTTCTTTTTTAACTACTTAAAAAAAATTAAACATAATATTTAAAAATTAAGTATGACCTTAATATCGAACTGGTATCAATTTAAAAGTAGGATAAATCATAATACATTACACGTATAGTTTGAAGTCATTATTTTATATATGCATTTGTATCTTAATCCTATTTTTTCATACTTTAATTCTAGAATCTCAAGACTACATTTTCTCATATATGTTCAATTATTTCATCATCATATATTTTCAAATTACCATATTCCAGACATTTATTCATTCAACGAACAATTCCCTGATACACAGTGGACTACTGGAGGAGTCACATGCCCACTGTGGCTTTCTAGTCATGGGGACCTCTTGTCACTTCCATCATTACTTTCTCTTCTTTGACTATCCCCTCTTGCTCGTGACTCCATACCACTCTCCCACAAACTCCACCATCTGATATGACCGCCCCTCTTTTTGGCTTGTCCATTTTCATTTTCCTCTTGTGAGTTTTCACATATAAAATAAGTCTGCTATCGTATTCCTTGTTTCATAGATCTGGTTGTTGGGTAATAGCTACGTTCAATCATACACAATTTATTTATTTATTTATTTTTTATCAAAATTTATAATTTTTGAGCTAAATATCTTTAATGTCCTTTTTGGATTTAAAGTTTTAAAACATGGGGTAAAACAAACCTTAATACAAACACCCATGTTGACATCAAGATGAGGATCGATTCTAATAACATATATAACGATTTATACCTAATTATATAAATATTATTCATTTTAAATTCAAAAGATTCATCATAACTTTTAAATGTTTTTATAAAAATAAAGAAGTTTATATTTATATAATATCAAGAATTTTATTTTATATCCAACGATGAAATTTCATAAGCTACCTCAACTCTCATTATTCTTTCATATATTTTTTTAATTTATGATCTTTAATAATTTATTTGCTTGATATAGTTTTATTTTTTAGCTTTATATAAAAGTTTTAGTCAATGCCATAATAAATACAAATATATATAAAAAAGGGATAATATATTTTGTAAATTAAAATAATAATTTAAAAAAAATTTGAAATATAAATATAAGAGTTTGTCGGTAATTGTATTTAAAAGAAGTTTTGAAATTTTTTTAAAATTTTTTTTAATGTTTTATAAAATAAAAACTTGTTTTAAAATTTAAAATATTTATAATTTATTTTTAATATTTTTAAAAATAATTTTTATGTTTAATGTTTTATTTTTAATTATTTTATATGTTTGATTAATTAATTTTTAAAATAGTATTTAAAAAAATAAGTGAAAATAATATAAAATAACTAAAAAATGTTTTTTTAAAAAAATATATATGTTTTATGGTAAAACGTAGTTTCCTTCATTTTCATTCTCAAAAACAGAAAATATACCTTTTTTTTTTTTTTGAAACTCGGATCCGACCCATTTTCACCACTCCAAGAGAAAAATGGATTGTCTTCCATACAAGAGTGAGAAGGAAGCGCGTGGGAGACCAAATCACATTTTCCAAGATCACGCCGTCCCTGACCGACTGACCATCTCCACTACAAATCGTACTAACGCCGTCATTTGCATGGACGGCGGGTGAGCAACGGTCAGACTCAGGTGCCCACGTGTCGAGAAGCGGACTCCAAACCACCTCTTGGTTCCCACTCTATTAACCATTTCACGTCCGTCCCATAACATAAAAAAGGTAAAGAGGTTCTCTCTCTTTCATTCTCTCTCTACTTTCCTTGTTCCTTGTTCCTTGTTCTAGCCTCTCTCTCTCTAAATTCATAGTCGGTTTCAGCTTTTCGGTTCCAGAAATTCTCTCCGCTTTCTCTGACACTATAATGTGGTGTTTTCTCAGTCGATTTTCTCTGTAAATTCCAGTGTTTTGGGTCTCTGAATCGTTTCATGAGGTAGTCTTCTAAACTTCTTTTGTGCGTTTACTTTTGAATACTCTAATCTGCATTTCTGGTTTTCTTTTGTACTGTTTGGTTAGCATGGCTTTGTGGAAGTGACTTTTTTCGCTTTTGAAGCAAAAGCAAGCTAATATTTCTCAGTTCCTGCTTTAAAATGCAGGAAAAATACTTGTAAACTACCGAAAGAAGATGCTTTCGTTTTCGAATTTCCTTTTTGTTTTCTTTCCGGTTTTGTTGTTCATGTTTGTATTTACGGTGCGTTGATTTTGTGATTTTCTTTCTTTTTGGATTTATTTGCGGGAATGTAACGGAGGGGGGCAGAGGCATTCTCTTAAGCTGCCTTGGGTTCTGAGAAAATGTAGGAGACAAAATAAGAATTTTGAACCTTATATCAGTGATTAAGAACGTAGGAGACTCAAGAACCTGAATGAACTAAGCCTCATACGAGTGTAAAACTATTTGGCCTAAGTGAGTTGAGTTATTTATAGTACGTGTAAGCATAACAGAAGGAATGATATTAACTATTAAAAAAATTGTAGGGGAAAAGTTTAAGACTTAAAAGTTTTATTTTTATTTTTAATTACCTTTTCCTCCATTTTCTCAGCAACCGAATTTGGTTGTCCATGGGAATTGAACGGTTTTGTTGTTTCTTACCTGGTACTTGAAGGTGGAAACTAGTTATTATGTTCGCAACCTTATCTGGCGATGGTGAAAAGTTGGAAGACTCAATAGTGAGGAATCTAAAGTGAGGTTATAATATCATTGGGTCAATAATTGATGTCCGATGCCTGGAAATTTGAGACTGTTAGCTGTTCCAGTGCTGTTGACAACTAAAGAAGATCGATCTTGCTTATGCATATTGATACCCAGGATATTATGAATATGAAATTTTAGATAATGGTTTTGCATCCTTGTATAAATGGTACTTTCCACATGCTAATAGTTCCAAATTTGAGAGTTGGACTAGTTATTGGTGCTCTGTTTTGCTTGCTTGTGTGGTTTTACAATATTAAGGGATAAGGCTTCCTGTAGGTTCTGGTGGCTTGTACCAGAAGGAACACCCACATTTAGGTGGGTTGCCTTTGTCAGATATTTATGAATATTTTTCTTTCAATCAGATACTGAAGATTTCCTTTGTTATAGCGATTTCTGGCTGCAACCTTCTTCATTTGAGTGGTTTCTAGTGTAATTTAGGATTAATTTAATGCTGGTGAGCTGAAACAATGCACATACCATATTGCATGAATATTTTATTCCACTGTTGTATGAACATTGAAATTATCAAATCTAGTTGGTAGACGTGTATGAACACTGGTGGAATACAGCAGTGATGATAATTTTAGAAGAATTGGTAGTGATGGGCAATACAATGGTGGTACTGGACACTGTTATGGTGGGGGTGTGGTGCTAATGGCTGGGGTTGTATGAGCTATAGTAGCATGATTCCGAGGAATCATAGTGGTGGCAGCAATGACAGAAGATTGTGCTCTGGTGATTCAGTGAATATGGGTTAGGTTTGTCTTAGCATCTGATGATCAATGATCATTCATTAGAAAATAAATTATAACTTTTAGTCTGGGGGTCTACTGGAAAAGAGTTTGAGTTAGCAGCAATGGTGCTGAGTTACAAGTGGGGGTTGACTTTACTGTGGTGGTGGTGACAGCGGAGGTTGATGACAGTGGTAGTGATTATTTATATTTATTTTATAAATCAGTTATTGCTAATTTTGCTACTGTGTCCATCCATTTTCTAATTAAGAAATAATGGTACCTTTCGGAGATTCACTTTAGTGGAAAAAGAATTTGACCATTTTGCAAGCTCTTATAGTAGTGTATATGAAGAAAAAGGACTCATTTTTATTAATCAAGAAGGTTGTAAATGGATATGTCTGTGGTTTATGCATGATATATGTTACTGTATTAAAAAATTGTTCAAAGCATTAAATTAGTCCAAGTAATAGATACAAGACAAAGCTGACCTTAATTCAAAAAAAGTTGTAATCCCAAGGCTCAATGAATCCTTTTGAAAAACAATTGGAAGATATAGGAATATGAATCAAGATAATTGAATTACTTAACTATATAGTAAGCTTTAAAATGAAATTCAAATATTTAACTAAAATAATGTTCCTGTAGGTATTGAGAAGGAAAATCACAGTTGTTGAAGGATCTTTTTTATTTTTATTTTTTTGGTTAATCGGGAATGTCTTACATTCTTTAACTTTAAACTTATATCCATGTTCCATATGTAATTATGCATGAATAACTTTGTTATATTTTTGGCAGACATTTTATTTATTAACAATAAATATACCATTGTGTTGGAAATTGTTAACAATTTTTAGATATACTTTTGTTAAGTTTTAAATGCAGTGATTTTGCATGGTGTGATGTATTTCTTGTCCTTGATTTTATGCCTGGCATTTTGAAGAAAATGTTAAGACATGGGCATGAAGAGCAGAAACTAGACACACCAAAGAATACCTCAAGTACTTTGGATGAGGGTGCAAACATGTTCACATATAAACTTATTGAGGTATGGTCATTTCTCGTACAAGTTGATGAAAATTTTTTTTTCTGCCTTTTCTTATGCACACCTGATTCAATTCTGGAATTGTGGCTTGCGGTGGAAGTTACTTTGCTCTCTTAGTTTGGGTGAAACATTTTCTTCCAGTCAATATTGTTCTAATGGTATTAGACACCGATTTGATTTGTAAGGCACTTCAAAAGGCAGTTTCTGTCTGTTGCTCCAGATGGGGAGCATTTTAGATTTTTAAATTAAAGTTGTTCACCTATAGTTTCTGAGCTATATTTGAAAACATGGTGTTATAGAGTGGAAACAGGACCCCATTTCTTATGAAGATGGAGGTATATGTTGAAAAGGGCACATGTGCAAGGCAACCACTGGGGGAGGACTCATGTCCAATGGATTATTTCCTTTAGAGCAATATATTCCCATGATGTCATCTGCTCTGTCCTTCTAACTTGGTCTTACTTGGCTGGGGACTAGCACCAAGGTAGGGCCAAGTCCATTAGTATAACTTGGTCTTAGCTGGGGACTAGCACCAAGATAGGCTAAGTCCATTAGTAATAGCCTCTGTACACATGTCCAGGCTCTCTTATAATGGTGCATTTTCCATTGACTTAGCCCCTAGCTAGCTTCTTCTCTTGACCCAACAAAGCCTAGCTTCCCTTCATAATGTGGCCCTTAAGTAGCCTCTAATACATGTTATTTATCAAAAAAAAAAAGTAGCCTCTAATACATGTTAAGGTTCTTACTGAGAATTTAAGTAGTTTATAAGTGAAAAGTTACATCTTTTTCTTTACCATTTTCTTGTAAATGATAAAGGTGTGGATTTTGGAGAACACTTCAGAAACTCTCTTTCTCCCTCTCTCTCTCCCGCCCTCCCTTCCTTTCTTCTCCTTTTTTATTCATTTTTTTGTTTTTCAGTTGTATCAAACAACTTGATATCAAAGCCTTGGTTTCTAGAGTGATTGAGTTCAAAGATCTCTTTTTGTTTATTCCCTTGTTTGTTTGCCTTCCAGGTCATTTTTATGACCCATTAATCTGTTGTTTACCTCTTCAAGTGTGGATTGGGGCTGCCAGTGGGGAAGGGTGTTAGCTTTATATACATTGTTGGCTCGTTATCCAACGGTTAAATCTTTAGAGTTAAAGTTGTGGAAGCCAAAAGGAGGAATATGAACACAATGTATACAGCCAAACACTTTGGATGAAGGGATTAAGGAAATAGGGGGCGATTTGGACACAAAAAGGACACAGGTGTGCCTGGAATTGTAAAATATGATATGAAAACTGATTGATGAGAAAAATAGCACATAAAAGGTTTGAAAATGAAAAGGAATAGTCATGGTAAAGGAAAGAAACAGTATACTGTATACCCTCAAGGAGATGACAGATGCTCCATTCAGAAACTCCATTTTGTTCAGGAGTTTTTACATGAATTTTTTGATAAATTATCCCATGATTGGAGAAATAAAAACCTAAACCTTGATCAGTGCATTCACTGCAATGATTTGTACGAATGGCACCAATTTTACATTGAATTGAACATCAAGCATGTTATTAAATATTTGAAGGCATCATATACATAAGTTTTATGTTTGAAAAGACAAGCCTAAGTGACTTGAGAGTAACTATCTAATAATATCAGAAAATAAGGATTCATAGATAGGGGCTCACAGGAGAAGGCCCCCAATCATCAGTTTAAACAAGATCAGAAAAAGCATTGTTGACTCATTATCTAATAACTTGACTTTTAGGAATTGAACCAGATCAGAAAAAGTATTGTTGACTCATTATCTAATAATTTGACTTTTTGGAGCTAAAAGATAGCTTAACAGCTCTTTTGATGGCGCATTTCTCGTGGATTTTGTCTCTAGCTAGCTTCACTTCTTGACCCAACAAACTGAAACCTCCTTAAAGCTCCCTATATGCAATAAACCATGACAAAATTTGGCACATTATTTTTTCCACTACACCGCACATCAGCCACTTGAATACCAACATAAACAAGTTGTTTGACCTTAATTTGGGGCATAATGTTGTTTTTTTAAAAATGAAGTTATTCTTAACTATTTTTTAGAGTACAAATGTAATGATCG
The DNA here is from genome assembly GCF_030704535.1 of Vitis vinifera. Lineage (NCBI taxonomy): Eukaryota > Viridiplantae > Streptophyta > Magnoliopsida > Vitales > Vitaceae > Vitis > Vitis vinifera. Next base: position 3,076,544 of record NC_081810.1, read on the forward strand.
GGTGTGGTTAGCATTTTTAGTTTGAAAAGTCTTATTTTGTGTGATGGTTGAAAAGTAAAAAAGAAAAGTGTTTGGAGAACACGTGTCAATTTCAGATTGGTGAATTTCGTTTTGTTGTGTTGGTCAATTAAACGAGTTGAAATTTTATGCCATGTCAGCCTTAGGGTAGAAAATTTCTTAGGATTTTAGAAATTGAAATTTTTCGGAAACGAAAAAAAAAAAAAGAATTAATTAAAAAAAAATTAATTAGAATTAATTAAGAGAAATTAAATTAAATTGATGAATAATAAAATTGAGAAAAATTAGTTTTAGATTGGTGTTAATAAATAAATTGTGTGTTAAAAAAAATGAGAAAAAAAAATGAATTGGAAATCAAATAAAACAATTAGAATAAACAAAAGAAATAAAATAAAAATATTATATTTGATTTCCAATTCATTTTTTTTTCCTCATTTTTTTTAACACACAATTTATTTATTAACACCAATCTAAAACTAATTTTTCTCAATTTTATTATTCATCAATTTAATTTAATTTCTCTTAATTAATTCTAATTAATTTTTTTTTTATTAATTCATTTTTTTTTTTCGTTTCCGGAAAATTTCAATTTCTAAAATCCTAAGAAATTTTCTACCCTAAGGCTGACATGGCATAAAATTTCAACTCGTTTAATTGACCGACACAATAAAACGAAATTCACCAATCCGAAATTGACACGTGTTCTCCAAACACTTTTCTTTTTTACTTTTCAACCATCACACAAAATAAGACTTTTCAAACTAAAAATGCTAACGTGGCATAAAATATCCGGTCATTACATCCTACCCCCCTAAAAGAAATTTCGTTCCGAAATTTAAACTAGCTTACCTTAAAATTCGTAGAAGAGTTGCGGATAGTGTCGTCTCATTTCTTCCTCAGGTTCCCAAGTGGCTTCTTCTATCCCATGGTGTTGCCACCACACTTTGACCGCAGGAATCACCTTGTTCCTGAACCTATGCTCTCCAACTTCCAGAATTCGTAAAGGTTCCTCCACATAAGAAGTATTTTCACTAATCTGAACATCTTGCAAGTCCACTACCCAAGTTGGATCTGGAGCACACTTCCTTAGCATTGATACATGGAAAACATCATGCACAAGGGACAACTGTTGAGGCAAAATTAACTTGTATGCCACTGGGCCAACTCTCTTATTAATCTGAAATGGTCCCACAATCCTAGGGGTTAACTTCCCCTTTTTCCCAAATCGAAATATGTCTCTTCGAGGGGACACTTTTACAAACACCCAATCCCCTTCCTCAAACTCCAAGGGCCTTCTCCTTTTGTCTGCATAACTTTTTTGTCTATCTTGGGCAATCTTAAGTTTTTCCTTGATGAGTTGTATCTTCTCTGTAGTCTCTTAGACAATCTCAGGTCCCAACAAACGACTCTCACCCATCTCTATCCAACACAAAGGCGATCTACAAGGTCTCCCATAGAGTGCTTCATAAGGTGCCATGTCAATACTAGATTGGTAACTGTTGTTATAAGCAAACTCTGCCAAAGGTAAGTAATCTGCCCAATTTCCTCCAAAATCCAAAACACAAGCCCTTAACATGTCTTCTAAGATCTGGATCACTCTCTCTGATTGACCATCTGTCTGAGGGTGAAAAGCGGTGCTAAAATTCAATTGGGTGTCCAAAGCCCTTTGTAAACTCTGCCAAAACTGAGAAGTAAACTTAGGGTCCCTGTCAGACACTATAGATACAGGTATCCCATGCAATCTCATAATCTCCTGTGTATACAACTTAGCCAAAGAGTTCATGGAATCAGTAGTTTTCATGGCTAGAAAATGAGCTGACATAGTAAGACGGCCCACAATCACCCAAACTCCATTTTTCTTGCTTCTAGTTCTTGGCAACCCTATCACAAAGTCCATAGTGATATTATCCCACTTCCACTTAGGTATAGGTAAAGGTTGCAACAACCCTGCAGGCCTCTGGTGTTCAGCCTTCACTTGCTGACAAATCTGACAATTAGCTACAAACTGAGCAATATCTCTCTTCATCCCACTCCACCAAAACTGTCTCTTTAAGTCTTGATACATCTTGGTATTCCCAGGGTGGATGGTATACTTCGCCCTATGAGCATCTACTAGAAGTTCATTTCTCAACTCCACATCTTTTGGCACACACAATCTCCCTTTGAACCTCACACTCCCATCTTCATACATAGACCAATTTTCATCTATTTCACCTGCTACCAACTGGGCTTTAACCTTTTCTAAAAACTCATCATGAACTTGGGCCTCCACTATTCTCTGGATAACCATTGGTCTAGCTAATATACTTTACAAGCATGGACCATGCCTTTCCAAACCAAGACATAATTCAAAATCCTCAATAACTGCATGCATCTCAAACTCTCTCAACTCCAAGCTAGACAGTTGGCCAACACTCTTCCTACTCAAGGCATCTGCTACAACATTCGTCTTTCCTGGATGATAATGAAGAGCAAAATCATAATCTTCCAATGTCTCCATCCATCTCCTTTGCCTAGAGTTCAGATCCTTTTGAGTGAAAATATATTTCAAACTCTTGTGATCAGAGTACACCTCAAACTTCTCTCCATACAAATAGTGTCTCCAAGTCTTAAGGGCAAACACCACTGCTGCAAGCTCCAAATCATGTGTTGGATAATTCCGCTCATGCTGCTTGAACTGTCTTGAGGCATAAGCTACCACCTTGCCTTGCTGCATTAGCACACACCCTAGCCCCACTGTGGAAGCATCACAATAAATTGTAAACAACTCTCCACTAATAGGAGCAGTTAACACTGGAGCAGTGGTCAATTTCTGCTTCAACTCCTGGAAAGCATTCTCACACTCCTCATTCCAATCAAACTTCACCCCTTTTCTAGTCAACCGAGTCATTGGTGCTGCAATTCTAGAGAAGTCTTCCACAAACCTCCTATAATATCCAGCCAACCCCAAGAAACTTCTAACCTCAAATACATTAATAGGCCTTTGCCACTCCTGTACAGCTTCCACCTTGGAATGGTCTACTGCTATTCCTGCCTCAGAAACCACATGGCCTAAGAAATTCACTTCAATAAGCCAAAACTCACTTTTGTCCAACTTCCCATACAATTGATGCTTTCTCAAAGTTTTAAGGGTGGTCACCAAATGTTGCTTATGCTCCTCCAAACTCCTGGAGTAGATCAAGATGTCATCCACAAAGACAATCACAAATTGATCCAAGTAAGCACGAAATACTCTGTTCATTAAATCCATGAAAGCAGCAGGGGCATTAGTTAACCCAAAAGGCATGACTAAGAACTCATAATGCCCATATCTCGTTCTAAAAGCGGTTTTAGAAACATCTTCTTCCCTAACCCTCAATTGATGATACCCAGTTCTCAAGTCAATCTTACTAAAATACTTTGCACCCTTCAACTGATCAAACAAGTCATCTATCCTTGGAAGAGGATACTTGTTCTTCACAGTAACTCTATTCAACTTCCTATAGTCAATACATAACCTTAGTGTGCCATCCTTTTTCTTCACAAACAACACTGGGGCTCCCCATGGCGATGTACTTGGACGAATAAAACCCTTACCCAACAATTCATCTAACTGAGTTTTCAATTCTCTCAACTCAAGAGGGGCCATCCTATAAGGGGATACTGAAATAGGATCAGTTCCTGGGTATACTTCAATAGAGAAATCAAACTCTCTATGAGGTGGTAAACCTGGTAACTCATCTGGGAATACATCCTGAAACTTCCTCACCACTGGAATTTCTGTAATGTCCTTCTGGGCTTTCTCCTTACCACAAAGGCAAGCTAGGAAATTTATTGATCCCTTCCTCAACACATACTGATAGCACGGATCGGACTGCGAAAAAGGCAAACTAACACACTTCCCTCCAACAAAGCAAACCTCAAATCCCTCTGGCAGACAAAATATTATCCTACGGCGATGACAATCAATAACCACTCTATACACTGTCAACCAATCCATTCCCAAGATAACATCATACCTAGTCATATCCAAAATCCTCAAGTCCACATTTAGTGCTCTATCTGCCAAGGTAATAACATACCCCTTACATATTCTATCAACTCTAGAATTCGTACCCATAGGGGACTCAATAAGTAACAAATTTTCTACCCTTTCTGTTTTCAACCCCAATGCATTAGCACAAGATGCAGAAATGAAAGAATGAGTTGCACCAGTATCAAACAAAACACGCATCCAAGTACTATATACCAAAATCATACCTTCCACCAAAAGGGCGTCCTCCTCTGGCTCTGTTGGGGTCAAGGCAAAAACTCTTCCTGCTGCCTGCCTTCCCCTACCTCTAGCATTCGACCCTTGAGAAGAACGGGTCTGACTACTCATAGTAGCTCTCTTGGTTCCCTGCGCTGCTGGGGGTAATTGTGGCATCTGGTAGTAAGGCAATTGAAATTGAGGGGGTTGGAAAGACACTATTGGTTGCTGCTGAGAACTTCCCTGAGACTGAGGTTGAGCCTGCTGTATACCCCGCAATGGGCAAGCCCTCCATAAGTGGTCTCTCGCTCCACAACCATAACATACTCTATTAGTAGCCACCCTCTGAGCACTCTGCTCACCTCCTGCATAGAATGAGGAATGCCTCTCAGACTGCTGAGTCCTCTGCCTCTGCTGCGGACCTTGAGATCTCCCCTGGGAACTTTCCCCCATTCTTTGTTTCCCTTTTCTATCCCCTCTTTGCTCGCGAATTTGGTTGGTCTCCTCAATATTCTGCTCCACCAACAAAGCCCTCTTAACCAACTCAGAATAATCCCTTATAGTCAGTGAGACTAATCTGTTCCTAATAGCAGGCCTCAATCCCTGCTGGAACCTCCTAGCCTTTTCTCCTTCCTCACTGATCATCCCCAAAGCAAAACGAGACAACTCTGAGAAACGTGACTCATACTCTAGCACCGACATGGTTCCTTGGATGAGGTGCTCAAACTCCATCCTCTTGGCATGCTTAGCCACCTCCCCAAAATACTTGCCTAGGAAGATTCTCTCAAATTCCTCCCAGGTCATAACCTCAATGTCATACACCCTTTTCATTGATTCCCACCAGAAATCCGCTTTATCAACAAGCATATATGTTCAGCTGCTTCAGTACTAGGCTCTCCATTAAAAGATGGAGGCTGCATCACCATGAACCTCTTCATTGCTTCCATTTGGCTCATTACTGGCCTCTCAGTGCGGCTCCTCCTATGTGAGTGGCCTGAATCCTCATGGCCTTGGGTACCTCCTGATCTCCTAGAACCCTGGCCTCTCATCAATTCAACAGTTTCTCTCAACTCTCTTCTTACTTCTCGGAGTTCTTCTCTTACTGTCTCCAACTCCTCATTCCTCTCTGATCTTCCTCCTCTGGTCCTTCCCGCCATTTCAAATTTAACAATCCCTAATTCCATCACATTACCAAGGTGAGCAAAAAGAAATTTCACATGTACACACTTAGCAATTTCAACAATTATAAAAAATTTGACTTTCATACAATCACAATACATAATTCAATTAATCATCCACTCGTTAATTAACACATACAAAAATCATAACATTGCAACACTCATAAACACCCACAAACATTGACCCCAAGGTATTATTGCAACCTTGGCTCTGATACCACGCTGTCACGACCCAAATTCCGGGCGACCCAAAATTTTGCCCGTGACCCTAGGTCAAAGGTTTGACCCTAAGGGTTTCTCCTATTCCACGTTGGCAGTCAACTAAAACACTCTGAATTTTTTTTTTTTTTCACATATAAGTCCCACTAGGTTCTCACCAACTAACAATATTTCAAACCTTACTCAAACACATTAAGATTTAATAAACATCATTGCATTCCAAAATAAAATTTCATAAAAATCCCCTTAATCAAATTAAGGTCTTATTACATTATCCATAATTCACTTATTACAAGGTCTCAATACCACAAACACAATAAAAAAAATAAAGCACATCCCACCAAACCGCTTCAGGGGCATCCTGAAGTCCTCCCTGTCCTACTTGTGGATCCTCAGGAGTGATATCTGCATCTAAAAATATATTAAAAAGAAGGGGTGAGCATTTCCACATTGCTCAGTAGGGTGCCTAACACCCAAAGGGTTAATGGGGGATTACTATATTTTGAGAACCCAAACGCAACAGTTCACCAATATAAATCAAGTCACACAATTTAACATATAACATTAAACTCAATTCCACAACATCCAATCATTAAATGAATGCATATAAACGTATGACACACAATCATACAATGCACTATCGTTTTCGGGCTTTCACCAAAGGATACGCGTCCGCACCCAAATATACTCCTCATTCGGAGTCTTCCCGGGGTAAACTTTTGGGTCTTTCACCCTAGTGATCTCTCTCCCTTCTTAGTTCACCTCACACGGGTTTTCACTTTTCATCACTATTTTATTTTTTTCCATTTCATACACTTTTCACAATTTTTTTTTTCTTCATACAACCATGATGCAAATGAATGCCAAACTCCAAAATTCCTTAATAATTTCAACAATTTCAACAACCCAATAAAATAAAATTTTGACATTAAAATTCCCGAAAATATACCAACGAATTTTCGGAAATTCACACATCAATATACTTGAATTTATATCACAATTTCAGAATTTTTCAATAATTCTAATAATTCCTAATATTTGAAAATAACTAATTTTTCACAATAAAATTACCGTAAATATTCCAATCAATTTTCAAAAATTCATAAATCACTAGATTTGAAATCTTGCCCTAATTTCGGAATTTTCCTACATTTTTAACAATTTTTAACAACCTAAAATAATTATTTATCAATTACAAAGAATTCCGAAAATTATAAAAAAATCCAGAAAAAATCTCAAATCATTCCAAAAAAATTCACACAACATCACAATTACCTACTTAACTCATAATTATCAGATTTATAATTTTTTCCAATGAAAAATACATTAAATTTGAGTTTTAGGGTTAGTTTTCCCCTACCACAAATCTGAGAATTTGGCCGTTAAAAACGAAATCAGCCACCGTAGACTTGTTCCTCTAGTCGAATAGAGTATTTCCTCCGAATTTGGGCCGAAACGGAGATCGTTTGGTCGTCCAAATGGCCGGTCAAAGATCCGGCGAGTGCCCTAATTCAACAGCCGCTGCTCCTTTCTTCTCCCCGCGTTCTCTCCTTTTCAAAAACTCCTCCTTTTCTTTTTTCTTTTTTTTAACAACAAAGGCTTCCTACCACCAACCCATATCTAAGCCCAATCCATATCTAAGCTCAATCCATATCTAAGCCCAATCCATTTCATAATGGGTTGTAAAAGAAAAAAAGATATGAAATGGATTGAGCTTAGATATGGGCTGGTGGTAGGAAGCCTTTGTTGTTAAAAAAAAAAAAAAAAAAGGAAAAGGAGGAGTTTTTGAAAAGGGCAGAACGCGGGGAGAAGAAAGGAGCAGCGGCTGTGGAATTAGGGCACTCGCCGGATCTTTGACCGGCCGTTTGGACGACTAAACGATCTTCATTTCGGCCCAAATTCGGAGGAAATACTCTATTCGACTAGAGAAACAAGTCTACGGTGGTTGATTTCGTTTTTAACGGCCAAATTCTCGGATTTGTGGTAGGGGAAAACTAACCCTAAAACTCAAATTTAATGTATTTTTCATTGGAAAAAATTATAAATCTGATAATTATGAGTTAAGTAGGTAATTGTGATGTTGTGTGAATTTTTTTGGAATGATTTGAGATTTTTTTGTAATTTCCGGAATTCTTTGTAATTGATAAATAATTATTTTAGGTTGTTAAAAATTGTTAGAAATGTAGGAAAATTCCGGAATTAGGGCAAGATTTCAAATCTAGTGATTTATGAATTTTTGAAAATTGATTGGAATATTTGCGGTAATTTTATTGTGAAAAATTAGTTATTTTCAAATATTAGGAATTATTAGAATTATTGAAAAATTCTGAAATTGTGATATAAATTCAAGTATATTGATGTGTAAATTTCCGAAAATTCGTTGGTATATTTTCGGGAATTTTAATGTGAAAATTTTATTTTATTGGGTTATTGAAAATGTTGGAATTGTTGAAATTAATGAAAAGTGAAAACCCGTGTGAGGCGAACTAAGAAGGGAGAGATCCCTAGGGTGAAAGACCTAAAAGTTTACACCGGGAAGACTCCGAATGGGGAGTATATTTGGGTGCGGACGCGTATCCTTCGGTGAAAGCCCGAGAATGATAGTGCATTGTATGATTGTGTGTCATACGTTTATATGCATTCATTTAATGATTGGATGTTGTGGAATTGAGTTTAATGTTATATGTTAAATTGTGTGACTTGATTTATATTGGTGAACTGTTGCGTTTGGGTTCTCAAAATATAGTAATCCCCCATTAACCCTTTGGGTGTTAGGCACCCTACTGAGCAATGTGGAAATGCTCACCCCTTCTTTTTTATATATTTTTAGATGCAGATATCATTCCTGAGGATCCACAGGGAGGACTTCAGGATGCCCCTGAAGCGGTTTAGTGGGATGTACTTTATTTTTTTTATTGTGTTTGTGGTATTGAGACCTTGTAATAACAGGGAGGACTTCAGGATGCCTCTGAAGCGGTTTAGTGGGATGTGCTTTTTTTTTTTTATTGTGTTTGTGGTATTGAGACATTGTAATAAGTGAATTATGGATAATGTAATAAGACCTTAATTTGATTAAGGGGATTTTTATGAAATTTTATTTTGGAATGCAATGATGTTTATTAAATCTTAATGTGTTTGAGTAAGGTTTGAAATATTGTTAGTTGGTGAGAATCTAGTGGGACTTATATGTGAAAAAAAAAAAAAAATTCGGAGTGTTTTAGTTGACTGCCAACGTGGAATAGGAGAAACCCTTAGGGTCAAACCTTTGACCTGGGGTCACAGGCCAAATTTTGGGTCGCCCGGAATTTGGGCCGTGACAACAAAGGTCCTTATTTTTTCATTGGGCTTTTAAATCTAGAGTCAATGTTTAACATTTGGAGATTTGGTTGGTGATAAAATAAGATTAGGTTTTATTTATGCTGTTCTGACAAAGGGTTTCAAAGGTGGGGAAGTAAATTCTATTGGGGGCAATTTGAGGGTTTTGGGCTAAATTAATGGAAATGGGATTGAATGCTTTGAATTTGATGATTTTAATACCTAGAGAATTTAGATTGAGTTATCTTTTCTGACTATTACTTTATTTCTAACTTGAGGGTGTTTACAGTGCATGTTGTTTGTGGGTTTTGACTGTGGAAATATGGGTAACATCACTATTGGGGGTTTTTTTGCTTACATTTTAGTTTGTAGCTTATCTACTTCACCTTTAGTGTAGCTTTGAAGCCCTTCTGGATCCCACATTTAAATTTGCTGTTGTCCTGTGAATAGGTGATAGGTTTGGAGGCAAAAAAAAACAAAAAAAAAAATTTGCTGTTGCCATGTGAATAGGTGATAAAATTGGAGCAAACAACAGATATAGTGTAGATGTTCTGTGGTGGTAATAGAACCTCAGTATTCTAATTAATATGATTTGAGACATTCTATGGATAAATGTTTAAGGTGTTTTTAGTAATTTTGCTTTCTTTTCTTGGCTCACTCTCTCTTTCTCTCTGGCTCTCTGTCTCTTGACATTCTCTCTTCTTTTTGTCTAGGCTGAGGGCAATGGATCCTTGTTTACTTACCCAGAGGATGAAGGCATTGGAGTGGAGTATTTACTAGCGGAACCTAAGTGTAACAATTTGGTTGATGATGTTTTAGGTTTTGAGACATTGAATCCTCAGAAATTCTTCAGTGTTGGAGATTTTTCACACGCTGTTGAGAATGACCAAAGAAAAATTGATGGTGGTAATAGTCTATTCAAGTTGTAATTGTATGTTTAGCTAACTTCTTGTCTTTCTCTCTTCTGGTCAATAGTTACCATAATATGTACAATGCAGAAATTGTTAGGATAACTGCTGCTAGCTGTGGATCAACTTTCTTGTTGGCCAATGTTGGAAATAACATGTCTTTCCTGTGCAAGTGCTATTAAAAGTATTAGGTCTGAAAGAGAACATCTAGGGTTCTGTTGTAAGATTGGAGAGCCTATTTGAATCTCATACTGCACAATGGAAACGTAGGTTTGGTTCTTTGCTGCCAATGTAGAGTCAATCAACATATCTGTGGATAATATGCAAATGAAACATTGCTCGGGGTCTAATTTGCTGCTGATGTAGAATCACTCACTACATTTTTGGTCTGTTTAGGTGCTACATCCTTTTCTTAGGCCTTGGGAAATGTCCATTCAGAGGAAAACACCAATGATAGTGTCACTCACTGTAAAGGTTCTCCTTTTCCATGATATGAGTTCTGGAGAGTAGCTATTGAAATTGCCTACAGTTTTTGAAATTCTCGAGTTGAATATGGGTTTTCTGTAAGTTCTTAATTTTTAAGATATAATTTGCACATTGGTCTAATTTTTAAAAGCAAATTAAAAGGTGTTAGCGAAAGAGTGGGATTAAAAATCATTTGTACTTGAGCCAGTCAAATGATTGAAGTGCTTTTGTTGTATATGCTGCCTTAGAATGCATGTTTTTTCCCCAAGTTTTAGATTTGTCTTGGAAACTCAATTCTATTTGGCTTTCAAAATCACCATGTTTCCCTACACTTTCTTGAAAAAAATTCACTTGTAGATGTGCTTCGGTTAGTCCTGCCAGTTGGGAGCTCTTGTATCTGAAGATTAGAGACATCATTACATGTTGATTTTTCTATTTCACTTGTCAAGGTCATAAATCAGCTTGCAGAAATGTTTAGTAGTTCATTCTGGCTTAGCCCATTAATTGGCCCACTGATATCTGGCTTAAGAAGGGTGCTGCATGTGTCATTACTATGGACTATGGGGTGGTTTTATGATACATTTTATCTGAGCTATTCATGTAAAAAATCACTTTGTATACAACATGAGGTTATACAAGTAACATGAATGCCTTGTCTTGTTCTCTCTTAAAGATTAAAAAACTAGTTGGCTTGTGAGAATAACACACATTGATGTCTGCACATATTGATGCATGCAAAATAGTTGTCAACATTCTTGATTGTTAGATTATAGTTTGCATGTTCACATTTATGTGCATCTATTTATGGAGATTTTTAATGTATTTAATTTATTATAAATAGAATTTGGTCTGCCCCTGTAAAGAAAATGGAATTTGGTTTGTTCTTTGACATATGCCTACTGAATTGATGGATCTTCATGTTTCCAACACATGGTTTCTATGATTTCTTTTTCTACCTACAACATTTGGTTCTGATGTTCTAAAGCTTCCTAGAAGCTGAAACTTTTGTAGGGGCAATAGTACCTAGTTTGTAGAGTGTTATTGAGATAGTCTTAGTGAGGCAAACAAATGCAAAATGGTTTGCTTGTTCTTCAGTTTTGACATTTGGAGCTTCTTACAGAAGTCAGGGCTATTTTAATGGTTCAATGCTAACACATTCCTTTGTAAACTATGTTTTAACTAGTAATTCAACAGAGAAACACAATGGATGTCTTGTTCTGTTGATTTGAAGATTGGGGGTGTTACTAGCACTTGATGAGAGTTGGTGTTTTTTGTTGAGCAATTTGGGTATCTCTTTTTTGTTTATAGTTGGTTTAGCTTTTTCTATTTGTTTAGTTATTTGCTTTTCTAATAATGCTTTCATATGTGATTTGTAACTCAGATGCACAGGATTCTAATTTCACTCGAGAAGAAGAGCATGCAAGCCTAGAAGTATGATCATATTCTATATTTGGCTGTTCTTTGGTTTTTCAGCATATCTTTATGAGGATATGTCTAGATGTTATCTTTTTCTTCCATAATTAGATCTGTTTGCTATATATATTAGTATGTATTATTGCCAAAAGCTCTTGTTGGTAGTGGTTGCATTGTGTCATATTATCCCACTACTTTTTACGCCTTTAGTTCCACTTGTTCTGCTCTTGAACTATTCTTTTTGTGCACAATTATGGAAGAATTCTGTATATTTCTCACTGATAATTTGATAGAATACAGGCTGTAGAAGAAAAAGGAAATGAACAAATCCCATAAAATCAGGAAACTAACTATCCTGAGATTATGCACACTAAATCCTGTACACATATCCAGACTGATCATTCAATTATTTTTCAAATCTATCATCTTTCCCATACTCCCCTGCAAGCTGGTTTGAATAGTCAATCATTCTTAGCTTGCTTGTAAAATCATCAAATAACTGTCTAGGAAGCCCTTTGGTGGTGCATCAGCCAGCTCTCAGTTAGTAGAGACATGATATGCATATTACTTCTTTTTCCTGTTTCTCCTTGATAAAAGTGTCAATGTACCTCACCATGCTTGGTGCGACCATGTTGTACTGAAATATGAGCAATATTGATAGCAGCTTTATTGTCACAATATAATTTCCTAGGAGTCACAAGAAAATTTCAATTCCTAAAGTAGCATCTTCAACCATAGCAACTCACAGATACCTTGTACAACAGCTCTGAATTAAGTCTCTGCACTACACTTTACAACAAATGAATGTTTTTTACTCCTTCAAGGTACTAAGTTACCTCCGACAAATGTACAATACCCAGAAGTAGATCTCATTTGATTTACTAAACCAGCCCAATTTGCATCATAAAATGCATCAACATGCACTCGTTCTCCTTTCTCAAAGAGTGCGGAAAAGCGCTTACTGTGACTCTCATCCACCCATCTGTTCCACCAGAATTTAGTGTACATACCATTTCTAAATCTGAATAGCTGTCCCAATCTTAAAATCATCCCATACTCTTCTAATGATCTTCCTTAAGTTCACTCCAAAAGACACTCACCTCTAGGGTGCTCCATCCCTCATCCATTTCCTTATATTTGGCTTGAATGAACTTTCTCCATGTACTGTCATTGTCATTGGCAAACCTTAATAACCATTTACCTAGTAAGGTCGGTTTAAAACCTTCAACCTCCTGATCCCTAAACCATCATACTTCTTATCCTTACAAACAATTACCCATCTCACTAGATGCATTTTCCTTCCTTCTAGGTGATCAGACCTTTGGAAATCTTTTTGAATTTTTTCTGATCTAATCCTTACCCCTGTGGGGGCACGAAGTAAAATTTTGAGCTATCCCTTTGAAGCTCAAAAAATGAGAAGATTTTTCGTTAAAAAGTGCCGAGTAGGAAGTCTTATTAACTGCATCAAAAAAAAAAAATTCTCTAGTGGCCCTTAGAAGCATAAAAAATTGGAGAGAATTAATTTTCTTAACTTTCAAATTTAGTAAAATGCTAATGTACACCATATGCTCTCCCTGCACAAAATTTAACGTCTGAAGATGCATTTAGATTTTATTTCTAGGAATGAATGTTTTCTGAAATGTGTGTATCTATTAAATTGAATTGGTTTGTCATCTTCTTGCTTACTGCTGGATTCAGACTGCCCATGTTTGGTAAAGCTATGCCCCTCAAACATGTTTTTTTGCTTCATTTAATAATGTTCTGCTTCAGGCAACAGTTTTTATCTGTGAGGAAATGTATAGATAAATTAGTTAGTTAAAAAGTGTTTAGTGCTATCATGAGGAGGCTCTTCATTTGTAGTTTCTTGATGGAATGCTGGAAGGAACTGAAGGAGTTCTTCAAGGGATGAATAAAGTACCATGTTCTTGTGAAGATTTTCTTTTGGGTAAATCCTTCTGTGATATACATTCTTATTATTATTATTATTATTTTTATGTCGATTGCTGCTTTATTTTGGCATCCTAATTTTTTTCCTTCTCTCTCTCTCTCTCTGTTGTCTTTTTTGGATTTTCTTTTCTACATTTTTTTGTAGATACCAAACTTGCTGATCCAGTTCCAAATTTGGAGCATGGTCCATGTGGAGGCTCCTCTTTTGGAAACTTGGGTTTGGAGAGCCCCTCTTCAAGTTTCAATGGAAGAGATTCTGGTGTTAAATATACTTATAATCAGAATTCTTCTTTGCATGACAACATGACAATTCATGGATTACATGAGGACTTTAAGAACATATTTGGAGGAGGAACATCAATTAAGGACAAGCAGTGGCTAAAACTCCATATTTCATTTGGTTTGCAGAACCTTGTAGAGTTGGACAACGGTTTGAACCTCTTGAAACAGGGTGTAACTTTCAATGAGAATGAAGCCAAATCAAACTTCTCATCTAGGAATGAGTTCTGCAGCAGTGCATTCATCTCCTTCTCAAGTGTGGTCAATGATAAAACAGTGTCAGGACGCCAACAAGTGAAAAATGATTCTTTGCAGACATTATCTTCTGATGATAACAGAGTTGGATTTTGTATTCTAGATTCAGGAGAAAAAGATTTGCTTGTTACACAAAAAAGATTGCGTAAGCCCACTCGGAGGTACATTGAAGAACCTTCAGAGCAGAAAGGAAAATATCATAGTAGAAAATGTGGAATTTCTTATAAAAGGTCGAGGGATAAATTTCCACATGTTGGATCTCATGAGCAGCATCGCCAAGCTGGATTTGGAGCATCATCATTGGATTGTCAACAGGAATTCTTTGAAGGAGCCTGTATCCAAGTACCATTTGGTCTTCCTGTACAGGAAGGGTGCTCAAAGAGAAATACATCAATTTTGGTAAGCATGTTCTTGTTGAATGGATTGCACGAAAGTTTGTTATATGTTTTACCTTTTCACAGGTGTTTTAAAGCCTGAATTTGGCTGTTGATTCAGCTGAGAAGATGGGTTGTTCCAACTTGGTTGAGAACATGGGTTGTTCTTCTTCTTGAGAGTTTCGTTGTGGTATAAAAGTTTCATTTCCATGGGATGGACTAAGGTGGTTCTTTTCTCAAAGATGACACTTTTCTTCCACATCTTATTCCTTCAGCAGCCAGATAGGTCTTCCCAATATTCTCAAATCAATGTTGACATCACATTATTCTCCTTGCTCAATATTGTATATGGTTTATAGATGTATCCATTCTCATTTCCCTAGAGCTATTTTAATTGTTATTCACACATATATGCATGTTTGGCTAAATACATGTGATTCTTGAGTAAAATTTCTTGACATAAAATTTCATAGATGTCATTTTTGTGCAGGGGTGCCAGGAATCCGAGGATTGCAAGGACAGTGGAAGCTTGGTTCCAAATGAAATTTCTGAAATGGAGCCTTTTCCAGCTGAATCTCAAGATGATATGTCTGAAGACGATTGTATCACGATTATAAATACTCAAAAAGGTAGAAGTCGTAGAAAACACCATATGTTGTGGACACTTTCTGAGGTGATGAAGTTGATTGAAGGTGTTTCTCAGTATGGTGTTGGAAGGTGGACTGAAATAAAGCGGCTACTTTTTTCATCATCTACTCATCGCACATCTGTAGATCTTAAGGTATTGGCACTTTTCAGTTTTTGTATGATAAATTCGATATTTGTTATTCTTCAAGATCTGATATTTGGTATCCAACCTGGGATTTCAGGACAAATGGCGTAATCTTCTAAGAGCTAGCTGCACAAGGTTGCATAATAAGAGAGAGGTTGGACTAAAACTGGTATCTTTTTGTTGTTTCATAATTTTTTTCTTTTTTTGTTGCCCTTTTAAACTATATAATAGACATTATTATAATGAAATCGTAACTTAGGCTGATCAAATTATTGGTTTATTCTATTTGGACTGATCTTTGGTGTATTCTAAATCTCATGGATGCTACATGATTCTTTCAATTGTCAAAATCTTGGTATTCCTAGGTATCTGAGGTTGTCTAGATACAAGAAATGTCATATGCATGCAATAGGTAGAAAGATGCACCAGACTGATGATGGCAAAGCGGAAACTTGTCACTTCCATATTTTGTAAAATTTCAAACTATAAGTTAGTCATGTTCCATAATGATTCCTTCAATTACATCACAATAATGTAATGATTTTTGGCGGCTTGCAGATGCCTATTTATATTGTATACTAATTTTCTTTGTTTCTTGTTGACCACTCTTGCCTTTGCTCTGAAGAAGGGTGAGCATTGATCTGTTCTCTAACTTTTGCAGTGTGTTGCCCAGGAGAGAGGGCTATACTTTCTCATACTTTAATTCTTGGAAATTGCATTTTTATCATAAAAGCTGAGATCTCTTTGACAACATGGTTGATGCAGGTCGAGCAAGGACGCAAGCATGCATCCCACCAAATTCCGCAGTCTGTTCTGGGCCGTGTGAGAGAGCTGGCCCTCATTTATCCATACCCAAGAGGACGCAAGTCCAAGGATACGTGTACCCCTGTTGTGTCTCCCATCCCTTCCTCCACGGGTAAACTGGTTCCCATGTCGACTGCTGTAAAAGGGTAATATAGTCTTATAGAGCAAAAAAGTTACTTTGAAATGTGAACTGAACCACTTACAGACTCGAAATGTTTTACTCGGAAAAACGAACAGTTGAAAATGAAGGTTCACCCCCATCAAATACCGATCAGTTTTCTTCTCTACTTGGCATGTACAGGCATGGTGGTTTTATGTCTAAATCCTTTTAGAGTGGGATGGATGGCTGAACGTGTTGCTTGTACAAGCATCTTCAATCTTTGAATCCAATTGCTTGTAACTGGTTGTTGACACTTTTGATTGACATGTCGTTCTCCTGCAGATACGTAAAAACAAAACCACTGCTAAATGGGACCAACTTCATATGGACTAAAAAAACAAAGATGACAGATGTCATTTTTTTACGCGCTTTCCCATATACCTCTCATGTTTGTTATTATTTGGGTATGATATGGGTTGCTTGACTACTTCATGCGCGCACGCGTTGTTTCTGATCGCATGTACACGGTGCTCCAGTGATTAGGGGGTGAGCCGTGCGCCCACTTTGCTACAATTACATTCTAAGGTCCCCTGGGTGCGTTAGCGGTTAGCCAAACAAGGGCGTCATGGCGGCGTGGGTCATCATCACTCTAAAAATGACCACTTTTAGGGTCAACCATGTTTAGTTAATGTTTTAGTTAAGAGCAATGGATTGGAACCAAGATACTGAGTCTTTTCTGGAGACTTTCTAGCATGTGGATCAATCTAGTTTCTGAGTCTCAGGGCACCATTTATTGAAATCTCGAAATCATAATTAAACCCCAAAAAAGGGTTGAAAATTGGCCGCAACATATATAATGCCCACCAGTTGCGTCACAATCAAAACGACGCCGCCCAACAATTGATGAAAGGATTTAAAATAAAAAAGGGGGAAACTCAACGAGGAGCCAACGAGACCGAGATATCAGTAGGAACCTTCAACTTATCCAACCAATTCTTTGACTGTATGAGAAGCTTGGAAATCTTTCCAGAAACGTGGCTCATGTCGGGCCGTTGATCAGGGTCCACGTGTACGCAGTCCAGTGCTAAACGTGTCACCTTCTCCGCAACCTCAACCGGAAAGGAGTCCTTCAGCCTCTTGTCCACCCACCTCCTCAATCTCCCATCTTTACCATCGGTATCGTCGATTGCTGCTCTTGCAGTGTCGATCACCGACGTTCGTCTGAATTCGCCGGTCGTTTTATCGAACTTGTATTTCAATGGCTCTTCGCCAGACAAGAGTTCCAGGATCACAACTCCGAACGCGTACACATCTGATTGCTGCGTCGCCACTCCGGTGGATTGGAATTCCGGCGACATGTATCCTCTGACACCTTCGAATTGCATCGCTCTGCTATTCGTTCGCTTCAACTCCGGAGATTTCGTTGACGAAAAGGACTCTTCTTCCACGATTTCGCCTTCATATTTAGAAACCTGGGGCTGCAGCTGATTCTCGTCGGTTTCGCCGCACAATTGGGCCGTTCCAAAATGGCATATCTTGGCGTTGTGCAAAGTCTCCGCAATGGATGTACGGTTACTCTTTATAGGCTCCGTAATGACAATGCTGTTACTTTTTATACGGTTATGCACAAAGCTTATGCTCAATCCAGTATTGTTGTGGATGTAATCGAGACCATCAGCGAGATCCGCGGCGATCTGCATTCTCGAAATCCAAGTCGACAACACAGTGAAGTCAGGGTTCCTCTGGTTTCTCAGGATATTCGCTAGGTTTGCTCCCTTAACAAAGTCATAAACTAGGTATAAGTGTTCACCAGAAATCGACGCTCCGAGAAGCCTGGTTATGCTCTTGTGATGACTTCTACAGATCACAGACAATCGTTGTTTGAGTTGCGCCATCTCCAGCCTCCGCCAGAACTTGCGCTGGAACACTATCACATCCTTGCCGCGGAGCGTGCACCGCCAGCACGCGGTGGAAGAAGACGACGGTGAGTACCGTTTGGCAAGGAAATTATTGGTGGCGGAGCTTATCTCAGAGAAATCGTAAATGTGAGGGTTCTCCGGCAACGAGTCGCGGAGGCTGGACAATGAAGTACGGCTGGAAATCGATGTTGCTGATGAGCCTATGTAGCTCGAGCCTGTGGCGTAAGGAACACTGCTCACGTTGCTTGTGGAGGCCTCTGATGTTGAAGCTGTTCCTGTTGATGGCCTTGGTCTTGTGATTTGTTGAATTCGCGGCGTTCCCTGCTTTGTTGAGGTCTCTGAGGTTGAAGACGTTGCCGTGGATGACCTCGATTTTGTGGTACTTGTTCGCTGCTTCCCACTGGATTGGACCACATCGGTCGCCATTTTGGATCTACACATGAAAAGATTTGGAGATCAGAACCAGAATAATCTTGGAAAAAGTAAAGATTAGGGTTAGGGTTATGGCTTTAAGAATCGGATGAGAATTCAAAATTTGGGGGTGTGACAGAAAAAGGGCAGAAAAGTCGGGCGGCCCAGTATGAACCGGGACCTACTAATGAGCGCATGTATTAGAAGCTGGCTACGGATAAAAGAGATTGAACGTCGGCGCTTAATTTGGCCGGAACAGCTGGAGTAGAGGCAGATCGCAGAGGGAAAAGCAGAAGCTGAGGGTGGTCCCCGTCGAATTGATCGCCAGCGGGGCGCAGCGAGGTATGTCTGATATAATTTTTTTTTATTGTCATTTTGCAAAAAGTGCAGGGTCTGTTTGATCTTTCCGTTCGTTCACTTTTTATCACCTGCTGACCAATGGATCTTAGTCTTGTGCAACTTTGCTTCTTCTAGCTTTTAGTCTGGGCTATGAATCTCAGCCAAATTATTAAGAAATGAATAATTAAAAAATGCCCACACGAGTGAAATTTATTTTACTAGGTCTAAATTCTCAAATCTTTAGTTATATTTTTCTTAGGGCCAACTCAGCCTTTAAATAAGCAGAAGCGTTTAAATGACTCAATTATCCATAGTATTCATGATGCCAGCAACAAACACAATTTAAGAACCCTATGTTGAAATGCAAATTTTGTTATTAGGACAAAAGAAAGGTGGTGTTTGTTTTTTGGTTGAATAGAAAAAGTCAAAATATTTGACTTTTTTTATTAAATTAAAATTAACTTATTGACATCAATCAATATAATTAAATTAAGCTTATTAATAATAAACTCACTTTAGTTATATTGGTTAATATTAAAAAGATATTTTTATTTTAATAAAAAAGATCAAATATTTTGATATTTTTTATTTGGCCAAAAAACAAACACCATAGAAGTTAAAGCCTATTCTCCTCTTTTTTGTTTTTTTCCTCAGGAGAATTATGATCCGTGTATGAGGTGATAATGGTCCTACAAAAGTCTACAAAATTTGTGAAATTTGCCCAAATGTCAACAAAATCATGCACTTAAAACAAAAGAACATGATTTTGTCGTAATTTGGAAAATACCTTGTAGGCTGAGATGCAAAACTACATCCACTTAAGAGCTAATTTTATTCATGTGTTTGGCTTTTTCTTTAACTATTTCTTTGTAAAATATGTATTTAAAAAGTACATATTTTAAAAATATATATTTTTTAAAATGTTTTTTTTTTCAAAATCCCCATAAGTATAATTATTTTTTAAATTTATCTCATTAATCCTATTTTAAAAAATTGTTATCACTTCACTTTAATTTTTTATATATATTTATCCTTATAATTTTAAAATATTAAAAAATATAAATTTATTCAAAAATTACTAAAATATAAAAAATTAGTGAAGTTCTAATAATTTATAAATTAAAATTAATTTGATAAAATAAATTATTAAATATTTAAATAAATTAATGTTAATAACAAAATATTGTCAAAATTTTAGAAATTAAATCTCAAACAAAATATTTTGTGTAAATCAATTTAATTTTTATTTAAAATATAATAAAACATGTTTTAATAAAAATAGTTTTTGATTTTTAAAATAAATGAATATAAATATATTAAAGGAATTTAAGTTAATTTTTTTTAAAAAAAAAATTGATAAACATTATATTTGACCATACCTATATCAATTGCATTTAAAAAATAATTGTTATATATGTATTTTTATTTATCTTATCATTTTTATGCATTTTCATTAATTTTTAATAGTTTTCGTCAACATTTTTATTAAAATATTTATCAATATTTCATATTTGGAACCTTTCATAACTCTCGTGGCAGGCTGATTTCATTAGATTATATTGTCAGAATTTGCTCATGAAAATGTGCAGATTTGCTAAGCATAGGTCTATAATCTACTATTCTGGGTCAAGGAATTTACAAAAAAATATGGAATGCCGGCTGCACACACTGACATTTATGTTTCATATATATGTATTATAATTTATAACCTTATCTTAGCCTACCTAGGAAGTCTTTTGTATGACTATATATTTTATATAAAGACACACTTGCATGCTTGGCCAAGTTGATGGTATTGTGAGATGTGCAAATGGATATATTTATCCATATCTATACTATAGTATTTATGTTAGTGTAAATAACTGTTGCTTATTTTCTCTTTTAAAATATCCTACCGTTTGTTCCAGGAATTTGATTTTTTATTTTGATACCCTTTTGAGATTTGAATATCAGTAACGTTTTTGACCCAACAGATGATTGACTCACAAGTTTGGTCAATCTCTGCCTCAAAAAAAATCAAACATAATTAAAAAATAAAAATAAAAATTATAGAAGGCAAGAGAAACCCAAGATTGGAATTGTATTGGTCCTCATTCATCATCAATAGCTATGTGTTGAAATTAAGATTTTCAAGTTTTAAGAGGTTTCGACAAACCAAGTCTTTCCGGAAGGATGTTAGAAGTAGATTATGTGTCATCAAAAGGGTATGATTGGAAACGACTAAAACATCGATTATTCAAACGTTATAACCTGGTAAGTGAGGGTAGAGGTATCATATTAAATGTGATGGAATCGACATTTGATGCAATGGACTATGATATTAATCATTCTTTCTCTTAACCTTGATAATTGTCCTATCTTGTTAACCAAGGATGTAAGTGCTTTTGTTTTTTCTAGGATTTGGTCTCTATATCTTTTGTGCTTAGGATGCACGATCCTTGGCATGGTTGAGTAATGATGATGGGTTAACCACTAGTTCTTCACCCATTTGTTCATATATCAATCTCCTTGGCCCCATTCGTTTTCTGAAACTACCTCTAACGTCCTGGTACGGTTGATTAAGTCAAAGTCCCATTGGGCATGTAAAAAACTAGGTTTTATGAAAAAACCCACCTCGTCCCTCATGGGACAAGTTTCAACTTTAATAAACAGATTTGAGAAAATTTTTAAAATCCAGGATGGATTCGAGTATTGTCTTGTCTTGTCCGGCCCCAATTATATATAAAATTATTATTTTTAATTAATTTAATTTAATTTAATTTTTAAAATTAACTTAATTTAATTTTTAGTTTACTATTTTTAATATATAGATAATAAAAAAATATTTTTAATAAAATATATTATAAAAAATAATATTTTAATTATTTATAAAATATATTTATTTTAATGTAATTAAAATTTTTAAAAGTAATTTGAAAAAATTAAAAATTCAAAAAAAAAGTTAAACGGGGTGGGTATGATAATTTATCATACCCGTCCCGTCTCATCTCGTTTAATTTTTTAAATAGAATAAAGATAAAAACTATTTTAAATAAACGGGACGGGGTTGGGATGAGGGCGACTCATCTCGAACCCGTCTCGTTGTCATCCCTATTATGTCTAAGTGAATTTGTTGGTTTGATACGTAAGCATGCCAAAGCAATTTAATGGTAAAAAATGATGGTCCAATTAGAGGAGTTACTCATCGTTGCTAAATATTCGAATTCTTCCGGTTATGTTAGAAAATGCTCCTATATGCTTCTTCCTTGGGTGATTGTGTGCATGTTAAGGCCTTTTGCATGCATTAGGTCCATTTTTATGCCTAATATCAAGACTTTTATCCTACCTAATCTGTACTAACACCAAAATTAGCGGGAGATAAAAAGTATTCATAAGAAAAATGATTGTTGGAAAGCCAGTTCCCGAGGGCTTCTAGGTCTCACTTTGTGTAAATTGAACTTTTAGAGACTAATAATTTAATAAAAGATTTTTTATCAAATTAAGTGAGAGAAAAATACATTATAGATTATTGACCATACCAAACTATGACAGTGTCCATATGAAGTTTCTCAAAGGCAATGTGTTATATACTATTTTTATAGCACTCTACCTACAATCTTCTAAGTATACAACTGATTAGTTTGCACTTGATGGCTAGAGAGGGTATGACAGTAAGGTTGGTTTACTTACTACTCTTTATCAATGTATGCTTTAGATACTGTGATATCAGTCAACATCTTATTATTAAATTTATGTGCAATTGTAAGAAAATTCTCTATGAATTATTTAAAATATCATGATTTAGGGCAACCCTAAATCTTAATTGGACCTTTTCAAGCTTAGTTCATCGTTTAGAACATTTATATAATAGAATCAATTAATCTCCTTTAACTTGTTAACATAAGAATTGGTCAAATAATCCACATAATGATACATTTTGTATAAGCATGTATTTTTAATCATGTTGAAATTGTTTGCTCGTTAATAGATTCTCATATTATATTTAAAAGGAATCTATACATATATAATATCAATTTCATTTTATTTTTTATATGATATTAGATATCATAATCCACTTCTAACCATATAAATATTTTTCTTATATATCAAAGATAAAAATACTAATTTTTTATGATATTTGTCAAAATATCGAGTGTTAGACGATGCGATAAGAGGAAAAAAGATCTCAATTGTATATTATTGGAAAGTTTTTCATTATAATAAAAGGCGAAAATGCCAATTTTTTCAACGGTGATTTTCAAGATATAATTACGTAGTGTTGGGAAACTTTTTCACCATAATCAAGGGTGAAATTGTCATTTTCTTCAGCAATATTCGTTGCAATATCGGGCCCATATTTGGGCCGAAAGGACTCCTTCTGCCTGACCCAATAAAACCAGCCCACCCTAAGCCCCACAATCTTTCGGCTTGTGCCACTTGGAAAGTTACATGAGTTTTAAATACTTCATTTGCATCTCACAGCTTCCAATGTGGAATGTCTTTCTTAGAAAGAAATTTTTTTAAAAAAAGGAAAAAGAAATTATTATATATCATAGCTGTGAAATTGGAAGAGCGTGCTTGCATTCAACCAAATCTTCCTTTGTGTTAAATATGCACATGTAATTATATATCTTTTATATATTATATTATAAATTAATTAAAATAAAATTATTATAAATATTTAATTATGTATTTTCTATACTAGTTAAATCCAAGAGAATTATCAATATTTTTAAATAAAAAAATACTTATTTACATGTAATTGTTTCTTTTATTAGCTTCAATATATTCAAAGAATTTTGTTTCTTCCATGCAAATTTCATTTGCAGATTCTAATAAGGCGTTTTATGGACTAATTAACTGTTCGTATAAGCAAATCTCGATTTTTTATTTTTAAAATACAAATTTTTTTATCTAAAAGTAAATCATTTTGTATAAAAAGTATAAATTTATTTTATAACCAAGTGGAGCAGTTGATTGTCCAATAGAATTTATTCATCTCTCTCATGTCATTATAAAACCAAGTGGCCATTGGAAATGAAATAAGCCAACCAATTCCAAGCAGGTGGGCACCATGTAACAAATGGTGAATTTGGTGAAACTTCTTTGTCAGATTAAATGAGAGTTTATAAATGGGTCACTAACCTCAAATTTAATCCTCTAATATAGGTGAAGTCAATTACTACTAGTACTAATTTTTTTTTTTAACCAAATTCCTAGAGGTTCATGTTTAAAACAATTATATTCCTCACTAACAAATGTAAATGTCAAATTATAACCCGTTAATATGACCAAAAAGGTTAATAGTTATAATTTTTTGAGTAGGATAAAAAATATCAACAATTATAGTATGTTGATTAGGTCCAAACAAATTAAAGTCAAACATTTTGTTTAAACTTATTAAAATATAATATCTCCATATTTTTCTGCTATAAACGAAAGAAAATTTTCTCATATGTTTTTTTATACAAAATAACAATTTAGATAATTTCAAATGGGTAAGACATGGATCCCACAAGGGGGTGTCTGTCTATTTGTCCTTGTAATTTTATGGGACACAATAAGAATGTTGTATCTATATAAGCGGTGGATAGAAAAAAAAGTTTTTGATGCTTTTTTTTTTTTTTTTCTTTCTCTAATATGGATAAAAAAAAAGGTTTTAAATGCTCTCTCTTTCTCTCTCTCTTTCTATATATATACACCTTTTAAAGTCACAAGAGCCCTTAGGGCTTAAAACAAATTGTTAGGGCTTGGTGACTCGATTTCATTTTTTGGTCAAACCTGAAAAGTTCGCAATGCGATATATATGGTGAAAAAAATAATAATGGATTTTTCCTACTTTATTTATTTTTTTCTCTCATATATATTTTTGAGATGACGTATAGGTTTTCAAAGATTTAATAGTAGCCACTTGATATTCTCCCTTTTTGTACCAATTTTTGATATAGTAGATTTTTTTTCTTATACTCTGCTTGTGGTTTTTCCTGTATAAGGTTTTCCATGTAAATATGTTTGTATTCTTATTTTTTCTTGTTGTCTATTCTTGTTTCGTTTTTTCATAACAAACTAGTATCAAAGCGAGGTTTGATTAAAGAGAGGTTTGATCTTCTCGACAATGGCAATAAAGAAATATGATATTTTGCTTTTGGATCACAACACCAGATTTTTGCTATGATAGGTTAAGATGCGAGCTGTGCTCGCGCAAATGGATTTGGATGATGCACTATTAAGGTTTGATAAGATGCCCTCGTCATTGACACAAGAGGAAAAACAATGTAAGGATCGAAATACCTTATCTCAAATTCATCTTCATATGTCAAAGCAAATTCTACAAGATGTTCTAAAAGAGAAAACCGTCGTTGCATTATGGTTAAAGTTGGAGAAATTGTGTATGATGAAAAGTCTAACTAGCAAGTTACATTTGAAACAACGATTGTATTCTCATTGTATGACAAAAGATGTCTTTGGAAGATCACTTAACCGTCTTTAAGAAAATTGTTTCTGATCTAGAGGCCGTAGAGGTTAAGTACAATGAATAAGATTTAGGGTTGATTTTATTGTGTTCGTTGCCCTCTTCATATGCGACTTTTAGAGATACTATATTGTATAGTCTTGACATTCTTACCTTGGAAGAAGTTTTTGATGCTTTATTTTCTAAGGAGAAGATGAAACAACTTCTAGTGGATCTAAGGCTCAAGTAGAGGGCCTTGTTATTCAAGGGAGGACACATGAAAAATCAAAATCCAACAATAAAGACAAAATCTACAAGTACTGTAAGAAAAAAAGGCACATTAAATCTGAATGTTATAAGTTGCAGAATAAGAATAAGAAAGTTGTTACAAATCAAAAGGAAAAACAACCAGAAAAATTTGGTGAAACTAGTGTTGCATAAGATGAGTACATTGATGGAGAACTCCTAATTGTTTATGATGGCGACTCCAAATCTTGCGAGGATTGGATTCTTGATTCAAGTTGCACATTTCATATGTGTCCTAATAGGGATTGGGTTTCAACATATGAAATAGTGTCCAAAGGTGTTGTGGTGATGGGAAATAATGCATCTTGTAAGATAGTTGGTATTGGAATGGTTAGAATCAAAATGTTTGATGGGGTTGTCAGGACACTTGGTGATGTGAGACACATTCCAGATCTAAAAAGGAACCTTATCTCGTTGAGTACTCTTGATTCAAAATGGTACAAGTACACTAGTGAATGTGGAGTCCTGAAGGTTAGCAAAGATGTTCTTGTTGTGATGAAAAGGCAAAAATGGTTTGCCAAATTATATGTCTTGTAGGGATCCACAATTACAAGTGATGCAACTATTGCTACTCCTTTCTTATCAAATGGTGATATTACTAGACTTTGGCATATGCATCTTGGGCATATGAGTGAGAATGAGATAGATGACTAAATTGAGCAGAAGAGGACTTCTTAATGGTCAGAGTATTAGTAAACTAAAGTTCTGTGAGCACTGCGTTTTTGGGAAGCAGAAGAGAGTCAAATTCACAAAAGGCATTCACAACACAAAGGGAACACTCGATTATATACATTATGATCTATGGGGACCATCTAGGGTGCCTTCTAAGGGAGGTGCTAGTTATATGTTCACTATTATTGATGATTTTTTCATAAAAGTTTGGGTGTTCTTCTTGAAGCAAAAGAGTGATGTGCTAGCTACATTCAAGGAAGGGAAGATTATGATTGAGAATCAAACAAGGAAGTAGGTAAAACATCTTCGCATTGATAATGACTTGGAGTTTTGTTATGATGAGTTTAATGTTCTATGTAAGTCAAAAGGAATTGTGAGACATCATACAATTCGTCATACTCCATAGCAAAATGGTATGGCGAAGTGAATGAATATAACTCTGATGGAGAAAGTATGTTGTATGCTCTTTAATGCTGGTTTACCTAAGGTTTTCTGGGTTGAAGTTGTCTCTACAACTTGTTTTCTCATTAATCACTCTCCTTCAATTGCTATTAACAAAAAAACTCCATAAGAGGTATGGTCTAGTATTCCTACTAGTTACTTTGATTTGAAGATATTTGGATGTCTGCCTATGCTCATGTTGATAATGGAAAACTGGAACCTTGATCTATAAAGTGTGTTTTCCTTGGCTATAAGTCTGGTGTTAAATGATATAAGTTATGGTGTCCAAAAACCAAGAAAGTCATATTCTGTAGAGATGTTATTTTTTATGAAACTGTCATGCTTCATGACTTATCTTCTAAAGATTCTTATGATAAAGAGCAACAGAAATCAAGCACACGGGTGGAGTTTGAGATTGGGTCAGAATCCATATTAGAGTCTACATTTCAGTTTAGTTCAAAGATAAAGAGTGGTGTTGTTGCTCCCTCATCACCACCAGCACCACCATAATATCCTATTGCAATAGACAAGTCTAGAAGAGATATTAAACCTCCACAGAGGTATGTTGAGGCTAATTTGGTTGCTTATACCTTAAATGTGGCTAAAGGTACTCATTCCAGTGCAAAACCTTCTACCTACTTAAAGGTAGTTAATTGTAATGATTCTAGGAAATGAATGATTGCCACTTCATAAGAATGACACATGGGACTTTAGTGAGACTACCTATAGGAAAAAAAAATAAAAATTGTTTGTTGCAAATGGATGTTCAAGAGGAATGAAGGAATACTAGGAGTTGAAGAAGCCGGGTATAAGACAAGACTAGTTGCAAAGGGCTACAATCAGATTCCAAGTATAGACTTCACTGATGTGTTTTCTCCACTTGTAAAGCATAGTTCGATTCGAGCTTTGCTTGGTATTGTGCCTATGCATGATTTTGAGCTTGAGTAGTTGGATGTGAAGACAACATTCTTACATGGAGAACTTGAAGAGGATATCTACATGCAACAACCTGAGGGTTTTATAGTTTCAGAAAAGAAATACTATGTGTGTTTGCTGAAAAAATCTCTACATGGCCTAAAACAGTCACCTAGATAATGGTATAAGAGGTTTGATTCGTTTATGACCACTCATGATTTCAAAAGAAGCAGTTATGATAGTTGTGTCTACTTTAAGAAGAGTGATGATGGGTCATTTATATATCTACTCTTATATGTTGATGATATGTTAATAGCAGCCAAGGATAAGGAAGAGATAAGAAAGGTAAAAGTCCAGATCGATAAGGAGTTTGAGATGAAAGACGTAGGAGCCACAAAAAAGATACTCAGAATGGAGATTCTGAGAGATAGAAAGGTAGGTAAATTATACCTAAGTCAAAAAAGGTACATTGAGAAAGTTCTTTACAAGTTCAATATGTAGAATGTCAAACCTATTAGTACTCCATTAGCAGCTCATTTCAAACTTTCATCTGCTTTATCTCCACAATCAGATGATGATGTTGATTATATGTCACGAGTTCCATATTCTAGTACAGTGGGATCTTTCATCTATGCTATGGTTTGTTCATATCTAGATTTATCATATGCAGTCAGTAGATATATGAAAATCTTGTAAAAGAACATTGGAAAGCAGTTTAGTGGATTGTCAGATACTTGTGTGATTTTATTGATGTTTATTTGTATTTTGGGAAAACTAGAGATGTAGTTGTTGGGTATGTCGATTCTGATTTTGTTGGTGATCTTAATAAAAGAAGATCACTTACAGGATATGTTTTTATTGTTGGTAGTTGTGCTATTAGTTGGAAAGCTACTTTGCAGACTATAGTTGCTTTGTCTACTATTGAGGCTAAGTACATGGCTATTACAAAGGCTTGTAAGGAAGCTATTTGGTTAAAAGGACTATTTGGTGAACTTAGTGACAACTTGCAGATTACCATGGTTTTTTGTGTTAGTCAGAGTGCTATTTTTCTCACAAAAGATCATATGTTTCGTTAGAAGACAGAGCACATTGATGTGCGATATCATTTTGTGCATGATATCATTGCTCGTGATGATATTGTTGAGGCCAAAGTTAGCACCCATGATATATATGGTGAAGAAAAAAAATTATGGATTTTTCCTACTTTATTTATTTATTTCTCTCTCATATATATTTTTGAGATGACATATAGGTTTTCGGGGATTTATATAGTAGCCGCTTGATACTCTTCCTTTTTATACCAATTTTTGACATAGTGGATTTTTTTTCTTCTCATTTGCTCGTGGTTTTTCTCGTCTAGGGTTTTATACATAAATATGTGTATGTTCTTATTTTTTCTTGTTGTCTATTCTCGTTTCATTTTTTTCATAACACGGACAATATCTACATAGTTGGGAATGAGTCGTTGCAAATGTATTAGAATCGATCATCGACCTCAATGTAAGCCTCTATTTGTTTGACCTTCCAAGGAGTGTCAATTTGTTTAGTCCTGTAATCACATATAATATAACAAGAATGTTGTATCTATATAAAAGAGTGTTTATAATATCTCACATCAGATAGAAGAGAAAGTTCCTAATGTCATATATGTATGAGCTTATCTTAATTAAGTAAACGTTTAAAGTTGTGAGGGTTTTCTTGGAATCAATGCAGATAATATCTACACAATAAGGAGTGAGTCATTATACACCAGGATTAATTTCATTGACCCCTCATGAGGTTTTAATTAAATACGCCTAACATTTATTGGTTTGAAATTTCATTATATGTTTTCCTTATCATTTTCATTTGATATTTTCACTTACCTACCCTCTAATTCAAAATAAGAAAAGTATTCAATGAATTTTCAAATCAATAAGAATTAGTCATATTTAGTTAAAACCTCATATTTATTGGTTTGAAATTTCATTATATGTTTTCCTTATTATTTTCATTTGATATTTTCACTTACCTACCCTCTAATTCAAAATAAGAAAAATATTCGATGAATTTTTAAATCAATAAGAATTAGTCGTATTTAGTTAAAACCTCAAAAGAGGTGAATGAAATTTTCCTCCTTTGCATCTACATATATTGCTACAATTTTAAGAGCTTTTATTATGAGATTTTTATTCTTTATTCTTCAACAATATCAAAAGGTGGTTTGTCGTGGCAGTTGAGTGTGTTTTCTCCTTTTCAACCTTCAGTTTTTTCATTTATTTTCAAATAGGAGTCTCAAGTGCTACACCTACTGATCCAGCACATACAATTGTGTACTAGTTTTTATTTTTGACTTGCAAATAAATTGCAAGCTTGGGGACAACACGATCTTTATTACTGTTATAATGTCATATTGGTGTTGCCATGACATCGGTAAAAAGAGGACTTTTCTCAATAGTACGGTAATTTTAAAAAATTATTCTTAAATTATTATTGTAGAAAAAGTTATTACAAATATATGGTAATTTTTACCACTTAGGAGAGATGGTGAACAGATAAATTTTTTTTTTAAAACCAAAATCGTATTTTCAAAAGACGATTTTATTTCCATTTTAAAAGGGAAATCATCTCTTCAAGAGACGAGTTCCCTTGAGGATTTTGTTTATTTATTTATTTATAATTTGAGATTTAAAAAAAATATATTAATTTCAATAGACGAGTTCCCTTGAGGATTTTTTTTTTAATTTGAGATTTTTTTTAAAAAAATATTAATATTTTTTCATGGGAACTCATCTCTTCAAGAGACGAGTTCCCTTGAGGATTTTTATTATTATTATTTTTTTAATTTGAGATTTTTTTTTTCATGGGAACTCGTCTTTAGAAAAGAAGAGTTCCCTTGAGGAATTTTTATTATTTATAATTTGGGAATTTAAAATTTTTTTTTTCATGGGAACTCGTCTCTTCAAGAGACGAGTTCCCTTGAGGATTTTTTTTCTTTTTTTTTTTAATTTTATAATTTGGGATTTTTTTTAAAAAAAATATTAATTTTTTTTCATGGGAATTCATCTCTTGAAGAGGCGAGTTCCCTTGAGGATTTTTTTTTTTTTTAATTTGGGATTTTTTTTTAAATATATATATTTTTTCACGGGAACTCGTCTCTTGAAGAGACGAATTCCCTTGAGGATTTTTTTAAAAAAAAATATTGATTTTTTGAAAAAAAAAATATTAAGAGACGAGTTCCCTTGAGAAATTTTTTTTATTTTTATAATTTGGGAATTTTTTTTAATATATATATATTTTATGAGAACTCGTTTCTTGAAGAGACGAGTTTCCTTGAGGAATTTTTTTATTTATAATTTGGGATTTTTTTTAAAAAAAATATTAATTTTTTTTCATGGGAATTCCCTTGAGGATTTTTTTATATTTTTTTTCATGAGAAATGTTTTTTGAAGAGACGATTTCCATGAGTTTTTTATTTTATTTTATAATTTATAATAAATATTAAAAATATTAATTTTCTTTAATGGAAATCGTCTCTTCCTTTTGAATTTTTTTTATTTTTAAATGGAAATAAAATCATCTTTTGAAAAGACGATTTTGATTAAAAAAAAAATTATTCGTTCATCCTTTTTCCTAAATAGCAAAAACTATCATATATTTATAATAATTTATTTTACTATAATAATTTAAGAATAACTTTTTTAAAGTAGCGTAGAAAAGTCCGAAAGCTGGAAAAACTTTATGATCGTGGAAGTTGTGTCAAGGCCAACACTTTGAATGCAGCGACTTTGACTGCTGCGTTATCAATACGCTAGAAAACTGCAGATGAACTGTACACACACGCTCCCTTTAGTGGACTGAGAGTGTCGGACCCACTTGAAGGCTAAGAAGTCTAAGTAGAGGAAATAAATTAAGGAACTTCTAGCTCCTTTTCGTATTTGCCCCAACTCACAAACCATTAGGCTTTTCTCACCTTTTGCTGGCTCCAATGGCGAATATGCCACTGCTATTGTCTCTTTGCCTTATCTATACTATCTCCTTCTTTCCATTCCTTGCATTTGCCATATCCTCTTGCAATGGTCCTTGCCGAACATTTAACGACTGCGACGGTGAGCTCATATGCATCAATGGTAAGTGTAACGACGACCCTGAACTTGGGACTCACGTATGTGAAGGGGTTCCTTCCCCTCCACCTCCCTCCGGCTACTGTCATTCCTCTGGGTCCCTTCGGTGCAAGGGCCAATATTATCCTACCTACACCTGCTCCCCTCAGATCACATCCTCCACAAGTGCCATTCTTACTAACAATGATTTTAGTGAGGGTGGGGATGGCGGAGGGCCATCGGAATGTGATGGAAAATACCATAACAATTCTGACCCCATCGTGGCATTGTCGACTGGGTGGTACAATGGTGGATTCCGGTGTGGGAAGATGATCAAGATAACGGCTGACAACGGGAGGAGTGTGCTGGCCAAGGTGGTGGATGAGTGTGACTCACTGCGGGGCTGTGACGAAGAGCATTCAGATCAGCCACCATGTAAGAACAACATCGTTAACGGATCTGATGCTGTGTGGAGTGCTCTGGGGCTGGATACGAACTTAGGTGAAGTGGATGTTACTTGGAGCGAAGTAACTGATGTTCCATGTGATTCAAACAATTATATAGTTCATATTATGTAATTATTAAATTACTTAGTTCTACAAATTATATATCATGAAACCTTATTCTACAAATTGCAATGAACTAAAATATTTTTCATATACCAATCGAGGATTTGAGACATTTTTCAACAATAATATGCAAGAAATAAAACTTCGCACTAGTAAAACTGCATGGTGATCAAACCCCAATAACTGGCTTGATTAAAGAGTAACGTGTCCTTCCAGGATTTTCCGACGACCATACTAAACCAGAGGGACCCGAAGACTGAGAATTTTCTGAGTCATCCATCCTAGGTTCCCACTAGAGTCATTAAGAGATGCTGTGCTGACTGGTCCTCGAGTGGGATCAACTTTTCTCCACCGCCTTAGGATTTCCAAAATCACAGCCATAACGACTATACTCTTAAGGAGACTCAATTTTTTTAGTCATTGTCCTATACTATGATTAAGAAGGTGTTAATTGGAGAATGGATTTAATGACTTAATATAAATTAATAATTTAATTTAAATCATCAAATAGATTAAATTTATTTGATAAAACAATTTAATATTATAATTTGAAATTAAAAATAATTTTAAGTATTAATTCAAAATAGTTAATTTATTTTGTCTCATTTATCGATATTTAATGAGAGCATATTTTACAACCGTAATTCCACGTTTATGACTCATTTTTATAATAAATGTTTTATAATTATCCCATGTATTTACAATACTCTAAATATAAATGTTTTACAAACAAGTTTTTATTTAAGATTGATAAAAAAAATTATTAATTAAAATTAATGATAATAAATATTACTTAAAACCAATGAAGGTAACTATGTCAATTTATTGATTTAAAATAAATTTTAAATTAACTTTATCAAACAACTTTAATTACTTAAAGTAAAAGTCAAATAATAAAGTTTAAATCTAATTTAAAGTCCACTTAAATGTAATAAGTATTAAATTTTACTAATCATCTTCTAAGTCCTGGCATGAAACATGTTTGATGGCTCATAAATTGGGATGGACAAGTCTTTGGTTTTAGTTATATGGGAGTTTATTATAACTAATCTTGTTATTAACCCAAATCAAGTCAATTCAATTTATTTTATTTGATCCAAAAATGGGCTACTACATTTCTTTTTTTTTTTTTTCAGAAAAATGATGACTAAATTATGCTTTTCACATTAAATAATTGTAGATTCAATTCCTTTAGATTTTGTGGGGTTTATCAGTTTTGTCAGTTTTTGGGCTTGCCTCTACTCTGAAGTTGGGGATGACTAATGAATGACTCGGTCAACTGGAACTCTGGATGTTGCTTGGTCGTGGATTATGGTCATAAGTTAGGCTGAGTTTCTGTGGCTGTCCTGAATATGGCGTCATGTACTCAGGTTATATGGCTATCTACCAGCTGTATTAACACATCAATATGGAGAAAATAAACAGGGCAGACGCTGTATTGCAATGACTAGCTTGACTAGCCACGAGAGTAACTCTGACCTAGCTAAATCATCGGCAACATTGTTGTTAGCCTCCACAGATTAATTAGACTAGAAAACTCAAACTCATGACATTCAACTGCATTCGGTAATGAGATTGCTAACTACACATGCTGTGTGGCCCTATGTTTCATTTATGACCTTGTCCCCAGCCTTCCTTAGCTAGAAATTCTTTCGTGTGTTCCCCTATGTAACCCAATTCTTTATATAATGATATGCACACATAACCATACTGTCTATAGAGATTTTTGTGTGTACTGTCTCAGTTTCTCAGATATTGAGGGAGTTGTCATGTAACATACTGTTATAAGATTAGGAACGCTTCTACTCTCTGTCTATTTGTGGAAGCAATTAGTCTAATGAGATAGCACTCTGGCATGTAAATTTCATTGCATTTGCTTGAGTGATCATTTTCAACCACCAGAAGGCTCACTGACCCTAACGATACGGCAACCGGAAGAAGAAATGTCATGGCAAACTTCATGACTTGAAGACTCGGTAGACTTTCATGAAGTCCAGAGAGGCATTAAAGCGTGATTAATTTGAGTATATATTTAAATGTATGCAAGAGCTCTCCCTCACCCAAACTCCTAAAACCATTAGGCCTTTCTCCCTTGGGTACTTCTCCAATGGCAAATCAAGTTCTATTCCTGCAATCCCTTTACCTTCTCTTCAGTATCTTCTCCCTTCCATTTCTTCCACTGGTTATGTCCTCTTGTAATGATCCATGTCAAACACTTGACGACTGTGAAGGTCAGCTCATATGCATCAACGGTCAGTGCAACGACGATCCCGATCTTGGGACTCACATATGCGGAGGAAGTCCAGGGACTTCTTCCCCTTCAACTGATGACTGTCAGCCCTCTGGCAGTCTTGAGTGTAACGGGCAATCCTATCCTACCTACACATGCTCCCCTCAGGTTACATCCTCCACCAGCGCTGTTCTTACTAAGAACGATTTTAGTGAGGGAGGGGATGGTGGAGGCCCATCCAAGTGTGATGACAAATACCATGAAAATTCAGACCCTATCATTGCCTTGTCAACTGGTTGGTATAATGGTGGATCCCTGTGCGGCAAGATGATCAGGATCACGGCTCAAAATGGGATGAGCGTGCTGGCCAAGGTGGTGGATGAGTGTGACTCCATGCACGGCTGTGACCAAGAGCATGCAGGTCAGCGCCCCTGTGATAACAACATAGTTGATGGATCTAATGCTGTGTGGGATGCTTTGGGCCTGGATATCAATATTGGTCGTGTGGACGTTACTTGGTCCATGGCTTAGATATATGGTTATGACTTATGATCAGTTGGTTGGTTACTTGGTTTTTGTGTGTGCGTACGTACTTTCCTCTTTGTGTTCCCTCTCTCCTTTGATTTGTATGGCTCCGCCAAGCACTATTTGTATGTAATTTTGCAGCAATATATGCATGCGCTGAAATAAAACTGGAAGGCACTAGCCCAGTGCCACCAGAACCCCATTAACTGGGGTTTGATTAATAATGAGTGATTTGCATCACGATCTAGTTGAACCATCACATTGATTATTAATGCATCGCCTAAACTACATCAACTTCCAATGAGTATTTTGTATTAATTTAGCATTGAGATTCACCTTATATATAGCAATGCTGATCTTGGGAAAATACATATTTTAAATTTAAAAAGTTGTAAAATCAAAAGAAACTTACAAAGTCAAAAGAAAGAAAAGAAAAGAAAAGAATATAGAAGGTGTTGTCTAATGGGTGGTACTTGATCACTTTGATGAGGTCACAGTGAGGAAATTAACAAGAAGCCAGGAAAGAGAAGCTGTAGAAAAATTGTCACATACCAATAACAAATATCATCCTGGCACCCAAATATAAAAGGCCCCATTGAGTTATTGACGGGTACATGTGTCACTTTTTCACCACAATATATATATATATATATATATATATATATATATATATATATATATATATATATATATATAAAATTAAGAATTCTTAGTCTTGATCAGTGGTCATATGAAGTTTTTCTATTATAATCTATCATAATACAAATCTAACTAGTAAAAGCCTAAATGTCTTATACCTAAACTATTTATTTATTAAGTAATTCATAATGAAACAAAATAATAAAAATTAGAATACGAATCATTGAGATATGGAACCTAAATTGATTTTGTTAGAGCATGCATTTTGATTAATTAAATTTTATTCCTTTGTTGAGCTTAAAGTCTAAACCCAAAGTTGGGTTGTGGAACATTCAAGTTGATTTTGTTAAACCATGCCCTAAAACTAATTAAATTCTATACCTTTGTTTTGCTTAAAGGTCTATGTTCAAAGTTGGGTTGTAGAAACCTCAATCTTAATTAGTTGAATTAAAAATAAGTAATTATTTTATAATTTAAATACATTTATTTTTTAAAAAATCTTTATTTATATTTATTCTTATTTATTTAAATTAGATTTTATTATCTTTACTCTTTAGTAAATAATTAATCTTTTTAATCTAAAAATAATTAAACACAAGTTAATCCTAGAAGATGATAATCCAAAATAATACAAAGTCATGATAACCTTATATCCCTACTATATTTTTTTAGTCATAGTCTATTTGAATAACTCAATAAAGCAACGAGTACCTATTAGTTGTAAGTTCAAATTCTTGATTTGAATTAATTTTTTTTTTTATCTTAAATTTCTTGTGTTTATCATAATATAACTAGCAAAAAATGTTTGCAAATACATTTACAAATTCTATAGAACGAAAATAATATATCTTATTTTCCCATTTATTTTTCTCTTTATAGATTCTATATATATTTAAAATCAAATATTATTTTTAATTTAAAGTTATATCGGATACATATTTTTATATTAGATTAATTCCTTTCATTATATTGATTATAAATATATTTAAACTTTTTTTACACTATTTTAAAATTAAAATTACAATAAAGAAATGAAAATATATGAATAAATGCACTTTTATTATTTTTATTTGATTAAAAAATAGACACCAAATGAATCAAATTTTATCAATGTTTATTTTTCAAAACTTATTTAAAAAAAATCGAGTATAATAAAATTATTTTATTTTTTAAAAAGAAAAGTAAATTTTAAAAAATACATAAACCACACCTAATTACTAATGCTACGATCAAAAGCAATTACTTGGAAAAGCTGTACACAATTGAATATCGAGAAGGTTACAAAGTCCTAATTAGAGAAACAATGATTTTCATTAATTATGTTTGGTTCCCGGAAAATATTAAGGAAAGAAAAAAAATGCAAAGGAAAATGACTTTTTCATGTTTGGTTGTCCTATGAAAAATATCAAAGAAAATCAAATATAATTAAAACTAATTAGAAACTTATGTTTTTTTAAATTATTTAATTTTTATATTGATGAGTTAAAATAAATAAAATAAGTTTGAAGTAACAAAAAAAATAATTTATTAATTTCAATTTATTCTTTTATTTTCCTTCACTTTTTCTTTTCTTCTACTTTTCATTTATATTTTCTTTCCCTTGCATTTTCCTTCAAATTTTTTGAGAACCAAACATAACCTAAAGGAAAAAACAATATTTTTCAAATTATTTCTCGGGTGACAGATACGCAAGCAAAACATTGATATTCCATAATAATAAAAACTATTTATTTATAATGTTTCTTTTTCACGTTATTTTTCGGAGTAACTATAAATTAAATATTTTTACGTGTCCATGGTGCATATTCGTGGGACTCATTAGTCACAACGAAGGCGTAGTCCTGTGGATGAGAGGAAAGCAAAAGTAGGAGGTGACCATCCTCACTTTGTAATTCAGAAATAAATCTATTAAATGTCTCACATCAAATTATCACACGCCACGTAAGAATAGGATAAGAAAGAACCCAAAATATAATGACACGTGGTTTTCAAATTTTGCGACGGGTCGAGTGTGGGGGAATATCGTCATAAAAGCGAGGCCACAGCCAGAGAGAAGGCCCACCGGCCTACCGGCACCGAAATTACGTTGTGGACCGAAAGACTTGAAGTGCAGCCATCTAGGGGGACGCATTCATTGCAAAGGAAACTCTAAAAAAGAAAGAAAAACGTGTGGCTGCTTAATTTCTTGATAAGGTGGAGCCGCATGAGGGCATGAGTTCAGTATATAAGTGGATGCAAGCTTCATCCCTTGACCATTAGGCCTCTTTGGGTTACTGAATACTAAGAGCAGCTCCAAATTGCAATGGCGAATTCAGCAGTAGTGTGGTTAGCATCCGTATGGCTTGTGTCCAATATCTTGTCCCTTCCATTCCTGGCATTGGGCATATCTTCTTGTGGTGGCTCATGTCAAACACTTGATGACTGTGACGGTCAGCTCATATGCATCAACGGTAAATGTAAAGACGACCCCGAAGTCGGGACTCACATATGCGGGGGAAGTTCAAGTACCCCTTCCCCTCCGGTCTCCTCCTCCACGCCTGCCATTCTAACTAACAACAATTTTGAAAAATGAGGGGACGGTGGAGGCCCATCGGAGTGCGACGGCAAATACCATGACAATTCAGAGCGCATCGTAGCATTGCCAACTCGGTGGTATGATGGGGGATCCCGGTGTGGGAAGATGATTAGGATAACGGCTCCAAGTGGGAGGAGCGTGTTGGCCAAAGTGGTGGATGAGTGTGATTCAGCGGACGGCTGTGCGAATAACATAGTTGATGGATCTGATGGTGTGTGGGCTGCTCTGGGGCTGGATATCAATCTTGGTGAAGTGCACGTTACTTGGTCCATGGCTTAGATATCCGTATGGTTAATGAGTTGGGTTGGTTTTTTGTGTTCCCCTCTACTTTGGTTATGATGTAATTTTGCAGCAATATGCACTGAAATAAAATAGCTGGAAGGCGCTAGCCCAGTGCCACCAGAACCCCATTGACTGGTTTGATTAATAAAGAGTGATTATCGGCAGAATGAACTACTTCAAGTCTTCAACCATCACATCGATTAATTAATAAAGAATCCCATCAACTGTTGTTATCCTCCTTATACACATTGATTAATTAGGCTTTATAAACACCTACGAAACTTAAAGATTGTTTTCCCTGATGATCAGTACTTCACAGTTACTTTGTTCACCACAACATACATCGTCTGAACATTGGGCAGCAGCCGATTATTGTCTCTGTACCATTAATTATCGATCCTAATCAACTCATTTTTATCCAATCGTACTGGGCAGTACTTACAAGACAAGTCTTTATTATTATTTTTTCAACATTACAGCTATCAAGAAATCATTTAAGCTTATTATTTTAATTTGTTGAACAAGTTAACTTCATTGCATAGTTATTAAACCACCTATTAATAAATAATTTTTATTTTTAATAAATTAATATATAAAATTAAATAAACCCAATCCAGTTATTAAAATATCGTTGAGCTAAAAAAATGAGCTTATTTCTCAAATAAGCTGGAGGGGCTCGAACCCTCACAAAATATTTAAGGAGTGTCCAATATACCACTAAATTAATTATAATTATTTTATAATTAAATAAAAAAATTTCATTTAGTAGATTAAAAAAAATATAAAAATTATCAAGATAATTTTCTTTATAGTGTTTTTAATATTAAAAAATTATACATTTATCATCATTTACTTTATATCATTTAATACAGTTGAATTAAATGTATCATAATTTTAATATTAAATATATTTAAAAATTAGACATATTACAATCAAATATCACAATATTATTATCGAATAATATTTTATGTAATTTAATAATCAATGTACACTTTTATTTATGTAATTTAATAATCAATGTACACTTTTATATATATATATATATATATATATATATCAATTTCTTCAACAAAACAATTTTAAAAAGTCTATTATACTTCTAATTTCAGTTTTAAGAGTTTTTTTTTATATATTTTCATAAATTTTGATCAAATTTAAATTAATCGATATTTTTTATCAAAATATCTGTCTATATATCCATAAAATCAAAATATCGATATATTCGTGATTACTGATAATTTTATCCTTGACCCAATCATTAGTAAAAATAAATATTACACCCAATAAATTATTTATATATAATATTATAATCTAAACTAAATTATGTATAAATAAATTTGTTCAAAGAAAGTACATGTCAAACAAATTTTCATTTAATTCCTAGTAATTTGTTTTAAACATATTAAAGTAGTTGAAATACAAATGTTCAATCAAAGTTTTATTTAATTTTTAATCTATCAAATGAGAATATCATCAAACTTCCTATAAGAAAACATTGCTTTCCACATAAAAGAATCAACTCCAAATTAAATTTGCACTATCACCAATATCTGCTTCAAAAATTACACAAAAACCTAAAGTTTAGTAGTACAAATTAAGTTTTCAATATCATATACTATTTTTGAAGAATTCTCTTGTCACTATAAACAAATACTTGTCTTTATGATAAAATTAATTTGAGTAAGGATCTAAGGTATAACTTACTTGCCCTAAGAAAATTTTAACTTCAACCATTTCAAATATAAGATCGCGTTATACCTCAAATAATAGAGTATAATAGTATTAAGAATTCAATAAACTACTACTACTTCTTCTTCTTCTTCTTCTTTATTTTAAGCAAAATAATATATATTTCATCATAAACCATACTATTTTAACTTCAACCATTTCAAATATAAGATAGAGGTATACCTCAAATAATAGAGTATAATAGTATTAAGAATTCAATAAACTACTACTTCTTCTTCTTCTTCTTTATTTTAAGCAAAATAATATATATTTCATCATAAACCATACTATTTTAACTTCAACCATTTCAAATATAAGATAGAGTTATACCTTAAATAATAGAGTATAATAGTATTAAGAATTCAATAAACTACTACTTCTTCTTCTTTATTTTAAGCAAAATAATATATATTTCATCATAAACCATACTATTTTAACTTCAACCATTTCAAATATAAGATAGAGTTATACCTTAAATAATAGAGTATAATAGTATTAAGAATTCAATAAACTACTACTTCTTCTTCTTTATTTTAAGCAAAATAATATATATTTCATCATAAGCCATACTATTTTAACTTCAACCATTTCAAATATAAGATAGAGTTATACCTCAAATAATAAAGTATAATAGTATTAAGAATTCAATAGACTACTTCTTCTTCTTCTTCTTCTTCTTCTTCTTCTTCTTCTTCTTCTTCTTTATTTAAGCAAAATCATATATTATTCATCATAAACCATACTATTTATCATTATCCTAATAATACTAAACTCAAGGTTACGTATAATAAAATGAAATATCTAAAAGTATTTTTTTGAATTCTATATATGTTAAAAACTAGTATTAAATTAAGAAAAATAAAATAAAGAAAAAGAGTATTAATGCATGTTTACAGCTAAATAATGCAAAGATTGAGTGTCATTTTGATAAAAAGGCCACGAAGTACGTGATACATAGGATTTGGTTATCTCAATGTATTAAAACCAATGCTAAAACCTGCTTGAAGAAAAAAAACTAGAATACTCATACCCTAATTAAGTACCACAATAAATTAATATCATAAAACATTATAATAAATTTACCTTTGATTAGAATTTGTATTCATCTCAAGTAACCAAACAAATTACCTCTAAATTATTTTAAAATTTTGCATAGTTTAGTTCACATCATTGAAAATAAAAAGGTTTTTCAAATGTCATGATCACTATATATTTTCTATCAATGCATAATTTCAATAATTATGTAATCTTGCTTTTACATTGATACATGGAAGCCACTCGCTTCTTATTTCACAACTCGTCATTTGAACACTTAACCAATAAATGTTTTTTTTTTTTCCGTTTTTTCTTAATTTTAAATTTTTTATTTATCTTTTCATTTAAATATAGAAAGATCTTTATTACAAATGTATTTAAAATAAAAAATATTTAGAGCTATTAAAAATCTATTTAAATTGAATTTATTTATATCTAAAAGATTTTTATTCTTTTTAAGTTTTTAAAATGTACTATAAACTAGTGTATCTGTTAGCCAACGATTCTCCAGATCGTGTTTTGATGATAAAAAAGCATAGTTAAGTTGTTAATTTTTTTTGAATTATAAAGAATTTCAAGTGTTAGTTTGAAAATCCATTAAAGAACCCAATGGATGTAAGATAAAGACAATTGGAAAATTTTACTCATAGAAAACATATATAAGATGAATGCATGGATGCATTTAGGTTTTTCATATCTTTTCATGCATCTTTAAAAACTCAGTTTATGCTTTAAAGTTACATTTACATCAAAACTTAAGTTTTATTAAATGAACTTTAGGCAAATCATTTCAAAATTGGCATAATAATTTACCTAAAAACCTTACCTAAGTGTTAGAAGAAAAAAAAACATAAAAAAAAAAAGTTTTTGGGCCAAAAATTGTAAACCAGTCGAGGCACTGGCCAACTAGCTCAATTGACTAGGGTGCCGATCAACCGATTACACCTTCTCGATCGAGGTCCGATTGAGAGATGCAAAAAATCTTCTCTCTCTTCCAATAGCCTTGCATTCTTGATCGAGGAATATGTCTTCCCGATCGAGGCCTAACGGTCACCTAACAAGCATTTATTGCCCAATAGTTAGTTAACCAGTCGACCTCCAGCTCGACCAATCAAGGTTATTTTTTTTTTTGGTCTTTTTGGCTCTCAAGGCTATAAACTTATAAATTGAGAACTCGACTTCATTTATGAGTAAGAGAACACCTACATTTATTTGTCTACCTACTTGTTCTTGCCTCAAAAACTTTAATTCTTTCATTAGTTCATTAAATTTTCATTTGCATATTCCTTAATGCACCCTTATGATTCATCCTAGCATTTGAGTTGTATTTAAGCCCTTGTTGAGCTAGGTTGAAAGATTTGATTTTGTTATTCGATTGTTAGAACCTTTAAGTGAGTAAAGACTTGAAAATATTGTATAAGAGCTCATTTGAGCTAAAATCCAAGTGTAAATGTGTCAGAAGCTTGGTTGAAACTTCAAATATAGTAGAACCCTCACTCGGTTAGGAGCTTGAGAAGAGTGGACGTAGGCAAGGGGTGTCGAATCACTAT
This sequence comes from Vitis vinifera, assembly GCF_030704535.1. Classification (NCBI taxonomy): domain Eukaryota; kingdom Viridiplantae; phylum Streptophyta; class Magnoliopsida; order Vitales; family Vitaceae; genus Vitis; species Vitis vinifera. The sequence continues at coordinate 3,119,467 of NC_081810.1, forward strand.
AAAATCTGAATTTGCTTCTTCGAACCTTATCTCTTATGTATGTGCTTCCTTTACTTGAATTTGTTGTGGTTGAAAACAAAAATTAAAACCCAATTCACCCACCCCTCTCTCTATCTCTCTCTCTCTCTCTTTACCTCTTGGGTGTTTTCTCTATTAAGATTAGTCTTTATTTTCTCAGTATCTAAGAACATAAATATGTGTTTTCACTCTTAATAGCCCAAAATAGATTCTTTTTAATCCAATTAATTCATTTGAGAATATATGGAAGAATAAAAACCAATCAAGACACAAGACAAAAGATTATTTACATGGATTTCCATACAACATGTGGAAATAAAAAAACTAAAAAAAATACCATAGAGTCAAAGACCTCAAATTTATAATCCACTTATGAGAGTACAACAAAGTTTTACCTAACAGACATTATCCCTAAGACTTACTCTTCAATACTCATACTGCATTTTACATCCGCGATACAACACCTTGTGTGCTCCCAATGGATCTCACCTTAGTATTTGAAGGGATGTAGATCTCTTTCACAATCTAACAAAAGCAAACATGAACACTTCTTTGAGAGTTTTGGAAAGAATAAGACAAATTAGATTTTCTAATTCAGAAGCACTAAGCCAAAAACCTTTTTAAGCAAGGCATATGTAGGCCTAGAGACCTAGTGGATCGATACTTAGAAAATCCTTGATTTAAATCCATTAAAAAATGGAAAGAGTGAACTCCAAAATTTTGGAGGATTCTATCTCATGTGCTTATGCGCCCTTATAGCCCTTGAGTGCTCTTCAAGCATTGAATTTAGTGCTCTTTCTCTTTTCTTTTTGGGAGAATTATGTTTTAGAGGTAGATAAGCCCCCAAATTAACAAAATGTTCATATAACTCTTCAAATTGAGTTGAAGGATATGAAATAGTAACGGACAAATATACCCTTTAAGAACACATAAAATATTTTATAAAATTAAGTTAAATAAAAAAATTTTAATAATTTTTTTTTCAAAAATACTAAATTAAATAAAAGTGGTTTTCAAAAATATTAAATTAAATTTTTTTTTCAAAAATATTAAATTAAATAATTTTTTTAAATATTAAATTAAATAAAAGTATTTTTAAAAAATATTAAATTACATAAAAGTATTTTTAAAAAATATTAAATTAAATCAAAAATATTTTTAAAAAATATTAAATTAAATAAAAGTATTTTAAAAAATATTAAATTACATAAAAGTATTTTTTAAAAATATTAAATTAAATCAAAAATATTTTTTAAAAATATTAAATTAAATAAAAGTATTTTTCAAAAATATTAATTTTTTTCTCAAAATCAACAAAGGACATTTTTGGAAATACTGAAGGATAATATCCTTCAACTCAATTTTCATACTTTCATTGAGTCTTGGGATCAATTTGAAGAGTTACACGGACCTTTTGTTAATTTGGGGGCCCATCTACCCCTAAAACATAATTCTCCCTTTCTTTTTTTCTTCTCTCTCTCTATATATATATATATATAATAAAAGGTTAATTAATTTTATTATATTTTACAAATAGATTTATACTTTTTCTTGCATTATTTTAAAATAAAATTAGAGTAAAGAAAATGAAAAATATATGAACAAATTTAATTTTAGTATTTTTATTTTTAAAAACGAATTTTCATTTTGCTCAACCCAAAGCTGTTTGGAAGTGATCATTTTCAAAAGTATGGGAAACCAAAGGCAGCTAGAGATTTAGTTATAGTGTGTAGCATGTGCAAAGACTTTGAACTCAAACCACCAAGGTGTACAACCTCTCTCTCCCTTAATTGCATTCGTTCACGATCCCTTTAGATACTTCTTCCCTTTTGGGTCATGTAAAGTAGTGGCAAGACAAATCCGAATTGATTCCTTACTATATATATATACTTCTTCCCTAATATCTCGTGATCACGATCCCCTTTAGATACTTCTTCCCTTTGTGGCAAGAAAAATCCGAATTGATTTCTTACCATATATATATACATATGATATGATGTTCCATAATACGGTCAAATATATTTACTTTTAAAGTTTCTTTCTCCACATTATTTTTCTTATATAGTAGATTTAAAATATTCTTTATCTACCCATTTGCCGATGCATGTTTGTAATTGTGGGAGTCATTAGCATTAATTATTGAAGGCATGTGTCTAACCTAAAAAGAAGTTAGCATTATCGAAGGCCTAGTCTTATGGATGTGACTAAAGGAAGGAGAGGCCATCATACTCATCCTAGTGCCAATTAACTCAAAATGACTGAGGATAATTCTTTGATGGGGTAATTTTTGAACAAGATGATATTATATGATAAGAAAAAGGTCTATGTGATATTTGAATATAATTTGATATTTACTTTGCTTAAAAAAAAAACTTTAAAATATTAAAATGAGAGTCCATAAAAATTGAAGAATGATTTTTATAATTTAAAAATAAATATAGTAAATGCGTCACATCAAATTATGGCACGCCACCTAAGAATAGGATAAGGAACCTAAAGTACAAAGATCCGTCATTTTCAAATTGTGTGGCGGGTTGAGTGTGGGGAATATCATCCTAAGAGTGAGACTTTTCTCAATAGTACAGTAATTTTAAAAAGTTATGCTTAAATTATTATAGTAGAAGAAGTTATTATAAATATATGGTAGTTTTTGCCACCTAAGAGAGAGGAGAGAGAGTGAACCGATAAATTTTTTTTAAAACCAAAATTGTCTTTTCAAAAGACGATTTTAAAAAAATTTCAAAAGGTAAATCGTCTCTTCAAGAGATGAGTTCCATGGAAAAAAATATATATTTTTTTAAAAAAAAATTCCTTAAGGGAACTCGTCTCTTCAATAAACGAGTTCCACAAAAAATATATATATAAATTCCCAAAAAAAAAAAACACAATTCCTCAATGGAGCTCGTCTCTTCAAGAGATGAGTTCCATGAATATATATTTTTAAAAAAATTCTCAAATTATAAAAAAAAAAAAAAAAAAAAGGAAAATTCCTCAAGGGAACTCGTCTCTTCAAGAGACGAGTTCCCATGAAATTTTTTTTTTTTAAAAAAAAATATATTCCCAAATTAAAAAAAAAAAAAATATTCCTCAAGGGAACTCGTCTTTTTTTTTTTTTTTTTTTTTTTTTATAATTTGGGAATTTTTTTAAAATATATATATATATATATATTCATGGAACTCGTCTCTTGAAGAGACGAGTTCCCTTGAGGAATTTTCTTTTTTATTTTTTTTTTATTTCGGGAATTTTTTTCGTTCCCTTGAGGAATTGTTTTTTTTTTTTTTAATAATTTGGGAATTTTTTAATATATATATATATATATATTTTCATGGAACTCGTCTCTTGAAGAGACAAGTTCCCTTGAGGAATTTTCTTTTTTTTCTTTTTATTTTTTTAATTTGGGAATTTTTTTTCCATGGGAACTCGTCTCTTGAAGAGACAAGTTCTCTTGAGGAATTGTTTTTTTTTTATATATATAATTTGGGAATTTTTTTATATATATATTTTCATAGAACTCGTCTCTTGAAGAGAGGATTTCCCTTTTGAAATTTTTTTTAAATCATCTTTTGAAATTTTTTTTAAATCATCTTTTGAAAAAACTATTTGAAATTTGAAATGATGATTTTGGTTTTAAAAAAAAATTATCTACTCACCCTCTCTCCTCTCTCCTAAGTGGTAAAAACTACCGTATATTTGTAATAACTTCTTCTACTATAATAATTTAAGCATAACTTTTTTAAATTACCGTATGAGAAAAGTCTCCTAAGAGTGAAGCCGCGAGCTGAGAGAAGTCCCACTGGCACTAAAATTAGAGAAGGCTTCAGTTACGTCATGAACCGAAAGATTGAAGTGAAGCCATCTAGAGGAGCCTTGCAAAAAAAAATATATATGGTGGAGCCGCATTAGGGCATGGGGTGAGTACATAAGTGGATGCAAGCTTCATCCGTTGTCCATTAAGCCTCTTTGGGTTACTGAATACTGAGAGTAGCTCCAAATTGCAATGGCAAATTCACCTGTAGTGTGGTTAGCATCGGTGTGCCTTGTGTTCAATATCTTGTCCCTTCCATTCCTAGCATTGGGCTTATCTTCTTGTGGTGGCTCATGTCAAACACTTAATGACTGTGAAGGTCAGCTCATTTGCATCAATGGTAAATGTAACGACGATCCCGAGGTCGGGACTCACATATGTGGAGGAAACTCGAGTACCCCTTCCCCTCCATCCCCCAGTACCTGCCAGCCCTCGGGAACTCTTGCGTGCAAGGGCGGAAAACCCAAAAATACCTACACATGCTCTCCTCCGGTCACCTCCTCCACGCCTGCCGTTCTAACTAACAATAATTTTGAAAAAGGAGGAGACGGTGGAGGCCCATCCGCTTGCGACAACAAATACCATGACAATTCAGAGCGCATCGTAGCATTGTCAACTGGGTGGTATAATGGGGGATCCCGGTGTGGAAAGATGATCAGGATAACGGCTCAAAATGGGAGGAGCGTGTTGGCCAAAGTGGTGGATGAGTGTGACTCCATGCACGGCTGTGACAAAGAGCATGCAGGTCAGCCCCCCTGTGATAATAACATAGTTGATGGATCTAATGCTGTGTGGAATGCTTTGGGGCTGGATATCAATATTGGTGAAGTGGACGTTACTTGGTCCATGGCTTAGGTATATGGTTGGTTGGTTACTCGGTTTTTGTGTGTACGTACGTACCCTCCTCTTTGTGTTCCCCTCTCTATTTTGGTTTGTATGGCTCCGCCAAGCACTATTTTTATGTAATTTTGCAGCAATATATGCATGCACTGAAATAAAACTGGAAGGCACTAGCCCAGTGCCACCAGAACCCCATTAAGTGGTTTGATTAATGAAGAGTGATTTGCGTCACGATCTACTTGAACCATCACATTGATTATTAATGCAACGCCTAAACTACATCAACTTCCAATGAGTATTTTATATTAATTTGACATTGAGATTCACCTTATATATAGCAATACTGATCTTGGGAAAATACATATTTTAAAATTAAAAAGTTGTAAAATCGAAAGAAACTTAAAAAGTAAAAAGAAAGAAAAGAAAAGAACATAGAAGGTCTTATCTAATGGGTGGTACTAGATCACTTTGATGAGGTCGCAGTGAAGAAATTAACAAGATCCCCAGGAAAGAGATGCTGTGCAATAAGAAATATCATCCTGGAACCCAAATATAAAAAGCCCCATGGAGTTATTGACGGGTACATCAGTCATATATATACATATATAATACTTTGTCTTGATCTATACTTTTCAACAGTTTTTCTATTATTGTCTATCCTAATACAAGATAATTTAACTGATAAAAGCCTAAGTGCCTTATACCTAAACCAGATTTCATATCTATTTATCTATTAAATAATTTAAAATAAAATAAAATAATTAAAGTTAGAACACAAATTAACTCTGAGATATGGAACTTAAATGTTGATTTTGTCACTTACTAGTCCATATTCAAAGTTGGGTTGTAGAAACCCAATCTTGATTAGTTGAATTAAAAATCAATAATTAGGGAAGATAAAAAAAAACCAATCAACACACAAAATAAAATATTTTTAACATGGAAAACTTTCATGCAATATGAAGAAATAAAAAGTCAGAAGTCATAAACTTCAAATCTACATCTATTATATGAGAATACAATACACACTTTTATCTAGCAGATTGCATTTGAATCTCATCTTAGCGCTTAAAATGATGCAAATCTCCTTCACAATCCAACAAAGACAAACATGAACACTTCCTTGAAAGCTTTAAGAATAAGAAGACAAATTACATTTTCCAGCTAGAAAAACTAAGCCAAAAACCTTTTTGAGTAAGGTATATGTACGCCCACAGACTTAGTGGACCAATTCTCAAAAAATCCTCATGCAATTTAAATCCTTTAAAATTGGAAAGAGAAAACTTTAGAATTCTAGAGGATTCTATGTCGAGTGCTCAAGCACCCTCATATAGGGATGACAACGGGGTGGGTTCGGGACAGGTCGCCCCCATCCCAACCCCACCCCGTTTATTCGAAATAATTCTCATTCCCATCCCATTTAAAAAATTAAACGGGATGGGACGGGCCGAGGCGAGTATGATAAATTTTCATACTTGTCCTGTTTAACTTTTTTTTTTTTTTAATTTTTTTTAAAAAAATTACTTTTAAATTTTTAATTATATTAAAATAAATATATTTTATAAATAATTAAATTATTATATTTTTTATAACTTATTTTATTAAAAATATTTTATTATTATCTATATATTAAAAATAATAAAATAAAAATTAAATTAAATTAATTTTAAATTATAAATTAAATTAAATTTAAAAATTAATTTTATATATAATCGGAGCAGGGCTGGGTGGAGTGGGGCAATACCCGAACCAGTCCCGAGTTTTTAAAAAAATTCTCAAACTCATCACAAACCTATTTATTAAAATTAAACTCCGTCCCATTAGAGACGGGACGAGGCGGGTACCCGAATAAACCCGCCCCATTGCCATCCCTACCCTCAGAGCATTTGAGTGCTTCTCAAGCATTGAATCCAGGCTTCAAGGTTCATGTAGTTTTTAAACCCTAAAAAAAAATTCATTTTGATCAATTTTAAAAACTCGATGGATGTCATGCTACACCAACTACTAATTTGTCTTTCTAAGACATTTCTATACTTACCAAACTCAATCGATGCCATGTTATACCAAAATATGTATATATAAACCATTTTAACAAGATTTTATTGATTTTAGTTTTTAAAAATAGTTTTTTATTAACCATATTTTAGTAAAGGGAAAAAGAGAAATTCTTATTAGTAAATGTTTTCTAAAACAAATGGAACCCAAAACTCTAAATGTGCTTTAGAAATTTTTTGGAAAACCAAAACCTGTTTTCTAAAAGGTTGAAAGAAAGATAATAAACAAAATCTTGTGAGATCCTTCTATATGAATATCATAAATATAAATGAAAATGAAAATGAATAAAATTACACAATATAGCATGACTTATCTGTATATATTTGAAATATAATATTCTTTTATAAGTGTTATTACAATTTAAAGTTATATCAAGTATATATATTTTTTCATATTAGGTTAATTCATTTTATTATATTTTATAAATAGATTTAAACTTTTTCTTGCATTATTTTAAAATAAAATTAGAGTAAAGGAAATGTAAAATATATGAACAAATTTAATTTTAGTGTTTTTATTTGATTAAGAAATAAACAAGAAATAAAATTTTATACTTTTTATTTTTAAAAACGAATTTTCATTTTGCTCAACCGAAAGCCTTTTCAAAGTGATCATTGTCAAGAGTATGGGCAACCAAAGGCAGCTAGAGGTTTAGTTGTAGTGTGTAGCATGTGCAAAGACTTTGAATTCAAGCCATAAACGTGCACTACCTCTCTCTCCCTTAGTTGCATTTGTCATGTTCTCTTGTGATGATCTCCTTTAGATGCTTAGACCCTTTGGGTCACGTGAACTAGTGGCAAGAAAAATGAATTGATTTCATGATGGAGAGTGTAGGGACCCCTCCCCTTGGGAAACACGTGGCACGCGGCTCATGGTGACGCGTGGCACGTGCTGTCAGCCGGACCATCATCATCCGGATTCCCCTACAGATACGTATGGTGCGACTATCCTATCCGGAACCCCCCAAGGAAAGACAAACAACGTTTCAGCTTCTCCTATCCAAGGAAGAGCAAACGACGCTGGCAGAACGTAGACACCCGGATAGTCTCCACAAACACATCCGGATATTCAGCATGATCCATCCGGATATAAATCGTCTGGATGGTCAATTAAAGTAAAGCGAGTCTTACACGCAATCACAACAAGCAGCCATGGCCCACATCCCATCACCTGCAGAATGAGAAGACAAGAGGAAGTGACAGCAAGTCACTTCCCACGATCATTCTGCATAATCGCTTCCCACGATCTCTGACAGCCGCATCACCTACCATGGTCTCTGACAGCCATTCGTAGGATGATAGTGCTCCTACTAACACCTATTGTCATCATCACAACAGAAAATATCTCCCCACCATTAATGAGAGGAACAGTACCCCTGAAGCTGTATATATATGACTTCACACGAAGAAGAAAGGGATGATCTCCCGGTAACCTCTTGACACCTAGTAAAAGGCCAACTGCCTCATATATCTTATTCTCTTATCATGGCTAACAACATCATCGGAGGGTGCATCCGGACACCTTGTCCGGATGCCTTTTTACAGGTACAACCACTGAATCAAGAACCCCTTGTGTGTTGAGAATCGCGTGTCCATCCATCTAGCAGCAACGCGGCCCACCTGATACGCGAGGTGACAACATTGGCGCCGTCTGTGGGAACCTTTTACTTTTTATTTTGATTCAGTCACTAGCAAAGATGGCCACACCTTCCCAAAGTCGATCATCTGGTAGAGAGGAAGAAGATAATCACGAATGGCGTCAAGCCATCGAAAAAAGACAGTTGGCGAGCGAAAAACAGCTAAGAGCTCTCCTCCAGGAGACGGAGAGGTTAAGGGAAGAAAACGCTGTGTTACGCATTCAAGCCTCAACATCAAGACCTCCTCGTCGTCAGCGCTCAAAAGGTCAAGTGGCGAACTCAAGGCCAGAGCCAGAATCAATATATCCTGGGTCAACAGGAGCTGTCCCAGGAACATACAACGCAAGGCCCCATGAGCCACGCACACCCATGCCTCGAGCTCCCCGTGAGGAAAGCTCAGATTCCACTCATTTCTCAGCAAAAAGACAACGTGATAGAAAATCACAGTTGTCAAGTTCTATGCGCGCAAGACTAGACCCACAGGAGCCTGGGAGATCAAGGCCACCAGTAGCCACAACTCGGGCGCCACGCCCCGATCCTATGATTGCTCCCATGGTGCAGAACGTACCTCCGCATCGTGACCCCATGGTCACCCCAGCGATGCGGAACGTTCACTCACACCTAGCGGAACGATCACTCACACCTAGCGGAACGACCAGCTGGGAGAAACCTCCCAAACGAGCCACCCATTGGCTCCATCAGCAAAAGGCTGGATGACATGCTCTCCACGCCCTTTTGCTCTCATATCACCCATTACGAGCCCCCAAGAGGATTTCTCGTACCAAAGTTTTCCACATACGATGGGACCAACGATCCCTTCGATCACATCATGCACTATCGACAGCTTATGACGCTCGATATTGGCAACGATGCATTATTATGCAAAGTATTCCTTGCCAGCCTTCAAGGGCAGGCCCTTTCATGGTTTCATCGCCTACCTCCTAACTCTGTTGACAATTTTAGGGACCTCTCTGAAGCATTCGTGGGACAGTACTTATGCTCTGCTCGACACAAGCAGAATATCAGCACCCTCCAGAACATAAAAATGAAAGACAACGAATCCTTGAGGGAATTTGTGAAACGATTTGGCCAAGCCGTACTCCAAATAGAGGTTTGCAGCATGGACGCTGTCCTACAGATCTTCAAAAGAAGCATCTGTCCAGGCACCCCATTTTTCGAATCGCTGGCAAAAAAACCTCCTACAACGATGGACGATTTGTTCAGACGCGCTAACAAATATTCAATGCTCGAAGATGACGTACGTGCAGCCACTCAGCAAGTTTTGGTTGCCGGACGGGCTTCTAGAGATAACGTGGACAGACATGCCAAACCTCCGGACCGGCCAAAACCAATTGACCGGAGGCAGGACGGGCCGAGTCGTCCGGATAGGCCGTCCATCACACCCCTATCCATATCATACGAAAAACTTCTCCCAATGATCCAAGGGTTGTCCGACTTCAGGTGGCCTAGACCCCTCGAAACGGACCCATCTATAAGAGACCGCAGCAAGAAATGCGCCTTCCACAAAGACCATGGTCATACAACAAAGACATGTCGGTCCCTCCAGTATCTAGTTGAGAGGCTCATCAAAGCAAGACATTTAAAACAGTACCTCCCCTCAGATACTGGAGGAAGGGACGCATCACAGCATCATAACTCTGGGGCCCCGAGGGCCCCAGTCGCCCCCAAGGCTGTCATAAACTATATCAACGGGGGCCCATCTGACGAGGAATACGATTCCAGGCGGAAAAGACAGAAATTGCTGCGAGCCGCGTCAATACGCGAACGCATTAATTCCATCCGGCCGGGTCTTACTGGGGAGGGCCCTCGCCCCATTGATGGGACAATCATTTTCCCACCAGTAGATCCCACCCGAACGCTACAGCCACATCGCGACGCCCTCATCCTCTCTCTAGAAATAGGAGATTTTGATGTAAGACGTATCTTGGTTGATCCAGGCAGTTCAGCCGATCTAGTACAAGCATCAGTCATTGGCCATATGGGACATAGTCCCGCGGGTCTCGAAAACCCCGGACGAATCTTATCCGGATTCAACGGATCATCAACAACATCCTTAGGAGACATTATACTGCCGATTCGAGCTGGACCAGTCACTCTCAACGTGCAATTCTCGGTGGTACAAGAGTTGTCACCCTTCAATGTCATCTTGGGACGCACATGGCTTCACTACATGAAAGCCATCCCTTCCACATATCATCAAATGGTGAGTTTCCTCACCAACGAAGGGCAAACTGACTTGTATGGCAGCCAGTTAGCCGCTCGCCAGTGCTACCAAATAGCACGTGAAGCAGTCGCTAACCAGGAGGATGCATCTCCCCCTGAACCTAGCATTGCGCACGACCAATAGCAATTATTGGGTCCGGTGGACAAGGATCCCCCGGTAGCAGATCCCTTACAAACAATCCAAATCTCAGAAGAGAATGATCACCTCACAAACGTCAGTTCCCTCATGACACAAGAAGAAACCCAGAGCATACAAAATATCCTTCGAAGCAACCATGACATCTTCGCATGGACACATTCGGATATGAAGGGAATTCATCCCTCTATCGCCTCTCACAAGCTTAACGTCCTTCCAGCAGCCAGACCCATTCGACAGAAGATTAGACGCTTTCACCCGGATAGACAAAGAGTTATCCAAGATGAAATTAACAAATTGTTGGAAGCAGGATTCATCAGAGAGGTATCTTATCCGGATTGGTTGGCAAATGTAGTAGTGGTACCAAAGAAAGAGGGCAAATGGCGAGTCTGTGTTGATTACACCAATCTCAATAATGCATGCCCAAAAGACAGTTTTCCCTTACCACGGATAGATCAAATTGTGGATTCCACTTCCGGGCAAGGGATGCTCTCTTTCTTGGATGCCTTCTCCGGATATCACCAAATTCCCATGTCTCCGGATGACGAAGAAAAAACAGCATTCATAACGCCACACGGCCTCTATTGCTACAAAGTCATGCCATTCGGACTCAAAAACGCTGGCGCCACGTATCAAAGATTGATGACTAAAATCTTCAAACCTCTGATAGGCCGCTCGGTCGAGGTATACATTGACGATATCGTGGTTAAAAGCAAAACTCGAGAGCAGCATATCCTCCATCTACAAGAAGTATTTTACCTCTTGCGAAAGTACGACATGAAGCTAAATCCTTCCAAATGTGCCTTTGGCGTGAGTGCTGGCAAGTTTCTGGGATTTATGGTCAGCCAAAGAGGCATAGAAGTCAGCCCGGATCAAGTCAAAGCAGTCATGGAGACACCTCCCCCCAGGAACAAAAAGGAGTTACAACGCCTCACAGGCAAGCTCGTTGCGTTAGGACGTTTTATAGCCCGCTTCACTGATGAGTTGCGACCCTTCTTCTTAGCGATACGAAAAGCTGGAACCCAGGGATGGACGGACAATTGCCAAAACGCGTTGGAAAGAATTAAACATTGTCTTATGCATCCACCCATCTTGAGCAGCCCCATCCCAAAGGAAAAGCTATATATGTATTTAGCTGTCTCAGAATGGGCAATCAGCACCGCTCTATTCCGCTGCCCTTCACCAAAGGAGCAGAAACCTGTCTACTATGTCAGCAGGGCATTGGCAGATGTAGAAACCAGGTATTCAAAAATGGAGCTAACAGCCTTAGCTCTTCGAAGTGCTGCCCAAAAGCTCCGCCCCTATTTTCAAGCCCACCCAGTGATTGTACTGACCGATCAACCCCTTCGCAGCATTCTACACAAACCAGATTTAACTGGGCGAATGCTACAATGGGCCATCGAATTGAGCGAATTTGGAATCGAATTCCAACCCAGATTATCCAAAAAAGGCCAAGTAATGGCCGACTTTGTGCTCGAATATTCACGAAGACCCAACCAGCACCACGAATCAAGTGAACAGGAGTGGTGGACACTACGAGTTGACGGAGCCTCGCGCTCATCAGGCTCTGGAGTTGGGCTCGTATTACAGTCCCCAACTAGGGAACATCTGGAGCAAACCATCCGGTTGGGATTCTCCGCGTCTAACAATGAGGCAGAATACGAGGCCATCCTGTCCGGATTGGACCTCGCCCTTGCTCTATCTGTCTCCAAACTCCGGATCTACAGCGACTCGCAACTAGTGGTAAGGCACATCCAGAAAGAATATGAGGCTAAGGACTCACGCATGGCGCGATACTTGGCCAAAGTAAGAAGCACCTTACAGCAATTCACCGAGTGGACAATCGAAAAAATTAAGCGAGCTGACAATAGGCACGCTGACGCTTTGGCCGGCATAGCTGCCTCTCTACCTATCAAAGAAGCCATTCTATTGCCCATATATGTGCAAGCCAATCCCTCTGTCGCAGAAAATTCCACTTGCAACACCATTGAGGCAACCCAAACGGATAATCAAGAATGGACGCAGGATATTGCAGAATATATCCGGACAGGCACTTTACCCAAAGATCTTAAACAAGCACACAAAATCCGGGTGCAGGCTGCCCGCTTCACCCTGATCGGGGGACACCTGTACAAGCGATCTTTCACAGGGCCTTATCTTCGCTGTCTTGGGCATACAGAGGCCCAGTATGTGCTAGCTGAATTACATGAAGGAATATGCGGAAATCATACGGGAGGACGATCCCTAGCACATAGAGCTCATTCACAAGGATACTATTGGCCAACAATGAAGAAAGACGCGGCAGCATATGTCCAAAAGTGTGATAAATGTCAAAGATACGCCCCCATTCCACATGTGCCATCAGCAGCATTGAAATCGGTCTCAAGCCCATGGCCTTTCGCGCAGTGGGGCATGGACATAGTGGGACCCCTCCCAGCAGCACCTGCCCAAAAGAAATTCCTTCTTGTCGCCACTGATTACTTCAGTAAATGGGTAGAAGCTGAAGCATATGCAAGCATCAAAGATAAAGATGTCACCAAATTCGTATGGAAGAACATTGTTTGCCGCTTTGGAATTCCCCAAATCATCATAGCTGACAATGGTCCACAATTTGACAGCATTGCATTCAGGAATTTCTGTTCGGAATTGAATATCCGGAATTCATACTCCACGCCACGTTATCCTCAAAGCAATGGCCAGACGGAAGCCACAAACAAAACTTTAATCAATGCCTTAAAGAAAAGGCTGGAGCAAGCCAAAGGAAAGTGGGTGGAGGAGCTACCCGGCGTCCTATGGGCCTATCGAACTACACCCGGACGACCAACAGGAAATACCCCTTTTGCCCTCACATATGGAATAGATGCGGTCATTCCCACTGAAATAGGTCTCCCTACTATCCGGACTGATGCAGCAAAGCAAAAAGACGCCAACACGGAACTAGGAAGAAATTTGGACTGGGCAGACGAAGTCAGAGAAAGCGCATCCATCCGGATGGCAGATTATCAACAAAGAGCATCAGCGCATTACAATCGAAAAGTCAGGCCCAGAAACTTCAAAAATGGTACGCTAGTACTTAGAAAAGTTTTTGAAAATACTGCTGAAGTAGGCGCAGGAAAATTCCAAGCCAATTGGGAAGGACCCTACATAGTGTCTAAGGCAAATGAAAATGGAGCCTATCATTTACAAAAGCTAGATGGCACTCCGTTACTCAGACCATGGAATGTGTTCAATTTAAAGCAGTATTATCAGTAGAAAGTGTACACGAGTGCAAATGAGAAAGAAGTAAGTTTTATTGATATGAGTAAATGTAATTACAAAGAGACATCCGGACCACAAAAATATACAGAAGGAAAAATTACAGCAGAAAAATTGCAAAAAGAGATAAACTATCAGGGAGCAAGTTTCTCATGGAGCTTCTTTTCTTCACTTGGAGGAATTGAAGGAGTATCTCGCTTTATACCGTTCTTCTTCATGCAGCAGCGATACCCAAAGATAAATGTATCATCCACTTGTTTCTGGTAATCCGCTGCAAGTTCCTCTCTTTCCACAGCAAACTCCCGTTCAAGTTCCTCTTTTTGCACATCCAGACGCAGCTGCAAGTCTTCCTTCTGTTTCTTTTCATTCAAAACTTCTGTCCGGAGTCGACTCAATTCATCCCTTAGCCGGGCTGCCTCACCCTCCGCCTCATGAAGGCGGCCCGCAGTTGATTCTTCTCGACCCTTTGCCTCAGCCAACTCCACCCGGAGGGCTTCATTTTCCTCTCGCAGGTTGGATAGACTGGCCTCAGCCTCCTCCGTTCTCAGACGCAGTTGATTTTCAATCTCTTGGTGCCGAGAGGAGAAGGTCCTCATATAGTCTGCAGTCTGCAGCAGCTGAGTAAAAAGATCGTGTTGTTGAGACATGCTGCGGAGGCCCCTCACCAGCTGACACACAAACAAGAAAAGCAAAGACATAAATCACACTACAATAAACACATCAGTGCAACAAAAAATCAAAAAGCAAAAACACAAGACAACGATATACCGTTTCTATCATATCAAACATCTGAGCAGAGGGCTTGATGGCTTTCCAGTCAGGAGTAATCTGCTTTAACTTAACTTCCAACTCCGCGTAGCTGAAAGGGCTAGCAGGAGCGGCATCGTCAGCAGATTCCTCCTCAGGTGAGGAAGTAGAGGGTAACTCTTGTCCCGGAATCGGAGCCCCCATATTTTCGTCCGGACACATAGGTCCGGATGCATCCTCAGCCGGAATTATTGCCGGGGCGGCTGAGGTCTCAGTAGCCATCTCCACCTCGCCTCCATCCGGATGAGCGTCATGGGCAGAAGCGCAGCTAATTTCAATCTCTTGCTGCCGCTCAAAGAGTCCGGACTGTAGATCGCGCGTCAAACGCGGCTTCTTGAGGGGAGGCCCTTTCACCAGGACTATAGCCAGGCGATCCGGGTCGTCGGAAGGCTGACTTTGGCTTTCTGCTCCCGCTTCCTCCAACGGGGCCGTTTCAGCTGCATCAGCATCCGGATTAAGGTTGCCCGGACGGTTGATAGATGCAGCTTCCTCAGCCACGTTAGCCAGACGCGCAGCCGCGACCAAGGAAGGACCTGAGTGATTCAACCCCGACATGCGTCCGGGGCCGCTTGAGATAGAGTGCGGAGCAGCATTTACTGGCTCCTCTATCATTACTTCCCCCTCATAGGTAGTTTGGGGAGGAGGAAACTGCTTGGGAGGAGTGGGTTCCTTCATGTCCTTCCCATGCTTCTTCACCAGCTTCCCCCTTTTTCCTGAAGTTTTCTTTGGAGGAGAGTCCGGACCCCGCTTCTGTCCGGGAGCCTTCCGGATAGTGCCTTCAGTTTTTTTCTGATCTCTATCCTCCAGGAGCTTTCGCCGCCTTTCAGCGTCAGCCTCTTTGGCTTCCTGACAGAGGGGGAGCTCCTTCACAGTATAATGCTCCCCAGGCACTATCTCATCCTTTGCCAATTTCCTAGGAAGAATATTGATAACATATTCCTGGGGCTCCCGGACGACCTCCGTCAAATTCCGCGCGGAAAGCAATGTTTTGTAGGCCCTCTCCTTGGGGTCTATTTCAAATAATTTGCAGACGCAGGCAAAGGACGCCTTTTCCACCCAATCCACAAGGTGGCCCCTCAATTCCAAACCTGCATTGTCAGCAACAAAGGGTGAGAATTCTGTCCGGAAAAATCAGAAAAAATCAGCAAAGCAAAATCCGAATAAAAAATCGCAAAACAAGATTACCCGGGATTTGTAAGGTATAATTCGGAGAAAAAGGCCTCGACGGATGCTGCGATAGCCCCGCCCATCCACCCCAGACTGCCACCAGCCCCTTCGCCCCTCCCTTTGTCGAATCTGGCAGTTCTGTCACCATTTGAAGGGAGGGCAGGTGAGCGGACACACTGAAGATATCATTCTTTGCTTTCTTCAGGGAATAGACAAAGAACAATTCCAGTAGCGTAAGGTCGAGGCTGTACAGCATGTTGATAATGCTGCATCCCATCAGCACCCGGACAAGGTTGGGATGAATGAAGATGGGTGGAATCTGAGAGAAGTGGAGGAATTCCTTGAACAAGGCTGGCAGAGGGAACCGGAGCCCCGCGTTGAATTGTTCCTTTGTGAAGAGGATAGCGTTTTTTCCACCTTTCTCAGTAGGAATAGCCGCCTCCTCGTTCACCAGGTCTATCAATACGTCATGGGGGATGCGGAATCGCTCCCGGAACTCCTTCGCATTTAGTTTATCTATCGCCTTTTCGCCAGCCTCGCTGACCCGGACAGACGAAACAGTCTTTTTTGGAGTCATTTCTTACCACAAAGCCAAAGCAAAATCTACACGCAAAAACAATGCAAACGGTCCAGACCAAGCAATCAGAAAATACACAAACTCAAAGCAGTCAGAAAAACCCCTCAAAAACCCCTCCAAACAAACAACAAAGTACCAACATTAAACAAACAATTGCAAGCGACTTGTTCAAAACAAAGCCAGGAACCAAGTTTAAAGAACCGGCAAACGCAACCAAAGGAATGACAATAGCAAAGAGGTACGTACCAAATAGAGCTCTGGAGAAGAAAAACGGTTACTCTCTCGGTATAAAATCACCGGCAACAAACAAACGAGGTCGTTCGAAGTTTTTCTCAGAAAAGCAAAGGACGCAGAAAAAGTAAGAAGAAGGAAGGCTCTCAAGAGAATGCAGTAGAAAAAATACAAAAAGAGGTACAGTGCCCTATTTATAGCAGGACAGCCCCTCGGAAAGCCAAACCAACAGCCGTGTTATCATTGAAACGACATATTGCCTGGGGATACACAGGGTCGGCGGCTCGCCATAAATGCCTTTTTTGGCTTTCGCACCCCCACTCGCCACGTGGCTAAGTTAGACGAATGGACTTTTTCAATTTTCAAAAACCCAGTTATTTTTAACCCGCCCATTTTTTGGCAAAATAAGCAAGTTAAAAAGGGGGGCAATGTAGGGACCCCTCCCCTTGGGAAACACGTGGCACGCGGCTCATGGTGACGCGTGGCACGTGCTGTCAGCCGGACCATCATCATCCGGATTCCCCTACAGATACGTATGGTGCGACTATCCTATCCGGAACCCCCCAAGGAAAGACAAACAACGTTTCAGCTTCTCCTATCCAAGGAAGAGCAAACGACGCTGGCAGAACGTAGACACCCGGATAGTCTCCACAAACACATCCGGATATTCAGCATGATCCATCCGGATATAAATCGTCTGGATGGTCAATTAAAGTAAAGCGAGTCTTACACGCAATCACAACAAACAGCCATGGCCCACATCCCATCACCTGCAGAATGAGAAGACAAGAGGAAGTGACAGCAAGTC
The DNA here is from genome assembly GCF_030704535.1 of Vitis vinifera. Taxonomy (NCBI): domain Eukaryota; kingdom Viridiplantae; phylum Streptophyta; class Magnoliopsida; order Vitales; family Vitaceae; genus Vitis; species Vitis vinifera. The sequence goes on from NC_081810.1 coordinate 3,137,047, forward strand.
ACTTCCCACGATCATTCTGCATAATCGCTTCCCACGATCTCTGACAGCCGCATCACCTACCATGGTCTCTGACAGCCATTCGTAGGATGATAGTGCTCCTACTAACACCTATTGTCATCATCACAACAGAAAATATCTCCCCACCATTAATGAGAGGAACAGTACCCCTGAAGCTGTATATATATGACTTCACACGAAGAAGAAAGGGATGATCTCCCGGTAACCTCTTGACACCTAGTAAAAGGCCAACTGCCTCATATATCTTATTCTCTTACCATGGCTAACAACATCATCGGAGGGTGCATCCGGACACCCTGTCCGGATGCCTTTTTGCAGGTACAACCACTGAATCAAGAACCCCTTGTGTGTTGAGAATCGCGTGTCCATCCATCTAGCAGCAACGCGGCCCACCTGATACGCGAGGTGACAACAGAGAGGTCATCATGCTCATCCTAGTGCCAATTAACTCAAAACAACTAAGGATAATTCTATGATGGGGTAATTATCGAACAAGGTGATATTACATGATAAGAAAAAGGTTTATTTGATATCTCAATATAATTTGATATTTAGGTTGCTTAAAAAGATTAAAATGAGATTGAAGAATGATCCGTCATTTTCGAATTGTGTGGCGGGTCGAGTGTGGGGAACATCATCCTAAGAGTAAAGCCACGCCAGAGAGAAGTCCCACTGGCACTGAAATCAAGGCAACTAGAAGAAAAGGCTTCAGTTACGTCGTCAACCGAAAGAGTTGAAGTGAAGCCATCCAGATGAGGCATTAACTGCAAAGAAAAAACAAAACATGTGGCTGCTTAATTTCTTGATATGGTGGAGCCGCATGAGGGCATGAGTTGAGTATATAAGTGGATGCAAGCTTCATTCCTTGACCATTAAGCCTCTTTGGGTTACTGAATACTGAGAGTAGAACCAAATTGCAATGGCAAATTCACCTGTAGTGTGGTTAGCATCCGTGTGGCTTGTGTCCAATATATTGTCCCTTCCATTCCTGGAATTGGGTATATCTTCTTGTGGTGGCTCATGTCAAACACTTAATGACTGTGAAGGTCAGCTCATGCATCGATGGTAAATGTAACGACGATCCCGAGGTCGGGACTCACATAAATGGAGGAAGTTCAATTACCCCTCCACCTCCACCTCCCGGTACCTGCCAGCCCTCCGGAACTCTTGCGTGCAATGGTGGAAAACCCAAAAATACCTACACATGCTCTCCTCCGGTCACCTCCTCCACGCCTGCCGTTCTAACTAACAATAATTTTGAAAAAGGAGGGGACGGTGGAGGCCCATCCACTTGCGACAACAAATACCATGACAATTCAGAGCGCATCGTAGCATTGTCAACTGGGTGGTATAATGGGGGATCCCAGTGTGGAAAGATGATTAGGATAACGACTCAAAATGGGAGGAGCGTGTCACAGTGGTGGATGAGTGTGACTCCAAATCTTTATGATTAATGTTTTCCGTGATGCCCCAATTACTAATACATGCAGTTACTTCGTCAACGCAACATATATCATGTGAACATTACTATACTATCTGCCTACAAGATACTGTTGGCAGTACGTACGTACCAACCAATTAGTATCTCTAGGATTCTCATAGTATTAATTATCTATTCCAATCTACTCATTTTCATCGAAATAACTATAATTAAAATATCTGCAAACATTTTAGGAAAATAGATATGCATACCTATGGGTCTTTTGGACTTAAAACTTACCACAGTACAGATATATCAAAGCTTTGTCAAGTGTTGTGGTAGTAGAACATATAACTGTAAACCAAAGACTTTATACGACTACTCGGATACATTTGTACATGTCTATGAATTCACACACTTATTGCCCTATGGATATCCCAACTATCATGAGAATTAATTGTAGAGTACGTAGGTCTCAATCTCTTAGGATGGCCCCAGTTCCACACTCATTCAGGTAATTATCAAAAATTTTCCTGCCAACCATCCTAACTTTATAGCTTATAGACTAATTAAGACTTTCCACTCCGGCTCTATAGCACTACATGAAAGTCGTAATGTAAAGACATCCCAGATGAAGTGTGGCACAAATAATGAGGAGGAAGAAAAATCGTAATGAACAGAAAGCCCAATAACTAGCAGGGAAAGCCAATGACTCCCAAGCACCACGTGTATTATGCGCACAAGCGGAAATAATTTGGAGAAAATTTAGATTTGCACGTGTATCATGTGTTGAAAGTCAAAATTATGTTTGGGTAAAGGACCAATATGACCCAAAATCTAGATTTGCACCCTTGACACTTTTAAAATAGAACCCTACATTTCAAACCTATTATATATATACCATTTGGAAATAAAATACCTAAATAAAAGGGATCCGATGATCAAATGGCCCCTTTGTAAATCAATGAGAGATGAAGATGCTCAAAAATCTTCATAAATAATTGAAATTTTTTGTTCCATCATTTCTAGATACAAAAATGGGTTTATGGATTTAAAGAGTGTTTTTCAAGGGGAAAGCCCCTTGACCTTATTGCCTATGGCCTCTTTTATAAGCATTCTTCCCATGCAGATGTATTGTAAATCTTGTGAAGGAGCAGACTTTTTCTATAAGCTTTAACTTTTGGGTGAATGAGGATAAGAGCAGTTGAATTTGTCTTTTCAAGCACAAGTTGGTCAATCATGTCAACTTGTAAGAAGATCTTCCCTTTTTATGATCTTTATTTTGGGGTAAGGTAAATTTGTATCTTTTCAAATAAGTGTTGTATGACTGCAAATGAGACTTTTTAAAAACTATAAGTTTTAGAGTAAACTTGTGTTGTTCATTTGGAATTAGGTTCTTTAATCAAATTGGGTGAATGGTGCTACCTCTTTACTCGAGATGGCCTCAGGGTTGGGTGGCTGAAGATTAGTATTTCAAGATGGCTTGTTTATTGTTCACTTCAAGAGACAAGAAAGAACTCATTCCTACAAGGTTGCTTCGCCCTACCAAAGAATTGTTGCTTCTTCAATAAATATTCCTTCTCTGCGGGAAGGCTCCACTTTTATAGTTCTTAATTCATGCATCATTATTACAAAAGTTGCAGCCGAGGGATTGTGTACATAAACTATGGTCTATGAAGACAGCCATATCAATGCCTTGATAGTGTGAAATTTAGCTTTCTTTCGAGTAATTTATTTCCCCCCCTTTTATAGGTAGAGGGTGGAGCAAGATAGGCGGATGATCAAAAATCGACTAGTGCAAATTGAATTGAAAGGAGTCCAATTGGGGTTGGCCCAGCAATTTGATTGTGTGGAACTCTACCAAGAAATAGCACATGATATAACGTCACAAAAGAGGAGAACGATTAGTTCTGGATTGAGTTATCATAATTTCGTGCAGAGCCAAGTTTCATCCACCCATCACGCATGCCCGGAAAAAAAACAAAAAATCTGAGGAGCTACACTAAATGCCTCCTCAATAGAGCAGGTTGACCCGTAGCCAATGCCCACAAGTTAATGGCCAAGTTGAAGAAATTAAAGGTGCCCCGCTATGTGGACCAATTGCATTTAGCACTCATTACTTCCTGAGCCAGACAACAGCTTGGAGTGGATTCAGTATCAATATAAGCAGCCTCTTCCTTAGGCCTCATCCAAAACATTCCAAACCGCTGGGCCAATTTACCTTATTGAAGGTGGCTCCAATGGCAAATTTAGCACTGTTGCTAGCATCTCTGTGTCTTCTCTCCAACATTTTCTCCCTCCCATTCCTTGCATTTGCTATATCCTCCTGTGGTGGCCCATGTCAAACCCTTAACGACTGTGAGGGTCAGCTCATATGCGTCAGTGGTAAATGTAATGATGATCCAGACGTCGGGACTCACATTTGTCAAACCCCATCACCATCCCCTCCAAGCGGCTCTAACTGTCAAGCCTCCGGCACTCTTACGTGCGGGGGAATATCCTATCCCACCTACAGATGCTCCCCTCGGGTTACATCCTCCACACCTGCCAAACTCACAAACAATGACTTTAGCGAAGGCGGGGACGGTGGAGGCGCGTCGGAGTGTGATGAGCAGTACCATAGCAACTCGGAGCGTATTGTCGCCCTGTCAACCGGGTGGTACAATGGCGGATCGCGATGTGGAAAGATGATCAGGATTACGGCACAAAATGGGAGGAGTGTGGTGGCCAAGGTGGTGGATGAGTGTGACTCCATGAGGGGGTGTGACCAAGAGCATGCATACCAGCCTCCTTGTAAGAATAACATAGTTGATGGATCTGATGCTGTGTGGAGTGCTCTGGGGCTGGATAAGGACATAGGTGTAGTGGATGTTACCTGGACCATGGCTTAGGTACGTTAGCTTTAGTGCTTGTAGCCACCTAATAAACGGCGTTACGTACCGAGCTTCAATGCCTAATTACTGGCTGTGTTGTATCGACACATTAATATGAAGTAAATAAATGGTCAAGATTTTAAAAAGTATTTTTAGTATTTTTAAAACTTAAATAATAAAAAAAATTAATAAAAATATTAAAAGTCATTTAAACGGACTCTAATTTTATGTTGTGAGATCACTTCCTTGACTAGCTTTATTAAATTAGTAGGCAACTTGACCTACCTAGCTAACTTATATTCGACATCATCGTTGTTAGCCTCTTTAATGACACAATTAATTAGACTAGAAAATCAAAATTGATAATAATTCACTGAAAAACCATTAAGGAAATTGGAGTCGATTTTTAGAAAATTATCCTTGTGATATACCTTTATGAATGACTCTCATAAGATACTCCCTCTAATAGGAATCAACAAATGTTTTTAGAAAGATTAGTAATTCAACAAAAATGACCTATATGGTAACAATGGAAAAGTCCCACCACGTTCCTATAGTTGGTTTGGCAATATCATCCTTTTAATTACTACAGCCCCATTTGGATTGTAGCTACCTCAATTCAATTCCATTCACGGTTGCTTTTGAATTGAATAAGAAGATCAAAATTCTTTACTTATCTCACTTGATTGCTCTAAAGTTTGGATTAAGATTTTTTAGTAAAGTTAATTTAAAATTTATTCTAAATTATAAAATTTTAATATATTTACCTTCATTAATTTTAACTAATACTTTTCTCATTAATTTTAACTCATATTTATTTTCATTAATTTTAAATAATAAATTTATTTGTAAAACATCTAGATTTAAAGTACAAATGAATAACATAACTATAAAATATTTATTGTAAAAAATAAGTTATGGATGTTTAAAGTATGGAACTATCATTCTAAAATACACTCATTGTTTTAAAAAAATTGAGATTAAAAATAAATTAATCATTTTAACTCAATACTTAAAGTAAAAAATAATTTTAAATTATAATATTAAGTTATTCTACCCGACATACTTAATGATTTAAATTAAGTTATTAAGTCATTAAATTGATTTAATAACACCCTTTTAAGAGTAGAGAGAAAATGTTGACTTCCTTTTACTAAAATTTTCCATTGCTTCGTCGTAATTCATATTCAAGTTGGCTATGTGAAGAAAAGAGGCGCTTACAATAGGACATTTTCCTAGCTAGATAACAGAATGGACTATCTTGCATTGGGTTGGACAAAGAGCCAATACATAAACCCAAGCCCAAGCCCAATTAACGTTGGATTGGGTTGGAAACCTACTGAACTAGCTATTGGGCTTAATATGAATGTGGCCTGGGCCCCGATTTAGGCATCTATAATATGAAATACAAATAATTGCCTTTATGCATGTCACTTCAGATAAAAGAAAATAAGTTCCTAGGAAGCATGGAAATATTTGCTTGCACACCGGTCTGATTTCTAAAAATTGCCGGAAAAAGATAAAATGCAATGTGAAAATGAAAGAATAAAGTAGAAATAAGTAAATTTTTTAAGTTTGATTTTTTTCCCTTTATTCACTTTTATTAATTTTTTAAATACAAATTATAAAAATACACAAAATAAAATCAAATATAGTTGAAAACTTGAAATTAGTTAAAATTTTAAAATAATAAACTATAAAATAATTTTCAATTATTTTCAACATTAAGACTATTTGAGAATTCAAATATCGGAATCTCAATAAAAATAGTAACTACTTATAAATAATTAGTAGTTTCAATTATGGTTCTAAATATTATATAAAAAGTAATTAAAAATACTTAAAATTTAATACTAAAAATAAATTTCTTTTTTATTAAAAGGTTTTTGAGTTAAAAAAAATTATTAAGAAAATAGAAAACTGTTTTTTGAAAACAATTTTCGAACAGGGAATTTTTTTTCTGCTGTCTTTTAGAATTTTTGAGACTCCGAGGTCGTCCAATGACTAGTAAATTTTCTTGCTCTCACAAAGGGAAGTAAAAGAAGTAGCCCATCAAGGAGGAAAAAAAAAACACGAAAATGGGGGCAGGTGTAATAATGATATAGAAATGCAAGCATTAAATGTGTCTACCCAAAGTCCAAAGACGTCGAGAGAAGATTTTGTAAGTAGTAATAATTACAAGAGCAGACTTGAGCAGTGGCGAACAATGATTTCAGAAGTGGGAGTGCATATATGGCATATTATTAGGATTTGTAAGTGAAATTTTTTTCTATTTTTGTTGTTTGACCTTTCTGAGTGGTGGTGGATGTCTATGTCTGCCCACTCCTCAGTTCTGAATTTGGGTTTGTAATTGTCCCTCATCACCCAATTATGGCTTCCACATTCACAATACCCAACATGCTTATTAAGCTTTCAACTCGGGTATTCTTACTTGTTTCAACTTTTTTGCTTAAGGCAATTTCCTTTTGGATTTCGGATTATTTATTATTTTATCATTATTTTAAAAAAATTATTGAATAAAAAATATTACAATAATTTTTTTGATATTAAAAATAACATATTAAATTTTTTTATTGTTTAATACTTAATATTGTTTAGTTATAGTTAAGTTAAAAAAAAAAAAAAAAACTCCACCTTATAGAAAATTAGAACACATTTAAATTACTGTTTTTTTATTATTGTTGTGAAAATTGTTGAGCTAAGTTTGTTCAATCTATCACTATGTATTAAGCTATTTTATATTTTGGTATTCTCTACGCTTAAATATATAATATATATGTGTATATATAGTATTAAGTTTTTTTTATCACGTGAGAAATGTGATTGAAAAAATGAAATAAAATTAGGTTTTTTTTTAATATTGTTTTAGAGCTCAAGGGCGAAATTAATGTTCATTTATAGACCTTTTTGTGAAATCTTATGCGATATGTTTTATCTCTATTTCTTTTTTATCAATGTTCGTGATAAATTTTCACATCAAATATCAAGATATTTATATAAATTTTCAAGTTGAAAAAAATTTAATTATTATATTCTCATTTTATTGAAGTAGAAAAAAAAATTTCGTGGGTTTTTATATTTTGAGGGTTTTTTCATGTTATATTTTGTGTCCAATTTTTGGTTAAATGTTATTGTCATTCTTGATTATTTTTTAGATTGTTATAATTATTGAGTAGAATATAATATCAATTCACATTTGGTAGATGTGTGTTGGTATTCTATATTAGATGATAAATAACTTATAACATGTAGTGTAATAATAATTAGGGCAAATTGAATCTTATTTGGTCTAATATGATTAACTTTTCGGATTGACATATTTATAATTTAATGAACTTATTTTCTTAAAATATAATTTTAAATGAATAAAATATTAGTTAAATATATTATTATTATAATCAAGTTAATTCATGTTAAACACATCCATTCAAGTTAGTTTTTTTTTCTTATTTATTAAAGTTTTAAAATTATTTTTTAGTATAAAAAACTTTATTAATATAAAAATTAAATCATATTTTTATTAATATTTTGATTTCTCTCTATTTATTGTATTTTCATTTCTATTTGTGGCCCGCCAAAATAGAGATAAGGAAAAAACTAAAAAGGGGTGGTGAAAGAATATTATGATATGAGGCGGTGTAGAGTAGACCATCCCGAGGTAATTGAGTTGTGTGGATACGAAAGAAGGGGCGTGTGAGAGAACAGAGACATAAATATTCCGATTTTGCGCAAGGGGCCCCACTTGTAATAGATGCCTTCTTCATATCATATCATATGATGAGGGGAAGGTCAAGTGTATGAACGGTCAATGTGATGGGGTCAAGCATTTGTGAAATTTTCAATCCTCTATAAAGTATAAACTACACCACCAATCACACCCTCTTATTCTCAACACATCCACAACCAAACACACCCTCACCGTCATCATCATCATCATCATCATCATATTACTTACCATTTTACTACATCACCATGCTACATGCACCCACTTCCTTTTCACCTTGGGTTCTTTTTTACCCATGGCAACATTGATTTACATGTGAAAAAGTAACCATTTTCTTTGAGAGAGAGAGGACTTTAGCTAAATATGGCCATTAGAATCAATTGGATGGGAGGAAGAGGACTTTTGGTAAATGTGACCATTGGAATCCATCTCCAACTAGAAACACCACCCACCCCCTCATCAGCTACCAAAGTTGGTCCGTTGAATAAAATCTTTTGTGAAGAATCCATGGGTGATCGGGTCATTTCAACCGTATTTTTCTTCTCATGAGTCATAATTAACACAACCTGACCGATCACTGTTTTTCACTTGTAACAGATGTGTCACGCAGCCAAGAAAAGGGTGCCATTATTAATTTATGAACGTAAGATAGCTTCATTTTCTCTGCGACCAAACAGTGTGAAATGACAGTTTTCGTTATTTATTTTATTTTGAAGAAAAAAGAGGCGGTGAGCCGTGAGTGGCACAGAGGTTATTACCTGGAAAATCAAGTGCGGAAATAAAAGCGAAAAGACCACCGTAAATGACCTAACGAAGAAAAGAAAAATAAAGTACTTAGAAGCAGAGCGGTAGAGGGGGAGGGGAGCGAGTTGATAGAGTTCCTAGGGCTTCTGTATTGAGGTGATGTGATGACGTCATCACACCATGTTCAAGGCCCTGTGTTGAAGTGATGTGATGACGTCATCACACCATGGCCGTCGTCAGGGCTGGATTGTTCCTTTTGCTGTCTTTTATTTTTTCAAATTTTAAATTTCTTTTTTCTTAATTGTTTATTGCCTTTTGAGAGGGGCTCTTCAGGCTGTCATATTGTTAAGGTCACCATCCGTGACGTCGACGTCCCTCAGGGCTCCTGTAATGCCCTTTTGCTTTGCCATTTATTACACAGATTGCCATAGGTATCCCTGGATTAGGGAGTTATTGCATATCTGGATCATTAAATACATGGATCTCCTTGCACTTAGCCGAGGGAACCGACAAAATTTGTCAGATTTCGACTGTTTTTTATCATCTCGTTTTTTGTTAAGGAAAAAGCTATTTACTACTTACTAAAAAAATACAAATTGGAATAAAACATTATGTAAATTTAAAGAATAAAAATATAAAAATAATAATAAAAATATTTCTAATAAAATATTTTAAAGAATAAAAAATATTTTATTTTTAATTTCAATATTAATAAAATATTAAGAATAAAAATAAAAAAGAAAAATCTAAGAGAAGAAAGAATGAAAGAAAATAAAAAATAGATTTAAATTTAATAAATTATTTTTATATATTTATTTAAATTTATTTATTATTAAATAATTTTAAAATATATAAATTTTAAATTAATTTTAATTATATTTGTTTTTTTTATATTTTTTTATAATAAAATCAAATATAAAAAAAATATTTTTTTTTTCCTTTTTTTAGATAACCAAGCTTAAGCTAGACGAAGTGACTACTCTCTTTAAATATATGATTGGATTGTTATTAAAGAGAAGCAAATTTTGCAACGGTCCTCATATTGAGATCAGATGATGATTAGTCATGTATCAACATGCGACATGGGAGAATATTTTTATAAGCAAAAAAAAAAAAGAAAAAAGGAAAAAAAAGAGTGGGAAGCTGGCAAATGCCACCTCATCCATAAACCCATGGATGGTAGTATCGAAATTAATGATAATAATTAAGGCCCTTTGTTTAACGGAGGAATGTGGTGGCTTTTTATTGGAAAGAAAAGCGAGCGATTTTTCATTCACGAGCTTGACATTTTTGGACGTTAAATCTAACGTCGACGTCAAGTTAGAGTCTTAAAAAAGCTAAGCTCGGTTAGCCGTTAAAGCTAACGGCAATTATCTTCCATTCGCAATTATTGGTCTCGTCCTTTGCTCGTTTTTCTGCTCTCAAGCTTTCGTCGGATTATCGCCGGAACTCCACCGGAATCTTACTGGGAGAGCTACTGCCACGAGCTGTAATAGGTTGTTTTCAAGATTAGGATCTGATCCATGTCAGTACTCAGAGGTAATGAACTACGCGAACTTGGTCACAGAAACTACAAAATTTTCTCGCTCTTTTTTCTTGAAGTGATATGCAGGAAATGATTTTTCATGGAATATTTGTTTTTCGTTTGGTTTGTTTGTTGGTTTTTGCTCTGAATTATGAAACTTTTGAATTAAACTCTTGTTCTTTATGGCTTTATTCAAAACTTTCTGTAAAAAAATCATAGCTCTAGAGCAGGTATGTGGATATGGGTTTTATCTGTTGTTGGGATTTTTTCACCTGGATCTGTTTTGAAGTTTTAAGATTCTATATGATGAATTGAGGGGCGGAGGTTTGATGCTGTTTATAATTGAAATTAGGGTTTCAGTGGGTGAAGTGAAGTAAGTTATTGTAGATGTTTTTCTATGCCGGGTCGTAGTTGATTGGCTTGTTGCCTTTTATTTACGTTTAGTTTTGATGTGGAGGTTTCCTTTTCGGTTTATGGTGAATGCTGGGTTTGGTCGATATTGGAGGTTACCAACAGTGGAAAATTTCAGATGGTGAATACTGAGTTTGGTCGATATTGGAGCTTGCCAACCGCGGAAATTTTCAGATGGAGTGTCTGAAAATGATGTTACTTGGTTGGTAGCGTTCTAGACTTTGGAAATAACATCACCAGTGAACTGAAGGAAGAGAAGAAAGTGAACTCTCTCTACAGTGTGTGTCTCTGCGTGGGTTGTGGTGAAGGTAGACTTTGGAAATAACATCACCAGTGAACTGAAGGAAGAGAAGAAAGTGAACTCTCTCTACAGTGTGTGTCTCTGCGTGGGTTGTGGTGAAGGTGGTGAATCTGGTGATGTTACTTTGAGAAGATTTTTCGTCCACGTTGTGTTGTCTTCGTTTTGTCTATCAAGGTCCATGTGACCTCCCACAACTATCACTCTCTGGTGAATTTTTCCCACATGGATTCCTGTTCATTTCATTCATTTCTTATCATGTTTTTCTGCTATCCTACGTTACTATTTGCTCTCTCTCTCTCTCTCTCTCTCTCTCTCTCCCCTTTTCTTTCCCTTTCTCTCCCTCTATTTCTATCTCTCTTGTGCGTTTGTGGATGTGCGTCTGAACGATTATATTTAATGTTTCGTTATGTTTCTGTCTATAGACGGGTACTTATTCGTCTGTGATTATCTCATTCATTGCAAGCTTCATATTTGGCTTTTAAGTTTTTAACTTCGACTGAACAGCAGGAAATGCATAGGATGATATATCTAGTTGATGGGTTGTGATAGAGTTCTCTCCTCAAACCATGTGCTGGGTGAGTTTTAGTGGTGGCAGGTTGCAGTAAGGCCTTCAGTTGTGAACCCAAGAAACGCTAGCTAAGATCTTTTTTGGATGGAGATGAGGAACTTTAGACCTGAATCGCATGTAGCACAGCAAAGCCGGCGTGATAAGCTTAGAGTTCAACATCAAAGTTCAACCCCAGCTCACCATTTGGAGGAGTTCCCTAACAGTTTGGAACAATTATCGGTCCATCCAGAACTAAACCCAGATCTTATTCAAGTTCGGAATGTTAGGAACGGCAATGTGCTTTATGATCCTATTGTGCTCTCCTCGGAAATGCTCAATTTTTCATCGAATTCTCATGTGTTTTTGGGTAGCAAGGATGCAATGGTGGGGCAAGATTCGAATGCAGTCTCTCAGGATGCTTCATTCCCCAATTTGTCTCACCCAATTTCATCTAAAGCAGCTGGTGACCCACAAAACTGTGACAATTGGAAAGGCCTTGGTACACAGCAAAGCTGTGATTGGATTGTGAATTATGCTAATGGAACGGTGGCTAGTGAAAGCAATCAAAACCCTATGTATGTCGGGGAAGTCTTGTCAGCCAGCTCTATGAAGGTAAACAACATTTCTGCATCTTCACTCGATTTGAAGCCTAATTACAGTGGATATCAGGATGTGCAGTCATCGATAACCAATCCATCCAGTGAAATTTCTAGTCAAGATAGCCAGAAGCATTATGGTGAAATCCATTTCAATTCTCCTCAACTCTACCGAAACACGCTCCAAGAGGTTGTTACTTCAGCTGCAGTTGGAACCCAGGGGCTAGAAATGGCATCCTTTGCGCATCAGAACATTAGGGACACTGGCCGTGATTCATGGGAAGATGGTGGGAATGAACTTGTTCTTCTTCCAAACTTTGGAAATCAGTCTAGTGCTCTCCGTCTTGATTCTTCTGTTGCTTGGATGACTAGGCCAGTAGAGGGTTGCCATCAGTGGAGTGGTGGTGATTTGGGTGTTCTTGCAAACAAGAGTCTTGGAGACTTGAGTACCATTGCAAGTGATTCTAACGCACAAGGTCTGTCACTTTCCCTTTCATCACATCCTTCATCCAAAATACAGGTAGCTCAGTTTGGGGAGAGATATGAGTCGAAGGATCTACGTTCTGGAACTGCAGCTTTCAGTTGCCCACAAGATTTGAAAGTTATGAGCTCTGGTTATTTATGTTCGGATTCAAAGCCACCTGTTAGTGGTAAAGGGTATGGAAATTCCCTTCACGACATAGTGGGGACTTCTACTTACACTCATAGGAGTGCTGGCCCTCTTGGGCCATTCACTGGGTATGCAACAATTTTAAAGAGTTCAAAATTTTTGAAGCCAGCACAACAGGTCCTGGATGAATTTTGTAAAGCAGCAAGTCCCAAACTGGTGAAAACATGTGAGGTAACTCGGAGGACATCTGGAGATGTTAGTGTTTCAGTTCCTGATGCGGTTAACACATCTGACACTGAGGTTGGAGCTGCCAAGGGTGGCAATTCAGCTGTCTCGTCCTCCACATTTTATGATTCAAATGAAATTAGTGAAGGGGGAGTTAAGAGCAGCTCCTGTGAATCGTATAGGCCTGACTACCAACAAAAGAAGGCAAAGCTCTTGTTTATGCAGGAGGAGGTATGTTTTGTCCATTTCTCATGCCTTGTGCTTCCATAATTTAGGTAAAGTGCTTGAGTACACAATGAACTTATATCAATGTGTTATAACAAGTAATAAGACATGGAAATTATTTGTTGTGTTCGTTGAAATTAGATTTCAAAAACCTACCACTTGTGTGTTATAGCACATTTACACTTTTTTTTTCTTAAATAGAGGGAAACCAGCCTCTCAGTGACCAGCTTAAACAACTAATCAGTGGAAATTTTTTAGAACTTTAGCAATGGTTGTTTTGGATGGTGGATCAAACCAATATATGCTTATCTTCAGTTTAGAGGTGGTTCAAGCTATGTGAGGATTCTGTTTATTTTTGCCTATTCCACTACAAAAACTTGTAGCCTCGTGTTTCTGCAAGGATTGGTAAAAATGCTTCTTTGCTGGATGATCATTGTTTGTGTGGGGCCCCATTAGCAAGGACCATCCAAACAGTCAATACATGTTCAGAAAATATTCCAACACTGTTGAAATTGATTGTAGGAGGAGGTATTTCAATGCAAGTCCCAAAACATGTAGGGTCAATTCAAAACAAAATTCAAGGAAATTAAATGATTCACGTTTTATGCAATTTAATGCAATGACATTGGAAAGGGGTTGAAATAGTAGAGAAGATATTAGTGGCATATTATTGAAGTGAAGCAATCATCTAAAGATTTGGTGCAGTGATGAAAGTGAATTGGGTGGCAATGCCATTTGATAAAGGGATAAGGCTAGGCAGAAATATTTCCAAGAGATCAAGTTCAGAATTGTTTAATTATTTCTTGTGGCTTAGAGCAATGTAACAAAGATGCGCAGAGCATCCAAAAATGTGGTAGGGCCTTCAATAATGATGTCCCCAAGATTTACATAGTGAAATTTTTTAGAATGTTGGGGAGTTCAGCACCTTTCTAATAAAATGACATGCTGATGGATTTTGAGGTAGTGTAATGGCAAGATAAGGAACCACATATATGGTTAGAAACAAGTAATATTTATGAGATATTAGTGTAGATTGATCTAGCTGTTAGGGGCAAGATGATATAAAATAGCTTGAGATTGTTAATACATATGCAATGAAGATCACTAACGCCAAAATTATTAGGCAACTAATAAAATAGCTTGAGATTGTCAATTTATTTGGGACAAGATGATGAAAAAATAGGTTAAGATGGTTAATGCATAAGTGACTAAGATGAGGAACTCTGAAATGACATTCTTTAGATGATCCTCTTAGGGCAAGGGGACGGCCCCAAAATGAACATGAATCAAGGTAGTGAGAAAAGACATGTTGGTTTATGGTCTAACCAATAGTATGGCTTTATTAGATAGAATAGAATTTCAAAATAGGAGTTGCATAGCCAAATCCTAAGTAGATGGGAAAACACCTATGTTGAAGTGAGTTTAGTTCCTGGGTTGCATGAGTTTGTGAGCAGATGTCAGCTGTAAATTAGCACCTTGAAGTCACATTCGTCCTATTTCCATGTCTTCTTCTAGTTTGCCAACCTAGAGTGTGTTTGGCAATGTTTCTACTCGAAGTGTTGTTAGTGGAAGGAAGTGTTTTCTACAAGAATCACTTATTAAGTGTTTCTCCAAAAACTAATATAAGTGATTTTTCAACACTATAAGTTATTTTTTAGATTTTTAGAAGTATTTATAAGTGATTTTTTAGATTTTTAGAAGTATTTCCTAAATTTTTTCAAATAGCAATTTTTTTTTTTCAAAAACACTTTTAGACTGAAAGCATTTTCTATAATCACTGCCGAACGGACTCTTAGTATCAGTACATGCCATTTAATTGATCTTATACCAGTGCGATTTACAAGTGCTATGGATTAAATATGTATCCGAACATATGTAGGGAAGACTGCATTCATGATCAGCATGTTACAAGTATGTGTTCCTTGCCATAGTACACTTGATTTATTTGGGTCCTCAAGTATTTACATTCATAATCTAAATGTCTAAAATGCCCCTTTGGCCTAATGTAACTCTCATTTCTAGGCTCTAGACATTTCTTGATCAGCATTTTGGAATTCTTAGATTGATTATATTAATATTAGGCTTGATGTCAAGAATTTGGCATAAAATATGAATTTCAAGCCCATGTCATTTGATCTTGGGTTCTTGGAAAATGCATGATACTGAGATTCCTTGGTGTGTTAATTATGAAATTGTTTCTTTAGGTTGCGTTTTCCAATTAGATGTACTGATCATGGATGAGGCGTGAAACTAGGCACTGCAATAGAAAATGTAACAAGTGAACTCAAATAGCTGTGATTTCAATGTCTGCAGTTTGATTGCTTTTCCTGTGACATAGCCCTGGGCCCTTTTTAACTCTTGCATTCATTCTTTATTGTTTCTTTATTTTTTTGGAGTCAAATCTCATGTTGGACTTGTTTGTCAGGTCTCATGTAGGTACCACCACCACACAAGGTTGTAAATAGCTCACTTGTCTTGTCAGTACCAAAGGGGGAATTGAATCATATCAGAATTAAATCAAAACCAAGCAAATGCAACTGACTTAATTGCCATGGAGTTCGCCTCTGGCATGGCCTCTAGTGCAAATTTTCTTCATGGCTACTTAAGCATGGAAACAAATTTGCAACACAATTTTCAACTTGATAACTCCATAGGTTGTATGTACTAAAATATCTAGAGCTCCATAGGTTTAACCTTTTCCTTTTACAAAAGAAAAATATGACGCAAATCATTATTGGTTGCAATGTGGTATTTAGGACTATGGTCTAGCTGGTTTCTAAATTTTTCACGTCTTGTCATAGATTAGACTTGTGATGGGGGGGTTTTAAATTTGGCTCTTATTCAATTAGATCATTTCAGAAACATATCCTTTCTATCTGAAACTGAATTTGCAATATGTCTGCCATATGTGAAAATGAACTTGTCTATTGTACTTAGTGATGCGCCTGGATATATTCCAACCAATTTGAGAATTTGAATTCCCTAAGTAATCTAGACACTTTCTTTCTAGTCTGGATTTTTTTTTTCTGCACTTTGTTGCACTGGAACTGATTTTACTCTCCAAGAAACGAGTCATCTGTTTAATATTTCATCATGGGTTGAAGGGGAGCTTCTTATTCCATTCTAGCGTCTTAGTGTTGTTAATGATAATGTAGGTCTTGATCGTAACAAAGTTCAAGAAAATTACATGGTTGATCTGTAAGCTAGGTTTGAACAAATTAATGATGCATGTGATAAATACCTTACTAGTTAGATTATATTCACAGCAGCGGACGGATCCTTTCATGATCTCATTTTTCTTTGATCTTGGAAATGTTCCTACTCCAAGATGATTCTAAAATTCTAGTTTGTTAACAATAGAAAGCAGAAGCCTTCTAGTGCCTTGTTTATTTCCATACACTTTTTTTTTTTTCACTCAGTTGACTAGCTTTATTTGATCAAAGAAAAAGAGGAATAGAACCTTGCAATCCTAGATGATTATTGGAGCTTTAAGCTTTGTGCTTTAGTTTGCTTTCCAGTTGGCTTTGGAATTCAATGGACGTTTTAAACGTTCCCAGGTATCATAAGTTTCTAGGTTGAAGATTTAAAGGTCTGATTATGTCTTGAATTCTTTTTATGAGATTTTTACTTTTTTTAATTCTTTCTATGTTCACTACTGGTAGATTAGATTTCCAGGTATTGAATTTCCAGGTTATGTTGACTTTCCAAGGTAACTGTTGATTCAATGTTATATCTCAAAGGGCACATTCCAAATGACCATTTTTCTATGT
Source organism: Vitis vinifera (assembly GCF_030704535.1). NCBI lineage: Eukaryota > Viridiplantae > Streptophyta > Magnoliopsida > Vitales > Vitaceae > Vitis > Vitis vinifera. The sequence continues at coordinate 3,154,036 of NC_081810.1, forward strand.
GGTAATCCTGATGAGATTTTGATGCCACAAAAACTTCTGGTTTAGAATATACTGAAGTAATTATAACCTCTATTTTGTTTCATCTTTGGTAAGAGAGAACATACTGATTTTTGAAGAGACTTCATGCTTTTTCCAGGTCTTAATCATCATTAGTTGATTTGAAAGGCAAATAAATAACTGGCTATGGAGTTGGAGCTAAATTCCATGTAGCAATAAAACATAACTGTAGATGCCCCACTTTCTCGTCATTCAGATCTTGTTGCTGGAATCAGAGATTATATGTGCAATGTTGTGCCCCTTGCCCAATCAATTATTAATGGAAAAATGTCAAGTAGATTATCCCAGTCTCTATAGCACCACCATGGCAATTAGATATTCTCAAATAACAGTGCACCCTTCTTTTTTAATCACTTTAGCAAAGCAAAGTCCCAAGCCCAATAAATTGTCTTCTTGCAATATGTGAAGGCCCCATTACAGGTTTAAAAGAAGAGCCTCTGTGGTTGTAGAGTTGCCAACAACACTTCAAAAATTCTCAACCTTCCAGCTTGTTACTATTGATTTTTGGCATAAGTTGGGACCGGTCAATGATTATAGAGTAGTGTAGTTCAACAAGTATCACTCATCTATAATTGTTTTTTTTTTATTATTTTGCATTATTGTCGTAACAATGGGATGCAACTGGCGCGTTTGCTATGATTGGTTGATCTTGAATCCATTGTTGAGAAATATCTGCTTCCAGGATTTTATCTTTAATGCATTAGTAATTTGTCATTCATGGTGTTTGGTCATGAATTTTGTTATTGGAAAATCACATTTTGGTGACACTGCTTCATTGTGCTATTGAAAGGTTTGCAGAAGGTACAAGCAATATCATCAACAGATGCAAATGGTGGTTTCATCCTTTGAAACTGTAGCAGGCCTCAGTGCTGCGACCCCCTACATTGCCCTGGCTCTGAAAACAGTCTCGAGGCACTTTCGGTTCCTGAAGAATGCCATATCAGACCAGCTTAGGCACATAAGGAAAGCCTTGGGGGAGGATTTGTCATCCCCCAGCACTGGTGCCTGCACTAGTGCAGGGGATGCAAGTTCACCAAGGTTAAAGTTCATGAACCAAAGCTTTCCGAAACACAAACCTGGTGGGGCTAACCTGGGTTTCCTTGAACCCCAACAACACGTCTGGAGGCCCCAACGAGGCCTACCAGAAAGGGCGGTGGCTATTCTTAGAGCTTGGCTGTTTGAGCATTTCCTTCACCCGTTAGTCTCTCTCTCTCTCTCTATTCTTCTCTCCCATTTGATTTTTGTACATTGTTTTGTTACATCAACTTTTTGGTTTTTGTTAGGTATCCAACGGACACAGATAAACATATGCTAGCCACTCAAACCGGTCTCTCTCGAAATCAGGTAGGTCCAACACCTCGGTTATCATTTTATTAATATATTTAACTTTCTAACCTTGAGTTTGGTGACTGAAATAGCACTTATGTGACGTTTTCAAATGGGCTGGCATGTGGGTCAGAATCCATAATAACACATCTGCCTTCATTTTATGATTATTGATTGATGCAATTCTACCTAACACCTGTCTAATCTAGCTGGCAAGACAGTCTTCTCATTTTGCCTCACAGAAAATACCCTTTGCCCTGTCATTAATATCAGAAATGGCATGCTAAATTGGGGGAATGTGAGTTTGAAGTATTGTGCCATTATCGCTATATGAAATTAATCTGGTGAAGGTCGCCCAGCTGTCATGCCATGGCATGAGATTATCAGTCTATGGTTCCTGCTTGACAATGTTTTGCAATGAAATGCATGCCCGCATAATGTTTTTTTGTTAGGTGATGATATTCAGTTGATTAATGCAGGTATCAAACTGGTTCATAAATGCCCGAGTTCGGGTATGGAAGCCCATGGTTGAAGAAGTACACATGCTTGAAACCAAAGGTTTAGCAGAAAGGGATCAAAATTCAGGCAAAAAAGATTGGAAGTCCATTGGTGAAGGTGTCAGCCAACGGGATGGCAATCAACCTTCAAACAAGCCTAGTGTCAATGCAATGTCTGATGAGCAATTGGAATGCAGGGGGATGTGTCCCTCAGCAGGCACCGGAGATGAATTGGGTGCTGAGCAGTGGAATCAAGAGAAGCGATCAAGAGTGGAGTGCCAAATTCCTGGAAGCATGGACGGGTCATTGATGGGTTTTGTTCCGTACCAGCGGAGCGGTGTCGAGATTGGGGGACTTGGAGCAGTGTCACTTACATTGGGTCTCAGGCATAGTGTGGAAACTGCACAGCAACAGCAACATCAACAACAATTACAACAGCAGGAGGATCAACTTAGACGGCAATTTGGAGGTCAGATGATTCATGATTTTGTGGGTTGATTTATATAGCTGTTTTTGATGGAATTAGAATAGAATAAGAGGGAGAATGGATTTGCTCGATCAGCTCCCATTCCACCACTTTGTATCATGCATTGGCAGGGAAAATTTTGTTGACCATGATCTTATCAACATAAGGAGGCATTCATTTCAATACTTACTATTAATTCATGAAAGGTCCTCGATCCATCCCTTGAACTGTCAAATGTCATGTTCATCACATCCTTAATGTCATGGGGTCATACCGAATAGTGAATGGGGCCTGTGGACCATTCCCCATGCACTAGTAGGTGGGGTCTGTTGGAGCTTCTGACCCTTACGAGGAAAAAGAAGAGTATGAATGTGTGATGATGGTGATGTTAGGCCCAGTGGGGTTGAATGTGGGGAATAGGTCAGATGTCTTGCCCCTATCAGTGTGGTAACTCCTTTTGTGTGATTTTGCAAAAAAGAACATAGAATTTGGGAAAAAATGGGAACAGCTGCAGGCAGAACTGAAGCTATGTTAGTTAAAGCATAGGCAAATGAACCCTTGCTTGGGTTCGGGTTCTGGTGGTGGTGGGGCTTAGTTGTAAGGTTGAATAAGGTAGATCGGCCATGGGTCCATGTACATGCCACGGAGTTGGAATTCAGACATGGCTTACATCTTTCTTTAAGTGTAGGATAGCAAAATAACATTGTCACTGGTATATTTCTTGTTGGGTGCTTTAATGAAATTGTGGGTTTCTGGCGTATTAAACGGCCAGAAGACTTCTTGTGATTCCAGACATTCTGTTTCTGTGTTTTCATTTTCCTCCACCTAAGAAATCTACCCACAACCTTAGGTTTCTAGTTGATGTAGCCCATACCCCACCTTTGAGGTCGGGGTCAAAGGGAAAGAAAAATGATTACGTTGGCTTGATTGCTTTATGCTTCAAACAAATCCAAGTAAGATAAAATACGGAGACCTAAGGCCAATTTGGTCTGGGTTAGATCAATTGGAAGAAAACAAGTTTGGGCTTTAAGCCCCAATGAGTTTTTGAAAGTTTGGAGGTTTGGGTTGGAACCCAAAATGCATTTGAAGTTGGATCATAGCTCAACGATGGTGATTAAAATTTGAATCTACCAATATATAAAGAATGCAATAGAGAATCAACTTGGATCACAAGTACTGATAGTGACAAAATCTACATGACATATATGCTTTATCTGCGTATCTGAGTGGTCTGGAGTGCATGAAGAAATGCATGTCCTTGGACCTTGGACCTTTGACCATATGCTACATGCAGGGTGAGCTCTTGAATAAAAGAGCAACACTTATGATAATTCTCCATAATTCTGATGCGTAGATAACAACATCATATGTGTAATAACCTCCGATTACTTAAATTAATCCATCCCAAAAATTAAAATCCTTAATTAAGTACATCATATTTTGAACTTTCAACTGCAGTGCCTTCAACTGGGAAACTTTGAACCTGCAAATACCAAAATAGCATTCAAAATATTAAAACCAACAAGGCCAGAACTAAATAAAATGAAATAAAAACTGGAGGATTAAGTTTATGTTAGGGAAGTTTTTACAAAACCAATTTCAAAATATGGATTTAGAGAACAACTTTTGAAAATTGTTTTCTAAAGTTTTATAGAACAAGAACTAGAAATGTTTTTAACCTATTTTTTTCCTCTCTCTATATATAACATGTTATGTGAAAACAACTTGTATTTTTGTTTTTTGATCATTTTTCCTTTTAACCCGAGAACAAAAAATTGTTTTTAAAAAATAATTAACAAGGAGAGCCTAAGACCTTGTTTGGTAGTAGTTTTCTAAAATAATCTTTAAAAACTATTCACAAACAAATGCTTATTTAAAAACCTAAAAATGTTTTTAATCCATTTTTTATGTTTTTAAAATGATTTTTATATGTAATGATTTAAAAGCGGTTTTATATTTTTTGATTGTCAAAAGTTTTACAAAAAAAACTATTTTCAAACCCTAGAATTTTCCTTAAAAAACTCAAACAGCAACTCAAAATCCGACGTAAAACATAGTTAGAACTCTACTTTCCATTTCTCAATGCAATATCCAAAATTCAAATATATAACTTTAAAATAAATAAAAAATCAAAAGAAACAAGTCGTGCCTTTGCCTTTGCCTTTGCAGTTATACGAACTGGGATTAACCTCATGCAACCACAATCCAGGAGTTAGATTCTACAAAAAAACCAAGACAAAAGGAATTAGCTGCAATTCAAAACCCTAGAAAACATCATATCATCAACTAACAATATAACAAGATTGCCTTACATCTAAAACCTTCTGCACATTCTTTGGTCTCTTGTTTGGCTTTCGAGGGGGTTTGGAACCAGTCATCTTAAGGAAGTCCTCTTCAATCTCCTCCCGAGAAAGTGTGATCGAGAACTTCTTCGGTTTCTCATTTTTCTTTGCATTTTCTGGAATGTTACTCTTAGGATTTGATATTCCTGATCGTCCCCCCACCGCATTGGTTCTTGACCTCAGATTCCATGTCCTCTGCCCTAATTCTTCTCCATCTTGTCCTTCTCTTCCCATTCCTTTTTCCGACGCCGCCGTCAATTTCTTTTCACCATGACGGATCGTTAGCTTCAACTTGGTCGACACCTCGCCCTTACCGTAACACATTCCATTTTCGAGAGTATTAGTTCCCAAATTATTCCTATTCTTCGACTGAGAGTCACCATGACTAGCATCCTTAGGGCTGTTCCTCTCCAATTTCTGGCACGACAACGACAAGGTTGGCAGCGGTTTAGAGTTGGCTGAAGCCATGACTTGGTTGTGGTTCTCACTGGATTTGGCTCCGGGAGCAAGCACCATCGCCAGAGAAACAGAAGCTAAAAGCCCTAGAAATTGAAAAGTTCTTTCAAAAAGAGAATAGAAATTGAAGTTCCATGAGAAACAAACAAATTTGATTTTAGAAGGATGAAGTGTGGAGATACATATACATAGATATGTACATGTTGCTCATTTTTCTTATTTATGTCAAGTTTCTAAAAAAACTATTAAGGTCTAATATTAAGGCTCATCAGTTACCAGATAGAAAAAAAATATATATCAAACATTAATTTCGAAGAAAAAGAAACAAATAATAATGATTGAAGGGAGTTTTTTGGAATGCACAACAATGGATTCCTTGCCTCTACATGCTTTTCTTATTTTGATATATCTAAAAAATTCTAGCTCTCCGCTTAATTCATCTCAAAAGAACCCCAAAAGTCCAAAACCAACGAATTCTCGTAAAATCCCAATGCAAGAAAGAGAAATCAAGAAACAGTAGCAATTTAAATCAAGCCAAGAAACAAGCGGAGAAAATTCAGAAATCTTCCCTGAAATCGGAAGAATAAGATTTACGAAGAGAAGTAGAAAGATGAACGGAATTCAATGATCGGGAAAAGCAATAAAGAGGGAAAAAAGAAAAAAAAAAAAAAAGGTAATGTTATAAGAAAATCTTCGCTCTTATTTTCTAGACAACCAAACAGAGAATAAAAATGAAGAAAAGATAAGAGAACTTACCATAGGTTCGAACTTGGAGTCGACGACAAGGGGTGGAAGTCGTCGACGCCCTCGGCGCCGGTGGAGAATGAAGGTGAGGAAACGAGGGTTGCACGGGAAGATACTAGATCGGTATTGATAATCACCAAGTAGTTTACATCTGAGTGTATTCCTAAGAAGGGCAGTTCTATTCGGATTCAACTTCTCCCTCCAAAATAGATTTAATTATTTTTTGTTTTTATATTTTTCTTATTTTTTTAAAAATTAAGTCTTACATTAAAGATCACACTTTTAAATTGCGTCAAATGTCTTAATTTTATTTATATATAAAAAAAAACTTTTAATATTTTAGAATCATAGTCATGTATACAATTCTTAATTTAGAAGAAAGTGCAACTTAATAGAAGAAACAATATCATATGTTAACTAGGATATAGGATCCTACAAAAAAACCGTTAAAAGATTCACTTTTTACGTGAGAAATACTCTTTTTACGTGAGAAAGACTCGTATGAATAATTTGGATTTTACGTTTGGACAGTTCAAATTCTTTTTATGTGGAAAAGACCCATATTAATAATTCTGATTTTATCCTATGGATAATTCCTCAATATTACAAGAAAACATTTTCTTTGTGCGACATTAAAAAAAACAAAAGAAAAAAAACCATGTTTTTTGGAGAGAGATACTATTTCACCAATCGAATCAAAGTAAAAAGTATCTAATATATTCTTACCTAACGATTTTCCACAAAGTGATGACGCATAACAAATATAAACAAAAATTGTTATATATCATTATCTAATAATAGTAATAATAATAATAATAATAAGTCAAATTATCAAGTTACTAAGAGACAAAAATGTGATCTAGGTGTAAGTAATATAACTAAGCACACAAAATGTGATCAAGAAATTAAGGTATACAAAATATTATTTAATTATGAATGATGTGATCAAATTTCAAAAAATATAATTAAGTTACAAAATATGTGATTAAGGTACAAAAAAAAATGTGATAAGGCATTAATTTGTAAAAAAATATAACCTAGGTATAAATAATATGAGCTAGATTAATAAGGTACAAAAAAGGTGATATTGGTACAAATAGTTTTAACAAAATATGAAATTTTTTATTAAGGTATATTAATATATGAATAAATAAAAAATAAAAAAAAAAACAAAACAAAACAAACAAAGGTATGTGTGACACCCCAAACACAAAGGCTAAATGCACCATGGTCATTTTACATATCAAATTGAAACAAACTAAAATGAAAAAAAATAATAATATTGAATTTAGTCTTACATAAACAATCTTAAAAAAAAAAATTCAAATTTAAAGTAGTTTCTAAAAGAGCTACCCTTCCTATCCCCATATGTCACTTGTACCTCATAGTAGATAATTTGAAGAGGGTGAGTTTGACAATTCAAAAAGAAAAAATGCTTCAATAAGAAGGATTAGATAAAATACACAATTAAATCTTGAGAGATATTATGTTGTTTTTTTTTTTAATTACAAAAATCAATTAGTCGGTAAATTTAATTCAATAATTTAGTTGACTTTTTAAAAAAATTTAACACTTTCAATTTAAAGATAAAACAACATAATACATTTTGTATAATAATTCATATTCAAAAAAATTTTACAAACAAATATTTTACTTTGATCTGCTCATGGTAACACTATACTCAAATAGTGGAACTTACACGTTAGCCTCAAATTATTCCTCTTATCGGTGAATGAAATGGTTTTCCATCAATAATATACCAAAAGCTAATAACACGTTACGATTGTACCACATCACTACCTTCACTATTTATGATATTATCAATCAAATAAAATTATATGATATTTTCAATTTATTTTATAAACCAAGGAACAAAACCGAATATATGTAAGAAAAATAACACTTAATCCACTTTATGGAATGTAATTGATACTTTAATAAACAAATGAAAACAAAAAAGAGGTATAAAATAACTCACAACACCATTATCCCTTATCTCAAAGGAGTCATTGAAAGTCTTGAAAGAATTAATCCATACTTTTAATTTATAAAATGAAGCAAATAATAAAACATTATTATTTCTAACTCTTCTTCCAATCAAAATTCTCAAGGGACTTTTTTTCTTCCATTCTCTATTTTGGCTTTTCAATTTTTGATAACATGGATAAACCGTAACAAGATACAATATAAAAATAGGGGACAAAAATTATCTCACTTATTTTTTGTTAAAAAAATATATAAATATCCAAAATTCAAGGTAAACATGTGACTAAAATATTAAAGGACGAAAAGTATAATTTAAGTACAAAGAATATGATTAGGATATAAAAATATGACCAAATACTAAGAATAAGATTAAGGTACTAAGGTGCCAAAAAAGTGACCTAAGGACGAAGAACGTTATCAAGGGAAAAAAATTATAATTGAGATATGAAAAATAAGATTAAGATATAGAATAAATTTGAAATTTTAATTTAAATACCAAGTGTGTTAAGGGTAAAAAAATTAACAAAAATATAAAAATATAAAGAATATGTATCAATTAAATAAAAAAAAATATTTATTACCATTTAATGTAATAATTTTATTGACCGTATTCACATTTATATAAATTAAAAAAAAAAGAATGTTACTTCAAGACAATGACACCTTCAATTTGGTTATATTTCTTCATTACTTACTAAGTTACAAAAGGTTGGTTTGGGAAAGTTTTTGAAAATTATTTTTAAAAAAACATCTTTTAAGAATCACTTTCAAAAACAATTCTACAATTTTATTTTTTTTTACTTTATTTTGAAAGGTTTTTAACTTATTTTTAATATTTTAAATATTTTTTTTAAAAAAATTCATATATATTATTTTATTTATTCTTTATATTTGTCTTTTTTTTTTTTATTTAAAAAAAGTCATTATAAAACAAGTGAAAATGATTAAAAATAATTAAAATATATTGTAAAAAAAAAAAAAAAAAATTTGTTTTTATATACAAATAAATGATTGTTTGTGATTTAAACATGTTTTTTGTTTTTTTTAAATAAAAAAATATTTTCCAAAACAATTACCAAAGAATCAAAACTCTTCAACCTTTTATTCTCATTCTTATCAAAATAATTCATAACAAAATAATATATTTAATTAATATTCATCTTAATTGGTTATTTTATTTATTAAATTATATGAAAAAATAATAATTGATCCATTAAAAAAGTTGTAAAATTTTTATATTTATTAAATATATGTTATTTAATCTATTTTAAATTTAAAAATTTTTATTTCTTGACATACTCATTAGAACAAATTACTATATAATCCTGTGGTATCAATTTCAATTATTTACTTATTTATTTATTTATTTTGTGTCTTAAGCGCTCAATCATGAAAAATTCCTCAATTATTAAAAAAAAAATCAATTGCAATTAATATAAGTGTTAAATGCAATAATTATTATTCTGTTGCAATTATTTATACATTTATTCACATAATGTCCTAAATTAAAGGGGTTAGAAAGAAAAACACAAATATTATATTGATATAATTATTATAACCAATATGTAAGACATCTATATTTTCTTCCAAAAAAAAGGGTTTTGACTTACTAATACAAAAATATATAGAAAAAGAACCCCCATTTCATTATAAAATTAAGATATTGAATTTTTTAAGAAAAAAAAAAGTTAAGATTAAGCTTTCACAAAATTAAGATAATATATCCATGAAAAAAAGGAAAGAAAGTAAAGATAAAGTAAGTTTCAGCCTTGCGTTTGAAATCCGAAGGTTAGCATAATCCCAACTAATAACTTACCCAACCAACGAAAACATTGAAAACATCAAATTTGAAATTTTACTCAGAAGTCTTTCCACGGCTGAACTGTCTTCCTCCCTCTTGTTCGACTTCAGTACTCCCTCAACAATCCATCAAGTGCTCTTCCAACGGGTCTCAATTTTATTCTCCCATAAAGAACAACAAAATGAAAGAAATTTTTATGAGAAAAAAAGGTATAAAGAATTTTTTGGTTGGAGGAATTTCTTTATTACTATTTTTGGGAGTCACCTTCTGTTAACTTTGAGATTTTGACCTTTCAAATAATCTTCCCCTAGTCTCTTTCAAGTAATTTACCCCTTTTCTAAGCGAAAAGAAGAAAAGTTGAGCAGAGATACGAAGGTCATCCCTTTTGAGGCCGAGCTCTCTTGATCACATATTTGGTTGTCAATAATGAAGCCCATGAACGGGCCAGCCATGGGATATGGAATGGGTTGGGGAGAAGTATGGAATATGACCTCAACCAACAACTTTTCCAAAGCATCTAAACCTATATATACACAGTTGACAGTATTTACTAATACTGACCCAGAATATTTGAAAAACCATGAAGAGAGAGATCTTTAATTCTTTATGGTTGGATATTGCAATGGTTAGAGGAGCCAAACCCCAGCTAGAGAGTTTGATCAGCCTGGAGCTGGAGTAAAGGAAGCAGCATGTTGCTGCTGCTTCATCTGGGTATCTGATTGCCTATAATTTCAACAAAATGGTTTACATTTTGGGCTGGGCCTCATGTTGCAAGCCAAGGTTGTAATGACTGGGGTCTGGAGCATATGAAGAGCATCAAAGTGCATTTCCTCGATCACCCTGTTAATAACATCCCCCCAACTCCTAAAGTGAATAACATTTAATTGCTTAACACAAAGTAAATTCTAACCAGATTTCCACAATTGACTCCCATAGAATTTGAAATTCTTGATAAGTTCATGATACTTTGAGCTTTCCAAACATAGCCATAAACCACAGTACCTTCAGTTATGAGACTTTGAACCTGCAAATAACAAAACAGTATTTGCATCATGTTTCAATATATTAGAACAGAAAACTCTTAAGCAACCACAGCAAATAGATAGCAAGAGTAGAAAGAAAAAGAAAAAGAAAAGGAAATTTGAAAGGCTAAACTTTTGCTTTAACTCTATCAAACAATATTTTGGTTGTTTCGGAAGCCTTAACATAGACCATGGACTCAAAACTCTACTTTTCCTTTCTCATTATGGAGTCATCCAAACAGACTACTTTCCAAAATTGATAATAAAAAATAGAAATAAGAAACAGGTTATACCTTTGCACTCATATGAACTGGGATTAACCTCATGCAACCATAAGCCTGGAGCCAGATTCTGCAAACCACCAAAACAGAAGGCTTTAGCTGCAATTCAAGACCCTGCAAATCTAAATAATAAGAGACGCATCATATCATAAGGACAGGTAATGATGTTACAAGATTGCCTTACATCTATTACATTCTGCACATTCTTGGGTCTCCTCTTTGGCTTTCGAGGGGGTTTGGAACCGGTCATTGCAAGGAAATCTGCTTCAATCTCCTCCCATGTAAGCGTGATCAAGAACTTCTTCGGCTTCTCCTGCTTTTTTGTAGTTTCTAAAATGTTACAAATAGGATTTGATATTCCTGATTGCCCTCTAATTGCATTGAAATGCTTCCTCACTGCTGTTCTTGGCCTGAGATTCCATGTCCTCTGTCCTAATTCTTTTTGATCTTGTCCTTCTCCTCCCATTCCTTGTTCAGATGTCACTGTCAATTTCTTTCACCACGGTGGATGACTATCTTCAATTTTGTGGGTTTCTCATCCAAAACCTCGCCCCAAGTGTAAGACATTCCTTTTTCAACATTATCAGTTCCCAAATTATTCTGATTCTTTGACTCAGAGTCACTGCAATTAGTATCCCTGGGGTTGTTCCTCTCCAGTTTCAAGCACGACAAGGACAAGGTTGGCAGTGGTTGAGACTTGACTGAAGCCATGATGCTAATATTCTATGGTGATTTGGCTTCAGGAGGAAGCACCATCACCCAAGAATTGAAGCTAAAAATCCTAGAAATTGAAAAGAGTTTTTAGAGAGAATCAAAATTGAAGTTGGTGAGATGGAACCAAATTTGATTTTAAAGTGATGATATCAATTTAATTAAAAGTAACCATAAAATGGAAGTCGCTGATTTTTGCTTTCATAAGGAAAAATGTTAATTAATTTTATAATATATGGAATAATAAAAGAAGAAAAAGTGTTCTCTTAAAATTCAAAATTAAAACAATGCCTTTGGTTTATTGGATTAACCGAAATGGAAAAAGAAATGATGGTAGAATTTACTTGAGGAGCAAATGTGTGAAAATGCATCAAATAAGTTCAGAAAGTTTTTAAAGTCAGTGCACCAAATGCAGCAGCAAAAGGTTTCAAGCTGGGTGCCTTAATACATCTCATTGTTGGCACAAATAGTGCTGCAAAATTGTATGCCAGAATGCAGTCAACAATGGGACAGAAACTCTGCCCAGAAAATGCAGCTATCCTGCCTAGAAAAATTGGAATTTTGAAGCTTTCAGAGAGATTTTATCACACTTGAAAGTTGGGACAACAGTTATTATGGCCAAAATTGATGCAATTCTATTCTTACTTATGCAACCACATTTTCAGATCCATGCCCTCAACCAAGGTTGTCATGGCCTCACCAACAGAATATGGACAATGCTTCAAAAGGTATGGGCTCTAAGCACAAAAGTTATCATTCATGGCTTATCTTTCAGTAATTACTGGCAACATAAGGCCTTTGAGCTAATCATTTTGACCCAAAATGGTCTTATCAATTTTCTAAAAGATAGTACAAAACCTCATGCTTCCAAAATTCAATACCCATAAAACAAAAGCAAACGACCAATCAGTATGAAGAACAAAACTGAAAAAGAAGAAGAAAAAAGAATATGTCAATCCAAAAGCCCCACACTCTCCTGCACACACCAATCCTCATCCTCGTGAGCTCAAAATCAATTTCCTCATCACCCCCACCAGCTCAAAATCAAGTACCAGGACTCCTATGAGCCTCAAAAGCCTCCAATGACGCCCAATCCACTTCTCCAGGACTGGGCTTAGGCTCAGCCTCTTCATCAACCATCAAAATTGCAGTCAACAAGAAGAAAGAGAAGAGAGAGGACAGAGGGTCAGTCCAAGGAGCAGGGTAGGAATGAGAGTACCCACTTCTTGCTTGGCTAGGCTTTGTATAACACTCAGCAAGTATCTAGCAGAACCCGAACAAATTTTCCTACGCCTCACATTTTTTACCTTCCAATTTCCTGAATGCTTGTAGTATCAAACAAAATTTTAAAATTCTTGTCTTTGAAATCAAATGGAAGCACAATGTCGATGTCAAGTACAATTATTTCTACATTCAACCATAATAATGCCTTGGCTTAAAAATCTTGGATAATGGATGAGTATAGTTTGGGTGATATGAGGATGTGGTATAGGTAATGTGTTCAGGGTTTTGGAATGACTCTTAAAATGGTAAGCATAAGTGAAACTCTAACACTGATTACTGATTGCAAATACAAGAAGACTAACATCAATCCTCACCACTTGCCAGGCAGAAAAAGGATCAGACATTAATTTCAAAGCAGAAGAGACAAAAAATAGAGGTTAGAGGGAGTTTTAATTGTAATACAATATCAAAATAGAATTCAGGCATGAACGATCAAGTTCTACTTCTGCCTTATATCGATAATTTATGCCAAACCACAGAATGAAGACATAAGAACTTTCCAGAATCCACCAACGTCTAGAGCCTTAGAAAGATAGGAACACCATCACAATGTGAAGCATGTTACCTCTACACGTGTCTTCTTTTTCCTTCTAAATTTGGTATATCTAAAAGTTCTAGCTCTCCACTCTCTTCTTAGCTGCTACTTTCCCAGCAACCAAACAGAACCCAAAAACCCCAAAACACAAGCAAAAAGAAAGAACGCATGAAACAGTAGCAAGAACATCACCAACAATGACAATAAAAAAGAAAATCAAATCACACAAAGAAACAAAGCGAGAAAATTCAGAAATTTTCATGAAAATGAAAGAACAAAATTTACGAAAAAGAAGCGAAGGAGAAGAACGACGAACTCTAATTCAGTGATGGAAGAAAACAATGAATGAGGAAAATAATAATAATATTATAAGAAACTCTATACTGTTATTTTCTAAGCAACCGAACAGAGGACAAAAAGAATAATAGTCTTGCCTCGAGTTCAAACTTGGCGTCGAGGAAGAGGGTGACCGTCGTGGGCGCCAGTGGGCAGCGAAGAAGAGGAAATGAAGGAATCACATCGTCTATTCGCATTTCGCAATGACAATCGTATTCCGTCTCAACTTCACCATCCAAATAGACTTCATTATTTATTTATTTTTTCCTCTGCTCCTTTTTTTTTTTTTAAATTTTTTTTAATTTTTAAAATTATATATATATATATATACCATTGCATTTAGATAATGTTTTTAACAAGGTTTATAAAAAAGGAAACATTATTTGAAATTTTAGTAATATAGTATTCATAATCAATAAGTTAAGAAATTTAAAAATAAATTCATCATGGAGAAAATTAATTTTAGAAAAAACAATCAAAATTTTAAATAAAATGAAATAAAAAAGGGAAAAATAATAGCCTTAAAGATATCGGGTCACTTGAAAAAGAGTGATAGAAGAAAATATGTAGAAAAGAGAATATGTATTTTTTCAAATTTGTTCCCTTAAACAGTTTATTAATTTATATATACATACACTCATTTTGGTCATGGTACTAGGAAATAGAATCATGTCTTATATCTTGGTAAAACGTAAAGATATTCATACTACAAATCTTATTAAAATTGTTTGTCTTTTATCATAACCTTGTTATTTAGGCTCTATTTAGCAAGAAAAAAACTGAAAAACACATTTGATAATCAGAAACTTTTTTTTTTTTTTGAATATGGTGTTTTTAGAGAATTTATTTTAGTTGTTTTCAATTGTTTTTCGAGAGCTTTTTTAAAGAATAATTATACAAAAATATATAATGATTAAAAATAAAGCTATGGACATAAAAACTATTTTTAAAACATATTTAAATTTATTAAAAACAATTTAAAAACAATTTTAGGTTCCTAAACATACTTTTGTTTTATAAAACATCAAAGAACGGTTTTCAAAAATTGTTCTTAAAACTATTTTTTCAAATATGTTTTAAAAAACAGTTACAAACAAGACCTTAGTTTTTGATGCAACAAGTAAGGTAAAACAATTCTTAATTGTTGGTCCTAAAATTAAAGCAAGTAGTAGCATGGGTTGCAATAAATGCTCGGTGTCATTATGTTAATAAAAAATGGTATCATTATAATTTAGGGATTTGAGAACGGAAGAAAAGACGAGGAGACTCAATCTATATCTATATCTATATCTATATCTATATATATAAAGAAAAATTCTTATTTAAGCTTATTTTTATACTATATAGAAGAAATAGATTGGAAAGTTTTGTGAATATTTGAAATAGCATTTTTTGGGAAAATGTTTAATCTATAAGTGAGTGTTTGAAAATTGACTTATAGATATTTAACCACTTAGGTGGTGTTTGTTTTTTGGTTGAATAGAAAAAATCAAAATATTTGGTTTTTTCTATTCAGTTAAAAGTAACCTATTAATATCATCTAACATGACTAAAGTGGACTTGTTATCAATATGTTCAGTTTAGTTATGTTGAATGATGTCAATAAGTTACTTTTAGTTGAATAGAAAAAGTCAAATATTTTAGTTTTTTCTATTCAGCAAAATATTTTAGTTTTTTCTATTAAGCCAAAAAATAAACACCACCTTAGTTAAAGACTTAAAGTATCATTTAATATACGTTATAATTTCTTTTGGGCAAACGAGTAACAAAGCTCTAAAAGAGATTGCATTTGTGATTATATAAATGAGTTTAATAATTTATATATAGTTTTGTATATGCCATATTCAGAATTTGAAGGCTCGTAATGTTTTAGGCTGTGAATTGAAAAAAAAAAGTGTAAGTCATGATCTCCATTTTTATTTTTTTTTTAAAGGAAACCATGTTGATATTGTGTAGAAATGAATCATTGAGCCATATAGGCATGGATTTTCTTTTTTCTTTTTTTTTTTTTAAAAAAATAGTTTTTATTTCTTTTTTATTCGAAAGTTTCCCTGGATATCCATTGAATATGAAAGTCATCCAAATTTTCGGTGACCCTCTTTGTCTTTTGCAAATACATTCCCATTCTGTCTTCTTATGCTTCATATTGATCCAATACTTAGAGAAACACTACTTATGAGTTTGCGTAGGCCTGAATCTTTATTGCTCCTAGGGTTGGAGCAGCCTTCATTCCATAAATCAAAGATTCATATTTGAGCACGTTGTTTGATGCTTAGAATCTGTGGTGGTACGTATTTGTTTTGTTTTTTGTTTTTTGTTTTTTTTTTGTTTTTGTAAATTAATTTTAAATAAAATTTAAAAGTAAATATTGCTTAAGATTACTAAATATTAAGTTGTTTATTTTTTTAAATATTTTATTTTTATTAAGTATTAAGAAATAAATAAAAATCAATAAATTACTTTTAATATTTATAAAAAGTCAAATATTTTTATTTTTTTATTTAGTAAAAAATTGAAGAAAGAATTAAAAAGTTAACAATAAATAAATAAATAAACTATTTAAATTTTGAAAGGTATGAGATGGATTCCAATCCTGGCCTAAAACATGGCTAAGGTTTGGGTTGCTTTAGGCATCTTATATGAAATTTTGAAGGTATGAGAGTTAAAAAATCAAGAAATTAAATAAACAAAAGGTTCAAGACTTCAAGTTGCTTCAGACATTTTTCCCTTGTGACTTTATATTAGATAAGTGCCACACCATAGAAGTTTTACCTTCTCTATGCCCATTTCCCCTTCAAGACGCTAAAAACTAGTTTGAGCTAAACTTCCTGTTTACCAAGTTTGTGACCCATATTTATAATTGATGCCCCACTACAATAGTTCTCAACCCCTCGGTTAATCGTATGGCACAAGATTGATCGAATCTTGTAAGGGCTCTACATCTTTGTTATTACTTCACCAATTATCATCCGCTCATGATCTTTTCAAGTAGCGGTGACGTATCATGACAACAATGAAGGTATTGGTCCTTATCCCAACTTGCCTTAACTAAGCTTTGATAAATTGAACAAGAGCCTAAGCTCACTTTTTCCTTAAACCAAAAAATCACACACTTGTGATACTTAGACAAAAGGATAAAACTAGAAATTAAACATTAAAATTGAAAACCTAAAAAAAATAAAATGAAAGATTACAACTACACTTGAAGATGATTCTACTACTTTTATGTTGTTATACTCTATGCTTCTCACATTCTTTACTTCCTTCATGGTTAGTTAATTATAAAATGTGAAGTTGTTAGGATAGAGCCCTTAAAAGTTAGATGTAACGTATCAAATGAGATTTTAGTTTTCATTATTCAATTCATATGTGTATTTTTTTGAGCATTCAAACTTGTATCACTTGCAATGTACATGATTTGAGTGTATTAAGCGTTGCACAAAAAATTCAGGTCATGGGTTTCTTGCAAGTTGACGAGTTTACAATCATTTCACGAACTTAGACAATTGATATAAGGTTGTTGTGTACTACCTCTTAATTGGAATGATGACTTCTCTTGGTCATTGGGATGAGTTTCCTACAATGAGTGTACTAGCTTGTATGGTTACACATTAGATGGTGAATCATGACATTGGTTATAAGGTAGTCATAAATTCATCAAACTACTATGTTGCTTTGACTCTTATCCTTGAAAGAATATTGAGCTAGTGTTGGAGTTTTTAGTGACTTTAATCTATGAGTGAGACCTTAAAGTGATCATACATTTCTTATAAATTAGGTCACTACTAATTAAGAAAAGTGATAATAGGTATTCTTAATAGAAACATCATGATATCTTATGGATGTACCATGATATATCATAGGATTGAGAGATAGTGTCTCATTGGTGATCCTAAGGACTTGTAATTATAATAAAATATATGGCGCAACAATAATTCCTTAAGTGAGATTTGACATATGTCTTTTATGGATTGGAGTATATTAGTTGATCATAAAAGAAGAGGACTTGAGACTCAAGGATAGTAGAGTTAATCTTGACAGATTAATACTTTTTACCTTGTTAGATTATGAACATTAGTTCATAGGGAGTTTGCATGTAATGGATAGTAGGTCACAAACCTGAGAAACCTAGTTCATGGGCAACCTTGCATAATAACCAAAACACCCTTATGCACAAGAAAACCTAGAGTCAATCCAAATCTCATAAACCATATCATCACGATATATGAGCTAAAAGCGAGGACCACTGAGACCCATAAAAGTATTAGCTCCCTCTAAATCCAATTTTGAAGTTGATTCAACATTCTATTAAATGATATACTTTAGCTCATAAAGAGCATATGTCAAATTCCACTTAAGGAATTATTATGGTGTCACAGATTTCATGATCACATGTCTTTTAGATCATCTAAGAAAACACACTATTTCAATCTTATGAGACATCATGATGCCTTTATTGAGAATACTTGTTGTCATGATTAAATCTCCATCAATAGTGACTCAATCAATATGAATATATGACCACTTTAAGATCTCACCTATAGATTAAAACCTCATATTGATTTTGGCATAAACTTAATATCTTCTTAAGGTTGAGAGTCTATACAATATAGTAGCATGGTGAATCATGACAATTGATAGTCTTACATCATAACAAATGATTTTAGCATTCCTCATACATCATGAATCACCGGTTGCATCACATATACTAAAGCACTCACCATGGAAAACCCATCCCGACGACCAAGACAAACCATTTCTTCAATTAGAAGGTGGTGTACTACAATTCCTACTAGATTGCACAAATCAATGAACCGATTATGGGCAACTTATCTACTTACAGGAAACTCATGACTTGTATCATTTGTTCAACTCCTAATGTACCCAAGTTATGTACAATGTAAAAGATATAAGTTGAATACTCAAATCAATGTCAATACACCAAGGGGATAACAAAAGGACAATCAAATCTAACTTTACTACATTATGTCTTGCTTTTAAGGGCTCAATCCCTATAACCACTTAAACATTTATTTGTATGAATTCAATCATACTATAAGAAGAGGTTTGGTATTCAAAGCAAGTTTGTTTTGTTAACACATGAGTTGGTCCCCTCTTTTTAGCTTATTTGTTCCATTCTAAGCTTTGATCCACTTAGGTTATCTTTCTCTTGTTATCAATTGATACCAATATTTTGTTATCAATTATATACTATGGATAGGACTAGCTGATGGAACCATATGAGGGTTAAACCTTAGAGGTTGGCTAGGAAGACCTAGAAAAGCAAGCCTTTGTTATTGTCTATTGTTGGGAAAACATTCCTTGGATCTAAATTAAAAGGAGTATGCAACTAATATCCTAGGTGCAACTAAAGATGTCAAATTTTCAAAATATTACTCTAGGATGTTTTTAGAAAAGATACCTATGCATTTGGATGTTCCCAAATCCATTTTCTAAGTTGTAAACTTTTGAATACAAAAGATGTTCTCGAAGACCTCATGGTTTTCCACATGATGACTCTTTCTTGGATCTTGGCAATGAAGAAGCATGGGATTCTCTCCAAAAAGAGTGGTGGCTAGGGTTTCTTTTTAACACTAAGTGGAAAACAATAATATATCTAACCCTAAACTTTAAGAGGGTTTATATTGACTCATAACCAGGTTTAATTGATTAGGGCCTATTTTATGGGCTTAGGTTACTTAATCTAGTGCAACGAGTCATATTTAATTGATTAGCTTGAGGATTAATTAATTAAAGAGCCTAAAATGAAAACTGATAAGCCATTTAATTATAAGTCATTGTGCAACCTTGTGCTTATGTAAAAACACCCTTATGCATACTTATAATTAAATACTAAAAATTCCGCAAAATTTTTTTTACCAAAGACTATGAGCTCAAGAGGGGACCACTTGGATCTATAGAAAAGCACTGACTCTCTTAGAATCTAATTATCAAATTGACTCAATGTTCTATTAAAATGAGTCAACTACACTCCAATATAAACATTCTATCAAAATAGAAAACTTGGGACTGTGATCTACTATATGTTCATTGCATGTAAGTTCCCTATGAATTAATGTTCATATAATCTAACAAGGTAGTAGATATTAACATTTCAGATTACCTTTCAATCCTTGAGTCTCTTATCGTTCTATATCATGATTAATTAACATACTTTAGCCCACAAATGACATGTGTCAAATTCCATTAAAGGAATTACTACGACCATAAATTACATATTCATGAAATTCTTAAGATCACCCAAGGAAGACATATTGTCTCAAACTTATGATATGTCATGGTGCCTTTATTGAGAATATTTGTTGTCACCTACCTAAACCATTAGTCACCTAATTTGTAAGGAATATATGATTGTTTTAGGATCTCACCCATAGTCAAAGTAATTAATGACCTTAGTACTAACACAATATTTTCTCAAGGTCAAGAACCCATGCAATATAGGAGCTTGAAGAAGTCATGACAATTTGACAACCATTAGTTATGACTATTCGTAGAATCCTATTTATTGTGTAAAAATACATATTAATACACTTATCATAGAAAACTCATCTTAATGATTAAGATGAGTCATCCAATTCAAAGGTAGTGTATTATGACATTTGATGGATTGCCTAAGTCTATGAGTCAATCATAAACTTACTCATCAACTTGTAACGAGTCCATACTTGAATATTTTATGTAATTCTTAATATACCCAAGTGATGTACAATATAAATGATGAGACGAGAATGCTTAAATATGTTATAATGCAAAAGTAGAATAATAATGAAAAAGTAGATTAATAGTAAAGTAAAATTCATATTATATGTAATGAAGTCAAAATATCATATCATGTCATTCTACCCTAACATATATCTACTAGTGTCACCAATTGTTGATACTGTTAAGAAGGATGTTGATACTGTTAAGCAGGATTGTTGGCCCCCTCATGTAAGGTGAATTTCGACGTGACATAATGGGTTGGTAATTCTTCTTGCAAGACATGCAAGACAGTGGGTGATTTGTGGAGTCCATCCAAGGCCTTAGAGTTCCCGTGGGCTAAATTGGTCTAAAGCTTCATGCGCTAAATCGATCTCAACTGCCAATTCCTCGTACTTGTGTTCTAGTCTTCTTTTGTCCCTAGCCTGCTCACCAGAATCATTGCAATGAGAGGGCTGTAATTGTGATAATTGATTTTGCACAGCTTTCTGTTCTACTCTCTTTTCTTTCAGTCCCGATTTTTCTTGGGATGGAGCTTCTTCTTGATTCATGGCTTCGTATTCTAAATAAGTGGGAAAGTTTTGGCTTTCCGATAGAAGGCGCCAACGAAGATGCTAAAATTTCTTTATCAAACAAGGAAGACGGTTGATCTTTTTAGCTGTTTTCCCTGATCTGTTTTCCCCGTTTCTTAACCTAACTTTCTAGTATTGGTTCTTCCCCAAGCTCTTTGAGTCGTTGGCATATTGTGTGTAGGTACCCCTGAAGTGGAGGTAGTTCGGTTTTTTGCTCCTTGAGTCACGACAACATTATTTTAGGCCTCATGAATGTCTAAAATTATATCAAACAATAGAGTACGTAGCTCGTTCACAAAGACATGCATAAGAATGTAATGGAACCATGATCATACAATAAAACCCAATATTTCATTTCATAATTACTGTCAAGCTCTTAGTAATCCTAGGAGGACCCATAATTAATACATTACAGCAACACTTCCAAAGCCCAAAACACAAACCATTATCATATTCTCTCTACTCGCATATGATCACAATCACCCCAACTATAATGACTAAGACATACTAGCTAGTAAAGACATACTAGTTTTTCTTGCCACCATCGCCATCGCCCCCGCCCCCTTTGGAGCCACTGCCACCATAGTTATTGAAGTCCTGCCTAGGGATGGTATGGTGGTTGTTCACACCTTTGTCTTCTTCATAGCTCGTCTCAACAAGTTGCCTCTCTTGCATTCCCACCATAAAAGTTTTCATGTTTGCGGCCATGCAAGAGCTCACCATCATCAAAGCTAGAGCAAGTGCCAGGAACCTCATTCTTGAGCCTTTTTTTTATGCTCTTGATCAGTACTGTCATTCAGAGACCAAACAAAGAAACTCAAGGTGAGAAAGAGAAGTATAATATATGTCTTGTCTTAAGACAAAATTCTTTTAAACACCAAAATATCCGTACTTTTTGGAACTCAGAGAAAAAGTTCACTTACCATAGGAGAGGGTAAACAGCTGTGACTTGATGGGGAAGCAAGGAGAAGTTCGTAGGGTTTATATAGAGAGAGAGACATGCTAAGGCTATTGTGATTGATGGTTTCTAATAAAAATGTTGGTGATGGAGTCTCCACCAAATGGGGCAAGGTTAAGTGGGATACCCATATAATTCCATTAAAATGGTTTTTTAAAACATCTAAAATGATGGGGTTGAGAGAATTTGCTTTGGCTCCACACTGGCACTATAAAGAGGGAAAATCCCACCTTACAAGTGGAATTAGCTAAGACAAGTCAATGGGGCACGGTGGAGTGGCTATTCCATTTTGCCTTGTGATGTCAAAGAACAGTTAGAAACATCCTCTCTGTGAAGATTTCCCAGAACTGTGTCTTCTGTGAAGTGGGGCAATCTCAGATGAGACATTTGGAAATCCTTTCGGTTTCAATGATTACTGGGATGCTGAATCACATGAATTCTTCCTAGCATCTAGCCTCAAAGCTATATCTACGCTTATCCTGTCCCCTATAGGTTTCATTATTTTCAATGTGCCCATCAAATTGTGAGGCCTGCAACTTGGTAATCAACTTGCCAACCCTTTTCGATTTGATGAAAGGGAGGGAGATTCCAAGAAAGCTCCTTTTCTACAGAAATATGGAAAATTGGTTCCTTATCCCAATATTGCTGTCACCCATAAGGAAATGGCAAGTGAAGATATAGGGATAGTATCAGCAAGAGTATCCATGGAGATATGTTTGTCTGGTTGGCAGTGCCAATTGCTTTTGTTTACAAGACGGGTACTTGCAATTTTATGTCCCTATTGTAAATGTCAGAGGCGATGATGCTACATGTTTATCCGAACAATAGTGTTGAATTTATGATTATGAATAAAGAGAAGAATGATCGAGCCATGAGTTTTGAAAAAAATATTATCATGTTATTTATTAAGGTTATGTTTGGTTCCCGGAAAATACTAAGGAAAGAAAAAAAATGTAAAGGAAAATGATTTTTTCATGTTTGATTGTCTTATAAAAAATATAAAAGAAAATCAAATATAATTAAAACTAATTAAAAACTTATGTATTTTAAAATTATTTAATCTTTATATTAATGAGTTAAAATAAATAAAATGAGTTTGAAGTAAAAAATAAAAATAACTTATCAACTTTTAATCCATTTTTTATTTTCCTTCACTTTTTATTTTCTTCTATTTTTCCTTTGTATTTTCTTTCCCTTGCATTTTCCCTCAAATTTTCTGAGAACCAAACATAGCCTAAATTTATCAAAATTATTATTACAAAAGAGTAATATTATATTGTCTCATATTAGATAAATGAATTTTTTTTTAAGATTATTATGTAAATATGAACTTCTCTTTATTTTGTAAACATTGTTTTAAAGTCATAAGAATTATTTAGGTTCAAAATGAGTAATATTTATTTTATTAGGAGTGGGTCATCACAAATCACAATAAAACCTTAGAGACCCGACAATATTTATAAGATATGGACAAAATCAAAATATCAAATCACTTTTACATTTCTATTAAAAATACCAACAATAAGCTGTATTCCTTAATTCACAATATTATTCATTTTAGTACTAAATAATATTAAATGACAAGTCCCGGAAAGGGTCAAAATTTACCTATTTGGGTATTCTAATTTCACTTGATTGAAAAATATACGGTTCAAAGTAACCCAATATTTGAGGTGGTGTAGATTCAGGCAGATGCCGTTCCATTTGAGATTAAGTCAGGTTTTGCATTTTCAGAATATAATGATGACAGTAAACCTGTAGCTTATTGTGTACTTGATCCATGTCTATCCCCGACATCTCAAGTGTGCCAAGGATTTTTACCAGCTAAAAGCTAAGAATTTCCAATGGGCTCAAACCAAGTGTCAAGGGGAAGGGGTGATGTGGGAGGCTGATTAATCATTTCAAAACATGATTTTCATTAGTTTTCTTTCTAATCCTTTTTGTTTAACAGCTTTTGCTTGATTGTACAATGTAAATATCTAGGGTCCTCTTTGTTTTCAATTACCAAAAAGGGCATAAATTCTAAACAACCAAAAGAATTAATTGGCTAAAAAAGATAAAATAATCTGTATATTTATAAATTTAATTTTTCTTATATTTGATTTTTAAAATACCTATTTTTGACATAAATAAAATTTTTTATTTTAAGTATTTACATGTAATTTTGAAAAATGGTTATTTTCATAAGAAAAAAATAAAAATATTTTTGTCAAAATGAAACCAACATATTATAAATGGTTAAATTTCCAAATATGAGTTTGTAATAATCCTTTTAATCAAATAACCCCATCCAAAGTTTTTGATCACCCATTGCATACATGTATTGGTGGAAGTAGATGAAATCTTGTTTTTCATTTACATAGGAAACATATATTTCTAATGTTAAGTTGTGTTGCGTTCACTCGTGAAGTTCTAAAAATCTAGGCTCTAAAATAATATTAAGTTTTCAATTAATTTCAAAATTAAAAGTACCAACAATATATATCAAATCAACTTAGACCAAGGTTGGGCTATAATATCTAGTAATTATTAAACAATATCAAATTAGGAGTTTACATAAAAATATTAATTAGACCTCTAAAAATTAAAAATAAAAGAGGAAATTTTATTTGGTAATTGTTTTTCAGAACAGTTTTTTGTTCTCCTGTATAAAAAATACAAAAAATATGTTTACCAATCAAAAATTGTTTTTAGATAACATTTTTTAGGTATTTTATATTATTTTCATTTATTTTCTAAGGATCATTTAAAAAAATAATTATACAAATATTTAAAATAATTAAAAATAAAACATTAGATATAAATTTTATTTTTAAAATATATTAAAAACGGATTAAAAATATTTTAGGCTTCTAAATAGATTTTTATTCTGCAAAAATCATAGAACAGTTTTAAAAAATTAATTTTTAAAACAATTACCAAATAAACACTAGTTTCTTGATCTACTTTCCAACTATGAATACATATGGAGACTTCATTATATAGCTACAATTAAATTTTGCAATCTACATACCTGCATGACATAATAATGGACTCCCAACAAAATCTCTTTTTCCCTAAATTACATCACCAAAATATAAGAACATTTGAGAAATCAGCTTTGCGAGTCCCCCCGGTACTGCTCTCACATATGAATGGACTCATCATAACATCAGATTTGGTTCACCATTATAGAATATTTTATTTAAGTTGGAAAATTATAAGGAAAAAATTATTGAAAAAATTCAACATTGAGGACTTTTAGTGGTCGGCGATCATTATATCGAGCCTTCCTTTTTGAAGGAATTACTCTAAGCTTGAATCCATATGGTGTGCCCTCAGTCAATTAGCTCGAAATGGAATTTTTTTTAAATTCTGAACCAATGATCAAATTTTAAAGATTATGACATAATGTTAATTTTTTTATTTTAATTTTTTATAAATGAGAGGTATTTTTTGTTCAAGATTTTATTCTACATTAATTACTTCACTTTTGATTATAGATAGTAATGAAATGAGTTTTTTCAGGTACCATCCCATCTTATCTTTAATAGAACGAGTTTGAAATGTAAATAAATAGGCTAGAGATAGGGTTTTAGATTTTTTAAAAAAATTAGGATCGGGGTGGGTTTGAATATTGCCTTGTTCCGCTGAGCCTTGATTATATACAAAATTAATTTAATTTAATTTTTATTTTTCTATTTTTAATTTATAATAATAATAATAATTCATAGATTACAAAAATTATAATAATTTAATTATTTTTAAAATATATTTATTTTAATGTAATTTAAAATTTAAAAAAAAAATTCTTCTAAAAAACCGTTAAAAGAAGGGAGATGAAAATTATTTTGAATAAATGAGACAAGATTAAGATGAAAGTGACACATCCCGTCCATGCCATTCCTATTTTTAATCCTCAAAGCACCTAATTTTGGTTAATAAATAACCATCACCTTATGCAAGCATGGACATCCCATCATAATGCCCAAGGCAAAATTCCAAATTCTCAATCCAGTTTTTTCTTCAATAACACATAAAATATGAATGCTTTAATTTTTTTTAATTCATTTCTTTTTTTGAAAAAAAAAAATTCTTTTAATGACTTCTTAAAAAATAAAAAATTATCACATATATTTTCTAAAAGAATCAAACATACATGTAGAAGGTTGGCTGAAAGTAAATTCAAAAGGATTGTATTATTATTATTATGTCTTCTAATAAAATGACAAATTATTGAAAATGGAAAAGGCATGTAAAGAAATATAATATTGTGAATCGAGTGTAGGAGGAAAATGGGAGGACTAATTATGGAAGTCAACTAGTGGCCCTTCCAATACTGATTAGTCATCAAATGATAATTGAAAATACGTGTTTAACTTGTTCGTGTCCACTATTTTAAAAATCATATTTGGAAACGCTTTTCAAATATGGGATGCTACTGTCTCCAAATTTGACATCCTTCATTCCTTCTGCCCTATCATGTCTAGAAATTCCATTATTTCTTTGAGCTCAGTGATGGTCGGTGCACAACAATGGTTTCAATCTTACCATTGAAATTCCTCTTTAACCCTAGATTGCTTTGTACTAAAGTAAATCGAGAAGAAATCTCCAAAAGCTCCCACAATGGAATCTGGAATGACTAGAATCTCCTTTCAAAAACCATTGTATTAAAAGGGAAAATGTTAAGCGCATAGGAATGACAATAGGGCTGGTTTTTTCAAGTATTCGCCTCGCCCGACCCCTAATGGGACGGGGTTCAATTTTAATAAACGGGTTTGAGAATTTTTTTTTCAACCCGGGGCGGGTTTGGAGCGGGTTCGGGTATTGCCCCGTCCCGCCTCGATTATATATAAAATTAATTTAATTTAATTTTTATTTTATTATTTTTAATATATAAATAATAATAAAATATTTTTAATAAAATAAGTTATAAAAAATATAATAATTTAATTATTTATAAAATATATTTATTTTAATGTTATTAAAAAATTTTAAAGTAACTTTTTAAAAAAAATTAAAATTCAAAAAAAAGTTAAACGAGGCGAGGTGGGGTAGGTACGAGAATTTATCATACCCACCCCGTCCCGCCCCGCCCTGTTTTATTTTTTAAATGGGATGAGGATGAAAATTATTTTGAATAAACGGGACGGGATTGGGATGGGGGCGATCCATCCCGAACCCGCTCCGTTGCCATCCCTAGACATGCATCTATCAAATTTTAAATTTAAACTATTTGAATATGTGGTAAAATTTACACTATTGAATATGAATGAAATCAAAGCACAAATGAATAAAATCGAATTTTGAAAGTACGAACAAATGTAATTAAGATACAAAATACATGAGATATCAAAATATTATGTGACATTACCTAATTGGTAGTGTCTTTTTGTATGATGCCATAAAGTTACCTTTGTATGACCTTATTAAAAGATATGACAAATGTTCATCTAAAATTTGCAAACATGAAAAGTGGAGATGCATGACCTAGTTTCCCCGAGATGGACCTCTAGGTCTAACCATGTCTCAAAGTTATTGAGCTTACCCGATGAGCTTATTCAAGGTGGATGAGAGCCTCATCAATTTGCCGAACAAGATCTCCAAGGTTAATTTGTTCAATTGAGAACACATATTGTGTCATGCCTTAAGATTCACTCCAAGGGAATAAAAGGTCATTTCACACCTCAAATTTGAAGATTCAAAGTGAAAATAACTCAAAACAATCATTTTGTAGTGAAATATATAGAGTAGTAAAATATATTATAATCCTTAAAATTTAGCTTTAGTAAAAAAAAAAAAAAAAATTAACGCATTTATCCGAACAACTTCAAACTTAAATAATTCAAATGGTAATTAAATTCTAACATCTAAGCAATGTCCAAAAATAAAAGTTTAACTCAAAAATCCTAATAAGGACAAATTCTCAATCTAATTAATCACTTTTCACTCGAACTAAGATGGCTGAAAAATATTAATGAAAATGAATGAACTCAAAGCTTAATAAAAAATATTAATATAGTTTCATTGATAAAATATTTTCAATTATGATTACAAATAAAATATATAATATAGACTTTTTTCAGAAGGATTTTTTAGTTCAAATATGTTGAAACATCCAAAACTTTTTTTTTAAAAAAAAAATCATATTTATGCCAATATAATTAATTTCACATCAAATCCAAATAAAATACATTCAAAATATTTTTACTCTAATTTGGTTTCATATTTGGTTTTCTAATATTCGGTTTCAACATGAAAAATACAAAAGAAAATTAAATATAATTAAACACTACAAGGAAAAATATATATGGTGACATTTATAACGAGTCACCATAAACATAGGGTGTCACTACAACATAGCGTCACCTTCTCCACTGACACCATAAAGGGTACCAATTGGTGACGTATTTGGAAGTGACACCAAAGTAGATAAATGGTGACCCATTTGGAAGTGACACCATATATTTCTAGTGATGATAGGGTGTCGCATTAAATGTATCATCTTTGAGTTATGATGTCACATTAAATGCATCACCTTTGAGTTATGGTGTCACATCATTGTAAATATTGTGGAATATATGATATCTTTTAGTTGTAGATTTTTGTAATGCTTATCAATTAATAAGATTGATTCACCTGTTTATATTTTATCCATAAATATAACAATCATATTACATTTAACTCTTTTTTCTGTAATGTTTCTGGAATAACTCATAATACATTGATCATCTAATAATATTTGTACATCAAATGTTCACAAAAAGATAGTACATCCAACATATCAAACCCATCAAAACTAAAAAAGAAGAGTGAATACATACCAAAACATGATGAAATGTTAAAGATACCAAGATTCGTGTATACATCCATTTCATAAGCATAAAATCGGCTAACTATAAAATGACATAAAAGTCGCATCTAAAAATCTAAAATTCTCAGTACCAATTAAAGTAACATTTATGTCCTACAACATATGACATAAGAGTTGCATTTAAAAACCCAAAATCTTGTTGTCTTCTTTCTTTTTATTCTCCATTCCACCATCCCAAGAGTGTATACCTGCATTTCATAGTTTAATGAGTTTTATAGATTTTTATTTAAGAAAATAAACATGGATCGATGTTATCATAAATGAACAAATTTAAGAACTATTTTTTTTTCTTTTTTTCAAATAGAAACATTATTCAAAGAATAAGCAATACTATACAATACCTATGGAAAAATTCATGTAGTAGCTAAGGGACTCACCATGCATGGTGATCATGATGCATCAACATGATTCATGATTAGTTGTAGCACAAAAGTAGCCCATTCTCCTATAATTTCATCAAATTCTACTTGAAAATATGTTTTTTTTTATCACCAAACTGAATCAAATAAGAAAATAACACTAAAATGCATAACATTTGGAAGCCTAAAACTATGTACAATTCATTAAATAAGTAATACCTTTGAAGCAATAATTGTAGGATAACAAATTATCTCTTTAATAAATCTCATAACAAAGTAGTCACATTCGAACCCTCCTTCTTGTCTTAGACACTAATCGATCAATTATAAAATAACATTAGTACTCATATATATATAAATGGTGCAAATGCATAAGCTAATGTGTAAAAAAAAAAATTTGGATGTCACATGCACTAGTTGCCAAGATGGCTCCCTCTTGGATGATTTCTTTGCAGATATTTGAAGAGCCCTATGTAAATAAGTTCAATGGGTACATTTTTAAAATAGGTAAATGTTATATGTTTTAATACATATAAATAAAAATAAAAAATGTGTTTGAGGTGAATGTATTTTTTTTTTAAATAATATTATGAAAAATAATAGGAAGAACTTACATGTTTATGATATCGTTTAAGTCATCACATGGTTTGTGATACATAGGGTCAAGATAGTGGACTATCATTTTCCTTGGCTCAATCACTACCAAGACCCAATGAAAGCTAAAACATTAAAAACAAAAGTAGCATCTAATTAGAAATATAAATCAATCATAAAACCTCATATTAAAGTATAATATTCGTCACTTACTCGGGGTTAGGGAATGAAAACATATTTAGCATCTTGGCACTCTATTAAGCGTTTTGCCAACAATTATGCTCTTTTCTCTGTTTGAGGAGTACTAAAGCCTGCTCGTGATATTGTAAAAGGATTAACAACTATAAATTGGTTGGATATTTGGCAATTGCCATTGCCATTTCTATAAAGTTGTATATTTGAAAAATAAATTGTGACATAGCACATGATCTAAACTTGGTGGGGCATCACATGGATAATAAATTCAATTGTAGTTGCTTCCCTATTGAACCAAATGATGAATTCAAGACCCTGTTTCAAAGGTGAGTGCATCATATTCAAGGTGGCTTAACTAAATTGGTCAAACAAATAATTTAAAATTATTAGTGATAACGGTAAAAAAAAGTTGCAATTAAATGCAGGTGACTATGAAGAACAGAAATCATCTGCTTGGATTTATATTCAAATTAGATTAATCACCGAATCTATATTAATACCTATTTAAATTAAGGATATCATGTCTCGATCATCTCACCAATGCAACATATTCATACTTTTAGTTGTGATGGCATTATTTTATTTCAGTATTTACAGCTCATCAATTTTTTAATTAATTATGAACATATACAACTTCTCATCACATCACAAATAAAAGAAGCTTTTTGTTAAAAATAAATAAATAAATAAATAAATTTATGGAGAGTAGCAGAGTGCCCTTGAGAGTTAAGGGGGCATACGGATTTTGGTGATGTGATGTTTCTCTTGGCTGTAGAGAGAATATAATATGCAGTGGCTAATTTCTAGGAAACCGGTGTTGTATGAAAACCTATCTCATGTATTTTCCATCAAACCATAATCAAGTGACTACGTGTGACGAGGCAGCTCAGCAATCACGCCCCAAACTCCAATGAATCAGACACCATAAAAATCACAACTCACACCTTGCCCAACCACCTTCCTAGATCCTGCATGCTACTCTCTTGGATAATTCATCTTACCTTTGGTCAGTCTATCACTCTTCATTCTTCTGCAATTACACACTTCTCGTTGTTTTCTTTAATTTAATTATCCTTACTATACTATTATTATTTTCTGCTTTCTTAGATGTGAGTATTGAATATATCTTCAATACTTTCTAAGTACTTCTAACTTCCATATTTTTCACCAAGTAGAGCAAAACCCATTTGATTTAAACCACTGAAACACCTATGACTTTAGCTAATTTCTGACATGGGTTTGGGTTTAATCTTCAAATCCATCCAAGCTCTTTCTAATCATGTGTGTGTAATGGGTAGCAGTATACTTGATAAAATGCTTTCAACTGTTTCAAAAAAATTTCTTTTATCATCAAATAGAATAAAAGACATTAGGTTAAGATTATTGATCATGTGTGTTTTGATAAATCAAAGAGTATATATGTCTTAATCTTTGTTACTATCTTCCATCAGACAATATATATCAATTTTTTTTATAGTCTTGAGAAGCTTTTTTATGTCTGATACAATACTTCAAATTGCTTTCAAAAACAAAATCCCATTTGTTTAGAGGACTTCTTTAATCAAATAGGTACTAGAAATGTTATTTAAACCCACCAGATGTACTTCCCATTAAAATAAAAAAAAAATAAAAAAACTAAAAACATGAGGTTAAGCATATGCTAGTGGTCATATGCAAGTAAATATGTAAGTCTCTCTTCTTCTTCTTCAGTATTTGTAGGGTTTTTTTCTTGAGTCATGTGAGTCTGCAATGAAATGCTTTATGAATTAAATACATAAAGGGTTTTAATTAGTCAAGAAGAAACTCCTTTTTCCTTTATTTGTTTATTTTTTTAATCTTTCTAGTGGGTGGGGGCTTCTTGAGAAGTATATGGATTGTGGAGAAAGTAATGTGAGTGGAGCAAAGGATTACGATTGTAGGTGGGTAGGGAATCTCATGCAAAATAGAGGACCACAGAGAGAGAGAGAGAGATAAACACACACTCTCTCTCCATCTCTATATCTCTATATCTCTCTATCTTTTCATCTCTCCATCTCTTCATCTCTAGTTCGTTAACAAAGAATATAAATACGGTCAAAGCAGGTAAAAAAAAAAAGGACAATGGGTTTGGTCAGGGGCAAAAGAGAAGAACCTTAAGCATGACGAGGTCGACCGCGTCCTCGCCATTGCCGGCCGATTTACACACCGCCTCTATCATCCCCTTCCCATCAATCACGCCACGGATCAGCCCTAGCGAATACAACTTGAACAACCACTCCAACGGCGGCTCCATGACCTTCGCAGAGGCCGAATCAAGAGCCAGCAAAAGAGGCTGCAAAACGAATTCCACATCGAAAATCGATAATCCGAACACTGGCGAGTTCGAATTTGGATCCGACAGATCTGAGAGGGTTTCGATCTTGTCGAGCACAAATTTATATTCTCAACCAAACAACACCCACTCTCTAGTAATGCATGTCTGGACTACTTCCGGTGGATCTACGAGGATCTCCGTCCATGGGTGGAGACCGGAATCACCAAAGAGATGATGGAAGCAGCGAAGAACCCACTATTCTTCAGGCTAGTGATATTGGACGGAAAGGTTTACATGGAGAAATACAAGAGGACAGTTACAATGGGCTTTTTATATATTATTCCTCATTATTAATTCTAAAAGTGGGCTCGTTAAGTTATAATACTTAAAAATTTTTATTTTATACGATGTCACTTCCCAAAAAATGACACTATAAATATAAAACTAACATCATCTAACTACCTCAATTGAAGATTTTTTATATGATGTGTCACCTTTATTAATTATAAACCATATAGTGTCATTATTTTAAAAGTGACACCATAAATAGTGACACCATAAATTATTTTTGTAGTAGTGAAAATTAGTTAAAAATTTATACATTTTAAAATTATTTAATTTTTATATAAAAGAGAAAAAATAAGTGAAATGAATTTGAAGTAGAACATAAAATAATTTATTGATTTTAAGTCTATATT
Source organism: Vitis vinifera (assembly GCF_030704535.1). Lineage (NCBI taxonomy): Eukaryota > Viridiplantae > Streptophyta > Magnoliopsida > Vitales > Vitaceae > Vitis > Vitis vinifera. The sequence continues at coordinate 3,187,122 of NC_081810.1, forward strand.
TCATTTTCCTTCACCGATTCTTTCCTTTTACTTTTATTTTTTATTTTTTTCCTTCGCATTTTCTCTCACAAATTAATAAGAAATCGAACATAGCCAAAATGTCATACTGATAGCTAGCTATTCTTATCCATTTATTTATGCATAAATTAATCTGCTTTCTATAAATGCCATTTAACATACACCCAAAATAGAAAAAGTACTTATTAGATGACAATAATACATCTTATTAAGATGCCTGCAAGAAATTTAGGCAAAAAGAAAATGGAACTTTTTTTATGTGATGTCAAAGAGCCTGGTCAAATTTGGACTACATCAGAGTTAAGACTTTTCAATACAAATATTATTTTGTGTCTGAATTTGGTCTAAGAAAATGATAACATATTAGAAAAGAAAATAATAACACATTCAATTAAAATAAAATTTGTATCGAATCAAAGGTTACCAGTTCTCAAATAGCTAGTGGAAATATTTAATTTCCTTGGGTGGTATGAGGTGAACCAAGATGACATCCTTTCTCCTTTGACTTGTTGTCTGTTCAACCCACAATTCGTCATTATGAACGTGAATCAAATGGACTCGGCAAGCCACCTTGCCCTAGTACAATGTAGGAACATCAGGTCACCATTAGGGTCTGCTTCTTTATCACATGGTTGAACGGTCCTTTCAGTTCATTTGACTCAACATTTTCAGATTTTTTTTCACTAGCTGATGTCGATGTTCAGGGAAGAAAGTTTTGAAAGTCGTATTCAAATCAAATGGCCTTCCACATGTTCATACTACCAATTTTTGAAGCCCAATGAGTTATGTAAGCAAGGAACCTCTCAACCTATTTATTAAATATGAAAATATAAAAAAAACTTCATAAAAATGTAATCAGAAGTATATTGATATTTTAAAGTTGTTTTATTAAATAATTTGATATATGTATAATATGATTTATCATATTTAATAATACTATCGCATGCATCGATAAAAATATGAATTTTATAAGTGTACATTTATTATTAAATTACATCTAATATTATAATATTTGATTTTAATATGTCTAATTTTAAAATATATATTAATATTAAAATTATGATCCATTTAATTCAATTGTATTAAACAATATAAAATAAATTATGATATATGTATAATTTTTTAATATTTAATTAATTATTAATGATATTAAAAACATTATGAAGAAAATTATGTAATTTTTATATTTTTGGTAATCAATTAAAAGGAAATTTTGCATTTAATCATAAAATAATTATAATTAATTTGCTCTTTAAAATATTATTTTAATATTTTCTTTATATAATCAGTTTAAGTATATATATGTTTAATACATAATATATAACAAGGGTGAGTTTGCTTGGATGGTTAGTGGCTTGAACCCCAAACCAAATCCCCTCAGCAACAATTTTATATCGCGACATTTTCCTCCTTAGGAAGTATGAGGTGAACATGTATGTTCAACCCACAATTCGTCATTATGGATGTGAATCAAATGGACTCGGCAAGCCACCCTGCCTCGATACAATGTAGGAACATCAGGTCACCATCAGGGTCTGCTTCTTTATCACATGGTTGAATAGTCCTTTTCAGTTCACCGATTCTTTCCTTTCACTTTTCTTTTCTATTTTTTTTTTCCTTCACATTTTCTCTCACAAATTAATAAGAAACCAAACATAGCCAAAATGTTATAATGATAGCTAGCTATTCTTATTCATTTATTTACTAATAAATAAATCTACTTTCTATAAATGCCATTTAACATACATCAAAAATAGAAAAGTACTTATTAGATGACAATAATACATCTTATGGAGATGCCCGTAGGAAATTTAGGCAAAAAGAAAATGGAATTTTTTTTATGTGATGTCAAAGAGCCTAGTCAAATTTGGACTACATCAAAGTTAAGACTTTTCAATATAAATATTATTTTGTGTCTGAATTTGGTTTAAGAAAATGATAACATATTAGAAAAGAAAATAATAACACATTCAATTAAAATAAAATCTGTATCGAATCAAAGGTTACCAGTTCTCAAATAGCTAGTGGAAATATTCAATTCCCTTGGATGGTAAGAGGTGAACCAAGATGACATCCTTTCTCCTTTGACTTGTTGTCTGTTCAACCCACAATTCATCATTATGGACGTGAATCAAATGGACTCGGCAAGCCACCCTGCCCTAGTACAATGTAGGAACATCAGGTCACCATCAGGGTCTGCTTCTTTATCACATGGTAATTGAACAGTCCTTTTCAGTTCATTTGACTTACCATTTTCATATTTTTCCTTACTAGCCGATGTCGATGTTGAGGGAAGAAAGTTTTGAAAGTCATATTCAAATCAAATGGCCTTCCACATGTTCATACTACCAATTTTTGAAGCCCAATGAGCTATGTAAGCAAGGAAGCTCTCAACCTATTTACCCAAAATGTCAAGGAAGTGACAAAAGTGAGAAGCTAATATGGGGTTTGACAATTGCTTGTAAATACGATTTTCTATTTTTTAAAATAATGAAATCAGAAAACATATTTCACAATAAAAAAAAAAACATAAAATAATTTTCCATTCTTAAAAACATATTTCATGTATTCATGCTTTCAAAAAGCATTTTTTTTTAATCATATTTAGTAATTGTTTTTTGAAAACAGGTTTTTACATTTTCAAAATACAAAAATAGAAAAATAAACTTGATAACTAGAAAACAAAAAAATTGTTTTTCGTTAATATGATGTTTTTTATTAATAGGGTATTATTTTATAAAACATCATTTAATTATTTTTTGAAAATTGTTTTAGAAAATAATTATACATATATGAAAATTTTATTTTTAAAATACATATAAAAAATATAAAAGATAAATTAAAAATATTTCATATTCTCAAATAGATTTTTGACTTATAGAAAATTTGTTTAAAAAAATTATTGTTAAAAAATTATTATTCAGAACCATTTTAAAAAATACTTTTCAAATAGAATTTTTAATTATTTTCACGTATTTTCTTATAAATATTTTTACAAATAATTATATAAATATAGAAAATGATTAAAAATAAAATAAATATATAATTTATTTTTAAAATATATTTAAAAATGTAAAAAATAACTTAGAATATTTTAAGTTTCCCACTAAGCTTTTCCTCTAGAAAAATACATCAATTATGCTAAGATATAAACTTTGAAGCCTTGTCGGGCTCAAAATCAGATACAAATGCAAGACCAATACAACAATAGATAAGCGCTCAGGGCATATTTCTAGACCCAAAATTGAAGATGAATAACTTTTTTTTCACATATTAAAAAAAATTAAATAATTTTTCAACTACCATGTTTGAAAAACGCTATTTTTTTTTCACAAATTCAACCATGTATTATATTGTTACGACTACCATTTTTTAAAAATAATATATATATTTTTTTTCACAAATTCAATCCTGTATCATATGATGTTACAATTTAGAAGACTCAAACCAATCCAGTTTTCCACAAGCATATGCCAAGGATTTATTGTATTGATGTATGTGACAAAATATGTATACAATTAATCTTCCATATAGAGTTTCCAAAGGTGGAAACGTGTTAAGACCTTATTCTAAAAATAATTAAATTTAGTATTCGACCTTCCATAATGTTCATAAAAGACTCCAAACAAAGAAAAGCTTTAACACATCTGTTAATTTCTCATCTTGTAAGTTCCTGAAACATTTCAGACATCAGCACTTAGGTGGGTCTGAGACCCCACGACTGTCTATATAAATTGAGTAAGAATGCACATTAGGTTTGCTTTATTTAATTATTTTTCACATTAAGAAATCAGAGATCAGATACTGTACGCAACCACGAAATTGAAAATTCTTCTCATTTTGTCGGCGCTGACCTTTTATTTTTTAGCTTAATTTAAATAGCATATATAATAATGATGACGTGGATATAATAAATAATTTCTTTGATATCTTAATAAGGCAACATGTGAATAGAGTATAAAAAATAAATATGATAGGCCTATCAAATTTGAATGACGCGAGAGCGATAATTTTCCAACAAAATTATTGTTCTTTATGTATGTTTCCAAGGAAAAAAAATGATAAATTTGTTTCTTCATCGACAAGCTTCGAAAAATAGTCTGATCGACGATCAAATAAATGTGTCCGCCCAATTCCTGTCAGAAGGTCAAAATGCTCTATTTTCCTCCAAATTTTTCGAGTGATAAAGAGATAAATGATTGCCTAAAAGAAGAAAGTGTCTGGGTCTGTGATATCAGGTGGCCCCGGATGCCAGAATCATCCCTTTTTTTCTTTAATTTAATTCCTTATTCAATTCAACTCAACATCCGTCATCAGAGACGTGAATCACATGGATTGAGCAAGCCTCTGTGCCCCAGTCCTTTGAAGGTACGTCAAAGTACCATATGGTCTTCTTCCTTGTGTTATTTGATCAGATTTTGATATCATATGGTTGACTGTTCCTTCCATTTGCGTTGCCATTTTCAAACTTTCTTAGCTAGAAATATCCTGCATAGAAAATTAGTCATTTTCAAGTAAGACAGTCATTTTCAAAATTCAAAAAGCCTCCCACGCTTTCATACAAGAACCCGGCCAGATGAGCTATATATATATATATCATAAGCAGGGAGTCCTCTGAATCATCTATCAAAAATCTTAAGGGGTGGCAAATGGAGAAGCTAATGACCCACATCTTGCTTTGCAGTTTCTTCATTGTTCTTGTTCTGCATGCTTGCCCAGCAATATCGCAAGAAGTTGGTAAGCCACTTTTGAACTCCATGCATGGAGGCTACTGCATAATCATGAGATTCAGTAATATTAAAATGATGTTTATATGTATGGCTCTTTTAGTTTTCTTATTTGTTAATCCTTTTGTTGCTTCTTGTTGGTGCAGAGGATGAGAAGGAGTTTGATTATGAAAAAGGGAGCGATAAGGGACCGGACAAATGGGGAGAGATTCATGAAGAATGGAGTACGTGTAAACATGGAAACATGCAGTCCCCTATTGATTTATTGCATGAGAGGGTTCAAGTAGTATCCCATTTAGGGAGACTTCAGAGGAGTTACAAGCCCTCTCAAGCCACTCTTAAGAATAGGGGCCATGATATGAAGGTAAGGAGACAGCCTTTCTCTTTATCTTTAACTTTGATATGCCTTTTTTAGGATAAAAAAAAAAAGGAAAAGAAAAGAAAAGAAATATAAACTAACCCATCTTATATGTAGTATGAACAAACTGTGATTCCACTTTCACAAAATTAGAAGAAAAGCAATCAAAGCTTATTATAATTCCTTCATCTAATCATGTCTAATTAAATATTCAAGTCATGACATCTTTAATTAATCCATCGAAACAATCTTATCATACCTAACATGGCCCTACCCTTATAGAAATGAAATGATTTTAATTTGAAATCATAATGTTTAGAGTTGTTTGAAAGTTGTGTTAGGTGAAGACTACATAAAAGTACTATTCCTTCTTTGAATTCCTCATAAATAGCGACCTTCTTCATTATAATGGAAGTTAGGGATCATGTAAATTTTTGTCCAACTTTTCTTGCTCTTTGTTTTATTTGTGGATGCAGTTGAGTTGGGAGGGCGATGCAGGATCCATTCAGATAAATGGAACTAAGTATGAACTCAAACAATGCCACTGGCACTCTCCTTCCGAACACACTGTCAATGGCAAGAGGTGCTTCATCTCCTCCACTCACTTTTTTCCCTTACATACAACACCAGGGACAACTGATATGGAACGGTTGGCTTTTCTTCTTCATTTTGACTACCTACAGGTTTGATTTGGAGTTACACATGCTTCATGAAACCCCGAGTGGAAAGACATCTGTGGTTGGAATTATGTACAAGATTGGACGAGCTGATTCCTTTTTGTCCACGGTAATTAATTACAGGAATATAATTCTCTCCCATCTCTCTTTCTAATGTCTCTCTTTCTCTAACTATAGCTCACATACCTGTTGTTTTTTTCCTCTTAGCTAACGGATCATTTAGAAGCGCTCTCTGATAGCAGTGACCAAGAGAGAGACGTGGGTGTAGTTGACCCAAGGCATATTAAAATAGGCAGCAGAAAGTATTACAGATACATGGGCTCTCTAACAACTCCTCCTTGCACTGAAGATGTCATCTGGACGATTGTTAATAAGGTTTGCCACCTCTATTAATTCATCCCATGATGAAGAAGGAAATCAAAATTTTTTTTTTTCGATATTTTTATCTAAAATCTGATTGAATTGATCCCCAGGTGAGAACTGTTACAAGAGAACAAGTGAACCTTCTTCGTGTAGCTGTCCATGATGTGAGTTGCTCGAGCCACAAACCAAAAACTTTCATTTGTCTTACTCTGAAATATTTAAGTAATTTTCACATTGAAAACCCAAAACTTACGGTGAGACATACAATTTTCAGGACTCGGGTTCAAATGCAAGGCCAATACAACCAATAAACAGGCGCTCGGTGCATTTTTATAGACCAAGAGTTGAAGATAAGAATTGAAATCCAGGATAGTACTACTACTCAAGGAATTACTTGTCATCTCTCCTACTGTCGTTATTGGAGATCATATCTCATACAAATGGAGCTAGAATTGGCAAGAAATGACTTTCCATATTAGAGATGGCTGTTCTCTATTATCTTCCATTTATTTTTTGGTCTCATGTCCAGATTATTGTCCACCTTGCATTTACTTTTCCTTTTTAGTTCAGAGGTTCTCTGATACATTGAAGTGTGTTTGTACGTCCATATATTAATCCTATTCTTTTTTTGATTTATAAATATAGAAAAGTTTCATATATATAGCCAATATGCTTGCAGGATATTAATATTCATGTTATAGTTTTATTCCCGTACGATTGAAGAAATGAAGAAACATAATTATGTTTGGTTCTCGAAAAGGAAAAATAAAAATTATTAAGAAAAGTAATTTTCTCATATTTAGTTGTCTTATAGAAAATAATAAAGAAAAGAATATATAAATAAGATTAATTAAAAATTTATATATTTTCAAATTATTTAACCTTTATATTGAAAAGTGAAAATAAGTAAAATGAGTTTGAAGTAGCATGTAAAAATAATTTATTAATTTTAAATTCATTGCTATTTTCCCTCATTTTTTCTTTCTATTTTCTTTCTCTCGCATTTTCCTTTACATTTTCTAGAAACCAAACATAAAAGGATAACAATATGGATTTCCAATTTCTCTTAGGCAGAGTAATATTGCACTCCATGAAACCAACTCAAGTGTCATTGTCATGGCAAACACTCCCAATCAATTTAAGATGGATCTCCAAGTTTATTAATCATAAGTGTTGTGTAGAAGGACACTGATACTATTTTATTGTACCAATGGAAACTTCAATTAATATTATAAGTTAGTGCAATAATATAAAAAAAAATTTATAAAATCAATTACACATAAAGGAATAGAGATGTGAGAGAAACTTCACAAAAATTCTATCAGATGTGAGAGGAGAGAGATGTTTTAAATATTTGAGACTTAGGTATGATTAAAGAGAGATCTAAGTTTTTGTTTGTGCCTCAAAATCCAAATTAATTTTTAAAATGTTTAAAAAAATGCTCCTACTAAATATCAAATATGGAGATCATTCTATTAAAGCTTAAATTTGTAGGGTTTGAACAAACATAGACAAAGAATTGTAACCTATAACCCTATACATGCAAGTATAGAGTGATTCTATACGCATAAGTGGAGAGCGATTCCATGCGCACAAGTGGAGAACAACTCCATACGCACAAATGGAGAACAAACATAAACAAAAAATTGTAACAGACTATCCTATGTATGCAAGTGAAGTGCAAATATAGACAAAGAACTATAAATTGGAAGATAATATATATAGATATCCAAAGAACGGCAAATCGGGAGATGAGATATACATATCCAAAGAACTACAAATTGGGAGAGATATACACATTCAAAGAAAATTATGAAAGGGTGCCCATACCCATAACCTCCCACCGAACCAAGGTTTGATATCACTTTGAATCATCAATTTTTCTAAAAGCTTAAACTTACAGAATTTTGGCTCAATAATTTTTCTAAAAACTCAAAATTATAGTATTTGAATTTAATATACATATTATGATCTTTAAACATTGAAGTCATTAAAATATAAATAAATGTCAAATTTTGGGTTCCTTCCATGGAGTTTCCGAGGGTGGAGACGTATTGAGACTTTATTCTAAACATGAATTGTATATGTAATGCTAACTTGAACAAGAAAATTAAGCGTAATACGTACTAGTTTCCTCTTTAGATCAATTATGAAATCATTAAAAAAAAAAACTATTAGAACACAGTGACATCAGCACTTATTTAGGCGGTTCTGACTCCTGTACACCAATCGACTCACAAGATGTCGTGTACACGTTAGGAATTTAGGTTTTCTTTCCACATTTATACAAGATTTTACATAAGTTGGAAAACTGTATGTATGAAGAAAATATATTGAAACAGTTTGAATGTTGAAGAGTTGGCGGTGGGTGGACACTGGTCAATACGATCATCCTTTTAGAAAAAATATTCTTAAAATAAAATAAATAAAAAACAAATTATTTTTTACTTGTAACCATCTGGGCATAGTTTATTAACGTGTAGAAATGATTTTTGAAAATTTGAAAATTCTACGCTGACAAATTTGAAAATTCTTTATACTCATTAGTTATTGAATGATTACATCTTTTGTTAGCCCACTATTTTGAAAAGCTTTTACACTAAGCAAATGCCTGCTACAAAGCTTTATGCAACTTTTTTTTATTTGATTAAGAATTATAATTTAACATATCATACCTAACATTAACAATTTATATATATATATATATATATATATATATATATATATATATATATATATAAATAATTAATTCATTCTTATATTTAACTGATTAAGAAATTTTTATGTGAGATCCGTGCCCTAGCTCTTTATTAAAATGCAACTTGGACAGGTGAAGTTGGTGAGCTAGGTCAATCATTAATCCGATTTAAGTTGAATTAAGTTTTTCTTTCAAACTTAATTTAAATGGGCTGGATTTGAGTGAAGGGTTTGGGCAAGTTAGTCTAACCAACTTAATTGATGTACAGAAAATAAGATCAAAGGAAACATTTTGGACCGCTCAATCGAAACGAATTTGAGCAATATAATTCAATCAATCAATCATAGTTTAGTTTAACCAATCTAATTAACTTGAATATAATCTATTCAATTCAAGCCTAGCTCAAAATTAGAAAAATCAAATCAAATAAAACTAGATTAGACACCTCAAGTTAGAGGTTGAATCGGATAAATTTCAAACCAGCCCAGCCCATGAAGTTGCAGCCCTATTTGTTGTCATATGGATTGGCATTCCCTCCCTAGTGAATAAAGAAATTATTGTACATTGAGAGAAATTGAATTTGAGAATGGCTCCTAACTGATTATTTCTTATATGGTCATACCATTCTGGCAAGGACTTTCATGATATCATCCATTGATGGCCTATGCAGAGGATCATCTTCCACACAAGCCTTGGCTAAAACAGCCAAACATAGAGCCTCTGCAAGAGGATAGTCCTCCTCAAGCCAAGGGTCCATGAAACTCCTTAATAGCTCGAAGCAATCGCCTTCAGAAGCCGCCCCACCCAAATATCCAATTGAATCTTTCAACACTTTCCCATCCGTGTCCACCCTGGTCGAGATGAGCTCCAGCAGAACAACTCCAAATGCAAAAATGTCAACCTTGGCTGAAACTGCTGACTGATGGAGAAGGTTCCACCCTCCAAGACCAAGTGTAGTACCATTTCCTTTTGAGAGTTCAACTGCAGGGATGCTTCCAAAATTTGCAAGTTTTGCTCTCCAGTTTGCTGTTACAAATATACTTCTGCTGTTTATGCTCAAGTGGACATGCGAAGGAACTGTATAATAATGTAAATAGTGAAGCCCGGTTGCAATATCAAAAGCAATTTGGGTCCTTTGATGCCACCCAAGAGGACTAGACGAATTAGATAAGCATTCTCTTAAGCAGCCATTGCTGGGAAATTCGAACACATGGTATGACAAAGAGCAGTCACTTTCAGTACCATGACAAATGCCTTGTAAATCTATTATGTTGATGTGATGGATTTTTGAATGTATATGGATAATATGGAGATGGTCTTCAAATCTCATCTGCTTGATCATCACTTCAACATTATCCATCAACCCCTTATAAACACAATCATCTATCTTTGTATCTTCACTAAACTCCCTTGTTGCTTCCCTGAGCTCCTCTATGCTGTAATTGTGCAAAGAATATTTTATTCCAGCAAGAAGATCCGGAGATAAACATGAATTTGTGGAGTTTTGAGGGGATACTGGAGAGCTTCTAGCAGTAAAGGACTGAAGCTTCTCACCCTTACCTTTGTTCAAGGCCATAAAGTAGAATCCACAGAATGCAAGCAGCACTGCTACAAGCAGCAGACAGAGGAGTACAGCTGATCCTATGATATACAAATTCTTCGACTTTGTGTTCCTCCTTGAGTTTTCTACTGATATTGTGGGAAGAAAACCTGGGGTTGGAGGTTGAGAATCTGTAACATTGGGATTAATAATTTGTACTGTTCTTAAGGGAACTAAAAGAGAGGTGTTTGGATAAACAGTGGGGCGAGGTACTAAATGGTTGGCTACCCATATAGTATCAGGAGGAATGCCAAATTTTTTACCCAATTTCAATGTTCCATCACCTTCTCTAAGAGGATATGTCACAAGGTACTTCACCCCATCGCTACTAGTAAAATTATCAGGACAAGCACATTTCAGTGGCACATGGAGTTTAGAATCAACCTTGGGGTCATTTACTTGAGAAGGATTTGCCTCACCAAGTGTATGTGGTTTCAGTAAGCCTTCAAAAACCCCACAAGCAATATCTGAGAATGTTGTGGTCCTAGGCACAGTGTAACTGAAATTTGCCTCAAAAAACTGGCCTGAACAAGAACAGTTGATGGGAATAAGAACTCCTTTACCTGGCATGAGTACCTCTGAAGGAGAGGGAAGATTATTCAAGTGAAGTAGGTCATCAGGGTTCATGTGGAACAGTTCAGAGATGCTTAAGATAGTTTGAAAATATTCGCTAGCTCTGTAGACCACGAAAGTTTGGCATGAATTCTGGAAGGAATTGCAGGTGTATCTCGAACCAGGATAACTGGTGTCCCGAGAACATGGAGTTGAGTCATAAAATTGTTGAGCAAAAATTGCATTGATGCATGCCCCAAGGAGAAACCATAGATAAAACATGGTTTCTGATATATCTGTGCCTTCTTTTCAATGGTATAAAAAAGCACGGAAGCTCACCGTCTATTGCTGAATATGAACTGCTAAGGAAGGAATAATGTAATGTCAGAACTAGTACAAGAATGTGGTCACCAATAGTGGAAGAATTAGGTGGTTGCCTGGCGGGTGATGTCAGGTACAACCACCACTATTTAGATATTACAAGACATTTGTCAAGCCAAAACAAACCAACTTACTTTAAAGAAGAAACCTTCAACAAAACCATGGTTCGCCGGCCTATATATATACAAGTAGCCAATTGAGTATGGAAAATAACAGCAACACTTTTGAATCCTTCTACTTATTATTTTTATAAAGTAGAATATCAGTCAATGATCCTTGACCCACATTATGCCTGACCAGATGCTTTGACTGTATCACGTCGTAAATCACTCCATTGATCTGGTCCAATTATTCAACCTTTGTATATATCTCCATTGATTTGTGTATATAAATGTATGTTTACCTGTTAATAAAAATATGCAGACAAATTTCCATCCTCTTCAATGCTCTATTGCTTCTTTTCATTTCAATTTCAACAATTTTACGGTCAAGAACCTCGAACAATATTCTAGCTCTCTCTTTTCCTTCACATACACAAAACACCATTCACTATAATTTCAATTTACCTTTTTTCAGTACTATGTGAAATGGGAGATTAATTGCTTATATATTAATCATTTATGTTATAGGGATTAGGTTTTTCTTCTTTCATTTTTTTTTATGACATTAGATTGGGGTTTTATATATATATAATGTATGTGTGTATGTATGTATATATGTATACCTATTGTAAATCCTAACATTAGCTATCAATTAGTCAACATTTCATCAAGTCATTTTATTGCATGGACTCTCAACCTTGAGTTCTTCAATAACCTTAACCTATGGATGAAACCTTAAAGTGATCATATATTTCTTATGAATTTGATCGTTGTTAATTAAGATAAGTGACAATAAGTAATCTCAAGATTATACACCATTATATTTCATGAGATTGAGATAATGTAAATTCTTAGGTGATTCTAAGGACGTGTGATCATAAGATCTGTGATATCACAATAATTCCTTAAGTGGAATTTGACGTATGTTCTTTGTGCGCTAAACTACGTTAATTGATCACATAATAAGAGAATTTAAAATTCAAGGATTGCACAGGTAATCTTAAGAGATTAATAGTTTTTAGTCTATTAAATTATAGACACTAACTCAAGAAAAGCTTATTGTAGCTGATAGAATGTTTCAAATTGGAAAATTTGATTAGACTATATTGAATTAATTCTCATCTCGATGTAATGACATATGATATTAGAATATAGTTGACTCTCTTTAGTAAAATGTTGAGTCAACTTCAAAGGAAGCCAACATTTTCCTATGGGTCATAATGGTCCCCGCTGAGCTCATATTCTTTATTGATACAAAGGTTTCAAGGAGTTATGGAGAATTAATCATTTATGTGGAAGTGAAATAATGTCACTCTTAAGCTTGGGGGTGGGTCACCCAAATGATGGTAGTCAAATGTCATAAAAGGTTTTGTTAGAAAAATTAGGCTAATCCAACCTATGGTAATCATCCTAGAGGAAAGTGAATAGGGTAATGGTCTCTTTTTGTAAATTTAAATTATGTGAATGCAATAGATAATTATATGCTAATATATAATAAAACAATATAAAGACAATTGCATATGAATTAAGAGAATGGGGAAGAGGAAATGCAAACACAAGATTTTTATAGTGGTTCGGCGCAACCCGACCTACGTCTACTCTCCTCTAACTTCAATCCCAAGCTTGAGGTTCTACTATTTCAAGACTTCCAAACCAAGTCTTCAAGCAATACAATTGGATTATGGTTTGAATCCACTCTTTTGGACTTTTGGCTCCAAACACCATTTACAATCCTCAAGAGATACCCCACTCTTGAACAACTTCTCAAGTGATACCCCACACTTGAGAATCCCTAAGTGATACTTCACACTTAGATTCTTCCTCTCAAAGATATACAAATAATTTTACAAAATTCTAGTACAAAACTTTAGGCTCAAATGATACAAGAAAATTAGGATTGAATGGTGCACTAATAATATGCAAGTTTTAGAATAATGGTGCACTCAAAACACTCTCTCAAGGTTCAAATATATTCAAGAAATATTTAGGAAGGTTAAGCTCATGAAACAATGAAGATTGAAGACTTTTTATAGAGGAAAAAAAGTCAAACTAGCAGTTGGGGGTTCGACCGATCGAGTTGGGGTTCAATCGGTCGACTTAGGGGTCGATCGATTGACTAATCGTTAGCATTTAATGTTTGGAAGGTGACCATTGGACCTCGATCGCCCCTTAACTGAACCTCGACCGGTTAAAGTGGTGGTCGACCGGTTAAGGTTTAACCTTGACTAGTTGAATAACCGTTTTGGAAGAAAGAAAAGATTTTTTTGCACCCCTCGACCGGTTGAGTTGGGAGTCGATCGGTTCCTCATCTGGTTCAACCGGTTGAGTCGTTTTTATCTTAACAACCAACTTTTTCAACTCAAAAACCTTTTAAACAAGTTTGGAAAATATTTTACACAAGGTTTTAGTTGAAAACATGAAATCATCCTGTTTTAAAATATTTAAAACAAAATAACTCTTGGATGATTTTAGTGCATAAGTAAAGAATGTAATACATGAAAATTTTAATGCATCAACAACCTTTCAAAGAGATCTTATGAAACTTGAGTCTTGAAAAACACTTCTCTTTGAAATCTTCTTCTTCTTAATAATTTCTTTTTTGTTTGATTTGTCTTTGTGATTGTCATTTTGGAAATCGTTTTGCCTAATCACAATTGAAATATAATCATTAATTCTAAACCTTATTTTGTTATTATCAAAACCGAGATTAACCAAACCTTGGTTTCATAGGTTTGATCTACCCTCATTAGACACTAATTGGTTTTTAGATGAGATGATTAAAGTTTGATTCAAAAATTGATATGAAAGTCAAGGTCATGGGTTTGAGCCACCAAAGTGCCATGTTGAGGAAAAGATTATTAGGGCGCAATAATACTACTATTCAGCTTGAGGATGATTCACCCAAATGATGGTGGTCAAATGTTATAAAAGACTTAGCTTACCCTTACTAGACAACAATTGATTTTTAGATGAGATAGTCAGAGTTCAATATAAGAATTTATGTGCATAAAGGTGTTTTAATTAAAAACGCAAGATTGCACAATATTTTATGATTAACTAATTTTAGTTTCTAGATTGGGTTAATTAATTCACTGAAGTTCGTCATGGTTAATTAATTAATTATGAATCAATGAACTAGATTAACTAACTAAAGCCCAAGTTGGATGAAAATCACTTAAGCGTACAGGAGAGTCTCCATAAACTTTATAGGTTTTAAGGTTAGACTCCAATTTTTAGACCAATAATATTGTAGATACCTAGTCTCCTTCTCATTTTAAGGTGTGTAACCACGCTACACAAGTATCATGGATCTAATAAGAAGCTAACAAATGGAACGTTGTTAGGTTTCAAAATCCCTTTTATGAAAGGATTTGGGTTTGGGAATAATCAAACTCCAATTATGAATCCTAACAAACCTTATGGGGCCCAAGTTTTGATTTTCATTGCTTTTGTTTTACTTAAGATCTTAGATGTATGCACCCTAAAGCCAAAATGATATCAAATCCCAACAACTAGTATCAAAGTAGATTTGATGTTCATAGCATGTTAGATTCAATATTAGGATGTACTAACTTTGTTTTGCAAGGTTAGGAATTCATCCCATTGTCCCCAGGATGAATGAATGGTATATATATATATATTTCTTTTGAATGAATGCATGAATTGTTATTCATATCTAGATTGGTTTGTAAAATTCATAAGGAGTATTAGTTTTGAATTTTTAAATAGAAAATTTTTTCCCTTTTATTTGATGGATTTTAAACTCTATTTTGAAGGATATAGAATTTTTCTTATGTAAAAATGTATACTTTTAATCCATCTATGGTGACCCAAGAAAAGAGAACATTCATGGAGAATTTAGAAAATGTGAGTTTTTAGGTGGAAATCTAGGAGAATTAATGGCGGCACGTAGAGCTGCAAGCACAAGTCAAGGGTTGGAGACTAGTGCTCAAGCGCTATTTACAATAACAATATGGCATCTTAGGGTATATTTAGGGTTTTTATTTTCTAACCCTAATGTTTTGTTGTAGGGGTAATTTTGGTGATTTTGGAATATTCTGGATTCCAATTTTTGTTACCAAAATCCATGACAAGATCCCTCATGAGAAATTATTGTGATTCCAAAATTTTGGATTAGTGTAGATTAAATAAATACATTTTTATAATAATAAAATTTAAATCAAGAGAGGAAAGTTTCCCTTTGAAAATTTATCCTCAAGAATTTAAAATATTTCTCATAAATTTATTTTATGATAATCTTTGAAGAATAAAAGTTTTTCTTATTGAATAAAATGACCTCTAGATTTTTATTTTTCAAATATACAAGAAATTTCCTTATTACACCGATGTTTTAATTAGAATAATAAATAATTTTTAGAGATTTTCAATATGGATAAGGATGTTACTAAAAACAATGTTTTTGGTAATTTTTGGAATCCTTATAGAAATAAATTTTCATGAAATTACTTTTCTAATTGATATATTTTTTAAAATTGGAAAGTACATGAAATAAGAAAAGTTTTATTTTATGGAAAGATTTTTTTTAATAAGTTAAGAACAATTTTTTCCTTTTATAAAATTATTCTTAAATATTTTGTTCTAAAAATATTTTCAAAATATATTTGAAATCTTTAAGAATCAAAGTTTTCATTTTTGAAAAAAATGCTCTTATTTTCTACATCTTAAATTCGGTACTTTGCTTATGGTACAAGATTCCAATTTAAAAAGAATAAATATTATTTTGATAAGTTTTATGATAAATAATTTATTATTAAGGAAGTTATCATAAAAGATATTGCTAAAAGTTAAGTTTTGGTAATTTTAATAGAATAAATTATTATAAAAAATTAAATTTAGAATATTTATTAAATTGACAAAGTGTAAAAATAAGGAAAATAAGTTTTAAGGAAAGGGAATTTTGAATTGCAATAGTTAAAGTTTCCTTTTGTAAAATTATTTTAAAGGATTTTATAATATTTTTCTTTAACTTATTTTATAAGAATTCTTGAAGGTTTAAATAATTTCTTATGGCAAAAAGTACTCTTAAATTTTCAAAATTTTCATAAATAGGAAGTTTTCTTATTGCATTAGAATTTCGCATTTGAAGGATAAATATTTTAAAATTTTTCATAAGGGATAATTTATCATTAAAGGACATTAAAAAAAAAGTTTAAGGAAACTTAGTAATTTGATGAAAATATGTTTTTTTGAAAATATTTTTAAGATAAGATATTCATTAAAATAGAATTGCATAAGAGAATTTTATGAACATAGATTTTAAATTTTGAGAGTAATTTTATTATCAAAATTAATTTTTTTATAAAATAATCTCAAAGAAATTTTAAAATTTTCAAGATCACATTCTCCTATTACATTAAGCTTCCAATTAAGAAATACAAGTTTTTGAAATTTTTCATAAAAGATAATTTATTCATCAAGGTAATTAATTACTAAGGCTTTAGAACATTTAATTAAATAAAAAGGTTAAGTGAAAAAGGGTTGCAAACTCATAACCTCTAAGATTAAATCCATCTTGATTTAGGCTATCACCATCCCAACCATGGGGTTATCCAATGAATCAAAGGTTATGGACTTTCATCATTATCTAAAGGCTTATCTTGATTTTGGGTTATCATCACCTTTATGGTGGATTGAACCAAGTACCAAGGAATGTGGATTTTCTTAAGGATAAGACTAGATATATTAATAATTGAAGCAACCATCCCAATAGTAAACTTAGTAACATTGATGTTAAAGATCTTGACTATACACTTAATTTAGGATATAAAAGTAGTCATGTATATTGATCTTGCCTTAGGAATGTTCTAAATTTAAGGCAAAAATATCAATCTACAAGGGTATTTACCTAGAATAAGATCATGACCTATCCAACATAGACTTAATACTTATGATACTAGGATACTTAGCAAATGATGTACAGTACTAAAAACTCTACATTTGTTAAACTATTATTTGTCTTAAATGCTTAATGTTTAATGCATGATTTTATTGTATGTGTTGTATATATTATTTCAAATAATATTACCACTCTCACTCTCGTAATTAATTAATGGACCAAACCCAAGTATATGAATTGGAAAGTAATTTGGATATCGTAGCTAGTAGCAAAGAAACTCAAATAGGTAACACTTAACACTAGTTATTCCATTTGAACAATCCTAATAAATAAATAAAAAACAGGAGTATATTACACGTGATATAAGACAAATTAAAAGACCAAGTGTCTCATACTTGGGTATTTGGATTGTATGCTGTAATAGTAACACATGTCTATTACCACGGTCTATGATATTCTCTTTGGTCTACAAAGAATATTTGGTTATAAAAGTAGGTTAGCTAGACAAATTACCTTTAGGACTATTATGAATACAAGGTTTAAGTGATCTTAGATGCCTTACTGGTTCCTTCAGGATAGTTAAGGGGATTCTCAAAGATCATAAGAGTATGTTCATATGGAAGTTAAGAGTTCATCAAGTTCTTATATTAAAAGGAAAACAATACTAAATAAGTAAAGTTTAAGAAAATGAATGGAAGAACAAGTTTTGGGGCAATGATTCTTTTGTGACCCATGGGATATTGGAAAATGAATGTCTATATTTCCTAAAGAAAAAAAAAGTATAGATCATATTTTCATTGTTAAAATATATGTGGTTGTGGATAGATTCCATGCACATTATTCGTATTATTTACAGAGTTTTCAACAAGAGAGAAATTTACATAATAGGGATGTACTTGTGCAAGCTAGAAAGAGATATCACCTCTTTTATGTATCACTCCATTGCCACTTTTGCCAACTAATTCATATGAGGTTGTAGTGTACTACCTCCTAATTGGAGGGATGTCTTGTGGTCACCAATCTTTGTTATCTTTAATACAAAGCCTAAATTACGTAGTAACTATTAGAATAGAGCCCTTAAAAATATGACATAATGTAACAAATTTGAAATTTAGTATTCATTTATTTATATTCTAATTTTCCTTTTATCTATCGGTGTTTCATGCATTATATTCTTATGAACATTCTAGTTTTCATCTCTTGCATTATACATGACTTGTCTGCATTAGGAGTTGCACAAAAAATCTAAGTCATAGATTCTTTGCAAATTAATGATTTGTTCACAACTAGTTCATGGATTTAGACAATATTTTTGAAATCATAATGAATTATCTTTTGATTAAATGGATGACTGGTCTTAACCATCAGGATAGGGTTCCCATTGTGAGTGCACTAATATGTGCAATCATATATTACACAAAACCTATAGTGAGTCATAACGTATGACTATTGAGTTGTCATGACTTCTCTAAGTTGTTATACTATGTTTTCTTTCAACCTTGAGAAAATATTGACTTTGTGCTAAAGTTAATAGTGACTTTGACTTACATGTAAGATTTTAAAGTGATCATATATCCTCTATAGATTGAGTCATTGTTGATGGAAGTCAATAATAATAAATATTTTTAACAGATGTATCATGATATCTTATGGACTTTAAGGCTATGTCCCCTTGGGTGATTTTAAAGAAGTGTGTTTAGGTAAATTGTGATCATAATAGTTCTTTAAGTAAAGTTTGACATAAGCTCTTAGTGAGTTAGGACATGTCAATTGATCACATAAATAAAAGGATTTGTAACTCAAGGATGATAGAGATTTTGATAAGCTGAAAGCTTTCATCTAGTTAAATTATGAATATTAGTTCATGAAGAGACTATATACAATGGCTAGTAAGTTATAAAACTTAGCACTTAGAGTCTTATTGTAATATAAATAGAATATTAAAGTGCAGTTAACTATCTGTAATGAGATGTTAAATCAACTTCAAAATTATATTATGAGAGGGTCAGTTTTGTTTTATGGGTTCTAATGGTCCCTATTTGAGTTCATATACTTTGATGACATAGTTTATGAAGGTTGATTGGTTGTTAGTTCATTTATGTGCATAAGGTTGTTTTACTAATTGCAAAAGGTTGGATGAGATTTAGTAAACAATATCTATGAATTAATTGATTAATTGGAGCATTGTTAGATTAATTAATCAATTAGGATCATTTTAAGTAACCCACGCCACAAGGTGGACTCAAGACACTTAAGCCTAGTTGAAACCCTATAAATACTCCTTATGAGGTTAAGGTTTAAATTTTCTTTTATCATTCTCTCTACATTCACCAGAGAGAACCTTAACCTCCACCCTCCAAATTTCGACCACTTAAGTGTCAAACTTCTAGGAAGAGTCATCAAGCAAAACATCAAAAGATTATGAAAACTTCATCATTATTTATCATAAGGAAACAATTTGGGAGCATCTAAATTTGAGGTAAGCACTTTAAACTTATTTTACAAGATCCTAAAAAGTTTTATGTGCCATGTTTCAATTATGCATTGGATCTAGTCACCTTAGGAATAGAAACCTACACCTAATTTGATCTTGGGATATGGAACAGAGTAATCCAAAATTCTCATCAATAGCTCTGGCAAAAAAAAAACCAAAGATAGAATTATTGTGACTTTTGTACTACTTCGAATGCCTATAAATGCCAAACTAGGTCAAATTATTTTACTTGTTATTTGATCCTTTAAATTAAGAATGTATAGAATTTATTTGAATGGATTTTGATTTAAATAGATTAATTTATTGAAATTGTAAAATAATTATTGATTTTTAATTCAAATAATCAAGATTGAAGGTTTCTACAATCCAACTTCGGTTATAGATCCTTAGGCAAAATAAGGGCATATAATTTAATTAATCTTAGGATAATTATAATGCATGGTCTAATGAGATCAACCTAAGGTCCATACCTCGGAGTTGATCTATATCCAATTTTTTAGTATTTTATTCCATTTTGAATTACCTAATTGATGAATAGAGATGAAATATGAGTTTAGATATAAGATTTTTAAGCTTTTACCACTCTATGTAGATTTGCTTTAAGGTAGATAACAATGAAAAAATCTCAGATAATTATGAATCAAGAATTCCTAGTATCAAGAATGTGTGATTGCATCATCTCCTAAGTCAAACTAACTTTAGAAGGTATTTTATTCAAAATATTGGTGTCATAACCTTTCATTTAATTTTTTATTAGTTCAATTTCACCTAATATTTATCTTTAAATCTAATCTTAAGTTTTCATATTTCACACCCCATGATTTTCATTTCTCATTCCTTACGCTATGCATTACCCCATTTTCATTTGTTGCACATCTCATCGCATTTCATTACTTTTTGAGCTCATTTGATGTAAATTCGGTTTTTTACTACCATGAATGAAAACGGTTCTTACAACTTGCATACTTTTCATCTCTTAAACTTGGAATTTTGCTCAAGATATATGTTAGACCCTTGACTATGGTCTTAACAATATTTCAAGTTAAGTCATGTGAGTTAAGTCTCTTTATCACACAATTCACTTTCTAACTATGCCTTTAGAACTCAATATATGACTTTAGACAACTTGTCTTGGTCATTAGGATGAGTTTTCTATAGTGAATATACTAGTGTGTATAGTTATATATTAGACAAGACCTATAACAATTATGACATTAATTGAGTAGTCATGATTTCACCAAGCTACTATGTTATATGAACTATTAACCTTAAGAAAATATTGAGTTAGTGTTAAGGTTTTTAGTGAATTTAACTTACA
This sequence comes from Vitis vinifera, assembly GCF_030704535.1. NCBI lineage: Eukaryota > Viridiplantae > Streptophyta > Magnoliopsida > Vitales > Vitaceae > Vitis > Vitis vinifera. The sequence continues at coordinate 3,208,266 of NC_081810.1, forward strand.
AATGAGACCCTAAGATGATCATATTTTCTCTATAGATTGAGTCATTTTTTATTAAGACATATGACAATAGGTATTCTCAAAATTAGGCATCATGATATCTCTACACAAGTGATCTTAAGACTTGTGACAATGAGATCTGTGGCCGTAGTAATTCCTTAAGTGAAATTTGACATATAATATTCATACACTTAAGTATGTTAGTTGATCATATAATAAGTAAATCTGAGCTTCAAGAATTATAAAGGTAATTTTGAAAGATTGATAACTTTTATTTTGTTAGATTATGAACATCAATTTATTAAAAGTTTGCATGCAGTGAATAGTAGGTTATGAAATGAAGAAATTGATTAAATTATATTGAATTAATTCTTATCTCGATGTAATGACATAGGATACTGGAGTGCAATTTATTGTCTTTAAGAAATGTTAATTTTAAAATTGAATTTTGAGGAAACTTGTATTTTTCTTATGAGTCCTAATAGTCCCTGCACAAGCTCATATTTTTTGTTGGCATAAAGGTTTTGAGGACTTATAGAGAATTAATCATTTATGTGAATAAAAGCATTTTGGTAAAAGCATAAGGTTATATAAGGTTTTATGATTAATTAATTTTGGTCTTCCTAGATTGGAGTAATGAATTATTTGAAGCTTATTAAAACTAATTAATTAATTAAGATCCAGTAGGTCAAATTAAGTGATTTAAGTCCAAGTTAGGCCAAAATCACTTAAGCTCGTAAGAGAGTCCATATAACCTAATGAGTTTTAAGGTTAAACTGTAGTTTTCAAACTAATTGTCTTCTAAATACTTACCCTCATTTTCTCTCTCCTCTTAAAGTGTGTAGCTATGCTATACAAGTGTCATGAATATGAGAATGAGTTATTTGGTGGAAGATCACTAGGTTTTTATATCTCTTTTACAAAAGGATTTCAATTTAGGAACAATCAAACCTTAGGTATGATTCATAATACACTTTATAGAGTCAAAGTTTTGATTTTTATTATTTTCATTAGACTTAAGATCTTAGATGCATGCTTTGATTGTTATTCTCTATTGTTCTGAATACTAAGGTGGTGTTTGTTTTTTTTTACTGAATAGAAAAAACCAAAATAATCTATTAACGTAAACTAAAATAACTAAATTAAACCTATTAATAATAAGTTTACTTTAGTTATATTGGTTGATATTAATAGATTACTTTTAATTGAATAAAAAAATCCAAATATTTTAACTTTTTTTTTTTTATTTAACCAAAAAACAAACAACACCTAAGCCTAAAGATCGACCTTTGTAATACTTCAAGTATCATCCTCAAAGATAACTACGACTTTTGTAATACTTCAAGTATCATCCTCAAAGATTGACCTTTAGAAGTTGTTAAATTAAGTCTAAAATATTGCTTATTATTTAATCTCTAAATTAGGTTTAAAGTTGTCAAACTCTAATAAGTGTTTGGACAATAAGAATTATACAAAATTAGTCTTTTCAATATAAAGAGTAATGGATTTATCAAGACATCCTACACATCTCTTATCAAGATACCCCTTTCGCTAATGATTTTATTTAACATCTTAGTCCTTGGATGTAAGATGTCTTTTTAGAGACCAAGTTTCATGTTAAACATAAAAGATAATGACTTAAATCTCAGCTGTATGAGTTCTTAAGAAAATTCACTCACCGACATATACGCAAATCAATTTGAAAATCATATTTACCAAAAAAAAAAAAAAACAATTTACAAAACTTAAAAATCTTAGAAATATTTGGAAAGATTTGGAAAAAATTTCCTTTTTAGGTTTGTTTTCTTTTTTAAATCCTTAAATTAAATTATTTTCCAATTTTTCTCAAAGATTTGGAGAGATTTTTCTTTTAAAATTATTTAAAAAATAATTAAAAAACAAAAAATCATATTAACTTTTAATTTTTAATTTTTAATTTTCTATCTAAACCAGGATAATTGGTTTTGCAAATGCACACAAGAATATGAGAAGATAGGAGCATGTTTCACATATAATTTAAAAATAGTTTTTTGTTTTTAAAAACATTGTTTTATTTATTTTTTAATATTGTTTGGCCATTGTTCTTTTAAAATAATTTTTAAAAATAAAATAAAATAGAGAATAATTTGTATAGATAGAAGTTATTTTTATCAATTTTCAATACAATTTTTACAAACAAATTAAGAAAACATAGTCAATCGTTTTCCAAAAATGCCATTAATGTATTCATTCATTTTACTAGTTTATTTTAACAAATTTAACCATTTTAGTAAAAGCTAAAGGTCAAAAAGTAGGCGATACATGCACAAGAACATAATATATATATATTTATTTATTTAACTAATGAAATGTTCCTTTTTACAATTACAATTACGTCCTTGGTAAACCAAATCAATTTTCACGAAATGGAGTGAAAATTGGTAAAAATCATAATGCAGAGATTAAAGCTCTGAGCCACATGCAACGATTCCTTCCATTTCCTTCTAGATTTTCTCGAGAAAATTTGTTGGTGAAAATTGAAGCTAAAAAGAAAACATTAAACCACTAGCATCGAACAATCCACACTCTTTCGAGAACATCTCCCAAGCAATTTTTTTGGTCAGGTTAGTCGATTCTTTATTCTATCCTTTCTTTTGTTCTTGAAATCAACATCTGCATTCAGAATTTTCTCCGATTCTCTGAATTAGGGTTTCGTTTTGAACTGATAGGCTTGCGTGTTTGATTTGGTTATTTTTCCGGGGATTTTACAAAGCATGTTTGCACGGTTGCTGTTGTTTTTGCTTTTTCTTGTTTTAGGGTCAGTTTGATTGCCGAGAAACCATGGGAAAGTGAAGGAAAATCTGGAATCTTACAACGGCCAAGTTCTATTATTATTTTTCTTATGGTTCTTGATAACCAAATAGAGCATTAGGGTTTTTGGAGTGGCTTTGAGGGGGCATTGTGGTATAAAGATGCTGCATTGGGTTGATTAGATATGATGTCTAGGGTTTTTGTTTGTACTGAAGGTTCATGTTTGCCTTTTGAGTTGTTACCAACTGGTTATGTGATTTTTATGAAAAACTTAGTTTTAGAATGGGATTATATGTTTTGGGTTGAATATATTTGCTTTGTGCAGTAATGGACTCACCCAAAGCTCTCGTTACTTATTTATTAATGGATATAAAAAACTTTAAAGGTAAAAATATGCTACCAGCTGCCCCTTTAAAGCAGTGATTGAAACTCAGAAGAGAGAAAAATGCAGAGCACCTTAATCTTCAACTTTGTAGGAGTTACGAGCAGTAAGGAGGGTGGGAGTAAACACCAAGAAGCTGAATGTTGTTTGTAAGTTTGAATGGATCTTTGGGAAAAGAGGACTCTTCAAGTTTAGAAATTTTTGTGTCCCAAATATCCTGTGACCAATGAGTTCTTTGTAATGTACACTATTTTTCTTTGGCAAACAAGCCAGCATTTTCCCAGAATTCTGTGTAGATCTCTCTAATATAAATAGTCTTTTATGTGCAATTCTAAATGGGAAGTCATCACATGTTATTGGTGAAACTGAATACTTGAATTTGACAAAACCTCTATTTTATCCTTGTTGCGAAATAGCTAAGATGAATAAATTTTTTACCAAAAAATGGACTCTTCACTCTCCTTTTTTAATTAAGGACACGGAAATTTTTGACCATATAATGGACTCTTTTTTTATTTTTTTATCAGATAAAATGGACTCCACTCCCCTCCTTTTTGTAATTAAGGAAGTGAATATTACCTATCATCATAATGTTGTTCGCTTTAATCATGTAATGCTGTTCATTTTAAACTTGTATACACAATAATTTTGATTTCATTATAAAATGAAGAGGAAACCACAAATCACCTTCTTTTGTTTTGTGAGAAGGCTAGAATGTTATGGCTCCTGATCCTCTCCCTTTTTGGAGTGCAATGGGTGATGCACTCCTCTGTGAGGAGGAACCTATTGGGATGACATGGGTCCTCTGTGGGCAAGAAAAGGGAGAAAGCTTGGAGAGTTGCCCCTCTCTGCTTGATGTGGACCATATGGAAAGAAAGGAATAGGAGGGCCTTCGACGATGTTGAGAGGAATGACCAAGAAATTAAATCCATTTTTTTCTACACTTTTGTGATTTGGGCTAGGGTGTATATAGAGGAACACGCTTTCTCTTTGATTGATTTTGTGGACTGGTTAGCTACCAAGTAAGTTCCAGGCTTGTTGCCTTATTGTCTTTTGTTCTTTTGTTCCCTGGTATACTCCGTGCATACTCTTTCTTTAGCCTCTTTGGCTTTTAATGAAATTTCCTTTACCTATAAAAAAAAAAAAAATTTTGATTTCATTATGGTTATTTAAATTTGTTCATCCCATTCAAAATTTTCATTGGGAGTGATAACACTACAACCTCTCTATTAGATTTTATAGAATGGGTGGACTCTTCTTTTTAAAAGTGGTTTTGTAGCTACTATAGCTGGTTTTTGCTTCTCACTTGCATACTTCCGGTATACTGTTTTTGCCACTTTAGTTTGGCATCCTTTTTATAGTCATTAATGTACATACTCTTATTTGCCTATAAAAAAAAAACAAAAAAACACTACAGCCTGATTTCATAATGGATAAGGTTGGTTGCAGCACTAGAGTTGAAATATACTTTCAAGCTTTGTTTCATTCTCTGAGAGAATGAGAGGGAGGATAGAGAGATGCTTAAAAATAGCATCATTTCTTAAGCATTTTGGGCATTCTCTTTGCATTTCTCTCTCCCCTTTTATCACAATTAACGTTTCTTTTGTTTCTGATTAAAAAGAAGTAGGAGACTGAAGATGTTTTCCTATGTGAAGATGGTAAGAGTGTTATGCTTGTTTTCTTTTTCCTTTTGCCCCCTAGTTTATGTATTATTTTTGTTTTTATCTTTTGCTTAAGTAAGGAATCTAGCATGCCTTCTAAGATGGTTCAAGGTGAAATAGAAGTTTCATTTTAATAGCTGGAAAATGTCATGCTACTGATGTTGCCTGTTTCATAGTTTTAAAGCATTGTTCCTTATTGGAGTATTTATATAATATGAGAAGCGAAAGATTATGAGGGGCCTTTGTAATGTGCATACATTACATTAGCCTTTCCATTTCTATAAAACTTATGCATGTTTGCCATTTTATGTTTCTAACCAAGATGAAGAGTGACAAATATTAACCCTAACGAATATTCTTTATCCTAAAATATTCTTGCATTTGGTGATATGTGTTAGTCAAATTTCAAATATCTAACTCCTTTATTAATGCCAAATAATTTTGCCTATTTTCATTCTTGCCCTCCTGCAGGTCATCAAATAGAAGTATAATTTACTTCTTACCTTTTATTTTTTAGGCCAGAGACACATTAGGGAGTAGGGATTAAACTTTGTTAAGGCCAACATATGACCATCTGCAAATTGGTTTGGGGCATGCATTATAGAACCTGCTCAAGTTGCATGAAGTAAAAGAAGATCTAGAAATTCAGAGATTGCTTTAGCATGTTCTCCTTTTGTTGTTTTGCTGGGGAAATTTCAACCAGAATGAAACAATGTCTTTACCCTTTTCTTCTTTCCTTCTCTTTTTTCTACCTATTTTTCTTTTCTGTTCTTTTTGCATAGAGATCTTCATTCTTTGGTGAAGCCTGTAAAAAAAGGGATGATCATTTTTTGAGAAGTAAATCTAAGTTTGGATGGGGAGTTCCAGTGCAATAATCTCATGTTTCAATATTTGGGTTGAACAAGAATGGAAATTATTTTGATCTTTACAAAGATGCATGGATCCAATAGGCTTTGTCTTATATATTCATATTGCAGATCATCTTCCAACAAGATAATGTTTCTTATGGCATTTTAAAGGGGGACACTAAGGACAACTTCAATGGCCCTGGATTTCCTGAGTGCATTACTATTCAATATGCTTATATTGGTAGTAGAGTGGCTATGATACCTGTAGAATGAAGCTGTTGTATATTGGGAAACTACAGATAAATTTATAAGCTGATACATGGATACCAGTCTATAATATAATATTGGGTCAGGTGTGCCAGTATGCAGTGAGTTGGATGTTTTTGTGATATTTTCTATGGTCAGTTGTTTGAAGTGATATGCCTTGCTAAATATGGGTGGAATTGGGTTGGGTTGATTGAGTAACCTAGCCTCTTTGCTTTTAATCACAGCATAGGTGGTCAGGAAAGGATATACAAACCTGAATAGGTTTTGGGTGGGGTAAGTTTCAATTGCCCAAGCATCGTGGTAACTGGTAACCGTTATTCCTTTTTTTGATACAGAAACAAAACATCTTCATTAAATGATGAATGCAAGAAGGAATGTTTTATGTATCTGTTTTATGCTCCCGGATAACCTTTATTCTTAAGTATCTGTTTTATGCTCCCTGAAAATTTGACTTATATATCCTTGCTATTTGACATGAACAGTGTGTAAGAAGATTGCTAATTGCTACTTTTATTCTTTAGAAATGTTATTAGATCTTACTAATGTATTAACACAAAGTAAATTAGAAGTTATTTAGTTCTTTTTTCTGTAGCTTTATAGAAACCCGAGCCATTTTCTGTCAGCTACTTACTTTCACATGGGTATGAGATAAGTTCTGCTTTGGGTGGGATGCACCTTTGAAATCCCCTTTGCTTAATGGCATGTTTCCTGAATATTTATGTAATGGCTTTGCTTCAACTGCTAGAATTTTCATTTTATGATTTCAATGTTCCCTTTGGAAGTTGGATCTTTCTGGTAGACATGTTCAGAAGTTATACTCACTTTATATCTAAAGGAATCTTTCACTTTTTGGTGTTTTGTAGCTGAAGTGATGGCAAATGATTCTCGAACAAGTCGCAAAACTAAGGATGATGACATTAATAATTCTAAGGGCAGGAACATTCGTGGCAAAGGATCATCTACTTCGGCATCTGCAACAACAGATATATCTGGTTTAAGAAGGTCAGCTAGAGAAACACCAACAAAGAAACTGTTGAATCCAAGCCCTTCAAGCACACGGAAGTCTGAGCGACTTGAGAAGCAGACACCAGTGACTCCTCCTGTTAAGAGGAAATCTGAGAGAGTTGAGAAGCAGAGGATGCCAAGTCCTTCGAGGAGGTCTGAGAGGGGTAAGAATCACCAGTCACCAAGTTCTTCAGGATCAAAAAAGTCAGAGAAAACTTCTGGTTCATCTGAGATGAGACATAAGAAGCAAAAAAGAGAGAAAAGTGTGAAAGAGGTGACCCTCGAAGCTAGAAAAGTTAGCAAAAATGAGGAACATGATTTGGAATCTGTTCAGGTGAAAAAGAAAAGAATGGATGCACGTGCTTATAGGGCATTGCTCAGGCGCAAGGTTAATGATGCAGGTAGCTGAGTTTCTTTTACACATTTTTTTTAACTTCCCCCTTTTATGGTTCTGTTGTTGAGTAATCTCAGGGAATAAATAACAGTATGAAGCTCCCTTGTTCTGCAGTGATGGCTGTGGAAAATGTACATGCATTTCCATATGGACAGGGATATATTTTAGTTATCTTTCAATAGAATTAGTGTTTAGCGATAGCATTCTCTGTTTTGTATCCAAGTTATTGCGGAGTAACTCTAGATTATTTATTTTTATCATTCTTGGTTTTTTTCTGTTTGACTTATAGATCTTGGTGGGAAGATGAGAAAACCAGATAAGTTGTTTCAAGAAGATAGCAGTGATAGCAGTGATAGTGGTTCCAAGCAAGTTGAGGATGGGAGAACCGAGTGCAGTGGAAGAAGAGAAGATGAATTGAAAGAAAAATCACAGGACAGAGCTCGTGAGAGGCCTGCAGAGGAATCTAATTGTAGTTTAAGAACATTCACAACTGAAGCTTTAGAAAATCATGGCAGAGTAGAATTCTCCTCAAGTCAGAATGGCTGTTTGAAGGGAACATTTGAGCATGAAGAGCGAAATCCTGTAGAGGAAGCTAAAGGTACTACTGATAATGCTGAGAGGATAGAGACGCACTCCTCTCCAGCTGAAAAGCTGCAAATGCCAGAGTTGATAGATTCTACTTCTAATAGAAGATCACTTGATGGTGGTGATGGCTTGAAACTTACACCTGTTAAAAGAAAGAGGAACACATTGGACCTGGATTCTGATGCTTCTGAAAGAGTTCCAAGTAAAGATATCTGCACCCCTATTGCTGATGCTGTTTCTACATCACCAACAGGGTGCACAACAAATAAAGTTGTTGAGACATGTGGAGTATGTTCTAAAAGGCAAAGGTACTGATTTTCATCAAAAACCTCCTTCCCTCCCTTTATTCTGGTGTTATTTAAATTATCTCTTTATGTTGCCCATGCCAAATCCTAGCACTTTGTATGAAAAATGAAAATGAGTTTTTTCATAAGATTTTATTAGTTTACTACCACTATTGGTGAGATATAGATTTCAAGTGCCTTGCTTACCATAATTGCCTTTTACAGTGGGGCAACATGCATCCTTCAATTGAATATGATACTTCCAAAAAGGTTAAAGGTCGAATGATGATCGATTTTATGTGCTGCAAATATTGAGTGTATTTTGTACTATTGTCCTTCATAGATCTAATATTAGAGTGATTTTCTTCTAAGTTACCTCTCCTTGCTAACCCACACCTTTTGATCTACACTCCTAAAACTAATTGAGCTGGACCACATTAAGGGGAATGCCTTTAAATGTTGTGGTGCAAGAGGTTCAAAAGGAGTTAAAAAAATGAATGATATCCTAAAGAGTTTCTGAAGTCCTCGCCTTGTCCTAAAAAATCTCAGCATTTTTTCCTGCCAAACTCCTAAATCAAGGTGAGACAAGCTATTTGTGAAAGAGCCTTGCCTCTAATTGAGTTTCTCAATCCCTTTGATGAGATGGTCATCATATAACATATACTCCTAGGAGGAACCTAGTCCAAATTAGGTAGTTTGGAAAGTTTATACCATAGTCCCAAAGTCAATGGACAATGATTGGGATTCTTTGGGGGAAGAGAGGGGATGGAATCTCCAATTCTCTAGATCTTTCAATGATTGGGAGGTGGAGGCGGTGGAGAGGTTCCTTTTGACTGTACAAGGAGAGAGGCTAGTCATTGACTTGGAGGATAGGGTGCTTTGGAAAGAGGCTAAGGATGAGAATTTTTCTGTTAAATCCCTTTATAGTGCTCTTGAACCTAGAAGTGCAGTCCTGTTTCCGTGGAACATCATTTGGAGCCCTTGTGTTCCCACTAAGGTGGGTTTTTTTGCTTGGGAAGCATTGTGGGGGAAGGTTCTAACCCTGGATCAACTCAAAAGGAGGGGAAGACTAATTACTAACAAATGTTTCCTTTGTTGTGCTAAATAGGAGTCGATTAATCACATTTTTATCCATTGTCCTAACGCTAGGGTTTTTTGGGAACTTGTTTTTGCATTGTTTGGCGTGATGTGGGTCCTTTCGCTTTTGGCTAGAGATACTCTCCTAGGTTGGCATGGATACTTTGTGGGCAAAAAGCATAGAAAGGCTTGGATGATAGCTCCTCTTTGTTTATTTTGGTTGGTTTGGAAGGAAAGAAACATGATAGCTTTTGAAAATGAGGATTTCTTGATTCAAAGGATGAAATATTCATTTGTATGTAATCTTTGGTCTTCATCTAAGTCATGTATAAATGTGCGACCTTTACCTTTAATAAACTTTTTTGATTGGTTAGGTTCTAGATGAGGGCTGGTGAGTTTTTTGTATCCCCTCTTCTTTTTGTTCTTGCCTTTAGGTGCCTCTTGTATACTCCCTGTATGTTTTGGGTTGCCTTTTAGGCGCCCTTTTCTCTTAATATATTTTTTCTGTGTTTATCTATAAAAAAAAAATTTAACTATGACAATTCTGAATAAACTTGGGAATTATGACTACAAAGGTTGATCTTCCTACTACAAATCTTCCTAAAAATGGATTCTTGCCTCATCATCCACCACAAAATGAGTGTGTTTGGAAAAATCCTAAAAGGCTTGTGTAGTGGCCTTCTAGGGACAACAATGTGACCATTTGACTACAATGTTGGTATCTCACCAAGTAGAATGCATCCAATAGATACTTAGAATAACCTTATGCCAAAGAGCATAACTTTCCCTCAGAAACCTCCATGGCCATTTTCCCAATAGAGCACGATTCCTTAAAGAAGTCTTCCTAAGTCCCAAATCCCTTTCCACCTTAAGACTTGTAGACTAGGTCCCGACTAATGAGATGATCTCTATTGTGCTCTGTAGCCTTTAACCAAAGAAAAATCCTTTTGCATTTTTTTGATCTTTAATGTTACTGAAGAAAGTATCTTGAAAATGGAGAGGAAATAACTAGGGATATGAGACAAGCACGACTAGATAAGAGTTATCCTTCCACTTAATGACAATTTTTTTTTTCTATCCATGGAAGACTTAGCTAGGGGAGAGACTAATTAGGAACCTTGCAATCAAGCAACATTTGGTCTTGACTCATGTTGATGCCAAAGAGAGTACTCTTGTCAAGATTAATCTTAAGTCCAGATATGTGTTTGACAACTAACAAAATTAGCTTAAGATTTTGCAAATTTTTTGAACAAGTTCTAGAAAAAAAGATGGTGTTATCTGCAAATTGCAAATGAGACGCTTTGGTCCTACTCGTTCCCATAAGGAAGCCTTCTAATAACCTATTCTCCTCAACTCTCAACAACATCCTACTTAACACATCAATTTCAATGGTGAGGAGGAAAGAGGACAATGGATCTCTTTATCTTAGACCTCTAGTTGCTTTGACCCAACATTTGGTATTTTCGTTCATTAAGATTGCAAAATTTATCATGTTCTCTAATTTATCTTTGTGCTTTTGCCTGTCAAAAAAAAATTGCAAAATTTGTCATGAATAAATAATTTCTCATCCAAGTTGTCTGTTTAGAAGTGAACCCCTTCCTTTAAGGTAAATGGTCTAGAAACCCAATCTACATGATTATAAACCTTTTTAAAATCAATTCTGAAAACTACCTCTTCCTCTTTAAAGCATTTTGCTCATACACTATCTCATTTGCTATCAACATTGCATTCAAGATTTGCTTTCCTTGAACAAAAGCTCCTTGTGAAACATGAATAGTTTCATGAAGAACACCTTGTATATGCTTTGAGAAGATTTTGGCTATGATTTTATACAAACATGTGGTCAAGCTAATAGGTCTAAAGTTAGATATCTTTTTTATCTGACTCTTTTTGGGCGCTAGAGCAGTGAAGATGACATTAATACTTTGATTTATTACCCCACTATTGTAGAATTCTAAGAAAGCCCTCAATAAATCCTCCTTAATCACATCCTACCACTATTGAATCATAGAAATGGTGAAACCATCAAGCCTAGGAGCCTTGTCCTTATCTAATTGAAAAATGGCTTGGAGAATTTCTTCTTTGGTAAAAGGATAGTCCAACTAGGTAGCACTCTTTGATAAGGTGGGTGACTAATCTAAATCTTCTAACCTCTAAGACTCTTTAGGGGGACTTGTATATAGCTTTTCAAAAAAAGAAATATCGCCTTTGAAATATTGCCAATATTAATAACAATGCCTAATTAAAAAAAGATATACCAAAGTACACAAGGAGTATACAAAGGTGTCACAAAGGCAATAAGATTGAGAGATTAACAAAAAAAAACGTCTCTATCATCAACAAAAGCCCAATCAATCATCAAAATCTGTATGGACTTTGTGAAGGAGGAGGTGATGAACTTTTTCAGGGAGTTCTATGAACATAGTAAATTTGTCAAAAGGCTAAATGCAACTCTTCTGGTTTTAATCCCAAAAAAGGCGGGGGTTGAAGATTTGAGGGATTTCAGGCCCATGAACTTAGTGGGAAGCCTGTACAAGTGGATGGCTAAGGTTTTAGCCAATAGACTTAAAAAGGTGGTATCTAAGGCTCAAGGGGCTTTTGTGGAGGGTAGACAAATTCTAGATGTAGTGCTAATAGCTAATAAAGCCATTGACTCGGTTATGAAGAATAATGAAAATGGGATCATGTTCAAACTTGACATAGAGAAGGCATATGATAATGTGGATTGGTCTTTTCTTCTCACAGTTATGCAGAAAATGGGTTTTGGGGAGAAATGGATAGGGTGGATAAAGTGGTGCATATCTACTGCGAGTTTCTCTGTGATGGTTAATGGAACGCCTAAGGGATTCTTTCAAAGCTCAAGGGGATTGAGGCAAGGTGATCCTCTATCGCCTTATCTCTTTGTGATAGCCATGAAGGTCTTTAGGTCTTTCATTAAAAGGGCAGTGGAGGGAGGTTTTATGTCAGGCTGTAAGGTGAAGAGTAGGAACGAAGAAGGGGTTCAGATTTCCCACTTGTTGTTTGCTGATGACACCTTGGTGTTTTGTCAAGCTTCTCAAAACCAGCTGACATACCTAAGTTGGTTACTCATGTGGTTTGAGGCCGTATTGGGGTTGAGAATTAACTTGGAGAAGAGTGAACTCATTCCAATAGGGAGGGTAGAGAATATTGATGACCTTGCCTTGGACTTCGGTTGTAGAGTGGGTAGTCTCCCGTCCACTTATCTAGGTCTTCCTTTGGGTGCTCTGTTTAAATTAGTATCAGTGTGGGATGGAGTGGAAGAGCGCTTCCGTAAAAGATTAGCTATGTGGAAGAGACAATGCTTATCCAAGGGAGGGAGAGCAACTCTAATCCGAAGTACTTTGTCGAATTTGCGTATTTACTTTATGTCCTTGTTGAGATTACCAAGTTCGGATAGACGAAGACTAGAGCAAATTCAAAGGGACTTCCTATGGGGTGGTAGCAACCTGGAGCGAAAACCACATTTAGTAAGACGGGAGGTGATATGCTTAAGTAAAAAGAAAGGGGGATTGAGGGTCAAGTGTCTCAATTCTTAATAAGGCTCTCCTTTCCAAATGGAATTGGTGATACGCAAATGAGAGAGAGGCTTTGTGGAATCAAGTGATTAGAGGAAAATATGAGGAAAATAGAGGGGGTTGGTGCTCTCGGGAAGTGAGAGAGGCACATGGCGTGGGGCTTTGGAAAGGAATAAGGATGGACTGGAAGTTGGTGGGCACATAGATTTCTTTCAGTGTTGGCAATGGAAGGAGGGTGAGATTTTGGAGGGATAGATGGTGTGGGGATTTCCTTCTATGTGAGTCTTTTCCTTCCCTCTTTGCTTTGTCTGTTGAAAAAGAAGCTTGGGTGGCGGATGTCTGGGATCCCTTGGTTGAGGGGGGGTTGGAACCCTTGTTTTTCAAGAGCCCTAAATGATTGGGAGGTGGAGGAGGCGGAAATTTTTTTAGAGTGTCTTCACGGGAGGAGAGTGCTTGAGGATGTAGAGGATATGGTGGTCTGGAACAAATCAAAGAGCAGCAAATTCTCGGCCAAGTCTCTATACCGTGCTCTAGAAGCGGACTGTCTTGCTTTGTTTCCATCTAGCTGTATTTGGAATGTGTGGGTACAACCGAAAATTAGTTTCTTTGCGTGGGAGGCCGCATGGGGGAAGGCTTTAACCCTAGATCTTGTTCAGAAAAGAGGGCTGTCCTTGGCTAATAGACGTTTTATGTGTCTTGAGAATGAAGAGACCATAGACCATTTGCTTCTTCATTGTTCAAAAACAAGGACCTTATGGGAGTTACTTTATACCTTGGTTGGGGTGTCTTGGGTGATGCCCTCCTCAGTTAGAGAGACACTTCTCAGCTGGCAGGGTTCTTTTGTGGGCAAAAAGCACAGAAAGGTGTGGAGAGTTGCTCCTCTTCATATTTTTTGGACGGTTTGGAAGGCGAGGAATAGGTTGACTTTCAAGGATAATGAGCTGTCAATTCAGAGATTGAAATATTCCTTTATCCTCTCTCTATGGTATGAGGCTAAGCTGTTTTTAGTCGAATGCTCTCAATCTTTGGTTAACTTTATTGATTGGTTAGGATCATTTTAAGGTTGTTTTTAGGCCAATTGGTCTTTGGGTTTCTTTCTTTTTCTTTGGCCTTTTGGGTGGTGGGTGTATAGGTTTGTATACCGTGCATAGGTTTGTATACCTTGAGTCGCTTTTCTGGCGTCTCTTTTTAAATGAATTTTACTTTACTTATCAAAAAAAAAAATCTGTATGGACATTGATGCACCCCTCACAAGACTTTCTTGCACAAAGCCAGAGAGAGCATAGAAAGGAATTATTGAGAACTTAAATTGATTGTTCTTCATTGACAAAAATTCTATGATTCCTCTCTTTCTAGATGGTTCAAAATAAGTACAAGGGAGTTGCCTTCCACACCTTTATGCGCTTCTTACTCCTAAAGGTCCTTGATAATGTTTCTTTAACCATAGCAAACATCACACGTTCTATTATGAATAATGAGAATAATAACTACTGTAATTTTCTTGTTGCAACACAATGAAGAAGAACATGATCTATAGATTCCTCCTCCACCTTACAAATATTGCATTATTTACCAATGCCCATCCCCTTCTTTTTAGTTGATTTAGAGTCAAAATTCTCCCTAGGCTACTTCCCGAGCAAAGAAGCCTACTTTTGTTGGCACCCATAGATTCCATACTACTTTTAGTGGGAAGGTTGTTTCTTTTTTTTGACTCCAAGCAATCTATGCCAAAGTTCTAGTGTTGTAGGACAACAAAGAAAAAGATGATAGACTGATTCACTATTCAAACACATAACACATTGGTCTGGGATTAGAGCTTTGTACAACCTCCTCAACTAAAGCAAGTCTTTCGTATTAACTTTCTTATTAGCCACGATCCATGTGAAAGCCTTAACCTTGGGTGAAATTTTTGAGTTTTAAATTAACTTAGTAGGAGCAAAAGAGGTTAAGACATGAGTGACAAGAGAGGCTAAGAGAGCTTTTATGAAAGAGCTCATTGAGGAGGGTCCTAAGGGTGTCAATGACCAAACCCTTTCATCTAGGAAGGAAGGTGATTGGTGAACATGTAGCAAAGAAGAAAGAAGGCTAGTTAGTTCCTCAATCTTTGGATCAAAAAGGTTTTGAAGAAAATTGAACATAGTTATTACTTTTTCAATATTTTCACTTCAAATTTTGTTGCAACTACATAATGTCATTATGGCGGATGATAGGAAATATGTGGCCATGACCTTTCTTCTTTTAACAGCCACACAGTATCTGTTTGGCCTTTTATGCCATGTGGTATACTCATTTGAAGAATCGGGCATCACCATCTTATGAGCCCCACTTAAGAGATCAGCTATTTGAAAATCAGTGTGATTGTATTCTTTAAAAATTTGTTTGCGATGGTAGGATATTGGAAGACAATTTTGAAAAAAGAAGTTTTAAAAACATATGGTTAAAACTCATGGATTTATACTGATTTTTTTTTCTAATTAGAAACAAGAGATATATTAATTACATATAAAGAATTCATGAGAGGAATGAGGAATCCTCCCCACAAATACACAAACCTGATTTGAACTCTAAAAACTTCCGCTATACAAGGAGAGTTGTACCAAAAAAAAAAAAAAAAAAAGATCACAAAAGAATGTACAAGGAATTCATCTCCTAAAAACCGGCTAGGCTCCTCTCATTGTTAGCCCAACTCTAATGATGTACATACCAAATGCCAACTGAGCTAAATGACATTTAAAGGAATGCCTTTAAAATTGTCAATGCAAGGGGCCCAAAAAAGAGTAAAGAAATGAAATAAATCCCATAACATCTCTGATGTCCTCCATTTATCCTCAAAGATCTTAGCATTCACACAATCCAAATCAAAATGAGACAAACAGTCTTCCATAGGGTCTTGCCTCTAGTGGAATTCCCAAAACCCATATAAGAAATAGTCATCATGTTACAAAAACTCCTAGGCTGATCCCACGCCATCCTGGCCTGTTTGAATAACCTGTGCCACACATACTAATATTTAAATGTCTCCTATTCCTTTTTTCATGGCTTTATATAATGGAATTAGAAGGGATAGTTTGGAAAACATATGGTTAAAACTCATAGGGTTATACTGATTTTTGAATGCCTCCCATTCTTTTCTTCATTGCTTTATATAATGGAATTAGAAGGGATCCCCTCCTTCCACAACTTTTTGCTAAAATTATGTGCTGGCAGTGTCATTTTAAAATGGCATTGAATTTGATTTGGTGCCTTTTTGTTTTTTAAAAGGCTAATGTTGAATTAGATGCTTGCCATAATCTAAACTGGAGCAAAGTGCTGTAAATTTAGCCAAAAGCTTGAGCACCTTCTAGTGTCAATGCTTCACCTTTTCATATTATAATGTGTGCATTTTGTTGTAATCATACTCACATCAGTTTCTCAACCCTATTATATAATGGAAGATTGTGTTATAATCTCCAAGAACACTACTTTCTGGTTTTTGGACATGGATATGGTGCTGAGTTTGAAAATGGATATAACCTTTACAGTTGTTTGTATCATGCCAAAATGAGAAAAGAAAAACTTATTTGTTATACGTGGTTGCAGGTTAGACCATGATTCACCATCCCAGGAGTTCTGCTCTTGCAATACCAAAATAAACCAGGACCTAAATGACAGCTCTGCTCATAAGGTTGGTTCTTTTTATTCTCACATTTTCTTTGTGCTTCTGGTTTACCTTTCTTATATTCTTCTTTTTGAGTAATATGTTATTTGATGAATACTTACAATAGCATGTGCAAACTTATTCTTCTTCCTAGCCTATACTATGATAGGATCCTTGTGTTTTGTGCCTCACTGGTTTATCTGGGGTAATCAATATGATTCCATGGCGAGGAGAGGCACATCCATCTTTTCATAAGTAGAAAACAACCATCAAGAGGGTAACCTAGTGAATACAATTCTCTCTATTTTAGGATATATTGCACAAATCTCAAGATACATGCTCTATAGTTTCACTAAAAAATGCCATGTGGTTTAGTCACATATGTGGGTTAAAATTTGATAACATTGTCAAAAAAAAGAAAAGAAAAATCTTCATCAACTTCTTATCAGCATGCATTTTGATCGGATAAATGTGGAAAATATGCTGATGTGGCATATGTAATAAGTTACCTGCTCAAAGTCATTGAGAAGAAGCAAGAAACTACAGCAAGACGTATGAGACTGTCCTCATCATAGTTGGATACAAAATCTGAATTATGATAATTAAAATATGAAACTATAGCTCTACTAGGACATTGACAAGAAAGAGGATCCAATGAGGACCAATTGTCCACACAACATTGGGGGAAAGGAAAGCAAAGAATTCTGGTTTTGTAGAAAAATGTTTTCTAATAGTTAATTTGATTGTTTTGCTTAGTGATTGCAGGATTTATGTATATTTATATTCATTAACTTTGCTTCTCGGTATTCCGTTCTTTTGCTTTGGCTATTTAGTGATCCTAAATTATTTAGCAGATTCAATTTCTTTGCTTGCAATCTTTGTGTATGTATGGGTAATTTTGAGTTTTTATCTTCATGAGTCATTGAACTTGGAGTAAGTGTTGTTATTTTCTAATGTTTTGCATTAGGATAGAGGGGAACTTGAAGGATGTATGACCACAGGATATGCTGAAAAATGTGAAAGCAAGATAAAGGAGAAGGAGTTTCATTTAGATAGTCAAACTGGCGATGACCATAATACATGTGTTGTCTGCAAACTTGGTGGAAAACTCTTGTGGGTAACCCTTTTGCATTGTTGTATTTATTTTTGCAAGTATCTTTAGTTGTAGAATACATGTGTTGTCTGCAAACTCAGTGGAAAACTCTTGTCAGTAACCCTTTTTGTGGTAGTACTAATGTTGTAAGCATCTTCATCTATAGAAGAAACCAGGAATTGACCTTCATTTGCTTTTTGAACAGTTCTCATCTGTTGTCTTAGAATTTCCTTAACTATTCCTGTTACTTCTCATGGGTGGATTTTGTTCTTTTGGTATTTGTTGAATTCAAGTGTGTAATTTACGATAAAGAAATTGAGTTTTAACATTTAATATTCAACTCAAATGACCATTTCTAGCAAATTTGAAAATGAGTTAGTGCTATTTATTGTGGATGAAAATCTTTTGCAACATTTGGGATTAGGGATATAGCCAGATGACCTTTTACATTGGTGGTGGTTTTTATGAGTGGGAGGTTAATGCCTGCCTGGAGTCAACAGTGTTCATTTTTAAGGTCTTGTGACAATTATAATATTGAATTATGTAGTCCTTTCTTGAACCCATAGAAAATTGCTTTCATGATTGCTATGAAATTGATTGCTTGCATTTGTGGTGAGCAAGATGGTGAAATTTAATTTAAGAAGTTGCCAGTGGAGAGCTTCACATGTCTGAGAACAACCGTCCTGAGCTTTCATGACTGGTTTAATGTATTGTAATATATCTCAAGATTTTTGTTAAGTGCAAATTTTTAAATTTTGTAATCTTTATTCTGAGAAGTGCTATATGTATCATAAAAATGATCAAATTTACAGAACATTTTCAACAAACCATTCAACTTGTTTGTGATAAATGATGTATTGCTATACTGTTTTAAGCAATGTGTACCTTCTCTTTGATATCATTGAGATCATAGCATTCTGATCCACATATTGAGAATGCCACGCACTACAGGCTGGAATTTTCTATCAGGCATTCTATTTATTTTTGGATTAATTTCCTGGGATGTTTTTAGAAATGTATTATGGTTATCTTAAGCAATATGTACCTTTACTTTGATATTGTTGATGTCTGAGCATTCTGATCCACATATTTACAGTGCTCTGCACCAGTAGTGACTGAAATTCTTCATCAGCTATTCTATATCTGTTTATTTATTTTGATGTTGAGTTCCCTGCTTTTTTATTTGAAAATTTGATAAATCATACAATATAGCTATTAAATGTTGCATTGGGCTGGAGTTGCTCAATGCGTTCAACAGTAACTTATGGAGATGTTCAATTCTTATCTGCCAACATGATCATCGATGTGAGCTTGTGAGCATACTGATCTCCAATTACAGAGTTCCTGTCCTGTCCTAGTAATGGTAGTTAAGTGTTTTCCTTTCATTACCAACTTCTCATCTATCTGGCATGAAGGTCTCGAATGACAGCTCACCTTGTCTCTTTTTTAATGGACATTGTGGTTTTGTTTTGCTGCCAAAGATGAATTAGTTCTTGCTTGTTTGTATCAGACTCGGTAAACCAGTCAGTCATGAGCCAAGACTGGATATAAGGTCCTATTATTATATAGGATTGCTTGCTCTTTCTGTTTAAATTTGGTGGGTTGCTATGTGTAACTATTCATGAATGCCTCTTCTTTTAGTGTTTTTTTTTTGTGGGTGGGGGTGGGGGGGTGCTGTGTGAGACACTCCTTATGCATGCTTGTTGGGCAACATTTTCAGCACCAACATGTGTGTTATAGTTCATATTATTTTGGGCTGCTGTGTTGGTTGCCTTTGTCTATCTCAGACACAAATGTCTTTTATGATCCTTTTTTTTTTGCACAAATAAGGAAATAAAATAGATGTTTAACGAAAAGGGGGTGTGGCCCATGTACGCAGGAAGTATATTATAAATGTTGTCACCAGGGCTATGGACATAACTAATAGAAACATTAGAACAACTTGTCCCATCCCTAGGCCACCAATGAAATAAAAAATTTTTAAAAAGCAGGATTGGCAATTTGCCCTGGCTGGCAGGATCCCTGGATCATTCAAAACCCTACTGTGTCTCTCTTTCTACATACACGAAAACAAACATAAATGGGCAACCTTGACACATTCAAATGCTATTTACCCGCAAAACTGCTATGACAGCCCAAAAGCAAATCCTTCACGGATCAAGGGAATACCAGTGATGGCCAAAATGTGGAGAACTACAAATATCAATGCATGCTAGTCTTATCACAATGGATAAGTAAATGATTTGCTGATTCTTATCTTTTTGCACAAGAAGCACCTGTTAACCAAAGTCTATCCCTTGGTAATAAGTCTATCCCTTGGTAATAATTCAATCAATCCTAAGAATCTTTTCCCACTTGCCGCATACAAAGAAGCACATCTTCAAAGGCACCTTTAAAGCCCATATCTCCTTAGCTGGGAATTGGGTAGAGGCTCTTGAAGATAGGGATTGAAAGAAGGATTTATCCTCACAGCTGCCTACAAACAACCATTTGATATGTTCATAAAACAACCCCATCAACTCCAACTCCAACTCTCAATCCTAAAACTTTCTAATGAAGCATAGATTCCAGTGATGCCACCCACCTTCCTCCACTTGAATATCGGCTACTGTAGCATGTTTACGAGAAGCAATCCTGAAGAAATTTGGAAAACAATCTTTTAATGCTGGCTGCCAGTTTACTATCAAGCTAAAATTTAGTCATAAGGCCATTTTCTCCCATGATCTTGACCAGAGGTATTTAATGCTTCTATTAATATGTTTTGCAATCTTATATTTTACATGCAATTTCAGGTGCTGTGATGGAAAGGGATGTAAAAGAAGCTACCACCTTGCTTGTCTGGATCCTCCTTTGGGGGAGATTCCACCCGGAATCTGGCACTGCATGCTCTGTGTCAAAAAGAAGACTGAATTAGGTGTACATGCAGTATCAGAAGGAGTAGAATCAATTTGGGATACAAGGGAAGTGGAGTTGCCTAGTGCTGAAGGTGTGGTTCAATGACACATCATCTGTTATATTCTCAAGTATTGTTTGCTTGACTTTTTAATTATGTCTTCCTGTTGTGATGTTAACATGTGGATGGATTTTTTCTAATTTTTTTTAGTGCTAATAACATGATAATATGTTATTTTGTTTCAAGGAGTGCAAAAGCAGAAGCAGTATTTTGTTAAATACAAGGGCCTTGCTCATGTGCACAATCATTGGATACCAGAATCTCAGCTCCTTCTTGAGGCTCCATCTCTTGTGGCAAAATTCAATCGAAAGAATCAGGTGAAGTATTTTGCACTGTATGGTTTTAGCAGACTTGTCCTGTTTCATCATTTGGATTATTGAATTTGTGGTGAAATATTTGATCCATTTGGATCACAAATCATAATATTAGTGTACCTCTTCATAAAAGATTTTTTCTTTCCAGGTCATAAGGTATAAGCTAGAATGGACTGTGCCACATCGTTTGCTACAAAAAAGATTGTTAATGCCCACAAAGCAGAGTGATGGCTATTATACTGGGCGGGCTGGTGATATCCCGGATTGCCTCTATGAGTGGCTTGTGAAATGGCGTGGTCTTGGTTATGAGCATGCTACATGGGAGCTAGAGAATGCTTCATTTCTGAATTCACCTGAAGCTCAGAGCCTTATAAGGGAGTATGAAAATCGTCGCCGAAAAGCAAAGAGTGCTTCTGATCCTTCCATAACAGATAAGGTGCCTCCCATCACATCATTAACAAAGAAATTTATATATGAACATATATATATATATATTGATTCATCATTTTTTTTTTAATTTCACTAAATGTGTGTGTTAAAGGTACTTTCTTGAAACATTTCTATCAACAATTTCAAACGTGCACAAATTGGTGACTCAAAAAATAAGAATTTTCATCACTGCCATTGCTAATTGCCAAGTCATGTCACTATTGCTAACATAACCTTGGTTTTTTTTAGCCTTCTCAGCAATTACATTGCGTGTTGCAGGTGCCCATTTTCTTGTTCCTTAAAAGTTAAACAAAATGGCCTTTGCTTCTTACTAAGTTTTGAATTTGCTTTTCTGTATCACTTTTATTTTTTAAAATAGATAAAGGAATTGGATTAACCAAGCACCTAAAGGAGAGTAAGGCATGTACACAGTAAGTGTATTGGGCCCCTTCCTTGAGCCAATTATTGCAGGCTAAGAACTTTTTGGATTGCATTTAGAGTCACAATATAAAGAACTGCAAGAAAGAAAAATGAAAAATCTCCTTATCCATTAATACTACCATGCTACCAATAGAATGCACAAGAGATGGCCTCCTTCCATAAGAATCACCCACAGCACAAGACTGTGAGCACTTTGTTCTTTGATTTTGTGGATCATGAATTCTATCCCCTCAAAAGTCCTCATATTCCCCTTCTTTTTTAATGCATCAGAACAAACAAAAAACAGTTCTCCACTTCTTTCTTCTGCTTATTTTGTGTGTGCTCACACAAATACAATTGTGATAAAAAAACCAAAGATGTATTAATTATGAATAAAAAGTACATGAGGAGGAATCCTCCCCATAATTTCAAAACCCTTATCAAAAAGACTAAACTCCTACATTGTACAAGGAGATATATACAACATGGTTTAGTCCATTTAAGAAAACCACAATTTACACACCAAATGCCAATTGAGCTCCTCTTGTTGTTGTCTAAGCCCTTTTAATCTACACACCAAGTGCCAATTGAGCTAAATAATATCAAGAAGAATGCCTTTGAAAGTGGCAGAACAAGAGGTCCAAAACGAGGAATAGAATTGAAGTAGATCCCATAACATATTTGTAGTCTTTCACTTATCCTTGAAGATTCTAGCATCTCTCTCTCACCATGCGATCTAAAGCAAAGTGAGACAAGCGATATGCCATAGGGTCTTGCTTCTACTGGAGCTCCCTAAACCCTTATAAGAAATGATCATCATGTCGCATATGCTCCTGAGTAGGACCTAATCCTGGCTTGTCTAAATAACCTTTGCCAAAACCCTAAAGTGGACGATGTAAAAAGAGATGGTCAATCATCTCTCAACTCCCCATACATAATATGCACAATTAAGGGATTTGAAAAATCTTCTCAATTGTAGCACATCATTGATATTAATCTTCTTATGCGTCACTAGCCAAGAAATGGTCTTGACCTTAGATGAGACTATAGATTTCCATAAAAATTCAGTTGAAGAGAAAGGGACTAGATTTCATGCATTGGATAAAGCTATAAGGAATGATTTAACTACAAATAAGTCTAAATAAGACAAAGACTAAGATCTTGTATCAAGTATAGATGGAGACAAGTGCACAAAAGCGAGTGAAGACATGAGCTTTTCAAAGTCCTTAATCTCCAAGTCAATAAGGTTGCAATCAAAATTAAGGTTCCAAGAAAAATAAGAAGAGTGACCAAGTATAATTGAAATGGTGGGATTTTTAATTGTGACAACTCTATAAAGACTTGAAAATTGTGAACGTAGTAGTTGATTCCTCTACTATAAGTGTTCCCAAAATAGAATTCTCTCTCATTACCCACCATGAAACAAATGTGCGAGGAATATTCTTGAAAATCCTAAGCAATGATTTTCCAAGGGCACCAATATGACATCTAACTAAAATGTTAGTGTCCCATCCAATGGAATGTGTCCCATAAATATTCAAAGTAACCATATGCCAAAGGGCATAACTTTTCATAAGGAACCTCCAAAGCCACTTTCCTAGGAGAGCATTGTTCCTTACAAAAATCTTTCTAAACCCCAGTCCTTTAGATTCCTTAGGTCTACACATTAGGTCCCAACCATAGTTTGAAATATCGGTAAACACGGATATGTCGATACTTGGATTTTGTGGATATATTGGAAATATCGAAAAAATATCGGTGAAGCGAAAATTATTCAAAATTTATGAAAATATTTGGAAAAACTAAAAAAAAAAATGATAAAATAAGTAAAAATACATATGTTAAAGTTATTTTGTTAATGTGATTGACATAGGTATGATTAAGGAGAAAAATATCGGTAAACAAGGATATATGGGTCTTAATATATGATTTATTATTTATCTTATCAAATTAACTTTAATTTATAAAATATTAGAACTTTATTATTATTATTATTATTATTATTATCAAATTTAAAAGTGAAGTGATAGGAATTTTTTAAAATAGGATTAATGAGATAAATGATGATACATTTAATATTAAAACTGTAATTTATTTAATTCAAATGCATTTAATAATGTAAAATAAATGATGATGTATATATGATTTTTTAATATTTATATTTTTTATATTTAATTATGATATAAATGATATAAAAAAAGACTTGTTAAGAAAATTATAATGTTGGTTTTTATCCTTTTATTAATCAATTAAATAATATTTAAAATAAAATAATTAGAATTTTTTTTTTAATAATGAACTTTAACATATTTAAATTGAATATATATTAACAAAAGTGAGCTTGGCCCAATGATAGCTAGGTTTCAACCCAAACATTTTGGTTTGGGTTTGATTCTCCTTGGCTGCAACGATAGGCAAAAATTGTGAAGGGGCTTGACCGTGAGTGCATTGATTAATGGGCTGAGGGCTTGACTGCGTGTTGACCAATCGATAAATCGGGAAATTTCTTGAAAAATCGGGGAAAATGTCAATAAATACTAAATTATCAGCAATATTGTCAAAAGATCGGTGAAAAATCTGCCGATTGATTATTGGTGTGAAATATCGTGTCAGTCCTCTCCGATAAGTGAAATATTGGCGATTTTTTGCTGAAATTTCGTGACATTTCAAACTGTGGTCCCAACTAATAACATGATTTTTTTTTCAACCCTTAAGCAAAGACAATCTCTTTGCAATTTCTCGATCTTTAAAGCTACTTATGTTGGAGACTTGAAAATAGATAAAAAATAACCAGGAATGTGGGACATACAAGACTGAATTAGAGTTATTATTTCCTTAGTGACAAAAAGGCTTTTTTTTGACACATCCAACTTTCTTAATATTGTTTCAAATAATTGGATCCCAAAAATTACTTGCCTTTGGGTTCTAATGGAAGATGTAGGTAAGTTAAAGGCCAATTTGAGACTTTACATTCGAGCATCAAAGCCAACCTGGAGATTAGGTGTGGGCTTGTATTGATACCAAAGAGATTGCTCTTGTCTAAATTGATCTTAAGCCTTGATATTTGCCCAAAAACCAAAAAGATTAGCTTGAGGTTTTGAAGGTCTACTAAAGAAGCTCTAGAGAAAACAAATGGTGTCATTTTCAAATTGTAAATGAGACGCCCTAGTTTTGTTCTTGCCCACTAAGAAGCCCGCTAACAAACCACTTTCCTTTGCTCTTAGCACCATTCTACTTAAAACATTAGTTGCAATGGTGAACAAGAATGGGAAAAGAGGATTTCCTTGTCTTAAGCT
Organism: Vitis vinifera; assembly: GCF_030704535.1. Classification (NCBI taxonomy): domain Eukaryota; kingdom Viridiplantae; phylum Streptophyta; class Magnoliopsida; order Vitales; family Vitaceae; genus Vitis; species Vitis vinifera. Next base: position 3,233,234 of record NC_081810.1, read on the forward strand.
CTGGTTACCTTAGTTCATCCTTTGGCATTTGCATTTACTAAGATCACAAGACTTGTCGAGGAAAAGCAACACCTCATCCAAGACGCCCATCTTGAACTGAACCCTTTTCTCTCTAATGCATGATTTAGAAAACCCCAATCCACATGGTCATCGGCCTTTTAAAGACTTCTCCTTATCTCCTAAATGTTGTTTCTCATCCACCATTTCATTAGCAATTAAAACTACATCCAAGATTGACCCGCACTCACAAAAATTCCCTGGGAGATATAGATGGTTCGTGTAGGACTTTTCGGATACTCCCAGATAGAACCTTAACTATGGTATTGTACAAACTAGTGGCTAAGCTCATAGGCTTGAAATCTGAGATTTTATTGGTTTGATTCTTTTTTGGCACAAGAGCAATGAAAGTAGCATGGTGCTTTAGTTTATTACCCCATTATTGTGGAACTCTAGAAACACCCTTAGTAGGTTATCCTTAAGCACATCTCAACACTCCTAGAACATTGCAATGGTGAATCCATCAGGCTTAAGGGTCTTTTTCTTGTCTAATTGAGGCATTGTGAACCTTCTCTTGTGAAAAGGGATGATTCAACCGCACATCACTTTCTGTTGCTATGAGAGCCCAATCCAATAGCCTCTAAGAATCACCAAGGGGCTTGGAGTATAACTTTTCAAAATATTGCACTATCTCTTCTGAAATGTTTTCAATGTTGTCTCTTTAGATGCCAAGGACTTTATGAATTTCCAATTTCATCTACCATTGGCAACCCTATGGAAATCCTTTTGGCAATCCCCTTCTTTTATCCACTTGACATAGGTTTTTTTTTTTACCTCTAATGCACCTCTTCCTTTAGCAATAACTATTCCAATACCCCTTCCTTAAGGCCTCTTGTTGCTAAAAGTTTAGGGGTCAAATTCCCTTCTTGCTCAATAGTATCAATGTTGACAATGCTTGAAAGATTGTTCTTCTTTTTCTCCCTTAAATCTCTAAAAGATACCTTATTCCATTCTTTCAATTTTGAGTTAACAAATTGTAGCTTCATAAATTTATAACCTTCCTATCTTTCAATTTGACACTCACTCCAAAAAAAAAACTAAATCTTTCCTTAAAATTTGGATGGAGCAACCACATGTTTTCAAACCTCAAAGGAGTTGGATGCCACTTAAATGGATTGGTGTCTAGGACGATCGGGCAATGATCAAAGGTCAATCTAGGGGGCACTTGTTGGAGGCTTTGAGAACCTTTGCTCCCACTAATTTGAAAATAAAAATCTATTCAACCTCTTACATAAGGGAAATTCTTGCATATTGAAACAATTAAAAGACACATTTCTAAAAGGAGATTGATTAATTCACTCTCTTATGAAGCCATCAAAACCTCACATACTAGAGGTTAGATTGGAGCCACGTAACTTTTCCAAGATTCTTCTTATGATGTTAAAATCCCCCCTGCACACCATTTCGGAAAGGTTAGGCCAAAGAGGTCTTGTAGCTCCATCCAAATCCTAAGATTGAAATTGTTGGGACCATAAACTAAGGTAAGCCAAAACATCTCTTCTTAAGTTGAAAGCGGCTTAATAGTTACTAAAACCGACCTTGTGACCACCTTGGAACAACTGAACTTTTTGAGTCTCATATTATTACAACCTTTCCTAATGTCCCACAAGATATAAGGATCTTTCCTATCATCTCTACTTTCTAATCTTGAAATTCCCTCAAAGAACCTTAGATACCAAAGGTACAACCTTTGATGCCAAGGCCTCTATCTAGCAATATATAGCTTTTGGAACCTTAGTTTTAGTAGAAGGTAGCCACACCACCCAAAAAAAGGTTTTCTCATCTGAATCTCTAAACAATGCAAAGCATGGTTATTAAAAACATACGATACACGATATGATTCAATGACATGTTACTTTTGTTTAAAAATGGAAATGGATACATATCACAATTTGTATCTTATCTTAAAGTATATCTTATGATGCATATATGATACACTATACAATATGTGATATAGCAATACAATGATACATACACCTTGACTATTTTTCATAATTTATAAGAAAAATCAAATTCAAATTTTTTTTGTTAAAAGAATTATTATATTAGTTGTTTTAAATGTACAAAAAGGTTAGAAATTGATCATTAAAGAGAAAAGGAGGTATCCTACATAAAAAGTTGCATTCTTGTTATCAAAAGCCATATTAGAGTTAAATAAATTTATTTTTACAATGTATATTAGAAAATTTTCATTTAAATTATTTAAATTATTTGAATGTTGATATTGAAAATGATGGTGATTAGTGAATAGAAACTTTTAATTGATATATTATTACGGATTTCTTTTTGGTGGGCAAGGAATAATTATGAATATGAAAAGTTATAAGTACATATACTTGTTAGAATTTGGAGCTAAAGATCATATCTATTAAGAAGTTCATTTTTGTGAATTTTGTGATGGGCCTATATATTAAAGTTATATTTTGGAAAAGTTATAACTTTTCCAAACTTAATATTCATTGTTTGTATACGGTACGATCTAGTCTAACTCTTTAAATCCTACCATCTTTCATAAAATTGGTTGTATATTACTCTATACTTCAAACTTCCAATACATGTGCACATATATGTATATTTTTTTATTTATTTTTCACCATATAGAAAAAAACTTAAGAGACACGATACAGAAAAATAAAAAATGATGCACAATATGTTTTACAAGTTAACCACTATGATGCAAAGCACTATCCTCCTCTCTAAGCCCCATGTTTGCCACCGTGGTGTCAACCTGAAAGGGTGCTCTTATCAGAGCAACTTCACCTCCTTTAGGGAGGTACTGAATTTTCCAAGTGGCTAATCTCTGCTCAGACCTCTTCAAATTGGGATCTGGCCCCAACTTAGCCTGGACTGAAGCTAGCGGAGGAAGACCATGATAAGTAGGCAGCTTACCAACACTAGGTTCCAATCGCTCTGCCCAAGAGTATAAATTTTCCAAATGATCCACAGGAATGAGCTCACTCGTTAAACCATCAGCCTGGTAACAGCCTCAAAACAAAGCAAAACATCTTGGAGGTATCCCAACTGACCCAATTCTGCTTCACATGGATGCTTCCTGATGAAAAGTAGTAAATGTCAGTCCTCTCGGTCAATCTGCTGAGAACTTTGATCACTATAATGAACATGAAAATGGGGATTGGATCCCCCTGGCATAATCCCTTGGTGCTATTTAAGGAATTGATGGGTTTCCTTTGACAATAGCAGAAAACCAGGCTGAAGAAGTTCATGCTCTTATTTCTAATCTTCTCAATCCCCATATGGAAGAGCAGATAGAATAGAAATTACCAATTAACATGGTTATGAACTTTTCAATATCCACCTTGTGGACAACCTCTGTAATGCTGCTTTTTAGTTGTGAATCTGTAGTCTTGGTTTGCAGCAACGATCTGCCTGCCTTCCATATTTTGAGATTCTGAAATCACTTTGCCAATTACCTTTCTCATACTTAGAGCCAGGATACTAGCAATCAATTTACACACACTTCCCCCACCAAGCTGATAGGCCTAAAATCCTCAAGCTGTTCTGCTTGACCCTTTCATCAGGAGCAACATTAAGAATGAAGCATTTAAGCTCCTCTGAAACCATTTTTTTGACACATAAAACACTGCCATTAAATCTTTGTTAAGAGCTTCCCAATTCTACTGCCAAAAAGCCATGGTAAGACCATTTGGATTGGAGGACCTTATCTCATTCAACTTACTGAAGGCTGCCACCACCTTGTCCTCTGTGAAATCTTTCCCTGAGCAATCCCTATCCTCTTTGGCAAGGGATCTGAAGCTCAAGCCATCAAGCCTCAGTCTTCATCTTCTTTGAAGTTTTTTAACATCATTTCCTAATAGTGGCTGCTGAATTCTAGTTGGTGTAATAAATAATTTCTTCGGTAATACACAAACGGAGAAAGTTGGGAAAAGTTGCCTTGCAAATATGAGCTTTGAGCTGCAATTCAAACTTCTTTATGCTGTTTTTTGAGCTGCACAAAATTAGGATTTTGGATTTGTCGGTGTAAAGTGACAGTGGGAGTTTCTATTTGAGACATTATCTCAGTTTTTTATGCCCACAACATGTTTGATTTGTATTGGTCGTTTTTATCATTATTGGTAGAATACCCTGGAATGTTCATTAGACCAAATTTTTTTGCAAGGTTACTCTTTTCAATTTTTATTGTAGGATGAAAATTTTATTCTTGTATCAGTTCCCTTAAAACATACTTGTTTCCATGCTTTCACTGCGAAATTTACTCTAGTTCTTGTTATAGGATGGGAATTTGTGTGTTACTTCTAATTTTCCACTTGGCTTATTAGTTTATAGTAATTATTTCCAAGTATTGCAGGGAAGGAAAGCTTCGTTAGTCAAACTTTCGAAGTTGCCTGGTGCAGGTTCAATTGGAATTGATGATAATCATCTAAGCTGCGTTAACAAACTTCGTGAGAATTGGCACAAGGGGCTGAATGCTATTGTCATTGATGACCATGTGAGATTGATCAAACTGCCATCACATTTCTCTTCCAATGTTTTTGAAGATTCTGTTCATGTTTCAAGAATTTGTTTCATAAAAAAATAGAAAAACACTATTAAAAGAAGGATCCTGTTCATGTTGAATGCCAATATTCAATAATGATTTGTTGAAACTTGTGATTAATAATGGGGCACAATGCCCAATAAAGGTGTGAAATTGACTTAGAACTCCAGGGGCAAAACACCTGATATACCTGTCTATTAGGAGCTTTATTTACTATTTTTTTTTTTCCGAATATTTGTGTCATTCTTTCTTCTTCCTGTTTTTTTCTGAAGAGCTACTATGGTGTTTTGATGCCCTGTTTTAGGATTTTACCTAAACATGCTTTACCTGCACTTCTATGAAATATGTGAATTTTGCCGTTCCTTTCCTTTTCATGTTAATGTTCTGAATCCTTCCCCCAAGTTATTTTATTATTGAATTTTGTTTGCAGATCATGTTTATTTTTAGAGTGTCTGAAGTTTAATCAGAAGATGAAGCCTGAAAGACCTAGTGTATACGTATTTGATATTTAGGTTCACCCATCCTTAAACTTCTAGGAAATTACAACCTTTATATATTTTAGCAGTTGGTTCATGCCAAAAATAATTTGCTCTTTTGGAGGTAATATTAATTTCTTTAATGATAATTTTTGGGAATGCACTTCTGATCCAAATTGGTGCTGCATATGTAAAATGGATGAGGAGAGTGCTGGCTGTTTGTCCTTGCATTACCTGATGGCCATGATTTGTGGTCAATGTTTTTCAGTCTTTGAAGTGTTTTGGGGTAATTATGAGAACAATGAAGCAGGAACTGCTCAGTTAACATGGAAAGTTTGTAGAAAGGGGGAGTAGGATGGAAAGGGGGAGGAAGAGAGGAGTGCAATTGTTTCATATCTAGCTTGGAGATTGTGGAAATTGGAAAATGTGAAGTGGAAGTATGCTTGGGGCACTGGAGATGATGGGTGGAAGCTTAATAAAATTGTATTGCTATCTATATGTTTGGAGGAGTCAAGTCATCAAAATATCAGACTTTAGACCTAGCAACTTGGCTACAAGCTTGTAAAAGATCATGACTAAAGTTCTTTCAGTTTGCGTCTGAAGTGTCCTTTATGAAACCGTCCTTTTTTTCTAGGGAACTCTTTGAGAGGAGACAAATTTTTAATTTAGTATTAATAGTCAATGAAATGGTGGATGAGAAAAGGATATTAGGGGAAGAAAAAGAGGTCTTCAAAATAAAGAAGGCCAATGACCATTTGGATTAGGGTTTTTTGGACTGTGCACTAGAAAGAAAGGGGTTTAGTACTAGATGGAGATCATGGATGAGGGGATATATGTCTTCAACAAATTTTGCCTTCTTAGTGAACAAAAAGCCAAAGGATGGTTTAAAGCAACTAGAGGTTTAAGGCAAGGAAACCCATTTCCCCTTTCCTTTTCATCATTGCAGTGGAATTTGAAGTAGGATGTTGATAAGAGCAAAGGAGACTGGTATTTTGGAAGGGTTCCTAGCAGGGAGGTGCAAAACTAGGGTGTCATTTTTAGTTTGCAGATGACACTATCTTTTGTTTTTTCTAGTGTCAGTGCAGAAGAGTTGCAAAACCTTAAGTTTATCCTTTTGATTTTTTGGTGCATTTCAGGACTTAAGATCAATTTAGAAAAAAATATGTTAGGAATCAACACAAGTTGGGATCGGATCTTTAGATTGGTTTTGATGCTAAAGTGTAAATTTTCTAAGTGACCTTTAATCGATTAGGGTCTTCACTAGAGGGGAATCATAAGACTAGTGTCTTTTGGGACGTGGTCATAGACAAAATTTTAAAGAGATTGGATGGATGACAAAAATATTCTTTCTCTTAGGCAGAAGAATAACTTCAATATGGTCATGTTTGTCTCGCATCCCTAGTCATTTACTCTATTTGTTCAAGATCCCATTGTTAGTAGCAACAAGAATTGAGAAAATTCAAAGGGAAATTCTTTGATCAAGGTTTAGGGAGGGAAAGAGAGATCATCTTATGAGATAGAGTCAAGTGTGCAATCCTAAGGAAGAAGAAGGGTTGGAGTTTGAGAGGATATTTTTGAGGAATAGGGCCCTCTTAGGGAATTGACTTGGAAGGTTTCCTAGGGAAAGTACCACTTTTTTCGATAAGGTTATATTGAGCATTTATGGGACATTCCAACGGTTGGGATGCAAATATTCTAGTTAAGTGGTTGCATCCTTGCTCTTGGAAGGTCATTGCTCAAGTTTCCAAATTTTCTCTAGTCATACATGTTTATTGATGGGTAATAGAACAAAGATTCGTTATTTGGGAAGACTTGTGGTGGGATGGGGGTTGGTCAACCTTTGATTACTCAATTCTTAATCATTACAAAGTTACATTAGTTAGAAATTCTCCTATTTCATCTATCCTCCACTCCTATTCGTCTTTAACTTTTCTTGAAACCTCACTAAGTCAGAGATAGAGGACCTGGAAAGTCTCATGTCCATTCTCACTCTTGTGAACCTACTGCTGTCTTCCCTAGATGTGGGAGTTTGGTCATTATCATCTTCTGGCTTATTTACAATCAAATAGTTCTTCTTAGCCTTTTCTAGTCAATTAGCTCTAGTTTTTTTTTCTCTTCTACAAATTCATATGGAAATCAAAGCCTAATCAAAGGTTAAGGCATTTACTTGGTTAGTGGTCAATAAGAGGCTAAATGTAAATGACTCACTTTAGGTGAGAAGACCTTTCAAAGCCCTTAGTTTGGATCATTCTACTTTATGTATGAGAAGTGGAGAATCAATTAATCACCCTTTTCACATTGTTTGATGATTTTTGGGTTATGGCACAAGCTATTTAGACTAGTTTGATTGAATTGGGTTCCTCCTAGAAATATTAGTGACATGATGACTATTTCTTTTAGGGGTTTGCCTAACACTTTTAGAGGCAAAGTTCTATAACAAATCATTTGCTTTACGTTGATTTGGATGGTATGACGAGAAAGGAATGCAAGGATCTTTAAGGGCAAGTGGAGGACTTCAAATATATTTAATCTAATCTATTTCTATTCATCTTTTTGGGCCTCTACTACTACAACTTTCAAGGGGATTCCTCTCAATGTTATACAACTCGATTGGATTTTGATATGTAGTTCAAAAGGGTTAAGATAGCAAATAGAGGAGCAATAATAAGAGACTTTTTGTAGGAGTTGCACAAACTTCGAAGGAATGTCTAGTTGTTTTTCTTTATGTTGTCTCCTCTTATACCATTTTGATATCCATTGGAGTAGGTGTCTGATTTCTCCACCTCTGTTTTTTATCAGATTTTGTAAATCTAAAAAGGATTTCTTATCCTCCACTTGTACTTTTATACATTTTAATGAATATGTTTTGTTTTCTGATTAAAAAAAAAAAAAAAATCTATATGTTTGTAGGATTGTTTTTTGCTATTGGAAGGAAATTTTATATGGAATTTTTTTATGTTATTGTGGTCATTGAGTTATTAAAGTTTGTATTGTGGCTCTTCTGTTTATTGTATTTTTTTTTTTTTTTTTTACTTTCACTGTAAAGCCTTGAACTCTGGTTGTCATTCTTTTAGGCCTTATTTATGCATTGGCTCTCAGTTATAGAAAGCAATAACAATAATATAACAGAATGCACTAATTGTTTCCTGGGTTTAGGTCCTAGACATCAGGATTTCTTGTTAGATAGTTGTTTAGAGTTCCTAGAGAGCTGAGAGTTCATTTGATAGGTTTGATGAGGAACAGGGTTCCAAGAAGAACATGTGGTTACTTGGGGTGCAAACAACATGTGATGGACTTTTGAGTTATGATGCATGACTGATAATGAGCTACTGAAATTATTAAGAATGTCGAGGCAAATTTGTTGTTGAAAAATTGAATGATTTTAGGCTGACATGAAGCACATCTTCAATAAGATGAGATTGAGGTGCTGTGAATCTTAAGGTTGATGAAAACAAGATACTTGATGATTATTTTCTTTACTTAAAGCTGATAGCTTGCTGCTCATAGAATTAACTGAAGATGCTGAATTGAAGTTGGAGATGCTTCCACCTGCTCTACGAATGACCTTTCCTAAACAAATTGAGGCAAATATTGAAAGACCAAAAGAGATCCACGCATGCCTATCTAGATATTGAAAAAGCATACGACCATGTGAATTGGAGTTTTCTCTTTTGGTTGATGGAAATGATGGGCTTTGGAGCTAAGTGGATCAGCTGGATTCAGTGGTGTATTGGGACTGTCAGCTTCTCTGTTCTGATTAATGGTACTTCCTCAGGTTTTTTCAAAAGTTCTAGGGGTTTGAGACAGGGGGATCCCCTTTCCCCCTACTTGTTCGTGATTGTTATGGAGGCTCTTAGTTGCTTGCTGAAGAGAGCAAAGGAGGGGGGGTTTTTGTCGGGGTGGCATCTCAGTGGTAGAGGAGGGGGGGGAGTGGAGATCACTCATTTGCTGTTTGCGGATGACACCTTAGTTTTTTGTGAGCCTTCCACTGATCAGGTGTCCTATTTGAGTTGGCTCCTTATGTGGTTTGAAGCAATGTCAGGGTTGAAGGTGAATTTAGACAAAAGTGAAATCATTGCGGTGGGAAGAGTGGAGAACGTAGAGGAGGTGGCGCTTGAGTTTGGATGCAAGGTTAGCAGGCTTCCTTCTACTTATTTGGGTCTTCCCTTGGGGGCTCGTTTCAAGGAGGTGGCTACTTGGGACGGAGTTGAGGAAAGGTTGAGGAAGAGGCTTTCTTTTTGGAAAAGGCAGTATATCTCCAAGGGGGGCAGAATGACCTTGATCAGGAGCACTCTGTCCAGCATGCCTATCTATTGTATGTCCCTGTTTCAGATGCCAAGAAGCGTGAGGTTGAGATTGGAGCGTATCCAAAGGGATTTTCTGTGGGGTGGTGGGGCATTGGAAAGGAAGCCTCATTTAGTGGAATGGTCTATTATATGTTCAGATAAACGAAAGGGCGGTTTGGGTGTGAGGAGCTTGGCGTTGCTAAATAAGGCTCTCCTTTGTAAGTGGAGTTGGCGTTTTGCGGTGGAAAGGGAAGCTTTATGGAGGCAAGTCATAAGTGCAAAGTATGGGGAAGAAGAGGGCGGTTGGAGGTCTTGTGTTGTGAGAGGAAGTTTTGGGGTTGGGTTATGGAAAGCGATTAGGAGAGGGTGGGAAGCGGTAGGCAACAATTTGGCTTATGCTGTGGGAAATGGTAGGAGGATTAGATTCTGGGAGGATAAGTGGTGTGGTGATGATAAGTTGTATTCCCTTTTTCCTTCTCTATATGCTATATCCTTGGATAAGGAGGCTTGGGTAGCGGATGTATGGAGTCATTCTGGAGGGGGAGTGTGGGCTCCTAGGTTCTCTAGGAGTATTAATGATTGGGAGGTAATTGAGGTGGAGCGCCTTCTTTTGAGGTTGCAAGGGAGGAGAGTTTACAGTGATGTGGAAGATGAAGTAATTTGGACTAAGGCAAAGGACAAAAGATTCTCAGTTAAGTCTCTTTACAAGGACTTGGACCCGGAAAGACGTGAAGAATTTCCTGCAAATATCATTTGGAATTCTTTGGTGCCGCCGAGGGTAAGTTTTTTTGTTTGGGAGGCCACATGGAAAAAGTCCATAACATTGGATCGTCTTCAAAGAAGAGGGTTCTCCTTGGCTAATAGATGCTATTTGTGTTTGGTAGAGGAAGAATCCATTGATCACATACTCTTGCATTGTGGGCTGGCCAGATGTTTGTGGAGCTTTCTTTTCTCTCTATTTGGAGTTTCATGGGTGCTCCCCTATTCAATAAGAGAAGCGTTATTGGGGTGGCTAGGGCCTTGTGTGGGAAAGGAAAGGAGGAAAGTGTGGCGTGCAGCACCCTTGTGCCTCTTTTGGATTGTTTGGAAGGAAAGAAACAGTAGGGCTTTTGAGAATGTAGAGCATACGTTTCAGGGGTGTAAATCGGTTTTACTTTGTAATCTGTGGGCGTGGTCCAGGGGTCTTTTTGTTTCTGGTCCCACTTCAGTTGTAGATTTTGTTGATTGGATAGGCCATGGGTAAAGGTTTTTTTGTATACCTCCTGTATACTTAGGGGTGCTTCCTTGAAGTGCCTCTTTTCATTATTATATTGTCTCTTTATTCATCAAAATAAGATGGACACATGAGAATAATATGATGGGCATGGAGAGTTAATTGAAGGAGCTAAAAGAGGGAAGAGGAATGTGAAAATGAACTAACTTGCTTAGTGTACTTAAGAACTAATGGCATTTTCTATCCAAGCTTTAATGGGCTTATTTTAGCGTAATATTTTGTTGTTGACCAAGGAGTTTCATGTAAGGTACCATGAATAATCTTTATATGTTTTGATGCAGGGAAGTTATTCCCTTTTGGAGTAGGCACTATGTTGAGCTTGCATTGGATCAGTTGATTTTTGATTTATCTCAAAAAGAGATAGAAAAAAGTGGGAGTGAGAAGAGAGAGAGAAATAGAGCCGTGGGTTGTCCCACTAACTCATAGTATTTATATTGAAATTATTTTCTTTGCACAATTTTATAGTTTGTTTTCTTGTAAGTGACAGTATTAATTTGAAATGTACCAGAGCTTGTTTTATTGTTGCGACAACCATTTGTATGTGGTCTTTCCTCACTCAGTTCCTCAAAATGCGTCCTTATTGCTACTAGTTTTCTATATGTCAACTAATTTGGCTTCAACTCTGGCTTTGACATTATTTTATGGCTTGGTTGATTAAAACTTATGAGTAATATTAAATCCTGCTGGGTCTCATGCATTCTTTGTGTGCAGGACCGTGTTATGAGGGTCGTTTTGTTTATTTTATCTCTACAGGCTGATGTCTGTCGGCCTTTTCTCATCATTTCAACTTCCAGTGTCCTTCCTCTATGGGAAGCTGAATTCTCTCGTTTGGCATCATCAGTTAATGTTGTAGTTTATAGTGGAAACAAAGATATAAGGAGAAGTATAAGGACAATGGAATTTTATGAGGAAGGGGGTTGCATTATGTTTGAAGTGCTTTTGGCGCCTCCTGAAGTCGTTGTTGAGGTAATTTATTTCAAGAGATAAATTTATGTCTTCAACATAGCTGCAGATATTACAATTTTGTGTTGGTTGTCTTATTTATTTATTTGTTATTTTTTTAGTCCAAAGTTAACTGGTTTTTTCTTTCTGTCTCATTTCTTCACTCTTGTTATTGCTGTAAATGTATTCTACAATTAGTCACAACATCTGCTGAATCTAATAATGTCACTAGTATATGGTTTTAATTTGAAAACAAATCTGTACAGCATGTTTACACTCATACTTAAAGTGACTTGCTGCTGGTATGTTGTTAATCTCTTTACATAATTTTCTGCAGGATTTAGAAGTGTTAGAATGCCTGGGATGGGAAGCTGTCATAATTGATGAATGTCAACGCCCCAGAATTTCATCACATTTTGCAGAATATAGGATGCTTGTGGCTGATTTAAGGCTTCTTCTTTTCAGTGGTCAGATAAAGGCATGTTTCCTCATCTGCTTCAAATTAAATTCTGTTTTGTCACATATTTGCTTATGGAATTTTACTGGATTTTGCAGGAGAGTACATTGGAGTTTGTGAATCTGCTGTCATTTCTTGACTCTGGCAATGATGTAAATAGCAGCAATGTTTTGAAAACTGACTACAATGACAGTGTTAGTATATTAAAGGAGAGGTTGTCACAGTTTATTGCATATGATTGCAAGTCAGACTCTTCTAGATTTGTTGAGTATTGGGTTCCTATTCCATTATCTAATGTTCAACTTGAGCAATATTGTGGTACTCTACTTTCAAACACTATATCACTTTGCTCATGTTCAAAGAATGATCCTGTTGGGGCTCTCCGTGATGTTCTTATATCTACTCGAAAGGTTAGGCCCAACTGATGTTTCTTTCAGCTTACATTGAAGCGAACCTTATTCTATTTTACCCATGTGTTGGAGTGTCTAAAATTGTAGAAATTTTATTCCCCATAGGCTTTGCATCATTGAGATTGAATGTTGCTTGAAATCTATGGCCTACTCTCTTCATTTGTACTTTGTAATTTGATCAAGAAATTCCCTGAATGATTTAAAGTCAAAATAACAGCCCAATTAAATCTATCTACTCACACAGTTGGATAATCTTTTTCTACTTGTAGAAAGGAAACTTATCACTCAATTTTAAGGCAACATTCCTTCTTGCCTTTATGTTTAACATTTCTCTTATATCAGAATTAGCGCCTGGATTGACTTTTCTCTTTTATTAGAATAGTTACGTTTCAATTGTTTAATATTATTTACAACCTCTACTTGTGAAAGCACTGCATTGTAGGATGAGGATTGGTTGTGGGTGTTGGGTTGTTAGTGAGGACAAGATTGTCCAATAATACTTGTTTCTATGGAACTCAGTGTCTCTTTCCTAATTTCCTATTGTTACTGCAGGTTCTTGTTTATTTTGAGAACATGCTTATATGACATTTTTTTACAGTGCTGTGATCATCCTTACATCGTGGATTTGTCTCTGCAAAGCTTTCTAACTAAAGGTCTTCCAGAGATCGAGTACTTGGATGTTGGAATAAATGCAAGTGGCAAGCTTCAGCTTCTTGACAGAATGATTTCTGAGATAAAAAATCGAGGTTTAAGAGTGCTGATCCTTTTTCAGGTACATGATTTGATGATTTTGATTCGTCTTAATCTAATTTCAATGCACAATTGGTACTTCTAGAATTGCACTGCTTGTTTAAAGTTGTAGTGTATTGAAGCGGTTTATTTTGTGTGTTGATATCCACTTTTTTAACCATGTATTTTGATCTCAAGAACTGAATTTTGAGAACTGTTTAAAAAATGTTGCCAAGCAGACCCTAACATTTGGGAGAAGTCTGACAGCAATGGACATTGAAACCTCAGTTTTTTGGTGAAATCTTGTGACTAGGAGTTCAAGAGTGTGCAGGTATTCCTTAAGTGTATTTAGGAGGTAGTGGTGCTTAGGGATTGTGGGGATTAGTTGGTCTGAGGGCAAGGATGAGAAGTTTTCAGTTCAAACCTTCTGTTGCTCCATGGAGCTTAGCTTTAGAGGAGAAAAAAGAGAAGGAAAAGAGCAGGGGGTTGGGGTTTTGTTGTTTTCCAGCCATGAAAGCCTGGGCTCCTGTGCATCCATGAAAGTGGGCTTTTTTGCTCGAGAGGTTATTTGGGAAAAGATTTTGACCAACAACAAACTTCGCAGGAGAACGTGGCCTTTAGCTAATTAGGATTGTTTATGAAAGAGCAAGGAAAAATAATCCAATCATATTCAAATCCACCATGGTTTTTCTTTTTTTGATAAGTAAAGGAGTATTGTATTAAAAAAAGGTATACATGATGTATGCATATACAAAAATCAATAGGGGTGAGAACATAAAAAACGACCGCACCCTATGGGGAGCCTAACCAACCCACAAAATCTATCAAAGAAGTAACACTATCCCCCATGTACACTCCAACCCAATCCCAAAAGATATACAAAAAAGAACTTTTGATTGTTTGATATGAGCTTTCTCTGTCCTCAAAGGCTCTCCTATTCCTTTCCTTCCAAATAGACCAAAAAATGCAAAGTGGGGCAACTTTCCAAGCCTTTTTCTTCTTTTTGCCAACTGAGCAACTATTCCAACTTAAGAGCACCCTTCTGACAAATGAATGCATCACCCACTGTACATGAAATAGAGCAAAAACTAATTGCCACAATAAGCTTGCTTTCAGACAGTGCAACAAAATATGAACTCTCATTTCCTCTGCAACCTTTCACATGTAGCATTTATTTGGCATCCTCCATCCCCTCCTTCTAAGTTGGTCATGTGTCAATATCTTAGCCCAAGTTGCCTCCCTAGCAAAAAAGTTAGCTCTTATAGGGGCCCAAGAGTTCCACACTGTACTGTGCTGGAAAGACTCCGCTCTCCTACTTGCCAGAGAGAAGTAATAAGACTGAATTGAAAAAACTCCATTCTTGTGGCATCTATTATTCTCAACCTTTAGCACCTCATGGGTGTTCCATGATTGGTGAAGGTGAGTCTTAATGGGGTGGCATGGGAGTTTTATAGGGAAGAATAGGAGGAAGGTTTGAAGGCCAAACTTGTTATGCTTCTGTGGGACCATTTGACAGGAGCAAAATTGTAGACCTCTGCAGGCCTAGAGTGCTATGATCAATCTCTAAAAGATTCTTTTATCTTTTCCATTTTCCTTTAGTGAGTTTTTCGCTGACATTCTTATGACCTTGTTAGATTTCATTAATTATCGGGGAATCTTGCTAGGGTTGTGATGTTTTAGTTTTCCTTTTTTTTTTTCTTTTTTTGTACTCCCTGAATGCTTGGGGTGCAGCCCCAAAGTTATTCTCACTATCACATTATTTCAAATGGTGAAATCGCCATATCATGCTTGTGTTCCCATAAACTGTTTCCTCAGAATCCACTGATGAAGAATTAGCTAAAAAGAACAAAAGGATTTTCATTTTTATAACTGAGCATCTAGCTTATTTTATTTCCTAAAGAATTTCTCCCTTAACTATCAGCTGGAAAATACATCTCAAAAATGAGTTGTGTGCATGTGGACATGTTTGGGACATAGCTCTGACATGTTTTGGGTATACTCTGGATGACTTTTAAATGCATGGACATGGTTGGACATGCGATGATCATCACTTACTTAGAACAACCTTTTATAATATATATATTTATATAGAGGGTAATAAGGGTTTCTTCAATAAAATTATTGGAAGAAAAAGGATTGCTTGGGTTCCTCCTAGGAGTGCTGTTGATTTGGAGATAGTTGCCTTAAGACTTTGGAAGGGATGCCAAGAGTACAGTCCTAGGAGTGCAGTTGATTTTGCAGTAATTGCCTCAGGTTTTGGAAGGAATGCTGAGAGTAGGGTCCTTTGGCAGGTGTCTGTAATCATTCTTCTCTATTACCCACATTATGATTTGATGTTTTCTCCCCATTTTGAAGGATAGTATATCCTTCTTGTACTGTTTTATTTTATCTTATTTTATAATTTCATTTTTTATTTTTTTTATAGATAATAACAGATGTGTATTTGAAGTGGCAAAAATGGGTGGACCTGGTACCCAGGGAAGTACGTGCAGGACCACTAAGTGTGGTTAAAATGAAAACAACAATAAAAAGGTAAAAATGAAAACTGGCATTCAAACCTCACAAAAGACCACTCTCTCCAACTTTAACATATCAACAAAATAAAAATGAAATATACTTTTCTAAATGCATCCAAAGACCACATGAATCAAGACTAGAGAAACATATCTTTGATCTTTCAAATGAAGAGCTCTACCGTATCAAAGCTCTTTCATTCCAGTCCTTTTATACACATAAAAATCCACACAAAGTGCTGTCCTCAAAGCTTTCATTTTCTTTCCTACAAGATTTCACCATACCAAAGAACTTTGAATAGCTTGACATAACCCAAAATATCCAGAACTGAGAAAGGACTAAAGCCCAAAGGTGTATGCCTCGCTACCTCTAGCAAGGTTCAAAAATTTCAGCCAAGATCATTACAACTCGGCCGAGTTGTATCCGCCTGGGCCATGCCCAGTACTGGACCAGTACTCGAGTCAAAATTGGTGGAGAAAATAAAAAAACCACCAAATGAAGAAATTTGGAAGGACAATTTGGAGCCTCGGTCTCAATTTGTATCTTCATCCTTCAAATCTAAACTTTTGCATCTTGTATGGCTGATTTATCTTCGATTTAATGCCTTCAAACCTCCAACTCCGGCTTCGAGATGATGTGAGAAGTTTTTGTTGGGATGTGAAATGGGTATTTTCCAGATAAATTAGTATGTTAGCAGAGAAATGGGTATAATGGGGAGATGTCGTGAGAAGCAAAGAAGATGAAAGGGTATTTTACAAAAATGGGTCTCTTACAGAGAGATGGAAGAGAGTATTTTGCAGGGAAATAGGTTTGTTGCAGTCTTGTAGAGAGATGAGAGTGAGCTTTGTGAAAATGGGTGTGTTCTAGAGTTGTGGGAGAGAGGACCAAAATGGGAGAGAGGTGCTTTTGATAGGATATTATACTTATGATTATAAATATTTAAATTGAATATAAATATCAGTATAAAAATTTAAAATTAATGTATAGAATCACTAAATATGTATATATATATTTAAAATTTATTTATTCAAATGAAAATAAAATTAATAAAAAATCTTGTTGTTTTTTCATAATAGTTTTATTTAAAATATATTTGATTGGAAAAATGATATTTATATTTTTAAAAGTGATTCATGGTTTTTTTTATGGTTGAAAATATTTTTTAAAATTTTTAATTATTTAATTCAAACATATTTATTATAAAAATATATATATATATATATATATATATATATATATATATATATATATATTTTATCTAATATTTAATACAGGATAATAAATAAATAAAATTAAAATCTATTCCATAATGCTCTCTATGTATATTTATTAAATTTTTTTAGTCTATTTGATTGTATTTATTTTTGTGATAATTTAAATAATTCTGTTAAAAATTTTAGAATTCTTAAATTAATATATTTTGCGTATCATCTAATACCAATCTAAGATACCAAGACCAATATGCTTCAAGACCTTCCGAGTCAATAATCGATACCGCGACTTTGAGCCATGACCTCTAGTAGAGAATATTGTGATATACCAATTCCTTCTCTGTTTTGTATAAACACTACCAATTCCCAAACTACTCCTTATGCACGGGAAAAGGAAAAATGGAAAAAAAGAAAAAAAGAAAAATCTAACCTTAGGGGTTGCACAAGAAGCCTACACAATTAAAACAGGAAACCCCATCAGGAGTAAAGACTAAAGTGCTTCAAAGAAAGACCAAAAACCCTTATTTTACAGGTTCCAAACAGGTTTATTTCTCTTCTCAAAACTATCTTTGTGTAAACAAGTGTCTGAAAAGTCTCCACCCTGTCTAGTTCCTAATCCTGAAACCTCCTGATGAAAAACCAGATTCTAACGACTAGTGTTATCTTCCTTGCACCAGCAATCAGCTAGCCTGGCTTTCTTATAACTGCTAGGGCAAAAAGCATTGCAAACATTTTGTTTGAACTCTGCTTCCACTCTGTTCATCAAGCCAAAACCTAGTCCTCCTTCCATCTTTCATCCTCCGTAGGCAGCAAAGTGGAACATTTCAAAACTGTGGCCAATAGGACTTATTCATATCGCTTGAACACTACCCTCCTCCCATGTCCCCAATTCTTTTCCATCACTGCACTTTCTTCCAATGCCTATCCCTTTCTCCCATAGGCCTCCATAACCACTTACTTGATACTGCTCTTTTAAGGATTGCTAAGTTTCCAATCTCTAAACCACTTGCCCTTTTAGAAGAGCACACTAATGACCAATTAATCCAAAAAGATAAATGACCTTGCTCACATCCATCTTATAAAAAATCTCTTTGTAGCTTCTCTAATCTCAAATGAATCAAAGTCTAAAATCACAAGTACTGACCACAAAGTAGACTGGCACACCAAATGAATCAAAGTCTAAAATCACAAGAACTGACCACAAAGTAGACTGGCACACATGAAGGGTGTTGTGAATTAGAGTGACCACACCCACCACCCCCCTCTTCCAATAAATATTGCTTCTTCCAAGATGCTAACGTTCTGCAAACTGCTGAATTAAAAGGTACACTAAAGGATAGACCTAAGTGGGAAGAAGGCAACTTAACCACTTTATATTCCAGTAGAGGGTATGGTCTTAATATGTTCTAGCTTCCCCATAGGAATGTTCTTGTTCTTTTTACAAATAACCCCAAGCCTTGAAATAGGTTCAAAATAAAGAGACACATCTAAGGTATGATATGTGCTCCATTCCCCCTACGATAAACAAAAGTATCATCAGGTGAACAGAAAACAGCATATCTCTGTGCCAAAACCTTCCTTTCTGCCAGTTTAAAACCATGGACAGACACATTCCATGGGCCTAGTTAATATAGTGCTCAAAGATTCCATCATGATCACTGACAAATTAGGAGATAATAAATCACTCTGCCACAAACCTCTGGCTCTAAATGAACCTTGTAAAAACTCCATTAACCCAAACTGAGAAATAAACAGTAAATACAAAATTTAATCCAATCTGTCCACTTTAACTTGAAATCCATTTTTTTTTCCCTGGAGAGTAAGAGGAGCTTGCAATTCACATTGTCATAGGCTTTTTTCTACAATCCCAATTTGCATGCAATACCTGCCTTGGAACTTTTCAATCTAGAATCAATCTCTTCATTAGTTATCAGAACTTGCTTGAAGAATTTTCCTGACATAAATGAATTATGAGAATCTGTTACCACTTTAATCGTTCACTTTCTTCAATTTATAAGCAAGCACATTGCCTAACAACTTGTACAGATCCCCCACTAAACTAATGGGTCTAAAATTCTTAATATAATTTTCTCCATTTTTCTATGGAATAAGAACCAAAGAAAAAAAAGTACCTTTAAGACTTAACTTAAGAAACCCTATGCATCAAACTGTCAAAAAAGTCATCACAGTTTTCTTAAAAGATCTCCAATTGTGTTGCCAAAAGTATAAAATAAAATTTGTCTAAACCAGGACCTTTGCCCCCCTTTGGCATGCAAGGCTCTTAGAACTCATCTTCATTGAAGATCATCTCAAGGTTGCCACTGTCCTTCTCACCAATAAAACTTCTTCCCATTGAGACAAGGTCCCCAAATCCAAATATAAATTCTGGAGAAGGACTTTACTCCTAATCTTATAGCATTTGTATCTCTTAACCATGCCATGTCAACTTTAAGCTTGTCCAAAGTTGCCTCTTTTCATGCCTTCCTTCAGCCACAATGCCCTGAAGTTTGGCCTCCAACTTGTTTAAGAGATCTTGTACCATTATACTCATTTTCTATGAACTAAAATTGTGTTTCATACATTCAAAAAGAAACAAAGAGAGAGAGAGAGAGAGAGAGAGAGAGAGAGAGAGAGAGAGAGAGAGAGAGAGAAAATGAAAGAAAAAGAAGAAAAATAAGAAAGAAAATAACTGGGACTTTTTTTCATTCCATAGCTATTTGTGTAGGAGGAATATTTGGGTTTGCATTTTTATGCAAACGCCTGCCTTTTTTTGAAAATCTTTTCCATTTCCTTTTCCTTTTCTTCTTTCTCATTTCTGTGTTTTCCCCATCATTCCCTTCATTCAAGTTCTCACTCTCCTTTGGACATCTTAGCACTCCCAAGTCTTCAAAACCTTCTGCAACCATTGCATGCATTCACTTAAAATACGGTAGAGAGGAACAGGAGCAATTTTATAGAGGGGGGAGGAGCAGGGGAACAGCAAACTGAGAGATTGACTAACCAACAGCTTCTGTGCCATTTTTGGCCTCAATAGCTGGTGTCAGAAAACTGATGGAACACTACTACCATGAAAATTCCGTGCTTTCTTTGCTTTCATTTTTCTTTTCTGAATCCTTTTCAATGAGACAGTTTCTTGGCTATGACTGACCCTTCTATCTTACACCACTGCTCTTTTTCTGGAATCTGACACCTTGTCGCACTTTGTGGTTGGTGAAATCTGCATCACAACCATTGTTAGCAGCTGCCTCTTCCTTCACTCTCTCATTCACTTGCTGCTAATGCTGCATTGGATGCTCAGATTCTGACATCTTGAATTTAAGCTTTGAAAAATTTTAAAAGTAGATCAATGGACAAGGGTAAAGATTCTACACTAGAACTCCTCTTTTGTGAATAGTTGGGCCTGAAGGCATGATTCTGTTATTTTTGAAGCGTATGTTTTGGTTAGTTGTGAAGGGTTAGCTACTAAATTTTTCCCTGGGTCCATGTCAATGATTTAAAGACTGTTCATTTAAGATGGTTATTTCCTTTTTAGATCCATCTTTGGCCATGATAGCTTTAACTTGGGTAATCCTGTTTGTGGAAATTTAGAACTGAATGAAATAATTCTGTGAAAATGACATATTTATTATCTGCCTCACGACCCATGAATATGTATTTCTTGGGACAGAGAGGGAGGGAGGTAGATTTGGTTTCTTTTCCTTCTTTTTGTGTGTGTGGGACTCCATTTTTCTTAGTTATTACTATTTGTTCTCATCTAAATGTTCTTGATATAACAGTCAATTGGTGGTTCTGGAAGGGATTCCATTGGAGATATTTTAGATGATTTTCTACGTCAAAGATTTGGGCAAGATTCTTATGAACGAGTTGATGGAGGTGGAGTCCCATCCAGGAAGCAAGCTGCTCTGAACAAGTTTAACAACAAAGAGAGTGGGAGATTTGTGTTTTTATTAGAAATCCGCGCTTGTCTTTCAAGCATCAAACTTTCATCAGTGGACACTATTATTATATTTGACAGTGACTGGAACCCAGTGAATGATTTAAGAGCCCTAAACAAGATCACTATTGATTCACAGTTTGAAAAAATAAAACTTTTTCGTTTATATTCACCTTTTACTGTGGAAGAAAAAAGTCTAATCCTTGCAAAGCATGATATGGCTCTTGATAGCAATTTACAGAACATAAGCAGGAGTACTAGTCACATGCTACTCATGTGGGGTGCATCGTATCTGTTCAACAAACTGGAAAAGTTTCATGGCAGTGATGCTCCAGACTCCAGAACGGACACTTCCTCTGAGCAATCACTTTTAAAAGGTGTAATGCAGGAGTTGTTGATCCTTCTTCCTCATAATGGTGCAAATATTGATTTGAGCAACTCCTCTATCATTATAAAAGTTAAACAGAATGAAATATCTTACTGTAAGAATGTAACATTGCATGGTGAGCTGGAAATTCAGTCAACAGATAAAGTGCCACCTCATGTTTTTTGGACAAAACTATTGGAGGGAAGATATCCTCAGTGGAAATATTCATCTGGGCCATCTCAAAGGAACAGGAAAAGAGTTCAGTATTTTGATGAGTCCTCAAAGAGATCAGAACATGAAAGTGATGAGGTTGTAAAGAAGCGCAGGAAGGTGGATAAAGGAAAATTGGTTACTGGAGACAAGGAAGGTAAATGGTAGCTATGGCTAATACTTTCAATTTGTAATCAGACTACATTTTCTACCAGAAGACCTTTTCTAGATACCTAAACTATAACATTCTGAAGGTAGCACTTATTTCTGCAGGAGCTTCTGGAATCTCAGCCAATAATGAATCTCAATCCTTGTCCAGGCCAACTGCTTGTACGCATGATGCACTTCATGCAAACCGTGCTTCCACCTCTCCTCCTTTGGTTAGTGACATCTCAGAGGCATCATCTGAAATTCACACAATTGAGTTTGAGGGAAGAAGAAAACTGCGTGATGCACAGAAGAGTCTCCATCTTGTTTTGGAGACAGATATATCAAAACTTTGTGATATTCTACAACTTTCAGTATGCCTTTCTTTCCCAATTAACTTCAGGATGTTATTGCAAAATCCAGTTTTATTCATGTTGCCGTGGTTCTTCTCTTTTGAAGTTCTCTGTCATAGTTTACTAGAACTGCTTTTTGTCGTTTAAACACTGATTTTTTGGAGTTGACAATTCACTGGGATGGATACTTCTCACTTTTTTTTTTGGTCATAGAGTCATAATTTGCAACAGGATTTTGAAGTAGTCGGTTGATTTATATTTTACATTTTATATTTTTCCTTTACTTTTTCTTTGGTATGTAAACACCTGCCTTTTGGTTCAGGGGCAAAAATAACATTTATCAGTTGACTTCATGGATATTCAACATGTATGTTCTGATGATTTAATTCACTCGCAGATTGCAATCTATCACTCTCTGACTGGTTGCATTTGACCGTAAATGCAGGAGGACGTCAAGGGTATGGTTGGGAGGTTACTTGAATATGTAATGAATAATCATCATGTCAACAGGGAACCAGCATCCATATTACAGGCTTTTCAGATATCTCTGGTGAGAACCTCCTTCTTCTTATTTATGTTGCTGTTCCATCATTAGTTATTTGTGATAATATCTTCATTTTCTGAATGAGAGGCATGACATTAGTCATTCTGGTAGTGTGAATGGAAAAGTAAAAGAAAAATTCTGAAAGTATGCTTTTATTCCTTATATTAGACAAAAAGTCATCTTTGACCCTTTGTTTCCAAGTTTTTCATATCCAAAAAAATCACTTCCATTCAAGAAACCATTGAAACTAAATTTCTATCCAATAAAACTCAATCCTTAAATTTCTGATAATGTCTGTCTAAAATAGGATTTATTGGGACTGAATTCCCATTCGAAGCATAATGAAGACCCCCTTTTGTCTTTTAACTCTAAAACTAAAATAGACTGTACCTAGACTCTAGGTGATGTCCAATTTGATAAAATAAGCTAGACCTCTACATGTTTGTATTTCTACTCCTAGAACTTGGTTGTTTTGAGCTTCTTTGCAAGCAAGGAAGAAAATATGGAGACTACAGCAGATCAACTGAAGGTGGGAGCATTTGTTCTTGATGAAGGCCAATGATTTCCTGTAGTTCTATGTCCTTTTAGACTGATACATTTCATGCAAATGAACAAGCAAAGGATTTCCATACTTGGATATACAGAAGTTCCGAGCTCTAGCTTTGGAAATGCCTTTTCTAAGCTGCCCACCTCTTTGCTACTCTCATTGATTCTCTCATAAGATGATCATACATGCAAGTCAAGCTCACAAGCAGTTGTGGAACATCTTCCCTCATCTCTGCTGGTGTGTAATGCCAATCAAGGTATCAAAAGATCTGTCAAGATGGCGTATCATAATCATTCAGTAGTGGACCAGCCCTAGCAGCAAAAGCAGTTCAGCCAGAACAGCTGCAGGTGGCGCACTCAATCAGCAAAGGAAGAACACATGACAAAAGCGCTCCAAACAAAGGGGCGCTCAAATGAACTTATGTGGATCCTTTTCATGGAAATTGCCTCTAAAGGTTTTAGCACTCTAATCTTTATATAAATTAATTTGGGTCCTCAGAAAATACACCCTACTCTCTGGTATATCCTAGAAACCAACAAAACCCTGTTGTATCAGGAAAGAAAAAGTACAAAAACACCAGATTATGAGTTTCATTTAGTAGATCAAATATACAGAAAATGGGGGTAATATGATGATTTTGGCCAGTTGGTTTTATTCTTTAAATGGGGAACATTTTCGTAATACTTCTAATGGTAAAACTCATCTACCTTAAGTTATTTACCACATGAAACCCATCTGGTAGAGGATTCTGATCTCCCTTCGCCCCTTTCCCTCCTTTTCTAATGCAAAGTTACAAGATTTTATTGCCTTGTCACTATAGGAAAGGGCTCATTGAATAATGCCCTACAGAAATAGGTTTGACTGAGAGATTGGATTTCCTTGGACAACCTGATTTTTGCCCTTAGAGCTTTACTTGATAGGATGAAGTTCTCCACAGCAGCTCAGAAATCCTGCCAAAGCAGTGGCAGACTCCTGTATCCTGTTGGCATTTTAGTCATTCAGACCTAACAATTCAAGAAAGGGCCTTGATGTTGAGTACAAGTCTTATTTAGATGCAGATTAACCAAAGTTCAGGAATCAAGCTTATTTTCATTGGAGCTTCCTTTTATGGGTCTTTGAATATGCAAATATATTTGTGGGTTTCATAGATTAAATAGAGGCAGGGAGTTTGTTTTTTTGTAAGTTTAATAGTCATGATTATATTATGTCCAATGATTGTGATTATATTATTTTGAGCTTCCCCTGGCATTGCCTTTGGTCAAACTTTAGTAATCATCACTGATCTAGCTTCTTATTTGAATGAAGACAAAAAACAAAAATGGAAATTAGCCCATTATCTTTTTTGGTTTAGGCTTTTATTGTGAAAAGAGATCCAATTCCCTCTATATCTTTTGCAATTGCTCCTTGGTCTAGGGTTTACATGCCGGCTCTGAATTTTATGGATTGACCTGCCATTGCATAATGCTTTTTTTTTTTCTGTAAATTCAAGATAAAGATGATTTTTGCTTAGCCCACCCCCAGCTCTCAATGTGAAGTCTTTGATTCTCTACTACTTTCTCTAATGCTAGCTCTCAATTGATATCGTCTAGTCAAAAAACAAATGAAACTTTAATGGTTCCTCGAATCCATAAGGTAAATAAATGTGTCATGGCCCCTTTGAAGGCCTAGTGTAGTGCCCAAAAAGAGTTAGACCAAAAAGATTTCTAACTTTAGACCTATTAGCTTGACCACAAGTTTGTATAAGGTCATAGCCTAAGTATTATCGAGGTGGTTATGAGGTGTCCTTCATGAAACCATCCATGCTACACAAGGAGCTTTTGTTTAGGGGAGGCAAATATTGGACACGGTGTTGGTAGCCAATGAAATAGATGAAAAAAGACACTCAAGAGAGGAAGAGGTAGTTTCAAAATTGATTTCGAAATGGCTTATGATCATGTGGATTGGGTTTTCTAAACCATAAGAAAGGGGTTTAGTTCTGGATTGAGGACTTGGATGAGAGGTTGTTTGTCATTGGTAACTTTTGCAATCCTAGTGAACAAAAATGCCAAAGGTTGGGTCAAAGCATCTAGAGGACTAAAACAAGGAGAGCTGCTATCCCCTTTTCTCTTTACTATTGTGGCTAATGTGTTAAGTAGGATGATATTGAGAGCTAAGGAGAGTAGGTTGTTGGATGACTTCATTGTAGGAAGGAGTAGAAGTAGAGTGTCTCATATGCAATTTGTAAATGACACCATCTTTTCTAGAGCCTGTTCGAAATAATTGCAAACTCTTAAAATTATTTTGTTAGTGTTTGGGCAGATTTTTGGACTTACGGTCAATCTTAACAAGAGCACCCTCTCTGGCATCATTGTTGATCAAGTTTAGTTCACTAGATTGACATTATTGCTTGATTGTAAGGCTTCTAACTAGCCTCTTCCTTATCCTGATCTCCCATTGGGAGGAGGAAGTGGTTTTTGGGATTCGGCGGTTGAGAGAATTTTGCGAAGTTTAGATGAGTGGAAAAAAACCTATTTGTCATTCAGTGAAAGGATAACTTTTATTTAATCATGCATGTTCCATTTTCCTAATTATTTTCTCTCCTTGTTCAAGATCCTCTCTTTAGTGGCCAGAAATTTTGAAAAATTACAAAGGGATTTCCTTTGGTCAGGAGCTAAGGAGAGCAAGAGAAACTATCTTTTTAGTTAGAATTTAGTGCGTAAGTCTAAGGCAGAAAAGGGTATGGGGTTTGGGAAGATCTCCCTAAGAAATCGTTCTATATTAGGGAAATGGTTGTGGAGGTTTCCTAGGAAAAGTTTTGCTTAGTGGTATCAAATTATTCTAAGCATTTCTAGGACACATACTAATGGGTGGGATGCTAACACCATAGTTTGGTGGTCACATTATTGCCCATGGAAGGCCATTGCATAGGTCTTTCAGAATTTTACTAGGTACACTTGGTTTGTGGTGGGAGATGAGGCAAGAATCTATTTTTGGGAAGATTAGATGGGGGGGGGGGGGTCAACCTATGGGTTCTCAATTCCCAATTATATTCAAAATCGTCACAATTAAAAGCTTTCCTATTTCATCAATCCTTGGGTCTTCTTATTCATTCTCTTGGAACTTTAACTTCCTTTGTAACCTCTCTGATTTTGATATAGAAGATCTAGAAAGACTAATGTCCTCTCTTACTTGTTTGCACTTATCTCCATTTACTCCAAATGTGAGAGCTTGGTTTTTATCTTCTTCAAGTTTATTTATAGTAAAATCATTTTTTGTAGCCTTGTCAAATCATTCTGACCTAGTTCATTTCCTCCTTATTAATTATGTTTGGAAATCTCAAGTCCCTCTTAAGGTCAAGTACTTTGTTTGGTTAGTGGCACATAAGAAGGTAAACACTAATGACATGCTATAGTTGAAAAGATCATACAAAGCCCTTAGTCCTGATGTTTATATGTTGTGTATGGAGCATGGTGAATTGGTAGATCATCTTTTTTTATATTGTTTATTGACTTTAGGGTTGTGGCACAGATTATTTAGATTGGCTAAGTTGGATTGGGTTCCTCTTAAGAGTATTTGTAACATAATGACCATTGCATATAAGGGATTGGGGAGCTCTAGTAGAGACTTGGTACTGTGACAAATTGCTTGTTTAGCTTTGATCTATTGTATGGCCGGAAAGAAATGCTTAGATTTTTTAGGATAAGGCGAGGACTTCAGTGATTCTTTGGGATACCATTCATTTCCTTACTTTCTTTTGAGCCTCTTGCATCATGGTTTTTAAGGGCATTCCCCTTAATGTGGTTCAATTTGATTGGTTGTTGGTGTGTAGGTCTAAAGTTGTGGGTTAGCAAGTAGAAGTTGTTTTGTGTACTTTCCATATGGTGTATAGGTTTACTTAGTATGTTGGAGGTTCCAATTGTTTCATTCTTTATTTTTGGAAGGATTTCTCATCCTTCTTTTGTACTTTTTAAATCCTTATTTACTATATTACATTATTGTTTCTCATTAAAAGAAAAAAAAAGGGATCATAGCATCTAACTTTCAAGATTTTATTTTATGATAGGAAAAAAATTGGTCTTCTTATATAAAATCATATACAAACACATCATATACAAACATGTATACATCTAAACTATATATTTTTATTGCTACACAAGCATATAGAGCTTAACTCTAGATAACTAAAGTGCTCATGACGCAGGACATATAAACCTCATGTGGGATAGCATTTTGCATAGCTTTTAGCTAGAAGTAGAAATGGCTTGTATAGAGCCAGTTTTAGCAACTATGAACATCAAGCTAGTCAATACAATGAGAATGCCATCCAAAAGGGCAATAGTAGGGTACATTCTATGCATAAGGTTTATTTTAGGAAAAAGTATAGACCTTTTCCTAAGTTTTTAGTGATTCTTAGGATTTGATGTTGTTGTTATTGGGCATTTTAGTGGTCACATGAAGATCATTAGTTGGAATATTGGAGGGTTGGGTTCTAGAAAGGAAAGAATGGTCCTTAAAGGTTTTGTTTACTATGAAACCCCAAATATTGTGATGCTTCAAGAAACAAAGAAGGAGACATGTGATAGGAGGTTTGTGGGCAGTGTGTGGAAAGTTAGAAATAAGGAGCAGGCGATTCTTCCAGCTTGTGGGGCATTGGGAGGGGTTGTGATAATATGGGGCTCAAACAAGTTTAGTTGTTCAGAGTTGGTTTTAGGATCTTTTTCGGTAACAATTAGGTCGGTTTCAAATGAAGAGGGGATTTTTTGGCTCAACTTAGTTTATGGTCCTAATAATTCCAATCTAAGGAAGGATTTTTGGATGAAGCTTCAGGACCTTTTTGGACTAATGTTTTCTAAATGACATGTAAGGGGGTGGGGGTTGGTGGTTTAATGTCATAAGAAGAATTTCGAAAAAGTTGGGTGTCTCCAGATTAACCCCTATCATGAGGGTTTTTTTGTGAATTCATAAGAGAAAGTGAAGTAATCAACCCTCCCTTTGAAAACTTGCCTTTCACTTGGTCAAACATGCAAGATTTCCCTTTCTGCAAGAGATGGGATAGATTTTTATACTTAAAATGAGTGGGAGCAAAGTTTCTCTCAAAGCCTTTAAGAAGCACTTCATTGAGATTTCAAGAAAAGATTTATTTTTTTTAGTGGCATGAGTGCTAGGTTGTAGGATCGGAAGGTCATAAATTCATGAAGAAGCTACTATTTGTTAAATCTAAAATGAAAGAATGGAATAAGGTGCCTTTTGGAGATGTAAAAGAGAAAAAAAGAGAACATTCTTACAGACACTGAAAATTGATGCTAGTAAGTAGGAAGAGAATCTGATCGTTGAACTTTCAATAGTGAGGGCCCTAAGGAAGGGGGAATTGGAAGAGTTACTGTTAAAGGAAGTGATATGTTGGAGGCAAAAATATAGGGGTCTAAGTATTTTCATAGGATGGCCAACTGTAGGCGAAAAAAGAAATTCATCAAGTCAGTGCTTGAAGAGGAGGTAACTCTAGACAATATTGAAAACTGTTGAATATAATGAATTTATAGTGTACAATCTTTCCTTTTTTTAATATAGGTCACATGTATGGTAGTTAGGACTCCTAGCCTTGTATATATATATTTTCTCAATTGTAAGTAGACACTACATGAATGAGAATCAAGGTTTTCTTCTCTCTCTCTCTTAACATGGTATCAGAGCCAAGGGAGAAAACCTAATTCTTTCCAGTTTCCCTGTGTTATCAATTCCGGGAAACCTTCCTGTGACCGTGTTTCATTCCGGTCACCTTCCCCAGACCCCAAAGCTTTTCAATCGGTCGAATCGTCGTCAGAAAACATTTACCACCGGCGACTTTTCCGGCGACGTCTTTTTCCGACACCGCAAGGAGCGCTTGGGGGAGATCTCCAATTTTTCCCAAAGCATCGGAGCAAGAAAACCACCCACGCAATGGCCACGCGCATTTTTTCGGCCGGCAACTGCATCTCACGCGCCGGCGCGTGAGCCACTTTCCGGCTACGCGCTTCCTCCTCCAGCCTCGCCTGACGCCGAATAGCCACCCTTTATACCTGTTTCTACCATCCGAGCCTTGCACGTGCCTCTTTTGGGGTTCTTTTGCCTCCGTCGGCCCTCCGAACAGTTTTTCCGGCGTCCTTCGGCTATTTTTTCTCAACCCCAATCCCTGCACGTGCCTTGGGAAGTGTTCTTCTACCTTTCCGGTGGTGCCACGGTTGTTTTTCTTTTCTATTTGGTCTCTCACACGGGCGATTCTTCGGTTTTTCCTTCTTCAGCCGCATCTGAAGCCGTATTAGGGCTCTCTTCGATCCAAATATACTTCATTCTCCAAATAAGTGGATATGGCTACTAAAACTTTCATTTTTTCCTCTGTCATATCTGGATCTCCTATGATTACTTCGGAGAAATTGGTTGGCAGTGAAAATTATCTTTCTTGGTCTGCCTCTGTTGAACTTTGGTTTATAGGACAAGGATATGAGGATCACTTGGTTACACAGGAGGCAGATATCCCTGAGGTTGAGCGCGTACAGTGGAGAAAGATAGATGCCTAGTTATGTAGTGTATTATGGCAATCAGTTGATCCCAAGATCCTTCTTCATCTTCAGGCCTACAAAATTTGTTTTAAATTTTGGACTCAGGCCAAAGGATTATACACGAATGATATCCAGCGTCTTTATAAGGTGGCTTCTGCTATTGTCCATATCAGCCAACAGGACTTGGATCTATCTACTTATATTGGCCAGATTGCCTTTCTTAAGGAGGAGTTCTTGACTGTGATGCCTCTTACTCCTGATGTTGGGGCTCAACAAACACAGCTTGATAAGTTCTCCATGGCTGCTATGTGTTCTTGGCCTCTTTATTAGTTGGATATTAAAAATGCCTTCCTTCATGGTGATCTTGCCGAGGAAGTTTATATGGAGCAACCTCCTGGTTTTGTTGCTCAGGGGGAGTCTAGTTTAGTGTGCAGGTTACGCCGTTCTCTATATGGCTTGAAACAATCTTCTCGAGCATGGTTTGACCATTTTAGTTCTGTTGTTTAAGAGTTTGGCATGCTTCGCAGTACAGCAGACCATTCAGTTTTCTATCATCATAACTCCTTGGGGCAGTGTATTTATCTGGTTGTTTATGTGGACGACATCGTCATTACAGGTAGTGATCAGGATGGTATTCAGAAACTAAAGCAACATCTTTTTACTCACTTTCAGACCAAAGACTTGGGGAAACTCAAGTGTTTCTTGGGAATTGAGATAGCTTAATCCAGTTCCGATGTGGTCCTTTCCCAAAGGAAGTATGCTTTAGACATCCTGGAAGAAACTGGTATGTTAGACTGTAAACCGATAGACACACCTATGGATCCGAATGTCAAACTTGTACCAGGACAGGGGGAGCCTTTAGGAGACCCTGGGAGATATCAACGGCTCGTAGGTAAATTGAACTATCTCACCATTACTCGTCCAGACATTTCTTTTCCTGTGAGTATTGTTAGTCAATTCCTACAGTCACCATGTGATAGCCATTGGGATGCCGTAATCCGCATTCTTTGATATATCAAAAGTACATCAGGCCAAGGTGTGTTGTACGAGAACAGAGGTCATACTCAGGTTGTTGGTTACACAGATGCAGATTAGGCTGGCTCACCCACAGATAGACTTTCCACTTCAGGGTACTGTGTTTTTATTGGAGGTAATCTAATATCTTGGAAGAGTAAGAAACAAGATGTAGTGGCCAGATCTAGTGCTGAAGCTGAGTATCGAGTTATGACTTTGGCAACATGTGAACTCATATGGTTGAGACATCTTCTTCGAGAGTTGAGATTTGGAAAGGATGAACAAATGAAACTCATCTGTGATAACCAGGCCGCATTACATATTGCATCTAATCCAGTCTTTCATGAAAGGACCAAACATATTAAAGTTGACTGTCACTTCATTAGCGAGAAGATCGCATCAGGATGTGTTGCTACAAGTTTTGTTAATTCAAATGATCAACTAGCAGACATCTTCACTAAATCTCTCAGAGGTCCTAGGATTAAATATATTTGTAACAAGTTTGGTGCATATGACGTATATGCTCCAGCTTGAGGGGGAGTGTTGAATATAATGAATTTATAGTGTACAATCTTTCCTTTTTTTAATATAGGTCACATGTATGGTAGTTAGGACTCCTAGCCTTGTATATATATATTTTCTCAATTGTAAGTAGACACTACATGAATGAGAATCAAGGTTTTCTTCTCTTTCTCTCTTAACAAAAACATTTTGGAAAAGGTAGTGCATTTTTTTGGAAAGCTATACTCCAAGCCTATAAGCGATTCTTAGAGGTTAGAAGGATTGAATTAGTCCTCCATATCATCAAAGAGTGTTGTATGCTTGGACCACCCCTTTTTGGAAGAGGAGGTACGCAATGCCATTTTTTAGTTGGACAACAAAAAGGGAAAAACCCCCACTGCCTAGCGATTTTACCATAGCAATATTTCAATAGTGTTGGGATATGATTAAGGAAGATCTACCAAGGGTGTTTTTGGAGTTCCACATTATTAAGGGAATAAACCAAAGTACTAATACTACCTTTATTGCTCTTGTTCTGAAAAAGAGGCAAACCAACAAAATCTCAAATTTAAGACTTATCAGCCTAGTCACTAGTCTGTACAAGACTATAGTTAAGCTTTTCTTAGGGCATGTCCAAAGAGCTTTTGTTGAGGGGAGACAAATTTATTGTCAATCAAATGGTGGATGAGAAAAGGCATTCAGGAGATAAAGGGACAGTCTTAAAAATTGATTTTGAAAAGGTCTACAATCATGTGGATTAGGAATTTCTTGATCACGTAAGAGAGAGATAGAGGGCTCATCACAAAATAGTGGTCATGGATGAGGGGCAGCTTCTCCTTAAAAAGTTTTGCAGTTTTAGTAAATAGAAATGCCAAAGGATGTGTTAAGGCAACCAGAGGGTTAAGACAAGAATGGGTCATGTACTAGAAGTTTTTTTTTTTTTTTTCTTTTTGATACATTGATTATGGATTTATAGGAACTTAGAACTTTTGGCTTGATATTTATCTACAAAGTAGTGGAAACTTAGAACTAAATGTAATTTTCAGAAGTTTTAGAGACCATTTTGTAGATTTATGATGGATTGATGCATTTAAAATATTAAATTTTTGTAAGTTGATTTCATTGAAACTCGAGCATTCAGGGTTTGTTACGTGAGATATTGATGAATGCCTGTTGACCTCTTTTTAACCTATTTTCTATGAAATTTGTTTTATATTGCTTTAGATACTCCCTCAATGTGTGTATTTCAATAAGTATGCGTGTTTTATTTATTTAGTTATTTCCCAATCTGTAAGGCAAACTTACCGAAACTATGCAAAAAAATTGGAAACCATGTCTGATATGATTTAAGAGTTGAGTATGTCCACACAGAAGTGGCAACTTTTGATGGAGCTGTCTCCCCGGGGCTTTTCATTCAAATATGAACCTCCAGCCACATTTGCTAAGGACTTAAAAACATGCTTGGAACAAAGCACTCCATTCAGACACTTCTCCAAAACAAGCAATTCCTTTTTGATGTATACCTTTTTTCTTTCCTACTGGGACTTGAACTTGAGCTATCTCCAATGTTTCAACATCATAAAAGGCCATTTTTTTCTCCTGGTAAATTCAACTTTTAATGGCTAAATTTACATTTTATGCTAGTTTCCTGATCCCTGCCCTTTCCCACTATTTTAGGTGGAAAGGCTTCAAGGGGCTGGAAATTTGAAACATGAATTCAAATAATTTTTTTTGGAATTGTATTACTATGATTGGATGTTTTATGGTTCTAGGAGTCACTCTTTTCTCCATTCCTTTCATGGTTTATCTTGTTTAGGTGTGTGATAATCTTTTGATTTCCATTTCTTTTCTTTTTGCCTCCTTTTTCTAGAGGTGCCTCTTGTATTCCTCCCATGTACCAGCTTACAATCTGATGGTTTCTTTAATACATCTTACTTATCAGAAAAGAATTTAACAAATTGAAAAGAAAAATGCTTTGTAAATGTCTGTTAAGCTCATTAATGGCTTACTTAAACAATTTAAAAGCAAAAATGATCTCCCAACTTATTTACCTTCCAAGAACTGTTAATACTACTTAATTTAAGCTAATACGTTCTGTTTTGATGAAATTTCGAATCAACCTAATCAAATTTTTTCTCCTCAAAAATAAAAAATAAAAATAAAAAAGTTAAAATAGTCTCATCTTGCTATTTTAAATACAAAAGTCTCTGAATCAGTAGAATTCAAAAACTTTATGTATCTTCTGATGATGAATTTGTTTCATTGAACTAAATTTTAAAGCAAACCCTGTATTAGTTTACAAATTCTGGGATATGGTATATTTTCTTTGTGTCCTTTCCTCTG
Organism: Vitis vinifera; assembly: GCF_030704535.1. Classification (NCBI taxonomy): domain Eukaryota; kingdom Viridiplantae; phylum Streptophyta; class Magnoliopsida; order Vitales; family Vitaceae; genus Vitis; species Vitis vinifera. The sequence continues at coordinate 3,266,580 of NC_081810.1, forward strand.
CCACTCATCTTTCAGAAAAGGGAAACAAGAGAAAATTCTCCCAGTTTTCCCTATCAAAGAGAGAGAGAGAGAGAATTGTCTCCCACTCGATATAAATTTTAATTTTAAGAATCCTGCTCATAACTTTTATGAATTCACTATAAAAGACTGGCTACTTGTCCCAGAAATATCGTAATTAAGGTATGTGCTCAAATTAGTATTTGATTAATTATAAAAATCAGCATCAATGACATAGGAAAAATAATTATTAAAACTGCTGTTTTCTCTGTATTAAATCTGTTATCCTGTATTATTGTCTTTTTGTTTGGCTTAGTGGGTTGTCTGTGTATGGTATGTACATCCTGTGTACCTCATTTTCACCTCCATTAAGTTGTTCTCATTACTTGACAAATAAAGAAAAAAATTATTACAATTCTTCTTTTTCTCTGTAGCATGGTTGAGTGGGCCTTCTATGTGTGTGTGTGCGCGAGGAAGGAAGGGAGGGAGAGGAGGAGAAAGAGATTTTAAATTCATTTGGAATTTTGAATTTAGATGTTCATAGGTATGGATGCAAGCAAGCATGGTTAAGGGGCCTTCTATGTGTGTGCGTGCATATGTGAGGGAAGGATAGAGAGAAGGAGAGATTTTAAATTGATTTGGAATTTTTAATTTTTATCTAGTTAGGCCCCTTTCTCATTCGTGCACATACAGATGTGTCCAAATATACGAGTGTCTCTATGTGTATGTGTAAGCTCACTCAAATGCATCATGTGCAAAAGTATTGATGTGCATGCAGATACTTTAGTGTTTGAGAAGACGTTAAACCTAGTTTGGTGCCTCACATGCATGTGCAAGCAGATGTGTGTGAGTCAGTGAATAGGTGTGCCTCTATATATGCACACAGCTCAATCTCTTGCTTCATGCACATAAATATTTGTAGGGGTTAATTTCATTCACCTCCCCTAAGGTTTTGACTAAATACACCTAGCTCTCATTGGTTTAAAATTTCATCCAATACCTCTCTTATTTGTAGACGAGAGGTGAGTGAAAGTTTTGACTAAATACACCTAGCTCCCATTGGTTTAAAACTTCATCATATATCTCTCTTATTTTGAGTAGAGAGGAGGTGAGTGAAAATAATAAATGAGAAAGATAGGGAAGGTGTTTGATGAAATTGCAAGCCAATGAGGGTCAATTATATTTAGCCAAATCTTGAGGGGAGGTGAATAAAATTAATCCATATTTGTAGACTAGCTGTGCTTGTGATATTATATATTTGATATTTCTAATATTACTGGTGTGCTGGACAATTTGCAGTGCTGGACTGCTGCTTCTTTGATGAACCATGAAATTGATCGCAAGGGATCGCTCATGCTTGCAAAACAGCACTTAGCTTTTACCTGCAAAGAAGAAGAGGTAGAATATGTGTACTCAAAGTTGCATTCTCTGAAAGAAAAATTTCAATACCGAAGTGAGAATCTGCGGGTAGCAGATTTTGAACAAGATCTCATGTCAGTAAGTAAAGGATATTTGAAAAACCTTTTGCATGGTAGGGAGTCCTGGGAATTGAACCATACAAAGGTGAAAGTAGAGGCTGAAGAGATACCACTAGCTCAGGAATGCTCAGACAAGCAGGTCTCATCCCAGCAGGGACAGGCTGAAATTGCAACGGTTGAGAATGAAATCTCAAAAAGTATCAAACGAATTCAGAAGAAATGCAACAAGAAGATGAAAAAACTCCTTTGGAAGCAACAGGAAGAAATGAAAGAATTAGACAAAATCGATGAGCAGGAAAAGGCACAGCTAGAGAATGATCACAAAGTGGAGTCTGCGCTTATTCGCTCTATGTATGGTCTTCCATTGAGAACAGATAAACTTGAGATGTTGGATAAAGATTATGCAAAAAAAATTGAAGAGCACAAACGGCAGATGAGCGTGCAGATTAAAAATCTTGAGGCAATGCATCTGGCTGCAAGGAATAAGGAGAAGCAAGATGCAGCTCGTTGGTTGCAAGCAGTGGAGTCATGGGCACAAGATGAATTGTTACGTAAGCTGCCTTTGAATGATTCTGCGTGTAGGGCGGAAGACTCACAGAGTGGTGAACTAGGTAGATGCCATGCTCCAACAAGTTTTGCCTCTGGCCCTGCTGCTTTTTCCAAAGAACAAAGACAGGGAATGACCCAGGATGAGATGGGACAGTCTGGAGTTCATGAAACTGTTCCCAGTAACTCAGTTTCCAGCAGTCATCCAATTGAGATTTTAACTCTTCCAGTAAATCCCAGTAGTAAGGATGATCGGTTGGCTACCATGGCCTCAGAGAAAGCATCAGTTACAGGATTTGAGCAGCACAACAGATCAGGCAGTTCCAGTAATGGTCCTGAGAACATTGTCTCTGCACATCCGCTTTCTTCAGAAGATCATATTCCTGATGGAGCCATATCAAGTTTTCCAGATAGAGGAATCCAGTCGGAAGTTCCTGACACTTGTCCTGATGAAGTGGAGGTTGGTGACTCCAATAGAGAGAATGATGAAGCTGATACTATTGCCTCAAATAGAACAAATTCTATTGGAGGAGGTGACCTCCATGATGAAGTAAGTATATCCACTATTGGGGAATCACTTTCACAAGAGTTACCTCTGGTAAATTCACTACCAGTGCAGCCACTTACCTCCACTGAAGGTGCTGAATTGCCCTTAAATCAGGTATCTAACTCTTCCATATTAGTTATTTATTTCTGGTGGATTTGATTTAATCAACAACTTGTTGGTTTCTTTATGTGATCATCAACAAATATGATTTTATGCTTTCTCTTTATCTACCCTTTCTGGACTGTGTACTTAATAGTTTCTCTATCATTGTTAGATGGTGTCAGTATTGAGTTGCTGGGATTTATTTTGGAGATCCTAAAGTGGTAGTCCCAGGACAGGTGTCCATTAATATGTTTTTCTTTGAATGTCCAATTATATTGTTTTCTCTAGATTTGCTTCTCATATTTTTGGGAGGGGATTGTCTGGATGTCTATTGATGCAATTATTTCTTGAGAATTTCTGAAGGAATGTGGAAAATCAAATGCTTTGAGCTGCCCAGATTGTTCCTGATGATTTCCTACTTGGCCAGGCACTTCAAGCTGAATGTTTTCAACCATCCTCTTCTAGTGGAATGCCAGATGAAGTCACCACAATTGGTGGAGAGCAGGACACTCTGCAACAAGTGGAAGTAACATTGCTACATCCAATCAATGATGTTCTATCTGAGCATACTAATTGTGAAGGAAGCCGGACTCCACATAATGTGTCTTCAGCTAGTGGAATCGATCATCAGCCATGCACTGAAGGGCATTCCTCTTTCCAGAATGCTCAGGTGCCAACAGAACCGGTGGGAATTCCAGTTGAGCTATCATCAAATCAAGCTATTTCACAACCTATACCACAATTAGCAGTT